>NC_049223.1:29249239-30500838 GCF_011100685.1 Canis lupus familiaris | reverse complement strand
CATGTTTCTATAATGACTCACACAGAGTAGCACAGTGATTTCTGTCCCCCTGATAATTTTTGTCAAGCCCATTACTGAAAAGCAGATACAGGAATTTGGTGGGATGGGACACTAGCAAGTGAACTCATATCTCCTCAAATTCTTTTGGAATCTAGGCACAAAGGGAGTAGCAGAACATATGTATACAAACAAATAAATTTTAAAACTACATGGGTAAGTACAATTCACAGGGGGACAGGCTTTGGGAAGAGTGTGGACTAACAAGAGGGAACCAAGTGGGATGGATGCAAGGCAAGTGTCAGGGTAAAGGCAGGTTAGGTCAAGGGTCCATCATGGCAGCAGCTGGTTCCCTTCCCAGAGCCTGGTTCCCGGACCATGTTCGATGGAAGATTGTTGAATGAGTGAAGACTGAATCTGGGGCCATAGAGGATGGAGAAAGAGTAAACATGAAGATCATAGAGTAAAAAGTGACTTTATTCATAATGTTCTGAAGATGGACTTTGATTATCTTGTTGAAACATTTCCTAAAAGCTCATGATGGAAAACTGAGAAATTCATCTTAAATTGGGTGCCAGACTCTTCAAATATCCTCCAAGACACTGTTTTCTGTATCTTAATGCTGTCTCTGGATTTATAAAAGTAAACAGTGACCGATGGAGAAACTGAACAGCCATGAGGGCCATGGTCTCACAATGGCCTTATTTTCTAACAGAGATTAGCAAGGGCTAATAGCATCCCTGTTCTTCTGAGTTGTGTACAGTACAGTGGGCAACTCAACTACAGAGTTTTTGATACTTAGGGGTGTCAATAGTATAAGGTGTAAATGTCTGAATAGGTCCCTAGGTTTGTGGAGGAGAAAGAAAATGTTAACTAGTTTGGCCTAGACTGAAGCCTACAGGCTGAGTAAATTGAGCCACCTGGTTTAGTAGGTGGGTTGAATGGGAAGAGAGAAGGTAGATGACTGACAGATCATGGTGCTCTTAATCATACCTCACCACCAACAAAAAAAGGGGGGCATAAGACTTTAAGCCCAGAGCCATGGGGAAGCTGTACAGCTTTTCTTTTAGTTATAATTTCTTTTATCTTTCTATGCAGCAGAAATCACATTTATAGGTCTGCAGCATATTTGCGGTCAATGGCTCATGTTACTTTTAGATGCCTCAGCTTTGCTGTGGGCCTGAATCATCTGCAAAGGTATTTAGCTTTACTGAGTCCAACATTGTGCACATCATTCCTGGCTTATTCTACGGGGCTTTAATGTCTTCACTCAAGACTTCTGCTTTTTCTCCTTGATTGGAAATGTTGATTTTATTTTCCAGAAACAGCCACAGAAGATCTCACTCCTGATACTATTTTGAATTGCTTACCGTTATGTCTTCTGAAGGCTCTTTCCTCCCCCTCTCACCCAGCGAGCACCTCCCAGCTGGTGTCTGTTGAGTGTAGCACACGAGGGTGTGTGTGCTTTGGAACCAAAGAAAGTTTAGTAAGTTTTGTTCACTCTTCAGGTGAATTTCAATCTGAATTCTTTAAGTGGCCTGTATTTGAAAAGCTAGTTATTAAATGTGACAGAGAGTATGATACTGAAGAAAGATATTAATATGGTATATCTTGGAATCAACATCGCCAATTCCAATAGTCATCAGGTTATGAAACAGAAATCCCAGCACAGAGGCTCAAGAAACAACTACCTGAACATGGCCATACCAGTGTTACTACATCATAGAACACTCTTACCTCAAATATATATAATCATGTAATTATGATATGAACCAGTGTAATTGTGATATATAATGATGTGCAGTGATCCTGAATAATAAACCAATTATTATTTGTATCAGAATTGTTAATTTTTTTCTGAAACTTCCTGAATGGATAAGTTGCCTGCCTTTGGCTGGTCCTAGGAGTATTTGTTCATGTCATCATGAACTTCATTAACACGGAACAAGAAGCATGGGATCTGGACCTTTAAGGATGTGCCTTCACCTGTGCAAATTGCCTACATAGATGAAGCGGGGGTGTACATAAATAGTGGGGCCCCCACTACAGTTTTCACCCCAAATGTCTCCTCAAAGGATTGTTGAATATTTCCTGAAAGCTGTTTAGTTCAATGCCTGGGGATGGAAAATGATCTTAGCTCCCTGGCTTGTATTCTAGATGTGTGATCATCTTGCTCATTCTCATCTTTACAAACACATCATGGCTCACTTTGCTCTTCACCTTCCTTCACAGCCTACTCATGACAAAAATCATGACTCCACCTTCTGAGACTATGGACTGGAATTGCATTGTTGGCCCATGGGAAAGGAAGGCAGGGAGCTGCACAAGCATCCACACTGGCATTACAAGTCGCATGCAGCAGAAAGAAATAATTAACAGCTTCTATGCCATCCTCAGTGGACAACTCATGGATGGACTGTGAGCCTAGAAAGTGAGGGACAACTCTAGAGAAAAATCATAAGGTCTTGCTGAAAACATAGGGCCTTCCAGATGTTTAAAATTAGTAGTTATCATCACTATGCTGAGAGAACAGTACAGAGTAATTCAGATCAAAGTGGCCAATACAGGCTTTTATTTGCAAAGTGTTGAAGCAGTTGGAAATTAGTTTATGCAGGTGACCATTTGATTTATGTTAATTAAGGAGCCTTTTATACGGGGTGAGAAATAATAGTTAAACTCTGTTGTTTTTTTTTTTTTTTTTTTTTTTTTTTAATTTTTATTTATTTATGATAGTCACACAGAGAGAGAGAGAGAGAGAGGCAGAGACATAGGCAGAAGGAGAAGCAGGCTCCATGCACCGGGAGCCCGACGTGGGATTCGATCCCGGGTCTCCAGGATCGCGCCCTGGGCCAAAGGCAGGCGCCAAACCGCTGCGCCACCCAGGGATCCCTAAACTCTGTTGATTAAAAAATATATTATCTTGTTTAATCCTTAAAAAACACAGTAGGAATTATTGTATCCTTTATACATAGGCAAATGGAAAATTATGTCATTTTTTTCTTTTTTTTAAGATTTTATTTTTTATTTATTCGTGAGAAACACAGAGAGAGGCAGAAACACAGGCAGAGGGAGAAGCAGTCTCCTTGCAGGGAGCCCAACGCGGGACTCAATCCCAGGACTCCAGGATCACATACTGGGTCGAAGACTGATGCTAAACTGCTGAGCTACCCAGGGATCCCCTGTCATTTTTTTTTTTCCCAATAAAGCCCAATGGATACACTGAGAAACTAGGAATCAAATTTGGGTCTACCCTGACAGTTTGCTGCTCTTGACCATTGTACTTGATACAGGGGTCTGTAAATGGCAGCAATATGCTAACGACAGAGTAGGCTCTTCAAAGTAGGCTTGTGATATAGTGTGTTCATAAACCTGAGCATTTACTCATTCAATTCAGTTAACTTTTGAAACGCATATGCTTGTGATTCAGTACTTTGTAGATAAGGAACCTCAGAAGTAAACTGATCATTGTGTGAGAGCCTTCTGCTCTGTCCGGTATGGAAACACTGGTACATGTGGATATTCAAGCTTATTTAAAACTAATTGCTATCAAATAAGAGTAAAACCTTGGTTCTCAGTTACAGAGGATGCTTTTCGAGGGCTCAATAGCCACATGAAGCTAGTGGGCAACTGAACTGATCTAGATCATTCCCATCACTCCAGAAAACTCTGCTAGACAGTGTTGCTGGGTAATTACCAAACTCATGTGCTAGCTCTTGGCACATGGTTGTGTTTCTAGTAGTTAGATATGCAATAGAGCTGAGTTCCAGCCCATGTGACGTTGGCAGAAGTGATTCCAAGTCTGGACCATGCAAACTCCCAGGAGAAGTGTGGCCTGTTCCCTGCTCTGCTCATGTGATGCAGTAGAACCTGTTTAATTAATAGCCACACATTGATGATGGTGGAGACAAAAGATGGAAGGAGCCTGGGTCCCCAAGTTACTGCCCGGAAGGAAAGAGCCTGCCAATTAAATCGGGACTTCTTGCTTTGAGCAGGATGTGAATAAGACCTAGATTTCAACTCTGGATCTGCTGGGATTTTGGACTTTATCTGTCTATTGCAGCCATCAGTCAATAGGCTTTTGAGCTGTGATTTGAACTTAGGAAACCTGGATAGAGAATTTGGCTTCCAATCCCCTCACTGAAATCAGCAAGACAGGATAAACAGCACTGACATGAATCAGACTGGGGCAATATTTGCATCTAGCAAACCACTACACAATCAAATAATTTTCTTTACATTCAGGATTGGGGAACTTGGGAATGATCATAACAATAATAATATAACACTCTCATTTTTAATGGTGCATGCTGAGAAACCGCATTATTGCATTTAGTCTCCATGACAACCCTACCTACTAGTTACAATTTATCCCCATTTTACAGATGGGCAAACTGATACTTGTCAAGGTTAAGTAATCTTTCCATGATAATAAACTAGTAGCGGAAAGCACCATTATTCAAACTCCGAAGTGTTGACTGAAGAAATGTGAAAACACGTAGAAAATCTGAGGGACCTTTTTGACAATGGCAGTTACCAGGATGGGCTCTGAAGGGTTTACGTAAAACAGGTCAAGAAGAGCGACAAGGAAGTACAATTCACTCTGGACCTGTGGCTCCAGAGACAGTTTGCAATGAGAAGGGCTTGCCTGTACTCGACCACACGTGTGTTAGCGTGTGTCCAGTGTGACATTGGGTAAATCAGTATGAACTCTGTCTATAGGGTGCTCTTTATATATATTTTCTAAAATTCTCATTAAAAAGAAAATATTCCTTTCTGTATTGGAAGCCACGCATTCCCAAACGAAATTAATGAAAGTGACTGGACTGTATTGTTAGAGGCTGCCCCACACAGTCACTTTGATCGGAGTTGGAACTAAAATAACAACCGATGAAGGGACATGCTTGCTTTGGATGTTTCAAAAAGCAAATATGTCATGATTGCTCTGGGTGAGAGCCTGAGCCGTGTTCTGGGAACTTGTTGACCTTCACCAAAATGGTGCTCCTGGATCAGCGAGGCACACGCTTTCCATGGAGACCACACAGTGACAGAGGGAGGGATGCCCCGGCTGCAGCCACCTGCATCCAGCGCCACGCTCGCATCACCAGATGTCTCCATGGATGTGCTGCTGTTTTCATAGCTTGATAGGTATTCTGGGGACGAAAGTAAACCGATGTATTGTTTAATCATCTTCCTTTATGGGTGGGAAAATGGAAGAACACTTTGAGACCCGTTACACTCATTCTATCCTGTGGACAAAGTCACGAATGAAAGCTAAAGCCTCACGCCCAGCAGCACTTGATGAGACAGAAGAATAAACAAGATGTTACGAATTAATGATTAGCGCCAGTTCGTGTGTCTGGTCACACTAATGATTCTTTGTGATCATGATTCCTACACTTACTACGCGAATGGAAATGATATATAAAAACACAAGCAAACCGGAGAAGAGATTTGCTCAGTGCTTGGCAACTCAGAGCTTTCAAAGGCAATCACCAGAGCAGAGTCTGCCCCAAATCTTCTAGCAAGAGCTTTGAATAATGCATGTGCTACTGCTTTGAAAGTTAAAAATAAGTGGGATGCCGGCAACAGAAGGTGGTACTAAAATACATCCTCCAGTGGCGCGGAGGAAAAGGTAAGAAGGAATTCCTGACTTCACAAGAGTGATAATCATGTAAAACATAGTGAAGACCTTGAATAACATGAATGCTCTTCTGAGGGAATTATTTAAATCATAATAAAAGGCAGAAGTCACAACAGACTCAACTGAATCTCGTAGCTTCTAGAATCTACAATACAACCTTTAGATCTGGAACTTACTCTCAGGCTCTCAGAAAACAGTAGCTATAGAAAGCCAACATGCCAGCGAGAAAACCAAAAACATCAACAGATCAGCAAACCCATTACAAACAAGAAGTCTGGGGTGACGGGTGTTGGATAGGGAGAGTCAGGACCTTCTGGAATCAACCCAGAAGTTCTATTCTATTCGGAGGTGGGAAAAGCTCCGACTGGAGCTCAGTATCCTGCAGGGCTGCATGGTTTTTTGTTTTGTTTTGTTTTTTTGTTTTTTGTTTTTTTCTTATCCAAAACAACAAACTTTAAGGGGAGGCATGTGATAAGAAAAATGAGACTCTCTGTAAAAAGAAGCAGGAGTGTAATGCCAGATAGCCGTGCTGGTCTTGTGGGCTGTGGGGGGACCTGGATAGTCAGTATCCGGACCCGTGGAACCTTTGCAATGCCCAATCTGGCAGCCAAGACCCACATGTGGTTGTGTGGCTGGTTGAGGAAATGTTAACAGAATATTAACATTTATTTAATTTTTAATTTTTAAAGATTTAGATAGCCATACAGAAACGGTAGCTATCCAGTAGAAATTGGATAGCTCAGATCCTGCCTGAATTTAAACACAAACATCACGGTTGTTCACTTAATGTTTATCATGAGCCCATGCCATGTCAAGTACTCCACAAGCACTTAACTTCCAATATTCTTAGTACTGATACAGTCCAGAAGATATTTCAAAAAATTCACTTTCCTGCCCAGTGAGAAAACATTCTTCACATGAGAGGACCTTCAAGTTTCTCCCATATATTCTGCCCGTCGTGATCTGAGCCTCTAGGACCTCCAGCTACTGAGTGATAAACACATGGTATTGTCACGGATTACTTTTGCACAGATTGGCAGGAAATAGAAAAATGTTTGGAGAGCTGTCTTGACCCAGATTTCAGAAGATATTTGTAGTGATGCAAATGATGTGTGTACAACCATTAAGGAATCGTAATTATTTATATTTTATGGGATTAGAAAATGCAAAGGATGTTAGGTTTTAGGTACTTCCTGATAGTCACTTAATATATATATTTATAATTTATTTTAATTTATTTTTATGTTTTATATTTTCTTTTTAAAAATAATTTATTTTTTATTAGTGTTCAATTTGCCAACATACAGAATAACACCCAGTGCTCATCCTGTCAAGTGCCTCCCTCAATGCCCGCCACCCAGTCACCCTCACCCCCCCGCCTTCCTCCCGTTCCACCACCCCTAGTTCGTTTCCCAGAGTTAGGAGTCTTCCATGTTCTGTCTCCCTTTCTGATATTTCCTACCCATTTCTTCTCCCTTCCCCTCTATTCCCTTTCACTATTATTTATATTCCCCAAATGAATGAGACCATATAATGTTTGTCCTTCTCTGATTGACTTATTTCACTCAGCATAATACCCTCCAGTTCCATCCACGTTGAAGCAAATGGTGGATATTTGTCGTTTCTAATGGCTGAGGAATATTCCATTGTATACATAGACCACATCTTCTTTCTTATAGCATAATTTTGTTCCTTTTCTCTTTCTTTTCTTCCTCTCTCCTTCCTACCCATCTACTTCCCTTCATCCTTTCTTCCTCTTTCCCTTTTTGCAGGAGGAGTGAATATGTCAGGTGGGCTTCACATTCAAGTGTCATACTAGGTTCTAGCTTTGGGGTCTGGAAATCATGTCTGTGGTCTTTGCCTGACATCCCTAGATTCACTAGGGAATCTATTTTTGTTGTTTTTTTGTTGTTTTTTTGTTTGTTTTGTTTTGTTTTGTTATCAGGAAACTCATGAGTAGTTCCTTAAAACAAGTGGTTTCTAGTGTCTGGACTTTGGTGTACTTTGCGGTCCTCTTAGAAATGACACTGCAGTAGATGCGGTGCTGTGGTGTGGCCATGGGCACAGCATCCCCAGGTGCAAACCCTGGCTGGGTTTCTCCTCTTTCTCTTGCAGGTTCAACTCACTCTCTCTCTAGCATGAAAGACAGAGGCCACTTGGCAAAGAGCACTTACTTACTGTGTATGTGACACTGCAGAATCAGGTGAGACTCCTACACTCCCCACCCACGCGGGAACGGGGAGCCCCTTTGGGACGTTGACAGACTGGAAGCATCCCTGTGTCCCCAGCTCAGGTGGTTCTCGGCAGGGTGGCCGGAAGGGGCTCCTTTCTGAAGCCCTTGCTCCCATTCCTTCTACTTTCAACAGCTCACCTTGGGGCTGCTTCTCAGCGCTCAGAGCTGAATTTACAATGACACGTGGATTTAGTGAATATTTGACTTAGTCAAATATTTGACAAACCCGATCTTATAGGTAGAGAAGTGAAATAGAATTGGAGGGAACCCCCGGGAATGAGTGCCTAAGTCCGGTTAGGAGAGAATTAGGATCAGTGTCTAGGTCAGCCTTGGGAGCAGGGTCGGGGAAGAGATCTCAACACATCACGGGTTGTTCAGTAGTTTTATTGTCAGTGGCTTCACATACATGGAGCCTTGAGCTCAAGAACATTTGAAACCAGGATCACACTGTCAGAAACCGCAGTTGCAGAAATAGGACTTGCATTCTTGAGAAAAAAACTCAGTTAATTTTTTTTAGAAGTCTCTACAAAGGCAGGTCTATGCTGACCACTTAAAGATCTGTGTGGCATAGAAAATAATGTCATACATTAAAATCAATGGTGTCTTTAATGTGATGAAATGAGGTGTATACAAATAAGTTAACACCTGTTTTTTTTTTTTTTATTTTTTTTTTTTATTTTTTTTTTTTTATTTATTTATGAGAGTCACAGAGAGAGAGAGAGAGGCAGAGACACAGGCAGAGGGAGAAGCAGGCTCCATGCACCGGGAGCCCGATGTGGGATTCGATCCCGGGTCTCCAGGATCGCGCCCTGGGCCAAAGGCAGGCGCCAAACCGCTGCGCCACCCAGGGATCCCAACACCTGTTTTTTTAATTGATCCATTATTTATGTAAAAATAAACATATATGTCTTGTTTTGTGTTGCCGAGAGCCTGGCCCAAAGTGAGCAAATAGATATTGATTGAATGTTCTAATATGTCATAATTATCACTTGCAATCATATTGCCCACTACAGTCACTGGTGTTCATAGGTACATCCTTCTTCCTTTGGAACTTTTTTTGATTCATAAAAATACTGTTTCTCTAATGTTTTAATACCTCTAAGAGGATGAGACCAGAATAAGATGGCACAAAGACCAATTTGTCTGCTATTTCTAGAGTCATTGACATGTTCTTCCCATAACCATTCCATGAGCTATATAGGTCAGGCATTAGCCAGAGAAGGCAGAAAAAGAATGAGCAATTTTCTGAAATTTTCTAAAGTCACATAACATATTTGTGGCAATAGAACAAGAACCATGATCCGTATCTTCTGGTCGCTAGCCCTGTGCTAATGCATCATAAATAGCGGTGCATCTGCCCCAGCTCACGCCTGCGACACGGGCAGAGGGGTCAGATCCCGCTTCCCACCTCCTGCCCATTGTCCGAGAGCAAGACTCAACACACACCACATGCCAAAGACTTCGGTCTCCCCAGGAGCACAGAATCATCCTGCCTTGTTCCAAATCCTTATCTTTAAAGAATAATAATTCTATGTCTAGAGTTGCCCGAAGGCCTCAGTGGGAAGATCACGATCAGATTTTAGTGCACAAACGAATCTCATATTTTCTAAAGCTTATGAAATGGATCTGTCACTCACGGGGCTAGGGAGCACTAGAGCTTTACTTGGATGCTGCAGTTTTTACCTACTGGGGCCAACTAGTGCATTTAATTTCACCAGCCAGTGGCAGGAATCATGACTTATTTCAGTTTTGAACATTGAACTTTTAGTCTTTGGTGAAAGAAAACAATACATGACTCATCTGTATCCTCGTTAGAGTGACTTTTATGTTTTCATGGCATATAACTCTTCCAAAATATTAATTTTTCTGAGAAATGCCTATGTTTGCTCTTTTAGTCAGGCATGATCTGATCCTGGTGCCATGGTCCCTATGCCCCCGTATGTAGCATTTACTGCATCGACTGAGTGCTGCTATGTGGATTTCTTTGCTCTGAACTATCTCAGAGGCATTACAAACACCGCACATGCATGCACACATGTGCACAAGGCCTTCCTTCAACGCAAGCAGAATGTAGTTCTCATGAGGAAGCAAGGTGTGTGTGTGTGTGTGTGTGTGTGTATACAAAGCTAGAGAGTGGGTACAGAATAAAGATAGACACAGTCATTGAACTTCTGTGATACGTATTTTCAAAATTCTAAGCAAGCAAAGTTATTCAGGATAGGCCCTGGAGAAGGAGCTCTCAATGCAGGTTTTGAAGAAATCCTGAACTCCAATGTGGCTTTGTGGCAAATCAAAGGAAAGGATCCTTCATGAATAGAGCTTTGCCACTTTTTAGGAGATGATTGGTTAGACCAGATGATGGTTTGGACACATCTCAGTACACCATCTTGGGACACTGTGGCAAGAGTCTAGGACTTGGAACCAAAGGATACAGGTCTCTGGTTGGCAATCTTCCAGTAGGAAGTGGAAGTGACATGCTGCCTCCACTCACCTGGGCTTTCCCCTGGGCTACCTGAGGAGCAGGACCCAGAGGGCTCGTTCTGGTGGATGCCTGACGACATGTTTTCCCTTTACAGAGTTATAAAGGATTTTGAGTTAATGGCCACACATGGAGAAATCCCAGGCCGGACTCTTTGGGGGAACTTGCATTGTCCCCTGGCCACTAGCTCTGGAGCTGGGTGAGGATCGCCCTGGAAGGATGGGTTTCTCCAGGTCCTACCATTGGCCACCCACGCCAAGTCCCACATGAGTTACCATCGGCCATTAGGCTGCTATGTTCCTTTCTTTTACTACAAAACCCTTCTCCTGAGTGTCTGACTCGTAATCCAAACTGGTAAAATGAAATACAGACTAAGAGAGACATTATCCTCACTCTGACTTACATTGACAGGTTGGCCTCTGAAGGCATCTGAATTTGCGATAAGTAGGGCCGTCTGTCAGGTCAAAAGCCACATCTAGTTCAAGAGTCCCCATGCATCCCTCTGTCCTTTCTGGGCCTTGACCTGGGGCTTACTCTGTGCTAAGCACTTGGACCCCAATTTCCTTGCTGCTCCTCAGACCCTTCCCTTCTGTAACCCTGGGTTACAGACTGTTATCGACTTGAGCTTGATTTTGTTATCCACACCCTACTTTCAGAATGAACTTGGGAAAAAAAAAAAAAAGAATGAACTTGGATGACTTTGTTTCCACCTACTCTTCTTGGCTGATGTTATCGGTCAGAACTTTGGAGCTCAACAACATTATTGATGAACAACCTAGGGTGCTTTGCTTGGTTGTTTTAATACTTTTTTTTTTTTTATCTCTAGAATATCAGTCTTGTTTATCCTTGAACAGTACTGAGTTACAACGGTTAGGGGTTGGGTCAAACTGTCACTCTGGGGGAATTAGATGGTGTGGAAGCTCAATGCCACATCCACCATGAGGTTCCTGGCAGGCTGGGCCTTGATCATCTGTCTGCCATGTGAGTGGACACTGGCAGGTAGAAATTATTCAGTGGGATTGTTTGACTGAATAAGCCTGTCCTCATGGGGGGAATCTGTCCAGGCAGAGGCTGAGTGATAGGGCATGCAAAGAAATGGCCACTGGTGTCTAAGGAGTCATGGGGAGGATGGCAGCTCACTGCCATTGCTAATACACCCCTGGTGAACAGGCTGCCCATCTGCAGGCACATCAGACACCACATTGCCACTGCACTGGGCTTATCCAACACCATGAACCCCCGGGTCTGTTCACTGCAGGGATTGGGAACCACGGGGGCTTTATGATTATATTTGAAAAATAAAACTAGTCATAAGTGCTTTGATTGAAGAGATATTTTCTACTAATCTCAAGACAATTCACCAATCTCAAGACACAAATGAAGTGGTATGCTAATAAAAAGAGTCACAAGACAGTCATGTGTACTTGGTTAAAGTCCAAAAATAGCTGGAAGGAAATCTGGAGATAACATGTAGAACAATATTCCCTTTTTATATTGGGGGCTATTCATTTTATTGAAACACAGATCAAACAGTGGTTTTAGGATCATAAAAATCTGGTCAAAATGGCAGGTGGTCTGAGTGCGGTGACCGTGCTGTGATGTGGTCTGTCAGAAATGGGATGACAAAGTAATGCTTAAACCCTCACTATTTCTGTTATTTTTCAACAGCAACTTCAGTGATGGGAATCAAAATTTTCATTTGTTTTTACGATACAAGCATTTCTGCATTTCAGGAATGCTTCTTGGGAAAAGGAAATGTATGCGTGTGTATCGAGTTCTCAACTGAGCAGGGAGGTTCTATTCCCCAGGAGACAGGTGGCGATGTCTGGGAGATCCTTTTTGTCAGAAAGGGGGGAGTGGGAGCAACGGGATCCAGAGGGCAGAGGCGGGGGATGCTGAACATCCTACAAGACACACGACAGCCCCAGAACAAAGAGTCTTGTGGCCTCAAGTGATGTCAGGAGTGCTGAGGGCAAAACTCCCTGAGACTATGCGTGTGTGTTCATATGTACACAAGTACGTGTATATGTGCAGATATGTATGTACACACACGAAGACTCACAGGCACCTAACATGTATACACTCATCACATATACACACACATGTATGTACGCACATGACGTGGGACGGGGAGAGACTTGGCAGCTCCACTCAATAATCTATGGATCCACAAGCAAGTTCTGCATAAACAAAACATCCCAAAGTTCCAAAAAAGCAGTAAATAAGGATAGAAGAAGTATAAGAATTTTTTTTTTTAGTTCAAGGAAGATTCAGCAAAGGGGCAAAGGGTCCTACAAAAGTATTAGGGGAAAGTACTACTGAGAGGCTCAGACTGCCTCTCTGCTTTTTCATCTGCCAGCCGTCTGGGGGACTCTCCTCTTCCAGCCTCAGATGCTTCCTCACTTTTACAATGACACCAATAAGGACCACCCAAAACAACAACAACAACAAAAACCCCACAAAAACCCATATATCTGGGAAGTCACTTTCTAAACCCAGAAATGCTTCATTGACAAAGAGGTAGAATAATAATGGAGGGAAGTGGAAAGCAGAAGGGGAAGGTGGAGAAGAGCAATCATACACCCAGTGGAGACAATGGTCTCACACAGGGGTTTCCCTCCTGAGCTGTTTCTAAGGTGAACGTTGCTGGAAGACTTCTAAACCCCTTCCCACTTCTTAGCAACGGTTCCAAAGAAGCCAATTTATTTCTGGCAATAATTTTTTTTTTTTTAATAAAAAGCCCTATCTTTCCTGCTGTGTTGGATTCTGGTTCCCCTTCTCCACTCGACACCTTTCATTCGGGCCCAGCATGGGAGCCACCTCCTTCAAGGGACCCACGGCACCCCGCCCCCACCCCTGACACCCATTTGCAGCCCCACACAGGGGTTGTTAGGCTGGGTTGGTGATTAGAAAGGACCCCATAAGGAAACTAGACAATGAGAATTAACATGGCCAGTTCACCCCCTCCCGTCACAACACAAAGGTATTCTCAAGAGTTGCACATCACAGAATGCCTCCCCACAGTTGGAAGTAAAGTCAGAGGTGACTGACATTCCACCACAGTATGAGCTGTGTCATTAATGAAGCCAGCAGGGCTGCACAGGGATGGTCTAGACACATCCTTAGTGGCAGGGCCTGCACCAGCTGAGGCGGCAAGTGTACCTGGAGGATGATCCTCAGAGCCACCGAATGAGACGAAGCCTGGAAGCAACAACCAAGAGCAATGCCCAATCCGACCCTGGCCTGGGGCATTCTTATTAGCAGCACAGGGGCTCTGAGGAGAGATGAGCTGAGATGAGGTAGCCGCCTGCAGGAGAGACACCGAGGGACAGAAGCCATGTGGCCAAAGCTGTGACCTCATGCACCTGCCTGTCCTCACCTGGCATGCCTGGGGTTTTCAGAGGGCTCTGACTCCCATTCCCCTCTGACCCATGGGTGCAGAGAGGGCAGGTAGGGGTGAGGATGGATTCTTTTTTTTTTTTAATATTTTATTTATTTATTCATAGAGACACAGCTAGAGAGAAAGAGGCAGAGCCCCAGGCAGAAGGAGAAGCAGGCACCATGTAGGGAGCCTGACGTGGGACTCGATCCCGGGTCCCCAGGATCACACCCCGGGCTGCAGGCAGCGCTAAACCGCTGCGCCACCGGGGCTGCCCATGAGGATGGTTTCTGACAGAAAACCACCAGAGTCAAGCATACAGACTCCCCTCAAAGGCTCTCATCTGTTCTATCCATCCTTCAAAGACATTTTCCTGCATCTACATTAGAGCTAAGATCTGGTTCCTCATCATCATGCTGTGTACAACATCCCAGCCACCATCCCCCCATAAGATGGTCTTTATTTAATATTAAACATAATTTGTCTTTTAAGCAAATTATTGTTGTTGTTTTCCTTTGGTTGGGTTCCATGCAGTGTGGGACATCAGCTGTGTGACCCTGGCCGATGGCCCCAGCCAGAGAACCACCATCTGGCAGTGCCTTGAGCCTCAGGCAGAGTACCCTTCCTCGGGTGGTTTTACTGACCAGGCCCTAAAAAGATCTCCCTCCACCTCAGAACGTTGACCCATGGTGGATGCTCAGAATCTGCACCTGGAAGGTCAGCTAGTGAGCCACAGGTGTGGGCACTGGGACAAGCCAGGGGAGCTTCTCCTTTCCCCCCATCTCCTGGCAGGACGGGGAAGGCTGCTTGCTCCAAAGCCAGAGAGCTGTGACCTCACACTGCAAGGCTCTCGTCCTCATCATGTATTGCACTCCTGGGTTGTTTTTTGTTTTTCAATCAAGACGTTATGTTTTAGAGCAGCTCTGGGTTCACGGTAGAATTGAGGGGAAGGTACAGAACGCTCCCATGTACCCTCTGTCTTCCCACGGCCTCTCCACTATCAACGTTCCCACCAGGTGGTACGTTTGCTACAGTCAATGAACCTACCCTGACATGTCATCATCACCCAGAATCCGTGGTTTTCATGAAGGGTCCTTCTTGGTATCGACCATTCTAGGGGCTTGGACAGGTGTATAACGACGTGTGTTCACCATGTGCTATCACATGGACTAGTCCCACTGTCGTAAAAATCCTCCACCGTCCATCCATCCTCTCCCACCCCTGGCAATCACTGATCTTTTATGGTCTCCATAGTTTTGCCTTTTCCAGAATGTCTTATATTTGGGATCATGAAGTATGGAGGCTTTTCACATTGGCTTCTTTCACTTAGTGAGATGCATTTATGTTTCCTCCACGTCTGTTCATGGCTCGAGAGCTGGTTTCTTCTTCGTGCTGCGTTGTCTGGATGGGCCACAGTTTAATGACCTGTCCACCCACTGAAGGGCACCTTGGAGGCCTCCAGGCATTGGCAATTATAAACAAACTAATATTTTTAATGAGTAAATCAAGCAATGCCTCTCAGGCTTTTCTATCAAAACGGCTTGACTGACAAAAGGGAACAGCGATATTGAGTAGGTCCTGAAGGGGTTTGCAGTCATCTGTCATGAGAGAGAGTTTCTGGAAGTTTCCTATTGGATCCTAATATTTCTGGCAAACTTGCATCCCACTTTTTTTTTTTTTATTATTGAAGATCATAATTACATCTTCTTGTCATTAAGAAGCATATCTTCCCCTAATTTGATTCTCGGTCGGGGGAGAATCAAAGTCTTCCTTTCCGAAAGTTGCAATTTTTCCGGTGGATCCCTCTATGCCCTGATGTTCTGAAATTAACATGACTAACTCCAAGCACAGAAGTATCCAGAGGCCAAGTGAGTACGTGTGCACCGTCCCAAGAAACACAACGGAATCCTTGCATTACTGAAGTCAGCTAAATGGGTTCTCAATTTCCTTAGATATCCCATCCTAAAAGGAAGAGCCCCAGCACGCCACGTTATGAAGAATTTCAGTTGATTTGACTCGAGCGGACGTTTTTCTTCTGAATGAGGTCTTTGGCAGCAGATGAATCAGCGTTTCATGCAATTAATTGAAGACCACTTAGCAGACAGTGGGGTACAGAATAACAAGGCCTGGCGATCGCTGCGCTCATCCAAACTCGAAATCCATTTTGGAGCCTCTTGTAGGGCAGCCCGTTGCTGCCTTCCCATCACCTGCTTCCTAATGACACCGTAATTACATGGGGATAATTACTTCACTTTCTATTATTTCTGCTCAGAACACCCTAGAATCTTAGAATCACGATGTCATCGAGGGACCTGGAGCTTGTACCTTTCAACTTCCATATTCAGAGGAGGCAAGAGCAACCAGAGATCTGAAGCGATGTGCCCCACGTATAGCTATTAACCCGACGTAAATTACCGGTATTATTAAACGACTGAAATACTTCATCAGATACTGGTATCTTGTGTGTAGAGAATCCGTGTGCCTGTATTTGGGGAAAGGATGTCAGCTTTCTTGCTTCTCTGGCGTGCTCTGTTCCTGTTGCACGTAATTTCCAATTATTTGCTTACATTTTTGTGCCTTTGCTCTTGTTCTAACCCTGCTCTGGCACCACTGTGCTGTTGGCTCATGGAAAGCAGCGTCTCTGTTTCATTCCCCCCATCCCCTGAAGCCCTGACCTACTGCCTTAACCCTGACGGGGGCACAGGACATGTGGGGTGCGGGAATAGGGAACGCCCGTGTTCCGAAAACCGGGGTCCAGAAGTGTGTCCTGCGCTTCTTTGCCCTCTGTCTCGAAATGAGACCCGTCCACTCGGCTTCTCACTAATGGATCACCTGGACTGACTCCTACAAGGTTGACTTTGCAGCCCTGCGGCCCCGTCAGTCCTCCGTCCAGGCAGCCACATCCGTCGTCCTGTGCGGTTGTTCTGGCCCCACCGGGAGCTCTGTCCACCCCTCCCCCAGGGCCAGCGGCCACTGTTCCATCGAGGAGAGGCTGCAAAGCCGAGGGAAACAGGACAGAGCGGGAGCACCAGGGGGCTGTGCTTTCTCCTCCCTCCGGGTCAACAGCAGGTGCCTGATGTTGTCAAACACATTCCCTGGGAGCAGGGCGCGCAGGGCAGGAATCCCAGGGGAGGGGCGCTAACTTTCAGGACACACTACGGGCAGGCATCAGGTGACCCTGCAGAGGAAAGCATGGGACTCGAGGGCCAGGAGCAGAGGCCAAGTGGCTCCGATTCATGGAGAGAAGCAGAACAATTAGGCTACGAGGAAGGAGGCCCACAGTGGGGCTGGCAGTGACCGCACACCCACCCTGCACCTGTACCCTGCACCCTGGCTGCCCCAGGGGCCTCTGGGCAGGACCCTGCACCTCCAAGCAGGGCCTGTGTATTCCTGAGTACGCAGCGTTTTCCCAGGTTGGGTTGGAGGCTTTATTATAAAAGGAGCCTCTTTACTGTTTCCTCAGTCAGGGCCTCCCACGAGGCTGAGAAATATAATAATCTTTGCAAATATGTCAATCACTTGGATGGAATTTTAACAGCCTGTTAGCGAGGTTTAGATGAAGAGGGAAAGTCACATTGGTATTTTTAGAGCGGTCTTCCTCTGAGATTCTGCTCAGCGCCTGAGAGTTAGCCTGCACCCCTCTCCTCCTGCTCTGTTCTTCGGTAAAAACGTGCAGAGATGCCTTTATTTATTTATTTATTTATTTATTTATTTATATTTGGCCTTATTGCTTAAATATGTTCAGTATCAAAGGTAGGTTTTGTGGACCCGTCTACGAGGAGAATAAGAAATTTCTACTACGAGCTTAGATGCTTTAGGTGGGATTCGACCCCCTTTGGCAGAGAAAAGGCTCACCCGGATGCTTTATTACAGGCAAAACCATTTTGCAAGAGGGAGGGTAGGCCCCGCCCTGGCTGGGAAGCAGTCACATGGGGCTATGAGGGGTGCCTCACTATTGGGGCGCCCGTCAGAAATGGGGAGTGCTCGAGGCCCTGCCCTGGACTCTGTGCCCGTGCTCACATTTTCAACCTCTTATCTCACATCGAATTAGTTTTACTGGGACACGAATACCCATCTCAGCCAGGAGGCGAACACAGTGTAGCCGTGTTCAGACCCTGATTGTTGAAAATATATTAATTTTTTGAATATTGAGCTTCTCATGGGTCTTAGGATGCGATTCATCACTCCACCCTCCGAGTTGGCAGTCTCTCCAGACGGACTGGCCGAAAGCCACCCACATGTGTCGAGGTAGGCGGAGTGGAGGCGTGGGGGCTTCATGGAAAAGGGGTCGGCTGATGAAAATTTTAACAAATTCAATCCGATTTTCCACACTGAGTTAAACTTGCGCTGAGACGATTTGAGAGGCTCTGTGAGGCTGCAGGGCAAATAAATCAGACACAGCGACCCCCATGGACTGGAGGGGACAGGTGCAGGTGCGGCGGTGCATCTGTGGGGTGAGGAGGCCCTCACTGCTGGAAGTGCAACATAACCCTGGCAAGGAGCTGGGGGACGAGGCCAACAGCTTCCTAGGGGTGGCCAGCCACCCCAAGGGCTCTTGTGAGGTGGCGGATATGTAACGTGTGCTGTAATCACGTACACTAAATAGGGAAACTATCTATGCAAGACATATACCGCAGCACGCATACTACCGCCTAGCATCCTGCACGTTACATATAATGTAGGTTATGACGTAGCACATAATATACAAGCTATATTATGATGGACTGTGTATATCATAGTAGATGCGCATCATATCTTATATGAAATATATAATACATATAATATCTCATAAATTGTTACATATTATATCACACATCATGCTAAAATATACAATATGACCTATATGTCATTAGGGTATAACAAAATATAAGATATAAATTACATAATACAGCTCAATAATGTATATACTATATAATAATATATGGTAATAGGTAAGATACTTCATATCTATTATACAATATATTATATAAGAGTTATATTTATGATCTGTTCTAGCAGGAGACAATTATCTTTGCAATTAATTATGATTGCATTTTCATTATAGATATTACCAATGTATGTATATATTGCAAAAATTCCACAAGGGGAAGTGGGTTTAAGTTGAGTTATGAGGTATTTTTCCGGAAAAATAACAATGCATGTGTGTTTTCATGCTGTCCATTGATTTTCTTTTAAACTACCACCATCAGCAGTTTAAAGGACCTGCGTCCCAGGGGGCAGACCACGCACGCAGGGGTTCCCATGGCTGCCGCAGGGCTCGTGGGTGCTGCACTAGTGCTCTTTCCCACCATACGGGCTCTCCTCTCCCTGCTGGCGGCGTGTCATCTTTCATTACTGGGAGAAATTACACATATTGTATAAACAATGAACATGCTGGTTTGGCCCACCCGTTTGTAAGAAAAACATGTGGGGTTTTATGGAAATGAGTTACAGCTCCGAGTTCCTGGCACCACCACAAATCTCTTCAGTGCAAGCACCAGCTTTGTGTCTCTCTCTGTCCTGAGAGGGCACAGTGTGCACCTCCCCGAGGGCCTTCTGCTCCTCTTCTAAAGGCCTGCCAGTGGAGAGTGTCAGTAAACTCAATTTCGCCAAAGTGCACTGCACACAAAGGAATGGGGATTTTTGGTAGTAGCCTGGCAGCCACTCACCAATGCTTTGTAGGACAGAAAGAGAGCGCTTTCCCTCCTCAGTATCACTGCACATGAGACCCTCTCGATCCAACACCACCTCACCCCCCCTCCCCCCCGGGCGCCTAATGAAACCTGAACATCCGATTGCCCTGACACAGTGGGTACCTACAGCGGGGTTGTTTCAGGCAAGGTCA
The DNA here is from genome assembly GCF_011100685.1 of Canis lupus familiaris. Lineage (NCBI taxonomy): Eukaryota > Metazoa > Chordata > Mammalia > Carnivora > Canidae > Canis > Canis lupus. The sequence goes on along the minus strand of NC_049223.1, from coordinate 30,481,285 downwards.
TCTTCCCCAAAATGCTTTGTGGCTTCCTTGCCGGATGACCTTGGGCTAACTACTCCCTGAAGCTCACAAGGTCCTCATAGTGATGAAATGAGGTGACATCTCTAATAGTGTTTTTCAAACCTAAATAAGCACTAACAAGCATTTCTTATTGTCACGTTGTCACACAGCGTCCAACGTCTAGCAGACCGCTTGCTATCTGTTGAGCTGGATGCCTGGGCATTGAGTAGTTCACATTGTTCAACATCTCTGTGCATCAAAATACAAAGTTATCAACTTTAATTATGTCGATATTGGGGACAAAAAAATATATATGCCATCTTACAAACTCAGGATTATTACTGAATATAATTTTTTTTAAAGAGAAGCATAGTTTTCTTCTTCTTTCTTGTTTATGTTGCACTTAAAAAAAATCCCAGTAAAAATATTCCACAGTATCACTCTGAAGTAGCACATGGTGCAGTCAGGAAATAACTTCATGAAATTTTGTTTTCATTGTAAATTGAGCATTTTAGGCAGATTTTACACAAAGCAAAGCCTGCTAAAAATTGCTTCATAGCCCCACAGATTGATTCCCTCTCTTTGCTGATTTTTCTGCATGGGAGAATTAATTGATCACGCATTTGCTCAACAAATATTTCTTTGAGCTTCTCCTATGTGCTCTGCTGAACTGACCAGGCCCTGAACACTGGTCTTTGAAGGCTTGTTCATGTCATGGAGTGGATGTCAGAGGAGAGGGCTCTGCCCCTGCTCACGGAGCCTTGAAGTCCCCCCACATTAGAAAGAGTAATGTCAGGAATGTGCCAGCGAGAAGTAATCTGATGGAGCTTTGACTCAGGGCTGTATATTTGCAAGATAAGCTTGTAGGAGAGGAAATGCTTCCTTCTACCCTCGCAGATTCCATGGCCCAAGAACTGCCCTGCCATAAGAGGAGACTTCGGAAGGAAAATGAAGATCTGACGAAGCCCTTAGGCCCCAAAGCTTGCATACATTTTACACAAAGAATGGTAAACTCTGGGGATGTCACACGAGAACGGGGCTGACTGTGGGACAACTGTGGGGAGGTCTGTGGGGAATTCCAGGATGATCAGGGTCATTTAGTAGGTGTGTTTACGCAGTCCCATTCTGGCATCGGTAAGAATGCACTGCTCTTCCTGGGACAGGGAGGGACTTTCTCGTGGAAAATTTGATGACCTGCTTTTGGGTACAGAAAGGGAGGCCAGCCAGCCCTTGCTGCATATGCAGGCTCTCTAGGGCCTTTAGCTCAAAGTAGTCAGTATGCCCAAAGGGTATATTTCAGGGTGGCATGTTCTAAACCCCTTCAACCCCTTCAACATGCTGATGCACCTTAGAACCTCGTGAATCAGCAATAATCGTGAAGGAGCCATGAGAACTGAGACCGATAGGCCACTGTGAGAGGTCCCCATCCTGCGCACAGCCCATTGCTGGTCTCTGGTGCTCATTGGCGTCTGGTGTTTGTGAGAAAGGCAGGAGTGTTGTTGGTGAAATCTGCATGCCGATGCACCAGGCTCCTGGGATTTATGGCCTCAGAACAGACCCAAGTCCAGATTCTTGTAGGAAAGTCTGCTGCCTATTATGGGAAAGTCCACGCTGAATCTTGCAGGCCTTGGAGTTTTAGATAACGAGTTATTTATTTAAAGTTGGATCCCTAAGTCTGTACTCCAATCTGCACCACAAATATTTGGCCAGACAATGAAATACTAGGCTCACGTTGCATCTCGATCCCCTGGAAACCTCATTTATTTTAGCTGATTCATTCCTCCTGTTGGGGCGGCGGTGCTATGCAGAGAGCCCTTCTTAAAAGGAGTATAGAAGTTTTGAATTTAATTTTAATTTTTTCGTAACTTTAAGTCCACTTCATTCTGGTAAGGAGGAATGTGTTATCCAAAGCCATAAAGATAAAGGGATTCTTCATATAGTCTCGGTACAAAATATTCCCTGCTTCATGTTCAAGCAAATTATGTTAGGTACATGGAGATCCTGCGTCAAGCTCTCATTCCAAGCAATGAGCTATATGGTTATTTATTTCCGTTATTTGCCTTTTTGCTACGTGCTTCGATGCATAAATCATAACCGCTGCCAGTAGGTAAGGGAACTCAAGAAAAAAAAATAAGCAATAAGCTTTGCAACATACCCATTTGATTCTTCTGTACCTATTGGGAATGAATAACCTGTCCCATGGACTTCGTGATGCGAAGGAAAACTCTCTGATCTAATCCTAGTAGGCAATGGGCACAGCATCCTGTGATAAGCATAGAAGAAACAAGAATATTAAAATCCCCGAAAGTAAATTATTTTTGTTTGAAAAATGACCCTGTTTACACCGATTTTCAGTTTCATGATGATATGAAATCAGAATTTCCTCCATCAGTTGTTAATCTCCCCAGAAAAAACTTAAAAAGAGATTCGGGCTTGTAGTTCTGTCCCGACTGTACAGGTCACTGTCCTGGTCACTGTCATACCCAGAGGTTTACATGTATGAAACCGGACCTGTCTTCACCCAGACACAAGGTGTGTCCCAAAGAGGATTTGCAGGAAGCCCGTGAATCAAGTTGGAGAGATTAAGGTGTGTTGGGAATTCCTACCTGCTTGAGGTCAAAATCCTGCCGCAGATTTTCCCTGGGAAACTACAGGTAAATTGCTAAAACCCAGGGACATTGCTAAAATCCTGCTGCATGTGACTTCCTGCCAGCAAACTGGATCTTCTCATTAAGCAAGGAGGTGCTATGTTTGCTGGTTCCTGTTCTGAATTGGATGCTTAGTCTTAGGGAATCATATCATCAACCTTCCAGAAATCTGAGCTAAACATACTCTGAAAATCATTGTTATTTGTTGCTGAAAAGAGTTTCACGCCCACGAGGGCCCCCGAGCTCACCTGTGCATCAGGTGTTGCCATGCACCCTGCCCGACCACCCACCCCGGGTCCTGAGTGAGGGTCCCACCCGCCTGAGTGCCATCGATGCCAACCTAGAAACCCTCACTCAAAGGTGACCCTTCTGCTGAGTCTCTTTCCTGCTTGGACTCCAGCGTAGAGGAAAATCCAGCACACAACAGGTTTTGAAAAACCAAACAAGGCAAAACTCTGAGTCACAGAATCAAAATTTAAACTTAGGAGAGAACTTGGAAGTTCATCCCTGCTTTTACAGAGGAGGTTAGAGCCGCTGAAGACCAACGGAGCTCCTCACACTAGGGTGCTGGGCTCTGGGGGCTGCGGGCCCACAACGTCTGGGCTCCTGCACCTCGCAGGGAGTTTCACACAGCCAGGCCGGCCCGAGGGGCAGGGGGGCGTCATGCCAGGTGCCGAGTTCCAGAATCCTAGAGATGGACGTCGGTGGATGAAGGAGAAATTCAGAGAGAGGAGCACTGCTCTGAGGAGCTGGTGAAGGCAGGAGGCTACGCAGCCTCCCCAAGGTGAGTGGTCTGGGGGGCTGGTCCCAGACCTCAGGACTGGGCCGACCCTGTCCCCTAGGTGTGCACAGAGTAGGGGAGGAAACGGATTTCCCTCTGCTCTTCAAATCCCTAGGCTGAGACCCCCCGAAACACAGCATAGATCGTCCGGACAAACACAAACAGAAACGCGTTAACATGTCGGCCTCGCATCCACACGGGAGAAACCTAGAAAACCAGGTGGCTTAGATTTATTTATTTTTTTAATTTTTAAACATGAATTATTTATTTATTTATTTATTTTCAGTTATTTATTTGGCTCAGATTTAGGTGTAAATACCATCCTGATGGGGGAGGGAGCTGGTGGAGGCATCTCATCTCGGCGGGATAGGGGAGATGGGAGATGGTGGAGCCCTTAGAATAGATGAGGGGGTGGTGACAGTTTGTGACCGTCTGCGGTCAACTTGTCCTGGCTGGCGAAGCTCCCACATTGGGGACCGAGGACATTGAGGTCCTTTTGGGGGATCCATCTTCAGGTTGATGAGGGGCGTTCAGAAAAAGCCTCTCCCTGCACCTGCTGTCTTTCAAATGCCTCCCATTCAAATGAGCACTATGGCACAGCCGCACGTTTTGAGGCGGTGTGGACACCCACGTGCACCTTTTGGGGTGGCAGTGTGCTCGGGGCCAGCTCTCCTTTATTTGGGGAGCTCTGTCCTCGCCCGGCTCCTGGGACGTGCCCCGTGGGGCAGGCTCTGAAGGCCCTGACGCTGGTCCACTGCCGGGTGATGGATGGGGTGTCCGGTGCTGGAGGGACTGGGGACCACGCAGCCTGGCCCGTGTGGAGGCAGCTCTCCTGAGGCGATGGCCTGGCCTGGCCTCGTCCCTTCTTGTCCTCCCTCGGCCTTGTACCCCCTACTTCTGGCTCCCCCCTTCTAAGCACTCTGCTCCTCAGAAAAACAAACGAACATATTGTGGTCTGGCCCTGCCTGTCGTCAGCAGGGCCCCCATGTCCCCACTAGGACCCTCCTTCACTCGAACTCTGTCTTCACGTGGGTTGTCGTGTTGTTTTAAGAAGACAGCTCCTCTTACACCGTTTGGCCCATGGTCTTTAAAGCAGGCTTTTTCAGACCGAAGCGTCTCATCTATCTCCCCAGCCTTGATCCCCTCGCCCCCCGACACATACGGGGGCATCCAGAGATGCCCCAACAGGCAAGAGGCCTGATGGGTTTTCTTGAGATTTTATTTATTTATTCATGAGAGATAGAGACCCAGGCAGAGGGAGAAGCAGGCTTCCCCGGGGAGCCAGACCCGTGATTCGATCCCAGGACCCCAGGGTCATGCCCTGAGCCCAAGGCAGATGCTCCACCGCTGAGCCCCCCGGGCGCCCCTGAAGCCTGATTTCTAAGCTGTGGACAAGTCATGTACACTTGGGAGTCTCTGTAGGAGTGAAGTCAGGTGGCGTAACCGGCTCTAAGTGCCTCTACCTCAAGAACCGTCCATCCTGTGCTTTCTTTTCTGCAGCTTCTCATGCTTTCCTTACACGGAGGATTCAAGTTTGCCACCCCAGACCCCCTGCTGCTCAGCACACACCAGCCCCCAGGCCCCCAGGGCTGCCACCCCCTCGGCCACCGCTCTCCCGCGGCCCTGTCACCGCCAGTGACCCTCCCAACCCCCCATCCGGTCCCCTGCAGCCTCGGGCCTCGGGGGCACCAGGTGGAGGGCCCTCAACGCCTCCCCGGGTGCCTGTGGCCGGGAGCAAGCCCCCAAGTCAACAGAAGGGGACACAGCATCTTACATAAAATGAGCTTAGCTCTGAACTCATGCTCACTTCCTCCCGTCCTTCCTCCTTGACGGGAGGATCCTGACCCCACCCTGGCCTCCGCGTAGCTGGGAGGTTGGGAGGTGCTCACGGGCAGCTGCTGCCCACTGGTCCTGGTGGACAGAGGAGGCGTTAGGCCGGCGCGGGTTGCAGCGGAGATGACGCGGTCTACACGGCAGGGCCGGATGTCGGAAGAGAGCACTGGAGTTCGTGGGTTGCCCTGCAGGGAGGGACTGGCGGACGTTATGGACAGACGTGGCTTCAGTATGCCCCTCGCGTCTGTGTCTAAAACCGGCCATGCATGCTCACCCACCGGCACGCTTCCTCACACACACACGCTCACGTTCACTCACATGACACTCACGCACACACACCTACCACCTCATCCTCACATGCACATTCATGCGCACACGTACCACCTCATGCTCACTCACATGCACACTCACACACACACTACCTCATGCTCACTCACATGCACCCTCATGCTACTCACATGCAAACATGCATACACATACAACCTCATGCTCACTCACATGCACACTCATGCACACATACACATGCCACCTCATGCACACTCATACATACACACACCACCTCATGCTCACTCACATGCACACTCATACACATACCACCTCATGCTCACTCATATGCACACTCATACACACACACCACCTCATGCTCACTCACATGCACACTCATGCACACATACACATACCACCTCATGCTCACTCATATGCACACTCATACACACACACACCACCTCACGCTCACTCATATGCACACTCATACACACACACCACCTCATGCTCACTCACATGCACACTCATGCACACATACACATACCACCTCATGCTCACTCATGCACACTCATGCACACATACACATACCACCTCATGCTCACTCACATGCACACTCATACACACACACACCACCTCATGCTCACTCACATGCACACTCATACACACACACCACCTCATGCTCACTCACATGCACACTCATGCACACATACACATGCCACCTCATGCACACTCATACATACACACACCACCTCATGCTCACTCACATGCACACTCATACACATACCACCTCATGCTCACTCATATGCACACTCATACACACACACCACCTCATGCTCACTCACATGCACACTCATGCACACATACACATACCACCTCATCCTCACTCACACACTCACACGCACACACATACCACCTCATGCTCACTCACTCACATGCACACTCACACTCACTCGTTTTGCCTCACTTCCAAGACTGAGGAAAATATTTCCCAACAGAGTTCTATGTGTAGCTGCAGCTCTACATACTCATCGGTACCCAGCAGGCATCAGACAGGCCCCTAAGGGCGGACGTGTGACCCACTCCCCTTATATAAAAACACTTCTGAAATCTCTGCCTTGAAGCGTTAGCGAGTTTTAGTGAAGAGCAGTCTGTTGCTGATAATCCTAACGCTGCCCCTGGAAATGGCATGTTATTTTCAGAGATTCATATCCTCCATGTGGGTTTGGAAACATCTGTTCAGACCAGAACATATCGGTGGAAGCTATATTTTGTTCCTCTCCATGCGAGCCCAGGTGGCTGCATCGACACGCCATGTACTGTAAGTTTCAACTGTCTGCTGTAAATTTTTATTTTATTCTGCATGTCTGGCGAAACTCGTTATTTAAGACAATAAGAACTCTAACTACATTTCTACAGTCCTAACGGTTAAAATCTGTGCGCGTGTGCGCATGTGTGTAAGATGCTGTATATGTGCCTGTTAGGAAATGTGCGTGAGCCATGTTATTAAAAGAAAATCAAACATTTACTGGGTGGATTTTAAAAATCTAAACAAAATGAACTTCAGTAGAGACGAAGAGTCATGAAAGAAAATCACTGGAAATTATGACGAAATCATTAGTTACTTCAACAAATACGTACTTCATGATAGAAACGTAAGACGTGTTTCGTATTGATCACTATTTCAAGAAAAATGACAAAGCTGTTCAAATGAGTAAAAAAACTCCATTTTTAGATAATTTTGCTTAGAAGGTATGTTTTATGATGCTTTAGAACAGTGATCTTCAAATGTTTTCACTCCTCTGACATAGTACCTTAATATACTAATATATTTTACAAACTGCAAGCTCTCAATTATTATTAAATTGATGAGAAATGTTTCCTTATGAGGGGAATAGTTGCAAGTTTGGGGTTTTAGCACACTATGTTGTGGACAAGAGGAAATGAACCTATGGAATTGTTCTTTTATGTGTGGTTGGTGGACTTTTACTAACAAAATGATCTGCTGACCGTCCCCTATTAAAAGGACACACAGGAACAGGCAATTTGGCTGCAGGAGTTACTCTTTCTTCTCTTTGAACCATATTCCAACTGTATCCCTCCACAGAATTTTATCTTCATGTAATATTTTTTTCTTGAACATCTTAATCGATTGTTTCAAAATTCCTTGTGTGAGGAAAACATATAAATTAAAAATAAAGTATTTTTAATTCTGCCCAGGCAGCTCTAAATGTTCCGTTTTTCTATACTGAGTTATAATTAATATTTGTGTGAGATTGATCAAAGTCACAAATATATTGTACAACTGTATGTTCAGGAAGTCAAGAATAGAATTTAATTAGACATGTGTACCCTAATGAAATCAATGCACATATTTTTTATGAGTTGATGTATCTGTGGGTAATTATTACTTAGCTGACAGAATGGAATAAGTATAGCATTAAATCTCTTTGTAGGGTTGGTGGGGGGGTTGTTTGTTTTGGTTTTTTACTTGATGGAGGCCCTGAGAAGAGCTGGGATGCCTCAGAATTCCACTGAAGTACTTACAACTTTTTCTGAATTATGTGAGACATATCAGTAATCTGTTGTTGAAAAAAATGTAGTCCATCAGCTGATAGATCAATTATGTTCTCTTTGAAAACAAATGATCAGAAACCACATGGCTTACAGAGAATGTGTTATCTCCCCACTGGCGTCCTCTGCATCTCTGTTACTGCTCCTTGGTGTGTTACTTGCTTTGTGATGTTGTGGAATGTGTATCTGCCTGACTTCCTCAGGGACGCTGTAGGGCCTGCAGGGACAGGATCATTGCCTCTGCCTCCCCCTACCACCCTCTCCCCGTCCCTCTGCCCTCCCCCTCTCGCACTCAGTGAGCTCCGCTGGATATTTCTCTAAAATGCTTCCACTCGGGAGGCATTTGATAAAGTGTTGATTGTCTTAAGCATTCCGCAAGCTAACAAAACCATGGAAGAGAATTACTTGCACTTCACAAAAAAAAAAAAAAGTCTTTTTAGGAAAACACGCATTTGTTCTTGTTGATAATTTCCAACCGTGCTGTTAACAGTGTGTGATGTTCATTGTTAAAATATTTTATTGTGTCTACTACTTCATGTTCAAATCAATTCGCCGGCCTGGATCAAAGCAGAGATTCTTGTTATACTAGCAGTATGGAAAGCCCTTTAATGACGGAGAGAAGCCCTGCCATGGGCATTAATCATTCAGTTAAATTCCATAGAAAGAACCACAAAAAGCATTTTATCTTAAATACATGGATCAGAGACTAAAACTGACCCATACATGAAAGTGAGCCAGTGCCCCTGTTAATGTCGCGGGTTCTTCCCTCTGTGGTGCAGGACATTTGCACAGGAAATGCCCCTCCAATGCTCTCTAGGTTAGGGGCATTTGCAAGATAAGGCTTAGCTCTGCAGGGACTGAGGAAAGATTCCCATATCTCCCCCTCCTTCTTTTAGGGATCCTCCGCATTCCCAACCATAACTACCTGGGAAGTATTTTTTCTGTCTTTGCTGTTGAGTTGCATATTACCTTTGAAATGGATGAGTCATCATTTTGGTTTCTCTTCTTATTTAAAGGGGATACGAACCATATAATTTTGTTTTTATTAATTTTTTAATAGGGGTTAATCTAATGTTATCTATTTGGGAGAATCACAATCACTTCTTTTAAAAGCCATCAAAGAGTAAAGTGAAAAAAAGAAAAAAATTAAAATAACTCCATTTCTCCATTCCTCCCTTTCCTTTAGTCTTGAAAGCAAGACTCTTGAAAGTGATACGGTAACCACTGCCAAGGGTCACCCAGCACCACGATCTCATGTTGTATTGGTCCAAAACATACATACAAAAAAACAAGGAGAAAATTAGTGATAAAGTAATGTTTTTAATCAGAAGGAAAAAACAAATTAAAATGCAATTTTTGTGAAAGCATTCCAATATGACAACTGTTACGGAATTCAGAAAATTAACATAACTGTCTTTTTAAAAGACCTTATCATTAGAGAGAGAGAGTGCATGTGCGCGCGAGTGAGGGGAGAGGCAGAGGGAGAGAGAGGAAAAAAATCCCAAGAAGGGTCCATGCTCAGCAGGGAGCCTGACCTGGGGCTTGATCTCATGACCCTGAGATCTTAACCTGAACAGAAATGAAGAGTCAGACACTCAACTGACTGAGCCACCCCAGGTGCCCCTAACACAACTGTCTCTTAATTAGCTGCCTAATATAATTCTGGAACCCTTAAAAAAAATTGGTAGCATACCTAACTCAGGTCTAAAGATTTGTTCTATCATTTTTATAGAATAAATAGACCAATTTAGTCTTTCCTCTAGAATGGTTAGCAGGGTATTTTTTTAATTAATAGTTTTGAAAAATCTCTTTCAGTTTTACAACTGGTTATTGGTGATAGTATATTCTGAAGTCCTCTATCAACTTTTTCTCCTATGTAAGCTGTAAGATTACAGGGTTTGTCAAGATTTTTAAATTTTACTCATAATTAATGGAATTGATTGATAATACACATTAACCAACTTTCCAAAAAATGTCCCATTTCTAGTGGCATCGTATATGTTTCATGTTAACATAATTAATGCCAGGATTTTGTGTCGGATCAGCAAGAATTTTAAAACTTCTTGGCAGAGGGTTTAGATGATGCACAATCTCTTCATTGGTGTGATCAGAAAATTCAAAAGCCTTTTGTGACTTCTGTTTGAGATTTATTTCTTACCCTTAATGAATTACTGCTTTTGGTGTGATCTGGAAAACATTCATTACATTTTTCTACTCAGTATTGGAGTAAAGACTTTACTTCTAAGACACGTCTTTCTGTTTTGTTTCATATTCCATTATTTTTTCTCTTGCACTCCATTGGTGTTCTACTGGATAATACATTTGAAAATAATTGAAACATACCTGTTGTATGTGTATAACAGCTTTTAATTTCTTGTTTCATTGAAACTTGTAGAACATCCTATCACATGGTAGTTACAATGATATATCTAAACTTTATCAATCTTTTAAATAAATTTATCGTATCTAATCTGTGTTTGAGATTCTCTTTGGAGTCTTCAAATATTTATCGTGGAGTCCTTAAAACATTATGGGACCCAATTTTCAAAATTTGAACATGAGTGTTTCCGCCTTGTTGTTTCACTGATAGTATCTTAAGAAAAATCAAATTTCTCACGTATGTTTACATTTAGGAGATGATCCTGAAAAGAAAACATATAATTTGCAAAATACTGATGAGGTTAACAACCTCAGGACCTATGGAGATACCCAGTTTTCCCAAGAAGATCAAGAAAATAAGATAAGCATATACTCAAGGCCTCAGACTTTGCTGTCATGAACCCCAGGGTATTTGATGTGAGGATGGTGGTGGGGACGACAGGGGAGTAAGCCTACAGGGCATTCCTCTTGTTCATCCAGTTAGCAATAACTTACTAGATTTGACAAAGAATCATACAGTGATATCCTAGAAAACTCCGAATGAAAAGTACCTCTAGCTCAGGGGTGCCTGGGTAGCCCAGTTACTTGGGCATCCATCCAACTCTTGGTTTGGGCTCAACTCGTGATCCCAGGACTGTGAGATTGAGAATAGCATTGGGGTACACGCTCAGTGCAGAGTCTGCTTCAGACTTTCTCTCCCTCTCCCTCTGCCCCTCCCAGTTCTGCGCTCTCTCTCTCAAATAAATAAATAAATCTTTTTTTTTTTAATATTTTTTATTTATTTATTTATGATAGTCACACAGAGAGAGAGAGAGAGAGAGAGAGAGAGAGGCAGAGGGAGAAGCAGTCTCCATGCACCGGGAGCCTGACGTGGGATTCGATCCCGGGTCTCCAGGATCGCGCCCTGGGCCAAAGGCAGGCGCCAAACCGCTGCGCCACCCAGGGATCCCTAAATAAATCTTTTTTACAAAAGTACTTCTAGCTCAGCTTTTCTTTAACTGAATCCCCCAAATGCCTTAAGCTTTATAGCTCTGCAGTAAACCTACCTCTGTTTCACAGTGTCGCCAGTTAAGCCCTAGAGGCTGCCAAAGTCATACAGTTTAGGAACAGTAGCCTCAAAACTAATGGAAGAGGTGTAACCAGGCCAAAAAATCAATACTTTCATCTCCAAAGATCTTAGGGTTTTTAATTAATGATACCATGTGTTTGAGTCTGCTCAGGCTGCCATAACAAAATACCTCGGACTGGGTGGCTTAAACAGAAATTTATTTTCTTATAGTTTTAGATGCCAGAAGTACAAGATCATGTTCTAGCCAGTTCAGTTCCCTGGTAAGAGCTCTCTTCCTGGCTTGTAGACAACCACCTTCTCATTACAGAGGAAGAACAGGAATGCTCTCTGGTGCCTCTTATGAGGACACTGATTGTGTTGGGTCAGGGCCCACCCCCTCTCATGACCTCATCTCACACTGATTATTAATTCCTCACTCTGAAGAGCTGTACCAGGGGCAGGCCTTCAACATATGAAGGGAGGTGGGAGGACACAGTTCAGTCCATAGTACTGTGGATACCACAAATATCTTTTAAGAAAACACTCTAAAAGTCAAATTAAGGACTTGCTATTTTATGAAATTTGATTAAAATGTAGAGTGATTTCTGACCTTGGTTAGAAACAAAATCTACCCTTTCACACGGAAAATATATTCTACTCACTCCATTCCTTTCTCACCAGTGGTGGTAGTTGAGTTTCAGCTTCTTGGATTTTGAAGACCTGTGAGCTACACCAACCACATCATCCAGATGTATAATGGTGTGGCAAGCACAAGATAACCCCGCATGCATTTTCCTTCACAACGGAGGCACACGGGAGTCTCTGCAGCCTTGAAATCCTTGTTTCTCCTAGGACATATGTTGGAACATCCTTCAAGAGGATTCCAGGTGTGTGAGTAATCCTCCATGGCTTCTGACTCTGCCTTCTTGGCTCTTGGTTTTGCTCCGAATCATCCTTTTCCCATGAAATGAGGCCTTTGCCCCAAGCAAAGTAGTTTTCTTGGTTGTTTCTTGCCTCTGGAAGTTTAGGGTCCAAATGCCTCATTTCTTCTGTCCTTTCTGGTCTAGGCTGGTGGTTTTTCTGTTACTGCAATTCTTTTGAAAAGTTATGTGCATCTCCCATGAATCTTGTTGAGACATATTTCATTTGATGAAAGCCACACCTAGACATATTCTGAAGAATAGTTCATGTTTACCTTGAGCTCCTGCTGGGACTTCTGAGGAAACTCATCTTTAAGTTTCTTTAACTTTATGTTTAATCATGTGATCATGTGATTAAACATAAGGTCACTTTAGACCTTTGTGAGGCCTTGGCAAAGGATTTTGAAATCATGCCTTGCCTCCAAGTTTATGTCATGTGTTCCTGACAGTGCTCTGGATTTGTTCTTTGCCTGGGAGTCATGTCTTACTTTAGGATTGTTTGCCATCAGGAGTGCTGGGAAATTTCAATATCAGCAAGTCCTTGCTTCCTCTCCTTATTTCCTTTAGCTGATCTCTGTCTTTTCACGTTTCATTTCACATCTGTTTGTAGCAAGAAGCAGCCTGGTGGCACCCCTGAAACACTGCCTGGAGGTCTCCTTGGCTGGTTACTAAGTTCACAAGGTATATTTAATTTATTTTTCGAATTACTGCAATCAACAGTATTGGTAAACTTTCCACCAACTCATAAGGCTCCCTTTCCTTTTGTTTTCAGGAGCATTTTCTCCACCATACATTAAGCCTTTCCTCCTTGCAGGTTTCTCAAAGGCCAGCAGATGTCTGCTGCCAGGTCTTTGAGATTCTTTGGCTTTTTTCACTTGCACCTGACTCAGTATCTTTGCAGCTTCTTCCCACTTCCTGGAGGTGCCCTGCTTCTACTGCCAAAATTGGCAATAGTTATCTATGGCTGCATAAAAAAAATTTCCTCTCAGTTTCTGAGGGCCTGTTCAGCTGGGGTAGCTCAGAGGTTGCTGTCAGGATGCCAGTGGGGTTGCCTCATCTGAATGTCTGAGTGGGGATGGAAGATCAGCCTTGACAGTTGCTCATTCAAACAGATGACACATGTTTCTGATGTTGGTTAGGGGCCTCAGCAGTTCCTCCCCAGATGAAGCTCTCTATAGGCTGCTCGAGGGCCATTATGACATGGCATCTGGCTTTCCCCAAAGTAAGTCATCCAAGAGAGGACATTAGGGAACTAGCAGTATCATTATAATGTCACTTCATAAGCCACCCACCATCATATCTGCCACATTCTATTCATCAGAAATAAGTCATGAGGTGTGGTTCACTTTTAAGGGAAGATGAACTTATACACCAAGGGACAAGTGGTAAATAATTTGTACACATATTTTAAAACCACCACATAGTAGCTAAACAATTTGTGGAATTTTTTTAGGGGACTGCATAACAGCTAAGTCCAGAGACAAAGCAATATTCAAGTAAATTTGAGCAGGAATCTGGCTCCAATTCTTTGTGATTCTCTTGGCTTTGCTTAACACCATGGCTCATCTTTGCCATGTTGTTTTCCCTCATGGTGAAGAAATGGCTCCAAATTCTCACTTGTATTCTCAGTTGCATTTATATCCCAAGCTACTTCTCTCCTAGAGATCCCCAATGAGACTGGAGAAACAGAACTTGTTCAGAGGATGGAATGATGCTCATAACCTCTGGTCAGACTGCGTATACCACTCATTGGGGAGGAAATATACACTATTTATTCTATTTTAGGGATTCTAATGAGGTCATTTGGGGGTTCTTATGAGGTCAAAATATGACCCAGATATTAATTTTTTAACCTTTAAAATGCAGGAAACCTCATTATAAGATCTAATTTCATAAGGCTGCATGGTCTAGTATGCTATGGGTACATTGTAAGGACACAGGTTTTTGACTACTTGGAACAATGCCTGACCTCCAGTAGATTCTGGATGAAGAGCTGCTGGAGCAATCAGTAAAGGAAAAAGCAGCCCTGATAAACAGCATTGCTCGTGCAGATGAAGAAGCAGCATCTCTGGGACAAGCTGTTGATTATTGATGGAGGTAGGCCTGTTGATAGCTATTAACCAAGACACGTTCAATACTACTCACTCCATTCTCACTGTCCATGCTGATTCTATATGTCACTATTCCCACCTTATCTCCCCCTCCCTCCTCCACAGAGCCCCCCATACATCTTATCTTTCTGGAGCAACTTGTTTTGGCACTTCCTTTTCTGCAATAGAAGGAAGTGATTGCATATGTTGGAACACACCACCAATTGCCAAGAATTTCTATTTCTGTCTCCCTTCATTCATCAGTAGGAAATATGAAAAGCTGCAGTCCTCATCAGCATTTTCTGGACATCCATAAAAAATCAGTGTCAGTTGATGAGGTCATGTTGATTTACTTCTACTCTGTAGATAAATACTTGAAATATTTAAACTGTTAGAAATACATTGCTTGAGAGTGTATCGGTGATTCTGAAATATCTAAGATCTTTTTCCCCATAAACAATATGTTTCTTTACCATCTTGATTTAAAACTACCGAGCCTTCAGTTTTAAAGAAAACGAGGAAATATGGAAAGTTCAGCAAACACTAAAAAAAGAAAGCAACCAATTGTTCAGATGAGCAGGGAAGAAGAGTCAAGAACTGAAATTTTCCTCTGTTGATTATGAGTATGAAAGATTGATTGTAAACAGGGACATATTTGATTTCAGAAGCAAAACCCATCCCAGTGCTCGGAAATGACAATTAAATTCTATTTATGAGGATGAAAAACTAGCATATCACTTTCCAACGTTTTGTCTCTTTGAAAAACAGACAGAAGTTGTTATGCTATTCTGTAAATTGAGTTCAATCTTCTTTGCAGTTTCTGAATTCTGATCAACCCATTTGATCTCAATTTTCCCAGGTTCCAGTATTTGCAGTAGGGGTACCTTGTCTGTCCCTATGGAGCACCAGGTGCTTGTGTGGGCAGCACGTGCCCCTCGCTCCCCCAACCTTGTCTCCTGCTCGCCTCCTCTAGTTGGTGGAGCCTCATGGCCTCTCTAGGCTCTGAACATTCTGGCCGGAAGGTGAAGAAGTCTGACTTCAGTGACTCAGCAAGTTCAGATGCTTCTGCTTCTGCAGATTTGTGTCATGCTGCCTGCCATGCATGAGACCAGGAATAATGAAATCCCTCATGTTGGCAGGATAAGTAAGTTCTGGGTGGGCACACACTCGCACTAGTTGTGTTACCTCAGGGCTGCCGTGGCAAAGACCACAGGCTGGTCTGCTTCAACAACAGAAGTTTATTTCTCACAGTCCTGGAAACCAGGAGTCTGAGATGCAGGGGTAGGGGGCAGCTATTGTTTCTCCTGGGGCCTCTGGCCTTGACTTTCAATGGCCATCTTCTCCCCATGTCCTCAGATGGTCTTCCTCCAGTGTGTGTCTGTGTCCCAATCCCTTCTTCTTAAAAGGACACCAGTCAGATCAGATTAGGGCCCACCTGGTGACCTCATTCTAACTTAATGACCTCTTTAAAAACGGTGTCTCCAAATATAGTTTACATTCTGAGGTTTTGGGGTTAGGAGTTCAATATATGAACTCAGCCCATCATATCAGGGATCCTTTAAACCAAGGTTCTTTGAAAAAGAAAGACAGGCTCTTGCCTGGGTGCCCCCACTACTCTAAATGGACACAGAATTTTAATAAGGGTGAAGTGTGAACTGGCATGAAGAAGTTCAGAAGTCCAAAGGGCCTATGGGAAAATATCCCACCCCCACTGGAACACATGTCACCTTGGATGAAATATCTATTTTCCCTTTTTCTCACTTTGGAGATACAAAAGATATTGTCCCAACTGGTTCCTTTCTTCCAGATGGAGGTCCTCAAATTCTAAAAGATTTGAGCTTAGCTGATGACATAAAGTCCCTTGTTATATGAAGAACAAAGATAGCTTGACCTTAATACTACTATATTTCAAGAGAAAAAGGATTTACTAGTGGACAGAAAACATTCTTACCCTCTTCCCATCCTTCCAAACCATTTGGGCGGGAAGCAGGCCAGGTATGGGACACACAGGCTAGAGGTCCCGGCTCGGGTGAGATTTTACAGATTATAATCCTTCCCCACAGACTCTCAGGGTGTGGTTTTCTATAATTCATGTGCTGTCAGACACAACTGTTAATCTCCATCTTGCCTAGAAGCTTGTTTCTTGGGCAGCCTGGGTGGGTCAGTGGTTTAGCGCCGCCTTCAGCCCAGGTTGTTACCCTGGGGTCCTGGCATCGAGTCCCACGTCAGGTTCCCTGCATGGAGCCCGCTTCTCCCTCTGCCTGTGTCTCTGACTCTCTCTGTCTCTCATGAATAAATAAATAAAATCTTTAATTTATTTAAAATTAAATAAGCTTGTTTCTTTCTCTCTTCTTCTTAGGAAATGCCAAAATGGTGGTATTCTAACAAATAGAAAGCATTTCAAAAAGTAAGTCTACTTCCAGTTCAGTAACTAGCAGGGCTGAATTAAAGACATGTGATGTCTATCTTTACAGTGTGGTAATTAGGAAATAGTAAGAATGTGCATTAAGATCAAGCCATGGGAATGCAAAACCACTCATTTACTACTGGCTGGGTTCTGTTATGATTGGGCAAAATGGGGGGCGGGGGGTCCTCCAAGCACAGAAATGATCTCCAGACACCCATACACACACCAACAAATAGAAAAACCTGCTTCCATGGTTACATATTTCCTTCTCCTGCATCCACAGTGGGGTCCATTGAAGCTATTCTCCCCTGTGACCCTCACCCATGGGCCACGGGATGGGAGGAGACTGCTGAGCTTCAAGGAGATCAAGAGAGGTTGTGCTCCTCTAAAGCTTCAACTGATGGTCTGCATGAGGAGGAGCGTTGGTGACACAGACAAAGGGGAATAGACAGGGATACAGGTGGAAGATGGCATTGTGAACAGGCTGGGTGTCTGATGCAGCTTGGGTAGCAAGTGGCCATATATAAATTTATAATAAGCCCAGGAAAATCTCAGAAGACTATTGTAGGGTATTTAAGGTTTTGAATTGGTGACTAAATTCTAAATACCATGACTTTCCTACAGGTGGCAAATGCCCTTTGTTTTTGTTTTGTTTTGTTTTGTTTTGTTTAAAAGCATGCCCTTTAGAATACAACAATTAACTTGAACTTAAGCTCACATGACAGATTAGAAATACAGGTTTTCAAAGTAATTTATAGATATTTTGACTTAGAAGAGGACCATTTTTCTCACTGATATGTAAGTCTTTCTGTTTAATGAGTCATTCTACAATATCCAAATAAACCATCTCAGAAGAAGACGAAAATTTAATCCAAAAAATGTCTGCAGATTTTCATATTGTATTTTATTTAGAGTATTTCTTACTTTTTGCTTTGAAGAAATAAATTGGTGTGTAGAGTCTCACTAAGACATTTCAACTTGTTCCTCTAAACACTTATGTAAGAGTCCATCACATTGAGAATTTTTAGGGAGCGATGCCAGATTAGAAGCCTCCAACATTTACATTACCAGGCAACAATACTCAGAAAAGCAGAATTACAAGTGAAACTACTTTCCTTCCCCCCCCCCCCATCTCTCCCTTTGTTTTCATTCCTCCATTAAGATTAAGGGAAGCATAGTTGTAAATAATTAATTGTCTCTTCATTCCTCACAAGGCCCTAAAACAATAGTCCAGCATTTGGTTTATGAGAGTAACCTGCCATGTTCCCAGGATTTACCTGTTGGAAGTAATAGCTTGGCCTTTCTAGAAACTTAACCATTAGCTTGCATCCTAAGAATTGGCTCAGCAGGTGACTACATTATAAGAACCCAAACTGCACCAAATCTAAGAGTCCTCCAGTCATTAAAAAAGGGTACGATTATTTTCATTAGAAGGACAGTTTAGATTCACGAGTGAACAAGATTATGAGTACTTACTATCCTGCATTGTAAAACGTAGTAAAAAAAATTATTTTTCATAGTTTGGGGAAAAATTTAAAAGGAAACCTTCACTGGGCTTGTCTGTAAGGGAGTATTTTGGATTCTGTGCTCCAGGAGAATAAAGCCTGTGTCTGTTTTGTCACAGTCATAACCTGACCAGGGAGAGACTGGCTGGCAGGCAGTAGTAGTGCTTCTAGAAGGAAGGGAGTTGGAGGAGCCATAATGGACAGATCAGTGCAAGGTTGGCAACTTGGGGAGCAAGCATCCAGAGAAGATGAGAACTTACGGAACTTACTAACGTAGTATTTGTAGTTTTGTTGTTTAGGCCCCGCACAATGATATGGGAGCATATTTTATTTAAAACTTGAATGGAAGGTGTATGGATCAGGAGGTCTCCTTCTGGGGACCCTGCTAGTTCCTTCAGGAAGTATGTATGGATGGTTTCCTACAAAGGCCTCTACTTCCTTTTGTCTTTAAGTGAAGCTGTTAGGTAAGCTGATTCATATACTCCAATTCATTGGTTCTGTAGAAAACAGTGAGAAACATGACTTCCAAGCAAAAATGTGAGCTTTACCCTTGTGTACATCGCCAAGTCCTGGTATTTTCCTTCAAGCTTTTTTCCAGGTGTGTCTTTCAGTAGAATTTGAGATTGTCACCCCCAAACCTCACACGGCCTCCCAGATGAGTGGTCAAACTCTTATTTCTCCCAGTTTTTCCCTGTTCTGTGCAATCCAGCCAGGTTCTTCCTCCTTCAAAATCACCCCCACCTGTCTCTTGGTGCTGGGTTCAACCCCGGCGGTTGGGAGAGCCACCCCCTTGTTCTAAGCCAGCTGCTTCCCAGGAGCCCTCGTGCGTTGAGGCCCCCCGATGTTGGCCAGGGCAGCCCCGAGCTGCGGGACACTTTGTCTCTCCTCTTGCTGTCCAAGTGGGGTCTGGCCAGCCTGGACACCCACACTAGACTCTGTCTGGGCACACCAGCTCTCAGGGGTGGGAAGGGGTTCCTCCTCGGGTTATTAATCTAGAAACCATCATGCAGCCCTGGATTATCTTCGCTTCTCCAATTATTCCACAATTATTGATCCCACTGCCCTATCTGAAGGATAAGCTCTTGGAAGAACACCATGGTATTTTGTTTCATCTGCATCACTGATACAAGTGAAACACAAAACAGCAAGAACAAAACCCAAACACACAAAAGAGGTGTTCCTTGAGCACTTGGCTTGACGCTTAGAAATAATAATCAGCCAGTCTAATAGTCTCAGTAACCTGTAGCATTTCAAATGGAACAACTAGGAGACCGGAAAAAAGAAAGGAAAGAAAGGAAAGAAAGGAAAGGAAAGGAAAGGAAAGGGATAAGGAAAAAAAAGGAAAGGAAACTGGAAGAAAGGAAAGGGGGAAGGAATGACAATGAACTTAACTTAAGGCCATTCACTTACATTTCCCTTCCCGGCCCTTCCCTTCCCTCCATGCTTACTCACTTACCCTTCCCCCTCCTCCCTTCCTTCCCCCTCCCTTCCTCCTTCCTTCCCCCCTCCCTTCCTCCCTCCCTCCCTCCCCTCCCTCCTCCCCGCCCTCCTCCCTCCCTCCCTCCCTCCCCTCTCCCGCCCCGCGCCGTCACCTCCCTCCCTCGCCCCCACCTCCCGCCTCCCTACCCGCCCTCATCCCTCCCTCCCTCCCGCCCTCCCTCACGCCCTCCCGCCCTCCTCCCGGCGCCGCCCCTCCCGCCCTCCCCCTCCCTCCCGCCCAGAAGAAGAAAGAAAGAAAGAAAGAGGGCACTTGACGGGATGAGCACTGGGTGTTCTGTATGTTGGCAAACTGAACACCAATAAAAAAAAATTATTATAAAAAAATAAATAGACTTAAAAAATAAAAATAAATAAATAAAATCAACAAAAGGAAAAAGCATTTGAGGAAAATCCGAATAAACCAGTTGCCTACCAGAGGAGTCACACAAACATGCATGATTGTGGACAATAATGCTTCCAGGTGTATTTCCCAAATATGCCCTTAAAGACCAATAAAGACACTTATTTGAAGAAAGAAAGAAAGAAAAAAAGAAAGAAAAAAAGAAAGAAAAGAAAGAAAGACCTTGTTAATTTTACAGCTTGTTTAGGATTTTTGTACAAATGTCAGTAACAGGATGTCACATCATAATACTACGGAATACAGGGATAGAGATACGCTACCAGCTAGGCCAAGAAACAGGTTTTATCCAAACATATTATTCATTAAACCGCTCTTGGCATATCATAGGGACAGCCCCATGGCTTGTCACTCACAGAAGAGAGGCAGGAGTCACTCTTATTTTTCTTATTTTTACATACCACGATCTAATTATTAGAACAATGGTTTTAACTCTATAGAAATCCTTAGTCTCATTTCACTTACTAGGGGTTGCTAACACGTGAAGTGTGTAATGGAGCAAAATGATCTGAAATATCCTTTTGTGGGGTAAGGGCTGCCTTCTGCTCACGGCATCTTTGATGGGGGCTGGACAAGAACCCTATATTCATCTTACCTTTGCCTTTTGCCCATTGTTTTATAAAGTTTTGCAAAAAAAAAAAAAAAAACAAACAAAAAACCCTATTAGCATGGCTGTAGCAATGAACTATCCATGAGCTCAGGCCTGAAAGCTTTCACTATGTGCATAGTAAGTGGGTTTTCCTGAGTGGTTTGGATCAGAAAAGATGAGAGAGGAGCCGGGAAGGGGCATCTGTGAATGAGGAAAGATGGACCGTGCGCGTTAATTGGATCAGGTCTCCTTAGCAGCTCATTTGTCAGTTTGGTTAGAGTTTATGCACTGGATCAGACTTCTCTCTCCAGAATCAGCTGAGCTGGCTAATGAGGGGAGCAGATGATGAACACAGTGGATGAGGGTCAGCAAATTTGGTTCTTCCGCTTCATTCATACTAATCCTCAGTTTGGTCGGGAGCACTTTGTTTCTGCCCTTACTTTGTGATGGAGAAAAATCCGTTATTATGTCCTAATCCCTGTACGCTGGTGGTGTGTGGTTCCTCTGGCTGCCTCACAGAGGCATGTGTGTGCCTAGGGGGTATTTCTTATCTTTGGAAAGCTGAATGGATTTTGCTCCGAGTCTTGTGAGCTGGACTTTTACTTGCTACTTGCTTCTGTTTAACGTAACGGGCGACACAGAAAGCATCACAAACAGCAGCCCTGGCCTCATCACCAGTGGACATTTGTAAAAGCGCAAGGGTGAGTCATTGTCAGAAGTCAAGGGAAGTGGCACCTGCCGTGTAATTCGGAAACTCGCACATTGGTTTTACGGGGTCAAGAGACTTTGGGGGGGACTTTACTACTGAGGTAGCATTTTGCCTTTGAACAGACTTTATAACGGTCCAGGTTTTGGCTTGTTCCTTTCCCCACATAAGCATCACAGTCAGCCTCCGGGACAGGCTGCGGTCATCACCCCTCACCCCCACATTAGATGAGCGGATTGAGATCCGGAGCCGGTAGGGATATATTAGTAGCTAATGCTCTCTAGGTCCTACGTTCCAGACCCTGCTGTGCTCACTCACACGTATCACCTGCATCTGCACATCACACCAGCCTGGCGCAGGTTCTAGGGTCATCTCGGCATTAACTGCGAAGAGGTGAGGCACAGAGACTTTACGCAACTCGCCCAGGGTCACACAGCTAACAATGGGAAACGGGTCATTCTTCAGACTGATCTCAGCCGCTCTGTTGAACTCAGTCTTGGTTGCTATTCCCTCTGCCCCCGACGCTGACTGATGCCTGTCTGCCTCTGTACCTGCCACCTGCTACAGAGGTCAGGCTAGTTCCTAAAGAAGGTCACTGCTCTCATTCACACTCCTGGTGCCCGCCCGGCGTCCTGGCACAAAGCCGGTATCCAGGACATGATTGTTGGCTACGCAAGAACGCGGAGGTTGCTCAGGGCTTTCTGATGAAGAAGTATCGATATGACAAACTGAAATCAGCCTCTCGACTTTTACTTCTTTTGAAATGTGGTTTCGCAGTTTGCTTTTTGTCTAGAACAGGTCAACTTGTTTTCTGAATGACATAAACCCCCTGGTTTCCATTGCAACTGTGAGTGTGGGTCAGATTGCTAGAATGTTCCGGAGTCCTTTGACCTCCTGAGGCCTGCCTGCCATGTAAGGCTTTCGGTGTCACCAGTTCTTCTCCGGCCTTGACCAGCTGCCCTCCCTGCACCCTGCCTTCCATACTCTGAAGCTTCCCGGCCCCAGAGAATGGGGATCTTTCTAACCTCCTTTAAGACTCCATTAATGCTTTAAAAGGTTTCTGAAATGTTATAGTGTGTCTATTGCTTAATCAATTTAAACACGTATTGGAAAGCGTAGAAGTAAATCACAACTTCTCTAAGAACCGCAAGTCACTTCTCCCGACATCTCAATTCCACGCCCTCTGGTTCTTTCCTGTCGCTAATATCTCCGATATTTATGACAATGGTTAATAGCGCTGATGTCTAATCACGTTTTCATGTCACTGAGAAACAGAGGAATACCCAAAGTCAAAATGGAGAAAAGATATAAATAGGACTTTCTCAAAGCAAGAATTCCAAAATGCCAGGAGACATGTGAAGCTTTCTCTTAGTTGACACTAGTCTATTTTTTTTTTTAAGATTTTATTTATTTATTCATGAGAGACACACAGAGAGAGAGAGGCAGAGACACAGGCAGAGGGAGAAGCAGGCTCCATGCAGGGAGCCCGATGCGGGACTCGATCCCGGGTCTCCAGGATCACACCCTGAGCTGAATGTGGCGCTAAACCACTGGGCCACCAGGGCTGCCCAAAGTTGACACTAGTTTAACTGTTAGGTTTTACCAGCTTATGTTTTTTTTTTTTTTTAATTAATTCCCCAGCAAATTGCTCAAA
Organism: Canis lupus familiaris; assembly: GCF_011100685.1. Classification (NCBI taxonomy): domain Eukaryota; kingdom Metazoa; phylum Chordata; class Mammalia; order Carnivora; family Canidae; genus Canis; species Canis lupus. The sequence continues at coordinate 30,457,996 of NC_049223.1, read as the reverse complement.
TGTCGACATGCCCTCATGCACAGAAACTAAGGCACAGCATCTCCTCCCTCTTGAGACTTTCTTTCAATTATGCAAGGATCCCAGGGCTTACATGGTCCAAAGGGCATCTGTCCTGCTTCTAAATATCAGGCAAAGGGAGGAAGTACAGCGATGATGGATGAGTCACTGTCATTTTTGGTTGACCCATGTGTGCGTGGGGTTGGAGTTCCTTTCCTGGTCTGGGTGTTGCCACTCCTGCCCTGCCTTCAGGTCTCTAACCCTTTTAGTTCACAGTCATGGGCCAGACACTGCAGGTGGCTGCTTGAAGGGTGTCCCACACTCTGCTGGCACCGGCCTCCCCCTGTGCCTGGCTCCGTGTCATAATCCGTTCACCTCCCATGGCCTGTTCCACCATGAGTAGGGCTTCTTCTCTGTGAATACTAGTTGGAGGTGTGTTCTCAGTACTTGTCTCTTTCAGAAGGTTTTGTTTTCCTTATAAAAGCTGTTCTAAGCCTGCAGGGCTCCGCACCCCACTGTGTTTAGGGAGAAAAATCCCTGGCCAGAACACGGAGACCGCTCAGTAGCTGTTACATGTCTTGCTGTCTCCCACACTACAGAGAACCTGCTGACATAGTCTATGACTGTTGCCTCGCTGCACCCTCTTACACTAGCAATCAAAACTACATAGATTATCACAACAAAAAGATTTTTTTTGTCATCAAATTGGCAAAGATTGAAAAATCATGGGGAAGTGGATGCTTTCATGCTTCGTTTGTGTTTCCAACAGTTTTGGAGTGCAATTTGGTAACACAGACACGAAATCTTAACAAGGTGGGCCATTAGATTGTTCAACTATATTTCTTGGAATTCATCGTACAGAAATAAAAAGGCAAGTCCACAAAAAGTGAAAAGCAAGGATGGTCATCACAGAAAAGGAATAAAAGGGAAAATAAAAGCTACTAAGACCTACCAGTAGGATTTGATCAGATAAATCCTGTCATATCCAAGCAGTGAGCTATTATGCAGCAATAAAAATGATCACCCCGTCTAGATCTGTATTTATTAACATGTAATAACATCCACATGGCAGTGTTACTTGATAAAAAGAGGTAATAAACCTTAAGCAATATATTCCATTTCTACAGGCAAAATTACACACACAAACATAAACGCAAGAGTGTGACATTTGGGGAAGGCAAGAAGCCAGTGGTGCAGTAAGAGAAACTATTTCCAACTAGAAATTATTTGTGTTTCCACTAGTTTATATCTTTCTTCATGAATTATATATAAATATAAATAATATATACATATTATTAATATATGTATATATGTAATGTACATATAATATATGTGTGTGTGTGTGTGTGTATTTTTTTTTTTTTAACCAAAGATTAACTTCTTGTGTGGTTGCAGTTCCTAAGTGCCAGGATCCACAGAAAGTTGTATGGACATTTTCAATTGAACTCTTCTTGAACCCTCCTGAGATAGGTGTTGCCACGATCCCTACTCTATTAAACGAGGCAAGCCGACTTAGAGTGATTTTCTAAGTTCCCAGAACTAGTGACCTGTGCAGCTGGGACTTGATCTCTGGCCATCTTGCCTAACCACAGATAGCATATATATTGTGTATATATATATATATATATATATATATATATATATATATATGAAAAATTACTCTCTGATCTCATGAGTATTATTGGACAGTACTTAACCTCTATTCATAAAATGTTGAAAGCAAACACATGGAGAATGCAGCAAGGGATTGGTGCGTGTCTTCCTTTTGTTTTCCCCTCCTACACGTAGTCAGGCATGTTCACAGTTAATTCTCTGTTTATTAGAGGCATCTTCAAGATGAAGTCTTTCATTATAATAACAATCAGTTGATTTCTATATTTTTCTGTTCTACTGGAAACACTTTCACAGAAACCATTCTTTCCAGATTGGCCTATGACCACATTGAAAAGAATGTCTGATACCCTCATGACAAAATGTACCGGCTAGGCATATGGCAGTGTGTGGTACAGCACTTCGGCTGTGATACCGTTTCAGTGGTTTCCTGGATCACATAGACCATGCATAGATGGATAGTGTTGATTAGCCACAAGGCAACTCTACATCAGAATGTTTACTATGACAACCAGATATTTACAGCATTACCAACACCACAGAACTCATTGGCAGGTGCAGGAAAAAAAAATTTAAAAAAGTTTCCTGCCATTCATGCAGGAATTCATGCGTTTTCCACCACTCTTAAAAGAAATACTGCACACATGCACACAAACACACACACACACACAAATACCTGCAAAACACTACCTCATCTTTCCTCCTAATTATTGGAAGGCCCAAAGGCCATTCCCATTGTGAACAGACTAGAACAGGTGACTTGATAGTTAATGTAGAGGTTGAAAGCGAGATCTACCTACTACCAACTCACCAGGGCAAACCCCTGTCATGTAAAAAGCACAAAATGACCTGAAGACTCAGAGCTAAAGTGTGGGCAACGTGAACTGGATGTGCACAGAGAGGAAGTGAAACGTTGACTGTGTCAAAACTGTGGAGGGGATTACTGGGTGCCTGTGTGGGGTGATGGAAAGATTAAAAGGCCACCTGAGGGGAGAGGTCACCCAGGGGAACCTACCAGATGATCCTATTCATCCTCAGATGGCTAATGCAGTAACTAGGACCTAACAAAGTCTGAGTAAGACTTGCCCAGGGATTGACCATTTGGAAAGTTCAGTGTGTTGTGCGGAAAAAAGCCCCAGATTGATATTTGCTTCGTACAAACTTGCAAGATTTGAGTTTAATACAAATAGCAACCAAGCACCAGATGCACACAGTGGTGGAAAGCCTGAGCTTTAATTTCATCTTCTGGGGATAGAAATCCAGAGCAACCATCCAGCACACACACACACTCACACATATACTTTTGTTGAACTGTCAATAAATAATTAATGATCATAGATCCACTATCTGCAGTAAATGTAGAAACTTGAATGGAGAGTGAGAACTGAAGTTGGCCTTCTACTTGAAGGAATCCGTGATGACAGCATAGAGTCTGGGAAGAGAAAGTGCAAAGGACTGCTTATATGATACCTAACCTATAAGATAATGTGTTAGGAAGTAGGGCCTCTGGAAGGTGGAGCCCTATGATAGGATTACTGCTCTTATAAAAAACACCAGAAGGCTCCTTCATCCTTTCCACCGTGTGAGGACACAGGGAGAAGATAGTATCTATGAGCCAGGAAAAGCACCCCCACCAGAGTGCCTTGATCTTGGACTTTCAGCCCTTAGAACTGTGAAATAAAGGTCTCCTGTTTCAGGCCCCCAGTCTGTGGTATTCTGTTTTAAGCCTTAATGGACTAAGGCAGAGGACAAAGGCCAAGGCCTACCAAAGGAGGATCTAACAGGAAACTGATGAGTCATCCCTTCAATCCAAGAGTTAAAGAGAAACAAACCCACTTCACAGAAAGATACATGAAGGAAAAACGTATGCTGCAATCTGGGCCATAAGTGCATGGAAACCTAAGCTAAATGTTTTAATGTGTAATCAGTAGCTGGCCCTCATATCTGTCTGTAATGCTATCCAAATCAACTTCCCATCAGATAGCTGGGCTGGAAGACCTTCAGCAATCATCAGTCTTAAAATAATTATGCTTGACAGAAGCAAACATGCATTATATTTAGAGAAATACACCTTCAAAATAAGCCTCAGGTAATTCCTATACAGGAAGCTTTCAAAGAATATAAGGGACGCCTGGGTGGCTTAGGAGTTGAGCATCTGCCTTCAGCTCAGGATGTGATCCCAGGATCCTGGGATCAAGTCCCACATCAGGCTCCCTACAGGGAGCCTGCTTCTCCCTCTGCCTGTGTCTCTGCCTTCTCACTGTGTCTCTCAGGAATAAATAAAATCTTTAAAAAGAAAAAAAAGGATATGAGCTCATAGTTGCCAGTCACAAGCCCTCAAGAAAGGGAGGCATTGTGAGTGAGAGCCAGCAGAGAGATCACAGAGTCAACTCTCTAAACTCATGAGATTGGAAGTACCAGACACTACTTCCAATGTAATCTGATCTATATTATATATGTCTACATTAATTCATTAATTAATATAGTCAAATATAGGAGGTGATGAAAAATGTAGGCAAATAATAAGGACCTTAAAAAAATAAAAATCAAATGTGGGAGGAAAAAATAGAATTTCTAGAAATGAGAAACAAAAAAGCTAAAATGTAAAATAAAAAAATCAATTTAATTCAATGTTAATTGTGACTCACCCAGCTGAAGACACAATTAGTGAATTGGAAATTAAACCTGATGCAATAATACAAATTGCAGTAGTAGAAAAAAATGAAACAGAGCAAAGAAAATTCAAGGGCTATGATGAAGAAGCATTCATCTGCTTAGGAACCTAGAAGAGTGAGACTTTGAGGAGTTAACTTGCATGAATTTTCCAGATTTGTTGAAAAATACCGATCCTCAAGTCCAAAAGCCCAATGTCAAGCAGAATAGGGTAAAAATCCCACATCTGAACGAATTGAAATGAAAAGGAAGAAAAGGAAGTTACTGGAACCCTTAGCACAAAAGACAGGTTACCTCCAAAAGAATGAGAAAAGAAAAAAAAAAAAAAAGAATGAGAAAAGACTCAGAGTTACTTCTTAGCTGAAAATATGGGAATCATAAAATAGTGGAAATTATTTTCTGTTTGCATTGAAAAAAATGGTAATTGACCTAATTATATTTTCACTAAAACTATATTTTTCAAGAATGAATATGAAGTAGGGACAAAACTGAATGCATTTTCCACCAAAAGGATCTAAATAATGGAAAATTTTGATTCATAGAATTTTAAAAGCTAGACTTAAAATATTGGATGAGAAATAAGATAGAGGGCAGCCCGGGTGGCTCAGGGGTTTAGCGCTGCCTTCAGCCCAGAGCGTGATCCTGGAGACCCAGGATCGAGTCCCACGTTGGGCTCCCTGCATGGAGCCTGCTTCTCCCTCTGCCTGTGTCTCTGCCTCTCTCTGCGTGTCTCTCATGAATAAATAAATAAAATCTTAAAAAAAAAAGAAAAGAAAAATAATATAGAGACCCATGATTCACAGGCTTTTGTATTGTACTGGAAGATAAAGATGTTGATTATATTTCGACATCTCTATGAAAACCGTTAAATGATACTAAAGCAATATAAATAGGTGTTGTAAATTAAACTTGGTAGAACTTTTACAACTAGAGTCAGTAGAAAGCCTCAATAAATTCAAAGAATTCAAGAAACAGGTAAGACAGAAAAAAAAAAAAAAGCTATAGCGCAAATGGTGAAAAGAGAAAAGCATGAAATGAGATGGTTGCACAGATTCAAATACACCAGTAGGTGAGCCGCACTGAGCAGGGTGCACTTCTGGAAGGAGAGAGAAGCATATTTCCCTCATCCGGTCCTTGGTGAGAGGCAGGGTTGGTGGGAGGCCCTGCCCTCCTCTGCTCTTGACTTGCATCGCTGGCTCCAAGGTGCCACTCAGCTGTCAGCATTTCAGAGTCAATGGGAACAGGGGACAACAGTGAAGACCATGGTTTCCTTTCTGAGGTTGTGACCCAGCTGCCTGGGAGCTAGCTATGTTCCTCTGCTCACACCCTGATTTTCTGTGCTCAGTCCCACTTGACTGGGATGCTCAGCCCCATAAAAGAATGAGAGAGGGTCCCCGGGCCAGAGAAAGAAATGGGGGAAGGACACTGCAGACAATGAAGACTCTCCACTGCAATGTTGTGTAAATATTTTCACACTGGGTTTAAAAATGTTTAGTAATTGCTGTTTATAAGATAGACACAGCCAAATTATAAGAATTCAGGGATCTCTGGGTGGCGCAGAGGTTTGGCGCCTGCCTTTGTCCCAGGGCGCGATCCTGGAGACCCGGAATCGAATCCCACGTCGGGCTCCCGGTGCATGGAGCCTGCTTCTCCCTCTGCCTGTGTCTCTGCCTCTCTCTCTCTCTCTCTCTGTGTGTGTGACTATCATTTAAAAAAAAAAAAAAAAAGAATTCAGAAAATTTGGGTGGTTGAAAATGTTTCTTCTTATAAATGGATAAATGGATATGAACTTATAAAGAAGCATATACACATACATACACATGTGTATGTGTGCATATGTATATTTTTGCATTGAAGTGAGTGCACACACACACACTCATATTAGGCAAATCTCATTAAAAGAAAACTGGTATAGTACTATTGTACCAGGCAAAAGACTTTTTAAAAAAGATTTTATTTATTTATTCATGAGAGAGAGAGAGAGAGAGATGCAGAGACACAGGCAGAGGGAAAAGCAGGCTCCACGGGAGGAGCCCAATGCAGGACTTGATCCTAGAACCCTGGGATCAGGTCCTGAGCCAAAGGCAGATGCACAACCACTGAGCCACCCAAGTGCCCATAAAAGAGACTTAAAGATAAAGAGGGTCATTCCATAACATAAAAATTTCAGTTTCCAGGGAAAATGTAACTCAGCTTAGGTGCACCTCATAATAAAATATTAAAAGCAAACACCATCAAAGCTAAAGAGAGAAACTCAACATTACATTAGGAGATTTTTTCATAAAACAGCTGGGCTCTACTTTGTAGCTCTGTGATATTTGGCTGTCCCTTCTCTGATTCTTTTTTTTTTTTTAAAGATTTTATTTATTTATTCATGGGTGATACAGAGAGAGGCAGACATAGGCAGTGGGGAGAAGCGGGCTCCATGTGGGGAGCCTGATGCGGGACTCGATCCCGGGACCCAAGTATCACGCCCTGAGCCAAAGGCAGATGCTCAACCACTGAGCCACCCCAGTGTTCCTACTTCTCCGACTCTTAATGGTAAAATGTTACAATGAAGGATGAAATGCTTCCTAACTCTCCATAAAATAAACAGCATGGATAATGTACTCAGCAACGTAGGGGCAGGAAATACACCATAAAAATTAAATATGGTTATTATCGTCACAATAGTCTTGGTGAAGGTGGCAGCACGAGGAAGTGAGTTCTAATTGCACTGCATAATAATAGACGGGAGACAGACAGCTGTGCTAACTCTGGAAGAGATCTCAAGTCATTCCAGAATAGGAAAAAATAACCTTTTCATTCCAGGTGGCTGCTAAGACCACACACACAGAATAAATAAATAAATAAATAAATAAATAAATAAATAAATAAATAAATAAATAAATAAGTGAGTGAATGAATGAGTGAGTGAATGAGTGGATGAATGAATTTAATTAATAGTACAGAAGTAAACAAACTAAAAAAAAAAAAAAAAGCAGTGAAATTCTGTGGCAAACACAGAGAAAGCTGTTTGACCATGGAGTCTATCTATCTATATCTACTGGCCTTGGAGGCCAAACAGATTGCAAAAAAAAAAATAATAATAATAAATAAATAAAAATAAATAAAAATAACGGATGCCCTGAGAAGAATGAGAATCCTTCAAATCCTTCAAATTCTCCAGATTTTATCTTTCGGTGTATTTACTGCTATGATATCCAATTTTTCTTTTCCTCCCCTGCCTGAGCAGTGTGTCAGAACGCACCTCACCACTCGGTGCCAACTCCTGACTCGAAGCTTTGTAAGTGTAGGTGGACACGCGGGGAGCAGATGTGACCCGGGGCGCGCGGCCTGTCTGCTACCCAGGCCCTCGCCTCTGGAGAATGGAGTCAGCCAGGTCCCACTGACTCGGTGAAAACGGCTGCTCCGGTCACTGCCATTCTAAATATTGGGGCAACGGAGCACCCCACGCTGGCTCCTCTGGTTCTGTCCACAGAGGAGCTACCGGGGTCTCACATTTGCTTTAAATATCCGAGTGACAATTGGGTCCAAACGAACTCAGTGGCCTTTGATTCCGTTTCCTGTGCTTGCCTGGCTCAGGCGTGAGTGTCACTTAACTTCAGGTGTTTCTAAGGATCTTTGTAAAAAAGTGAGGTGCACAGAAAACCACTACTTCACCCTTGAGGTTTGTCCGCTAATAGCCTTGCTGCTTTACAAACAGAAGGTGGTTGGTTGAACAGGCATTTTTCTAAAAGGCATATTTGGTCTCTCTAAAGCAGAGCAATAAAAATTGCACAATCTAAGGGAAGGAACAGTTTGTTTTGCCCTGTTTATTGCCAGTTAAATGCCAGAAGACTTTTAAAGTAACAGCAGTCAGTGTAAAAGGAGGAGGGGGAAAAAATCAAATAAAAATGTTATGATCTTAAAATAAACCTATTGCTCTCTCCCCTTCCATGGCTGCACAAAACTTTCTACACCTTTTGACACCAGAAACTACATATAATGGTTTTTGCCCTGCGAATGCCAGCAGGGCATCGTATAAAATTATAGTGGTAGCAATCGAGGTGCTGTAAAACTGAGTGGGAAGGCAGCATTTCCGTACAGAGCGAAGCAGTTGATGTTACCCCCACTGGCATAAAGCGAAGCGAGCAAATTCTAAGAGAGGAAGAGCGGAGCCAGGTGCGGGTAACTTCCTCGTGCGTGGATCTCAGGCACAGTCGCACACCGGGCTCCGCGAAGCTCGACCAGCGAGCATCCCCAGGCCCCCCGGGGACTTGGGTTGAGCTGCTCTGGGATGCCTCCTGCATCCTCACCTTCTGGGAGCTTCCAGAGCCGCCCAGGTGGCTCTCAGCCCATGGCTGAGAACTGCAGCCTTAGAGCAGGGCCAGCCGTGATGAACCCACTTGGGTGAGTAGGGAGGGCCCAGAATCCATCAGATCACGAAGTGGACCGTCTCCCACGACTTCCAGGTTGTGAATGGCCAGCCAGCCTTCATCCTGCTGCCCTGACTGGCATGAGCTCCTGAGCTGCCCTTGCCCCTGCCCTGCTCGGGCCTCCACATGCCCCTGACCAAGCCCATCACGCCCAGGGTGCAGAGCAATGGTGTATTGGGAATGATGTGGCAAGAAGAAGTGGAAGAAATGCTTTGGTCTCCATGCTCCTCCCCCATCTCAAGCCCTGACACATCCTCAGGACTCTGGGTTAGGGTCCATGCGCCGGCCAGGGGAGTTTCTGCAGCTCAGGAGCCTTGAGCTTCTGGAGGCTTGCTCCTGCACACCTGCCCCTCTTCTTCCTGCCTCTGCACATTTGCACGGCTTGTGTGGTGTCAACTTGAGTGGCAGCAGCTGGAACAGACCCCCGTGCATGCCCAGGGAGGCTGGGGGGAGCTGGCAAGAGAGGGTGCTGGGAAGGGGTGCGGGAGGCCTCGGGCTGGTGGCGGGAGGGCCCTGGAAAGGCGACGGGAAACACGCATGCTGCCCAGGGCCGCAGCCGCGGCTGACTCAGAAGCTAATGCATATGTAGGATTTCCTCTGAGCCTCATGCTACACATGGTTCTTAACATCCAGCGTAGCTGAGAAAATCAGACTGACTAGAGATTGAAAATATCCTTAGCTAAAACGTAATGGAATACAGAATGTGTCCCTGCATACATCTAGAGAAATGTCATGAGCCAACTAGAAATTTCCTTGGAAGAGGAAGAACTGGTCCTTTCCGTTTAGAAACCTCACTCGTTTGCTCTTCTATTTAGGGAATGTCATTCATGAGCTATTAGAGAAAACCCAACCCCAAATTGGGATAGTGGTGATAAAGCAGTAACGGTGATATGATCGCATTATTTTCCAGGCTTTTCGGGACCATTTTCTTTCCTCGCTCACTCGTGTATTCATCCCACCTAGGTATGTTAGGGGATTTCCGGGGGCTGAGCCCCATGATGTGTGTAAATGAATGACAATAGAGACCCACATGCCGTCCTGTCCTCCTAGTGGAGGTCGGGCATCACACGAGGAAGGACCCCCAAGGACAGATCGTGGTAAAATATGTCACACTCTGCGAAGGACGAGCCCAAGTGCAATGAGACAGTTTACCAGAAAGTCCAACTGTGATGCGAACGCTCTGGGGACCCTCTGCAGGGAAACAGCATTTGTGTTGAGGCTTGACTGAAATGACACGAGCGACTCCGTTCGGGGTTGGAGGGAGCTCAGCTGGTGTGCAAAGAAAGTTGTGCTGTGGGCAGCGTCACGAAGGTATCTTACAAAGGAGACGCACATGCACACGGGCTGAGTGGCTGATAGAGAGAGGACCCCACCTGGCTGGGGCGGCCTCTTTCCAGAGAATATGGGATCAACCTGCAGGAGGCCAAAGACCATGACTCTGAAGACCCCACCCCCACCCCACTCCCCGCCACCGGCCCAGCCAACAGCCTGTTGTGCAGTGTGGACGCTGCAGGCAGCCCTTGTGCGTTTAATGACAAACAGAGAAAGGTCCCTTTTCGGTCATGGAGCCATTGGCTTGCACTTCCTTGGCCCGTTTGGTCTTGTTGAAGCCTTTGGAAAAACCCCGCTGGGGATTCTGAGCTCTGCTTCTTTCCCACACTAAGGTTCTCTCATCCCCAGGTCCCTACGATGCGCAATTTGAACGACGTCACTCCTTGGCTGGGAGCGAGCGTGCAAGGTGTTAGCGGGGACTCCTGGTGAGGCTGAGCTCTGTGTCCCATGGGTCACCCCATCCACCTTGTTTTGTGTTTCTGGGTGTCCAGAAGGACGTAGCTGTCCTTTCCACCGGACTCAATCTCCGTCCCAATGCTAACTTGCGCTCATCCCAGATCGACAAGGAATCCCTTACTGGGAAAACCCACCCCCTGCTGCGTGTTCTCCTCCCTTCCCTTCTCCACCACAAACCCTCGGTGAGTGTACCCCCCAAACTTACTCTTGTATCCTTATCCATGAAGAACCGTAGGTCGGGATTATTGGGATTATTTCACAATCGGCTAGGGTTTCTCGTTGTGCTGAGTCAGCGTCGGGGTTGCTCACGTTCTCGGTTTTAAGGCCGGACCAAGGCGTCCCTAACAGTTCCCTCAGATCCGTCCATCCCACAGACCTGCCTCTTTTCCTGTCCCAGAGCAGACACTACCACAAGTTTCCGTGGCTGAGCGGTAGGTACCCTTTTCTCCTGAGGATTAAGCAGGTCCTGGGCCGGTCAGTATCGAACCCGCGGCGCTGTGAGCTCACATCTTACTCGGGGCTTGTGCAGAAAAAGAAAAAAGGCCCTAATCGCAACTTGCCTTAGTGCGAGCAAGCGCTGGGCTAAAAGCTCATTTGTGCGCATTAAATAATATTCCCAGTCTTTGCCTAACAAGCGGACGTGCCCGAAAAGACAGGCCGCGTGCTTAAGGCCCAACGGCCTCCCGCCTGTGTGGGCCCCGGCCCCGCAGCCCTGGCATTATCTGGGGGGCTGATTAGAAACGCAGGCTCTCAGGCCCCGTCCCTCCTACTGAATCAGAAACCGTTTTAACGAGATCGTTCAGTGATTTATATGCACAATAAAATGTGACGCCCTCCGGCTTAATGCATATTAAGGAGTCTTTATTTCCTCCTGAATTCCTGGGACTGAGCAGAATGATTCTCCTTCCCTGTGGTCCTGGTGGGGTGGGCTGCACCAGGGCGCAGGCCTTGTAGTTATCATGCGTGTGCGGGGGTGGTGGTGGTGGTGGTGGTGGTGGTGGTGGTGGTGTTTTTCACTTTCTCCATTTTCTGGTGCTTTGACGTCTCAGGCTCCCGATGCCCCGCAGAGACGGCCCTTAGGGCTGGCTCATTCCTGCAGGCCCCAGAACGCTCCCCTTCAAGCTCGTGCACCTTTCATGGCAACCACCCAAGCCCCCCCTTCCTCCGTGGGGCTCTCGCTCTCAGGGCCTCCTGCTGCTCCCCCCAAAGGCCAGTGGCCTGATCAGGGACGTCCTCTATACCTTGGGGTCCACCGAAATCACTGAAACCAGGCCCTCCCAGGCCTGGCATCCTGCCTCAGGTGGAAACACCTACAGAGTGTTGCCAGTGTTCCGACCCGGCTCCCTCAGCCTCCGGGCCGCCCCCTGGGCTTCCCCACATGGCCTTGGGGGGCGCCGTGCACCCTGTTCCTCCTGGAACGGAAACAGACTTCTCAGGGGCTGTCATTGCCCGATCTGGGCGTCTTGCCGGCCCTGAATAATCATAAAACCCGCGCCCTACGACAGGCCTTCTCCTGAGATGCCCCATCCCACGACAACAGGAGGGTAACAAGGGATTTCAGAGGAGGGGTGGCTCCGGCAGGGGGAGCCCCGGGTCAGCCGCTCCCTGCTCAGCCAGGAGGTGGCGGGGGAGGGGGGACTCGGGAGGGGTGGGCGCCCCCAAGCCTCCCTGATGGCAGCGCAGGGCCGGGCCCTTCCCTGGGCAGGGAAGGCAGCGACCCCCCCCAGTCAGAGGAGCCGGTTCCTGGCCTCCTGGCCTCACACCAAGCCTCCCCAACCGGCCTTTGGACGTGTGTGCACACTGAACTTAAAAAAAAAAGACCCTAATGAAGACTCACGAGTTTTAAAATAGAGACATTAAACTTGAAAGGCTTATATCTGATCCCAGAACACCAGCGGAATCACATCTACGGAGGAATGCCTGTTTCTGTTGGGGAGCCGGTGCCAGCGGCCGTCATCTGATAAAGCGCATCCGTCGCTGGGGGTCCCCTGCTTCCCCCCCAAAAAACACACCCATCAGCTGTTTTATCTGTTTTCTTTATCCTCCGGGGATTTGGCTGGAATTGGAAGGCCCACCAGAGACTACATTCTGTTATCACACCTACCTTGTCTGGGTGAGGAAATAGTGTATCCTTCTCCTTAAATTTTTAAAATAGTGAATTTTTTTTTTTTTTTTTTTTTTTGATGGGGAAGGGTACTTTCAAAAGGATAACTATGCCCATCCTAGATGTTCTTTCCAATGGAACGAAAGTCCGAAGGGGACCAGAAGGTCGTCTTGCCTGGATGTTCACTGTCCGTGCCCGCGGGCCGGGTAGGCCGCAGCCCGTGGTCCCGCCTCACGGCCGCGGAGCATGACTGTGCAGATGGAGCAGGAGACACAGAGGACCCACCTGTGTCTGGAAGCCAGCTCTCTTGGCTTCGGTCGGTGGCCCGATTCCCACGGGGATGTGCCCCCGACGGCGCCCTGAGGAGCCCTGCAGGTGTGTGGTTCTTAGGAAAGCCCGAGAGCGTGGCCCCGGGTTTCTCCACAGCGTCGAGGCTCAGCGCTTCAGGTGACTTACATTGTGCCACATGGTGATGCGTGGGTCCCACCCGGGCAGATGGGATGCGATCGAGCGGCTCGCCCTCTCGCTGTCAGCAGCCTCTCCTTCCCTCTCCCAGCCACAGCTTCACTCCTGCCATCCACGCGGGCGTTCCTACCCACACGGGACCGCACTGGCATTTGCACCCATGCACCCTGCGCCCCTCGGCGGGCAGGAGGGAATCCCAGGACACCTCTGCTCCTCGCCCTCCCTGCACGTCTGGCAGAGAGGCAGCCCGCCAACCGGCTGGCTGGTGTCTCAGAAGATGCCAAGGTCCTGGGGCGCATTGCACGTGCAGCAAACAGAGAGGACGGCGGGCCCCAGGAGCGTTGCCGTGCAGCCGCCACATGCAGGCTCAGTCGTATTTACATGTGACTACTCTTGAGCTTATTTTACCAAAAAAAGCAGACTGAAAAAAAGCCGTGTAAGCCGGCAAATGAGCCTCAGACGCTGTCTTTGTGGATCTGTGACCAAAGCTTTCACATGTGAGCGTGACTCACAGGTAAACATCCGACGTGAGCCTCACTGAGGCTGCTGTAGGTGTGACTATAAATAAGAACGATTTTTCAGCTAAAACAGCAGAGCATTTTATTATTTAGCTTCTCCACTCGTTTGAACTTGGGAGTTCAGAGGACTGCACCCAGATTTCCCAGCTTGCGGGAACCCAGCACCCCCGGTTTCTCCTAATCCCTGTGGTGGCCTGACCATCTGTGCGCACAGGACCGGACTGAGCGATGAAACCATATTGGACCATAATTCACCCGGGGGCCATGTCGTCTGGTACCAAGGCCACAGGCTTTGGATTGAGAAAGATCCAGGTTCAAGTTCAAATCCTGCCATTTACCATCTACGTGAACTTTAACAGATCAATTTTCCTTTTAGGGACCCTCGAAACTAAAACGAATCCCAAGGGCCCCCCCCCCCCAGGCACATGTGGGGTCGACTGAGATCCAGAAGTCAAGACTCGGGGTAATGAGGAACATGTTACGGTCAAATGGAGGCTGACACGAAATGTCAGGTGCCGGAAGGCCCGGGGTTCGGGGTTCCCAGCGACGCTTTCCGTCATCATAGAACAGCCACAATGGGGCAGAGAGTCACGTCCAGGGGTGCCTCGGACATTTCCTGTCCCCAAAACATTCACGTTCCCAGCCCCGCGCCCCCTGCTCGGCCCGGTGGCCCTGGGACTCAGAGCCACTCCCGGCCCAGGTCTGCCCTCCGGGGAGGGGGCGCCGGGGCACCCACACTCATCCCTTCCGAGCCCCGCAGCTCATAGAGCCTGAGAGAGGACACAGGCCACCTGCCCGGCCCCGTCTGGGGCCCTGAGCCCTCTCTGGGTTCGGGGCAGCCCCTCCGGGCAGGTGGTGGAGGTAGGAGGCCCCTGTGGGAAGCTGCTGTGAAGTCTGAAGAGTGACCCCCATTTCTGCGTTGGGGCTCCTGGGCCTTGTGGATTCCTGCACCCCGCAACTGGCTCGGTAGCAAAGATCTCAGGGCGCAGAGACTTCTAGAGAGAGGAGCCTCCGCGGCTGAGCTGTCACGCGGGGTCGGCTGGCACGGGTCTCCCTGCCAACGGGACACGCGGGCCCCAGGTCTCCACGACGGGGAAGCGGGACCGTGTGGCCTCGCCGCCCGGCCGGAGGGTGCAGGACGCGCTCACGGCCTTGCTGGGCTTTCTGGCCGCGGCCACAGTGCCCTCCACACTCCTTTCTTTCGCCTGTCTCAGAGGTCACGCCTTTCCCGCATCCACAGTGCTCCACCGGCTCCGTGTGGGGTCACCGCCCTGTGGCCCGGGAGGACTTTGAGACCTTGGTTTCCCTCCAGCAGCTTATCGGACACTATGATCCAGTATCCAGCACTGTGCGTGCGGGTCGGCCGCCCAGCACCCTAAGTCCGGGTTTATGGATTTCCTCCACTCCCTCGACCTCAACCTTTGTCTCGCTTCTAGAATCCTCCCAGTGACACGCCCTGGAGCAGGTCATGACCAGGAGCTGCTCATTCCCAGAAATGCTCCCGTCCACGGACACACCCCCACCGCCCTCCGTCTTCCTTGCCGTCCCCAAGCCGGGCAGCATGTCACCCCGCGTGGCGCCGGCCGCTGCTCCCATCCCTCTCTGTTTTCCTGGGCCCCACTTCCCGCCCCTGTCCCCCTCAGTCCTGGGCCCAGCACCCATGGCTCCTACCAGTCCTGCCACCTCCCTCTCTCACCGAATATTTACCGAATGATGACGCCCTTCTCAACGCCCTCCGACCGTGGCTTCCCGGGTGTCTCCGTCCTCTACATTGCTTCCTCTCCCGGCCTTAGACACGCATTATGTGCCCATATTTTAGGAAACCTAAGACCGTATCGATCACCAAATGCACCATTACATTATGCACTGCGTAGAATGGAAAAATGCTGCCAATTAACACTGAAAAATGCCATCAATTATAAGAGGCATTCTGCTTTCAGAGCTGTTAAAATATGAAAAAATATGCATCTTATAAAAAGTAATGGTGTTTGTGAGATCAATGCCAAAAACACTTCCTAATCTTCCTTTCCTTGTAGATATTAAATTTCTTGAAATAGGCTGAGCGGCAGGTTGCTGCCTTCCTACGTCCCAGATATTCCTTATCCCGCTGCAATCTGGCTCCCGCGTCTGATAAAGTCCCAAGGCCCGATCCGATGCCCAGATGTGACCCCCCCACACACACACACCCCGCCAGCCCTGGCTCGGGGCACCTTTCCTGTCCTCTGCGAACCCAGCTGACATCCCAGCTCCGCGGTGCTTGACCCTCAGTGGCATCGGATACAGAGGCTCCCCTGGCTTTCCTGCTGGCGCCCTGAGCTGCAGCTTCCTGTCCCTGGTCCCCCCTCCCCCGGAGCAGGGGGAGCTCCTGCTGCATCCTGGGGGCTGACCCTGCCAGCCTCACTGCTTGGAGCCCAGTCCGCCTCTCCCCCAAGGGCCCTAAGTTGCTCTCTCAGCCCAGACGTCCCCAAACTGTCGCTGTCGGCTCGCGCATCCGGCCGGTATCTGGAACATACGACCTCCAAAGATGCATCAGTCCTCAGTTTTCCAAACCTCTTCCCTCCACATTCTTCTCCATCTCAGAAAAGCCCTCCTTCCCGTTCTTCAGGCCGAGATGCAGGGGTTGTCCGCGGGTCCTGCCCCCACACCCCCCACAGGCCGCCCTGCGGTGGCTGGGACTGTACCCCACACCCAGAACCTCAGCCCCCCAGGCCCTCAGCGGCCACTGCACTGGGAGGAGGGGGCCCCCGCATCAGAGCAGGTCGCCGTCCCCAGGCCACCACCCTAGCCCTGCATCCCGCACGCACCCAGACTCTGGACTGTGACCTGGGTGACATGGTGCCAGGCCTGAGCACCCCCCCCCCCACTCACACCTCCCAGCCCCTTCTTGACCCCTGCGCCCTGCTCCTGCCCTGCCCTTTGGGATGCTGAGCACCTGCCTTCCAGCCCGTGCGGCGCCCTTGGTCCCCCGGCCACGCACACTGCCCTGTCCCCTGACCACTCCGACTGCTTCTATTACTTTGGGTGCAGCATTTCTTGGTTCTGGTTTTCACTTTTGCCATCTCTAAGTTTCCCTGACATCTGCAATCATTTTTTTTTTTTTTAAACGTAAGGAGAGCAACTCTAAGAGCAAAGAAGGATTCTCAATTAAGCCCGTCGTTGGACAAAGCAAGCATATGGCCGGGGTTTATAATTTGAGAGTGTATGTACATTTTCAAAAATAAGATCCCACAAAGAATTCTCCCTTTTAACTTGTAAGATTTCAAACCCTGGATGTCATCCAAGGTCCTAAGCAGCGAACGTGGGAAAATATCCATTGAGTTTTTCTCTCCAATGACTAAGAATGTCTCATTTATTCCATAGAGACCTTGCTTAATGTTTTTATTAAAGCAAATGATTTGTGAATAAAAACCCATAGAACAGATACTCACAGAGTGGGGCAGTCTGAAATCATACAGACGGATCAATCAAACCCTACTCAGTGGGAGTTTGAAGTACTCTGTAGGTGCTCTGACATCTCAGAAGAGGAAAATCTGTCCGGAAAGAAACGTCTCCTCAGAGAACACCTCTTGCTCTACAGTTATTGGAGTTGGCTTGACAAAGCTTCCCCTCTCAACGTTCCCATTCTTGATGTAAAATGGGTTTGGACACAGGTGGCGGCAGCGCAGACTAAAGCCGTGTTGATCCAGGGGTCGCGCCGAGTGGCCCTGGGGGTGTTCCTCCAGAAAAGTGTCCCCATGTTCTCGGCGTAAACACCATAGGGGCTCCTAATGTTTCTGTGGGCAGCCCAGGGCCCTTCACGGGACTCCCTGCAGTTCTGTCCCATGACCCTTCACCCTTCCCGACGTTCAAAGGCCAAGTTAGTGACATTCTTAAGGGTTAACATGGTCTTTAATCGAGGTCTACAAGACTGCCCTCCACAAACTTTGAGTGGAGGTCCAGAGAAGTGATCCGTCTTCACAAGCCCTGAAGCTGTGTCATGGTCCTGTGACTAAGCCCCCGCCTACCCACCTCAAGTTCCAGCGGGAATGGTAGCAATGGCCCTGTCCCTGACGACATTTTCTCTGGGCTTCCCTGGCCCATAGGAAGCTAGATAATCAAACATCCCACTGCTCTTTTTTTTTTTTTTTTTTTAATTTTTATTTTTATTTATTTATTTATTTATTTATTTATTTATTTATTTATTTTATCCCACTGCTCTTTTCATCGAAACTGTCGAAGGACGGCAGGAGTTTGGAAGGGTTGCATGGAACAGCTGCCTATGGGGTCTGCAGAGAAGGCAATGCAGAAAGGGATTCAGTGGTCAGGGAATTCTTAAGGTCTTAGTAGAAACCCAACCAAGAAAGCATCCTGTTGAAAAATTCCAGAGGCATAAAATTTCTCTTCCCACATTTCCTCTAAAGATTCTTTCCATGTTTAGTGTGTGTGTGTGTGTGTGTGTGTGTGTGTGTTTAATGTAGGACAAGGGGGCTTTAAGCTCCTCTGGATTACTTTATTTTCTATGCCCTGATGGAGCTCCAATGGGATGTCAGCCACTCATTCACAGTGTGTGTCCTGCTTTACGAAGTACCCTAGGATGACAAAATGGGGCAACTCTTCACTCCCGGGAAGGTTTCACGATCATCACGTCTGACTTGTGAAAGCTGACGTGTGTGGCCTTGCGTCGTACCTTCTAGGGATTGTGCCGCATAGCATATGGCGGGGGCGTTCGTGCTATTTCCAAATCTACAATACAAATCCTTAGCTTGTTGTAGATCTAGAAATACAAACCTCACTCTAACGACACCGCTGTCGGAGTTCTTAACTGTTAGATGCGGCATTTTGAAATGCCGTCACCAGAGTTTACAATTGTTCGTTTTATTGGAAACAGGTTTCTTCCCCAGCCCAAGAATGACCAAACCAAGAGAATCAGAGGCACTGGGACACAGTGTCCAGACCAAGTGGAATAGATCACAAATCTGTGGCCAAAAAAGGACTAGAAATTAGAAAGCAAACCGTCCCACTTTCTAAAATCACCAGAATATGCACACACGCCCAAATGTGTGTGTCCACACCGCCCTCGTGTTGGGAAAGCACGGTCCCAGGCATCCAGGCTCACCCTCTCCCATCTCCCTCGCTTCTCTGCCCGCTCAGAAGGGCATCTGTACGTAAGCCTGTCGTGTGATACCCTCTGTCCTGTTTCTCTGCCTGACTTCTCATACATTTACTGTCACTGATACCCATTCCAAATTTTAGAGGGCTCTTCTGGTTTAAAAAACATGGAATAATAATTATCTTCTTAGTCCCATCGTTTCAATCTACAAAGACTGCAGATAACAGGGACAGAATGTTTTTCTGAAGATATATCAAGATACAAAATAATACAAATATCAGCAGAAATTATGTCTCACCTCAACATTTTAAAAATAATTCTTATTGGGCAGCCCGGGTGGCTCAGCGGTTTAGTGCCGCCTTCAGCCCAGGGCGTGACCCTGTCCCGGGATCAAGTCCCCAATCGGGCTCCCTGCATGGAGCCTGCTTCTCCCTCTGTGTCTCTGCCTCTTTTTCTCTCTGTGTCTCTCATGAATAAGTAAATAAAATCTTTTAAAAAATAAAATAAAAATAATTCTTATGTGCGTTTACAATTGTTGAGCAAGAGTTTATCCACTGATCGTCCACATTTCAGCAAGGATAATGGATGGAGATTCCAGCCGTCCATTTTATTTTTAAATCAGGGACAGGTCAGGGGTTAGAATTCTGAGCTTTATTAACTCTCTAGTCTGAGAGCAGCCTGGTGAGTGTTCACATTAGGAGGAGATGGGAGGATGCACTCTTCTCCTTCACAGCTGGAAATGTTTTCCCATCCTCCTCCCCACGAGATGGGGGAGTATAAACACATACTCATAGTCTTACATTAGCTTCCCTGGGAAACAGACCCTGAGAGCTGGAGGTTTGCATGTGGCTCCCCCCACCGCCCCCAGTGGCTTCAAGAGCAAAGTTTGGGAAGTTGAGGTAGAGAGGAAATGAGAGAAGTGGAACCGAGATTCAGTCCCAGCAAGTCCCAGCAGGTCCCAGGGGCTCAGGCTAGGGTGCCCTTCAGAGTCGTTCACCCTGGAGGCTTTTGTACCCAGGACTGACCAGCTTTTGGATACAAGTTGCCCCAAACAGGGGGCATGCATTCAGGCAAGCAGGCTCTGCACCTGAGGGTGATTCTTGGAAAGGCCTAGAAGTGACCACTGCCCTCTATGAGTCTCTGGCAAACAGGGGCCTGGAGGGTGGGCATTGTTACCCAGGCACATACGTATGTACCGCATGTCTGTGCGTGGACACATAGGCTACATGCATATGTGGATGTGCACGTATGTCTTGTAAATCTGTCCCTGTGTACACTGCTTAACCCATCACATCCCACGAATGTCTCCTAGGAAAGGAGAGGAAGAAGCAGGGATCAGATATGCTCGTAGGTTTATTCCATGATTCCTTACATCGCAGGCCGATGGCCCTGCATCGACAGCACCTGCAGCCCCCGTGTGCTGTCCCTCTGCTAGGGAACGGCACCCAGACTCCCTGAGAATGACAGTTGGTGCAACTCTGTAGGACAAAGGATGCGTTTATGCCACATGAAGCACATTAATATAATGCACAGCCCTGGATTCCTGGGCCGCAATGACTGTTTCTCTGGGATGTGGCTTTGATTCACTTTGGGCTTCTCTCTGCACCTGGCGATGCTACGGGCCCTCAGCACTCCTGCCTCATGCAGTTGACTTGGGATGACTCCTATTGCACAGTGTAATCATTTCTCTAACTTTTATTCTAGAAGGATGGGCTTGCCTCAGCAGATGACAATGGGCAATTCAGTCCTATTCCATCACTGACAGATCATTTAATTTGCTTTACCAAAATCCTTTGTTTTACCTCCAACTCTTTCTTAGATGACCTCTTCGGTAATTGTATCTCTGTAGTCCCCAGACGTCCTTTGTTTCCCGTCACAAAGACCGCATAAAAATACGTAGGTTAGGGAGATGCTTTTTGTCCCGTGGAAGGTCAGAGTGAACTCTTTTATTGGAATCTTCCATAGTATTTATAATCAGGAGAACTTTATCAATGACAAATGGAAATACAAATGCCCTACAAGGCAAGTAGATACTTCCTATAATTGAATTATAATTTATAAAGCACCAGAAGCGATTCTGATATAGCTGCGATTTTTTTAAAAGATAAAAGCAATTTGAAATAAATTAAGTCATCGGTCTCATGAAAGCATTAAATTGTGCTGAGGGGCTTAGACTCTGCAGCCCGACTGGCTGTGTTTGAATGCTAGTCTATCCCTACCGGCTGGGTGACCTTGGGCAAGTTAACTTACCTGTCTGGACTTGGGTTTCTTCAGGTGAAAAAAGGGAGACGATGTGAGTACCTACCTGATGGCATAACTAGGAGACTTAAATGAGCTAATACGTGTACAATGCTTTGAACATTAACGAGCATAGAGTAGGCAGTGAAACAATATCAGCTAATTTGTGTGAACTATTCCAAAGCAAAATCGACGACCCCTTCCTATAGGAGCTTTTTGGCCTTGCTGTACTCATGTCCCTGTTCAAATTTCCTACTGCCCTGAGCATCTCACTGTCGACAAGAATAAACCAGATGTGGGAGGAAACCGGTATTTTTCCAGCACCTAGAATATGCTGGTCACAAGCCCATCATCATCATCGGATGTTCACACCATCCTGCTGATGGACAACGGGAAAATAAGATGATGTGGCTTCTCTGAAACCACAGGGCTTCTAAGGGGCTCACTCGAATTTGTGACTACGTCTGTGGGGCTCTGAGGTCGCTTTGTCAGATGACCTTGAATACAAGGCCAGAAGTTGCTGGGGCAGCCCTGCTTCTCTCCTCTCTCATGCTACCTCCCGAGCCCCATCCAAGATACCGATACCAGAAAAGAGAGGAATAAAGCCATTAGCTTTGAGCTCAATGCATTATAATATCCGATAAATTCAATCTGTCTCCTCCGTCCTGCCTCCAAACAGAGACCAAGCTCAGGGGCATGGTGATGGCGTGGGAGCTTCCCAAGGTCTGTATTTATGTTTTCTCACTGCTGCTGCTTTTGAAATGAGCAAAAGGTGTGCTAACCTTTTTTCCCTCTGGTAAATACAAGGGGAAATGATAGGTCACATCCGAACTTCTCTAGCAGGTCTGGGTTTTGTTTGTTCTTAGTCCGTGCATCTTGCTAAAGTTGACCTCCAGGCCAAACGGGAGGCGCATTGGCCCTAACTGTCAGAGGTCTCTGCCCTCACCCTGGTCTCCTGCTCCGGGATGAGCTCATGCCTCCAGTGGGCCATTCAGGGCAAACCTGTGACTACGGATGAATTATGGGGACACCCAACATGTTCTTACTGGAATTCCTAACTGTGAGAAGAACAAAGACTAGCCTTGCCAGGGTCATCTGTGTCACCTTACCAGGAGAACCTTCACATTGAAGGTAAGAAGAAGCATTTCCCGTTCTGGATCTACGGGGTTCCAAGACACGAAGTTTCCCAGGTGTGTGAGTGACAAATAGCACACCTGCTCTTGTCTCTTTTCACCTAAGCTTGCTTGAGTTAGAGTTCCATGACTTGCAGGCAACAGAGCTGTGGCTATATATCTTACCTTACCTGATGCTTTTCTGTCTTTGGATCCCTTCAACATTTAAGGGTTGAGCATCTGACACATTTGTATTGAGGAATTTGTGAAGATACAACATCACCATTACAACCGGGCTTCTGAATCCTTGATTGGTAAATAATGTCATGATACACATTTCCGCTTCATTCTTTTTTAAAATATGATTATGAGAGATCTTTGGAGGAGGTATGTCTGCTTCATAAATAAATGCCTGGCAATTGGCTGAGCAACTTAACAGGGCATGGTCTCCCTTTAAAAATCTCTGTGTGTTTGGAGAATTTTAAAGGGTCACTTAAACTTTCCCGTTGTTTTGGCTTAAAATGGTGAGGGTTCCACATTGGCTGTAGGAGCTAGGTTTATTGCTGGTATTTGTTTATTCTATCGTTTTTTCTTACAGTTCTTTGGGAAACTATGCAATATCAAGCATTCTTCCCTGGAGCCATTATGCTATGAGTCACCGTGCTTTGCTGAGGAATGGGGAGAAGGTCATATTAGAAGGAACTGGAGGTTTTGCATCTGTCTGTCTATTTTTCAATCTATTTACCTATCTATCCATCTATTTGTCTATCTCTCTACTTATCACCTTCCTTCCTTCCTTCCTGCCTTCCTTCCTTCCTTCCTTCCTTCCTTCTTTCCTTCTTTCCTTCCCTCCTTCCTTCTTTCTTTCAGTGTTTATATTTAGCCACATTCAGGCTAGGAGAGACAGGTCATCTGTATTCAGTGAATGTCCTTGCAGAGCATAAGTACTTAACAGGTACTTACAGGGAATCTCAGATAAAATAAAGAGCAACTCAGAGATGCTACTGGCAAACAGTAATTGTCAAATTATTTCCCAAGTGTAGTCCAATAGGAAGTGGAATTATTTCTTTAAAAAGCACTAGAATTCATTACCTCCCCCAAAACTATGGTGAGAGTAAAGCTGTGTTAGCCAGTAGGCAACTCAGGCATTATTTGGATATGACACATGTTTCAGTTCATGAAGGCTGCTATAACAAGTACCAGAAATGGGATGCCTCCAACAGCCAACATACTTCTCATGATTCTGGAAGCGGGGAGCTCAAGATTAATACATTAAGGGCTAGGTTTCACATATGAATTTTGGAGGACACAGACGTTCAGTCCACAGTGATGAGATCAGCTTTGGAACCCCAGTGGAGGTTAATAGCCCAGGAACTGACGACAGAAGTCCAGACAAGATGGGCAGTTTAGAAGTATGCATTGGCAGGAAGAGGTGCTTGCAAAATCCAGAGCTACAGGTGACTTCTAGAACCCTCCACGGAGGGAAAATATATCATTGGGCTGAAGAATACACAAATGCAAAAAAATAAGTCTAGTAAAAATCAATATTAATTTTTTTTCTTAGTGTCCAATTAGATGAGTTTGATGCTGGCATCCATTCATGTAACTAAAGCCCAAAATAAAAGTCAGTTTTATTTCCCCCAGAAAGTTCTTTCATGAGCCCCTTCTAAACACTCCCACCACATACCCTCAGACTCTGATTTGTATTACATTAGTGTTATCTGCATTTGGATTTCATATAAAAAGAATCATACTATATCTATCTATCTCTCTCTCTCTCTCTCTCTCTCTCTATATATATATATATATATATATATACACACATATATATATTTATATACATTTTTTTGTCTAGTTCCTTTAGAAAATATACTTGAGATTCATCAAGGTGATTGCATGTGTAAGTAGTTTAAACATTTTTTAATTGCTTTAGTTGTATCCCAACGTATATCTCTTCCATAGTTGTTTACCTAGTAACAGGTTGACAGACATGGGGTTGTTTCAGTTTGGGGCAATGAAGCATCAGTTTATGTCTAGTCCTGCCCTATCCAGAAAATATCCAAAGCTATAATTGTTCACCAGAGAGGTACTGAGCCCGGTCTATGGGAGGGGAGGGGGTAATCATAGCACATTGCTTTTGTTAAGAAAAGTTTAATCTGCAACCTAATGGGTGGGAATGCTTCAGGTGAAGAACGGGTGAGGGAAACGTGTTCCTGGCAGAGGAACTGGGTTCCAAGTCCTGAGGCTCAGCAGGTCAAGGCACATTCTGGAAACCAAAACAGTTGCTAATCCAGAGATTATTTAGTGTGCAGAAGAGGGCTTGGGAGAGAGAAATGGGAACAGATCATGAAGAGCCAGGCAGCATAGGCATTTTAACTATATGCTGAGGGTAGGAAGTAACCAAAGTATTTGAAGCTGAATTGATTGGATTTTCCATCATAAAAAGCCCTCTGGTATTAGTGTTACATTCTGTGTTTATTTTCCTTCCTTTCTGTGGGTGTAGAAGAAGGATATTTTGTTTTTTTTTTTCTCTCCCCCCACCCTTCATTTACTTCTGACAATTTAGGAAGAAACTATGCTTACTAATACAAATTCTCCAAAATAATGGTCCTTTATGACAGTTATTGCTGGAGCCCCTGCTAAGTTCTTCGGATAAGTCTAGGTCCTTCGAGATTTTATGTGTTAGACAGTCTTTATACTTCCAGGTTTTGAGCTGCATTAGAGAAAACATAACATTTCAGAGATGCGACTAGGTGTAGTACTTAGATGCAGTGAGTGTTTTTCCAGAAGATATAGACCCATAGGACCACAAATCTGGAAATGATATTAGGGTGCTTAATTTTCATAGAGATTTGTCTGAGACAGGAGTCAATTGAGTTTCCAACCCAACTGAAGTACTCTTAAGAAGCTGAAGCCTTCCTGATGAGTTTAACTTCATTTCAGGTCATTGTAGCCACCAGAGAAAGTCCTTCTTCATATTAGCCAGAAAAGCTGCTTTTGTACAAGTGGAGTCCTCACTCCCAGGTCTGTTGGCTGGTTCCCAGAGCAAGTCTGGCCCAGCATTGTCATGACTGCCTGTCTATTCTCTTAAGACACATAGCTCGTGCCTCTAACTCTTCTCTTTCCCAGATTGAAAACTTGGATTTCCTTCAGCCATTGTGGGTAACACACCTCCCTGTCATTTCCTTATCCTGTTTCTCTGGATACTTTCAGAAAATATAATCCTCTGCTAGTTGCAAGACAACATTCAATGGAACAGGGAGACCATCTCTCCTATTCTAGTTCTGGCTTGTAAAGAGTATCTTAGTATACACTTCTCAAAGTTGACGTGAACTGAACCTGAAATGACTGTGGTATAATCCAGACCAATGTGTAGTTACAACTATTGAGCAGTAGCCCTCCAGCTAAGAAGCAAACCACACAGTTCAGGAGCTAGTTGAGCTGCTTTTATCTAGTAAAACGACTTCCTCATCTCGTATTCAACCTAGAAGTTCTATTCCTACCAAAGGCTGGAACAGGGCTGTCTGACTGAATTTTGTGCAGATGGAAATTTCCCGTATCTGCACTTTCCAATGTGGTCGCCGTTAGCCATGTGTCTACAGAACACTAGAAATGAAACTGAAGATTTAAATTGTATTTACTTTAAATTTAAATAGCCACATATGTCCAGTGGTTATTTCATCGGATGGTACCGTTTCATAAGACTTTCATAAGACCACTCTTTGACCAAAAGGGAAGTAGAGGTGGGAGTGAGGAGGATGTTGGAAAAAGAGAGAAGAAAGGAAATGTTTTGGGATAATTGGTCGTGAGCCAGTTTCTCAGAACAAGCATTGGAGAACTATCAATTATTTACTTGCTAGTATTAAGTAGATCTACAGGCATATTTTTAAAAAATCACCATAGCTATACAAGTAAAATTATTTTTCAAAAAAAGCACTTGAGCTAAGCAGTATTATCTTTTCATTGATGAGGATAAGTGTGAGCAAATTGTCTAATGGCATGCGCATGTGTATTATTATAAATAATATATTTTACCTTTGTCTCTAGGATGTCTATGATAATACCAATCTTAATATTTACAATATGTATGACTGCATAGAACTATACACAGATTTATATGTATACGTGTGTACACATAGGTATGTTGTATGTATTTGATGGGGTAAAGTTCACTGGTCAGGAATAACATTCCTAAATGAGAAGCCACCTTTCTAGATAGATAGATAGATAGATAGATAGATAGATAGATAGATATAAAAGTGATGGTGAGTAAATTCATATGGTAAACTTTGAAAACTATCTAAGAACAGCTGTGAGATTATAACATTATGTGTATTTTTATTCATTTCAGAAACTGGCCATTAATGAACACATTCTTGTCCCACAGAATTTGAGCACCAGAAGATAAAAGAGGAAAATGTTTCCCATTTACTGTTTACCTCTTTATTCAGTCTTTGAATCTCCTCTCCAGACAATGGCTCTAGCCAATGATCACCTGGTATTGCCACCAACAGAGTGTCAGAAATATTGGTTGATATTTTTATTCAGGAAGGTCTGAAATACTGAGCCATGGTCAGAGATTGAAGGGATTTTAGAGACTGATCCTAACTCCATAATTCAGAGATGAGGAAGCCAAAGTCCATTATGGTGAAATGAATCCCTAAGGTCTTGGAATTACTCTGTGATAGCTTTGAGTTAGATCACAATAGCTCACATGCTGACTTTATGTTTTTATGATATAGTTGATTTGTTTATCTGTTGGCTGAGATTCCTATATAATTTGTGATTGATATTTGTCTTCCTGGTCCAATTTTATTTCCTTCCTCTCTAAAAGAGAAAAATAAAGTTGAAGAAAAATACCTCTGTAGATAATAATAATAAAATTTCTGCAAAAACAGGAAACTTTAAAATGTGACACCCTTTGCCATGATGGGATAAACAGGAAGTGAATAAAATAAGTTATGGTGTGACTTGCATAGATCTCTCATCTCTGCTCGTTAAACATGTCTCTCAGAGGTGATGTTCTTCCATAGTGATGTGGAGTTAGGGGCCATGATTATTGAGGTGACACCTGTACTGTTGAACCCTTACTCTGCTTAAGGCTGTATGTTAGTGTGCTGGGGCTGCCGTAACAGATATCACAGTCACGGCGGCTTAAGCAACACACATTTGTTTTTTCAGAGTTCTAGAGGCCAGAAGTCCAAGGTCTAGGAGTGGGCAGGGCTGGTGTCTCCCAAGGCCTCTCTCCTGGGCGTGTGGACGCTGTCCTCTCCCTATGTCCTCAAGTGGTTGTTCCTCTGCATGTGTCTGTGCCCTGATCTCTTCCTATAAGGACTCTAGTCAGATTGGATTAGAGCTACCTTAATGTCCTCGCTGTAACTTAATTGCCTTTATAAAGACTCTATCTCCAGATATGGTCCCATTCTGAGGTATTGGGGCTTTAACACATGAATTTTAGGGAACACAGTTCAGCCCAAACAGAATATATTTCTATCTTGTGTGTGTGTGTGTGTGTGTGTGTGTGTGTATAGGCAGTAAGATACATAATATTATCCTCATTTTACAATCACTTATGTTTAGAGAGGTGACTCATTCATGAGCACGCAACTCTGTGGATGGAGCCAGGCTTGAATATCATCTTGGTCTGGCTTCCAGATCCTTACATTCTCCACCACATCAGACAGCCCACCAGGAGAGTAGTGTGTATTTAAAAGCTGCCTGGACAGAAGAGAAGCAGAGATGGAATCTCAGAAGTGGTCCCAGTAGGCTCTGGCCAAGTTCCATGATCCCTGCAACTTCAAGGGCATATTTCCCCCTCATTAAGCCACATCTCTAGAAAGTTCATATTTACTTCCATTTTCCAAATATATGTGTCGTCTCAGTAACGAATTCTTGAAGTAATGGTTTCTTGAATGTGTAGTAGAAGTGTGTGTGCAGGGATCCCTGGGTGGCACAGCAGTTTAGTGCCTGCCTTTGGCCCAGGGCGCGATCCTGGAGACCCGGGATCGAATCCCACGTCAGGCTCCCGGTGCATGGAGTCTGCTTCTCCCTCTGCCTATGTATCTGCCTCTCTCTCTCTCTCTCTCTCTGTGACTATCATAAATAAATGAAAAAAAAAAAAAAAGAAGTGTGTGTGCATCGTGAGTGTGTAGTTGTGTCTGTGTGGGTCGACATGCCTGTCATTCATGGTGTTTTAATGAGCTTCTAATGATCAGGCTCGATCCTGTTCTGTCTCAAAACTTTAGGATCTCAATTGATAATGACTGCCTGGAAAGAAGCCTTGAGAATTGGAGCCAGAAGAGTAGCATGACTGAGAGTGAGAGCTGTGAGGTGAACTATGGTCCTGTCTCACCAAATCAGGCATGTCTCTGGACCTCTGCATTTTGATTTTTACAACTAAGGAAGTTCTACGACATAATTTCTATCTTCGAAAACTAATATGTCTGCATTTTCTAAGCATATCTGAAAGCCTTTGGGAGATAGAAGTCAAAGCTACCACAGACAGGGAAGGTAAATAGTAAGAGTAATAATTTATATTATTATTGTTCCTATCCAGGAAAATGCATGCAGAATTTCAGGAATAAACATAGGTCTTGACAATGTGTGCGTCTACCCCAGGCATAGATTTCACAGTTGAATAAACTTCAAAAGAGTGCTATTGGAGGTTCTGGGCAAAGCACGGACCTGAGACACTGGCTGGCAATCCAGATTTTGTCATGGACTCTGGGATCTTGGTTTTAGAAGCTGCCATTGTCATTGGCCATTGACATCCCGATGAGAAACTAGCATAGAATGACAGCAGACAGAGAGCAGATGCCTCCAGAATAGCAAATTCTGATATCTTGTGTTAATATATCTTTATGGGAACTCACACTGTTCTCTAGGCAGTGGTCCAAGAGATAAGCACCAGGGCTTTGAAATGAGAGTGGAAATGGGTAGGCTGTTTTTCTTGAAGTGCATTTTCCTGGCAGGCCGAAGGGGGCCCTCCTCCCCAATGCCAAAGGGAGTTCTCAGAACAGAGCATGGGCAGGAGGACTGTGTCATGGAAGTGTTTGGGGATGTGGATGGAGGTAGGAGCAGCTCAGGCCCAAGGTTTCTGAAGTATGACTTGCTTAGCACACCGTCAACTCGCCACAACTCTTGATGTATTTTGGCATCATTAGCAGAGTAGGAGCAACTAGCTTAGATAAACAGATTTCCTCATATATGGGGGCTTCTGCCCGTGACATGTGCCATGGTCATCGTTCTCTCTTAGCTTTCCCCTGGATATTACATTGATCATTTCAAGAGCTTTCGTAAGTGCGGGCCAGGCTGACATTCTGCAATGCCTGTCAGCAATTACTAGATTTTATGGTAACAAAAGAAAATTCTCCTAAGACAACTACATCTCACCACTTGCTTACAATGTAGCAATTTTATAGTTTATCATCACCAAATATGTAGTTGCTTGAAAACTTTTTTATTAGGCAACAAAACAACGAACATGTGCTCTTGGATTTCTTTAGCTTTCATATTTGTTGCCTGACTTCCCCTGGTTAATTTGCCAGCCAGTTAGCTCATTTGTTGAATATTTAATGAAATAAGTAAAAAATTTGGATGTTAGTAAATTTGAGGCTTATGTTTTCCAAAGCCGATCATTCTTTACTGTTCTATTTTTTAATCATTCTATTAGCATCATGTCATGGTTAAAGGAAAGAACAGAAAAATTCAGTGGCTTAAAGAAGAAATTATGCTAATTAAAATGTGTCTTATTGGCCAGATGTCCTTGAAGGGAATACAGGCTTTGGATGTGTCTTGAGAAGTAAATGTGCTTCTTCCACTACCAAGAGCAGAGAGATCTTTGTACATTCCTGTGTTGGAGACCCAGACTATATTCAACCAGAAATCTCGTATATGCTTAAGTTCCAGAAGGATACAATAGTCCTAAAGAGGCAATCCAGCACTCAAAAGTTTATTTATCAGTCTTAGTTATGACACAAATTCACTGGTGTATATGAATGTATTTGTAATGTAAAGGATTCAACATTCAGGTTAAATGTTGTAAATATGCATAATGATTAATGACTTAAGAAAGAATGTGTTAGATAATACCTTCACTCCAGAGATATGTTTTCCTACTGGAAGATCTTATCATTATCTGATGCTTGTTTATGTTGTGTTAAGTTGTTAAAGCTGTGGAAATTATTACGCGTTTTCTGTATGCCCCATTTCATACTAAATACCGTCCATGTACTCTTGCTTTAAAAATAAAACAGAAACGAAGACAAGAAAGATGATATTTTAAAGAGCCTATTTGGTTAATTTTAAACATTTGGTATGAATTAGAATGCATTTTTGAATAGATCTCACACTGTTTCTAGGAAATAGGCTGAAGTGAATTGTATCAACTCCATGTGTTTGATGCTATATATTCATTGTTTTTTAACTTTATAAACACAAAACCAAGTTTCAGAGGGATTAAATCATTTCCCTATCCTTATTCAGGGGGGATATAGCCAGGATCTGACTCTACTCTATGTAAATCTGGAGTCCTCTCGCCCCATCCTTCAGTGCTCGGTCTCCTTTTCCATGAATCCAAGGTTGGAGGGCTGTCATGCTGGCCCTCCTGCCACAGGGCTGGTGGCAAACCCAGTCTTAGCTTGAGCTGATGGCATCTGTGGTTCTGATATTTATGTCCTTTAATGCATGAACTTTATAGACAGAAATAATTAGATTTGAGGTATTCCCTAGAGGACCCTGGGTCCCTGGGCTGCTTCTTTAGAACCAAGGCCTATTACAATGTCACTTAGTGCATTAGATTTACTGATGATGTAGACAAACTTGTATCCATTCATGTTGGGTATAGATCTATGTGTGTAGTAAATGTGTAAAGATACATGATGCATATATAGATACACAGATATGTAGTGCGGTGTATCTGTCTTTATGTAGAGAGTTCTCTCCATATCCCTGCATAGAGATGCATCTCGCTCCACACTTGTATATCCACATATCTATTACCTATCTGTTATATATAGGTCTATAACTAAAGATACAGAGAGTATAGAGAGATATTTATACGTACATCTCTCTTATATATGTAATGTATATATCATATGTACATATAAGAGACAGAATAAAACAAATCTTGCTTTAAGAAGATCTGAAACATTTTAAATACCCAATGGGGAAAGAAGATAGGGTAATGAGGCTAAGTAAGCTTTTGCTGGCATGTTATGTACATTTGAAATCACAAGTTGCAGAGATGGTGAGGTGAATAGAAATACTGAAGGGGAGGAGGAGGGAGTAGGAGAAACTGAGAGAAGAAAACGTGCATCCCCAACAGCTCGGTGAAGCAGTTGCCTTGGGCTGGAAAAGCCTCACAGCTCATGAGCTTGGGATCCTGATCTTGTAATCCTATTTCCTTCTTCTGAACCCATCAGAGTTTTTCCCCACTGCTTATAAACAAGAGGTGCGGTGGACCAGAAACCACTCCAAGGGAAAAAAAAAATCACAACACAAATCTGTTTCTCTATAGTTTAACTTTGTAAAAGATGAGCATATGAGGAAGAGGAAAAGTGGAATAATGCTCAGAAATTATGGCATTGGTTGTGATAAAGCAGAGGATATTGGCAACTATTCTCCAATATTTTCCAAGGTTTTTATATATCAATTTATAAACAATTAAAGCAATCTTTAAAAGAACACGTGATATGAACATCTTAAGAAACACAAAGTGGAAGTCCTTTTTCATATTGAAATGCAGCCTGTCATTCCCTGGGTGAGTGAGATAAGAGATCCCTCAGTGTACTGAGGAGTTCAAGTCTTTTATCAGAGGTTCATGAGTGCAAAAAAAATTGTTAATAAATAGTGTTGAGGCTCAGTCAGAAACACAGATAAATTACTCCAAAACTGGGAAAAATACCAAATGGTAAACAAGATTGTAATTTTTAAAAACTCAATTTACATACAAGCAATACTTCATTTAAGGCAAGCATGTCTGGATACATGTGTTGGCTCCGACTCTTATCCTCTACTATGTGTTGCCAAAAACAGCAGGTGATTTAGTGGGAGGAACAGTCAATTCCCTTATCAAACTATAAAGTTTTTTTTTTAATTGCTTGGAACCTTTCTTCCTGTGGATTGATTTGTTAAACATGTTCCACAAAGATGAAAAGGGACTCAGTAACTGGCATTGGTACTGATTGGGAACAAGCTTGAGACGTGCATCCAGTTCATCCCATTCGGTAGCCTGGGAGCAGCAACAGGGATGCGCCCCTCATCTCTTAATCTCCATCATCTGGAGGATGGTCTTTGTGGTCCAGGGCCCACCACCTCACCAAGACCTGAGGACTCTTCAGACATGACCGTGAGCTTGGAGGGCACTGCCAGCCCCATGAGAAATGGATGCTTCTCAGCAGCATCTCAGGGTGCAGAGAGGTAGTGACACAGCTGGCTGGGCATCAACTGCTAGGCACCAGAGTACCTGACTGTGACGAGAATAAGCGTCTGCCCTGGTCTCAGATGCTGGCACCAGGGAGAGCTGAGCCCTGGGCCAGTTACCGCCCTGCCTCATCAGGGCTACCTTCCGGGGGAAGTGAGTTGGGCTCCTGAAAGCTCCTTAAGAGGTCTTCTGCAGCTCCTTCCTGAGAGGCCCAGTGTGCCCAGACAGGGTCCTAAAGGGGTCTTCCTTCCACCCCAGACTTGAAATAGGCCCTCTTCATGGGCCCTGAGTCTTTCCACCCCATGGGCGCTCTGTTTGAAAAGTTTTCCTTGACTCTGGCCCTTGTGGAGCCCCTTCTTCCCCGTCTACAATCTTCCAGAACTCGGCATCATGAGGGAAGGGTTTGGGCTCTCAGGCTTTTTTCCTCTCAAGCCTTTGGTCTCCTCACGCTGATTTGCTTGCCATCCTCCCAGGAATTGGAGTTTCAAGCATTTCTCTTGGAGAGTGAAAGCTGTCAGAATTCCTGTCTTGTTGCAGTCAAAGTGAGAGGCAGGAAGATGTTGAGCCAGCATAATCGGGCTCCCTGGGCAGCTTCTTCACGGGCTCTTGAGCTGACAACACGCCGCTATTCTTGGGCCTGGACAGCAGGGGAGGCTGAACTTGCAGGCGCCTTGCATCGCCCTGGCATTAAACAGAGTCAAGGATTCAAAAGAGCACAGGGCTTGGGGGGCCTGGGGGGCTCCATCGCTTAAGTGTCTGACTCTCATTTTCAGTTCAGGTCATGATCTGGGACTAAGTGAGATCAAGCCCCCCGTAGGGCTCTGAGCTCCGCATGGAGTCTGCTTAAGACAGTTTTCCTCACCCTCTGCACCTCCCTCACACTCACATGCTCTCTCTCTCTCTCTCTCATAAATAAATAAATAAATAAATAAATAAATAAATAAATAAATTCTTTAAAAAAGAAAAAAAAATCATAGGGTTCATAGGGACTTCTTATACTGATGTAGGACATGAAGTTCATATGGGTCACTGGGCTCCCAGAGGGTCTCACCTTCCACCTACTGCCATTAGGGCTCACCTGGCATCCCTGTTTGTCACTGTGTTCCAGGCATCTTTCCCACAGGGAGCACGTGTTATATACATCATTCAAATTTTGTGCAATAGTTCAGGTATCTGTGGGTTAAACTAATACCTTCAGTCTAACAGCTTTTTTTCTATACCAAAATAAAAAGGAACAGATTCAAGACAAAGCATTAGAGCGGAGCCGGATGTTAAGTGGGGACCATGTGCTCCACATTAATCACATAACTGTTCACTTAACAGATCATTTCCCTGGTGATGACCTATGCCAAACATTTTCAACAATAGCACCTGTTTCAGGTGATCCATCAGAAGAAATTCTTTTTTTTCTTTTTTTTTTGTAAACTATTTTATTTATTTATTCATGAGAGACACCGAGAAAGAGGCAGAGGCACAGACAGAGAGAGAAGCAGGCTCCATGCAGGGAGCCCGATGTGGGACTCGATCCCGGGACTCTAGGATCACGCACTGAGCCCAAGCCGACCCTCAACCCCTGAACCACTGAGGGATCCCCATCAGAAGACCTTCTAAGGCAGACACTGGCATGTACAGATTAAGTTCCGCACAAACTGACTTGGGCTATACCCAGCACAGGTCCACACATGGTACAATTAGAAAGCAGAACAGTATATCCTACCAATATATTTTTTCATACCCCAAATTTATGCTGACTAGAAAAATGGGCATAGTTTTAAAGGATACTTATCAAAACTGGAAAAGCATGACATCCATGTTCTACTTTCTGTCATCTCCCTGCTACCATAATGGTGCCTGCATATCAAGAGTGTAGTAGCCCAGAGGTGTCCAGTCACTGTCAAAAGTATTTGTCTTGAAATTCTCGGATGACTTCATATATATATTTTGTCCTCACACATATAGAAGCATGTAGACACACATATACCTTGGGAGGGTATAGCTTTCACCAGAAAATATTTGTAGAAACATGTCCATGAGCAATAAATATTTCCTAATTGACCTTATTCCCTTAAATGCAGAGTAATATAAGGACATTTAATGATCATATGCTTGCCAAAAAAGAGTTGTTGTTTTTTATTTAATACAACTAGCCTGCTATCTTTTGGTCTTTAAGATAAAACTCCATCTTACTGCGGTGCAAGGATATGTTTGGGAGAAATTTAGGATTTGAAAGCTGAACTTTGTTGATATCCACGGACAGACAAAGCTTCCCACTTGAGCAGTGTTCTGCTGGACCCGAGACAGAATGATCACATCTAATAGTTTTGAAGGAAAATCGTTCTTTGTGTGGCTTGTGAGCTTTTAGAAAGCAGGGATTGTCTTACTGGTCTCCAGTACCAGAAGGAATGCCAGGAATTTAATAGGCACCCTGTAAGTTCTTCCCGAAGGAATGAAAAGTTGCAAAACATCATATATGTGCACGGTACTCTCTGTTCCTATGCTCAGCTCAATCCGTGTTCATGCCAGTTCTAGACCTAGAGCCTTTAATGAGAGATATTAACAAACTATAAATCTTGAAAAATCCAAGAGAACGATGAAAAAGTAATCTGGAAGGTCCATCATAGGGGAAATGGCTCAGAGCACCATGACTCTACAGTCTAGAAAAGTGTAGGCTGTTGAGAAGTTAACAGCCTGCTTCACATAATGAAAGTGTGCACATCCCTGTTGCTCTAGACAGTAGAGCTGAACCAATCAGCAGAAATTATAAGGAAGCTCAATTTATTTTTTTATATTTTTAAAGATTTTATTTATTTATTCATGAGAGACAGAGAGAGAGAGAGAGAGAGAGAGAGAGAGGCAGAGGGAGAGGCAGGCTCCCCGTGGGGAGCCCGACGTGGGACTCGATTCCGGGATCCTGGGGTCACGACCTGAGCCGAATGCAGATGCTCAACCACTGAGCCACCTAGGAAGATCAATTTAAGTATAAAGAAACATTTTTCAATATTTGGAGTTTCCAACACTGCAAGAGGCGTTGTGAGATAGGGAACACCATTGGAAGCATCCAAACAGAAGTTGGATAAAAACTTGTCTAGCGTATCATGGACGCTGCTCCTGTATCCATGAGAAATGGACTCCCCACGATGGCAGAGAACCCTCACATATGGCGTCTTATGAACGAAGTTTCTTCCTCCATTTCACATCCTATGGGGTTCTGCTCCATGAATCCATGGAGGGAATGCCTGCTTTTTAACCCTGGCAACTTCGGTGCATGCTGCCAAATCTGAGTCTTTGGCATATGGGGGTTCCAGGGTGCACAAAGAGAAGGGAAGGGTCTGCCCTTTAAGTTGAAGACAACCTCAGCATGTCACCGGCTCTTCCACTTACATTTCCCTCACCCAGATCTCTCCTTGCATGCAACTCCACTCAAGGAACGTCCACTCATTCAGTCTCTGCAATGGGAACCCCTTGTCTCATTAAACTCTTACTACTGTGGAAGAAGGGAAGACTGGCTTTGGGGAAAAGCCTGGGATGCTGTCTGCTGCTACAGAAGCAAGAAGGCCTCTTACTCTATTACCTATTCATTGATTCTTTATGTAAATACTTATGGATTATCTATTATGTGCCAGGTGCTGTGTTAGGTACTGAGATATGAATACAGATAAATACGGTTCCTGCTTTCAATCAGTTCACATTCTAGGAAAGGAAATAAACTTCTAAAAATAAGTCACGGCACACAGAAGTGCAATCTATACACAAGTTCAAGGTACGATGAGCACGGAAGAACAAAATGTCAAGAGGATCTTGGGAAGAGTGAAGGACAATGACGTTTATACTGTCTAGAGGAGTGAAAGATACTCCCCCACACACACACCAGCCTGGAAGGGGGAAGCAGGAACACTGTGGACAGGAGGGAAGTATTTGCAAAGCCCGGTGGCCTGAGATACCCCAGTGCATTTACAGAAGGGAGAAGTGCACAGAGAGAAAGCAAAAGCTGGGTACGTTAGTGATGGGCAGAAGCTGAATGGTTTGGCTTGTCATGTCGTGTGAAAAAAAAGCTTTAACTTCATTCTCAAAGTTATGAAGAGACATTCAGAAGTTTTCTAAGCTGAGTCCATGACAATTTGAAGTCAATAAAATAGTAAAGCCTGTGAAGCCTGGGACACCCGGGTGGCTCAGTGGTTGAGCGTCTGTCTTTGGCCCAGGGCGGGATCCCAGGGTCCCGGGATTGAGTCCTGCATTAGACTCCCTGCATGCTGTCTGCTTCTCCCTCTGCCTGTGTCTCTGCCTGTCTCTCTCTCTCTCATGAATAAATAAATAAAATATTTTTTTAAAAAAAGGGTAGTGAAGCCTAATGATATGGGCAACGATAAGGTCTTCCAGGTAAGGAATGAGGCAGGTGTGCTGGAGACCAGGAAAGGAGCCGATCTCTGAGGGGTTTTTGAGACACTCTTGGCTCATATTATAATCTATTGTTTTCCTTCCCCCATTGCCTTTATGTCTGTATCTAAACATAGTAAGTGAGGGCTTTGAGGAATTCACATGATATACAATGTACGATAATCCACACAAAGTTATAAAACATGGGCAAAACTCAGTTTCACAAAAACATCATGCTTAAATAAGTAGCATCAGTTTTAAAATAGGCAGACCTCTCTCTCACAAAGTAAAATATCAGTTCAGTTCAAACAAACATCACTGAGCTCTTTTTATATCCACGCAAAGTGCATCTATGACCCTGGATTTCTGCAACCGTTTGCAATCGTGTTGATTGCGCCTTAGCTGAAAGCTGCATTAGACAAATCAAGTGGATTTGGCCTCGTTCTTACTGGTCAGACTGATCCGAGTGGCTGCTGGAGTGGGAGAATTTTCCAAAAGTCTAGCAGGGTTTAAGGAATCAGGGTGGGTTTGTTGGGAGTAATCTCGAACATGTGTTCACACGTATGCATTGATAACAATTGGCTTAGATTTATTTTCGTTTCAGATAGGCAACGTAGACCTCCTCTTCTCCTCCCCAGACAATATTTGCTTCCATCTCCAGCTCTTAAAAACTCTGTCTCTCTCCAGAGGGGAAAATGGGCATTCTGTCTACGACTGGGGCGTTTCTCAGCTCCCGTGTGTGACACTCCTCCAGACCCACCTTGCATCCCCATGGTGGGAACTGAGGGCAAGGAGAACCAGTGTGAGCAGAGTCCCCCTGTGTCCTAAGGAGCCATCCAGGTGGAGTCATGGCCCTTCACTTCACCAGCTGACCAGATGGACGTGTCTAGAGCCAACCAGCCATTTCCTCCTTAAACCTCAGAACCTGTTTGACCTCCAGCCGCTCCCACACTTACTTAATCTACAATTTTGCATAAGCCAGCCTTGGGCAACCACTCAGAGACACAGATCTGTCATCTGTCAAATAGGGGAGTAGTTCTTCATTTCTGACTGAGGAACTCTGCTCCTTTCCTCGCCCATGGGGTTGTCTGTTCCCTGTCACTGCCTACGCCCTCAAACCCTGGTCTAGGGCACCTGACAGCCATCTCTGTTAAAGGTTCTTTCATTCCAAAGGCTCATATTGATCTCAGATGCAAAGAAGTATGTCCTGTTGCTGTGGACTGAATGCTTGTGTCCCCCAACATACGTATGTTGACACCTACCCCGCAAGGTGATGGTGTTTGGAGGTAGGACCTGTGGGAGGTGAGGAGGTCATGAGGCAGAGCCCTCATAATGGAATTAGTGCCCTTACCAAGAAGACACCAGGGAGGCCCTGGACCTCTTCCCCATGGGAGGCCACAGGAGAAGAGAGAAGTGGCTCTCGCCAGACACCAGATCTGCTAGTGCCTTGATCACGAACTTCCAGCCTCCAGAGCTGTGAGAAATAAATGTCCATTGTTGATAAGCCATCCAGTCTATGTGGTGTTGTGTCTTGTTTTTTGTTTTTTGTTTTTTTTTTTACAGCAGCCCAAATGGGCTAAGACACCTATAATTATTCTCTTGCTACCCATTCCACATGAATTAATTGAAATTTCTCTTTTTTCATGCAATTTTAGTTGTTCTACACTTAAATATATATATTTACGAATTCATATAGGATTCTTCACTTGAGAGAAACAGGTGCTTGTGATTTCATTTTTTTCCTAAGATACAAAGAACATCCCTTTACTTGGAGACTTAGTATGAAAATTCAGCCTTATTGGACACATAAAAACCCACCATGTGTCGGACTTTCATATGGAATCCCTGCTACTGTCACCTAATTTTTCCTCAAAAAGCAGTAATCATCTCTGTGGTGGTTCCTGTTGGGGATTGTCAGAGTTTTTACTTGCTCCAAATGACATAAGCCTAAAGTTGCCTGGAAAGAACACTATTACGGCGGAGCAGACGCCTGATGGGTCAGAATGGAATTCTGACTTCTTTACCTATTTACACAGTGGTAATAAAATCACGACTTCCCTGGGGATGGAATGCAGAGGGTGGGCTCGGGGTGGGGTGGAGAGAGCCAGATTTTATTTTGCACTGCACACAGCTGAAAACCTTCATGGTTTGCCTGCAGGTGATTTTTTAATCAATGTATTGTTCTATAAACCTGACATCTGCCCAAACCTCCCTACCTCACCAAGTTCTGATATTTCTTTCTCTGCTCTAAGTTTTTCCTGTTGCCTTAGCACTTACTAGCTTCTAACACACCATCTAATTTACTTATTTACGTTATATTTACTGATTGTTGTCAGTCTCTCTTACTAGGAAGGAACTTCAACAATGGTGGGGATCTTTGTCTGTTTCATGGTATACCATAAGTGCTTCATAAGTGTTTGCTGAATGAATAGATGACTCCAGTTTTTATTCTGGGAGGCATAAAGTCCTGTGTGTGAGCAATATAATTGATTAGTTGCATTCAGTGATCATTGGAATGTAGTAAAAGCAGAAAACAGAAGCAGCCATGGTCATTTCTCTCATAGGGCTTTGACACTGGCTTTTGGGATGGCATTTTTAGGTCATGGGCCCCTTCTCCTACTTGCAATCCAGCAGCAAGGCATTGGAGGTATGGCATGCATTCAGTGGTGAGACAAACGAATGCTCCAGTCCGGCCAGAGCAGTCAGACAGTATCTCTGTCTTCCTAACAAGGTGCAGCAATCAGTGAAGCCCTGAGAGGAAGGCCCATGAGGAGGACATGTCATCAGTGGGCTGGAGCTCCCCAAATCTTTTCATGGTACATGGTTAGAGTGTGTCTGTGGTGAGAATGATGACTCCTTATTTTAATGTATTTAACTTATTTTTATTTATTTTAATTTTTATTTTAACCTAATGTGGATGCTCTGGTTATGGTGTTTCCAAAGTCTACAGGAGGGTACGGATCTATGATAACTGTAGCAATTGCCAAATGTGGCAACTAATCAGGGTTCCAGACAGGCATTTTGCTGACAGTGGAACTTGGATAGGGCCTGCAATGAATCAGCAATAAATGGATATGTGGTAAAAATATCTGCACCTCCTACAAACCCTTATAGCTTATGCCCACTGCTTGTTAGATCACTAATGCAATGCTGTTTTTGTTTGACATGGTTTTACTTTCAAATCCAATTCAGTAAATATGTAATTCAATAATCCACATTCTGAGAATGGACTATAATTGAGGAATAAAATGTAGAAAACCAATAGTGCCAAAATCAAGGCTCTCATGGGATCGCATTTAAACAGAAATAAAAAAAAAAAAAGAAAAAAGAAAAGAAAAAATAAAGGCAGCCACTAGAACTTCCATAATTTAACCTGAGAGGACTTTATGTCATCACCTTATCAATTCTGTTTTGATATTTGTGTATTATCTTGGATTCATGACATTTGGTGTTGTTTTGGTAACTTAGTTACATCTAGCCGTAGAGATGTGAGATGGATGAACCAATTTAGATCATTTTTGAAGGTGTAATTGGAACCTTTCTTAGTTTGAGGATAGAAAAATATGAGTTTCTCAGGGGTTTTTAATTCTGGTTTCTGGTCTCAGAAAGTTCTAATGGTTCAAATATGTTTCAGAGATGTATTTGAAAAATATTAGAATAAAATTTCATATACTTTTTCCCCCTAAAACATGGCTAATGTTCAACCACATGTAAAAAAAAAAAAATCCAGTAAGTAAAATGGTCCTTTGCTACAAACTTCTGGAAAAAAAAATACTATTCTGACTACTTTCTCGGAGATACAATAATTTTGTTAAAACAATGTAATTATGGAGAATTTGTTGGAACTTGGGTTTTAGAGAGACATAGATTTGAAGTTCAAGATGCAGTGCAGCAACTGAGAATAGCTCAGTCTGCCTCTCACTGGGACCTTTCATAGTTTATTGTTTCTGAGCCTCAGATCCACCTTGTTCTCATCAGTGGCGCAGCTCTCATGTGGGTTCTTGTAGGGATTAAATGAGACGGTGAGCGAAGAGCCTTTGGTATGATTCCTGGCAAAAAGTGTGGACTCCCGAGTATGCTCCTCTTACCACTCTACAAAGCTGCTTGATAAGTTCATTTATTGTGAAGTATTTTTTGTGATTGTGAGGCAATTGTTATAATAGCATAAAGATCATAACAACACAATCTTTTCCAATATATTTCCCAACTGCCCACAAAGAGAAATACCCATAATGATTCTTTTATTGCTAACATATAGGAACATTATTGATCTTTCTATATTTATTTTGTAACCAGTCATCATACTGAATTCTTATCACCCATTTCTATCATTTTAAATGCATGGTCTCCTCACATTTCAATGTGTTTGAAATCAAGAAATCAAATCTTAATAAATGTCAAGAATAATGCACTCTCTGCAGCTGTCACTGGAGGTGATTAGTCCTGACAGGGCTGTCCTTGTTGGTAGATCATTTTCATCTGGGCAAAGGAAACACCAGTTCATTTGGCCATCACATGAACTCCCTGCATTGGTAACACTGGATGCAGGTGAAATTTAAATTAAATTTGGGCTAGAAATTATCAGTTGTCTGAGAAATGATTACAAATGCAAAAATATTTCTAAATATTATTATATGTACAGGAAATATTTCTATATATCAGCTTAATATACTACTAATTTTTAAATATCTCCAATAGATCATGCAATTTTTAAGTTCAGAGAGGTTTTTGTAACAGATTTACGCTTCATGAGAGAATATCGCTAGGTATTAACTACCTTTTTAAAATGTCCATGTCTTCCAAGAAAAGGTTTATTGACTTTTATCCTTATGCAAGTCAATTAAGAAAATAAATAAAACTATAATTTTGACCAAACTGCAATCTTCTCTAAAATCCTTAAAGTTATATTGTCCGGCCTAAAAATCATGAGTGCAGGTTATCAAAACCCGTGAGTCCCCATGTGTAACTGGTCAAACATCACTTAGAAAAAGGTCTAATCTGAAAAATGAAGATCACTTAAACTCAAATATTGATTATATCTTGCAGAGGAAGACTGGATATACTTGTATGGATAAAAATTTTGTTATTGCTTCCTGGAAAAAAAGTATAAAGTTATTTCAGTGTTTTATGTCTTCTGTAAATTGCCATTACTAAAGTGATTTTAAATATTCAAATTGATTACATTTTAGAATCAAGGAGCTACAGTAGTCTTAATATTTTTGTTTATTCTCTTCAGCTCTATATATGGATTGTCACATTATCAGCAGTGAAGGGGCAACTCTGCAATTAACTAAAAACATGGACTCTGGAGTCATAATGATTGGATTTGAATCCTCTCTCCATTATCCATTATTATGTGACCAGTAGTAATGTATTATTTTAATGCAGATCTTATCCCTTTTTGACTAGGGTGGATAATACCTACATTCTGAATTACTGAGAGGGCAAAGGATGAATTTTAAGCAATGCATTGGTCACATCATGTACATTCAGTAATTGTTAATAATTTTTAGTATTTTTATCTACCTGGATTTGCAGAGCTCTTTCAGCTTCAAGAAACAGACTATCATCCATTAAAGGTCTCATAGAAATCTAAGAATAAAAAATGCAAAGCAAGGGTGTTTATTTCCCATGGAAAGTGAAAGGTGCCAAGAACCAGGCTGCTTTCTTTGAGGGGAATTCCCACTTTTTCTCTTCCTTTTTCTATTCTGGACTCTCTGCCTTCTAGTTTCTTTTGCTTCTTTCTCTTTCTCTACCTTTAATAAACAAAACCATCTCTATTTTCCTGGGAAGTGAATGTGGTTGGCTCAATCATTTTTTGAACTAAGCCACATAAATTAGATGCTGCCAGCCAGGCTGTGGGTGAATTACTCTTAAGAGAAATGTCCAATACTCATGATCAGTAATCTATAGGTCAAGACCAGGCTCTCAAAAGTGTCAGTGAGTTAAATATCTTTTAAAGGAGATGATTGAAAGATAGATATCAGAATATATTTATAACATGCCCTTTATTATATTTATATTTAATTTTCTTATCTTATTGCATTTACTACAACTCCAAAGTAATGTTACATGATGACAGGAAATGGGTGCTTTTGAGAGATACTTTCTCTAGGTCATAAATAGACCTGAGCTATTATTGCTTCACAACAAAATGGCCTTTTTTGTTTTAGGAAGATGTAGATCTGCTAGATTTATCATCTTGCTCTCTGGCACAGTTATTCAAATGCCATATGGTTTTGCTCCCTGATTCTTCCTGTCCAGTGTCCATGATGGCTGTTCTTTTTATTATTATTATTGATTGAATGTTTCATCAGGTACATCAATATGACTTATTAGGTTTCCATTTGTGTGATTTTTTTATTGATACATTTTATTAGATTTTTCAAAGATAAATCTTCCTGCTTTTGACTTCTAAGAAATTAATTTGAGATAGCTTTTGGAGATAATTTATTTCATTATTTGGTGTATGTTGAGGGGAATGGATGATTTGGATTAAATAAACTAGCAGAAGAAAGCCTCATGTCAATATTCTTGAAAAGAACATTACTATCACTCATTATCCCCCTCTTCTGACAGAAAATAAATAAATAAATAACACTACATTAACTGGGAGGAACATGGGAAGTTTTGCGGGTAGTACACATATCCCCCTTTTGACATTCTCTTCAGAGGTATTGAGTTGAATATTGTTTTTTAACTTGTGGAGTAAGGAAACTAGAAAACAACAATTTGTTCCCAGATTCACAGAAAAAAAAAAAGGTGTCATAATTCTAGATGCATGAATTATAACATTTTTCCTGCCACAACATAATATGGTATTTTCTTATTTTATGCATTCTCATGTACATATCCGGATAAATTAACCCATAGAATATGAGTATCCTCGTACTGTGGTTGAAACCTGATACACAATCACGTATACATATGGGATTGCAAGCAAGTGAAAGTGGAAATGTGACAGGCATGATTGGTGCTATTCCACTGAGTCAATTGAATATAGCAAGTGAAGGAGAAGAGGTAGGAATCTACATTCATCAGTACCTTCTGCTGCTCCAGGGCTCTGGGATGGCAACTAGCAACCAGAAGTGACCTGTCCAACTCAGGACAACAGTCAGAGCTGGGCTGCCCAATCCTTGTGCAAGGCTCCCCATCTTCATCTTGGTTATAGATTCTAGCATGTGCGTGTCCAGTGCCAGATTCTTGCATTAAGAACTGAGAACTCTCAATCTCATCCCATCACTAGCACATCAGGTTCTCATATCAATATTCTACGTGTTTGGAGAGATGCAGAGTCTTGCCTTTCTGGTGTTTGTTTTGCTTGTGAAATTCAAAGTTTGGCAACCACACGTAGGTAGACACAATTTTGAGTATATCTTCTTTCTTTCTACTAAATGACTGTTTTTGTTTTGTTTTGTTTTGTTTTGTTTTGTTTTGTTTTTTCAGTATGGAGTCATCAGCAGAACTCTTGTTCTCTGCCAAGGGAAGAGACCCCTGTTTATGCTCTGCACCTCAAAAAAAGCTTTAATTACAGAGCGAACTAAGTAAAAATTGATTGAGTCAAATAATCACATCTTTCTTTTTAATGTTTGATGTAAATATTTTATATTACACACTTTTATGAGCTTATATCTAAGGTATGAAACCAAAATAGCTTTCAGGTTTGAAGAAAGAAAATGTTACAAATATTCTTCAAAGTCACATCAATATGCCAATCCTCTGTAGAGTTTCACCAGCGGTTTTGAACTAAAGTTTAAAAGAAACTGCATTTGTCTGAGTTTTCCAAATTAGGTTATCATGTCTATTTATGACCGTCAGTTCCTGTCATGTAATATGATTACATGGGCTTTATCAGAAGTG
This sequence comes from Canis lupus familiaris, assembly GCF_011100685.1. Lineage (NCBI taxonomy): Eukaryota > Metazoa > Chordata > Mammalia > Carnivora > Canidae > Canis > Canis lupus. The sequence goes on along the minus strand of NC_049223.1, from coordinate 30,413,326 downwards.
ACACATTGGATGATTTATACGATGTGTCAGCCAGCAAGATACAAAGGCTGATAATTTCCTGTAATTACTTGGAAAAGAATTTTGAAAATGGATTTTATATAAATAGTATGGGGCTTCTATTTGAAGTAATTTTTAAATATCATTCCAAGACATTACAGGGCATGAAATAATCAAAGATGCAGAATGTTAACAAGAGTTTCCTAACTCATTAACAAATTAATACACATTGTTTTTCATAGCATCTTCTTGCAGTGAGCGATTGGTAGCCATGACCTTGGAACTGTACAATCCTCCACCAACAGAGAGACACTTTGCTGTATCTTTTGTTATTCTGGCCGTGCCATTCACATCCTTGAATCATTTGCTATCCTTGCTTTCAATTCACTCCTGTGCTCATTTCCTACCTGAATTCTTCATACCCTTTACAGCCAAGGGAAAAAAAAATGTTATTGCCAAGAAACCTTTCCAGACAATAGTCACCTCCACTGATCTCTGTCTTTTTAATAGATTCCTAGCCTTGGGACCCATGCCAGTCTGAGTCTCAGTCTTTGAGTCATTATGACTAGCCCCATACTGAGCACCTAGCCCCATACAATAGTGGGTTTCCCACGCTCAGATACGATTTCCTGCCATCATATGGAATGACTTGTCCTGGCCTGTTTTGCAGACTCTTTCTCGACATTTTCTCAGTCCTTTTACCTTGTGACCTGGTGACTTCATTTTACAGTCTATTTCTCCATAGATCTGACATAAAGTCAGCATAATAAGAAGAGAAAACAGCAGGGCTTCTGAATGTCTCAGACAGTGGGCCTGAGTCAAATCTCGGATCACCTGTGTTCTCTTAGGAATTGTGAATAAGCTACTTACCCTACCTGAGGATCGTTTCCTTCATCTGTAAAGTAGCACTTGTAGTACTTACCTAATAGGGCAAGTATTACCTGGCCAAGACCTGGTCTCTTTTTCTCATTCTATAATGCCAGGACTTTCACTTAGTACATTTCCAAACACAATTACTGTTCAAAAATATCTTCCAATTAACATTTTAGCTAGGCATGGTTTATATTTACATCCTGACTATAATTAAGATTTCTCACCTGGCTACAATGACTCTAGAAGACTTGAGTTAATATTTTGCCTAGTTTAAATGGTTGCCCAAATATTTGATCAGAAGAAGACTCTCCTATTCAGCTTACTGAGTCACAACAGAATTGATTTATCACTAGTCAATTAGTTATCTCATCTTCAATTTTCCCTATGATTCACCTTTTCCTCCAGTCAGGTTACAATTTCTTGGTGGTTTTATTGTTTGAGCATTCACAATGGGGAATGCTACAGTGCTTAGTGCATGATGAATGGTCACTGCTTACAGACTAAAGGGAATAATGTGTAGATGCAGTTCAGAAAAAAATAAATTTCTATTTCTATTCATTTGCATAGATGTTGAAGAGGAAAAGAAAATTGTTGAATTGATGTTTCAGTGGTTTCTATTTTCATAAGACTGAGCTTCCAGTGGACACGGCTTTGAGTCTTTTTCATCATTGTGTGTCAAGGCTCCAGAGTCCCAGATGCTTAGCACACAATATGTGATAAATAATAAATGAATGAATGATTTTATGGAAATTGAGGGTCATTGTTCACCTTTTTGATGAATAATATTTTCCCTATATCAGAATATCTACCAATAAAAACTTTGTCTGAAATTGACCATAATGTCTTAAGTAGTTTTCAGTAATTTGAGAGCCTGGCTGTTGAGGGCCTAAAGTTTTCTATGCATTGGATATTTTGTGGACCTATTAAAGATCTCTATTTGTGTGGAACTGAATGTGTCATATAACATAGTCTTTTGTAGGTTGGTTTCAACACCAGAAAATTATTTGAAATGAAAGTTAATCTCTCTCAATTTCTTGCTACTTCAACCCACACACCAGGAGTTTTGGTAAATTTCACTATGTAACTAACACATGCCAGAAAACAAGAAGTTTTTATGACACCAGTAAGCTAAACAACATCTTTAGTAAGACCATGTGTTCTTTTACCAAAATTCAAGGTTTTCTTAAATGTGGATCCATTCTTGGAGACGAGTTGACACCAAGACTTGGGATTGTCCCCAAGAACCCCTGGAAGCCCCTGACTTATGGTAAATGTATAACCAAAACTATTTCTTAGGAGAAAGATAATTCCTTCTAAGGAAAAAAAAATAAGGTAACTTCTGCACCATATCAAGAAAGAACTATTTTACTAATCAACCACTTAATTTATCCCAACTCACTAAAGTATCAGAGGTACAATATTGAATGGGGTTTCATGAAAGTGACCTTCCAAAATATATTATTCTCTTCATCTTGTAATTCCTTAAGTAGGTAGCAAGAAGGATCTAGGATGGAACAGGAGAATCCTTCCTGAGTTTCACTTGTGGAAGAACGGGACTCCTCATGGCACCCAGTCTTCCTACAGGATACTATGCAATCCTTTTGCCCTGATCTAAGAATGCATAAGTCCAGCCATCCTATAAGCATTCTACACCACCTTGCTCACAAAGCACTATATCTAATACACAGGAAATGTTTATTTTATTTATTTAACCTTCCAGATCCTTATTAGCAGTTGTAGAAAAGTAAAGATCCATTCATCAATAATATCCAAAGACTCCATTTACCAAATTTCCATTCTTTACTTTAATGAAATTTGTCTGTAGGGCTTTTAAAGTTCATTTATAAAGTTAGAAATATATTCAGCTCTGCTGTCTTGGAGATAGATGGCCACATTATTACTTGTCTGTCAAATATAAGTAGGGCTGTTAATAACATAGAGACAGCTACTAAAGATTCCAAACATGGGTGTTTCCTTCAGAGGAAATTGCAATTCTAACCACAAAATTCCCTTTGGAATCAATTACCTGACTTTGCAAGCATTATGAAATACCTTACTTTTTAGTCAGAAGAATAAGACATAAGTTAATATTCTCCAAAATATTTACCCAAAGAAGGCAAATAAAGCTTAACAAATATTAGCACTGAGGGGATAGTGAATATGACACATGCTCCAAATTGAGACTAGCCTATTGTCTGTGCTACGCAAAGGACAGTCCTGGTTCCCTTCTGGCTGCCATATGGAATTGCACGTGATGTTGGAGATGGAGCCAAGTCAAAAGAGTGAAAAATTATAAACTGTTGTAAGATGAGGAGATTTCTTCTTATCCTATATTTAATGTATTCAGGTGTATTTAGAGATGCTTTCCTCTCTCCTTAGCCATCCAGTGGAGTCCAGAAAAAGAATATAATGAGGAAAACAGGATTAGAATAAATTTAAAAAAAATGTATTCTCTGGATGAAACAGTCCAACTTATTAAATATTCATACAGATGTGCAACAAAGCCCATATTTCATATCTCATCACCCCTGTTAGTATGAACCAATAGAGCAATACAACCTTACACTTCCCCAAATATGAATTAGAGACATTATACTACCCAACCAATTAGTACTTTCAACCAAAAAAAAGTTCATAAATTTTATCAGTTAATATGTATTTATTACATGCCATTCTTGCTGGAATAGATACAATAACGGTGCAATGCTATTTTTAAAATTCAGCTTAAAGTTTATGAGAAAACATAGGAATGTTATCCAGAATATTATTTATGGATATGAAGCGTATTTGGATCTCCAAGAAAAGACAGATCATTATGGATCTGTTGCTGCAGGGAAAGCTTCATGAAGAAGTAGAAGTGGAATTATACCCAGAAGATGGGGATTGACTTTAGGTAGATTGACAAGAATGGTGGAAAATTTGGTAGCACTTAGGTATACATTCTTTCCTAAAATGTTGACTCATGAAGATCTAAATAAACACCTTTATTAATTTAATTGATAAATGAACAGCATTGGTGTGCTGTGAAACTTTCAGGATCTTTTCATCTGGGTAATTTTTAGATAGGGGCTAATCCAGGACTTTACTGGTAAGAAAACAATAAAATGCACATTTATTTTCCTAAACTTTAAAAGGAAGCACTGAATAATACATTGAGACTTTGCTTTTCAGGTTGGGGGAAAGTTATTAGGATTTTGAAATACGTGCACATGAACATGATCCAGTAGTGTGGCTGACACAACATCCATGTTGATTGTTTTATGAGATTTCAATTTGCAGCTTCTATGTGATGACAATTTCACTCATCTGGGGCACAATTGGGAACTGCGTGAGCCACAACTGTTCTTGACAGTTAGTACATCCTCAGGGTTGAGAACTGCTTTGCTAAGGAACAGCTGTGAGCTAGACGTCAGAGCATTCTGGCACTGGAGACACTGTCTTATTTCCTTCAACCTCCCGTGTTCTGGCACAGTTTGACTGTTCTGTCTGGGGGCAGAGGAAATGTCATGCCAGAAGAATAACTGTGGATTTTCATGTAAGTTTTAAATGTACAATATCCATGTTTGGTGAAAGAGAAAACACCACTCTGCTAGCATATATCCCGAAGAAGTATTAAATTAAGCAAGCTTTATGTTAGCACTGCCAGAAAAACATGCTAAGGATATAAGAGTCTCTTGTGCCATGAAATCTCTTTTGTCTTTGGAGAACTTGACTTTTACCAATTATTGAACTGTTAACAAGAGGCAACTTGACTGGCTAACATAGACATTTTCAAACACATTAGGGAAGCAACATAGTTTAATAGTTAAAAACACTGGCTTTGAAAATGTGGATCTGGTTTAAATCTGCCCCTGAATTTATCAGGTGTGTAACCTTGAACAAATCACTTAAACTCTCTGGCTCTCATTTTGCTCATCTGGAAAACAGGACAATAATAGTGCCTGCCCTATAAGATTATCTTGGGAATCCGCGTATGCTATTTGTGCATCACGCCCAGAAGAAGGTTTTGTTTGGCCAATTACTTGTTGGCCTCTGCCATTGTTAGGACAGGATACAGGTGTGTTTCTATTCAAGCAGAATCAAGAGATGTTTCCCTTCCTTTTTCCCTCTTTTTCTAGAAAATAGGTCTGATGGGAAGTATCTGTTATTATTTCTATGAGAAGACACCTGGCATGGCGAAGAAGGTGCTGGCAACTGTAGGAACCATACTGGATGCCTGCTGGTTCTCTTTCACAGGTAGTGGCCCATCCCGAGCCCTGGTGATGCAATCCAACTAGAGCTTATCAGTAACCCCAGACTTTTAAGTCATCTCCTTTGATTTAAGCTGAAGTTTTAGCATAGAATTTTCCCTAACTTCTATCAGATTTAGGTTATGGGGGAATACATTGGAATAAGATCTAATTTTGTTCTTGTTCCTGGCTTCATCAGCATGTAAGTATTCTGCTTCAACATGACGCAATGACAAGAGTTTTAAATTCATAATATTCACTTGCATAGTTTTCATATTCATATATAATGGATGCAATCCTTATATTAGTGTTGATACACTTGGGAATGCACACGGATCAGCATGTCTGTAGAAAAGGAGAAATTTTAAAGATGTTAACCGAAAAAAAATGTGTATTTTTATTGGGACAGGGTGCATACTGAAACATCTCCATATATCGTTCCTCATTCGAAGCTGAAATGATTTGGTTAGTATTTTCTAGTTAATTGAATAAAAGTCTAGGTTAGGGAAATGAAATGCAGTAACATGCTAATCAAGACGGAGATCTTCAGATACTAACTCCCATCCTCTGTAAATTTCTTTGTGTTGCTAGGAGTCAATATTTACCTCTCAGCTCATGTCTTTGTCAGTTTGGGCTGATATAACAGAACACCGCAGGCTGGGAGGCTTTAACAATACAAATTAATTCCTCATAGCCCTGGAGGCCACAAGTCCAAGATCAAGGTGTCTGCAGATCTGGTGTCTGCTGTGTCCTGTGTCCTGATTGATAGACACTGTCTTCTTGTGTTCTCACATGGCCGAGAGCAGAGAAGGAAGCTGACTCTCTGGGGTCTCTCCTTATAAGGACACTAATCCCTCATGGGGCTCCACTCTCATGATCTCATCACCTCCTAACTGTCACCCTGGAGCTTAGGATTTCAACATATGAGTTTTGGGTGGGACACAGACTTTCTATCCTTAACAGTTCTCTATGTTCTTTTTATATTTTCAATAACGTATACTTAGTACCTTATTTTCTGATTGTTTCTATTCAATAGTCATTAATTAGTTCATGATATGCTGTTTTACTCCCTAATTATTCCATATGTTGGTGATGGATATGTGGATCAGCTCTCTCCAAATGTATCATCAGACACTTGTGGATGGGATCCCATCCACAACACTGAGCTTTGATATGCTTGTCTTTTGGCAAAGAGGCACACAGACTGTTCAAAATTTTAATTTCATAATTTGAAATTTTTAAACACAATTTACTTCTTATGAAGAGTTTGTCCTTTATATATATATGTTGAACAAGTATTTTTCCCCATTCACCCTTTATAATTTCCTAAAATATCCTGGATATGCTTTTCTCTAAGTGGAGCCCAGATTTTAAACTCCATTGATGATCCAATTGATCATTATTTAAAAGCCAAGGTTCTTTTTTTTTTTTTTTTTTTTTTTTTTTTATCTGTACAACATAATTTTTTTTCTCTGTTTGGCCATCCTTTGACTAGCAAAAAAAATCCTCGCTTTTCATTCCAATGGTCCTCCTAACACAATTACTTTAGTCTCAAATGGATTTTCTAGTTTGCTGCTTCCAGTCTGCTGTTGAGAACAATCTACATGGCAGGCAATAGTATCTGCCTTATAGAGTTGTCTCAAAAATTATATATAATGTTTTCATATAATGCCAGAAGAAGAGCTCTGTTTGATCATTTACTTATTGGTCTCAGATAATAGTTCATAGGTGCCATAACACTTATTTTTGAATGAATTTGTTACCTATTAAAGCCAGTTTGTTTGTCTTAGTATATAATGCATTTTATTTATGTAGACAAGAGGAAAACTTGTTGCTTAGGTAAAAAATATATTTCTAGCAGAGATGGAGCACTAAAGGTAGATAGTAAGTCACTCTGAGTGACTTAGGGATTTGTTTGAGAAGGAGAGGATTGCAATATTATTGAGTAAAATGTAGGCATTAATTTCATTTAACTTATTTGCTAAAAGTTGGAACATTAAAATCAGAATAGTCTGTTTTCATTTTTTAAAAAATCAAAAAGATTACTTTATCTAAACTATTTGTTTTGCTAATAGACTAGGCAAAAGTAATAATTAGAGACTTGAACTAATTAAGAAATAAAAAAAATTAAAAGTCACAGGAAAGTAAATATTTAACATAATTTTGCTGACCAAAGGTGAAAACGTGCACGGAAACTATTATACTCCTTTACTGTTGGTGTCATCGTAAGTTGGCATAACTCCTTTGAAAAAGCATTTGAGTCATAAAAATAAATTTCTCCTTTGACTCAGTAATCCCATTTCTGGGAATTGATCCAAAGAAAATAATTTAACTGAAGGCAAAAGCTACATGAACGGATAATATTCATTGTGTTATGTTTTCAAGTGTAAACACTGAGAAGATGATACATATACAAAATCAGAAAGCAGGTAAATAGGTGGTGGGGCAGGTACCAAATGGAACATTGTGCTCTCGTTAAGGATGGCAGCAGATATTTAATACAGATGCTTGTGGGTGACTTGTGCCTTTCTGTAAGTTCACGGTAGCAGACAGGACACACGTGATGACTGCCTCTCCTTCCTAAAATCCCACTTGAGTAACAGTAAAGAAATAGAAAGAAGTATATCAAACAAATCTGGAGATGAAGAAGGGAGAGGAAGCAGCCAATCAGAAATATTGATGAATATCTAGCCCACGGAAAACATTTAGAATCATGTATAAATAAATCAGAGCTAAGCCCGGCCTGGAACACTGATAGGAAATTGCATTAGGAGAGGGACAAACCACTCCCTTCTGAAATGTCCCCAAGAATCCCTGTTATGTTGCATAAAAGTATGAGAAGTTAGAGGGGCAGAGATCACCATGGTTAAATGTAAAGCTGTCATAGGACACCTTGTGCAAGTCATCACACACACACACACACACACACACACACACACACACAGAGCCCTTCTGGAAGGGCAATTTTCTCCTGGTTAAAGGTGGTGCATATCTGTGAAACATGGGAGAGTTTAGGGCTGTCACGTGGTGTTGGAGCCTAGAGTCCAGCCTTCCTCATTCTGTGAAGAGTGGATGAGAGGCCCCAGACTTGTCGCCTGCTCCCCGTATGCACACCCTCTGAGGAGACTTTCCAATCAGCCAAGCTTCTCAGGGGAGCGGAGTTTATAGTTCACCCACCTACTCAAGGGAGGATAGCTGTAGAAACAAACTGCCATGGTTGTGGAAGAAGCTCTTCTCTGTGACTGACCTGGTCCTTCATCGATAAACATGAACAGACAACCAAAGCTCAGGAACATCAAAAGAACGTCAGCATAGTCCACCCTCCCAAAATGGCCAGGATGAGTGGATATTGTTATGATAGTGAAAAATAATATAAAAAGGAGATAGAATATATTTAAAATAATCACTAATTAGTGTCCTAAGAAAGATTCAAGAAGATAATGAGACTGAAGGAAGAACCCACTACAGTTAAATGGGATTTTAAAACCCCAAAAAGCAGTGGTTGAGTCTGGCTTCTAAGGACATTTCTGCTTGTGGGTGACTGCCCCGTGAATTGTAGTTTTTTGTATCTACCTGTCTGTTTTTCCATCTGTCAGGTCAGTGGTTTGCCCTGTGACCTCAGTTCTCTGAAAGTTCGAGGAAGAGTTGTTGATTTTCTAGTTTTTTATCTTTTTTTGTCATTGTTGTGTGGGTAACACAATGACAACTTATTTTTTAAAGATTTTTTATTTATGTATTCATGACAGACACAGAGAGGGAGAGAGGCAGAGACACAGGCAGAGGGAGAAGCAGGCTCCATGCAGGGAGCCCGACGTGGGACTCGATCCCGGGTCTCCAGGATCATGCCCTGGACTGAAGGCGGTACTAAACTGCTAGGCCACTGGGGCTGCCCCACAATGACAACTTTAACTCTGCTTGCATGCTGATCCAGAAATCATTTCTGTTCAAATTTTTGAAATTTATAATAGCATGCATTGCAGAAATAGAAAAATAGAATTCCACTAAATGTGATGAAGAAATAGAGGAGGAAATCTCTGAGATTTTGGACAAAGAGATGAAGGAAAGAAATAGGAAATACAAGAGATACAAACAGAAAGTCAATCTAAGAGTCCACATGAGTCCAGTTCCAAAAAGGAGAGGATCTCAGGAATGGAGGAGAAAGGGCTAACAGAATCAAGTAGAATTTGCTAGAACTGAAGAAGGGTATTGGGTTGTCAGATTAATCGGGCAGATCAGACCATGACATAGCTGGGCAGGTGAGCACAGCGTCTTGAAGTGACAGCACATGGAGGGGAGAGAACATATCTTAGAAGCCCAAGGAGGCTGAGGGTGAATCCTGCACAGGCTAGCACCAGTTTCTGGATGCTCGAGAGCATAGCCAGTGTGCCCAGAAGTCCGTTCTGCGGGCAGAGATCACTTTGAACCTAGAGCCCGTCATCTTCCTCAGGTGACAAGAAATAGTGTACTTTGCCTGGATTGTCAACGGAAATGCCCCAGCAGCAACACTGAAAAAATGAACCTGGTCAGGCACAAGACCAAAAGAATCAGAGGGATGAGGAGGAAACTGAAGGAAGATGGGTCCCACCTAAGGAGGTGAGATTAGGGAAATACCATGGAACCCCAATCCAACAAACCAGGTTTGCCTGCATGGAGCCAGCAGGTGGCTTCCAGTTTACCCACCCTATCCACCAACTGGAGACCATCAGCTGCAACACCAACCAGCCAAAGCACCCTAAAAATGAAGAGCAAATCCCATTTAAAAAATCCTGAGTCTAACTTGAAAGTGGAATCAATTGCCTCTATTAGGGTAGGGAATCAGAAGACTCCAGGAAAATGGGTTGATGTGGAACCCCTGAAATTAATAGTATGGAATTAGCGATCACATGGAAGGATAGATTGCTTTTGTTGAAGGAGAAGGAAGGAAGTGAGAGAGGGAAGAAACAAGGAATGGGGAGAGGAAGAGAGAGAGAGAGAAAAAGAAAGAAAAATAATTTACCATAAGTTCCATGTGCAATAAAATCCATACAAGAAAGTCAAATTCCAAATATCAAAGTAAGACGCAGCATGGTCTTTAGGTATTTATGAAACTGAAGACTCCCTGAATTTGTTGCTGTTAAAATTCTCTTTAAAGTGTCATGGATTTGGTAGCTGAGAGGGTGGCCTAAATCCTGAGACTCCATCTGAGAGAGGATGTGTTTGTACTGGGGGCAGAGGCAGAGGGCCTGGGGTAGTCAGAACCCAAGCCAGGCAGGTCTCGAGCACCCTGGGGACAAGCTCTTACTGACCGAGCAGGTGTGCTAACTAGTGGGGAGGCTCAGAAAGGAGCCAGGCGGGGGTCACACCAGTCCGCAATCCCTGTTCATCTCCACCAGCACCATACCCTCATGACACTGGGCAGATTACTTAACCTCTTCAAATCTCATATTTAAATTTTGTTTGTTGTTAAAACTAATTGACATAATATATTCAACGTCCCTAGAGAGAAGTTTGAACCAGCGCTAATCCTCTTTACCCTGGTTAACCAAACAAGTTTTTGCAGATAAGCCACAGAAATACAAAGAAAGTGCTTAACTCTCTAAGAGAAACCATCTTCTTTCTAATTCTTTGAAAGCATCACTGATATTTATTAATAATTAAAAGAGATCACAACAATTTATGTATATATTTTTATGTCATGTAATTTACGCATATGCAATGCTCTATAGAGGATTTTACTGAAAAACGTTCCTGTCTTAATATTTTCATATATTGAAAATAACAAAATAAGCCTAAACACATTCAATTTCAGAAATTTTATTCAACCAATCTTTACTTTCCCAGTTACTCAATTTGTCTAAAAGAATGATTTTTCCCTATGTTGAGATAGAAATAAAAATCATTGAGAAGTATATTTGCAAGGACTGCAATACATCTTGTGAAGAGTATTGTCATCTCCTCTGGCAGAGTGATAGAAACAGGATGAGGGTATCCTGTTGGACTCCAGGATGCTATCCCACTGGGTCTGGCAGCAATGGGCCAGCCTCAGTTTCCCTTCCGGAGCCCCTCCCCCTTTCTTTCTTTCTCGGCCTTTAATGTTGCTCCCAAGTTTCGTTTCCCATAGCTCTAAGGGCTATAAATAAAAAAGGAAGTAGATATTTGCATTAGTAGGGGCCTCTGTATGAGAAATACATGTGGAATCCAGCTGACATTCCATTTCCTGGCAGAGAGGGCTGGGGTCTTAGAGCCCCTCTGTGTTTAAAGTGCGTGACCTGAGCACGTACAGAATTTAAAAGGGGGTAACATTGTCACGAGTCATATGCGTAAGGTCAATTCAAAGACTGCTCAAAACAGACTTTAAGAACAGTACCTTTCATCTTTTTAATACGTCACTTTAGATGAAAGCCTATCCGTTGTGCGGATGTTGCCAGGAATGGAATCCCAAGCTCATCAAACGGTGAGAAAGCCACCCACATACACAAGGGAGATCTGGCTTGTTCACATTCACACTCACGTTGGTGTAAAGTATCAACACTCAGGAAAATTCCATCTTCTCTGATTACCACTCAGGGGATATTAATAGCAAAAATTCCACCTTATTAAAAAATACCCTAAAAGAGAAATTTATCAAGGGGTAAGAGGCTAGGTGCATTACTCTGTAAATATATGTGAGTTAATTATGACCCAAAAGCTCCTGGAGAAATAATAACCTGAATAAAATGATACTGTATATGAGTGTGTCTCAAAAATTCTCCAAAGCAGACATTTATTAAACATTTTATTTATTTTATTTCTTATTAAAGTTTTATATGACCCTTACCCTGTTTTTCACAGTTCTTGATACTTATGTCACAGCTGAAAATCACTTAAGTATTTCTCAAACACACAAATATCTATTTATATGTTTGCCTGACATGGTTGCAAGAACCTCACCACGCAGGTAGAGTTGATATTGTTAAATATGAGTGTGGAAATGAGGGCTACCTATGTCTTCTTGAGAACTCTGAGTCTGCAACCCACCTTCGCATCCCCAGCATGCCTTTGACTAAAATAGCAAACGCATCCTGTATTTTGTTTGAGAGTGTTTGCAGCATGCATGCTTGGTATGTATCTCACTGCCAGAGAAGTCACTAAGTCAATTCTGACCAGAAGAATGTTCGAATCCATGCCTCCTGGTTCCCGCAAGCTGAGAAGGACTTGTGTGGCATGTGTTCTCATGTGTCTGTAGTCACAGGGTGGCTGTGCTGGCCCACAGGGAGCTCAGGGCATCGTGCTGCCTTCGTGGGCCTCAGAACCTCTCCATGTGGTCCCTCACAGACATTAGCATGGGCCCCCTGACCATGTGACAGCCTCATGCAGCGGGACATCTTAACCTGGTAGCCAGCACTCCAAAGGTGAGGGTGCCCAGAGACCTTGGCAGACTGGTGTGGCCTCTTCTGCCCTGGAAGCTGGTGTATCATTTGTTACTAAGGTCCATCCAGATTCCAGGACAGAAATGGTCTCTACCTTTCACCAGAAGGGGAGCTGAAGTCACACGATTCAAGAACACATGGGATAGAAGGGAGTGTGGGTGGCCATCTTTGGAAAGTACAATCTTCTATGGAAATGTGACGGTTCTCTCAGAAAGGATCACAGGACTTCCTTGTCTAGTGTGTATGAAATCCCTATGTTCCCTCACTGAGGTTCAGTTGGTATGGCACAGAAGAATGCAGCTTTACATTAAAGTTCAGTGGAAGAGAATGGACCTGTGACCAAGGAACAGAGCCATTCAGAGGAGGAGACTCCTGCAGAATGGTGGTCTAGTCAAGTGGTTGCTTAAACCTCACCTCCGTGATTTGTAGAAGAACATATTTCTTGGCTTCTTTCTTTCCTTCTCCTTCTCCTTCTCCTTCTCCTTCTCCTTCTCCTTCTCCTTCTCCTTCTCCTCCTTCTCCTTCTCCTTCTTCTCCTCCTTCTCCTCCTTCTCCTCCTTCTCCTCCTTCTCCTCCTCCTCCTTCCTCTTCCTCTTCTTCCTCTTCTTCCTCTCCTTCTCCTCATTCTCCTCCTTCTCCTTCTCCTTCTCCTTCTCCTTCTCCTTCTCCTTCTCCTTCTCCTTCTCCTTCTCCTTCTCCTTCTTCTTCTTCTTCTTCTTCTTCTTCTTCTTCTTCTTCTTCTTCTTATCTTCTTCCTTAACGAAAATTTTTACTGAGTATAGCAGAGATCTCTGTCATTTCTGTTAAGCACTAATGAGGAATGAAACCAGAGATAATCTCCCTGGCAGAGGTTATGGATCCTTCAAAAAAAATCTGGGTTCCAGGTTTTAAACCAGCCAGGATAAAGACTACTGATGGTAGGGAGAATTCTAAAGTGTCCCCCAGACTTCCCTGCAGTTGGCATACTAGCTCCAACATGACCACCAGGTTGCTAAAACAATGGAGTATCACTCCTGTGGTTAGGTTAGGTTATATGGCATCCTTGGTTTCAAGACAGTGGCATTATCCTGGGGGCACCTGACCTAGCCAAATGAACCCTCATAAGGAACTACAGTCCTCCTAGTAAAGATTTGAAGCAGGAGGAAGACTGCACAGGAAGTTTTTCATGGCTGACTTTGAAGATGGAGAGGGCCGCCTGGCAGGAATGTGAGGGCCATCTAGCTGCCGAGAGCAGCCTCCAGGGGACAGTAGGTAAGGAGGGGGCGACCTCAGTCTGACAATTGCAAACAACTGAATTGTGCCGACAATCTGGTTGAGCCTAGAACAGGACCTTGAGCTCCAAGCGAGAACACAGCCTACCTGACATCTTGATTTTAGCTTTGTGAGACCCGGAGAGGAAGACCTAGCCATGCCAGGCCAGACTTCAGTGACCAGGAGCTGATAAGTGGATGTTGCCTTGACTGTTGACTTGTGGTACTGTTATGCAGCAACAGCGTACTTGAAGTGAGTTGGAGCTACTTTCTTAAAATAGGAGATAATCAGAGTGAACACTTTATTCCCAGTTCCCCTCGTAAGCCTAGAAGGCAGAGACCACCCCCTTGAGCAATGAGGGTTTGGGCCATACCCTGGGGATGGTGGACCAGAAAGCTGTGATTTGGCAGGACAGCCCTGTCAACATGGTATGGACCCTCTGCTTTCACACTTAAATAAGGGAGAGAGGGATACATTTCTACCCTTTTCCCCCAAACCCCTTGTTACTTGGAGTTTGTTGGCAAGATGGATTTTCCTAATGCAGATTATTCTGCTCCAAGTCAAATCAAAGGATCACCTTTTAAGATTTTATGTTATGATATGTCGTGGTATTTTGTCTTCTAAAATCTACACACAGATCCCCACACACTCGTTTCCACAACTTACAAACCATGGTCATTATCAAGGGACATCAGAGGGGAAATTCATGGTTCCCATTCAGAGTATTATTACCCTGATAGATAAACCCTGTATTTGAGGTATTCCAGTGTAATTAACTGCCTGTATAAAGTGAACACAAGGAGGCCATTATGCAAATAAGAAGCCATTAATTTTAGGGAAAGGGATGTCGGCTTTCTGGTTCAGACTCCACGAAACAGGGAAGGGGGCTGCCAGTGTCTTAGACCAACCGCCCAGTTACTATGGAGATACTGCAAAGTCTGACACTTCAATACTTGTCAACAAATCCTAAGGCTCAACAGACTTGGGTGCCCAGTTAATATTTATGACCACTTTCTCATTTAGAATTTTTGATAAGGACTATACATAACCAGCATCACAAGATGTCCCAGGCATTTGGGGAGAGCTCTTTCCAACCAGCTCTCTGAGGGATTTTCCTGAGGGAGCTCTAAATTTTCTAGACCAACATTTCATAGGCAGTGGCTGTATAGAAGATTCTCCCGTGAGTATTAATAAATGTGTCACATAATTGCTTTGATCAAAAAATGTTCATCGATATGGAGAGCTATATCCACTCCTTTGAAGATTTTGTAAAGCACACCAGCATTTTGAAGTCATTGAGGCGCCCCGACAGAAAGACATCTGCTTAGCTTTTGTGCTTTTATTAAAAGACTTTAGTTTTTTAGAACAGTCATAGGTTTACAATAAACTTGAGAGGAAGATACATGGATTTCACAGCTTCCCCCTTTATGGACATCCCCACTGGAGTGTTATGGAGTGGCCATTTGTTATAATTGATAAACCCACATTGAGAAATCACTGTCACCTTGAGTTCACAGTTTACATCTGGGGTCACTCTTCGTGGTGTGTGCACAATGGCCTTGGGTAAATGTAGAGCAACGTGTATCCACAATTATGGGAGGACGTCGTATTTTCACTGCTCTAAAAATTCTCTGTAGGCTTCCTATTCATCCCTTTGCACCTCTGCTTTCTCCTGGAACCACTGATCTATGCACCGTCTCCATAGTTCTGCCTTTTCCAGCATATCATAGAGTTGGGATCACAGTAAGGAGGCTTTCTAGGTTGCCTTCTTCCACTTGCAATACACATTTAGGATCCCTCTGCATCCTTTCTTGGCTTGTTAACTCATTTCCTTTTTAGCATTGAATAATATTCTATTGTCTGGATGGACAACAGTTTATTTATCTATCCACCCCGGAAGATGTCTTGGTTGCTTCCAAGTCTGGCAATTATGAATGAAGTTGTTATAAATATCCAAGAATAGGTTTTTGTGCCAACATAAGTTTTTAACTCCTTTGGGTTGATTACTGGGTCATATGGTAAGAGTATGTTTTCTCTGTTAGAGACTGTCAAACTGTTCCAACATATCTCCACCATTTTGCATTCCACCAGTAATGAGTGAGAGTTCCTATTGCTCAACATCCTCGCCAGCATTTGATGTTGTCATTGTTCAGGATTTTACCTTTTTTAGTAGGTGTGTAGTGGAATCTTACTGTTTTTTTTTGTTGTTGTTGTTGACTTTATTTTTTAAACAGCATGTCACAATACTTTTTGATTCTGACACCTTTCCCATCCCTGACCTGTAGCCCCCTTCACCCAAGGTTCACTGCCAGTACTTTAAAGAACATAACACAGATATACTGCTTTGGATCACAAAGTTTTGCTCAAAGGGTAAATCCTGCAGCCACATATCACTGGAACAATTGTCACCAAAGTTTGTTTTCACTGATTGAGAAGCCTTTCCTAAAGGCATCCACGCTAGAAGTAAAATTCTCTCCATGCATAAGGAGAAAGACAACGGTAACCCGGTGTGCTACCACCA
The DNA here is from genome assembly GCF_011100685.1 of Canis lupus familiaris. NCBI lineage: Eukaryota > Metazoa > Chordata > Mammalia > Carnivora > Canidae > Canis > Canis lupus. The sequence continues at coordinate 30,397,067 of NC_049223.1, read as the reverse complement.
CTTTGGTGAACTCTCTGTATTTATGGCTATTTTTAGAATGGTTTTCTTCACAAAGGAAAAAAATACAAGTGAGAGCATTCCCAAACTGGTGTATTATAACAAGATAATAATAATCCAATAAGGAAATGGTTTGATTATGAATCAGAAAGCAAATATCATAGACTCTGAATGGAACATATAAAACATTTATTTTGGACTTTGATTTCTTTTTTTTTTATTATTTTTTTGGACTTTGATTTCAATGCTAAATGATCTGAAGGCAAAATTCAATTGCAGACCTGAGTTTCAGGGGCTCAAAATCCTCAAGAACCCAAAGTTCTTAGCATTAAGTAACAAACTGTTGGTGACTCCAGTGACTCATGCCCTGAGTGATACCCCCTCACTGGGTGTGGGTAAGACCTGTGATTGATTGGTTTCTAACTAAAACAGCACAATAAAATGACAGAATGTCACTGTCTTGATGAGGTTGACTTGTATGACAAAGAGGGTGTGATGTCACTCTATGATGACTGCCTACTAGTCTTGGAGAAGTGAGCTGCCATTTTTTGAACATCTATGGAGAGGGCCATAGGGCAGGGCACCACAGACAATTGTCTCTAGGATTTGAAGGTCACATCTAGCTGCCAGCAAATTAGAAGCTGGAGCCCCCAGTGATACAACCACAAGAGCAATGAATGCTACCAACAACTTGAGTGGATTAGGCAGGTTTCTTTAGAGAAAGAAAATCAATAAATTATATAGAGAGATACTAGGGAAGATTTATTATGGGAATTGGCATACATGTGTTAGACCATAAGAAGTCGACGATCAGCCATCTTCGTGCTGGAAAACCAGAAAAACCAGGGGTATAATTCAGTCTAACTCAGAAAAACCAGGATAAACCAATAATTTAATTCTAGTCTGAGGCTCAAGTCCTGATAACTAGGTTGGCGGAGGGGGGGCGGGGGGGTAAGCACTGCTATAAGTCCCAGAGGACCAAAGGCCTGGGAACAAGGAGTCCTGATGCCTGGGGGCAGGAGAATATGGATGTCCCAGCTCAAGGGGAGAGAGTGCAAATTTGCCCTCCCTCTGCCTTTATGTTCCACTGGGGCCCTCAATGAATTGAATGAGATCTGAGCACATTGGGGAGGGTGACCTCCTTAATTCAGTCTATGGATTCCAATGCTAAGCTTCTCCACACACACCCTTACAGACACACCAGCTATCTGGGCCTCCTTTAGCCCAGTCAGGTTGACACATGAAATTAAACATCACACTGAATAGTCTCAGAAGTGGATTCTTCCCTAGTTGAGCATCAAGGTGAAAACAGTCTGGCTGAAACCTTGATAGTGATATTGTGGAACCCTGAGCAGAGATCCCAGCTAAGCAGTGAGTGGATTCCTGAACCATGGACATTGGGAGGCAATAAATGTGTGGGTTTTGTTGTTGTTGTTTGCTCGTTTTTTTTTTTTTTTTTAATGCACCTAGGTATGTGGTCATTTGTTATATAGCAGTAGCAAACTAAAAAACTATCAGATACATGGCTCCCAGTTCTTGTCCTGATATTGCAATACAACTAAACACTTCAGCCAAATTCTGAAATGTTTTGCTGCAATCCATTGCTGTTCAGATTCCCTAAGGATTCTTTCAAAATCAGAGAAATGGAATGACTACTAATTGGAAGTTTAAAATTGTATGATTTTCGGGATCCCTGGGTGGCGCAGCGGTTTGGCGCCTGCCTTTGGCCCAAGGCGCGGTCCTGGATATCCGGGATCGAATCCCACGTCGGGCTCCCGGTGCATGGAGCCTGCTTCTCCCTCTGCCTGTGTCTCTGCCTCTCTCTCTCACTGTGTGCCTATCATAAAATAAGTAAAAAGTTAAAAAAAATTGTATGATTTTCATTGAAAATCCTCATGAAACAACCCCCCAATCTTCCAATATTGGCAAACCCACAGTTTTTGATGTGGAAGTTAATTTTCTGCACACTATCAGTGAGAAAACATGAGGAGAAGGGGATCTTCTCTGGGGAGGTGGCCCAGAGCATGCCTGCGAATGCCACTGCCAGCACCCTGGGACAGGGTGAGTCTTCCCACTGAAATTCAAAGACAAGGAGCATTTTCCCCTTCCTTTAACTTTTGGAAATCTTGTTATTTTACAACACCCTCCTGCCCCTCTTAATGTATAGTTTCAGAGGAGCTCTATGAAGCAATGTGAATAATAAAGAGAAAAGAGTTATTCTGGGAGAGAGGTGGTGTGAATGCCAATCTCAGTTCTTCTGCAAAATTACCTGAGTGGATCTGAGCAGGTTATGGCCTGATTTCCTTTCCCCACCTGTCATGGAGATCCCGTCCATAGCCCCTTTCAGCATTGCAGGTCTGGGATTATATTAACTGATTTGAAGTTTCAATTAATTACAGACTTTTAAAAAAAGTATACCCAGTGGTGCTTTTACTTAAACCAATTAAGAACTCTGGAGAAGGGCAAATAATTATCACTCACCGACAATTTTCCAAGTAATAATTTTGCTTCTTAAAGTGAATTTATATTCTGCTCTCAGGTGTAAGTTTCTGGCAACTGCATTTTGTAAAGCAACTAATATCACAAAGGTACCTAAAAGTCACTTGTATGTCAAACACTGTCCCACAGAGTTCCTGGTATACAGATGGTCCTCAACCTACCATTGGGTTATGTCCTGATAAACCCACCACTAGTTGAAAATGTGTTAAGTCAAAAATGCATTTTTATGTACCTAACCTACCAAACATCATTACTTAGCCTGGCCTCTCTTAAACATGCTCAGAACATTCTCGTCAGCCTCCAGGAGGGGGGAAGTCCTCTTGCACAAAGCCTATTTGATAGTCCGGCGATGAGTGTCTCTACTGCCCTGGAAGTGAAGGACAGATGGTGGGATGGGTCATCTGCCCTCGTGATTGCAACTGCCCCTGCCCAGCAACACGAGAGGAGCCAATTCTTGTATAGTTTCTAGTAAATGTGTATCACATATACATATTTGTAAAATTAAAAAATTCTAAGTTGAACCATCACAAGTCAGGGAACATGGTTATGTTTCGCTTAATTAAACTACCTCACAGAACAACAAAACTGCCTGATGTACGTGGTCTACTATTTTCTTTTTTTTTTTAATTTTTATTTATTTATGATAGTCACAGAGAGAGAGAGAGAGAGAGAGAGGCAGAGACACAGGCAGAGGGAGAAGCAGGCTCCATGCACCGGGAGCCCGACGTGGGATTCGATCCCGGGTCTCCAGAATCGCGCCCTGGGCCAAAGGCAGGCGCCAAACCGCTGCGCCACCCAGGGATCCCTATTTTCTTAATCATTGTTTCTTAGGTGTACTCTGTGAAGGCACCTCCAGGTGAATGTCAGGAATAATTAATGGACATTTAGTGCAGATCAGTAAGGACTTTTGAAATGCTCTTTCCATATACATAAACATGAAATCTCATTTTTCCTTTTCTTAGTTTCCTATAAGAATATTTGTTTTAGTTTTTACATTAAGATTTATTTTGATGAGGTACTAAGTGTGTTTTATGATTTTCTAGCACATAACAATAAGTAAAAAGATTCAGAGTGTAAAAACAATTGTACTTCTGACACACCTTCTGTTGTATACATCTCCATCTGACAGTCCATTTCTAAGATGGTCAAAGGATATATGTTCATTCGTAATATTATCCCCAAGTTCTTTATGTGTGTCACCAAATTCAATGGACTGAAGACACTTTGTTCTTACTTAATTGAGTGTGCAACATTTCCTACAACAGCATGCTTTATGAATTCAACTCAGATTTTACAAGACTTCATTTTATATATGAAATGTGTAGTAACAGTACTTAATGAAAGATGTGGTAATTGACTGACAGGAAAAAGGAACAAGAAAATTGCAGTTTAGTGTAATAATGTTTCGTGTAACTCTATCAATGTTAGGTTTTACACTAAAAGGAAGGCTAAATTTAGGATGTCTATTACATACTAGCATTGATATGAGTCATTTCCCTTCCATTAAAGCAACCCAAACCCTAACTTCCTATTTTAGGGTCTAATCTGTACAAACCAGCAGATTTCAGATCTCAATTCTGAGTGTTTGAGTTCCTCAAAAAAAAAAAAAAATCAACTTAAGTTTGTACTGCTAGTGGAATTTTAAATTATTCCAAGAATGAATAGCTAACACCAAGCATCAGATATTAGTAGGACAGTTTCACTTTCAGCAATAAAATTAGGTCTCAGTTAAAATCTGCAGGCACCGTGAAATGAAAAGTGAAGGGGTCTTTGCAACTTAACAAACTAAAATGACTTGCACTCAAGTAAACAGACACACAGACACACAGACACACACAGATGTGCACAGTAACACAATACACACAGATACATATGCAAACACACAAACAGCAACGCCAAGACACAGACACACAGAAACCCACAGATTCACCCAGACACACAGAGACACAAACATACAGGCACACAAAGTCATGCACAGCAAGGCACAGATGCACACAGTAACCTGCAATGATAAGTGAGTTCCACCCACATTTTATGGTAACACTAATAACCTAGTACTTTCTTCAACACAGTAGCCCATTTTAAGTTCAAAAATGAAAGGAAAAAAATTGTTGCTTACTTCACTGCTTTTATGATTCCAAGATTTTTTTCATTTCAGCCTTAAAAAAAATTATTTGCTATGCTACCCTTTTCTCTTCTAGTGAAGGATCCTATTGAGCTTAGGATATCCATAATTAGGGCTTTGCTTATTTGGCCAGAGTTTTTTTTCTTAATTAATTTATTTTTTTATTGGAGTTCAGTTTGCCAACATATAGCATAACACCCAGTGCTCATCCCATCAAGTGCCCCCCTCAGTGCCCGTCACCCAGTCACCTCCACCCCCCGCCCACCTCCCCTTCCACCACCCCTTGTTCGTTTCCCAGAGTTAGGAATCTCTCATGTTCTGTCTCCCTTTCTGATATTTCCCACTCATTTTTTCTCCTTTCCCCTTTATTCCCTTTCACTATTTTTTATATTCATCAAGTGAATGAGACCATATAATGTTTGTCCTTCTCCAATTGACCTATTTCACTCAGCATAATACCCTCCAGTTCCATCCACATCGAAGCAAATGGTGGGTATTTGTCGTTTCTAATTAGCCAGAGTTTTGATGTGTCATCTTGGCTTGTGGATGAAGCAAACTGTCCAGGGAATATGGCACGAGATTATATCAACTTGTTGAGGTCCACTTTCAAAGAGATTTTCCACAGAATGACTTTGGAAATCAACCATAAGTCATCAGTTTGTTGTGGGCCAGCCTCAGCTAAATATTAGTTCCACAATGTGCTAAATTTGGATTCCAGATGAGTAGGAGTGAGTTTTATGTTTTTAATGAATTAGTAAGAGCCTATCCATTTGTTGAGCATCTATCAGAGGCTCTAGGAAAGGAGGGTCACACAGATGAGTGGTCTGCATCCCTCCATCAAGGAGTTTAATAATTAACTGCCCAGAGAAGATAAATATAGAAAAAAAAATTTCAAACCCTCGAAAAGACAACATCATGAGAAAACAAGAGTTAAAGTACTAGAGGATGAAAAAAAATATATCATTGCTGAAGAAGTCACAAACTACATAATGACCGCAAAGACGTTTTCTCCCAGAGCCATTCAATGAATAAAATGTTTTACATTTGGCCTGTGGACATCATTTAGAAAGGCTTCAAAATATTGTATGTGATTGATTCTGAGTCCAAATGTATTTGATGGAAAATGCAATGATCTTCACCTTGTCAAGTGAAATGTGTAGCATTTTCAAGCAGGTCATATCCCAATTAAAATAGGATTCTTTGAAAGTCATGCCTACACTAAAAGGAAAAATATTTATTTAGCCATCCGGCAGGATCAAAGCTTTCTGTCACCATATCCAAGTGTTACAGATACTTTTAAAGATGGGAATTTTTATAAGTTGAATGAAAACTATCCATGTTTCTGTGTATGTTTATATATATATATATATATATATATATATATACACACACAATATGTGTATATATAGTTTAGTACAGTACATATGGATTCTGGCAATAATCTTTCCCTTCACTAAAACTGCTGACACTTCTTAAATCATGGACAACAGAATAGTCTCTATTATGATACAATGTCAGCCTCTTCTGTGTGCTCTGGGTCCTCTGTGTGAGTATACACATTCATTCAACAAATATCACTGGACACCCACTGGTTTGGTCTTTACTCCAAAAACTTGTGAAAAAAAAATAAACAACAAAGTCTACCCTCAGGAAGTTTATATTCTCTACAGTTAACTGTAAACATAACTGATGTCAATGTTATGACATTCTAAAGGATGATAAGAGTTCAGAAAGAACATAGAAGGGTAGGGAATATCTGGAATGCTTGGTTGCTAGGGGTTGGGTTACAATTTTAAAATAACTGTTCATGGAAAAAAAAATAACTGTTCATGGGAAATGTCATGATTGAAGGGATAAGTTTTTGCAAAATTTTGAAAGAAGTGGAAGAGTGAGCCTTGTTATCTGGGAAGGAGCAGTTTGGGCAGCAGGAACAGGTGTTGGCACTAGCACAGCTTACCCAAAAGCAGAATAGGAAAGCTCAGGGAACTGTGTGGGGTGGGAGCAGGGTGAAGGAAGCAGGGAAGCCAGAGTAGTGATGGGAGTCCAGCCACCCAGCACCTTGTAGGCCACTGTAAGAGAGAGATTTTACTCTGAATGAAGCACAGACCATCTGAAGGCTGGGGGTCCCATGACCTGATTTCATTTTAGGGGCCATCTGGCTACTGTATTGAGGCAGAGTGATGGGGGGCAAGGATGGAACCCAAGAGATCACATCATATGACCCACAGGGAAGATCATGGGATCTCAGACAGACTCAAAGGCTTCCAGAACACGAGGAGTGGTCCAATTCTGAATACATCTTAAAGGACAAGACAAAGGAGTTTCCAACAGTTTGGATATGTGAAAGTGAGAAAAAGGAGGTGAGATGAACGCCAAAGTCTTTAAATTCCCCTGTGGGAAGAGTAGAGGGAGTTTGGGTTAGTTAAGCATGTGTGCGAGCACTACAGAAGGAGCAGATAGAAGGGACAGGTCAGGAGTTGAGTCTGGGGTCCGTTAAGGTGGGTGTCTGCTAGCAATCCAGGTGGGAAGGTCAACCAGAGAGTTGGATATGCAAGTCCAGCTCCAGCAAGAGGTCTGCACTGGAGGTAAAATTTGAGTCACTGGCGTGCAGGTGTTCTTTAAAGCATGACACTGGGTGAAGTCTCGAAGGTGGTGAGTGCAGGTGAAAGGAACAGAGGAAGAAGGCTCATACCTTCAGGCACCAGCGATTTTGAGGTTGGAAGGAAAGCAGGAACAAGCAAAGAAGCCAGAGGAGATGAGCTCACCGGGCTGCGGGAAGTAATGCCAGACGAGGGTGGTGTTCTGAAGCGAAGCAGCAGAAGCGTTTAGGCAGGAAGGGATAAGCAACCTTTTTAAGGAGAACTGAGAACTGCCCATTACTTTCCACAATGAGCAGATGAAGGCCAACTGGCCAGGAGCAGTTTGGGCAGGTTGTGCGGCAGGATGAGAGGAGGGCCTGACCAGAGTCGAGTCCATGGAGAACATTGGTACCACTGGAGACCCAGAGGTACCGCTCAAGACCTCCACCACAAAGGAGAGCCTGGTCAGGCAGGAAGGAGGGCATTGGGGGGACTTACACTTGTCAGGATGGTGTAAACAATAGCTTGTTGCACGCTGGTGGGCATAATTGAGTAGGGCGAGAAAATACAATGCCGTGGAAGAGAAAATGAATTCCTGGAACCATATCCTTGAATAGGCAAGAGATGAGATCCGGTGAGCAAGCGGCCTGCCTGGCTGAGCACAGGGGCATGGACCGTGTATCCACAGTGGATGGGGCTAACATCCCTGAGGTTTCAGCTGAGAACATTAATAGGCACTGGGAGTGGTGAAGATGTATGTGGGGGAAAGTGTAAGAGGGAAGCCCAGGGTGTGGGAGGGGCATGACAGAGGAAATGCAGCGTGTTATTATAACACTGTTATCACGACGGCCAGGGGGCTTTGGGTGCACCTGCCAGAGTTGGTGGTCAGACCCACAACCCCTCCGCTGGGTTGCGTGTTTTCCCCTCTGCATCATAGACATGATGGAGTTGCTTCACCATGGCCGTGGGTGGCCTTCCCAAGTGAGGATTAAATAGACACGGATTACTGGACATTGTGTAAATCCTCTTAAGACAGAGACTGGCAGAAACAAACAGAAAAAAAGCCACATGGAGGAGAAAGTTCCTGAAGGTAGAAGGAAATTTGGACACACACATCACTGAGGCTCTTGGATATAAAACACCTACTTAATACCTTAAGAATAACTGAGGAGATCAAGCCCATGCCAGGAGCACTGAAAAAAGAATATTAAAAATCCCTGCCCCGAACCGCTCATGCCATTCTTGCCACAGGCAATTTCTGGGTGGCCATTTGGGTGGTTTCTGGGGAGTTCTCACATCTGTGGCTGCCATCTTGCTCAGGAACCATGTTTCTGCTGAAACACCCTCATTCTACTCTTTCAGGATTTCCTATTCCTCATATTTACCCTCTCAGGGGAAGACAGCATAGCCTGGTTAGTTATTATGCAGAAGAATATAGCTCTTGTTTCTCTAAAGATGTCTAAATTACCTGTGCCAGGAAACCTTGCCTCTCATCACCAGATGGACCAATTATGGTATTTTCCTGAGGCTTGTTAGTGCAAACTCAAAGCACCATTTTTAAAATAACCATTTCCCCTTCTTATTACAGTATCACTTAGAATTATCTGCTGTATCATAATTAATTGCTCAGTTGTCCACTTTGCTCATTAGAAAGCAAGGTCTTTGAAGCCAGGCACTGTTATGTAGTTATTATTTCCCTGAAATGAAATGACTCTATTTCCTATCATTTATAAAAATTAATTCCAAATGGGTCACACATATAAATGTGAGAGGAAAACAATAAAAATCTCCTTAAAAAATGCAGGGATATCTTCATGACCCTGGGGTGAGGAAAGTATTCTTAAAAAGAAGATCAAAAGCACTAAGAATAAAGGAAAAGTTTATAAAACTGGCCTTTATTATAAATGAGAACTTCCATCAAAAGAGACTGTTAACACAGGGAAAGAGCAAGCCACAGACAGGGAGGAGGAATCTGCAATCCATATGGCACCATGGACTTATGTCCAGAATATATAAAGACGTTCTACAAATCAATAAAAGGGATCAATAGTCCCATAGAAATACACCCTCGAGAACTGAACAGCCACTTCACAAAACAGACTACACAGCCAATAAACATATGAAAAAGTGCCCACCTCATCAGTCACAGAAAATGCAGCAGAAAATCAAATGAGATCCCTTTATACACCCAGCACCCGGAATTGCTAAGGACAGACTGGTTGGCACTGGGAGGCAGTGGGGACAGTGGGAGCAGCTTGGAAATGTCCATGCGTGTGATGCTCTGTTCCATTCTAACACAAGACACACGTGCGTGTTACCAGCAGATCAGGTCCTGGGAACATCTCCACCGACGGAGCACGGCATTCACCACAAGAGAGACACAAGAATCTCTACAGGGGCATCGGAGGGGGGGGAGCTCAGCCTATTAAGCATCTGCCTTCGACTCAGGTCATGATTTCAGACTCCTTGGATAGAGCCCCCGTCAGGGTCCCTGCTCGGCTGGGGTCTGCTTCTCCCTCGCCCCTCACCCTGCTCATGCTCTCTCCTGCTCACTCTCTCTCAAATAAACAAATAAATAATCTTTAAAAAAAAAGAATCTTTCCAGTGACACTCTTCATGACAAGTCCAAGGGTGAAGCAGCCGGTGCATCTAGAGTGGAGTGAGTAAATAAATTGTGGTGTACTTAAAAAACATAGGATAGCTCCCTCAGGATTCTAAAAATGCAAAACAACTCACCTCAAATGTTAAAATCAGGGTAGAGGTGGATGCCTTTGCCTAGTAGCAACTTGAGGCATATGAGGAAGAGCTGGAGGGATGGTCATGTTGAATTTCCTGACCTGGGTAGTGGGGACACAAACACATGTGCTTTCGTGAGCATCCTTCACCTTGGACACTTTAATGGTACACGTTTTTGTGACTTGTACACTTTTAAGTATGGGAATTGTACCACAAGAAAATCCACAAAAATTATTTGTTTATGTTCAATGGTAATTAAAATTGCAGAATTATTTTCTAAACAAAGAAGTGACAATACCGTAAGCAACCAACTGAGCTGGATGTTACAAACGAGAAAGAACAGAAGTTGGTAACGTCCATCTGTAAAGAAGCGTATCCCACACGTTTTCCATCAGTGGGGAGGGATGGTTCCAGGGCTGATCAGACGGGACCAGTCTGAATATTTCTAGTCGTGCGCTCTACTGACGGAGCCAGCCATGTGCCTCAATAGCTCCATTTCTGAATAAGATTGCGTAAGGCTCCCCTTTACTCCTTCCATGGCTGTTACAAATGTGGACAGAGAAAGGCCATATTGCAGTGGTGAAACAGGTTCCATTATCCAAAGCTGGCTGTGAGCTACAACGGGCCTGTGACCTCACGATATTTACCAGTCACTGCACACCTTCGTCATTAATTTTCTGAGCACTTGGAGCTATCTCAACTACAAAAAGTGCTATATGAGCCAAAACTCTATTCTCTTCTCTATTAATCATATTTGATTAATATCATTTGAAATACCATTAAATAATTTTAATGCAGGGGTGCGGATTAAAGCTACTCAAAAGCTTTCCTGACATAAACATTGACAAATTACATGCAAGTTTAAGTTTGCACAAGTGATTAATCTGTTATTCTGCAGTTGGAATTAATTATTATAATCATATTTACATGACTGGTTCAGATATGTCCAGCCATTAACACATTGCCATTTGCCCAGAGTCATTTTCCAAAGCAATATCGTATATTTAAAAATGTACAGCAAGGACAAAGAGTGAGAGAGAATCAGATCAGAACACTAGCTATGTATGTCTTACATTGTAGGCCTAGCTGGCTAATTCTTTCTTTTTCATTGCTGAGGTTATTAAAATATTTTATTTATTCTGTCCTAACAGAAGCTTAATAGGATAGTATCATTCCTATAATTAAGTGGACCAGTATGCACTTCCTCAAATTTTGGCTGTAAATTTGCATGAGTGGATAAAGACAAAGATTTTAGAAAGTTACATATGCTTGGTGGGAAAAACCTAAGAACCAGAGGGCCGAGAGCTATTCAGAGATGCTTTTTCTGTCTCCTTACTGCCAGGGGGCTTCATCTGAACCATTTCAGGCAGATGGACTTTTATCCTGTTCTCCAGAGAAAGAGATTTTATAACTTGCATGCAATTTATGATGTTTCGCCACTCTCAGTTGTTTGAGATTGTGAATTCATAATAAAAATAACTTTGACTACAGCCAGGGCAACGAGAATGCCCACTTATTAGGTGTCTTTTTTGTTTGGAACATTACTTCAGGCTCTTTATATTGTCTTATAAAGATATTTAATTTCCCTATCATAGTTAACAAAACAGAGGCTTAAATTATCAAAGGCCAGTCCCGGACAAATCTGACTACTGGGGAAGGACTTTTCGGGAGTAGAATCCATGTGTGGTAAGAATGTAGGTGATGAGTACAAAACATACCACATTCACGCAAATGCCGCTCATTTTTTTGTGTGAGGAGCAGAGATGTGCATGTTTTGTTGTGTGCCTTGGCGGATATCAGCAGACGGGATACTTATAAAGTGTCTTCTGGTCATTCCGGTTGAAGGCTGGCTCCTGTCCACGATGATCATGTTTGTCTTCTGCTGTTATACGTAGGTATCGATGGAAAATAAAAGGAAAGGGATAGGAATGTCTACTGAGACTTTTATTGAAACTATGGCACAGAGAGGCTTGTAGAGGTGCCTCAAGGCCTCCACCAAGGAACAATTATTATATCAATTAAATTTCCCTTTGTTACTCTCCCTGTGTTTCATCTGGCTTTGTTTCTATTCCCCTATTCCTTCAAGTTCATTGATCCTCTCCTTGGCTGCATTGAGTCTATTCACCAGTTAAATGGGTTCTTCACCTATATTATCATAGAATTTTTGTTTAGCATTGTATTTGCCTCTTTCTTATAATTTCCATCTCTCTGCTGGAATTCCTCATCTCTTCCTGTACACCATGAGCCTTTTTCTGCTATAGCCTTCAATAGATTAATCATTTAAAATATCTATCTGATAGTTATAACATCTGGGTCATCTCTGGGTCTAGTTCTGTTGATCATTTTGTCTCTTTAAAATAGCATCTGTGGGGACGCCTGGGTAGCTCAGTGGTTTGGCGCCTGCCTTCGGCCCAGGGTGTGATCCTGGAGACCCAGGATTGAGTCCCAAGTTGGGCTCCCTGCATGGAGCCTGCTTCTCTCTCTCTGCCTCGCTCTCTGCCTCTCTCTGCCTGTGTCTCTGCCTCTCTTTCTCTGTGTCTCTCATGAATAAATAAATAAATAATCCTTGAAAAAAAAAACAAAAATAAAAAAAAAATGTCATGTCTTTTAATTTTCTTACTTTTTTTTGCCCATTAGTTTTAACTGAATGGTATATGAAGAAGAATAAGACTGAGGTAGATACTATTTATGCCTATATACAGCACGTCTCCCCTGCTAGACTGTTGGACCAAGGGCTGAGTCAGTCTACTCAGGAGTTGAGCTGTGTTTGGGTTCTGTTGTGCTGGTTGCCTTCCTCACCACCAGCTTCAGATCCCTCCAGAATTACTTTGAGCTTAGGTTGAGATAAGAAATGGGAAGTCCACATTCCTGCTGCACCTATAGCTTCCAGCTCTCCTGTGTGCCTGAGCCTGATTGTGGGCCTCTCCATACTCATGCTCTTTGTCCAATGAAAGACTTCTCTGTTTCTTACCTAATGTTTGCTGGCCAGGTAATGGGGCCTGTGCAGGGAAAGGAGTTCTCTGCGGCCCTTGCTCAGTCCTAAACAGACTCAAGTGTGCTTGGGTCTTGGAAGTAGGAATTCTTCAATGACCCTGCTTGACCTCATGGCAGCCAGCGGCTGCTTTGTGTCTTCGGTGTGTCTCATCAAAGAAAGAATTTCTTGCCCCTCGTGCTGTGGTAAGAGAATTTTAATGTATTGGTAAAGGATTTGCCTTTTCCTGCCCTTCTTCCAGGGTTAGAGGGGTTTTTTTCCTTTTGTTTTTATTTTTTTTTTCTATTTTTAAATCTTTCCTCCACCCTCACTGGGTCTGCACTTGTTCCTAGGAGTGACAAGGCTTGCTACTCCTCCCCCAGAAGTTTCAGGCTGTATGATTTGCCTCCATCAATGAGCCCTTTCTGCCCCTGCCAGACATCTTCCTCATGAGCACCCAGGGGAGGGCCATGGTGGAGCACCTACAATTATGTGCAACTCATCTTGTATCTGTTGCTCTCAAGCCGGTCCACATTCAATCTTTAACAATATGTTAGAACTTTCGCTGTCTGGGGGATCCCTGGGTGGCGCAGCGGTGGCGCCTGCCTTTGGCCCAGGGCGCGATCCTGGAGACCTGGGATTGAATCCCACATCGGGCTCCTGGTGCATGGAGCCTGCTTCTCCCTCTGCCTGTGTCTCTGCCTCTCTCTCTCTCTCTCTCTCTCTCTCTGACTATCATAAATAAATAAATTTTAAAAAAAGATTGAAAAAGAAAAGAACTTTCGCTGTCTGTAACCTACTTGTATGGCACTCAGCCCCACTTTCTGCCATACTCAGCCGCTGTTCTATGCTCCTCTTTCCTCAAACAACTGGCTCCTCAAGGAGCAGTGGATTTATAACTATATGTCCTATAATCTCTTTTCTTGGGTTCGAGAAAAGTTGACTTTAGAGATTGTTTTTTTTTTCTTTTCTTGTTGTTAAGGGAGGAGTAACTTTTTTCTAGTTTTCTATATCCTAGTCAGAAGTAGAAATCATGATAAATAGTATTTTAACTTGGCCTTCTCACTTGAAAACATCTGTCATTTCTCTCTTGCTGACTAGTTCCTAAGGGTGTCTTACTGAATGTGGCCATCTGTTAGAGACAGTGTCAGCTTAGAATTGGTATTTCTATGCCAGGTCTAGAATCTTGTATTAGCATGACCCTTTAGCTTCTGATGACTCATCAAGCTGTAGATGCCCTTTTCTTTTCTTTTTTAAAATTCTCTTCACACACAGAGTTTTACATAAATCTATAAATGTGAACTTATCATGCATTGTGATTCTTTTCCAAAAAGCAATAACAATTTCCATTTCAATTGCCCATGTATCAGAGTATCCACTTTCTGTATCTCTGCTAACAATATTGGCTATTTTTTCCCCTAATAAATATAGAATGATAGTTCATTGTCAGCGTAATCTGCATGTGTCTGTTAGTAAATTTGAACATATTGTTATAAATCCGCTGGTCATTTAGATTTGCATTTCTGTGCACTGCTTTTTCACACTATTAACTATTTTTTTTTTCTATTGGATTGTTTTTCTCCTTCGGATGAACTGGTCAGATCTTAGCATGATTATTATATTATTAGTGATTATCCCTCAAATAATAGGTTTTCTATTTACTTTGTTCCTGATACATTTTATCGTACAAATAAGTCATTTTTATGGCATAGAAGATGTACCTCTTTTCCTTATAACTTCTGAGATTCTTATCTTTGTTTAATGAGATTCTCCGATCCCTAAGATTATGCCTGGTTACCTAGAGTTGTGCCAAGTGTGCAGAGATGCAGACAGTTCTAATGGAATAACATAGAAAGCCAGTGTAGTTTACTTCTGTAGTCTCTAACTGACAGATGAAGTAGGTGGCACCTCACCCCCACCACCCAGTGGAGCTGTGTTTGAGAAGATTGTATGTGGACTTCTGTGTCACTACATGTATATCGGGAATGGGTACAACAATCCCTTATTGTCAGAGGAACCAGCAGAGCTCAGCCCTTCCTTAGTTTGCCTAATAAACTGCTGAAATTGGGGAGCTGACATTTAAGGCCACTTGGATCTCCATTAGGTTTTCTTCCAAAACTGTTATCTTATTGTTTTCATTCAAGTATTTCACCACTTGGAACTTATTTTTATATGAAGCAAAGTAGTGTTCACGTTTTATCTTTATCCTGGCACGTAGCTATTTTTGCCAGCTCCAATTATTAAAAAGTCTATCCTTTTCTCACGTAGTAGAAATACTATCATTATTATATATTAGCCTCTGATATTTTTCATTTTTCTCTTTGACTATCTTTATGCTAATGGCATGCTAATTTTACTTTAATGGCTTTATAGTTGTTGCTTTTTTTACCCTGATACTAGTAAATTCAAATCAGTCCTTTCCTACTTTTCATATTCAAAATTATTCTTGGCTATTTTTTTTACATTTATTTTCTCATATAAATTTTATGGCTGTATAATTTAAACAGAATTTGGTGGGGATCCCTGGGTGGCTCAGTGGCTTAGCGCCTGCCTTTGGCCCAGAGCGCGATCCTGGAGTCCCGGGATCGAGTCCCACATTGGGCTCCCTGCATGGGGCCTGCTTCTCCCTCTGCCTGTGTCTCTGCCTCTCTCTCTCTGTGCATCTGTCATGAATAAATAAATAAAATCTTAAAAAAAAGATCTTTATAAAAAAAAGTGCTTCAAACAGAATTTGGTATAATAATTCACATTATATATAACATTTGAAGAATTTAACATTTTGTATATCAAAAACTTCTCATTTCAGAATACTCTTTCCATTTGTTCATATAATACATCAATAAGATATTCTATTTCTCTTAATACAGGTTGTTTCCTTTTTGTTAATTTATACTTAATATCTCAAGCTTTTTTCATTATGATTTTTTTTCATTTTCCCTTATGTTCTTATTATTAAATTAGAAAAAAAATCTAATGGCTTTTATATATTTGTTTTGTATCTATTCACTATACAAATTCATCTGTTTATTCCAATAGTTTATGAAGTGTCTTTGGAATTTTTTAGTTATAAAATCATGTCATTAAAAAAAGAGATTTTTATTTTTGAAAACTTAGCACCACTTGTTAAACTCTTTCTCTACAGTGACTCGATCCTTGAAGACAATATTAAGTTATAATGGTAACAGTAGGGATACAGGTCTAATATCTAATTTTAATTAAAACAGATTTTGCATTTTACCATGTAGAATACTAATTCTAGACATTTTGTAGAAATGGTTATTGTTTTCCTTAAATGGTTCATATCGACTCCTTTTTTAGCTTAAAATTTTATTTTATTTTTTATTTTATTTTTTTTTAGCTTAAAATTTTAAAGGGGTGTTTCATTAAACATCTTTTTTAAAACTTTATATTGGTTTTCTTTGTGTTTATATAATGGTTTCTGCATGGCCAAGCAGTGGTTCACCTTTTTGCCTGCTCGTGCCCATGACCACCCTGCTGAATGTGCTAGAAGAAAATAAACACACCCAAGGTACATTCTTAGAGCTGTCCACCACTCCCAGTCTACGTCCACAGTTCCTCTGCTCTCCTCTCCAATAAGCTCCTACCTCTCTCCCCTTTCCTTGCCCCTGATTGATGACATCTTTGAGGAAAGGGACACAGACCACCCCCTAAACACACACACGCACACACATCCTGACAACTGATGCCCCTCACTCGTAGCCAAGCTTCTTCTCCTCCAACCAGTGTAGGGACATTGTTCCAGGAATGCTTCCTCTTTTCTTCTGATGACTTAGTCTTCCCATGAATATATAAACATGCTCCTATTTCTCCAATCATTAAAAAATTAAAAATCTTTCTTTTTTTTTTCCTAAAGATTTTATTTATTTATTCATGAGAGACACATAGAGAGAGTCAGAGACATAGGCAGTGGAAGAAGCAGACTCCCTACAGGGAACCCAATACAGGACTCCATCCTAGGACCCCAGGTTCACACCCTGAGCCCAAGGAAGATGTTCAACCACTGAGCCACCCAGGCATCCCAAAACCTTTCTTTACCTCAAGAAAGGTTTCTGCTCCATTTTTGCCTTTCTCCCTTATGGTAAAACTCCTCTGACTTGTCTGTATTTCTATCTTCAAGTCTATGTTCCTGCTCGCTACCAAGCTCCTTCTGATTAGGTTTCTGATCTCCTGCACTCCGTTGAAACAGCTCTCA
This sequence comes from Canis lupus familiaris, assembly GCF_011100685.1. NCBI lineage: Eukaryota > Metazoa > Chordata > Mammalia > Carnivora > Canidae > Canis > Canis lupus. Next base: position 30,379,947 of record NC_049223.1, on the reverse strand, counting down.
ATTTCAGAATGCCTCCTTGAGCTTCCTTGAATTATCTAGGAAATCTCATCCAATGTCACATCTTTTGCAACAACTATGGCTCAAGACTCCCGGGCCTTTATTTCCAACCAGGAACTCTCCCCACCAACTCAAGTTTCATGTACCCAGCCTTCTATCTGATACCGTTTGGATGTTTCATAGGTATCTTCAAGCTGACATCTTTAAACTTTAGCTTGCAACATTTCCCCACTCCCACCCAGATTTGACTGCATAGTCTTTTAAACTCACTTTATTGTTATTTCTTCATGCAGGCTTCTCAGGCGCTATCTTCAGAGTTTTCTTATCCCTTCGTTTTTTTCCCCTCACATCACAGATTCAATCCATCAAGATAACTTTCTGATTCCATCTTAAAACTATATGGAAGTTCACATCATCTCTCATACTCCTTACTGTTACAAACTCTTGCCTTGGATTGTCGCAAAAGCTTCCTAATTGGTTTCCTGAGTTCAACCCTGTTCCACTTCAATCCAATCTCAGTGCAGCAGCCAGAGCAACATTGCTGAGACGGAGGTCACACAGTGCCAGTCCGTGTTGTAAGTCCTTCTGTGGCTTCAAAGACATACTCATTATTGCCTGTGAGGCTCCCCGGGTTCTGGGCCCCATTACCTCTCTGATCACATCATTTACACTCTCTTCTTGGTTTGTTTTTACCCAGGAACACCGACTTTGGATCGTTCCTCGGGATTTTGCACTGGCTTTTCCCTCTACCTGGAATGGAGTTCCCACCCATCTCAGCCCCCCATAGCTGATACTCTCTTACCTGTGTCTAGTCTTTACTAATGACCTGAGAGTTGCCTTCTCTGATAAATCTAAAGAGGCTACCCTGAATGACCAGTCCCTCCCAACAAACCTCCCCTGTCTGCTCTCTGTTTAATTTTTCACCATTCCACATGTCACCATCTAGCACATTAAGCATTTATTACCTATTTATTCTGTTTGGTGACATGGAACATGTTAGGTGCTCAACAAAAAAATTGTTGCATAAATAAGGAAAGTTATGCTGTAATATAATTTCTATTATAATGATTTTTCATCTTTATTCATTAATCAGGTCTATCTACCGTTTTCCTTTATTGTTCTATCTTTATCAGCTTTTTAAAAGAGTTATATTGCCTTTGTAAAGTGAATTGGAGAGGCCTTTCATCTTTTTTCTAAGGCCTGGAATAATTTAACTTTGAAAAGCCCTCTTTCTTTAAGGTTATATAAAATTCATGTTACATAAACCTCAGCTGGGAATCCATCTGTTCTCGGTGGCTTTTTCAATGGTAGATCTTCAAGTGTCTTTTTCTAAACTCTCTTATGGTAAGTGATGTATTTAAGTTTCCCCTTTCTTTCTTCTTGGGTAAATTTTGGCAATATATATTTTGCTGGGAAATCATCCATTTCCTCTAAATTTTCAAATGTCTTGTCAGAAAGTTTCATAGACATATATTTTTATGACTACTTCAATCACTTCTATGTTGATGGTTATTCCCTGCTTGTCTCTCCTAATTTGGTGTATTTGTGCCTTCTCTTTTTCTTCTCTAAACAAGTCCATGAAGCATTAATGTAAGTAAGCTGACTTAAATTAGATTTTAAAATTTCTGCTACCTTTTTTCATTTTTCATTAACTTTAGCTTTTTTGAATTTCTATCTTATTTGGTCTTTTAAAAAACTATTTTCTATATTCTTAGGGTAAATACACACTCTATTCTTTTACTTTCTTAGTAAATAATGATGATACTTCATGTCAGTTTTTTTTTTTTTTCTTCTTCTGGGGACTGCTTTCACTGTGTCTCATAGGTTTAACTAGGAAGAATGTTCTTCTTTATAACTTTCCCCATGATTGTAATTGTCCTTTTGATTTTCTCTTTAATCCAAGAGCTCTGTCTGGGAATGTGCTTCTTAATTCCCAAGGGATTCTAATTTTTAACTCCTTTCTATTATTATTTCTGAACTTAATAGCTCACGTTCACAGAATGAACTCAATAAATATTTATTTTTTTAAATGCACATAAGCATTCTTTTGGGTGGTTGATTTTGTATAATTTTCATAAACATGTGAATAAAAATTCTCTTTTCAAAGAATTTAAGATTCGATATATAACAATTGAATCACATTTATTTGTTTAATTATTTAATGATTTTGTGGAATGCTTTGTCTTTCAGATCTGCCTAAATCTCAAAGAAGCAGATTAAAATATCCCACTAAAATTATAATATTAGCAGTTCAGTTTTTGCCTTACTTACTCCGACCTCAGGTACATATGAAAAACAGGATATTCCTCTTTTTTATTTCTTTGTGTTTTTAAATTTAAAGTTCAAGTTCTCCCTGATTGTCCTTCTAACTTTTATTTTTATTTCCATTTACAGAGTATTTATTACCCACTCGGAGCTCTCTGTTATAATGCATTTGCTCTCTGGTGTCAGGATTTCCCTTAGAGTTCTTTCAGATGGAGCAGAGGCCGATATATTTTCCAAATGACTGCATATTCACATCTCCTTTTGTTCTGAAAGATGATTGGCATTTCTCATATATTGTCTCAAGATGTTATTCCAATACCTTTAAAGGAGTCCCTTTGATCTACAGACCTAGGATGGTTCATTGTCTTCTCATTTATTTCTCTATTTGCTTCTTTATTTCTTAAAACTCATTTTTATCTGAGGCATATTATCTGGGAAATTTTCCACAAGTCCACTAATTTCTTCTTTTCCTTCTAGAATTGCTGTTTTTTCTCATAGTTTTCTCTTGAGCTTACTTTTCTGCCCGCGATTTCCAACTCTACAATTTTGCTTTGTGCTTGGAGATATTTGTTAGACTTGGCTTTCCAGGTTTCTAATTTGGCCTTCAACACTAACCATCATCTTTTTCAACTCATTCAGAAAATATTTTAGATTTTAGGCTCAGAGAATGTTTTTAGTGGAACACTTGGATAATTTCTATTGGAGCTATCGTCTGTGGCTCCATTTCACCAGAAGGGGTGGTCTTTGTTGTGCCTGTTCTTTCTTTCTCTGGTGCAGACCTCTCAGATGTGTGGTATTTTGCTTTGCATGTTCCCTAAAACTCAGATCTGGTTTTTATAGCACCCTAAGTGCTGGCATTTCTAAAACTGGAGAAAGGCAAAATGGTTCCTCCTTCCATGATCCACTAGTGAAGAAGCCATAAAATCTTAGTCACCTCCTCAAATGCCTGGATGAGGCTTCATTCCTACTCATCTGTCTTCCTGTTGCTGACATTCTGGAACTTATAGGGTTCCGCCCCATTCAGTTATTTCTCTGCCTGTAGGAGGCCAGGACAACTAAGCATGCTTAGGCAGAGCCTATGTTGAGCCTATGTTCTCCACAGGAGTCTCTAGACTCCAAGTACTTAGCATGTGTAAGACTTAGCACTTCCAAGCACTTCCAAGACTCACTGCTTTGTGTGCTTGACTACAGGGACTCCAGTGCTGGTGACAGACACAGGAGAACAGCCCAATGAAGTCGAGTTGGTAGTAAAGGGATAGTGAGACATGTTTAGGTGGGATCTCCCCAGAATCATCCCCTTAGTGTCTCACCAGATTGTCTCCCCTGAATGCCTCATGGGCTGTATTTTAAATTATTAATTGTTTTGTCCTCAAAGAAAATGGTCTTTAGTGTTTTCACACATTTCTAATACACTATAGCAAACTTTAAATTAATCTTCAAACTTCCCTTCATGGTACTGAAAGGCCTCCATCTATTTTATACTTTGTATTTTCCCTTTACACATAGTTAAAAGGTACTAGATGAAATTATTTAGGTAAAACAAGAAGTGTGTTTTAAACTAAATTCCTCTTCTAAACAAATTTCCTATCAGCCCTAATCATGATCCCATTTGGGTCCCTATCTTTTGTGGACTGGGTTTAGCCACATGGAGATGGCTGCTATTGACATAGTAAGTAGTACAGACCATTTACAGGCATGCCATATGCTGCTCTAACTGTAGTGCCCATTCGTGATGACCACATAGGCAAACACATACTTTGACTGAGTATTCATTCCCTAAGATTGCTCCAACATGGCCCTAAGGCAAGGGAACCAAATGCTGAAAGAACATAGGGTCTCTGTTGGTGAGCTGATGGGAACCAGCTTTCTTCATGAATGTTAAGGCATGGGGTGGAGGATTCAATTCCATCACATACTTGGTTCAGAGGAGCCCTGGACCAATGGGGACACTCCTTCCTCAGAAAGGCAGCTGCCCCTGAGACTTATCTACTGGTTGCCTGCCCCAGGAGCTTAACTGCTCTGTTATGATTGGTTCCGAGGGAGCTGTGCACTCATGATCCTTAATGTTTTTTCATCAGCTTGGCTCCTCTCAGGAAAAAAAAAAAAAAGGAGTTCATTGTTGAAAGCATCAGCGCAAAAACTGATCACCAAACCAGTTTTAGAATAGAACTCTTCCATCATCTGGTTCAAATATTTCTCAAGCACACTAGGTGATTTTGCTTGTGTTAACTTCTTATTCAACAAAATGTTATACTTAAACTAAACTCATTTAAGCGCCTATATTTGTATTTCAGTATTCTTCTGTAAAATTTCATGTTTTGTGTTTCAGGATTACAAATATATCTCTTTCACCTCCAAACGCAGTAGACCTTTCAAGGTGATTTCCTCTGATGGAAGCAGCATACACACCGCTGGTGCGCTCTTCCCAGCGGCAGCTTCACCAGCTGACAACAAGTTCCTCAAATGGTCTTTCAATGTGTTATTATTTCAATATTTCATACTTCCTCTCTAGGCCTCCGCTTAACAGAATAGTGAACGGAAAACCAGAGAGAAGTGCTGTGACTCAGCTATGAGTGCAAGGCAACAAAACAGGAAAACTGAGACCGGCTCTCTGCTTCCTGAGCACGTTTCCTTTGTTGATGCCTCATTACCTCATGCTTCCAGCTCTAAGACATAGGTAAAGCAAACAGAACAAACAGAAAACTCTGTATGGAGACACCCTCTTTAAGATGATGACATTCCACTAAATAAACTAAGTGTTTTAACAGTTATACTTTCCAAAAAATTAACCTTCTTTAGGAAAACCTATGTCGCTTAGTTTTGACTGAGTAATGGTGCCTGGAAGGATAGCAGAGAATCCAGGTCCTGCCACCATGGACAGAACAGAGCCACCTCCCCATCTCCCCATGTGAACTGCTCTTAAAATAGAGAATTACAATTGTCACACTGTTGAAAAAGGACTCAATGAACCACATAAAGGTAGGAAAGTCATTATGAGTGAAGGTATGCGGAGTCCCTGAAGGCCAAGAGCATGTGGTGCCCACATTGAGTAAAAGATGGTTCTCCACCAGGGAGAGAGACACTGTGGCCTCGGGTGTTGGGATGGAATATGCATCATCCAGCACACTTCCACAAGGGCAGACCTCCCTGGCGGATCAACGGCTCCACTTCCTTGCCCGAGGTCCACAGAGGTAACCCTGATCCTTCCGGAATTTTACAAAGTGAAATAGCATCCTGTTGCTGGTTGTGAAAGCGGCACTCCTCTCTTGCCTCTCAGAAACATCTGTTCTGTGTAGACCTCTGGGGTGGGTCATCAGGCTGGTAAGAGAGGTATCCCCCCAAAATGAGGGAGATAAAAGCATTTTAGGAGAATCCGTGGCAAAAGAGGAATTTTTAAAAACTTGCTTTCTATTTAGGCTTGTTTCCATTTTGTTATTTAAATGTTTTGTTATCTGGAAATCTCTTTGAATGGCAATAGCATATTTTCTGAGTACAAGTGGTCTCTTCAGACTTCACTGGATTGCAGTTGGTTTGTATTTCTACACTCCCAACAACAGTAAGCAGGATGAATTAAGCAAGAGCAACCAGTCTGGGATTATTTTAGGGCTTCTCAGGTCCTGGCCCACTGCTGCTAAGAATTTTCCCAAGAAACAGATAACCAGGAGGAGTGGCATACATGATTATTACCCAATAAAAGGAAGATCCACCTTTTAATAAAATATGGCAGAGGAAACATGCTATGGAGGAAGTCTGGAACATGGCTTAAAATTTATCTTCTGTGAAGGCCGTGAGCTTATGAAGAGCCAGAGATGATGGAGGGTAAAGAAATGATTCATTTTTGAAGTGCTCATATGGATCATCAGCATACTTTGATGTGGGTGGGACTGAAATGAAGTAGTAGAGATAAACGGTAAGTGAATTCACCCCTGACAGCAAGAAGATCGTGTTCTGAAGATGAGAAGCTGCACTAGCGACAGCAGGTCTGTAGGTGAGGAGGAGAGAGGGAAAGGCCCCACAATGGACAAAGACTGCATGTTCAGCATGCCAGTGCAGAGTGAGGAAGAGGGAACATGTTCTGCTAACTAACTGGTTTGAGGATTTGTGGGTGTTTTTTTTTTTGTTTTGTTTTTTGTTTTTTGTTTTGTTTTGTTTTTGCACAGTGCAATTCATTTTTGTGCCAATGTAAATGTTTTTAAACATATTTTAATTGCAGAAGGCATGCTCGTAGAACCACTGATAAAGATCATAAGAAAGGGAAAAAATATCTGTTGGCCATCCTTGCACCCAAAGATATGTATCACAGCCACTTTGTATATTTGACCAGGCAACTTTCTCTACATTATACACATACGGAAAGTAGGAGCAAATCAGTGCTGAGCAACTCATGTCATGTGCCAGAAAAAGAGCCTCAAGCTACACAGTGGTTTCATCTTACTGGACAGTGTAGTATTGACAGCATAGTTATATATATATATATATATATATATATATATATATATATATATAATCAGAACTAAGTTTTTTATACATAATCAAAACTAAGTTAAGCCTGGGGATCTGAATTAAACTGTGAACCCCCTCTCCACTTAAACTTGTGGGTGTCGGGTTTCTCTATAGATGCTGGAATGCAGAACCCACCTCATGGAGGATGTTTCCAGATCAATGACAAGAGTAGGAGTGAAGAAATCCCTAGGGAAAATGTTGGCATCATACTAGTCCGTGAGGGCTGCCGTTACAAAGTGCTGGAAGACCAGGAGGTCTGGTCTTTAAGGAGGCTTAAACAGCGGAAACCTATCTTCTCAGCTCTGGAGTCTGGAAGTCCAAGATCAAATTCCCATCAGGGTTGTTTCTCCTGAGGCTTCTCTCCTTGGTTTGCAAATGGACACCTTCTCACTGTGTACACACATGCCTTTTCTCTATGTGCATGAAGATTGAGAGAAGGAGAGGGAGGGAGGGAGGGAGGGAGGGAGGGAGGGAGGGAGGGAGGGAGAGAGATCTTTTGCATCTCTTTCTCTTCTTATAATGATGTCAGTCCTATCAAATTAGGGTCTCACTCATTATGGCCTCATGTACGTTAATTACTTCCTTGAAGCCCCATCCCCAAATATAGTCACCTTGGGGGTTGGTGCTTCATCCTATGAATTTGGAGGGACATATTTCAGTTCATGGCAGGCACCTATTATTTACTGAACACTTATTTTGCTGTTAGTGTTGAACTCAAGTTTGCATATAAATGACCTCATTTCATTTACATAAAACTCTAAAATTATGTACTGATCTTTTTTGGTGGAGAGGGGGGATGAGAAGACTGAGGCTTGGAGAAGTTAAATAAATGAAGCAGAATTATAGAATTATTAAGTGGCTGGACCATAATGAAGACTCCAGTTTTTCTGAGCTCCAATTGTTTCGCTGTCTTTGTTTCATTTAGTTCGATGACTTAATGAGGAAACAAGAGTATTTAAAACCTGTCTGCATGCCAGAGGCCTTCTCATCTCATTTGGCTCTTACAACAATCTTCTGGGGCAGGTCTTATCCATCCATTTCACAGAATCGAAAATGAAGTCTTGTGAGGGCAGGACTGTGATCTCATGGAGTACTGGGACTCGTCCAGATCTTTCTCTTTTTTTTTTGGTACAAATTCACTAGATCATGATTCATGGAGAAAACCAAAGGGAGAATATTGTGTATTGATTGTTTGTTTGTTTTAAGAGATGAGGCAAATCTCTTCCATTCCCTTCTCCAGCCCCAACTAATTCTAATTTTCAGAGCATGTCGAACTGGTGCTGCTAATCCTAATTTAGCAATTTAGGTTTTCCGTGAGGTATCTTATAACACATTATTTCACCAGCATCGCTTAAAAATTGTCATGTATAAGGCTTACCAATGTAAGGCTAAGTCAGGTTTCATGTGCACACAGAACAAAGAGCAGTTCAATTTCCCTTAGAGCTTGATGTGGGTCAGGGCTCCTCTCAGAAAAAGTGGCTTTGGACCCTTCCGAGCACCCCTCTCTTTTCTCACAGCACTTAATTTGCACCTGATGCTATGCTGGCTTGTGACATCTCTCACACCTTTTTTTTTTTTTTCTTTAATATGTGACATGTCACCACCCTAAGATTGAACACAAGAACTGATATCCACACTTCTTGAAGTTTTAAAGTATTTATTGCAGTACCGAGCATACTACTCAGAAATTATTCTTTGACTAAAGTAGGCATAGAAGGGGATGTCACACCTATGGGGATTTTTAAAAATTATTAAGTAAGCTCCACTTGTCTCTCAACAGAAATCCTTTAATCAAAGTTTCAATTTTACTTAAGGTGAGTAAAATACTTATACTCTTCAAAGCCCACAGTGATTAATAAATGATATATTGTGGGGAAAATATGATTAAGGATAGGACAAATGCTTTTATTTCTTTTAATGCACTAAATTTTAAGAGCATTTTTAGACTTACAGAAAAGTTGCTAAGAAAGTACACAAATTCCCGTAGAGAACCACTGGGTGTGTCTCCAACAGGCACAACAATTTTCCCTATTATTAATATTGTGTATCAGTGTGGAATATTGGTAATAATCCATGAGCCAATACTGATACATTTTTATTAACTAAAATCCATAGTTGGCATGCATTAGGGTTCACTCTTTGTGATGTACGTTCCATGGGTTTTTGCAAATGCATCATGTCATGTATCCACCATGACAGCATCAAAAACAGTAGTTTCATGGCCCTAAACATCCTCTGTGCTCCACCTCTTCATCCCTCCCCCTGAAACACTGGCCGTGCCATTTTGCATTTCTACAGTGATAAAAGAGAGTTCTTGTTGCTCCACACCCTCCCCAGGATTTGGGGTTGTCAGTGGTCTGGACATCACCATTTTGATGGGTGCATAGTGGTATCTCATTGTTGTTTTAATACCCATTTCCTTAATAACATACAATATGAAGCATGCATTATATGCTTATTTGACATTTTCATATCTTCTTTAGTGAGATGTCTCTTCATATCTTTTGCCCACTTTCCAGTTGAGTTGTATGCTTCCTTTTTGTTAAGTTTGAAAGTTCTTGGATATTTTGCATAATGTGTCCTACTAGGTATATGTTTCAGAAATATTTTCTCCCAGTCTGTGGTTTTTCTTTTCACTCTCTTGACAGTGTCTTTCACAGAGGATATGCTTGTAATTTTAATGAAGCCTCGTCAGTGTTTCTTTCGGAGGTTGTGCTTTTGGCATTTTATCTAAAAAGTCATCGGCATATCCAGAGTCACCTAAATTTTTCTCCTTTGTTATCTTCCAGAAGTTTTATACATTTGTCTTTTACCTTTAGGTCTATGATCCATTTTGAGTTGATGTCTGTGAAATGTGTAAGCTCTGTGTCTAGATTCTTTTGTCTTTCTTTTTATGTATGGATGCCCAGTTGTTCCAATACCACTTATCGAAAAGACTAACCTTTCTCCATTGAATTGCCTTCATTCTTTTGTCAAAGATCAGGTTTATTTCTGGGTTTTTTGTTCTGCACCATTGATTTGTCTATTCTTTCACCAAAGCACACTGTCTTAATCAATGAAGCTTTATAGTAGGTCTTGAAGTCAAGAGCCTTAAGTCCTACAACTTTGTTCTTCTTCAATATTGTGTTGACTGGTTTGGGCCTCTTGCTGTTGCATGCAAACTTTAGAATCAATTTGCTGTGGGACATCTGGTTGGCTCAGTGGTTGAGCATCTGCCTTTGGCTCAGGGTGTGATCCTGGAGTCCCGGGATCAAGTCCCACATGGGGCTCCCCACATGGAGCCTGCTTCTCCCTCTACATATGTCTCTGCCTCTCTCTCTGTGTCTCTCATAAATAAATAAATAAAATCTTTAGAAAAAAAGAATCAATTTGTTGATATTCACAAAATATTTTGGTTTAATTTATATCAGGATTGTACTGAATCTATAGATAAATATTGGAGGAACAGACATCTTAACAATATCGAACCTTCTTATCCATGAATATGGAATATTCTCTCCATTTACTCAGTTCTTTGATTTCATTTATCATAAATTTGCAGTTTTCCTCATATTATTTTTATACCTATTTGTTAGATTTATACGTAAGCATGATTTTCTGTTGCTAGCATAAATGATGTTCTGTTTTTAATATCAAATTCTAATTGTGCATAGTTAAGATATTGAGAGCCATTGATTTTGTATTTTATTCTTGTATCCCACAACCGTGCTATAATTGTATGAGTTTCAGAAGTTTTCCTGTTGATTCTTTATGATTATTTTGCAGAGGCCAGCATGTCATCTGTAAACAAAGACAGTTTGATTGTTTTCTTTTCCAATATGCATACCTTTTATTTCATTTTCTTGTCTTATTGTATTAGCTAGGACTTCCAGCACAATGTTGAAAAACAATGTTGGGAACAGACATCCTTACCTTGTCCCTGATTTTAGCAGGAAGGCACCTGGTTTCTCACCATTATTTGTCATGGTAGCTGTTAAGTTTTTGTATGTGTCCTGTATCAAGCCAAGGAAGTAACCCTCTGTCTCTACTTTGCTGAGATGTTTTATCATGCATGGGTGTTGAATTTTATCAACTTTTCCCCATATATGACTATATAATATTTCTTCTTTAACCTGCTGATGTGGTTAATTACATTAATTGATTTTTGAATGTTGAACCAGCTCTGCTTACCTAAATCCCATATATTCATTTGAAGTAATAATCACTGTGAGTTTTTTAAAATTAGAGACTGACACCAAAGCAGAGATCCCAACAATGCTGTTCTAGGACTGAATGGGATTCTGCTCCTAGACATGTTTCTAGTAAATCATAATTCCCAGTATTCTCCTCCTTTTCAAGTTTTTTGGGGCAGCAGTCTGCCCAGGATTTCAATCTCTGTTGGACCTAAGAAGAGCTGTTGGTTTTTAGCTTGCTTAGTTTTTTTCCTGTTGTGGGAATAGGAGTGTCAGCTTCCAAGTTCTTTATACTTGGACCAGAAACCACTATTATTTTTTAAAGAACAACTTAGAAATATATTAAAAGATGTCAAATATGAATCATATACAAAGTTAATTTTCAGTGTGGCAGCATCTCTTTAATTCTATTCACTGCTAAAAGCATCTGCAAAACAAACCTACAGGCAGGGTCTTGCGATACGGTTCCCTAAAATAAGGCCCGAAGGCCCACGTCATTATGTATGACAAAACACCAAAACAAAACCAAAAACCTTATTAAATACAATCTTCAACTTGTGGCCTTTTTAAAGCTTTTGAATAATTGCTGAGCAAAGCATTCTAAGAGAGGGATGCTTTCTTTTTGCCTCGTATATCACAGATTTCATGAACTTAAGGAGCTTTATCTTGTGAATAATGAAAACTCACTTGAATTCTTTATTGTGACATTAATTTTTACTTATCTGGTTCTTAGGTGGTGTGGATCAATAACTTGCCAGACAAGAACCTCTTCCTTGATCTACTATACTATACATTTTTAATAATCGCTGTGTAGAAATTCTGTTATACTGTATTCCCACTTATTTACTATTTTCTTCATTTTTTCATAGCATATTTTCTTATTTTGAGAAAAAATGATTTCTTTTACTTAACTCCTAAAGTACCAATTCATTAGATAGATGTAGGACATTCTGTTTGCTTAAACCCATCTATGTAAGAAATCGACATTTGTCCCCACCATGAACAGTCATTATTTGAGGAAGCTTGAGAAAGATTGCACATTTTGGGGGCCCAAGATTCAAAGCCCAGGTCCCTTCAAATTACAAAGAGCACACAGCCACATAGTGTTATCCATGGTCATAGTGAAGATAAAGACAGCCACCGTTTATTAAACCTGCACCGCGTCCCAGGGGCAGTGCATGCATGATGTTACATATCCCTACAATGATTGTCTGACAGCAGATATCTATATGCTTGCTAAGTCAACACAAAAACATGCTCAGAAAGGAGTAACTAAGTTAAGAAATGTTCAGAGATCCCTGGGTGGCTCAGCGGTTTGGCGTCTGCCTTTAGCCCAGGCCGTGATCCTGGGGTCCCGAGATCGAGTCCCATGTCGGGCTACCTGCATGGAACCTGCTTCTCCCTCTGTCTACGTCTCTGCCTCTGTCTCTCATGAATAAATAAATGAAAGCAAGATTTAGGTCTTCTCTTAAAAAAAATAAATAAATGATCAAGCTGAAACTAAAACCTTGGTCTTTTTTTAACATTTAAAAAAATGAGGGGAAAACCACATAACAAAAATTAAACATTTTAAAGTGGCATTTAGTACACCCACAGTGTCATGCAGTCATCACTCCTATCAAGTTCCAAAGCATTTTCATCACTCCAAAAAAACCCCATACCCAGTGAGCAGCCACTCCTCATCCCTCTCCCCTTAGCCCTTGGCAACCACAAACCCTTTTCTCTGTCTCTATGGATTTGCCTCTCCTAGATATGTCATATAAATGGAATTGTACAATATATGACCTTTCACGGCTGCTGGCCCTGGTCTGACCTTACATTCCGTGTTCCTTCTTCAACAATATCCTGTCCAGGACATTCCCTTGCTCACAAACTTTAAAAAAAAGTGTGGCTTTTTAAATGAATAATTATCTTCCAAAAGATACTTATATATGCTAAGAAATAAAGAATAATAGTACAAGAAATACCTGTGAACATAAGTCTTAGTTTATGAACACACAGTATACACAGGCACACATGTCCTGTTTGAGCTTATGGAACCCTCTAACCTTCATCCGCCCACCACAGCATTTCTCCTGAATGCCAATCCATCAGTCTTTTGCTTTTCTTTGTGGTTGAACACTTTTTCCTATTCTAGACTATATACTCTTTAGTTCTGCATATTTTGAAATGTATATAAATAGAATTAAGGCATGTAAGATTCATCTACATTGTGTATGTATCTACAATTCATTCTTTTCTCACTGATGAATAATATCCCATTAAATCATTTTACCAAAATATCTTTATCCACTTTATGGTAATGGGCATTTGGGTTATTTCCAGTTATGTTTTTATTACAAACATTACTATTATGAATGCGCATAATTTTGCCTGTATAGACTTTTCATAATGCGTATCTTTGATTTATGCAAATACATCTGTAAGTGAATGGTACCATGTTTTACATCTCATTCTATTTCTTACTCTTTCCCTTCACTAAGCATTGTACTTTTAAGACTCAACCATGTAACAGTGTGTACGTACCATCTGTTAGCTCCTGTTTATATAATGCTCTAAGATGCATTGTCACCATACTTACCTTTCTGCTCTTTTAGAAATGATCCTCACCCACAAATAAATGCTGGAATGAGCACCCATGTGTGTTTCCTTATAGACTTGCACCAGAATTACACTACTGGGTGTTTACCCAGAAATACAAAAACACTAATTCAAAGGGATATGTGTGCCCCTCTATGTTTATTATAGCAGCATTATTTACAATAACCAAACTATGGAAACAGTCCAAGTGTCCATCGACTAGTGAATGGATAAAGAAGAAGTGGTATATACACAATGGAATATTATGCAGTCATAAAAGAATGAAAACTCACCATTTGCAAGAACATAGACAGAGCTAGAGAGTATAACACTAAGTGAAACAGGTCAATCAGAGAAAGACAAATGCCATATGATCCTCTCCTATATGGAATTTAAGAAACAAAACAAATAAGTAAAGGGGGAATAAAAGGAGAGAAAGGCAAACCAAGAAATACTTTTTTTTTTTTCTCTTTTAAGAAACAGACTCTTAAGTACAGAGAACACATTGATGGTCACCAGAGGGGAGGTGTATGTGGCGGATGGGGAAAATAGGGAATGAGGATTAAAGAGCATGCTTATAATGATGTAAATAAATAAATAAATAAATAAATAAATAAATAAATAAATAAAATCAAAGAGCCTCAATAGCACCATCACTCTCCAAATGCAATGTCAACGTTCATTTCAACCGACTTGCCATTATCTTGCTTTCTTCAAATGCTTTATATGTATCACTATCAGTGGACTTTGTCCCCCCTGTTGTCCTTCTGATTTTGATTGTATTCAACCCAACAGGTATGCATGTGCACGAGGCAGCTCTGAAATCCTCCAGAAGAGTGATACCACTGACTCAGAGTATTAGACTGTTTGCCTGGTTTTCCCACCGGACTGCAACCCGCCTGAGGGCAGCTGTCACAGTTCCCTTCATTTGTAGATGCCCTACAGCATCTGTGGTTCACAGCATTGGTTCAAGAAAGGGTGTATTACATATGTATTGAGCACATTTCTAGTGCTGAATGATCCTGTCTTTGACTTGAAATAACATCTTTTTCATTTCATTTCATGAGGAAACTGCATATTTTCTTAAGGGCTCTACACAGAGTGGAAAGATCCCATTTGTCTTTGATAGGTACCTCCCTTTTGGAGATTACCACCCAGATTCTAGGTTCATGAATTTGGTCAATGGCTATAAATAATCAACTCTCCTAATTCTCAGAAGGGTTAGCTAGAAAATTAGTCCTCAACTTGAAACTTCAATTATATACATAAAATCTCATGCCCTCCTAATTAAACACTAAGTCGGCTGAAGCTACTCTTAAATTTAATAATTTTATTAGTATCCTAAAATTGCAGTAGGAAAGATTAATTGTGTTAATAATTAGAAACTGAGCATTAACTTTTTTTCAAAAGAATTATCTTTATACTATTACATTTCACTTCATTTTAGGAAAGCAGTGCATGTGCAAATGGAATATGATTCATTTGTTTGTGTCCCAAGTTATTATTTTTTTAAAAAAAGAACATGAAGCTTTTGTAAAGACACTGAAATCATAGTTTCATTGACCAGCCATAAATGGTACTAGCTAACATTACAAAAAAAAATCAAACATTTGTTTTTAGATCTTTTCCATCAGTGGATATGAAACATATACAAAGCCATGAGAATTCAGGAGAAATGATTAAGGATCATTGTCCAGTTGGATGTGCTCTGCACACTGGGTGTGTGTCTGTCCTCCACACCCTGCTAGCCCTACCCTGCTAGCTCACACCCTGCTAGCTCTACCCTCTACTTGCCCCGCCAATGTCCAAATAGCCATTCCTCCTGAGTGGATGTGTAGACAGGCTCAATCTGAATGAGCCCCACACTTCCTCCTGTATTCAGCGTGGGTCCCGATGGTGGTCACTTGACTCTGTGTTCATTCCTCTCTGTTAGATAGAAAAGGTGAACAACAAGGTGCTGGGATATCCTACATATAGGATTCTACATATAATAGATCACTGAGTTTAGTCTTGCCCAATTTACATGATCAACGTGAGTCAAAATTTGAAGGGTTTTATGTCTTAAAGCTGAGGGGCATTTGCTCTTTAGGCTAAGCTGTATGCTACCCATGTGTTATCACTTAGGATTCATGTTGAGGTGAGTCATCTGGGGGAGGCAGCAAAAACACAAGAGTAAGGAATGTTAAAAAAATATATTCAAAATAACTTAAATTTAAATATCAACTAACACTATGTGTGGATAGAAGGGAAAATAAGAGCTTATTGTCACATGACATCAGGAATCTCTTGTCTATAATCGAGTCTGTTACTCCGTGTAGGGAGAAAGACAAAAGCAGCTTCTGAAAGGCCAGAAAGAATTCAAGGAAAAGCCAAGAAGTGGGTAGTGTAAGGACAGCTGTGGAGACTTTCCTGCTGAGCTTTCAATGGGAGCAGAGAAGGAGAAACTTCCCTGAGATCAGCTCTAGGAAGACGTCTACCTCCTGAACTCTAAAACCTTTTCTGTGAAGGTGTCTGTACCCTGGCCTTCTAGAAGACCCAGGCTGAATTTTTGTATGTTAAACCTGAAATGTAGGAACATTGCATTCACATTTAATTAGCCCATTTGGAAAATATTGATCACAATGCCCCATTTTCTAACAAGTATTTTCAATTAGCATTCCAATCACTGTGTTATTGACATGGTCCCCATAAAATTAATCAGTCTCCTTTAGGCTTTAAAGATGTCGGTTTGATTACCTTAAAAACAATTAAAATGAGTTGCAATTTTGTATCAGTCTCCGAGCCATATATGAACTGATGAACGGTCTCAAGTCATCATACTTTAAAATGCAACCAAACAGGTAATTATCATATACCATCAAATATAATTACTCATGCTAATCTCCATAAAATCCTATAAGTTAATATCATATATTAGCGGTTAATCATATAGTTTAAATGGGTCCATGCTGCATTTTTATGAACTCTCTGATCTGCATGAGTAAAGCATTCATGGAGTCAGGGAGAGAGGAATGCCAATGATGCTCAAGGGAAAAAGGATGTATTTTGAAATTTGTCACTCCTACAAGAAAGCAGGTTCTAATTCAGGACGCTGGGCTAAGAGTCTAGCATCCTAAGAACCCACGTGGGGCTGGGAGGCACCACCCGAAAAGCTGTTTTCCTTCTATCCATGATTATACTCAGGAGGCTCCCCAGATAGCCAGATCTAAGGACTATCTCACCTCCCCAAGGGCTTATCATCCGCCTCCACCTCCTCCCCTCACTGGACAACTAACAGCAAAGACATTAGGAGTTTCTTGGTCGGTTTCCTTTGACTTAAGAGCCTTGCCAGTTGATGCACTAGCACTAAGCTCCATGACATAACCCTTCTTTTCCATTCCTTGGAATTATAAATCAGTCCACCTGATTAATACTCTGGGAGAATTCTTCTGTATTCCTGCCTTGCTTCTCCTCCGTTGTGATGGGAGGTCCTGGACGAAAGCTTGCTGTTGAATATCCTCCTCTACCTTTTCATAGATTTGTTGTGAAGGCTATGCCCACATTATAATTTTCAATTTAATCTTTTAAAGGTTTGTTACTGAAATACAAGGAAAGGAGCAGCTTTGATAGATAAGGAGACCCAGGTCGATACGTTTCATTACAAAGGACGCAGACTGTAGCCTCAAAATAGGAGGGAGGTTACAGCCTGTAGTGAAAACAGCCTCTCTTCAATGCAAAGATAATGAACTCCTGTTTAAATGGTGAGAAATTGGCCATGAAGTTGGGTTGGGCCTTGGCAGTGGGTTAGAGAGAAGTGTGGCCCTCACCTAGGGATGTGCTCACACCGGTGCCCAGGGACAGGGGAGCAATTGCATATGTGGGCACACAGGTACACGAACCATTTGCAGATGGAGCCTCAGTAGGGATGGACACACTCCCGGGACTGGGGAGCAATAGCACGTGTGGGCACGCAGCTACAAGAACCATTTGCAAATGGAGCAGATCGAACTGGCAAGACAACAGAACTACAACTTGGTTTTTGAGATTCCCAGACTCAAAGAGGTGAGGTCACCTCTCACTTAGCTGTCGGTGGTGAGAAGAAACAGTTTGGATCCCCCTTGCCTGGAGAAAGGACAGCATGAGAGCAAGTTCAGCCCTGAATGTGGAAATGCTGCCCATCTAGGAGTTCCGTCTCCTTAGCATTGGGACCAGGCTGCAGCAAAGCAGAGCCCAGCAAAAAGATGAAGGTGCCTCTGGTCGCAGCAAAGGCTTCATTTAGGAGAGCAATTGTTCTGAGCTTTATCCATTTTGTGCATCTGTTAAAAGTCAGTTATGATTACTCATTTTAATTATACAATCATGGTGGTTTTTTGTTTTGTTTTTTGTTTTGAAGATTTTGTTTATTTATTTGACAGAGAGAGAGAGAGAGAGAGAGCACAAGCAAGGGGAGCAGCAGAGGGAGGGGGAGAAGGAGAAGCCCACCTCAGAGCTCAGTCCCAGGACCCCGAGATCATGACCTGAGCTGAAGGCAGCTGCTTCACCAACTGAGCCTCCCGGGAACCCCAGAATCTTGGTTTTTAAGTAAAGGATTTAATTTGCTTTTGCCTCCAATGGTTTCTGGTGATGCCTGGTCTGCAGGTGAAGTCATGGTGCTGTTTCCATTTAGTTTGTCTTCCAGAAAGCAATTGGAGGAACCCCAGAGACTAAAGTCACTATCTTGTAAGGCTGAAATATAGTTTACAGACAGACCTAGGGGGAGAGCAGGGGAGGAGGTCTCAGGTGGGATATAGGCAATCTAAGCCCCGCTAACCACTGCATGCAGAGAGCACTGAAGACATGTCCACATGATGGTCCCTGTGACTCTACCCAAAAGGGAAGAGAGTAATTTTTCCATTAGTTACAGATGAGTACCACGGGCACGGGCAGCTAATAGGTGCTCCTAAAATCAAACACTGAGAAGCCATCCTTAGGATTCCAAAGGCTGCTCATATTCCTTAAGAAAGAAGGTAGCAGGGACACCTGAGTGGCTCAGTGGTTGAATGTCTGCCTTTGGCTCAGGGCATGACCCCGGAGTCCTGGGATCGAGTCCCACGTTGGGCTCCCCACAGGGAGCCTACTTCTCCCTCTGCCTGTGTCTCTGCCTCTCTCTCTCTCTGTGTGTCTCTCATAAATGAATAAATAAAATCTTAAAAAAGAAAGGAAGAAGAAAGAAAGAAAGGAAGAAGAAAGAAAGAAAGAAAGAAAGAAAGAAAGAAAGAAAGAAAGAAAGAAAGAAAGAAGCTGATTGCTAATTGTGTCGGGTGTTTACATTTTATGGGGCTCATCAAATCTCCGAGGCCTGGTAAGTTTGGGTTGGTGTGTGGGTAGGGTGGAACCAAGGAGAGAGGGGACAGAGGGAGAGCAGAGAGGAAGGATGTGACCTTCTACTTTGGCCTTGCCAAAGGAGTAAAATTTTAATAGCTAGCAATGGGCCATATCATGAATCTAGAGCAGAATGCACATGGGGATGACCCCAGGCATTCGGGGCACCATTACATGAGGGGTGGCTTCTCATGCTGCTTCCTGAACCCCTCATTTTACTTCCTAAGCACGGGGCACACAGTCATATGTCTGGGTGACTCTGATGGCATGTTTTTGGAGATGCGTCATTGGAGCTCACAAATACAAGATTGGAAAAGTGCAGAAAAGAACCCTGTTAACTCTGTCTGCTGGTTGAGATAGTGTGTTTTGGTGTAACAGCCACAGGAAGCCCATGTGCTGTGCTCCCCCCACCCCGCACCCCTGCCAGAACCTGTGTGGTCTCTGTAACCGTAGTAAACATCTCACAGTACCTCCTGAGGCAATGGCCCTTCCCCACTCCAGGGGCAGGTGTCAGGAGAAGTACCCTGGGCCCAGGCCAGGCTGATGGGGTCAGGCACTGAGCTCACCAGAGTCGGGCCATCCCATTCCCACTCCCAGGGATTCATAACTGAAACCAAGAGAATTCAATCGGTCCACCACAAGGTTAGGACTGTAACGGGCAATCAAGTTGGGAATCAGGAGGTAGCCAGGTCCTGTTCCACAGACCAGCCAAATAGGACAGGAGACAGAGAGTGAGAAGAGAAAGAGAAAGACAGATAGAGATGGGCAGAGGGCGCAGAGAGAAGTAGGATGGGAGGCAGAGCCTCTATTCCAGTTCCCGCCTCAAGCTTGTCTTCGTCGGCAGTCATTGGCTCCATGAAACACCCTGTCTTGTCTTTAGGGCAAACTCCCACTTTAAGCTCAATGTTTGTTCCTGTGGCCTGAAACTAAAGACTGCAGCTGATACAACAGTGAAGCCACCTGCCCGGACTGTGTGTGCGATAACCATCTGATGCCCGCATTAGCACAGATTGGACTGGGGACTGAAAAACAACTAAAAGTGGAACACTTGTATGTGTAAGACGTACTAATTAATCTTCCCCTGACTTCGACTCCAGAGTAGTTGGGAAGTGGTCTGCAGGAGCTGGTATCACTCTGTGGGTCATGCCTGCAAATGATTTCAGGGGACACCGGGCTCGATGCACTTATCCTTGTCCTGCCGGCGGGATGGTTATGGACTCTTCTTACCCAAGTCCCTGCTGCTGCCATGCTGTCGTTTAATACTTTCATTGTTGCATAATTGAGGCCTTTAATGGATTCAGATTGAACTTCCTTTTTGTGTTCCTTCCTCTGTCCCCGTCACGTGAAAGAAGTTTCATCCATTTTGTCATGTAAGGATTCTTGAAGAAGCCCTTAGAGGTGGCCTTGGGAAATAACGAAGCTAATATTTGAAAGCCTTTGCCATGCCTGGCCCACAGGAAGTGGATTAGTGAAGGTCCATTCACTGCCTCTACACCATCTTCATGCTTCACATTGCCCCTTGCCTCGCTCTGGGTGGGGACCGGTGACCACTTCCAGCCAACCTGTGGGGAACACCAATGGCGTGGGTTATGTGTAGACAGAAGTCAAGAAGAGAGGATCTGTGTTTGCTGGGCACTTCCTTCTCCTGCCATGCTGGGATGTTTTGAGGAGAAGGATGAGTGCTCCCATCAGACTTGGTTCATCAGTGACAGTGAGGCGGGGAGCCCTCCTCGGGCCTATGCTGTCCCAGCATGGTAGGTGATCAATAAACCCTGATGGTGTTCCATCTCTACATTTTGGGATCATTGATAGCACAGAATAATCTCTCCCAGCAAGAAATAGCATGCTGTCTCATAACTCTTGGATTCTTTTTTTTTTCTTTCTTTCTTTCTTTATTTCTTTATTTCTTTATTTATTTATTTATTTAGAGAGAGAGAGAGAATCTCAAGCAGATTACATGTGAATTGGAGCCAAATGTGGGTTGGGCTCAATCTCATGATCCCAAGATCATGACTTGAGCCAAAATTAAGAGTCAGACGCTCACCTGATGGAGACACCCAGGCGCCCCTCATGACTCCTGTGCTCCATCTATGAAACTGAGGCAGGGCAGCAGTTCACAGAGAAACAGGATCATGAAGAATCACGTGTGAAGCCTGTAGCTTCATACATACTCTCTTCATCTGTGATTCTCCGTCCTCCTTTCCCGTTGACATCCTTCACCACAGAGCATGCCAAGAAAAAGAGGTGGACTGTCTTCAAATCTGTCCCAGCTCCAGCAGCTCTGGCTCCTCTCTGTCTTGCTGCCATACTTGAGGGGACATCTTTAAAGTGTGCCAGCTTCAGGAGCTTTGGGTGTATGCAGAGATGGGAAAGCAACTCCCTAACAGGGGAGCAAAGATTAAGAGATGGAAGACGTGACACTGTGGTGCCTGGAACGTGCGATATGATGATGAGGAAGCGGATAGGCCGCTGCCAGACTCCAGCGCACCAGCTGGGTCATGGGGTCCCTATGGCCCTGGACGTCTGCCATTGCTCGGGATACCCCAAAGGGACATATCTCACAGTGGTGCTGACACTCACGTGGGTTTTGGTCACAGAGCTCTTCGTTTGTTTGCACGTGTACGTCTTGGAGTCCCTCTAAAGGGAAGTCCAGTGAAAGCAAGAAATAGTGCCATCGCCTCCTTTGTAATTTGCCACCCTGCTAGCAGAGGCGGCTTAAGGAAGCTTTTAAGTTTTCTGTAGGCAGTGAAAACAGAATGAGTCCATAAACAAAGGTGGTTTTTTTCTTTTTTTTTTTTTTTTCATACCGTGTTTTTTATTTTTCTGGAACGGCTTGATGTAAACCACCTGCTCGTGTCTTTAACAAGGGCAAGGTGGCAGAGCCAGCAGGGCCAGCTTTCTTACGCTGCCTCTGAACGCATATAATTTCTGGCTATTTACAGAGAGTGATTTCAAGTTTTATGGGCGTGCTGAGAAAAAAAATGGCAGGAATCTGCCTGCAGGGAAGCAAGACCTCAGCAAAGTGACAAACGACCTAATGGAGGGCAGTTAAGCCAAATGTCCTTGGCAAGGAAATGCTTGGGCCTTGCCCAGAAACCCGATCTTCGGGTTTTAAGTTTAACTAATTTGCAGGAGGAGGGGGGGTAGGAGGGGTCCAGACTTGTTGCTAAAATGAGGATCAGCTTTTTTAATGGAAATCTGTTTTCCCTCCTGAAAGTAGAAGAGTGGTAGGGTGTGTTAATGCTCCAACGAGTGGCTGGGCTAAGTGGGCGAGTTACAAAGTCAAAGAGTGTGTCGAACAGGTGTGAGCATGGACTGAGATGTGAGTTAAGGCCCTTAAAGCAATGTATTTCTTAGATTCCAAAAGCCCACTGAGGTCAGTGGTGAAAATGTGTCTCCATCCCTGAGCAGGAGGCAGAGATTTGGCAAAGCCAGGCCAGGATGCAACGCCTCCCCTTCTGCTGTGCCCAGACACAGAGCCCATCACGGGCTCAACGCCATCTTTTCTGTTCTAGATGATTCCCGTGGACTGTGTGTTGATTTATTCCACTCTTTCTTTCTTAGTATTATTGGTCAAAGTTAGAATATGCTTTTCTTTTCAGATTTGCACGTTACCTGGAAACCTGATTTTAGGCCCAGGCTCTGCTCTGATCTTACTGTAAATATTTGAAAACAGCTTCCCGTGATCATCTACCTTTTGGAGTTCTCTCAGCCTCCATCTCAGACTCATGCACCCTGCTTCTGCAGAAGGTCAGTTTTGAATACTCTTTATTTAGGAACGTCTCAGGGAGCACCGAACCCGTGTGGCCCTCCCTGGAAGTAGACTCAAAATTGCCAAAGCCTTTTTCAGAAGGTGAAACATTTACACTTTCCCCCTCTACATGCCCCAGAAGTCAGTCAAACATCTTCGCGTTTATCCCATCGTTTCCAACATGGTGGCTGCCACACTGGGCATGTTGTGCAGATATATCAAGTGTCATGAGATGGAAGGCAGGACAGACATCACCAGCTACCGCCAGCTTTGACCAGAGAATGAGGATGGAGTCGGTGGGAACTCTGACACAATGAATTGTGCAGACAAGAAACAGGGCTCTCAGGGGACCTCGAGGATCTGGACATCTGTTAGAGATTTCAGTCTACTAAAAATAGAACTGGTTTCCTTTCATGCCTGTCCTGGCTTGGACACAGAGAGCATGGCGAGATGAGACGGTGCCCGGTGTGTTTTGTTGCCCACCTGACAGCATCTCTGGCAGGCGCTGTCATCGGGCAGCCTCCAGTGGCCCATCTCTCTCCCCACCACCCCTCCAGGGGAGGAGAAGCTGAGCTCTTTCCAGGGGCGGCTTTGATGTGGAACGTTCAGGAGCAAGGCTGCTACAGTCGGATCAGCCTGATTTCCATTCCTGGCTCTTCCTCCTACGGGCTTTTTGACTTCAGGAAGGTTGTGTAAGTTCTATGCGCCTTGGTTTCCTCTTTTATGGAACAGGGACAGTCATAACACTCACCTCTCAGGGTGTTGTAAACATTCAATGACACGAGAAGAAAAGAACTCATGGCATCACCTCATTGCTCCAGGAACAAAATACTCCATCTCCGTCTTCCCTCCATGAAACCTCTAGAGTGAAGGGCATCTCATCGCTGTTTACCTGCTTTCCTGCTACTTAATTCAAGTGGGGCCCCCTCCCTGGCAGAGACGGCTTCCTCCTTGTCCCCGAGATCTTAGCCTCTCTTGTCTCTCAAGGAGGACAGCCCTGCGGTGACATACCTCTCCAGCAATGCCAACCTCAACCACCAGCAGATCCTTCTCATACACAAGAACCATTACTTAGTTTTTTTCAAACAAGACAAAACATGGCCAACAAACCCCAAACTCTCTTGACCACCTGGTCCAGGGCTTGCCTTTCTCTGCTCCCCTTCTCAGAAAAACTAGAAGTTTGGTCAACAACTCTTCTCTCCACTCCCTCTCTACTGTCCCCTGTAGTTAGTGATTGTTCTGTGAGTATATTGGTCTCGCGTTGCTTGGTCTACTAAGTTCCCACTGCACAGGCGCTCAGCCCCGTCACCCCAGTGGTCGTCCGCTGGGGTGTATTCAGATGATCAAGTTCCCCCTGGGCTAATTCTCTCACATTTTCTTGCTTCATAGATGCAACATTTTTCTTTAATCCCCAAAGACATTAAGCTCTCCTGGAGCTTCTGGATTCACTCAGCCTGGACTGGCTGCCTCTGCCTGAGGTCCTCTGCCTTCAACCTGGGGGTCTCCCTTCCATGACCCACTTCATGACTCCCTTCATCCTCCTCCAGGCCTGGCTCCTGGTTTCTCATTTCCATGGCCTCTTCTCTCCTAGTTCACATGTTCCTTCTGACACAGAACAGTCTAGATCTAAGCACTCCATGGACATAAATGCCTGGAAACCCATTTTCTCCTGGCTTGTTAGCATTTACAATTCATAATCGAGTATAGGATCTTAGAAATTTTTTGTTCGCTTGTTTTGCTTTGTTTTTAGGGTTGTAAAGGAAGTGGACTATTGTCTGGTAGCTTTCAGAGCTGTTGTTAAGAAGTCGAGAGTCATTCTGGTCTTTGATCTTCTGTGTATGACCTATTTTTAGGCTTTTTTTCCTCTGGAAGTTTGGTGCATCCTCTCTTTGCTGAAATTTCACAAAATAATTTTTTGGCGTAAGTCTATTTTCATCTCTCATTAGATCCTTTTGGTCTAGAAATCCTTCTGTTCTCAGAAATACGATCGAAGTATTCCTTTGATAATCTCTCACTCTGCATTTTCTCCTTTTCCTTTTGTCTCCTTTCCTTTTGTCTATAAGTTGGGCACCTGAAGCTGGTTCTCCAGCTTTGTTGAAAAATCTTCTTTCTCTTCTTGTCCCATTGTTAGCTGTTCATTTCCATGCATGTCATCAGCACGTCTTCCAAACATTCTCTTGATTAATTATTTTATATCATGTTTTAAATATCTAAGTGCTCTTTTTTGGTCTCTGCATATTTCTCTCTCTCTCTCACACACACACACACACACACACACACACACCTATCTCTCTGACATTTTCTTGCTTCATAGATACAACATTTTTCTTTAATCCCCAAGGACATTAATGCTTTGTCTGTTTACATGTTTGGACATTTTCTTCCCTTTCATGATCCCTGTGTGCTCCAAGTGGCTTTCCTTTTATGTTTGTTATTGTTGATTTTCTTTCTTTCTTTCTTTCTTTCTTTCTTTCTTTCTTTCTTTCTTTCTTTCTTTCTTTTTGCAATTTGTTTTTGTATGCGTTTCTATTATTTTCATGTGAGAGAATTTTCTCAGATGTCTGAAGAGTCTGTTTGATTATAATGTTGCAGTCTGATCATAATTAAACAAAGAATTAGCTAAATAATTTTCCTGCAGCCAGATTTAGATTCTCTTTTGGAATGGTAGCTACCGCCATCCATATGCTCTGAAGCTCTTAAAGCGTACCTCTGTCCTTGCCAATCACATTATCCTTTTAATTACAGGTTTGTGTCCAATAAAATCTCTTTACAGTTTAATTTGTTTAATTGGTTTCAGGCAGGGAGGTTGACGTCCGAGCTCCTCCAGCCATCACTACCTGGAGGTCTCTTCCACTCCTCACTCCACGGCAAATGCCATCTCCCCACAGGATCCCTGAAATGGCTCTTGCCAAGCTTACCAGTAGTTTCCATACGTCACATCCAAAGGCCCTTCCCTTTGACCAGCATCAGGAAGCGTCCACTCCCTCCTTCTTGAAACACGTGGTTCAACTCGGATTGCTTGGTCATCGCCATCCTAGACACCACAGCCAGCGGGCCACTCTCCAAGTCAGGGCACTCTGACATGGAGCATGCCCCAGGTCATGCACATCTATGTCGCTGTAACTGACCCTCTCCTTCCCATTCCCCATCAATCCCCACCAGTACTTGGTCCTGGTTTCCAGCACGGGGCAGGAAGACTCCCGGGGACCCGCCTCCCCTGCTGGGCTCAGTCCACACCGCAGAGCAGACCAGGAGCACCGCAGCACACTCACTGCCTCTGAGCTAAACACCAAAGTGAAATCTTGAAACAGTGTTCTGGGGAGAGTCCTCTTGTGTTTCTGGCATTGCTATCAGAACGTAATGATAGCTTGGCATGTATTTTTAGCAAAACCTGCTGGTTTTTTTTTTTTCTTTCTTTTTACAAACTCCAATAAATCGTTTTATGTGTCCTAATAAACTGCTGTAGGGTTTTATCAGGGATCAGCATCATAATTTCTCCTTGAAAGCCAGGGGAACAGCAGCCAGTGTATGGCGTGTCTCGCATTCATGAGCCGTCCTCAGGGGGGTCCGACTGTCACGCCCGGATGATCCAACGTCACCTGCCACTTATTAGACACAGGACATATATATGTGCTCACACCCATCCGGACAACCTAACTTCACCATTCTGATTGAGAGATTATTTTCTCTGGTGGAAAAGATTGAAAATCGGGGGGGGGGGGACCCCTTTTGCTTTTTCTCTGCCACGTGTCACCTTCACACATCTTGCCCAAAGTGATCATTCCACAAACCTAGTGAAAAAACAAATAAAGTCCATTTGTTCATTTAACATTTTTGGCCTCGTGTTTTCTGCACTTAAATATTTTTTCCGATGTTCTTCTGGGTCTGTGCCACCCTGTGGTTAGGTTAAACGTAGCAGAAGCCCTGTTCGTATACACAGGTATTTTTAAATATGTCCCCTCAATTCTTTCTCCCTCGTTCTGGATTTTTCCCATTTTGGATTTTTTTCAAAGTCTTGTTTATCTCATGAGTTCATTAGTCCCATTTTCAAGGAGGAAGAATCATCTCCTAGAGAATGACAAAAGTCTCTATGCTCAGAGGTGGCAAAGCAAGAATTCAGGTGTGTGGAGTGTGGGACTCCCTCCAGTGCACGTGTATAGATATGGAGAAGGAGTTAAGGGTCATGTATTCAGTCTTTTCTGGGTGTGGCCTTGGATACTCAAGTTTGGGAACCACTGTCCTGAAGCTTCTCAGGCCATCCCAAAGCAGAGGGTCCTGTTCAAGAGGAGGCTCGTGATCACTCCACGGATCCCAATGTGGGCATGAGGTGCAACTTGCCATGGACAGAGGAGGCCTCAGGTCTTGAGAGGAATGGGTGACAACAGCATCTTCTACCCCTGATCAGCTTCCTCTGTGGTTGCAAATGTGACCTGCGTGATGGAAATAAATGTGCACTTGGATTCCAGGTCAGCAGGATGGGCTGAGGGAGACACGCAACAAGGAAATGAAAAGACAACAGCAAGGGTGACCCCCAGGCTGCCCCATCTCAGCACAGGGTCCTGATCACTGTTTTGGAGACTGAGAAGCAGACAGCTCAAAGTAGGTGAAAAAAATGAAACCAGTGTACAGGCCGTTGGGATGCCGGAGTGCCCTGCTGAAAGGTAGTAACAGGTGCATTCCCATTGTATTCCTTCCCACTTGTTTTCAAAAGCTGCAAGACCACACAAACGCAAGGGGAACAAAGGATTCTCACTCCCAAAAGGAGGGTGAGCACGGTTGCTTTGCCAGGTCTCCAGTGTACAGATGAGGGTATCCAAGAACAACTGGCAAGAGAGGAGATGTGGTGTGGCTAATTTGTTTGTTTCTGAAGAATCACAGATTAAAATCAATGGGGAACTGAAATTTCAAAAAAAGACACACACACAAAAGTGAGTCATTTAAAAATATTTTGAAGAAGAAGCCAAATTGGGTTAAAGGAGAAAAAAAAAAAAGACAAAGCACTGAGTCCTTAGTGATCTGGAAGTAAGTGGGATCAAAAGCCTCCCTCCAGTCATGTGTGTGTGTCTGTGTGTGCAAGTACATACATGTGTGTGCACGCAGGCTCGTGTGTATGTACATGTGTGTCACCTGAGTGACCCCGGAACCACTGAGCCTGCTGTGGGACGTCGTCTCCCCCAGAGCCCTGTAGCCAGTACAAACATCACCCTGGCTCCTGTGAGGGGAGGGGTGAGAGCCTGCCCAGTGCCAAGTGCTTAGAGGCATATCTCAGCATTGTCGGCCAAGCACAATTAATCCCTTTTTAAGAAAACCTTCGGAATGATCACATATTAGTTGTGTGGTTATGCTTGTCTCCGTAGGAAACATCGTTTTTTTTGGGGGGAGAACGTGCCCCAATCTATGGCAAATCATTCTACATTCTGACATTTAAAACCAAGCGTCTCCAGGTCGCTGTGAATGCAGCTGTCCTGAGACCTGAGGCAGAGCCGGGCTTAAAATAAGAGACTTAAAAAAAAAAAAAAAAAAAAAGATATCACAGCTCCCACTACACTTTCCTTTGAAGACACCACCTCTGAAGCCACTCTTTTTAAATACTATCTGATCTCACTCACCTGTTTAATGTTATAGAACAGATACAATATTTTATACAGCACAAACCTACAGGAGGGATCCTATTAATCTCCGCAGTAACATAGTAGAACATGAACCAATCTAAGCAGAGGAACACTCATCCATTTCATGTGGACGGCTGAAACATTTGCTGCCAAAATTCCATGACTGCCATTTATTACTGACATAGAGAACATTTTCTTACACAATCATGAAAGCACTTTCCAAAAAACCACTGGGGTTTATGAATTGCTTTCAAATATGTAAGTGATTAAAAAAAAAAAAAAGAAAATCAGAAAATCTGTAGGCAGTGCCTATTTTGGAGTAAAAGGGATGCTTTTTTTTTCCCTTTGATTTTAAAAAATTATATTAAAATCATAATAATTAAAAAATAGTAATGATTTGATGATTCTAACTAAAGTGCAATTCCTTATAACATGAGTACTGCTTTACTGATTAAAAAAAAGTGAGGTTTGTTTTAGAAATAGGATTATGTGTTATTTAAGCTTTAGAAAGAACAAAATGAAATATGGTATTCAGCAATATCTCACGCAAATATGATACAAATGCCAGAAATCCTTGCAACATATTGCCAGTTTTAGCATTCTTATACTAAGGATGCCAGTTGAGATGACATTACTTGTGTTGTTAAAACATTTTTGTGTTATACAGAGGACAAAATTCTATAGTTTACTCATGCTTTATGCTAAATGTACACAATGCAGCCTACATTATGAAATTTGAACTGGAAATAGAGTCAATCTTGATCCAGAACTGTTCGATGCTTTGCATACATCTAAAATGATTCAGAAGAAAAAGCAAAAAAAAAAAAAAAAATTACTTTCCTTCTGAACAAGTTAAAATAGGATCCCATGAAATGATACACTGTCATTTGACAGTAGACATAAGAGTTTGGACATCGGGGGATCAGTGCACTTTTTTTTCTCTTGAAGGCATTAGGAGTGTATTTAAATCATGTTTCATAAACTCAAAAGTGGCACCAATTTGATGTAAGCGTCTCTCTTGATGTAAGTTGAGTAAGAAGGAAAAAGAACCCATTGTACTGATATTTTGTACCCTTACTTATTATTTTTTTATGCATGTGTAAATGATTTCTAGTCCTTGGATTAATTTCTGAAACATGATCACTGATATTTCATTTCATTGTCAAAACACATTTGTACAAAGAGCCATCTTTGTGTGAACATTCCCGCGCCCACGCCCCCCGCCCCGGGCAACAAACCAATGGGACTTGAGTGTCTCAACAGTAAGGCCAGAGCAAAGTCGGGCAACGAACTACTTTTTCTTTCAGTGCTATTCTCTCTTCTTCAGCTCGTTTTCTTACATCATCATCCTTCATCCTGAAAACCCCAGTGCACCTGTTGCACATCATAAAAATCCCATCAACCGTGTTGTACTCTTCCTCCCAGGTCGGAAAAATATTAGAATATTACCTTCAACTATAGTAAAACTCAAAATTACAGGGAAGTCTGGCCAGCTCAGGTTGTGATCACCCCGCTGCAGAAGGGTCCTCATGGACGCAGCTCTGTTTGGGACCCTCCATCCCGGGCAGTGGCATTTGACGTTGTAGCAGGGATGGCCCTCATTAGAATTACGCCTTCCCACTACCTTGTGAGGTGCAGCCACCCAAAGAACTTGACCCCAGAGGGCCCGCCTGCATTAGGTTCTGTTCGCAGTTGCTTTAGCTCTCTCATGCATTTATGCTCTTCAGAGATAGAGTCTAGATGCCATTTTCCAATTACAGGAAAGCAGGATTTATTTTTCAATTCGCCAAAGAACCCAAGGTCTATTATACTGCCCAACTCCCTTTGCCATTTCGGACCCTGGAATCTAAAGAAATTCAATACCCTTGCGCTACTGAAACTCAAGTTTTGTCTTGTTTTTTTTTTGGTTTTTTTTTTTTTTCACAATCTTGCCTGCTTGCCTCAAATTTTGACCATTCTTCCTATTTCTGTACAAATCCATAAAGACTCACTAGAGAGTGTCTATATAAAAATCTGTACTATACACAGATAGGATCTATTTGTCACACTAGGACATATGTCTTCTGATTTACCGCAAAGACCCACAACTAGCTAGGGTAGGCTCAAAAAACGTACAAGCTGTTGTACAGGCACACGTTTCCCTTCACCGTGCACACTGGGGCATTCACAAAACCAAACCTCATGGGCACAAGAGCAAAGCATTAGCAACCAAAGAGATCTTAATCTGCCGATACGTTGGTGAGCTCATCTTGGGTCTCTGGAACCTCAACAAAATTAGGGAGCTCCTCAGGTATAAGGGCAGAGGAGAAGCTCTGCATAAATACAGACTCTCGGCACTGAGTTCTGGACGGGAGAGGCAATGTCCACGGGCAGGGCAGGTCCAGTCAGGGCGCCAAGTGAGGGCTTCTCACAAAGAAGGGGTTGACAGGTGCTTAACACACTTGACGGTGCCAGAAGCTGCAAGTGGGAGGCCTTTTGATGGAGAGCTCCAATCCAGGTTAGAGAGACGCTCCACGAGGTATGATCAACAATGCATTTCCCAGACACACTGGAGTGCTCACTTAAAAATAGTCTTCCCCCCCCCCCCCCCCCCCGTTGCCACCAAGGCCAGACACACCACTGCAGACGTCCTGCCCACCAGGGAGCTGTGTTCCGGCCCTTCAGAGTCATTTGGCTTGTGTCCTCAAAGTAGTGCCACTCTACGCTGGCTTTGGTTTTCTGGAGTTGGTGCATGAGGGTTTCCTGGGAATGTGGAATGAGAACCAGATGGGGCTTTCAACTCTCCTCCCTTTCCTGTTAGTCTGAGAAAACAATTCCAGATCCTGGGAGTGCCCAACGGGAGACCACTTCGGAGCGTGGTGGGGATCGTGCTAATTCCAATATGGGCAAAAAATCCACTGGTTACCAGATACCTTTTCTGATTCACTCAAAATTAATTTTAAGTAATGCTACCTCAAGAGATTAGCTTGACCCATTGTTTCTTTCAATTCTGGGTTTTGAATTTTCCTGAGACGGTAAAAGCTAGAGGGTTTCTTCTGGGCATGCTAAACAAATTGTTTCTCGAGTTGGATGTAAGAAGCTTTCATCAAGCTAAATAGCTTTTGCAAGTTATTGGAAATATTGTTGAATCACTGTGGACATTTCTAAAGTGACTGCATTTAGGGAGTTTTTACAATTCGAATCATTTGTATTTTGTTTCTGAGATTTCAGTTACTCAAATCCAACTTTCTGTTTCTATTCCACTTCAATAACATTTTAATGATGCAAATATTGTACTTAACACTCTTTATTAAAAAGGCAGCAACTAATAATTTTGAGATTTTTCTAAAATGATGCTCTTCGTTCCTATACATATAAATCTATTTTTTCTAGGTAATTAATGCATTAACAATATATTATTGCATAGGTAATTGATAACAATGATCAATAAAATAACTGTAATAAACTAGTAAAATAACAGGTTAACACATTTGCTTGTCTTCTTTCTTGCTCTTTTACTCACTAACTTGATAAATTCTAATCGGTTATTTCTGCATGCAGGGACACGTAGAGAGGAAATACTCTACTGCTCAAATAACTGGTGAATTAGGGAGAAATGATTCAGCATCCAAGACCCTGCCACCTCCCCACCCCCACATCACATTATGTGTTTTCCCAAATCATGTGATTAGGGACTTGCAGGATGGTTGTAAATTCCTGATTATACTGCAAGAATTGCCAAATCAAATTCCACGGGAAGCCAGTGCCAGTAGGAACCATGGCCACAGAGCTGAGCCTGGAGCTGGAGTTTTGCAAATAAAACCATGTTTGGCGTTTATTATCTGAGTATAGACTTTACGTGCTCCGGGGAATACCCCTGGACTGCACGACGTTACCATGTGGGTTACTCAGCCTAGAAAGTCTTCCTTGCGACTCTCCAGAAGGGGCCTGTAGAAGCAGTCATGCCCTCCTCCGTGCAGAACGGCGTCCTAGACTTGCACCTGAGCCATGCGGCCTCTGAGGGCTGCTCACAAGGACTCTGGGCTTGGTTTCTCCCAGGGAGGTGACCCTGAAACAGAGCGGTGGTCTCTAACTCCAAACCCTGTGCTCTTTCTCAGGTAACACTTGCCCTGCTAAAAACCTGGGAGGTCTGTTTGCAAACACTGCTGTCCCTGCACCAACGTAACCCCCAGCAGCAGCGGCTCCTCTGCATGCACACAGCCGGGGTCTCCCTGTAATGTTGGGAGCCGACTCCACAGAGGCCTTTTGCTTTGCTCTGTTTTCTGGTCTAATCCTTTCATGCCCAGGCTAGAACTTTCCAAACACATACTTTAAGCCATAATCAATGGATGGTACTCATAATGACCTCTTGGAAAAAAAAAATGAAGTAGGGTGTTTGCCTCCAGCCTAGCAAAGAAAAGGTATGTTTTATTACGTTTGGACCGCGTTCTCTGGCAGAAAGCTCCACCACAGTTATACTGGTTGCGAAGGGGCCAAAATGCAGGTGAGGCCAAACACCACACAGAGTAATCCCTAATAAGACTCACGTATTCATCTTTCCTAATAGTTCTTTATTTCTCAATCAATGCTCCTGAAAATAGGTCCCCAGGGTGGCCTCGTTTGTCTAAAATGTATGCAAGTGTGTACAGTGATAGCCCATGAAAGGCTGCTTTCAGGGGACACTGCCCAGGAGAGAGAGTGGCTTCAAGCCCAAATTGATGGAATGTGTGATTCTTGAGAAAAACAGGATTGAATTTCTTGTTAGCTTTACTTGCTGAACTGCTGATAGGACTTTGAGCAGAGGAAGAAAAAAAATCTAAAACAGTTTTCGCTCCCAGCATCTGAATACCTCAACAAACAAAAGGGTATTTGTTCATAACATCTCTCTTTATCAATTTGCTCCCCACATCGCCCCCCCCCGTGATTTTTTTTCCGGTTCCCACGTACCCTGGTGTTCACCTGCCCACCTGGCTTGGCTGCCAACATTTCCCTTAAAGATTGACCTTGCATCTTAGTTCTTTAAGAATTTTTTTTTTATTTTAATGGTAAGAATAGAATTTCGTCTTTCATGATGGCACCATACGACTTTCTAACTCTAGAAAGCTGAAAAAATAAACTTTGAAGGTCCTTCTGCGGTGGCCACATGCCGTTGCCCTGTCTTCACCATGCACCCCCCCGGCTTCTCCAGCGCCATGTGCATCTTCTAGATTTCGAGACCCAGCATGTGCCTGGAGATGAAAACTCATCTCTGCTAAGTCGAAGGGAACTGAAAAGGTCTGGTTACAGTGACATGCTTTCGGCATGTTTGCTTTTTGGAAGATTAGGATCCCGTTTGGCCAAACACACACTAGCAGATGTGGTCTGGCCATGCCCTCAAGAGCTATGAGAATCCCAAAACCACCAAACAAAAGATAAAAAACAGAGCGTCTGTGAGGTAGTTTCACAGATTTCAGGGGCGAAGCGACGGCTGGCTGTTCAGACAGTGCAATATTATCGAGCAGATGTGAATTTGTTTAGCGAATCGTTGGTTGAGTTTCCAGTTTAAAAACAGATTATAATAGATTTTTCACATTTCACGCCTCTACCATGTAAAAGAGTGGATCAGGTTTCATCAGACCTCATTTCCTATATTGTTTTGGTTATGCAAGAACTGGCCTTTTCGAAAGCATATTATTTTGGTTCAGCTACAACCTGGGAAGATAGGTTTCCTCATTTCCTTGTTTATCCTAATGCCACACAAAGTGTTCTTTCAACCAGGAATTTTTTCTTTCTCTGTCTTACTTTGCCTCTGGACTGGAGCATTCGTTAATAAGCCACGTGGACGAAACGCTGATTTCTGTTAAGGGATTGCATCCTTATGGACCATCCCGTATTCTCTGTTTATAGTGCGTCCTCACAACATCACTGAGAGTCACATGGTCACACAAACCTGGCTTCTAATTCTTTGGAGGGTCCTAGGCACTGAGTATAAATAGCCTCTGAATTCCCCAAGCAGGAAGGAGACGGATTTGTATTACTGAACAGGAGCCCCTCCCACGGGTGTTTTGATAAAATGATAATAGTTGCTTGGAGAGGGGCTCAGGGGAGAAGTAGCTAGAAGTAAAGTCAGCGTGGGGCATGTTTATGTTAGAGCTTTAATTGTGTCTCCAAGTCCATTTATTTCGTGATGACGTTTACAAGTCTCTCTATGTCTTGTTCACATGAGGTTAATATTTTCCTTTATGGCGTTATGGGGAGGCTTCTCTGGAGTGATCAAAGTCACAAGGTTTCCTGCGGAGTGCGATCTATGTCACATGGACCCACCAAGCAATTCTCTTCAATCCCACTGGGGAAGGATGATGAGAAAGAAGTTTGTACAAAACACTCCAGTAGGTGTTACAAAGGGTACAGAGATGATTCAAGCTTTTCTGGAAGGTCTGGAGAGCTTCCTGGGAGCAACTCCCCCCAGAAGTGCGATTCTTGTAGTACAGGTGGCTAATTGGGGTTGAAGGTCTTATGATCACGACCTTTATTCCTTTGCAAAATAGTCCAAGATCTGGGTGCACAGAACCCTAAAACTCTCCCTCAGTCCTTCCTTTCACAGAGAGCCCCCAGCACTGTCGTGCATGCCACCGCAGGCCTTGTGGCTCCCCATCCTCTCGGGGTGGGGGTGGGGGGCTTTGCTGTGCCTACTCCTCTCTTGCCCGTATTGTCATGCTTCTCTCATGTGGGCATCACAGCTTCAGAAATGGGGGTGGGGGCAGACTATTGCTCCCTCAGGCTTCATTCATTCATTTATTCATTCATTCATCCACTCACTCATTTGTCAACAGTCTCAGCAAGGTGCTAGGCCAGGCACCACGAGGAAAATGCAACGACCAATGAGGTCCCTTCCTCCAGAGGACTTGCTGCTGGGAAAGTGAGCCAACCAGTGAGTCTACAGAAGCCCTGAGCACGTTGCATGAACTGCCCACACCTGCTTAGCTGCTAATAACCCTAAAGGAGGATGGATTTGTAGGTGAGGAAGGATTGTAGGTGCCCTAAACCACGGCCTCTCGAACTAGAATGTGCACATAGTTCTTTGGGCATCTCGTTAGAATGTAGCTTCTGAGTCAGCAGGTCTGGGGTCCGTGTGTGACTCTGCATTCCTGACACCCCCAGAGACTTTGGGGCTTTCTGGAGTGGACCTGAGAGACCCTGCAGGGTCTGCAGAGCTCAGAGATCACCATGCGAATGTGAAATTAGGCTGATGTTGCAAAGGGGAAATAGGACTCAGCCAATGATTCCTGGTGGACAGGATGGTAGACGGGGACTCTTGGGACCCACCGTGCGGCACGGCCACAGGGAAGGAGCTGCTTCACTACAGGAGGGAAAATGACAGAGTCACATTGGGGTGTACAGAGCAAGTTTCCCGGCCTTGGAGCCAAAGCCATATCAATCCAGAAACTTTCCATGAACCTCAAAGTGCCCTGCCAACTCGGAGCACATTTTCTTCGATTCCGTGTGCTTCAGCGTCATTTCCTTGCTCGCTGTGCATTTTCTTCTTTTCTTTCCCACTAAGCTTGGGTGGAAAGGAGACTATGCAGTCAGCATTAGGAAAGTGAGCCCGGGCTGGTGTTCAGAGCGGCGCATCCCTGTCCTGGGTCTTGTCCTGTTCCTGCTGCGGGTGGGCTGGAACCACACAGCAGTGTGAGAGGTGTGCAGAGGCCGGGCTCGCGGCCTGTGTTCCTGCGTGTGCATCTCAGCCCCAGGCTTTGCTCCAGCCATTCTTTCTCAGCCCCTGGCATCCATCCTAACACCGCAAGCCTGTAGGGATCTCCCTTCCTGCTGCTCGTTTCATCCTCAACTTAACACCCTTTGGGTTTTGTTTAATTCATTTCCACTCAAGACTTCTTGCCACAGCACAGCCAGCACATAGTTTGGTTTGTGCACCTGAACTGCCTACTTGCAAGTAATCATGTAGTTACTTTCATTTCCCAAATATATTGTGGATGCCCTCATAACTATAATCACGTTTAAATTAAAAAATAAATAAATAAAAATAAATAAATAAAACTAATTCTTTTTTATTTTACGTGTTGAGCAAAAAACAATAGGTCTTAAGAAATCAATTGGCTGACAGTGTTGACGTGTACATACATTTCACTTAGTAAAATTCACAAACAGTGTGAAAACTGACAAAATAGGTAACGTAGCTCAATTGCCATCTCATTGGCAGGAAACAGGTTAGTGGCAAAATACACCGAAAATGTTTTAGGCCTTTAAAAATGTTACTCAGCTACTCATACATCACCAAAATGTTATGAGAATTAGAGAGGTGAATTTTCATTTTTGGTAGACACCCTGAGCACATCACCAGATACCTTTATTACCTCATGTCTGAATACATCGCACTTTTAATTTCAGCAGTGCCGACAGGTTTTACAGTGGCTGCAGCTTCCAGATTAAACACTGAAAATTCATCCAAGTTTTACTACTCGGAATGAGTTCAACCAAATGAGGTCCACCTTCAAGGATGTGTGAAATGTGGGAGTAATTATATGTCACCACTGCTTCTCTTGGTGTTCACATTTGGATGACTTAAAGATAGGTTTCGACTATCACTCAGAAATGCATGGTTTTGAACGGAGAGCGCAGTTGGCTAGGTGGTAACATGCTTTTTCTGGAACGGAGTCATGGAGCTTGTTTGCTGGTGGAGTAAACGAGCTGAGTGCAGAGGCCATCACAGTGAATACAAGTGTGCGTTCTTTTCCTGAGATACCATATTCTGAGTCACTTCTAAACCTAATTTAACGATCAACTTACCTTCGGGTAACAGCTATGTCTCTTAAATATTCCTCATCGTGTTAGATGGCTCAACTTCTTAAAAAAAAAAAGAAAAAAGTTTTATTAGAGTGTAGTTGGCACACCACACTGAATTACTTTCAGGTGCACAACATAGTGATTCGACAAGTCTCTATGTTATGCTGAGCTCCCCACAAGGGTAGCGTCCATCCATTTCCATATGATACTACTACAATATCATTGACTCTAGTCCCTTGTGCTGTATCTTTGATCACTATGACTTCTTTGCCCCAGAATTAGGAGCTTGGACCTCCCTCCATGTCGCCCATCCCCACCCTGGCCCTCTAGAAACCATCAGTTTGTTCTCTGTGTTTATGGTCTGTTTCTTATTTTTGCTTGTTTATTTGTTCATTTTGTTTTTGAGGCTCCCCACATAAGTGAGGTCGTACGGTATTTGTCTTTCTCAGTCTGACTTATTTCACTTAACATAGCACCCACTGGGTCCAATTTTTAAAGATTAACTTTCTACCTGCCTCCATTTAATAATAAGCAATGTGGAATGTAAGCATATTTTTATTTCAAAGCCAGAAGAGATATGATTTTCTTTATTCAGCTGGGGAGGACACGGCTGGTGTGACAATTTATAAAATTGCGTACCAGGTGTGTGGGTAGAGCTGGATTTCAGAACCTTTTTGATATTTTCTAGAAGTCTCACAGTCTTGCAGGCAGGCCTGACTTGCCCCATTCTCTGTGTACACAGAGGAAACCTACCATACCCCCTTTACTAAGGTCTGCTTTGAAGAACCCCAGCAGCACTTAGGCCTGTTTCTGATGGACTGTCCATTGGTGGAACTTTCTAAAGGGAATGTGAAGGAAGAGTCATGGCTCACTGAACTATGTGCTGTCTGTGTGCTGCCCAACCTCCTCCCAGCACAGAAAGACAGGCCACACTGAGGACATCTCCCTCCTCAGAGATTAACAGTCAACTGGACAGTCCTTCACTGTGTCCCTATGGAAATAAACCTAGTCCTCAACAGCCCAGTGTGCTCGAGCATAATGACCACCCAATTAGACGCATCAATCAGGACTTCTTAGAAAACACCATTTCTGGAATATATTTCAAGCTTGTCTGTACAGGGCAGATTTCTTACCCTTCAATATTAGAGAACAAAGAAATGCAGCAAATCCCACTAGGGCACATGCCACATACTTTTACCTCAACTTCCATTGCCAAACCAAAATGCTGCTCTTCCAAACTGGGAAATGCAAGAGGAACATACTCATTTAGAGGTTAGTTTTAATGCATGAATAAAAATAATAAAACAATCAGTAAAAACCAATAAACAGGACTCAAACTCATAAAGCAGCTGAAATGATGGCCACACAGAGCGCTTTCAGATCTTCAAAGAACATTAGGATTAATGCCCAATTAATTATCATTGCGTTCATGCAAGGTAGGTTTTATAAAGGTGCAATGCAGAGGAACCAAGCAACTTGCCCAAGGCCGCCCGAGGAATTAGCATCTAAGTACCAACCTTTCTGAATCCCAGGGCGTGGATGAGCGTGCTCTTTCCGAGCACAGAAGAAAACTAAAGCCCATAAAAGGTGATTACGACATGAATACCTGATGTTTCAGATATTTGTCATAAACTCACAAATAAAATCTATCACCCATAAAGAGGTTTTATTGGAGTAAGCCTTCCCACAATGATATATTTTCCCGCGGTGATGCTATAAAGCATGCCTTTGACACTCGGGGCTTTTCACAGCGTGTGAAATATAATAACCTTCTCCAAGTGAATGGATGGGAGTGTGATTATTTACACACATGGAAGTTTACGTACCAAAGCAGGAAGGCGGCCAAATAGGCCCATTTGCTAAGGGTTTCAGACACAGGTGGATCTCCCTGACAGCCAGTCATAAAATGCTTGTTACGCCAGTCTGCTAAGGGTCCCAAAGTCAGCGACATTAAGAAGTCTTGAAGAATGGATTGTGAGTCAGAAAAGGGTGCCATTCCTTTATTGACAATTGCCAATTTCAGAACTCTGAGCAAGCAGCGCTTTACGAAACCTCCAAGAGAGCGTGACTGGAACCCAGGGGTTTGTCTCCAGGGAAAGAGGTGGGAGTCTTCCAAGACCCTGGGAAAGGCACTTCCACCTCCATCCAAACTCCCCACACTTCCCAGCTCCTGATGAGAAGGAGCAAACTGCCCACAGCTAGGACAGAAACCCGAAAGCCTCATCTTTTAGAATTTAAACTTTCCCATGGGTGTGCCAGGCATTTTACTGCCAACGTTCTAAAAGGGGAAATTCTAACAAAGCCAACTGAGTCAATCTCCCTACTTCTTCCTCCTTTTTATATTAAGATGGCGCATGAGAGAGAATATAAATTTGAGGCAAGCACAACCCATTCTGCCTCCCACCTCCTGCCCAGAAAAGTCAACCTTTTAAGTGGATACTGCACCCAAACTGCCAGAGATACGGCCACTCCTGGGCTCTGGGAAGGTGGGGACAGTGTCTGTGGGACCAGGACTCTGACCACACAAGCAGAAGAGCTATGCAAAGTTTTGAGCTAATGTGTTCAGACTGGATGGCGTATGAACAGCATACTTTAATTCCCATAGCTTGGAGTTTGCTAAGTCCAAGGTCAGGGCACTGGCGAGTTCAGTCTCTGTTGATGCCCTGCTTCATGGTTCACAGACAACTTCCTTCCTGTGACCTCACATGGAGGGAGGGGCAAGGAGGCTCTCTGGGGCCTCTTTCGCAAGGGCACCAATCCCACCCATGAAGGTCCCACCCTCATGACCTCAGCACCTTCCACAGACCTCCTTACACCATCACAGTGAGAGTTGGGGCTTCGACATGAACTTTGGGAAGGAATACAGATATTCGGGCCATGGTAAGTTTCCTGCGGGTTACACAGATGCTGAGGGTAATAGTGTGGAAGTAATTCATCATGTGCACCCCTGAGAGGCTGTGTGAGCTATACCCTGTGGGTTGAGTAGCAGGTTGGAAAGATTCTGGAGAACTTCACAGGATAGGCATCAACAGAGCTTCCAAAATGAGAGAGAGAGAGAGAGAGAGAGAGAGAAGAGTCAGCATCTGTACACGTGTTTTAAGGATAAAGTGAGCTCAAAGCCTGCACATAACTCACAGGGGACTTCTCAGTCAAACTTGGAGCAAACATCACTTTGTCCATAATGATTCACCTTTTGAAGAATGGTAGACATTGTTCTGGGAAGAGCTAGATTCGCAAGTTATCAAGCAGCTCTTAAAAGCCAGGCCCTTGGCTGGAAGTTGACATATAAGGATGAGTTTTCACGCCTTCAAGACGCTCCCAGTGGGGGTCCCTGGCACAGGACACCTAGGGTCACACGTGCGAAAGTGATGAGAGCCACACGCCTTCCTACAGCCAGCGTCTGAGGCCCCAACTCCAGCTCTGTGTTTCCACTGAGCTCCACTGGCTGGTAATCAGTTCTGCGGGCACCGGCTTATGAGTCCCAACAATCGCCACACTAGGTACAGTCATGCAGCCAAAACCACAAGGCTCATGGGGGAACGGAATGAGGCCCGATGCTCAAAAAACTCAGCCGTGATGCATAAAAAGGGTAGAAAACTAATAAAGCATGAACACTTTTACACAGTCTAAGTGGCTGAAAATGTTTAACTGCTACAATAAATCTGGAGCTTTATTTAGAAAAGACCTGCTGTTTGCTTTTGGAAGTGGGTGTCCCAGGGGGTTGCAGCCCACGAGTTACAGGGAAGTGGTGGTGGGGTAGACGGGAGCGGTGACTCCAGGCTGGGGGGTGAGCTCATGATGCTGAGTTGTGTGCCTTCCCATGTGTTGGGTCCAGCTGGGGGCTGCTTTCTGCATTCACGTAGTGTCCTTTGTGTACAGAATTGTACATAAGTAAATGTGAAATCCGAGAATTCCTGCAGCATCCCAATTTTTCCCTGATCAACTAATTGCATCAGGACAAGTCTGGTTTCTCCAAACAAGCATTATTATTTATTTCTGTCACCTCAAGATTGCCTTTGGTTGTTTAATGGCCCTTTTGAATGTGAGAGATCCTGAACAAACCTCCTGAGTCTCCCCCAATCCCTTCTCAATGGCCCCAAGCTTGCCCATCACTGTGGTGCAAACTACAGCATGAACCATGGGCACTCACCCAGCATCTCAGCCTCAAACATCTTCCCCTTCTCTTCCCCCTCCTCATATCTCATGTCCTATTCTGAATACAAACAGTACATACATAGCACACAAATACTATATGTACATATATGTATTCATGTATATCCCCCCCACCTGACCTCCCTGCTTCCCTCTGGTCACATTCACCCACAGTGATGATGTTAGGAGGTAGGGCCTCTGGGAGGTGCTGAGGTCTTGAGAGTGTAGGCCTCATCATGGGATTAGCATCCTTACAAAAGAGACCCGAGAGAGCTCCATCGTTCCTTCCACCGTGGGGGGACACAGCAAAAGAGATGCCACCCATGAACCTGGAGACCGGGTCTTATCAGTCACTGAGTCCACCAGCACCATACTCTTGGACTTCCAGCCTCCAGAGTGGTGAGGGGTCATTGTGTCTGGTTTGTAAGCACCCAGGCCCCAGCAGCCCAAGATGCTATGTGAAGGCCTTATAAGTGAAGGTCTATGGGAACAGGGCTGGGCCCAGGTCAGACACCAGTTGGGTATTAGGTACTTTGTGCAAACTCCAGGAGCACAGGGACCCAGGGAGGCCCAGGCACCTGTGTCTGAGCAGAACATCATCTGCAGCTCAGAAGCTGATGCCTCTGCAGGCCCCGTTACTTAGGGATCTGCAGAGTGGAGTGTGCCTGCGGAGACTGCCCCGCATCCCACACCGCAGCAGTGGAGAGCAGTTAGAGCTCCGCAGGTGATGTGTCATGGGCCATGCGGGGCTGTGTGCAAATCAAAGCCAACTGTTAATGGAGTGACTTAACGGGAGCCAAAAAATTCCAAGAGCTAAAACTGGCCCACAAGCTATGAGGGTGCCTACTGAGTGTGCTTGTGGGGAGAGGGGAAGATTCCCCAGTCCCCAAAATGGGCCACATGTCCCCAAGGGTCTTAAAGTGCCCTGTTATGCGGACCCACCCTGTGTCTTTGCAGAGCAAAGTCGGCCAACCTGGGTGAAGTAGATGAGCCAGATGGCAGTTTCCTA
The DNA here is from genome assembly GCF_011100685.1 of Canis lupus familiaris. NCBI lineage: Eukaryota > Metazoa > Chordata > Mammalia > Carnivora > Canidae > Canis > Canis lupus. Next base: position 30,337,806 of record NC_049223.1, on the reverse strand, counting down.
AAAATTTTCCCTCTGGAAATTTGTCAAACCAGCTGTGCATGATGACTTATATTAGTTAGAATTACTGACTTTTCCTTTAGACTCATTGTTAAATTCCTTGCACTTAGAAGGTACTTGGTAACTAGGTGCGGTTCTACTGTTTCTATTCCCTTCTCTGATGGTCTCTACACTTCTTAATGTTTTCGGAAGGATCCTTGCTGCCCCATACCAAGCCCTGCACTAGTACGCAAGTACGTTCCACCCATTTCTGGATGTAGTGGGCTGTGTGGCGGTGAATAAGCAAGCTGACTTTGCTGCCTGCATCTCCTTTGACTGTGAAATTGGAAAAAAAAATCTAGGTGAAGATTATTACTAATTTCATTTGCAGCTTCAACACTTGAGTGTATCTAACTCTGCCTATGTGCCTAGCACGTTACTGCATTTCAAACTTTAATCACGATCCTAAGTGTCCTCTGATCCTTCCCCAGCCTTATCTCATTCACCTTAATTCAGACAAATTTAGTACTTTGAAAAGGATTAATGACAACTGGAAGTACTATCTTATGCTTCTGAGGATGTTTCCCCTCCGAAGAGATGTTTTGTATTAGGACTGTTTTTCTAACTGCACAGGAATAGTTAGACCTGTCATCCCACAGTTTGCCTGAGCCTAGGGGGATCTGTTTTATACATCAGTCTATTGTCTTTTTTGGTGAACTAACTGCATACTAATCATGATATGTTTCCCCCACCCCCAGACCTTTCCTTTCTCCAGAACAGAATGAGTCAGCATACAGCCATTTCCAGAGGAAATAGTCCATTGATGGAACCATTTTTGTTGTGCAAAAATGCTCATGGGTATATTTTCAAAATAATTGTTGGCCCCTGGGTACACCTGGGCTCAAATAATTATTTGTTTTAATAGAAGTTGAGGGTGTGCTTGTGTAAGAGGGACTGCAGAGGCAGTGTATGTGCTAGAACACTTACTAGAGAATGGCACATAGTGTTAATCTCACCATTATGAAAGTGATGCCTTACCTGTAATGAATCACAGTGGAGGCCTCCTTGGTGAAATATAAAGCTGTTTCTCATTCACCAGATGTCAGTGCTCTAATCCCTTAAGGGAAAGACTCAGTGTACATCATATTAGGCACTGTGTGGCCCATCAATCAAAGCCAGGGCACGATAGGCAACACGCAGTGGCCTAAGTGCCCAATCATTACTAATGACTAATATCCGCGTGGCTATGTTCTGTGAGTTTGCCAGCAGTCCTCTTTTCATTTAAAAAAAAAAAATGACTTATTTCTTCAGTACCTCTTGAGTCGCCTTGCTACACTTTCATTTAGGATTTTGAATTCCAACTGGAGGACACTTAAGGAAATGAGCCTTTAGGAAGAATTACAATTGAAACATGAAGAGAGCAAATTATACTAAAAAGTGTTGAATAACACCAGGCTGCCTGGCTATGCAAAAAACTATAGCAAAAAGAAGTATAGCAGATTACCAAGACAGGCTAAGCATGCTTTTCTTGAATTTGCATTGTTCCTTGTACTTAAAATGCCCATACTTAGACCTTGAGAACTTCGCATCATCTTGATATAAAGCAATAGGGTTTGGTCCAAATGTAGGATTGGTTATATGACATTGAGAAAATGTGATTTGATTTAGATGTGACTGTAACTAAAATAATATAGTCTGCTGTAATTATGATTGGAGAGGATCTCGTACAGAATGAGAGAACTCCTTGCTGCAATAAATCTATTGATTTTTCTGTTAGGAAATTAAAGAGGTCTTCTCAAATTTTTGCTTAGGAAAACGAATTAATATTTCTTCAGGGGGCAGAGGGAGGATGGGAAGGATATTTCCAGGACAGGTGGTGCCTGAACATGACTACAGGCGTGGGAAGCAGGCTCACTGAGTGGAAAGGAGAAGAAGGCCATTCCAGACGGGAGAAAGTAGCTCCAGTGCAGGCTACGATGTGGGCAGCTGCTTGCCACATTCTGGGATCTAAAAATAACTCAATGTTATCAGAGCACAAAATATGAGGGAGTTTGTAGATGAAGCTGATGGTATAGGATGGTGGCCAATCAGAGCATACTTTCCAGGAATTAAGGTGAAGACAAGATCTTATTACCCTATTGAGGCCCACAATCACCTATTTCTACGTATACCTGTTTAACACCATGGCAATCAATAAATTGGAGTCTGTAGGGATGTTCATTGACAGATGTGGTAACAATCTCTGGAGAGCTAAAGACAAGTGCTCAATCTCCTCCCCTCCTGTGTACATTTCCTAATATTATTAGCATGTATCCTGGTGACTTGATATACGTTAGGATGAAGAGAATGTTCCCTGGTCTCTCTCTTATATTGACCAGGAAGAAGAGAGCTTAAGACATTGTATAAGGGCCACTTGGGTGGCTCAGTGGTTGAGCGTCTGCCTCTAGCTCAGGGTGGGATCCCAGGGTCCTGGATTGAGTCCCTCATCGGGATCCCTGCATGGAGCCTGCTTCTCCTTCTGCCAGTGTCTCTGCCTCTCTCTGTGTCTCCCATGAAAATAAAATAAAATAATAAATAAAATAAAATAAAATAAAATAAATAAAATAATTAAATTAAAATAAAATAATAAAATATAAAATAAAATAAAAATCAATAAAATAAAATAAAATAAAATCAATAAAATAAAATAAGATAAAATAAAATAAAAAGACATTGCATATGAAGACCAGAAGGCTGTGTTGCCATAGACCAGGAGAGGGGTTCATAGACTGTTGGCTGTGAACTCTTAACCATTATCACAAAAAGGTTATGGACCAATTATTCTAAGTACCTTTATCAAGTTAGGCCAATGTTCCCCAACATTGAACTGGATGAGGTGAGTTAGCAGCTTCATATGGGAATTTAGCCACTCAGTTATTTTGACATGTATTTTGCCACCAATTGATTCTAAAAGGTAGGAGTTCTTAAAATCGTGTGTCTGTGAGGCACTGCTGAGGACTTCATTTTTGCTTTCCATTTGTTTTGTAAAACTGAGGATGATTCTCAGTCATACTCCCTCAGAAAAAAAAAGAAAATCACAGTCTTTTTGCTGGCATAGAGCTCTGCACCCTGGCAGTGCCTCAGCCTGTAAGCAAGGAGAGTGCACGGATCACTTCGGCAGGGCCTAGGCCCGCCTGCCCTTTGCCCTCGCGTGACCTAGGCCTTCAGCTGCGTGCACAGCTATATACCCCCACCGGGCACCTCTGCTCTCCTAAGAGACTGCACATGCCGGTGAAGCACAGAAGAGATTGCACTCCCGTCCACACTGAGCCAGGACCAGAGGAAAGTTGCTCTCCAGGTCTTTCCATGGCCTAACGGACCATGCGCATCAGTTATGATAAAGTTCATTCCGAGAAAGATTCCTTGAAAGAAACATGAGGAAAATGGCCTGAGGGGTGTGTGGTCCATCCTCCAATCTCAGATGTTCCCTGCTAGACGGGGAGGTAGCGGCCCTGAGGGGCAGTACCCTTTAGCCTGCCGTCAGCTCCGCTGCCCCCCCCGGCCCCCCTCACAAGCCTTTTCCTATAAAATTGTTCTCTGGCTTTATGCCCTTGCCATGCCTCAAGGGGCATGATGGAAAGCCCTGCTGTGTCTCTGGGGAGGGTGCTCTTGGGGACGGTGCTTTAAATGTTGCACGCTATCCCCTTAGGGGTAGCAACTGGGGGAATGCTCCAAATGAACTGGAAGTAGATGCATCTCTCCTAGGGAGAAATTTTATCCTCCCTTGTGTAATCTCTGAACCACTTAACTAATCACATTTTCTTACTTGCCTTCATTAGAAATTGCTAGTTGAGTGTGTGGCTCTCCGCAATCCCAGTATCAAAGTCTGACACTCTGCCAGCACAGCATGCATTCTGTGTACTTCCTCCACTACCATCTCTCCACACCCTATTTTACATTGTCCAAATATCAGCACTCACTTTAAAAAAAAATATTTAATTCTTGTATAATGCATGATTTTTATCCTAAATTCATTTTATTTATTATTTTTAAAGATTTTATTTATTTATTCACGAGAAACACAGAGAGAGAAAGAGAGAGACAGAGACACAGGCAGAGAGAGAAGCAGATTCCATGCAGGGAGCCTGATGTGGGACTCGATCCCCGGACTCCGGGGTCATGCCCTGGGCCGAAGGCAGGCATTCAACCGCTGAGCCACCCAGGCGTCCCCCCTAAATTCATTTTAAATTGGCTGTTGGTTTAATTAATAAATAAAACTTCAATGATATAAATAATATCATGAAATAAGTAACATGAAATAATAACTTAGCAAATAAGTAGCATGAAATAGTGTATTTTATACTACTATAAATGAATATGCTTATGAATATTGTTTGTTTTATTTTTTATTATTTGCATTATATTACTTCTACTGTTAATGCATATGAATAATAAACAATATATTCAATGACATAGTAAATAAAATGCCAGGGATACTTATTATGTAGAATCGTCTTACTGTTGAAATTGAACTGAAATAATTCTGACCTCTTATTCCTTTACTTCTATAAGATGATTGAGTTTGAGTGGAATGGAAAAAATAAATCAGAAACTTTTGGGATTGTTACACATCCACCATGTCATTCCCCCCAAATTCAAAAAATTAGAAGAGATAAAACAATGTGGTACAAGCCTGAACACTTGAAAAATGGAGATCATGGGAAAGACACTCTGGTCTTTTAAACATTTTTCTGAGATAATAGAAGAAGGAAGGAAGGAAGGTTAAGTAAGTATGTTATATAAATAGATGTGCTTACATTTATTATGCATTATATGTTTTTCATTCTTCCAAGTCTGTTCCACCAACCAGAGTAAAGCCAACACTCCACAATGTTAAGATCTTACACACGATTGCAAATATGTTCAAACATACATTTTGATTTGTGGGAACACCAAATTAAAAGCTTGTGGACTTCATTCAAAATGGAAGAAATGCCTCAGACTGTTTTAGATGTCTTCCAAAGTATGACCCATAGGATCAGGATATATTTTCATCCTCAATTTTAGTTTAGACGTCTAGTAAACAATAGGGTGTGACATTTGAGGGTTTCATGCTTGAACCACATTTATGGTTCCCCATTGATCATAAAATGGAGGTTGTATCTTGTATGGCAAGAACGATGTGGACACTACTGGCCAACTCAACTTGACTCACATCCATCCCCCACCCTTATTGTCAGTTGCAGTAAGGATGCATGAGGCTGTGCATGTTCTTTGGGGCATTAAATGGGGGGAGGGAGGATAATGTCACCAGGTCCTACAGTGACTGGAAGAGCCGACCAATGAGCTTCCTTAGCTGTGCACTTCAGCACCATTTACGTAAGTGGGTTATGTCAACTCCCAAGTGACTGAGGTTATTTTCATGGTGATGGTCCACAAGCAAACATTCCAGGAGAAACCAAGGTTAGGGGAGGAACTTGCAATCCACCCGAGTAGCCAAACTGACACATAAAAGTTATTAAAAGACTATGTGGAAAGTGCAAGGCAGTAGGAAGTGTGTCATCAAATGCTGGCTGAGTTTGAGCATTCTGAGATAGGCTCTGTGGCCCTGGCACAGTGTGTAACCGTAAATAAACATTATTACATGTCTTGGTCAGCAGCTGCCAAGACTGGCACTTCTGGCCCAAAACAAAGCTCTCTCAGTGTGGACCACTAACACCTCAATCCCACACACTCCATTAGCCAGTAGCTTATTGTGACCAAGGACAACTGATCGAGTACCTTTGTTTTCTGGATCTCTTAATCTTGTGTATCAAAATCACTTGTTTCACATTATGAAGTGAAATAAAAGTTTAATCTCACAATTCTGGGAAATATGTTCTATGGAGCATTCATTTGAAAGAATTAATAAAGAATTCATAAAAAGGGTATATTGTTGATTTAGGAAACACAGAGTAAAACAAAGTGAAACCATTTTCCTGACAGCAAGAGTTCTGAATTCTTCATACATTAATGTGTATCATAAATCTTTCAAAGGGAAGAAAAAATATTCACTGTTGCTCTTAGTTGTTTGACCAAGTAACCCTGTTTTTCACATTGTATTAACACTGCTTGAGAATGATGACTCATCCAAGTCTTGGTAAATGCTGCCTTAAAATTATGATCACAGCTCATGCAATCATATACCTTTTGAGCTTGAAGACACTATAGAGTTGGTTCAATTTAAGCCTCTTGTTTTTTTTTTTTTTAAGATTTATTTGTTAATTTTAGAGAGATAGCACAGCAGAGAGGGGCAGAAAGAGAGAGGGAGAGAGGTTCTGAAGCAGACTTCCCATTGAGCCTGGAGCCTGCAACGGAGCTCGATCTCACAACCCTGAGGTCGTGACCTGAGCTGAAACTAGGAGTCAGATCTTCAAATTACTATGCCTCTCAAAGCTTCTTATTTTAAAGACAAAGGAACAGAATATATTGCCTAAGCCCAAACTGATCAGATACATGGGTTGTAATCCCCGCTTTTCTTTATCAATGCCGTAACCATGTACAACTGCGGTGTGAAATGATTGTGTTGGTGCTGGGAAAATTAATGAAGGAGAGTGTAATGCACTCAGAACAGTTCCTAGTTCTGTCTCCCCCACATTGGCTCCATGACGGTAGAACCAAACTCCTCACCTGTGTGCTTCTATCTGGGGGATTTTCATCCACCTTGGAGCATGCTTATAGTTTGCATTTAGAAACCTGATGCTTGTTCGTTTGTTTTCCTCTTGTAGATAATTACTTGACCACTCTCGGCTGTCCCGTCTGCAGATGCCATATTTTTACACAGAATACGACAGATGGGGTCTTTTCCTTCTTCCTTGAGAGTATGTCTACTAGGCTCCATACTGCTTTACAAAGAGGCTGGCATGTGTGCCATGAATGTCCAGCCCTTTGAAAAGAAAAGTTTCTTTCTTGCTAACTGACTATGGTTTCTTACAATGACAAGATATTAATGTTCCTCTTGAAGGGTATGGTAAAACATTTCCCCCTGAGTTAGAGCATTGTAGGTCCTGGAAGAGTTTCACATGACACCAGCCATTAACACCTACAGGAGAGGAAAAAATCTCCCTCTACCCTCGCAGGTTCTGTGACTGGCCTAAGAATTAAACGGACACAAGACAGAGTAACAAGAGAAAAGCATACACATTGATTTAATATTTCTATGTGTACAGAGGAAGCTGAAGAAGGAACATGGAAGAAGACATTAGCCAAAAGCTTATATACTTTTATATAAAAACTGGTAAAAGGGGGGCATGTGACAAGACAAGGAAGGGGCTTGGACAGTAAATTGTGGGGCAGTGACTGGGAGATACATGGGGGTGAGAAGTAATCAGAGATTGAGTGATTTTAGTAGATGTGTTTGCACAGGTCCATTTGGGCATGGACAAACATGCTTTGATCTTCCTTGTCCAGGGAAGGCACTCTGTCATAGGAAATTTGGTGATCTGCTTTTAGGTACAAAGTGGGAGTTCAGAGAGCCCTTCCTGCATCTACAAGTGCTTTCAACATGAAAGATGTCTATGCTAATTCCACATATGTAGAGGTGGCATGTTCTGAACCCCTTTATGCTCATTGCCAATATATAGCTGCTCCAAGCCCTGGGAGGTATGAGGAGATAGTTAAGGGTCTTCTTTTGGGAGAAGGAGGTACCCTTCAGGGATGGGCTGATGGAGGTCTCAGAGCATCTTAAATGCTTAGAGAGATTGTGTTGAGAGTGGGGACTTAACAGCACTGACGTGAGCCCAAAAGACCAAGAAGAGGCAAAAGAATCAAGATCTGGACAGTTGTTAGCAGTAGCATGGCAGCCAGGCATGAAAAGCATGAGATAATTTGCCTTGACTCAGCAGAATGGGGCTGATTAAATGATATTGGTCATACTAGGTGAAGAGAAAGTCCCAAGTCTTAAACGAAGTTCCCAAAGTCATATTTTTTTTTAAAGATTTTATGTATTTATTTGAGAGAGAGAAAAAGAGAATGAGCTAGAGGGAGGGGCAGGGGCAGAGAGACAGGGAGAAACAGATTCCTGCTGAGCAGGGAGCCCAATGTAGGGCTAGATCTCAGGACCCAAGGACCATGACCTGAGCCAAACGCAGACTATTAACCGAATGAGCCACCCAGGCACCCCCCTCAAGGTCACACTTTTTTTTAAAGATTTATTTATTTGTTTATGATAGACACAGAGAGAGAGAGAGAGGCAGAGACACAAGAGGAGGGAGAAGCAGGCTCCATGCCGGGAGCCCAACGTGGGACTCGATCCCAGGACTCCAGGATCATGCCCTGGGCCAAAGGCAGGTGCTAAACCACTGAGCCACCCAGGGATCCCCGAGGTCACATTTTTAAATGAATTTTCTGGGGGCTTCTGGGTGGCTCAGTGGTGGACCGTCTGCCTTCAGCTCAGGGTGTGACCCCGGGGTCCTGAGATCAAATCCCACATCAGGCTCCCCACATGGAGCCTGCTTTTCACTCTGCCTGTGTCTCTGTCTTTTCTCTGTGTCTTTTCTCTGTGTCTCTTGTGAATAAAGAAATAAGATCTTAAAAAAAAATAAAAGGATTTTCTGGTCCAGATATGATGTAACAACACCTTGAGACAGACACAGATGTTTGTGCAATGTAACTAAAGTTAGATGGGCTCATGGTTTCAAGGAAGGACTGTTCTGATCCACGGTCTGTGTTTTACAGTCTAATGATAAAGCCCAGACTCCTCCATGCTACGCTAAAAACAAATAAACCACTGCCACCAGAAGCCCATGGATTTAATCCTCACACACACTACATCGTTGTGAGGTTTGGGCTGCAGGATCTTGTCTTTGTCAGCTTGGGCTGCCAGAGCACAATCCCCAGGACTGGGGCCCCGCTTGGATCACAGCAAACACAGCTGGGGATGGACAGCAGACAAGCAGAGGCGGGTGTCCCTGGACAGAAAATTATCAAGAGGGGACATGGGGGTGCAGGGATTCTTGCTAGGACAAAGTACCGGGATTCTGGTTGAAGGCAAGCCAGAGAGATCAGGCCTTCAGGGTGGAGGATGACAAATCTGATCAGATACAGCAGGTGGAGGGATTTTTGCAGAAACAGCTGTGCAGGCCTGGAATGGATGGGGAGCCAAGGGTGAGTCCTGGTCGTGGAGCAGGCTCACAGGAGCCAGACTCTCATCTCTTTTGGTCAAGGATATGATCTTTGTCATGTCCAAGCTTGGGGTAGAGATGCTAGCCTGAGGTCTTAGGCTCCCCTGTGACACTGGAAGAGCCAAGAGCTCCCCAGAGTGTGAGTCCTAGATACTGCTGCCGGGTGGAGAACCTGCCATCCAAGGAACTCTGGCCATGATCCCTAACTGCTTTGCTGATTCATATATTACGTGTGTGTGTGTGTGCGTGCATATTTATTTATTTCTGAATTCTAATCTTTTATCTAAAAAAGATTTTAGATTACTCCAGATAGGCTCAGACACCCCTTGGCAGTGACACACTTCCCCCCCCCTGCAGCCCCCACCTCCTCCTTCCCCATCTTCATGCGTGAATTAAGACCTCCAGCTCTTGGTTCTGTTATCTGACCAAGAAGTCTTGTCAATTTTAAAAGGTTATAACCTTTTAACAGACGTTTCTGCTGTTTTCTGCACACTTTCTAATTTCTCATCTGCTTTCCCTGGAAATCTGATGCTTGATTTGGACACAGTTCAATCCTCTCTCCTTATAAAGGCTGCTGAATAAATGCTTCAAATTTAAATTCTGCCCTTAGCTTAGACTTCTCTGGCTTTCTTAAAAAAAAAAAAAAAAATCATTCTAGAAAGCATATACAATGTACGCCGCTGCCATGACTAACCCTTTTTTCCCTTTAATCCTTTGACTCGCGATAGAGAATTGCTTCCAAGTCGGAAATTTCCAAAATAGTTACATTATAAAAATAATACTTCTTTAAAATACGTTAGTTGCAGAAAAAGCACTGGGGGAAAAAAAACAGAAAACGGAAAGTCACAATGAGAAAAACTCCCTTTAGTTTAAACCTATTAATGACTAAAGCAACTAGCCTGGGAGGCTTGTTTTAGGCAGACGTTCTACAGCATTACGTCCCTTGACAGATCGCATTGAAAAAATACGTGAGCTCCTGGTGCATTTTTGGTTCCCCTGTGCTGAGTGGTGTCCACACTGTGCTCCCCTGAATCCTCCTGACCATGCTGCCATGCTCCCATTTTGCAGAAGAGGAAGTGAAGGCTCTGACTCGGGACCCAGTGTGCTCATGCCACCCAGCAGGTAAGGGGAGATGCCGTCCTCCCGGGGACAAAGTGCTTCTGAAGGGCAGCTGCCAACACTGCCCGCTCTTTGTCATTGGGAGTTGCAGTTCCCCGTCGGTTTCTGGAAAGCACCCAGTCCTGTGCTCTTCACGCTCTGCCCCAAGGGACCCCCAGTTCTCAGCTGACCTGTGTGACCGAGTGGCTTCCACGCCCAATGGAAATGAAAGCATCGGCAGCATCAATTCTTGAAACTATAGCTAACTTCCCAAAACACGAGCACTTTCCAGGGGAAAGCCCAGCTGAGAAGGGCTGCTTGAGTTGTTTCCGGTCATACAGCCAACCAGCTGTGGAGCGAGATTCCCCTTCTGATGTTCTTGAGGCTACACTAGGATGGCACACTATTCATTAATAAACGTGTTTGAGATCAGTTTAGTTTTCCTCCGTTACTCTTTCAGCTTCTTTGAGCGTCCGTGAAAAAGAAAAAGCAAAGCTCAGTGTCCTGGGCATGCCTTCCACAGTGAGGTCCCTTGGAGGTGACAATGATCCTTTGAGATGGAAAGGAACGGGGTCAGTCCAGCGCACTCTGCAGAGGGGGGCAGGTGGGGTCCCTACTGGTGGGGCAACTGGTAGACCTTCTGCTACCCCAGGGAGTGCTCAGGACTCTTAGAGACTCACTGACAGTAGCTGGCAGGTGAAAATAAAAATCCAAAGTCCATCTATTAAAAAAAAAAATTGGAACTAAATGCAAAGCAAAATCCTGTTCTGACCTATTTAGAAAAAAATACAATTTCTCAAAGAGTTTCAGTGAAAAGCAAAGGATCGTGGTGAGGAACTGGGGAGAAGTAAACTCCAAGATAATCAGAAACTCGACTTTGCATGAGGATTTTAGAACAAAATCAACAGCTTTAATTGGCCCCAGATGTTAATAGGTAGCCAGGGGCATATTAGGGAACAGAGATGAAGAGAGCTCCATGTTCCATAATAGAAATATTTTGCTTCAAGTGTTGAACTGCTGTAAGCACAGCTGCAGATGTGTAATGGTTGATCGTTTTCTTAGCATCGCTCCTTCCAGTTCTATCTGTTACAAAGGACTTTTATTCCTCTTGGTGTCATTTAAAATCTAGGAGGGAATAGATTGAATTTTAAAGGCGTTTCCTGGGGTCAACTTTAAAGACAAGGAAACAAGGCAAGGCTGGAGAGTCCAGCTGTGCTAGGGTCTTCCCCACCTCCAACGGGAAGGCGGCAGTCAAAACAAAGTCGTTCCAGCAAGTCTGGGGGGCCCTATTACTTGCCCCATCAGCTGCCCATTTTCCCTGTTCCTGATGGCTGGGCCCAGCTTCTTGCAAGTACTCAGCCTTTGCCCAATTCCAAATACACCTCAAACTTAGGTTGGACATCGATTCCTACTGGGGGTCCTGGTTGAGAAACATTTAATGAGTTTCTCCTCCCAAAGCGATGTTCGTTCTCATTAGAAATTTCCTCCAAACCATAAACCCGTCCAGACCCGGAAAGGGTTGAATCTATAATGCTAAAATTTTGCTCAGTGCGATAGTCCTCGAAAGGAGTGGAAAGAGAGATTTAGGGACCAGTTAGCAGTTCCAGGGCCTCCTCAAGGTCAGCCCCTTGTTCCAAGCAGTTCTCTGTCCATGTGCAAGCCCGGAAACAACGTCTGTACACTCAGGAGGGTAGCACATGGGAAGCATCCTCACTGCAGGCTGCCCGGTGCATTTGCAGCCTTGCTCTGTCCTCAGTAGCTATTGTGCGTGCCCTCTAATCACAGAGGCTTTCACATGGCATGGGGAGGGGGCCGTGTCCTGTAACCATTGCCCCTTCGCCCCTCTGTTCAGGAGGTGGCAGGTCCCAGGGACCCACAGTTTGTAGGCAACACCTCAGGGAGGGTATGAGTGTCCATAAGCTGTGGTCCAGGACAGAGAGTATCAGACACAGCACCCTCCCCCCAGATACGCCGATTTGGCATATTATTTTGAGTCAAGGCACTTGAAAAACAGGTGCAAACAGGACACTCTGACTTTCCTTTTTCTTCCTGAAAGAAGGAGGTAAAACTCCCACATGAGGGGGACCCTCCCTGACCCAGGAGGAGGAAAGCTGAGAACTCTGTATGCACCAACCTGGGGAAACGACACTGTCTTCCCAGTCACTTTTCTATCATTAAGTGTCTTAGCCCAAACCGGTCTTGTCACCTTTTCACAGTTCACTACCCCTTGCCCAACGCAGTGTAAATACGTTCAGTCATCCTCCTTCTTGGGAGCATCATTTCCTTAAGAAGATTCCCCTGTCACGTAAAACTTCCATTAAGTAAATGGGTCTGTCTCTCTCTTGCTAATGTGTCTTGTGTTACCTGGAGCCCCAGCCAAGGACCTAGGAGAGTAGAAGGAAAAATAATCTCTTCCTCACCTGCAAGTCGTTAGGGATGAATCCTGTTCCCCAGTTCTTTGCTTCCAAATCATAGAGGCCGGTTCTCTTGATTTTGCACCATCTGTGAGTGAATGCCCACCCCCCTCTCGTGGCAGGATTTCCATCAGTGACACCCACTGTGAGTGCTGGCCTCGGGGTAGGTCTCTTACCCATGACCGCCTTTCAAGTCCTCTTCAAACCTCCTGAACTCAGCCCCTATTCCACCCCTGAAGTAGCTCAGAATACCCTCAACCTCTCGCTCTCATGCCCTCCCCGAATCCATAAGCAAATTCTGTTTAACATTGAAAACACACCTACCACTTCTCACCATCGCTGTTGGGCTGTTCAGATCCAAGCCCTGCTAAATCTTGCCCTGATTATTGTGTAGCCCCCTCACTAGGCTCGAGTTAAGCCACTGTCCCCTCTGGTCTAAGCAGTATATTCGGATCATGTCGGTTCTCTACACAAAATATCCTATAGGCCCCTCTCAAGAGTCCCTAGAAGGGCTACAAGACCCTTGTTTCATCTGAGACTGAAACACCAGCCTCCCTGGCTCCCACCCTCTAGGTTTGCTCTTCCCTCTGCTCATGTGGGATGTTGTCTTCTTGGATTCACTTCTTCCAAGGCTTTTCTCATGTGTTATTTCTTCTTCTGAGTCCTTCTCTTCTGCCTTATTTACAACTGGCCCCTCTGTCCAGTGGCAGCCTCCATCCTTCTGCTTCTCCCTTATAACACCCACCTCCACCCACCATGCTATCCGTTCTGTTGATCTCTTTATATATAGTTTCTGACTGTATCTACTAAATGTAAACTCTGAATGGCAAAGATCACTGGATGCCTTGCATTGCTTAGTCTCCACTTCCCAGTAAAATCTGTGATACCTAATGGGCATTCAATGAATATTTATCAACTGACTGGTTGTATAAAAGGGCTGAGCAAACCCAAACTCTCTGTCCCGATTTCTCTGTGTGTCAGCTCTCCGAGCCCTGTCCTGGTTGCCTGGGGTTCCCCCAACGAGAAGCCTCTATGCGAACACAGCCTGATTCTTTACCGTTGACAGCATACCTGTTCCATCTACCCAGAGGAACCTTGCACGCTTCCATGGTCCCTTCTGAGACTGAAATCAGCCACCAGGAGATCTTTATCTTCCGTGGAAGCAATTTTATCAATATAAATCTCCATCATTATCAGAAAAAGACATTAGGAGGAGGACATTCTGTTTCCTGAATTACCCAGGATTAGATTAACAAAGTTCATTTATTATTAAACTAAGGTACTATTAGAATATACTACCGTAAGGCAGGACCGGGTTATGGAGTACTAAATGATTCAAAAAGAGTATTAACCCATGCGTTCTCTAAAAAATTCAAAATTGAAAACACTGTGGAACTCATTTCCAAGAAATAAAATAGAGTATAGATGCCATATGCTTAAACCATTAAAAATAATTGTTACTTTTAAAAATAAATGTCAGCTGTAAAAAAGGTATAAATGAGGGGAAACTGCAGAGGCCTTCTGCAAGTTCACGACTGAAAGGCGGTTGTATTCATTCACCTTCAAACATTAAACATGCTGGAAGCCCGGCCATCAGGAAGGGAAGCACGCAAGATCGGCGAGATCATAGGTCACTCCTCAGTGTATGGATGCATTTTATAAGCTTTATATATATTTTATATGTAGAGGTGCCACTGCCTTTAATACATAAAAAAAAGCAATGTGTTTAACAAGGCCTGCCTGTCACAGAAGGACAGCTCTGGCATCCTTGTATGATGAGAGGATGCTCAGTTGTTTGAAGGAGAGGGAGAAGGACCAAATATTGATGGCCTGTAAAGGAGGCGCCTTTTAGCAGTGACCCTACCTGGTGCACACAGCACACGGACGGGACGCTAATGGACAGGCCACTTGACAGAGGCACATACAGAGTTGGAGTAAAAAAAAAAAAACTCAACCAACAGGAAAGTATGCACCTCACACAGCTGGTACCTCAGCACAGATGGTCATGGTGAAGGCAGCATGGGCTTGCCCTTCTTGCCCTCCATCCTCTGGCCTCACATCCCTTGGCCTGCAAACCAGCCTACCTAAACTTACACCATTAAAGAGTAACATCTCAACCCACCTTACAGCTCAAGAGGAGCAACTCCAATCTTTCAACTGAATTCAACATTTATAAATCCCATATGAGACTAAACTTGATGGGACTTGTTTGCGCGTGTGTCGCCATCACCCTGTGTAGAGAGAAAATGGCACAGCCACAGGATGAGTGCCCGCCGCTTAGAACACTCTGGGCACAGTGCACCTGCACAAGAGTAATTAAAGTCGCCCATACATTACTTGAATTACTTGAAAGAAGTTGAACTGATTCTAAAATTACTCATCTTTAGAAATGTTTTAAAATATGTCCTTCATACCATCTAGGATAGAATATTCCAACATAGCTACTGGTTCACTGACAGAGTCCTTAAGAGATTCTGGAACTTTGGAGAGGCTTTCAGGAATCATGAACCAATAGCATTTCTTGAACTTTTGTCAACAAACATCCAAAGGATTTTAGGGAAGGGAGAGCCTAGAATGTGCTCCATTTTTCTGACCTCCAGGCTTTAGCAGGTACACATCCTCCATTCAGCTCAGGTAGATTGAGGGGGAATTCCACTTTGGGCTCTGCTGGCATAATTGGGCTCTCCTCAAAAAAACAAACAAACAAAAAAAAAAAACCTAGAAAAGCTGAACAAAACCCAGCTTTTTAAAAAATTAAGTAAATAAATAAATAATACAAATTAAGTTATAAATTAAGTAAATGCATTAAGTAAATAAATAAATAATACAAAGATACATTTATAAATAAAATTTCAAGCCATTAGAAATTTCCAAAGCAACTAGGACTTGAGACTTGAGAAGCCAAGATTCTAAAGACAGAGGGGATGGGGTAGGAGAGAGAAAGAATGCTTATAGAGAGAATTCATTTGTTCTTCAGATATTTGCTGGCTTTTAAGTGGTTCAGGTTTAGAGGCCAAGAAGCCAAGCAAAAGCAAGAAGAAATTCAAAATCTGAGTTTTTTTGGACATCTCTCAGGAGATGGGAGAAAGCAAACAAACAATAAAAATAAAACTAGAGTTTAGACACGGGACGGTCATCAGAATGTGAAGGACCGCGCTTCTGCACCAGGATCTTTCTCAAGGTATTTGCCTACTTTTGCACAACACAGAAGCAAAGGATCTGCATACAAAGCATCTGTAAAGGTGGGCAGAACTTTTGCAACCTATTGCTACTCGGATCCACGAAGGCAGAGTGGCTTGGACACACTGTGACTCTCATGGGGCCCCCATGGACACCGCTTAGAATGGGACATACCAGTCATATAAAAACTGAACCTGTCCTTGGGTCAGAGAAGCCCATGACTGGATTTAGATGCTGGGCCCTTATTCTGCTTTATTCCTGAAAATAGGGTGCCTCTCCTCCAGAGAGAGATAATAGCCTCCAGAGACTCTACAATTTCTTTTCATACAGGAGGCCCATTCCTCAATAAAAAATTACTATACTTATCAAAAAACCGTACTAAGAGAGAAGACAACAAAGTAGAACCACAAATTACCAGAGATGTAAAATGGGGTGAAAAGGGGCAGCCTGGGTGGCTCAGTGGTTTAACGCCGTCTTCAGCCCAGAGTATGATCCTGGAGACCCGGGATCGAGTCCCATGTCAGGCTCCCTGCATGGAGCCTGCTTCTGCCTGTGTCTCTGCCTCTCTCTCTCTCTCTCTCTCTCTCTTTCTCTCTCTCTCTCTCATGAATAAATAAAATATTTTTTTTAAATGGGGTGAAAAGTAAGACTCACTTCTTCAGACAGTGAGCATGTCTGTGGTGGTTCCCAATTGTTAGATTGAACTAGCCAGGTCTTTGGAATTCCAAGCAGAATTATGGCTGTGCCTTATAGAGTGTAGAGTAATGGGGTGTAGAGTAATAGAGTAGATGTGGTGCAGTATCTAATTAGTCACTGAAACCATCTGCCAATATCTTATCAAATCTCAGCATTATTTTTATTCTAGCATCCATGACCTTGTGGTCGGTCAGGTGAATCTCAGCCTAATATGATGACTGGGAAGAGAAGGGACAGGGAACAACTTATTGTACCTTATTCCTTTTTTTTTTTATTATCCATGAATAAATGAAGTCCACATGTATCAGTCAAACTACAGTCTCTTCCTCTTAAACGATCACTGGATACCGAGTGCTTATGGGCAACATGATGTTGGGTTTGTCTTGTATTCATAGAGCCCAGCAGTCAGGCTTAGCAAGTTCTCAGTGAACTTGACCAAACAAGTTGTTAGCATACTCCACATCACTTCATGTGTCATTCAACCCTCTTTGCTTGCTAGTTAGCTACAGCTAGCTAGCTAGTTAGCTAGACAGAGAGAGAGGTAGGTAGATGGATAGATAGATTGGTTGGTAGGTAGGCAGGTGGACAGAGGCAAAAAGAGAAATAATTACCTGCCAGAGTTAGAAAAATGTTTGAAACTCATCTGTACTATCATCATCTATATGAGAATGTCCATCTTTTTTTTTAAGATTTTATTTATTTATTTTAGAAATAGATAGAGAAAGTGAGTGTGAGCAAGTGGAGGAGCAGAGGGAGAAGGACAAGCAGACTCCCCGCTAAGCGCAGAGCCTGATGCAGGGCTCCATCCCCTGACTCTGAGATCATGACCTGAGTTGAAATCAAGAGTTGGATACTTAACTGACTGAGCCACCGAGGTTCCCCACTCATCTTTCTTTGAACATGTCACTTCAATTTACAATTCTATGCCTGACCATTGTCCTTCCTTTTCCCAGAATGCTCTCCTACCAGGGTCCTGAACTTTACATTTTATAATCTCCTCATTCTTCGAGATACTGCTCAAAGCCATCTTTTCTAAAGGACTTATTTTCACCTGCAAGCAAAATTACCTATCATTTTTCTGCTTTTTCAAATATTTTACAAATACTTTTATTTATTTTTTTGTATATTTTTTATTGGAGTTCGATTTGCCAACATATGGCATAACACCCAGTGCTCATCCTGTCAAGTGCCCCCATCAGTGCCTGTCACCCCATTACCCCATGCCCCCCCCACCTCCCCTTTCCACTACCCCTTGTTCATTTCCCAGAGTTAGGAGTCTCTCATGTTTTGTCACCCTCACTGATATTTCCCACTCATACAAATATTTTTATTACAGCATGATCATATATTAATATTCACTTACAATTATAAATTAAATTTTACATATTTAGGAGAACTACTGAATGAAGCATAATATTAATTCAACTATTTAATAGGTAAAATTCATGAAGTTTTACATCAATTTGCACATACTTGCTTCCCTGGGTACCAACCTTATTATATAACTTCCCTTATACATTAAATACGAGTGTTCCTGAGGAACCTCATGTGCATCTGTGTAACTTGTTTTAAATTCATTTCATAAAAGTTCATTAAATAGTCATTAGAAGGGCTGTATTTTCTATATTTTTGAACTCTAGAATAGCGAAGTGTATTTTGTTCACTTTTCTATCTTTAAAAAGCCAGGCAAAAAGTGACAATATGTGTTTGATGTGTGCCATGAAAGCCCGAAGAACATTTGCATGTTTGAAAACTCAACTTGGCCAATGACAACCCGGGAGTTATCTGGATATCACTAGAATGTTCTCCTTTGTTTAAGAGCAAAGGTAATTTTCCACATCCTTGAAACACTATTTGATAATGTGTGTGATATATACATACATATAGATAGATATCATTATATTGATATAATATTGATTTCAATATCAAAAAGTTAAATGGTTATCTATTCTCTAAAATATGCAAATGTAACAGCCTTCCATGTCACACAATAAAATAACATAAGGTATTTGAGAAGATGTCGTATGACTTGTCACAATCACTGAGTATTTTGAGTTTCCATCATGAAAGTAAAAGAAGAACTCACCCACATGCTGCCATTACATCAAGAAGAAATTCCATCACAGCTAATAGATTATTTGGACATCTAAGTTAAGCCACCTGAGGAATGTTTAGACTACATTTTGCCTGAAAACATATTTAAAGAAAAAGATGACTGGCGTTACACAAAGTGGTCAAGCATTTGGGAAATGAGACCCTTCTTGGAGCCCCACAGATGATGGTGCAGGAAGCCTGGCGCCCACAGAGCCACCATCCCAGCCCTCTTCAGGAATGCCTTTACATTTGTTTGGGTGGGGACACGGACGGGTGGGGGAGCTAGAAACGCCTTGTTGTGCAGAATTCCTGTCTGGTCTAGCGGACACTTAGCTTCCATGCACTCCCCAGGAAGACATGTGCCATGTGTCAGCTGCTGGCCACAGAGGGTTCGTCTACGAGTTAACATTTGGGGCAGGTGAGAAGCAGGAATCCCAAAGACAAAACAATTCAGCCTAAGATTTTGAGACAAGCATTTGGCATGCAAGCTATCCGCAGCTGAGTATGAGGAAGTGACTCGGAAACAGTGGCTTATGCCCATGAAGGAAAGGAAGCAGGAAACCACAGAATATTCCAGAACGCCAAGGGGGGGTGTGCCACTGGGAGCATGACACATGGAATAGCCTTTCCAAATGCTCTCTGTTCTTGGGCAGGTCTAGAAATAGGCTTTTTCATCCACGCAGTGCAGTTGAGGGTCAAAAATAGCAGGCCAGGTCCTCTGTTTAAGCCTGGAACTGCATAACCCTTGCGCAGACGGGGCACAAAGACTGCCCTGGATCATCTCCCCAGTTGCTCTTACTGCCCGGAAGAGAAGGAAAGTGCACTGACTCTATCTTGAGTGCATGCTTGTGTGCCAGCGTTTGCACTGGTGCAAGAGGAACCTCTGTGCGGTGCCCGCCTAGATGCGCCAGGTGTGGGGAAGCCTGGGGCCTAGGTGCCGAAAGGCAGCATTCGTCCTCATGGAAGATGCAGGCAGTGGGAGCGTGAATGTCTCCCCAAAAGGCTCTCTGTGTCACACCTCTCCGAATCCATTGGCCAGTAGTGGCCAACTGACCATTAGACCAATTGCTAAGGAGCCACCAGAGAAGTCTGTTGACTCAGGGCAGCTATGTTATTTAGAGGAAAGAGATATAGAACATATTTCATTAAAACTTGAGATGACCGGGGGCACCTGGGTGGCTCAAGTGGTTGAGTATCTGCCTAAAGCTCAGGCCTTGATCCCAGGGTCCTAGGATCGAGTCTTACATTGGGCTCCTTGGGCAGCTGGGAGCCTGCTTCTTCCTCTCGCTCTCCCTCGCCTGCTATGTGTCTAGCACACACATACTCTCTCTCTCTGTCTCTCTCTCTCTGTCAAATAAATTAAAATCTTAAAAAAAATAGACTTGAAATGACCAGAGTCATTGCACTAATAAAACAATAATCCTCACTCTCACTGAGCTTTCACCTTGCTCCTGGCATGCTTCTAAGCTTTTATATCATCAGTCCTTCAACCTCTCAATAACCTCGTAGTAGTTTGCTAGGGCTGCCCGAACAAAGCACCTCACATGGGGTGACCTAACGGAAATTACTACCTCACAGTTCTGAGGTTGGAGGTCCAAGCTCAAGGTGTGGACAGGGCAGGGCCCTCCTGAGCCTCTGACGGGGACCTGTTCATGCCCCTATCCTGATCTGGTGCTTTGCTGGCGATCCTTGACATTCCTTATAGATGCATCACCCCAAACTCTGCCTTCATCTTCACACGGCGTTCTCCTGCGTCTGTGTCTGTGTCCAGATTTCTCTCCTTCTCAGATGCCAGCCGTACTGGACCCATTTTCACTTGATCACCTCTGGTAATGACCCTGTGTCTACACTAGATCGCATTCTGAGGAACGCTCTCCCATTCTACTCCATTGTAACTAATTTAAAATAGCTACATTTCAATATAGATTCCTATTCTGGGCTTGAAATTCCTTATGAAATTGAATATTGTTTCAACAATGATGCTACGGCCTTCCTCTCTTCCTTTCTCTTTCCCTATCCCCTCTCTTTCCTTCTTTCTGGGATATCTTAAAATTTAAGACACTGCCAATTTCATATGTTCCAATCCTAGGACTTAGACATCATTATCAGATGCACAATTTGCAAACTGTTTTACTAATTCATGGATGCCAACTCAGGGTAAACACAGGAAAAATGAAACAATGAGAAACACCAGGAAATTCTTGCAAAGTAGTAGAGCATGAGAAGCTGTAGCTGTGTGCCTTTCACACAATCTATGTTAGGAATAGTCAGCAAAATTCCCCTGCTATGTCTCGAATTCCCAAGGAGAGAAAAGAGCTTGTTGACTTTTCCTGAGGGTTTTTTTTTTTTTTTTTTTTTTTTAATGTTGTTCTGGGCATCATTCAGTAATCCAGTTGCTCCACAGAGTCAAGAAGAAGCTGACTTTCTGTTTCTGCCAGTCCTGGGAGGTATTTCCATTTTCCCCTCCATTTCTGTGATTTATCTATTCCTGCATTTAAGCCCATCCTATGCACTCTAAGCTGCTCTCCTGAAATGATGCAGAGCTTTGTCTGAGGAAGAAGGAGGCTTTGTTTTGCAAACACACGGGGATACCTATTCTTTGCATTTCTTTTCATCCTCTCTGAGATGGGAGATTCTATTTTTAGACTGAGTCTTGAGAGCCACCCACTCAGTCCCTAGGAGAAGCCAGAGACAAATTACAGAGTTATTTTGAGGGATGCAAAGACAGCCCCAGAGATCAGCAGGAGAGGCATGGGCTCTGCGCTCGAAGGAGAGCTTCTGATTTCAGTCTCCGTGTGAGCATTCGCTATACTGGTTTCATCTCCCTCATTGTTTCAGCCTCTGTTGGGAAATGAAATCTTTCCAACATCAACTGCTTCCCTCTTTCAGAATTCTCAAATCCAGAGGCAGGCATTGACAAGATGACCGACTCAAGCAAACCTGCCACCCGGGTAATGAGCCTCTGTTTCCAAGCCAGGCTCGGTGCTCTTAGAGTACATTAACTGGTTTCACATAAACAATCCTGAACTAAAAAGATAGGCCAGCCTCAGCCCCATCATTTAGTTGGTAACAATTTTGGCTTTTATCCTACCCCCAACCCGTGTGTCCCTATCACACATTCCTCTGGGTCAGTTCCTTACCCTCCCTCAACCCTTTTTTCATAATCCTATCTTTTCTGATTACATGCAATTCGATTACTCAGCACAATTTACCACGTTCATAAAGGTCTTCCTGGCTTGTACAGAGAAGACCCAGAGAGCAAGAAGCAGATGATTTATTTGAATGTACAATCTCTTTCCAATGACAGCAATGATCTTATTCCAATTACTGATCTCATTGCAGTATGGAAACCTCATATAGAGGTGAATTACTATTATTTTAAGGTATTTTTGTAATTCTATCTTTAGTAATGAAAATGTTGAAATATTTAATATTAGCTTGCTGGATACAAAATAGATCTAATTGCATATCCTTAACTAATAAATCTCATTAAACATGGTTATTCCAATGCTATTCCCTAAAGTTAGGCAGCTGTAGATGGTCAGATTTAATAATCAAATGTTCTTGTCTTGAACAGAATACAAACGGTGCCTGTCCTTTGCCTACTTGTAGGACCCTGAATAGCATCAATCAGAATGTAAAATTGCATGCTAATGATGTTATTCATTAACATACATTTTAAAAATGAATCTCATTTTAGATATGCAAATACCTGGGTTAGCTGACTTGCTCTGAGATACAGTCAAGAACACACATCTTGACAGCCTACTGAACGGTCTATCCCATTAGAAGTTGTCATACAAATCCTCTAATACCAGTGCTCACCATATTCAAAATCCAAGGAAACCTTTTTACTCCTCCTCCAGCCTAATTCAGGGCATACACAAGGCAAAAAGCCATCCTGCGTGGTGGGGTCCACCCCCCACAACTCTTTCCTGGGTGGTTGATGATTAGTTGACACTGGAAAGGAAAGAAGGAAGGAGAGCAAGAGCTAGACCTACCCTTAATTAAGTTTTCAGTTTTGTCCAATCTTTAAATGTGCATCTTGTTTTCTTTCATGTGGATAAAATGGATAGTAGCTGCAAAGGAAAAAAAAATTCTATTCATCTTTCTCCCCAAATGAATCTTTCTGTTTTTTTTTCCTGTATTTTGACCCCCTCGAAGGGAGAACCAAATAAGGCACAAGATAAGTTCTCATTCTTGTCATGTTTTATACATGACATCTCACATTTCTCACAATCAAAATAGTGATCGTCTAGACATGGTTGATATTAAAGATCCAAAAAAAAAATTGTAAAGCCTGAGTTTGTCAAATGTTAGAAGTTGTGTTAGGATTCCCTTTAATTTCTTAGTATTTTACTCTTAAGCTGTGAGTGTGGGAAAGCCAGACTGATCTCCACACTTAACACATGGAGACATTCATAAGGGAAGGCAACGTGCCAATTTTATGGAGCAAACCAACAGAAAAATTCATGATCAAAGTTTCCCTTAAACGTTTTTGAAAAATGTCCTCAAGGGACGCCTGAGTGACTCAGTGGTTGAGCCTCTGCCTTCGGCTCAGGGTGTGATCCCAGGGTCCTAGGATCGAGTCCTGGATCCGGCTTCCCTGCAGGGAGCCTGCTTCTCCCTCTGCCTATGTCTCTCCCTCTCTCTGTGTGTGTCTCTCATGAAAAAATAAATAAAATCTTAAAAAAAAAAAAAATGTCTTTGGGATCCCTGGGTGGCGCAGCGGTTTGGCGCCTGCCTTTGGCCCAGGGCGCAATCCTGGAGACCCGGGATCGAGTCCCACATCGGGCTCCCGATGCATGGAGCCTGCTTCTCCCTCTGCCTGTGTCTCTGCCTCTCTCTCTCTCTGTGACTATCATAAATAAATAAAAATTTAAAAAAAATTTAAAAATGTCTTTAAGAGAAATTAATGCTTCGATGTATGTTTCTGATGTGCAGCCCAGCGTGATCCTCGTTCTGAATTCTCATAAGGGGTCTCAGAGCACAGAACCAGGTTTTATCTGGCCGACAATTAAAAGCTTCTGTGTTCCAGGTTGCCACATGCCACTCTCTAAGCCCTTAGCTGCTCCAGGTCAACCACGGCTCATTGACGTGGAAGCACCTTGGCCAGCGCCTTTCAACGGTGCTCTCTCATTA
This sequence comes from Canis lupus familiaris, assembly GCF_011100685.1. Lineage (NCBI taxonomy): Eukaryota > Metazoa > Chordata > Mammalia > Carnivora > Canidae > Canis > Canis lupus. The sequence continues at coordinate 30,314,066 of NC_049223.1, read as the reverse complement.
CAAGTTTTCCTGGGTCATCATTTTCTGACCTGTGAGTCTGCAATTGTGATGGATAGGAACTGAGTTCCCGATATCAGGTGATTTATTTATATTGTCCTCTAGGTCGATAGAGAAATGATTGTTCCCTCGTTAACTTTTGGATTTTTAAGTCTTCTACTTAAGTCTCATGTTTTTGTGAAGTTGAAGCCTTGAAGATTGCTTCTCTGGGTTCATGCTGAATCCATCTGTGGATCAGAAGCAGGGGTCTGGAGCTGGTACTGGCCTTGCCCTGATGCCTGCCGTGGAGTTCAGGGGAAACATCAGGACTCCCAGCTTGAGAAAGGGTGTAAGCACTTAAGTCGTGTGGGATGTCCCCTCACTGCAGAGGGGTCTAGGCTGGACCTTCCTCCACTGGGTGCTGCCAGGAGCAGCAAGACGTCCCTTCAAAGTCCCCATGTAGACCATCAGTGCCAGTGTAAGACTTCAAGCAGCCCTAAAAATTCTCTTCACAAGGAAAAACACTTTTTTTCCTTTTCCTTCCTTCCCAGCCTCTCTCTGTCACCCTTCTCCGCTTCCTCCTTCTCCCTCCCTTTTTCCATCCTCCCCTCTCTTCTCTCTCTTTCTTTCTTTTAACAATATGAGGTGATGGATGTGAACTAAACTTACTGTGCTAATCATTTCACGCTAAATGTAAGTTAAGTCACCATGCTGTCCACCCTAAATTTGTACAGTGATGTATGTCAGTTATATTTCAGTAAAACTGAAAGTAGAAATCATATTGATTTCTACCTTTAAAAAAGGCAATGCAGAATGACCGTTTGCTGGCATTGAGCCTCCACTCTCACATGCCCTCCCCCAGCATACATTTCAGGGTGTGAAAGTCCGGCACTTGTCTCCTCCAGGTCTTGCCAGGATCCTCCATCAGAGTACCTAGTTTCTAAGGGAGAGACCTCACTTATCCCTTGACTGTGAGGTACCCACGCAATCACTGCTCTTCTGTTCAAGGCGATTGTCTACTTGGTTGCTTTTGAAAGGAGCTTTATTGCTTTGCATCTTGAGCAGAGATTAAAACTGGGTTTTATTGGATAGGAAAGGAAACCAGTTTTGCTTCACACTGGTAACTCCCAAAACAATTGGCAACAATGAGTTAATGTCTTTAGGCCTTCAAGTCCACCTTTACTTAGACTTTCCATTTTAAATTGGTTTCAAAAACTCTTTTTTCTCCCTCTCTCTCTGTGAAAATATTACTTCTTATATCGATTCATTCCTCCCTGAGACCTAATACAGAGGTGACTGATGTTTAATCATCAGGCAATACTGTAAGAATTAGTTCATATTTGTAAAGATCTTTGAAGAAAAATTGATCCATTTAGGTGCTCAGCATGCCTCAACTGTTTGCATGATTATCTGTAATACATTTTCAGTGGATCCTGTGTCGACGTCCACTGGAACTTCACAAACCTGAGTTCTTGAGCAGTTCTCTTCATGCGGCTTTGCCACAATTCCATTTTAAGACAGAATTGTTCACGCTTGTTTGCTGGAAGTATTAAAAGTCAATTCCAATTCCATCTCTCTTTCATGAGGGCAACTTTCTAGGATTCTTGAAGAAGAGAGAAGCTCAGGCAAATTGTGTGCTTTCCTGGGAGAAGCTCTTCAAAAAAATGGATTTAAGCCTTCCTTAATGACTAAATTAGAACCAAAGATGAAACCAGTTGCTCTCTTCCTCCTCTTGGCCCCAATGAATGCTTAATTAAAGGATGCTGCCTATGAATATATAGGTAAAGCACTGCCTGTTTAAAAGCTGTTGTTGTAATATAATAAAACAGCACTTGAGTGCCCAGTGCTCTGATATCTCCAGACACTAATAGCCATCATTGATTATAAAATAAAGTACAGAACGGGATTTTATCAATGAACTGCCCCGTGCTTATTTTGGCAGGAAGGAGGCACACAATGACATTACTTGTAGTCATCCAAACAAGAGTTGTTTTAGAGAGGTGTGGCCAAAAAAAAAAAAAAAAAAAAAAAAACAAGTAAAAAAAAATGTTATAAATGAAGAGTGAATGAGGTTGGGTGGAAATCCAGGGGCTGAATTAAAATGTACAGATTATATGCAGAGACGGCAGGTTAACACAAGAGTTGAAAGGGAGAAATAAGAAAAGAAGGAGGAAGGGTCCACAGTGGGGAACTGTGATCATCTTTGTGCCAAAGGAAGTAGAAAGGGTTTCTAGTTTTGTCAAGAAAATACTATACAGGACTTGAATGTGTGACCCTGAGAGTGGGACATTCTTACACAAATACCAGATTAAGAGTAAAATATCGAAACTCGGGTATACGGGCAGACAGGATTAGAGGTTTTACTCAAATGCTGATGGAGGCAATGAACATGCATATGCTTCCTAAGCAAGAGAGTTATACAGACAAAGGCTGTGGGCAAAGAGTTGTAAAATATTGAGCAGTGGTGAACACACACACACACACACAAGCACCAGGAGTAGAGCCTCAGTGGGAACATGGGCAGGTATCCTGTGTATATTCAGGCTTTTTTGTCTTCTCTACACAATAGAGTGACCGGGGCATCTTTAATAACAAACCCTCTCCTTCTATCTGCAAAAAAATCCAGCTTATGTTTTTAAATGTGTAGCTAAAACCAGCTGGCTGGTTGAGTTAAAAAGCTCTTACCAGAGAGCTAATACAATGATTTTTGATGGCTTACTCAAGGGTAGCAAACTGTGCTTTGTTTATCAATCAAAATACCTTTTGCCAGAAACTTCCTATAGCTTATTTGAAATCAGGTAATGATGAGGGACAGATGTACATCCATCACAACTAATGGAGAGAGTAATTTGAACCCATCAATGGGGGTCCACGGTGTGACATATGAAGAAAACTACATCGAAAGCCTAAATAAAAGGGAAGCATTTTTATTCAGTTCAAATGTAGATATTTTTTGTCAAAGCTAGCAAAAATATGCACTCTGATACAAATATATTTGCTAGATACTACTTATCTATAAAACTGAAAATTCACTCATAAGTTTAAAATATACTTTAAAAGACATCGGACAAGTCTGGAAAACTCACTCACGAGGATAGAAATCTTATCAGCTGTCTTCCAAAAGATTTTCCTTCTTCTAGAAAATAATAAGCTGCATTCTGTTCTTTCAAATGAACTTTTGTAGAGTAGATATTATACATTTATTTTAAAAGCTTTGAATCTGCCTTTTCATGCAATTACATCTTTGTTTTTATTCAGCTTTTGGATAGTATTAAGAACATCTCATGCATTCATGTGTGGATCAAATATCAATAATCAAATATACATTTGAGAAAGTATACTTAGTCTATGCTTGAAATGGATAAAAATGCCTATTTAACTCTGCCCCATTTTCTCATTTCCTGAGAGAAATACAGTACTTAGAAAAAAAAAAAAAACATATGGTAACCACTTGCTCAAGATACATTATAGATTCAGTACTAAACAAGCAAGCAAACAAAACTCAAAATACTCTGAGAGCAAGAAACTTACATGATCTCTTCACTAACCTATCCTCAGCACCTAGAACAGTACCTGGTATGTAATAGATGCTCAATAAAAGTTTTTGAAAGACATGATTAATCAATGAATAAACAAATATTATCACTGGTTATCTGCTGACTGGTTTTGAGCTTTCTGTCTGAGTGCATATCCTTATCCAACATTTCCTATGATGGCCAAAGCTTTTCTTAATTACTAATTAGACTAGGCTATAGCAACTGAACCTAAGGCAAACACAGCAATATTCAACAAATTACAAAACAATACAACTAGAGGCACCCTAATAGCTTGGAGCTTCATGTCATTATCAAGTTCTACTTTCTAAGATGAATTTCCAGCAAGTGGGATTATTACTGTAAAAAGCTATGGAGGGATTGGATGAGTTTTCCCAATACATATGTCTACATATGCTCAAGTAAGGCTGACCACATACTGAGCTCAAGTAGAACCGAGAGACATGTAAGATGTTTGGCACACATCGTGTGATTAAAGGAGAAACTTGGGCACTCAGGATCTAGTCTTGGCCTTAAAAAGTTGATAGTAGAAAGGATAAAGTTACCAACAAAATATATGTGAAACCACACCATAAAGAATAAAGTTGGTTGAATAGAAGTTGGTTTAAACTATAGTGGAATCCCTCATTTTCATAAGTGTTCAATTTTGTAACTCCTGGTTATTTGTTTTCAATAATATCTAACACCACTGATTTTATTTCTTTTTAAAGGAAATCATCAATTATACCCTCAGGTTTTAAATGTATTGTCATCTGCCACATACCCTCACTTGGCTTTGACCAACACTGAAACCTCATTTCACCATTAGGATTTACCAGAAAAGAAAGAAGAAACAAATAAAAATATGTTAGACTTTTGTGGCTTAAAAACCCTAAAATAGTTATTACTTGGCCTTTTACAAAACAAAAACAAAGCAAAATTTCTAGTGCTTATCTAAAAATATAGCACAGAGATTCAAAAAGACAGAAAAAAAAACCCTTAAAAGATAAAAGATGTGTTGAATACACAGAAAGAGAAGAGAAAATGAATAAAAAATGGTAGTCATAAGATCACAGAAATGAACTATGTGAATCATAAACATATCATTAATCATAATGTGAAATGTGTGACGATTCCTTGATGATGAATGATGTTGAGCATCTTTTCATGTGTTCGTTGGCCATCTGTATGTCTTTGAAAAAATGTTTATTCATGTCTTCTGCCTATTTTTAAATTGGATTATTCATTTTTTGTGTTGAATTTTATAAGTTCTTTATGTATTTTGGATACTAACCCTTTATCGGATGTCATTTGCATATATCTTCTCTCATTCCGAAGGCTGCTTCTTAGTTTTGTTGACTTTTTCCTTCATCGTGCAGAAGCTTTTTATTTTGATGCAGTCCCAATAGTTTATTTTTGTTTGTTTCCCTTGACTCAGCATCACTGATCATCAGGGAAATGCAAATCAAAACCACAGTGAGACCACCTCACACCTGTCAGAAGAACTAAAATCAACAACACGAGAAACAACAGATGTTGGTGAGGATGCAGAGAAAGGGGAACCCTCATGAACTGTTAGTAGGAATGAAAACTGGTGCAGCCGCTGTCAAAAACAGTATGGAGGTTTGTCAAGAAGTTAAAAATAGAACTGCCTCATGATTCAGCGATGGCAGTAGTATGTGTTTACCCAAAGAGTATAAAAATACTAATTCAAAGAGATACATGCACACTTATGTTTACAGCAGCATTGATTACAATGGCCAAATTATGAAAGCAGCCCAAGTGTTCATCAGCTGATGAATGGATAAAGAGGATGTGGTATATACACGATGGAATATTACTCAGTCATATAAAATAATGAAATCTTACCATTTGCAATGATGTGGATGGATATGACGCCGAGCAAAATAAGCCCGTCAGCAAAAGACAAATACCATATAATTTCACTCGTATGTGCAATTTAAGAAACAAAACCAACAAACTAAGGGGGAAAAAGGAGAGAGAGAGACAAATCAAGAAACTGACTTTTAACTATAGGGAACACACTGATGGTCACCACAGGGGAGGTGGGTGGAGGATGGGGGAAATAGGTGGTGGGAGGGAGGAGTGCACTTGTTGTCATGAGCACTGGGTGACTCATGAAAGCATTGAGTCACTGTATTCTACACCTGAAACTAATGTGATGCCGTATGTTAACTAACTGGAATTTAAATAAAAACTTAAAAAAATAGTGAAAAGCTGATAAAACAAAAAAAATGGAAAATTTCAATATACATTTCTCAGAAAACCACAGATAAAGAAGCCATGATTCTAATAAAATATATAGATTTGATTTGAGTTTAACATCCCAGCCTTGCTTTTTCACTTTCTCTAACTTCTTCTCTTACTTTTCCCAACACACAATACTTTATTCTGGAGAGATAAAGCATCACTTACTAAAAAGAATAATTTGAATGCATCTTCCATCATAGTCCAAATGCAAAAGTCAGGGTCTTTTTTGCAATGGCTGTAGACATAGTTATTTTGGGGGTCCAGTTGTCCAAAGCCATTTCATAAGACAACATGCAATTTTGTTACAGCACTAACATGATTAAGGCAATGATTTTCAAGTAAGTATAATGAGTAGCTCTGAATTAGGATGACTTTCAGGAAGATGTTTGGGAAATAAAATCATGAAGGCATTAGGGGTCCAGCTTGAGACTTGTATAGTAGATCATTAGGCGGAATATTTATTTTAAAAGACCTGAAAATGTAATGACAACCATGTCGAGCTACCTCAGCTCAGTAGTGTTATTTAAATTACAATTCCTTTAAAATTACAAAAGTGAAGATAAAAGCTGTTTCATTGAAAAGTAAAATTATTTTAGGATCCATATATAGGTATATCATTCTTCCTAAATTAAGCAGAGTTCAGTTTTAGAAGAATCACATCTATTTTTGCCTGTTGCGTGACTTTCTCATCAAAATAGTCTTCAAATATAGTCAATGCAATCCAACAAAGTCAAAAGGAAGTGGTTCAGGTTATGCCTTTATCCATCTATCCTCCCATCCATCCATCTGCCTGTCTACTCATCTATCCATCCATCTATCTATATTTTTGTCCTCTACCCAGCCTCTGTCCATGCATACCTCTAATCACCCAGTGGTTAAACCCACAAATATTTATTAGCACTTACTACGTGCCAGGTACTGTTCTACATGGTAGTGAATGAAATGACAAAGTCTCTGTCTTGGACTTTAAATTCTAATGAGGGGGATCCCTGGGTGGCGCAGCGGTTTGGCGCCTGCCTTTGGCCCAGGGCGCGATCCTGGAGACCCAGGATCGAATCCCACGTCAGGCTCCCGGTGCATGGAGCCTGCTTCTCCCTCTGCCTATGTCTCTGCCTCTCTCCCTCTCTCTGTGACTATCATAAAAAATAAAAAAAATAAAAATAAAAAAAAATAAATTCTAATGAGGAAAGATTGACAATAAACAGATGTACATGTAAATGGACATTTACTTGCTTTGGTTGTAGAAGATTATGGAGAATGATTTGTGGTTAATTAATTTCTTGGACCTAGAAATTTAGTCTTGATTAGGTCAGTAAGTCCCTCACTACCTTACTAAGAAATCTTCTTATAGACAAGGTGCAGAGAATCCGAGTGTGATAATATATGCACACCTTATCCCACAACTTCTCAGCACAAGTGAAAGCAAGTGTCAAAATCACATAAATAACAGTAATATTTAGATTTCATTAAGAAAAGAACATTGATTTAAGTAGTTGAAGTACTTAGAGAATATTTTTATAATGGAGTGTACTAAGATCTAAACAACTGAATTTGATTTCTCTTAGTCATCATAGTGCATCTAGAGAATTTATTCCTACTTCCTTATTCTTGGCTGTGGGACCTTGATGCTGTTCGAAAGCTACACAGCTGGTCTATGAGCAACTACTTAAAGTGAGGAAACCACATGGGATGGATGAGACTAGAGTCAAATGGAGTAAGAAGCTCAAAATAATATGGACAACATTTCAAATGTCTATTGATCCAAGAGAATAACTTCCATCCAATTTGAAACTGATTAGTGCTAGACACATTTTTGAAGCATTTCAAACACCCTCACCTCTTATACTATCATACTCTACCCCTTCACTAATTTTTGCCTCTGACATTTCCTGAAGAAAAATATTAGCAGGCTTTTTTTTTAATAATAAAACTAATTAGTGACCTCAAATACTTTAAATTGCTTCAATTTTTCCTATTACATCATCAACCATAATGTACATACAATAATACTCATTAGATATGACAAAATATTGCACAATAGGTATCCAAGGAAAATAGAACCAAATAATTGTAATTAATACTCAAAGAAATATAGTTCTGTGGGGAAAAATGTATGCTAATACTTTTAATCGTATCGGCAACTGTATGATTAGTGATACCAATTTGGTAGTGCCTTGCTTAAATTTGGAATTAAGATTAGAAGAATCTGGGTCATTGTTTAAAACCTAAAAGCAAAAGCTTTTGTTTAAGTAAAAGGATCCTGTCCTTGATTCTTCCAGCAGCATCATGATATAAAACATGGATTAAATTGAGTAGATCCCTGCCCGCTGATTCTAAAATGAGTAGTTACACTGGAATGCCTCTAATCTGCTGCACATTTTGGAAGAAGCACATGAAAGCTTCTTCAAAGTAGTGCAAACGTAGAGTGAATGAGTAACTGGGTGAATGAATGAGAGGAATCTTTCTGGTATCTTCTTTGATACATGCAACATATCTATGTGAAAGAAAATCTGAGTTGCCAATTAGGTCTTTGAACTCTAGGTCATGAGGCTTCCAAGAAGGTTTTTCAAGTCACTGGTCGGTATTCTGGTCTGTAGGGTGGATTTTACGCCAAGAGCATTCTGCGGTAGGACGAGTGATGCCGCCCAGCTTCTGCCCAGGGGAATGAATGTAGAGCTCCCTGCTAGAAGACAGTAGCTGGGTCAGCGCCATGGGTCCTCACCAACCATGGCCACACCAACCAAGGTCACTTAGAATATCTGATCTGCCACCAAAATCAGAACCATGAAAAGTAAAGCCTCATCACCCTTCCTAGTAAGAAGGGATGATTCTCAGGCATCAGTAGAAGCTCCTGGAAATACCACTCTACACAACTGTCAACTTTCCTCTTCTACATACTTGCTGATCGCACTTTCTTTTAACATCCCCCTTACGTGACAGGAGTTGAGAAGAACTGCATGTTTTCTCACAAATCTCATTCATGCACATGAATCTAGGCTTCTGTCTTCCAGCAGAGCTAAGGAAAATGATATGGTGGGATACTTAAAATAAGTAGGTGCTAAGTCACCTCTCACGTTCTTTGATGATGTGCTGACGTTCTCGTTGTTAAGCTTGTGTTTACTCCGACTGCTTTATTGTTCCACGGAGCTAGTTTTCTAGTTTTAACAGTTAGACACTGTTAGAGGCTGTACACATCACAATGCTCACACTTGTGAGACCAAGTTAGAGCCTGTTTCCTGCCTGGGTTCAGATCCATGGTATGAGAAGAGTTGAACAGATACACGCTTTGGTCCAAGGGACTTAAGGTCTACAGATTTGAGCTTCATTGTAAAGACAAAACTGAATTAATAAATCCACAGCATGTGGATTTAAAGACACAACTGAATTAATAAATCCACAGCATGTGGAAGCAAACTGAATGTCTGGTATTTGCTGTAAATTATGTTCCCTGTCATTGATGTTTGAAGGATCAACACAGTGCCTGAGAAAATAGTTTCTAACCTAAACTGTAAATCATCCATGTAAGTTTGTTCTTCCTATGAGAACTGTGTCTAATAAGATATTAAGTAAATACTAGATGTATTTGTTCTTAGAGTTTACTCTTTGAGGGCGCACTTAGGCCTTCCTTATGTTTTGAGGTTGAGCCAATGCCATTTTGAAATGTCTGCAGGCACACTTGCATTACACAGACACAAAATTAACCTAACCTGGGATTTATCTCTGGACACATTTAATTAAGCTTTGCCTTTTATCTCGCTGTTTGTTTATTTTTATTTTTTTAAAAGCCTTGTAGCTGCAAATCTGACGTGGCTACAATCCAGTAGTTTGTGTTTCTGTGTCCTGGAGGCATGAGTAATTTAAAAACTCACTGGAGATTTATAATCTCATCCAGACAGGTTTTGTTAATATTCCTTACAGACTATACCCATTTATTAATATGTCATAAGGTCTCTTTAAGCAATAATTTTTCTCATCAATTTAATGTGACAAGACCTGCAGTTTCATAGTTTGATATTATCCCTAAATCTGATTATATCACACATGTATAATGAACAAAGACTAATTATGTAATTAGCTCCTGTCCTGTTGCATTTGAGAAACTGTCCATATTACATTACCCTAAAAATCTTCCTTAGAATCACAGTGACATCCTACTGTTTTAGAATAGGACATTAGTTTTAAACAATTTCTCTCTCTCTCTTTTTTTTTTTAAATAAAAAGTTCCTTTGATTACAGATGAATTTTACTTTTAATTACATGTCTACTATATAAACATTGTTTCCCTCAAAGCAGCTTTAATATTATGACTGGGGCTATAGAGCATCCCTCAATACAATGTGGTTGCCTTTCAAATGATAATATAATGATTTATCAGGGGCAAGGCTGTGCATGGGAATATCTCCTCCTTTACAAGAAAGCTCATTCTCTTTGTTTCTACAATCAAGTTTTTCTCTCTTTTCCACAATGATGGTCTACCTATGGGGTTTATAATTATGAATGCACTTTGAAAAAACTAGAGGTATAATAAAACAATAGCTTTCATCCTTTGATCATCAAGAAGTTTTTACCACTCATTTAAAGAGGCATTTCACTAAATGCTTCATATATTCAAAATAAAACTTAAAATTTTGCTAAAGAGGTAATTATTCTTACCGGGGAAAAAAGCATGACTTTTTAATGAAGAGAATGACTTTGTTTAAAATAGTGAACTTTAATTTTATTTAACTTGATATGCAAACTGGAGAAGAAAATGCTTGAAGTTCAAGAAGCCAGGAGTCTTTAGAATATTTTAAAATCTTACCGAAAAAAAGGGAGAGAAAGCATTGGAATCTAGGTCTAAAAGTATTGTTTTATTAAAATATTATGCTGCTTGTCAGCATGAATTTTTATTATAAAATAAGACACACTGCAGTGTGGAAAGAAATAGAAAGGGTTTCAGGCTATGACTTTTCCCTTACTGCTGACACACACAGTGCTGGAGCAGACCCTGTGACCCTGTACTTGGTGTAGTAGCTGTTATTATGTGTTGGTGTCTTGGTTCACACCCCAAATTTTTTTAATGTGTATCCCAAAGTTAAAACAACAACAACAACAACAACAACAACAACAAACTATTTCAAAACTATCAGTGTTTGGGGTTTTTCACAAGGAGAGACTCAACCTGTTGGGTGAAGGAGCTCCCCAGCCTGTGTTTCCCCTGGAAGGGGTAGGTGTTGGTGGAGATGTGTGGTCCTGCTTCTCATCATAAACTGAAGGGATGCCAGTGTCTCCAGCTCTCTCCGTGGAACGTACCTGTGTCTTGGTGAAGAGCAGTTAGAGAAGATGAGTGGTGATGAGATGGATTTTCTCGACCCTTGCAAATAATTTATTAGCCCATTTCCCAGTTTACCATTACTAACTAAACCTTGTATTCCTAGGCAAAACACCACACCACAAGAAAAATATGTCATATATTTTTGGAAAAGGGTGTCAATGTAAAATAGCAATAAATGCTTTTATGTTCTTTAGCTAAAAACGAAGCATTTAAATTTTACACAGAAGAGCCCTATCTAATTTATAGATGATATGTGAATTATTGCAAATGGAAACCCCTTGGTGTAATGTAGCTCATGGTTATGATGAAGCAAATTATGTGTTGGAATTATATTAGCAAGTGAGAAATACAGTTTTTATTTTTTCAAAGGAGCCCTTTTAAAGTCTTTTGAAATGTAATGCTCTTCAAAGTGATGTTATTGTTCTTCTCTGCTGTAGTTGTAGGGCTGCATAAATTTAGTATCATGTTAGAAGGCCAGTTGTGCTCATCCATAAGCTCATGCATGTGTGACCTCCCTCCCATCTCACAAGGGCTGGTGAGTAAGTGGAGGGAGCACAGAGCACAGGACGCAGGCGGGCCAAGACCCCAGAAACCCAACACATTATCTGCTCTCCAAAGCACCAGACATCACTACAGCCACGTTCCGCACATTCAAGTGCATGTGACCAGGTTGTAACCCCCAGTCTGCTGCTGTCTGTTCCTAAAATCCTAAAAGCAGGCTTGTTTTCCCGACAGCCGCCCTCTTAACCTTCACAATCCATGGTTCACATCAGTCTGAGAACACAATGCTCAGATTGTGCCTGTAACATGATGGTTTGGACATGCGGGAATGTTCCACTCAAAGAAACAAAAGGGTGTTCAAGATAAGAACTTCCTTTACAGAGTCTCATAAAGCAAGTGGTAGTTTAGGAAAGTCTTTTGGTCTTCTGTTTTCTCAGACCTTGCAATTCCCTTAAAAGTTGTTGAGCCAACAGGGCTCGGGCTGTTCATGAATGAATGTCGCTCGGTGGGAAATGTGAATCTTGGGGTCTTTCCAGTTGGGCAACGTCTTCCAGGCCTCATCCTGGTCAGGAAGGTCAGGGCTGCCGGCTGGCTCCTAGCTGCTGTCACCCGCAAGACCAGACGCCCAGGTTCTCCACTCGGCTCTGCCAAATGTCTTCCTTCCCAGTTAATAGAGACTTGGGTGTTGGTCTGATTGCTTTTGACAGTCCTTATTCTTCCAAATTGCCTCAGTGAGCCTGTAACACATCCCCAGAGCAGCTGCTCTTCCCTTTCCTGACAGCATGTCATGTCAAAATACTCTCAGGAACCATCACTAATCAGGCGCAAAAGCACTCTGAATAAATAATAATAATAACAATAACAAATCAGAATGGGCTTAACCCTTCCTTGTGCGTCATCTGATGACAGATTCAAGGAGATTTCACTCTTTAGGAGGACAGTTATATACTTAGGCACTGGTGTGAAAAATTAGAAATCTTGTCCAATTTCAAGTGAAACGCGGCCTAAGAATTTGTAAATGTGGTGCCTTTATTTTAGTGACGACATTTACTTTATAAAGACTGCTTTAAAAATGACAATTGTAAATGTGGGAGGGAGGAGTGATGCAAAGATTATCCAAGTTCTTAGAGATGAATAAGAGAAGAAGGAGATTGTTGAAGGTTTTATAGCATCAATAGGCTTTAAAGAGAGTATCAGTGAGCTTTACCAATTTTGACAGGTTTCATTCCCAGAGAGGGTGGTCAGATTAATTCTCAGTTCTTAAATATTTCTGTTTGACTACAAAACCAAGGTCCACATCAGTATCTGCTGAGTTTTTCTTAAATTCTGAGATTATATGTGTATCTATATATTTACATACAAACATATTCCTTTGAGCCTCAAAAAGTAAAACCAGGAAACTCACAGAGTTATAACAAAGCGGCTTCAAATTTAAAACTTAACAACAACATTAAGTCTATGTTTTGTTTATAAAATCATAAGTAATTATTCTAACCTCATTCACATTACAAGTGTATTCTATAGAGGAGCATATTGTATGTAAGGAAGGATTTTCATGTGTTATGTTCTTAGCAGAAGCCAAAGATGCTATATTAAATTTATATGTAAATATATTTATATGTTTTTGCTATATGTTAAAAATGGTCATGTGACACAGAAAACAGAATTAAGAGGAGAGTTCTAATACTCCTTAAGAAAAACTGATTTTAAAGAAAGCATTTTCAAAAAAGCATTTCATACAGTAATTACACAGCATTTTTATGTGTCCATTAAGGAAAAACCTCAGGGTTTTTACCGAGAAACTTATTGTCCAAAGTACAGAAAGGCAACACTCGCCTCTCTAATTCTAGCATTTCAGGATATTCTCTGTATATTTAATTTTTTAAAAAACTCAACTTATTGGAAGGAGACTCTGAGGGCTTCTGGCAGCATATAGTTCAATTCTTGTTAGTTATTATTTATGCAGTTTTTAAAAATACCATTACATGGTATTTTTTAATATTTATGCTTGATGAATATATATATATATGTATAAGCATATACATACATAAATATATACATACAAGAGTATATGGATTTATATGGACTTATCCATATAAATACATATTTACTTTGGGGCAAACTTGTGAGACAGTGATGATGTGATGTAGACTGCATCAGGCAAGGGAGCCCACAGTTCCTGAGGACCCACAAGTTGCCTGCTGGGAATATGATATCTGTGAATGTACAGAATCGCCACTTCAGGTCCACAGGGAAGGCCACACTTATCAAACAAAGACATGAAAGCTGATAGAAAGTGAAGACCCACCCCACAGGACAGGCCTGGCGAGTAGTGTGCTCTTCCAACCCTGCTTCCCTTGGGAGGGGATTTCAGCAAGAGGGTGTCATAGTGGCAGGAGACTGTGCTATGTAAAATGAGCTTGAAGAAGGGGCCCTTGGATAGAGACAAGGTGAGTCTCTGGGAACTGCCTCTAAGTGGACCATTACATTAGACCTGTTCTATGGTTTTCCCATTTGAAGAAATGTACCAATATCTTTTTGCATGATATACAGTGAGATATCTGAATAATCAGAGGCTAATGGGCTACATTATGGGTCTTTGGCTTGGCGTAAAAAACAAGCAGGGGTCAATTAATCTGGTGGACTGTTAATTACAGTGAAGCCACAGTTTCAGTTAGACATGGGAGTAATACTGAGCTTTCAGGGCTGTTGAAGGAATTTATGAAACCCGTGTATCGAACTGATACAGAATCCCATGTTGGCATTTGCCATGCTCTTTTCCAGGTATGCACTGGTAAATACGTTATATCAGTCCTACACTCTTTTATTTCAGCCAGTTAAATATTATAACATATTTAAGAAAGGACTGAGCTAAAACAACCAGCCAAATTAATACCTAATTGGAAATCTGATTACTGAGGCCAGGAGAAAAGACAAGATATCATGACAGACAAATATACCATTCAGTTCCTCTGAATACGTGACTTTCGAACTGAGATCAAAAGAATCAAAGGAAAGAGAATGGGTAAGAATAAAAAGATAAAACAAAGCCATGCAAAAGCCAGCATTTCCCCAAGTGAAACCACATGGGGAAGAATACATCATGCTTCACACCTCAGGTGAGGATGGGGATGGAGGAAGAGATAGGGGATAGTGCTGGAGAGAGAGAGAGGAGCCAGTTCCTGAGGGTTCTGGGCTGTGGCCCAGGTTCTTTTTTTTTTTTTTTTTTTAAGATTTATTTATTTATTTATTTATAATAGACATAGAGAGAGAGAGAGAGAGGCAGAGACACAGGAGGAGGGAGAAGCAGGCTCCATGCCAGGAGCCGATGCAGGACCCGATCCCTGGACTCCAGGATCGCGCCCTGGGCCAAAGGCAGGCGCCAAACTGCTGAGCCACCCAGGGATCCCCCTGTGGCCCAGGTTCTAGTCAGAAACTCAAGTGTCCTAAAAAAAGCATTGAAACAAAGTAGAATAGGGAACACTGATCAGAATTGGGTTTCCTTTCTTTACTTTTCTTTTTCTTTCTTTTTTTTAAAATTTTTTGAGGATCATGACCTGGGTCAAAGGCTTAACTGACTGTGCCACCAGGGTGCCCCCAGAATTGGGTTTCTAAAGGATAACTCTGACTATACTAACAGGGGATGAATTATGCAGAGTAAATTTGCAGAGGCCCCTTCGATGGGCTGGCAGTGGGACAATGGAGCTGGGGATACAGCTGGGAAAGAGAGGCTAGGAGTGCAAAGATCTGAGGGACATTTCAGAGGTGAATGACTTGGTAGCACAGAAAGGATAAGAAAGAGCACAGTACTGAGTATGACCCCAAGTTGTCAACCCTGGGCAGCAAGACAGAAGGTGTGTCATTTCAAGAGGTAAGGGACACAGAGACATTCAAAAAAGATTGTGTCTTGGGATGTCTCTGTGGAAGGAGAACATGCACTCAAAATTGGATATGTTGGACTGAGAAGTCTTTGGGATGTCAAGTGAAGGTGATGCAAGGCAGCAGGTACAGAACCATGGAGTACAGAGTGCAGATAGGAGCTGGGGATATAACTGATATAATTTTGAAACTAGTGATCCAATGATGAAGACATGAGCATGGGTAAAACTGCATATGGAGAAAAGATAGAGTGAAGAGAGGGGACAGTCAGGAACTGAATCTTGGTACACATCAGCGTGTAAACACCAGGACTAGAAGGTGAGGCAAGGTGTTCTGAAGCCACATAAACAGGAGCCCAGGAAGGGGTGTCAGCCACGTGCCAAGTGCTACCTGCAGGGAAGCAGAACAAGGACTTAACAATAAGTTTTCAATTTAGCAGCAGGCACCTTGTTTTAAATTATGATTATATTAACAATAATTTTGTACATGGAATCTCATATAACTCTCTAAAGAGTGGAAAACTTGGAGATTTAGAATCTAAAGATGATGATTACTCTCCAGAGTTGCATGCTTGTGATTAAAGTCTATGAGCTATGATGACAAAGAAAGCGTGTACCCAGGGAATTCATGGAGGGGCTGCGTAGGAACAGGAGATAGGTGACTTACAGAAAGGACTGGTGGGTGCCTTTCCCTCAAAAACCAAACAACAGTAGATCTTGGAATGGGATTTTGAGTGAGGTTTACCACACTGTGTTGTTTGCACTCATTATACCTCTAGGTATATCAGTTTAAAGGACGGCATTTCACTTCTACTTCTTACATTTAGAAGAAAGCTTTCTTTGGTATTGGATGGTAAAAGCTCTTATAATTTTGGGTAAGTCGTTGGGTAGAATAATGACTCATGAGCAGTATTTGTAATACTGTGCTCTGTGGACTCCCGGTCTTAGAACCACTCCAAGTGCTCATTGAGAAAGGTGGAATTCTGGACTCTCCATCTGGCCCAACATATGTACGAAGCAGCTATTATTACTTGTGATTTATCATGATTATAAATAATGAGATTCTAGTTTCTAAGCTATATATATATTATATATAGCTTATATATATAATATATATATATATATATATATATATTTTTTTTTTTTTTTTTTTTACAGAGAATTTGTTCTGTACAAAGACATTTTCCCTCCCTGGTTCTTGGAGATTAGATTCTCTAAGAAGTCATCCATCTGGGATTCTTTTAAAATGCCCACCCTTCCCAATGGACTCTCAATGTCAGTTTAGTACATTTCACTCTTTCTTGGATCCTTTTTCCTACTTGAATACCTGTAAACAAATTCTTCAAAGGCAGTACGTGATAATAAACTTCCTAAGTCCTCTTATTTTTGAAAAAGTATTTGTTTCTCTTCACACTTCAGTGGTATTTGGGTTGGGTATAGAATTTTAAGTTAAAAATTATTTCCTCTCCCCTTCTCCCTTCACCTAGATGTTTGTGGACAGCTGGCACTTGTTCCAGCTTCTGCAGAACTGCATCTCTAGTTTCTGCCCTCTGAAAATCTCCTGCCCTGGCTCATCTGTTAATAACCTCCCATCTTCTTATGATGTACTAGATATGTGTTCACAATCTCTGATGGCCTGCCACCCCTTCCTGAGAGTCCCCTCATTTTAACGATCACAACAAAGAGACTTCAAGTAAGAGAAGTTAAACCAACGTGAAAGCTCTTGCTCTCTTGTTTATATTTTTCATCGGAATGTTTTAATGTGTCCACTGTGTGCAATGACAAGTTAGCATGGTTGTCTAATTTTCTAGGGAAGTTCAAAGTGCTGTATTGGGGTTCTGTAGAGAAACAGAACCAATAAAACATATACAGCTGTACAGAAAGAGCTGTTTTGGGGCATGGCTTATGTGGTCATGGAAGCTGACAAGTTTTCTGATCTACTAGTCCACGAGATGGATGCTCAGGGGCACTGCTGGGGCAGTTCCAGTCAAGCCCAAAGGCCTAAGAACCAGGGGAACCTATGGTGAAAATCCCAGTCCGGGGGCAAGAGAAGACCTATGTCCCATTTCTGGCAGTCAGGCAGAGAAAGAAGATTCAGCCCTCATCTGCTTTTTCACATTCTTCAGGCCCCCACAGGATTGAATGAGGTGCCCATTCTGTGGAGGGTGGTCTGTGTTACTCAGTCTCCCAGTTCAAATGTTAACCTCACCCCAAAATACACACCCAGAAATAATGTTTAGCTGAAGCCTGGTTAAGCTGACACATAAAATTAACATTTACATCCCTACAATCTCAAGGTCAAAGCATCCCAAGAAAATGTCAAATACAGTCCAGTTTAAAAAAAAAAAAAAGCAGTTATTGGAAAGGGGGCAATAGGTGGCTTCAGAAGCTCATGGAAGGGGAAAAGGAACCTTATATTCCTGAATTGAACTAATTCAAATGTGTGGAGCTAATGAAAATGCTCATGCTTTATCTGATTTGGGTCCATTGCAGATAATCCCATTCATTATGCCACACAATTAATACCAGAGTCTCTGATACAATGAAACACCTTTTTTGGGGTGCAAATTAGGATAATTAAATGACAAAGAAACAAAATACTCAAAGAATCAGAAAAGCAAGCCTGGACAAGGTAGGGACATTTCCACATCTGCATTCCCTTGGTCAATTCTTTAATCAGTGTTAGTAACAACCCCTTGTCATGTCCCCACCATCATTACCTTTACACAAATCTATGATTAAAGTACATATCTAGCGAAGTTATTCCATGGGATGAGTTCAGGACATTCCAGTGACCCTTCTTTCAATGTCAGCTTAATACCAACAGTTCAAGAACTTACTTCTCCATGGTATTGCATGAAGCCAAAGTCAAGCTGACAATTCCAGGTAAAGCGCAGATGTTTGAGGAAATGGGTACCCTGCGAGCATGCCTAGTTTTTTTTAAACGTGTTACTCTCTGACCATATCACATATTGGATTCCTGGTTAATTTAATAGTCTGATGTTCTTAGGCTTGGATTTGCGTGGCTCCAGGAGACGTGTGGCTGACCCAGCTTCAAAGAATCTCTAACTATGTGTAATTTTAGGTAGCATTTTCTGGCTTTTACATTTTTGGCTAGGGATCGCAATGAGTCTTACTCCTGAGAGTTTTAAGAACCATTAGGACCAAAGACATTGGGGGGGGGGGGGGATGAGTTAGGCAGTGGAAAATGGTGGAAAAGGGATTTTCTTTTAATCAGTCACAAGTACCCTACAGCTTTTCTCACCAAACTCTGCAAATGGAATAAAGGATGACTTTGATTTCATGTAAGGAAAGGAGGAATAGGCAAGTTGCTCTGCCCCACGGTGACAGTGGGATGGGGGCCACCACCCCTCAACCTGGTGGGTGGCCTTTTGGGAGGGTTAGGAG
Organism: Canis lupus familiaris; assembly: GCF_011100685.1. Lineage (NCBI taxonomy): Eukaryota > Metazoa > Chordata > Mammalia > Carnivora > Canidae > Canis > Canis lupus. Next base: position 30,295,185 of record NC_049223.1, on the reverse strand, counting down.
AGGCTGAACCTGGACCAGCCCAGAAATTCAGAATGGGGCAGAAAATGACAGTGTGACAGGTGTGACAAGCACCATCCTCTGTGAGAAACATCTGTCAGTACTGCTCGGTGGCACCACTCAAGCACAACAAGCAAAACCATCACTTCACTAGAAATATTCAATACCACTCTGCCAAAGCACACTGGTTGTTATGCTGCCCTATTTAATCTTATGGGGCCTGTGATAGCTGTTATTGTTATTGTTTTTAAGACTGAGTCTACGGCATACCCTCTGGATCTTGACTTAGACTTGGAATTTGGGCTGCTGTTTGGTAAATATTATCCCCAAGGAGCTCGTGGCCTGATGATTCCCCTTTGGAATGGGCAGATCCACTATTAGCCTTAAAATGCAAATTGAACCCAAGAAGGAGGAGCCTGCTGACTTGGCATGACATCCCACCTACGAGATCATGGTGCCAAATCCAATCCAAACAAAGAAAAAAGCCCAAGGATGGGAGAGATTGGAGGTGGGCCTCCCACCAGGCAGCAGGCTGCAATCCTGGCTCACCTCCTGTGGTCTCTGGATTCTCTGCAGTGTTCACTTCACAGGAATCCTTGATTTTTCCCCACCACCTGCACAGCGTCTCACTGCCTAGTGATCAACTGGCCTTGTTGTGGAATAGATGTGTTTGCCTCTTGGCCCCTGAGGGTCCATCAAGGTCCATCAAGGTCTCTTAGTTGTCTGTGAGCATATGTATATGTATGTGTCTCCAGGAGATCTTCACATTGACAAATGCAGCTATATACCAATGGTTTAGGGAGAGGGAGCACTGCATTTCAATAAATGCAAATTGCTAAGGATTACAAGAGGCATCCCAATTTCAAACTCGTTGCAACATAAAAGTACGTGTATATGTGAGTTGATGGAGAAATTAAGATACAAGAAACTCATTCAGCAAAAGTACAGACTAGCTTGGTAACCTTGGATCTGCAACAACTGAATGAGTAGTTCAGAAAACCCTGATTCTGAGAGGGTTTTGGCCTGATATATGTAGGACAGCACTTATAAGCTCATCTGCAGATAATTGGACTTGTCCTAGAGCAGGGTAGTATGGGGCCCCTACAATGGGAACCGGACCTATACATGTTGACATCTGAATTGCTATGTTGTGTATGTCGTGTTTTGTTTTCAATATTTTCCGGCTTTATGGAGGTGTCACTAGTCTACCCATGTAGACTGCTAGTCTACATAATTAATGTATAAAATATGATGACTTAAGGCCTGGATGTGCACTTTGGATCATTATCACCATGATCCCACAGAAACCAAAATAGGTTTCAAGACAGTATTGTCTTAGATTGCATTTTTTTTCACTTTTGTAAATATCAAAGCACTCAAACATATCTAAGTTGGGGAGAACGAGGTCAAATAGTCTGCAGTTATTATTTCTGGAAAGTGGCATGCTTTTGGGTGGTGGGCAGCTTATGTCTGAATGTATACTTCTGTGTGTGTGTGTGTGTGTGTGTGTGTGTAGACTTTTTGGTCCTCACACCAAATATAGATGACTCAAACATTGGCAAGAACAGTAAAGGCATATCAATGTGGAGAAAAAAAAAATCATCTACATTCTCAAATTTGTTAACCAACATTTACTTTATGTGGTTATCATGAGGAGCAAAAGCAAACAAGGTCCTTGTTGTCTTGATGCCCAGTCAAGACTGCAGACGGTGATATGCAAACCCAGAGCAAAGTCTGAAGGCAGAGGTGTGTGGCCAGGGAGGGCAGGCCTCTGGGAAGCCAGCCTGAGAAGTGCTCGGGGTAGGTAGTTGCAGGTTCAGTTCCCATGTGACGCTCTGGGTGCTGCTGTGTGCTGATATGTGGGGGTCTTGTGAGTTTTGGGGGAGGTGGCAGTATCAGGAGGGTGAAGACTGGAGTGAGGGGTGATGAAATGATGTCCTTGGAAGAGAAAACTCACTCTAGGAATCTGATGAAAGAGGAGGACACTGTGGCAATGGGAGGTTCTTTTTTTTCTCCTGGGTGTCAATGCGTGTTTAGGGGTGCCGTCTGCAAGCATGATTCAAGACAGGACCAAGAGGGCATCAGCGCGGTGAGCTTGTGAGGCCACAGAAGGTCCCAGACACTCCAAAAGGCCTGTGTACAGGGGACCACTGTCACATGGGCCTCTGATCCATGGCTCTGCCTCTCGGGTGGACTTGGGGGCCCCCCACGGAGGTGTCCCATTGATGGCACCATTCCCAGAGCCCACCACATTCTCATTTATCCTGAAGATTTACACCAGCACTGCCTCACCTCCAGGCGGAGCATCTGGGTTGCCAGCTACAGACATAAGATCAGAAAAACCCACTTCTTGTCTTCTGAAATTATGGCTAGGATGCACACTCAATTCACTAACACACTTTCCCAAACCTTTGAAAAAAAGCTGTCATCTTGGAAGAGTTCCAAGTTGAAAACACACACCCGATAACCTTCTTCTTCTTTTTTTTTAATCCATTCAACAAACACATATTGAACACCTGCTGAATCCAAGGTACTACAGAGGGACACAAAGGTGGCTGGGGATCAGGACTCCTGGCAGCCCCAAGGCTCATGCTCTTAGGTAGACCAGGTGCCTTCTAAGAACATATGCAAATCCATGTTCCAACTCTCCACAAACATGAAGCAAATCCAGGAGAGTCTTTTTTTATTATTATTTAAATTAAATTTGCCAATATATAGCATAACACCCAGGGCTCAGCCTGGGAGAGTCTTCACTCTCTGCTGACAGCCCATGGAGCTTCTTAAGGAAGCCTTAACCAGGGGGCATCTCAGTCTCGGTAAAACCCGGCTCTAGTGACAAGACCCCAATACTCTGAGGATAGAAGACAAGATGTTTTGCTTTCCTCTCCCATGTAGAGGACCTGTTCTCCTTGCAGGGCCACCAGTGCTGGACCAGCCTTGGCTTTTCTGATCCAATCAATTTGAGGCAGAGCCTGACAGTCTGCACCTGTGACAGCCTCTTTCTCCGAAACTGCCCATCCAGAGAACCAGACCTTAAGAACCACGATCTTAGGGTGTTCTTGTCATTCGCAAGGCTGATGTTGGCTCTGCACTGCCTCCAAGGGTGTCCACGCAGCTCTGGGCCTGCAAGGAAGAGTGTGTTCCTGTGGGCAGTCTCAGGCCAGGTGCCAAAGCCACGGGTGATTTCTGATTTACAATAAATAATCTATTTGGTCTTCATCCTGCTCCTGGCACAGAATTCCTAAAACCCTTGGAATTTTCCAGTGAAAAGAACTGCATGGTATCTTTTGTTATGTTAATGATGTGAGTTTTGGAAGCAACCAAGGACATTCCTGAGTTAAATTCTTCTTTTTTTTTAAGATTTATTTATTTATTTATTTATTTATTTATTTATTTATTAGATAGAGAGAGAGACACACACACACAAGCAGAGGGAGAAGCAGGGTCCTCTCAGAAGCCTGGTGTGGGATTTGATCCCGGGACCCAGGATCACGCGCTGACCAAAGGCAGAAGCTCAACCCCTGAGCCACTCAGGCATCTCTTAAATCCTTTTATAACAAACAAATCACCTCTAGAGGAGGAGCTTGCAAACTGCAGCCGGGGCCCAGTGCTCCCACACTCGTTCACAGACAGGGCCATGCTCACTCATGTTCACACTGAGCGGCTCTTACACATGGGGATGGAGGCCAGTGGTGACAGCCCACGCTGGACGCCCCATCAAACAGAAAACAGTTCCTGGCAGTTTTTTCAAGAAGGCGTTTGCCCCTGCTCTCTGCCCCTGGGTGCCTGGAATAGGCGCGTCCCCAGTGAACAGTAGGTGCTGGTGTATTTCTGGTTACCACCATCGTCTGTTGACAACTTTCCTGGGAGAGAATCTTTCTCCCCCGGGAGTTTGCTCAGGCATCCTTTAGAAAAAGGCAGGGTGTTTTTGGTGGCTCATTCAAGTCAGGGATACAAAGGTGACTGTTTTGAAAAACTGTTTTAAAAAGTTAGAAAATAAATCGTCAATACTCATTTTTTTACCGTGATTATTGCTTTCGCTGCTCACGGACCCATCTACACCCTCTTCATTATCAGAGGGATTCCTAGTACTTCGGATAAGACCTGACGCCCTTCCCGTCTCATACCATGGACTAGGTAATGCTGACCATGAGAGTCTAGATAAAAGCCTTCTTGGGCCACTGGGGGCAGTGGTTGAGCATTTGCCTTTGGCTCAGGGCATGACCCCGGGTCCTGGGATGGAGTCCAGCATTGGGCTCCCCGCAGGGAGCCTGCTTCTCCCTCTGCCTGTGTCTGTGCCTCTGTGTCTCTCAGAAATAAATAAATAAAATCTTGAAAAAAAAGATAAACGCCTTCTTATTGGTCTTTGGACAGAATTTACAATAAAACTGAGATGTATTTCCAGCCGTGTGGCCAGCTGTGAGCATGAACTAGGGCTCCCTGGCATTTGGGGGAATCCAGGAATTCCTTTCTTTGAGGACACGGGGGACAGCCAGCTCAGTGGCCAGTGGTGACCTCGAAGGGATTTGCCCCACTGAGCCTCACGCGCTGCTGGCTCTGGCCTCTTCTCCCTCTTGGTCTGTCCTACCAATAAATATGCTGTGAGGAACACACTTTGTGGCCAAGGGGTGTGAAGAGAGGGCAGGAGAATTTGTGGGGAGCTCTGCATCTGATTGTTGAGTGTTCTTTCATGTTTTTGCCTTTTGGTTTTTTTGGTTTTGTTTTGTTTTTGTTTTTGTTTATGCCAACTTTGCCCTCCCACTACTTACTACAGGCAAACATATCATAAGGGCGCTGAAGTCATGAATCCTTTACCCTCCCGTTGGTCCCATCATGAGGTATGCGATGTTTTCTAGTAGCCCCATAAAAATATTTCGTCGGGGAGTCTCAAGATTTGTCCAGAAATTTGCAGCAGGGAGAAACGCATTAGGTCTTGGATGTAGGCATTCTGGCCACAGCACCCTGCATTCCCAGCACCCATTCCTGAGGCTGGCAGCGTGAAAGATGTTGGCTAAGGGCTGATTTGGCGGTGGGGAGGGCTGCATACCAACCAGCTCATACTTGTCTCTGTGTCCTTTCCGGTGTTCTCCCCGCTGTCTTTGCTGATTGACTTGCCCTGGCCATCATCACAGTTGCTAAATACTTTCGTTATTATTCTAGGATAACATTGTCTGACTTTTAAACGGGTCGTCAACATGCGATGGGAATAAAGTGAGGATTCTGACTGTACATGTCCTCTGATAGATGTTTATTCAGGTCGAGAGAAGCAGGACATTGTTATCATAATGATGAGCTCAGGTAAGAGGTTTGATGGAGAAAATCACGAGTCGTGTTTAGATTTTTTAGGCACCCTGCAAAAATGAACTTCATCCTGTTATATAAATGTACCTGGAGTTATGTGTCGTTGGTGAGATGAACCACCCCTATGGTCCATGATCAGGACCCTATGTCATTTGCTTGCTGTAAAGTAGCAGATATGCATTTCCCTTTCATCCTAATGAAAGCTGGCTAGAAAATGACCTCTCAGAGTCGACACATGTTCCTCTGCAAGCGTAGAGACGAGGCCTTTATTGCAGCCACAAACCAGGTGGCATAGTTCGGTATTGATCAGAGGCGCTTTCGCCCGCGATTTGATACCATGAATGCAAAACTAACTATAGTAGGTGACGTTACTGATCACTATTTTATATGAGTAGATGCTCATTCAAAAATCACCCCACCGCGGATATAAAAATAGATACTTTTAAAGCCTCAGACACTTGGACAGGAGGTAGGAAGGTTGGGTGGGAAAAGCCTATTTAATTCTTGGAGCTGTCTGTAGTGTGAATTTATCTTTATCTGAGATGTAATTCATCCAAGAGCTGGTTGTGCTTTAAAGAGAATAATTAGAATCAAGTTATGATTTTTTTTTTAAATTTAATATATTTCATTTTTTACTGTTTATCACTGTCTGGGTTTTTTGTTATTCTAATCAAGAAAAATGTATCTCCAGGGCTAAGCTAAGAAGTCTTGAATGAATCTTCCCTTAGAAGCACCTCGGTCTTGCACTGTCATCGAGAGTAAGAGTTTTAACCAGTGGAATTTTAAATGCTTTTGTGCAAATGTTCTATGGTGCAATTATATGATGTTAAATGAACGCATGTTGGGAATGAAATGCCCTATTCTGCGTGGTCTTTAATTTGAAGTGTGCTCTTTGAAATTTACTTCAAATGTATTTAGACTGTGATTCCTGAGTATTGTAAGACTCCTTGAAGCCCGTTCTGTGTGCTGTACCTTCAGCTAACCTCCGAGTCAGGCCATGCTTCTTCTTCTCTAATACATACAAAGAGAGTTTCATGACTCTCTTTAGATAATGTAACTACCACCTTTATAATCCATGGGTTGTGATTATAAGGAAAACACTGTGTCATTTTTTTTTTAATTTCTGGAATTTGTCTTCTCTCGAGCTTGAGTTCAGACTTTTCACGAGGTTGTCATAATTAGCGATTGTAATTCTTATCACTGAACAATGTCGGGTTGCATTAGTGTATCGATGGTGTGGCAGCTGGAACAGTGTAGATGCTTCTTAAACACTTTAAAATAGGTGTGTTAATGAGAATAGAAACAGTCCCTTTGGATAAAGGCTTTTAAATGGCAGAAACTTGGATCTCGAGGTCTCCAATTTGCAATTGTTATAACCTACAAAGTTTGTCTTATTGCCCTGGTTTATTTTTATTTTTTCTTAAGAATTACTAATTCATTCTTTAGCCCTCACATTAAGTGGCTTGAATGAATCTTATGCCTATGCTTACAAACTTTTGGGCACTGGTTTCTTTCAATTCTTTCATATTCTATCAACAGATGATTCATGCCTGTTTTGTAGATAAACTTCCAGGTGTCTCCAACACCAGTGCCAAATATTTCCACTGAATATGGCTTTGAGGTTTGGGTTATACACTTACTGTTGAGCCCCATGGGTTACACGCTGGCTTCCTAGAACCACATCTGCTTCAAGCTGTCAGCCAAAAAAGAAAAAAAAATCATATAAAAATATGAGCATGATCTGTGAAGATACATCCATGCACACGTGTGTGTAAGAAGTGCCAAAGGTTTGTTGTTGCTTTAAGGAACAAAAGAAAGTTCCACCATCACTTCTAACATGTTTACCAGGCACAAAATCCTCCCTTGGTGCATGGGATCCTTGCTTAGATGATCTAAGTCACTTAGTTTGCTGGATTATGAAGCTGACTGTAGACTCTTCCATGTGGACAACTTCAAAATGAATTAATGTCTTTATATTTTAATAGCGTGAATTTTTTAACATTATAATCAAATGGAAGAGGGGAAGACTACAGAATGTGTGATGGCACGAAGAAGAAACCAAAGACTGATACAGATGGATCGAAACCAGGCTGACCCACATGGAAATAACAAATCCACAGCACGTGCCTTAGCAGTAATGGGGAAGTTATTATGATAAAACGAATTACTGCTCCTGTTATCTTTTTATAGATGGTAATCTGTTAAAGGATATTGTGTATGAGACTATTACTGCCTAAACTTCGCAAATATAAGCATATTTCAACTTATTTTTAGAGAGTAATTTGCTGTGTTATTAATAATGCTAAAAATTAACTGGCATTAAAAGAGAAGTGAGCTGCTGAATGAAACATAGGGCTCTGTACAAACAACACACACACACACACACACACACACACACACACACACCCCAGTGCAAGCATAATTCATTTTCTTGGAGTGAGAGTTTGGAAGTCAAAAATGTACTTCCAAACTCTTGAAAAGTCAAACATAATTCTAGGGCCAAAACGGACTCTCACAACCATGCACTGCGTATTAAAACAAAATGTGTTCTACAGGTGTCAAAGCAGGAACAAAAATCTTGGTATTTGTAGGATCGGTTTATGGCCGCCCAAATCTTTGACTGGAAAGACTGACACGCCTTTATTTTAATTGCTCTTTGCCTGTAAAAAGCCACCAACATGAAGAAAAGCCTTGGGGATCTTCTGGAAGCTGTGGATAGGGACACTCCTGATTTGGTTAGTGTGTAAAAACTGTGTCCCCACTTTGCTTCTACCCCCAACCCCTCATCCTCATCCTTAGCACGCGGTCTCTTCTCTGGCTCTACCGCTTTGAGGCAGTTACTAACTGAACTGTCTCCTGTACTCTGGCAAAGATAATGTATCTGGGTTTCCTTGGTGATGTCCTAAACACAGAATTTCTGTCCTTCTGCACAGAGCACATGGTCTGGGTGGATGCCCGCTGTGTGCGAGGCCAGCTACCCCCATCCACACAGGCCGCTCCCAGGTGTGGCCCCCTGTGTCTGGGCCAGCCAGGCTGGGTCAGTGGCTGGAGGGCCAGATGCCCTGGGCTGTGTGAGGCTCTCCAGGGTCCTGCTGGGCGGCCTCAGTGGGCTTTTGTGCCCTCCCTTACTGATTCGCCTGGTGCACTTCAGCTTTTCCTTGTCACCATCCTTGTCTGAGTAAGTTATGCCATGGAGAAAGTTTGCCTCCAGGAAAAGGCAGCCCAAGTGCCTGCCTAGAACTTTAATTGCATCAGTGAGGACTCGTGGGACTTGGGAGAGAGCAGGTGGGAAAGAAAGGAATGGAAATTGGTTTGTGCCTCGGGTTGTCAGATATGGTGACCCTATGTTAAAGAAATCAAGAAATGGATCCGGGAAGGTGGGCAACAGAAGGACGATTGCTGTTATTATATTGAATTTTGCCCCCACAGACTTATTTGAAAAACAAGTCTATCAGTGACACAAAGTACTAAAAGTCTCTGCAAAGGAAGGACGTTTGGAGGTCGCCGGGAGATGGGACTCAATAATATTTATACTTCTCTTTGACTAAGAAAGTCACCATGTGTTCATTTCAGGGGGACACCAGGGGCATTGGCTTTTGTCAACAGGACTTTGGATATGAACAAAACACACGCAATCATTTCCCACCAGGATATGACATTCTGGACCAACCCTGAATGTGGGCACATGTGGAAGATGACTATTCCAGGCAAGAATGTTTCCCTCTACTCTCCGACTTACTCAGTGGGCTGTCCGGGAGGGAGTTAGAGAGGATGTGTGCTGTGAGAAGCTCACCCCCAAGCATGAGGATGACGGGAGGGAGAACCATGAGCCATCACTATGCTGAAGCTGATTTAACCAAATGCCTGGGGGAAAATACGGTTCTCAAATAGGCTGTGCTTAAAAATGAATGATATAAATGTTACTCATTGTACAACGGAGGGAAAGACATCATTCACAGGAAGTGATTACAATTCTTTATCTTCTGGGCCCCAGTCACTAAGGAAACTCCAACTGAGTGAGTCAAAGAAATCAATCCCTTTGGAGTTCAGGCTAGTGAGTCATGACAGCTCGTATTTGCTGTTATTAATAGCGATCACATTTACCAAGTGGACAGTCCTTCAGACCTAAAAACATGTCCATATGCATGAGCTTGTTTTATTCACCTTTGAGCTAAACACTATTCCTTCTTATTTTTCAGATAAAGAAATTGAGAGCTTCAGTCTGGCAGAAAGAAAGATTCCCGTGTCGGCTTTCTAAGTTCATTAGAAACCTTTCTCGGGGTCATTGTCCTTCTGCTCTAGAGCTTTCCTGCTTAGACACACATCTGTGAGCTTGAATGCGGAGTCATGGCAGGACAAGCTAGCTACTAGTAGATGGTGTGCAACACACTACGGACTTGTATGTACGTGCCAGCAGTGTGCCCTGTGATTCCTCAATTTTTGATCAGAAGAGAACTGCCAAATTGTGCTTGACTTTCACCAAGAAGTTTTCCAGGGCCTGGAGAAGGAGCTGTCTTCCAGCATCATGAAGTCGGAAGACGTGCGTGTCTCTCTGCTAGAGGGCTTGGAGGAGGTCCTGAAGTAGACGGAGGTCACATGCTTTCAGAAAGCGACGTTGTTCCTTTATAAAATGCCATCTTGGGAATTGTTTATTTTCTGGAGATGGGCAGTCTTTATTTACATGGGGAAACACATGGTTTTACGTGGGTTGTCGTTCAATCATGGTGAGGCAATGAGAGAAGCAAAACAGAACTTGTTGAGCGCCCCAGTGTTAATATAATTGACTGAATGTTAGGTTAACCGTCAAAATCAGAACTTTCCCATACTATCTTAGGAATGAAAACACATCCTGATTAGTAATCCTCACCAAGTTCGGGAGGTTAGAGGTGATTCAGTCTCCATGAATGTGGTCTGGTCGTATTTTAGGAAGGGCCTCTGAGTCATGTGGAGTTGTGTCAAAATATGTGTTATGTTATGTTATTTTAAAAAGGCAGCTTGGAGAGAGGAAATTGAACCATCTTTTTTTTCAAAAACCTCTGCCCTTTAGTGGGAGAAAAGGGCAGGTCATTTCCCACACATCTCACTTACTCTATGTAACATGGGCTGAGATGTATTTTTTACCAAGACATATTCTTAATGTGCTCCGGTATAACCTTACTTACTTAGGGTATTTTAAGTTTGTAACCTGAGCTGTTCTTACTTAATATCTATTGATAGATGTGGTTACACGCAGGACTTTAACCAAATAAAGTTCACTATTGATCTATTATTTTCCTGATGGTTTAACTATCTGGAGTGATGGCTATACAGGTAGATGTACTATTTTTATCAATATAAGAAATGCGTAATTCTAAGTGAACTTCTCAACTTTTCTCAACTCAGGAAAATAGGAATAGGACCAATCTTCCCTATCATCCTGAGTTATAGCAAAATATTTGAAAGTCCTCAGAAAAGTAACAAAATGGTATCGGTGGGTCACACAGCACCTAGGTCATGATAGACTGTCAGGCTGGTTGGTAAGTTTATGGCTCAGAGTCAGGCATATAGTCTCTACTGCAGCCTAGTGAGGTAAAAAGCATCCGAAGTGGGTAAGCTGGTCTCACATGGTGAATCCACTTTGGGGTTCTGATCTTCTGACACCTTTGGATGCTTTTCTCTACAGTACACTAAGGAAGTTCTGACACTTTCCCTTTGTTAGGCCACCTCTGGGTTCATCATTCAGCCAACTCGTCAAGCAAATTGTTGGAGCCATTCCTGGCCCCTCAACAAAAACACTGAGCCAGTGAACCTTCTTAGTAGATCCAGCATGAGTCAACTTTCTATTCTTTCTGTCTTAATCCCATAGATTGAGATACGTTGCCATTCTTACTCTCCAGATTGCAGTTGATATTACTAAGCCATCATGCCACTCTTTCAGTGCATATGACACCCCATCATCAGATTTGGGATTTGAGTCTACTCACAGGCCAAGAAGGAAGGAGAAATCATGAGAGCAGATGGTAACAAGGACTATCAGGTAAGTACCTGGGACAGAAGCTTTAGAGGTCCATCTCGAGATGGGGACACACTTCCTGAGGCAGAGGTGAGGCTGCTTCATTGGTAAAGAAGGTGAAGAGGCTGCCAGAATTAGGGACTCCAGATCCTTAGCATCATTGGAATTTGCTCATATAAACCCAGACCAAACTTCCAAATCCCATCTCTTCTCAATAAAGGTCATAATTTTAATACAAGAGACCCTATGAATTTGGGAATTCAAAATTCTTGCAATTTGTACACCTGCAGGATGAGACTTTGGGTTTAATTTTCAGAAATCTTGACAGAGAGGAGAAAGGATCTCTTACAGGGACAATCTAGAAGCTTTTAGATTCCTTATATAGACTTTAATCTGGGAATATCAAGCCCTAAACTCATCATTTTCTTTTCCTACATTAACATAGTTCGAACTAACCAACCAATTCAATTATACTCTGGTTTTCATCAAAATGTTCTCAATAAGAGAACAGAACAGAACGCATAACCTTATCTTCAATAGACACTTAATTGCATGAATGTAAAGGTGATACTTTGAGGAACTATTTGCCACTATATGCTGAATACTCCTTTACCATGGGAAATAAGGTGATTAGCGCCTTTAAACCTAATCAGATCAGAAAACCCTGAGCAACTCAGAGACCTCATCCGTAAGAACCCATTCTTCTGGAACCACTTTCCATAGCAAATTCTGCCTCAGTCAAGTTTAAATCAGGGAAGCATAACCACTCTGTAGGTTTGTGTTTGGGTGCCTGACCTTCCGCAACACTGGGAGCTGGTTAGGTCACGTGTGTAAGTCTGCTGTCTTTGTGTCTGATGCTAGAGTTTACATGCTGATGCTCATAAACACAGACTAAAACCCTCTGCTCCGGGGATGGTTATATGGGGGAGCTGCAGAAGCAGGCCCTCTATCTGGATTCTTGATGAAACCTCTCAGGAGTTTCTTTGGATTCCGTAAAACTTCTGAATGACTGCTTTTAAGTCATGTAGACACATTTTTAAAAACCAATATGCAGTCATTACATTTTGGTCATTTTTCCATAGAGATTTTTCCAAATCTTTGTTTGTCACATCATCACCATCATCAACAACATAATCTTTGTAAAATAATATACGCATAACACCCGGAGGGCTTTGGGCTTGCTTCACATGTAAGAATCCCTACTGACCTTCGATGATGAATAACACTTCACTGTCAGGTACAGAGTTTAAATATCCTTGTCCATCTGTTCTGACCTCACAGGCACCTGCCCAGCCGATGAGGCCCATACACATCAGTCACTGGACTGCCATAGTTTGAACTGGTTTTCATTTCTTTACTGGCCTGTGGTTGGAAGAGCAGCAAATTGAAGAAGAAGAGGATGCATCTGGAGCTTCTCTGGTCATAGCCTGGGGGCATCAGAGGAAAGTCACTAGGCAGGGAGGGGCCCAGCCAAGACTGACAGGTGTACTCTGGGCTTTCCTTGTGATGGGCTTTTATTGAGGTTGAACCCCAAAAGAAGGGTTTGGTCTGTGAATGGCTACAGACCACATGTCTAAGTTGTGACAGAGTACAAATGCAGAGCTGCTTGCTAATGACCTTTAGGTAAACAGTGGGATTGGGATCACTTCTCGCTGCCAGTGTTTGGGGAAAGGAGGTTATTTCAAAATCTGCTCGAAGAAGATAAGACTTTCACACAGGTTTATGGAGCAGACTTGTACTTGACAGGAATTTTGCAAGCAGCTGAGACACAGAGCAGGCCCTCTGCTCTGGGATCAGATTACTCAGGCCTTACAGCATCTGTTTAGGGAAAGGCAAAAAACATGACAACAAAATGAAAAAACAGAACCCAACCAGAAAGTCTCAAATTAATTATCTTAGAATTTATCTTATCTCAGAAGATAATTTACAGGGGTAGCGGGTGCTGGAAGTAAACATTTAAGCTTTCTGATATTTAGCATCTTTGTAACATGACTGAAATTCCTTAGCTTTAATATTCTCAAAATATATCTTTATTATTTCATTTGAAAACAAAAAACAAAAAACAGACCTACTGACTGAGGGTGTCTCCTATCCCAGGCAAATTTCTCAAAAACACTGACCACGTATCTTATTTCCATTCCCTTACTATGTTGCCACTTGTTAACACACTTGAACCTGACTTCTACCCCCATCACTCCGTGGACATAGCCCAAGGTTGGCATGGCCCTCGTGTCAACAGATCCAATGATCCAACAAATCCAAACGCAATGGCAGCTTCCATACAGCCTCTTTGACCATTCAAGAACACTTGTCACTTCTGGTAGCTTCTCACTTTGTGAAACTCCCACTTGATGGGTCACCCGTAGACAGTTCGATCTAATCTCTTATCACTGATCTACCTTTTCAATCTCCTTCTTCCTCTCATCTGTGAACAGGGATCAGTTTCGTGCTGGAGTTACCTAGACTAGGTCTTTGTTCTTATCCTACGCCCCCTTGCTAGTCGCTCACGTGGTTTCAATTGTTAACTGGGCATCAGTGACTCTAATGTCTGAAAGCTGAAACTGCTCTTTGGAGGTCAGGAAGCACTCATCCCGATGCACACCTACGTCTCCGTGAGAGTGGAGTGACCTGGGTCACTTCTGTATTACCTTGCTACTCTGGTCCAAACCTGCCATCATCTCTTGCCCCAAATGCCCAAACAGCTATCAACTGTTGTCTCTGCATCTATTCTAATGACCCTTTAGTAATGGGATGTAGCCGGAGGATTTTTCAAGTTGAAATTGCTATTATAGGACCATTCTTCTAAAATACTTCTGTTATTTTCCTTTTGTTGTAAAATCTAAGAGCCTGATTACGGCCTAAAAGCCTCTCTGTGGTCTGATTTCTGTCCTATCTGACTGTGCCCTTCTGATTCCTCCTTCTCTTCTGTTTCTGGCTCCTTCCATATGCCAGCTTTCACCCTGCCAAAGGCACGTGTGCTGGCTCTCTTGCTCACCCCCAAAGACCCCTCTTCCAGTTAACCTCTACTCATCCTTTAGACCTGAGTCCCTCAAGGACATCAGTCACCCTCTTTTGCTCTGTTGCTTGTCTTCCCTGACCTGGATTTTTCTCTTTGACCTCAGTCCCTGATTGTCCTTCCATAGGCCTGTGATTCTCGGGCGCCAGCATGCCTTCTGTCCTCTGGAGGACTGCTTTAAGGCAGTATTGAGACCTATCCTAAAAGTTTCTGATTCGGCAAGTTTGATGTGAGGCCTGAGAATCTGCATTTCTAATAGGTATCCCATTCATGCTGCTGCGGTTGATTCAGGGACTATATCTTGAAAACCAGTGTTTTCAAGGGATTCTACTTTTGATATATTTTCTCTCCACACAAAGATGAGCTCCACTGGGTTTGGGAGCATGACTATCTGGTTCATCAATATCTCTCCTGTGTAGTACACAATAAGCTAGGACAGGTGTTCAACAAATGGTCTTTTGAGTGAATTAATATAAGAATGAATAAGTAAATACAAATCATTCGCTAAGGCTAATAAAATGATGTGCTGATCAATACATAATGAATTTACCTAAATCTAAAGTATATTAGCTCCACCAAATAGCTCCATTCTGTTATCTCAGTGTAACTTCTTCTTGTATATTTCTCCTATAGTATATTTTATATATATTTAATTGTGATTAAAAGCACACACCATAATATCTAAGTCTACACTTCCGTAATGTTAATTATAATGTTGAGCAACCAATCTCTAGAATGTTTTTATTTTGTAAAACCGGAACTCTAAACAATAACTCCCCTTCCCCCTTCCCCCAGTCCCTGGCAACCACCATTCTACCTCTGTCTCTGAGTTTGACTGCTCTGGGTACCTCAAATAAGTGCACTCATCTGGTATTGGCATTTTTGTGACCAGTTTATTTCACTTACCATGATGTCCTCAGATTTCTTCCATGTTATATCATATGTCAGAATCTCTTTCCTTTGGGAGGCTGAATAATATCCAACATTTTGTTTATCCATTCATCTGTCAGTGGGTTGCTTTCACATTTTGGCTGCTGCAAATAAAGCTACTGTGAATATAGGTCTACTTATATCTCTTCACGTCCTTGCTTTCGGTTCTCTTGGGTAAATACACAGAAGTAGAATTTCTGGACCACACAGTAATTATATTTTTAACTTTTTGAGGCACCTCCAAACTGTTTTCTGTGGTGGATGCCCCATTTTGTATTCCTATCAACAGTGCACGAGGGTTTTAATCTCCCCACATCCTTGCCAACACTTCTAATTTTCTGTTTTCTTGTTAGAAACACCAGATGGATGTTAGGTGATATTTCCTTGTGGTCTTTATTTGCACTTCCCTGGTGATTAATGATGTTGAACATCTTTTCATAGGTTTGTTGGGGAATTTGTATATTTTCTTTGGAGAAACATCTATTCAAGTCCTTTGTCCATTTTTTAAGCAGTTTGTTTTGTTGTTGTTGTTGATGATGATCTTCTATGATATTTTTGAAAGTCCTAAAATTGAAAATGAACTTAATGGGGGATCCCTGGGTGGCTCAGTGGCTTAGTGCCTGCCTTTGGCCCAGGGCGTGATCCTGGAGTCCCGGGATCAACTCCCACATCAGGCTCCCTGCATGGAGCCTGCATCTCCCTCTGCCTGTGTCTCTGCCTCTCTCTCTCTCTCTCTGCATCTTTCGTGAATAAATAAATAAAAATCTTTAAAAAAAATTAACTTAATGGGCACTGTTGCTGCTCAGCAATAATTTACCTTTGCATGTTGCATATATCATTGTGGATAAATGTCTTATGCCTCAGAGTACCAGGGAAAGAATGTCGTATCAATAAGTGGCTATTTCATCATGATCCTTTCATTTTAGCCTGAAAAGTTAAACAGCTATTCTTCTGCGGCCTATGGTGGAGATACAGGTGGAGGGAATGGTGGAGCAATATTTTGTTCTATTTCAGTTGGACAAATCCCAGATAATCATCTGGAGCTGTTTCAGAAGTAACATCCTGCTTAAAATATTGTCCTTTGCTCCACTTATAGCAAAGATGCAAAATAAAGGGCTCAAAATGATTGGTGGAAGCAAGCAACTAGGCTTGAGTGCCATAAAGATGTGCCTAGTAGAAAAGATTCTCCCTGTATCCTTGCATGGATTTCTCATTCTTCTGGTCATGGGATCCAGTTGGACTCGAATTCCCAGACCTCCCAGTACCTGGTGATTAAGTTCTTCTTAGTAAAACATGAATCAGTAATATCGGAACATAAGAGGACATGTTCAACTTATACCTAAAAGGATTTTTCTTTCCTTCTGGCTGGATGTAAGTTGTAAAGATTGGAGCACCTCAGGAAGATATGAGGTTGGCAAACTGCCTTACTCGCCTGGTCCTGGAGTTAAGTTCTTGGAGCAGAGCCTGTCTACACACCTTGGACTATCCCTTGAGAGAGACGGTATGATCGTTGCATTTGGAGGTCATCTTGTTACAGAAGATTGTCCTTCGCCCGGCTCATACTTACTTTTTTGGTTTTTGTTTTACACTTGCTTAAGTCACTTCCTTGCAGATCTCAACATGACTTATTTGTAGAACTGGGTATAGCTCACTGGAAGACACAGACAAAACATGATGCAAACACTCGATATTTTTGTCGAGAAAGGCAAGACCATGTGCACAGGAAACACATAAATGATGAAATATTACTAAGAACCTATTTGAATAGTATTGACAGGGTTCTCGAATCCTAACTGGAAAGCAAGTCGGAACCTTCTAGAAAGTCAGACCTGGGATCCCTGGGTAGCTCGGTGGTTTAGTGCCTGCCTTCGGCCTAGGGCATGATTCTAGAGTCTCAGGATCTAGTCCCGCATCTGGCTTCCTGCATAGAGCCTGCTTCTCCCTCTGCCAGTGTCTCTGCTTGTCTCTCTCTCTCTCTCTCTGGTGAATAAAATAAAATCTTAAAAAGAAAGAGAAAAGAAAGAAAGAAAGAAAGAAAGAAAGAAAGAAAGAAAGAAAGAAAGAAAGAAAGAAAGAAAGAAAGAAAGAAAGAAAGAAGAAAGAAAGAAAGGGCAGTTTGTAGAAAGGATCGATAGAAGCCTGAGCGGCCTTGCAAGGTTTCTAGGAAGAGGGACCTTCAGTCAAATCTGAAAGGTTGTTACGTGTGTATCTGTCTGGGGGACCCACCCTGCACTTGGGTCAGGAGAGCAGAGAGCTCTTCCACTATTGTCCAATGAAGTATCTCTCACTTTTCTGTTTCTCCAAGGGAGCCGGAGAACCTTCCGGTCTCACACATCTGAGCTGCCAGTCCCTGAGTTCTTAACTCTGAGGTTTGGACATGAGACCTTGTGATGGGAAAGCTTTCACGTTGGCACCTCTGGGGGTTTGCACATGCCTGTGCTTAGAAGCCTTGTCCCCAGGTTATCCTGCCAGCTTCTCCTGTCACACCTCAACTTGGATACCTGTTCCCCTGGAGCATTGTCTGGTTCTGAACCTGCATCCTGTGCCCGCCATACAGAGGTTCCTTGACTTCCCATCACAGCCTTGCAGTGTGAGGCCTCAGTTTCCAGGTAGCTAAAGCTTCTTCCATGGAACCATCAACTGTATGTGCACCTACCTTATCTTTTGTTAGAGAATCATTCCCAGTGCTTAATATCAGAAAAAAAAAGTGGTCTCAATAAAAATATAAATGAATAGATGAATATTAGTGCTTTCGGACACGATCAAAATAGGGGACTACACTGCACTGAAATTTATCCTATGGCAGATGATACTGAGTGTCTTCTCAGAAAGGTGGAAATTTTTCAAATGACAAGTTGTTCCATTAACAATATGTGGTCACATGGGAGTTTGCTAAATTCTTCTGTCCTTTTTTGGGAGCTTAAAATATGAAATGAGTTCACAGAGGTGGAATAGTTTCAAGCAATAGAAGGCCAAGATTAAACTGCTTCTTATTTCCCCTCTGAGAAGGAATCATTTATCTCTAGTGGAACTATCAGAGTCCTGGATAAAAATAAAAATGTGAATTTTTAAAATAGGGCTCACTTTTTGAACTACTCTTCCAAAATGAATCATGCAGTTTGGCCTTTTTATTTGAACTATTCTGATGCAATTTTCCCCACACAGATGTAAAGTGTATTAGAACTCGCCCCTCAGTTGTAGGGTTTAGGAACTTGGGAAGAGCTTTCAGGCTTTCAAAAGCTCAGCCTCATCTGCTAGATGCTGAACAGATGAATAGTCAGTTCTGAGACCTCATTTACTTTGCAAACGGAGGGAGAATTCACAAAATTAAGAATCCAGTTGGTGATTTCTTTGGGCTCTGCATGGCAGCGACTAATTAAAAAGTGAAAACGGAACATAGGAAACATTTTCCTGTGCAAAACAAATCCCTCTATCACTAGAGGCAAATCCTACACTAGTCTTTCTCAAGGGGGTGATTTGGCCTGTGCAGAGTACATTTGGCAACGTCTGGAAGCACTTTTTTTTTTTTTAAATCAAAGATTTATTTGTTTATTTTACAGAGGAAGAGAGAGCATGAGCGGGAGGGGCAGAGGGAGAAGGAGAGGGAATCTCAAGAAGACTCCGTGCTGAGCAAGGAGCCGGGTGCTGAGCAGGGAGCCCACCGTGGGCTCCATCTGGGACCCTGAGATCTCGACCTGAGCAGCAACCAAGAGTGGGATGCTTAACCACCTGAGCTACCCAGGCGCCCTGGAGGCATTTTTGATTGTCGTGACTGAGGAGAGGTGTTCCTGGCATCTAGTGGGTGAGGGCCAGGGATGCGCCTAACCAACCTACGGTGCCCAGGACCGCCCTCCACGAGGAAGCATCACCAGGCCCAACGCCATCAGTGCTGAGCAACCCTGTTCTGTATTCTGACAAGTTCCTTGCTAGGCAGGGCAGAGATCTCTTGGTGACCTGCCTTCCGCTGGTTCAGGCCCACGTCCTGCAGTAACGACCCTCCCAACATGTCTCCATCCCTGTAGAAAACAGGGACCTGTGGCCCCAGGTCAGTGGAAGGGTGGGTCACTTCTGGGGTCCCACATTCCCAGTCTGAGTTCCCTTGGGCACGACCAAGACACACTTGTGGAGGCAAGAGGGGAGCTATGTCTACATGTGTGACTTTTTGGCTGCCGGTCACACTTCTGTGATTGATCCTGTCCAGCTCCGGGACCAGAGTGGGGATCTTCAGCCCCCTGCGTCGCCTTCATGCTCTCGGGAGCCGAGTGGGACACCACACACACACTCTCATTGGGGAGGTCTGCTTGGCACACGGGCCTTAGCTTGATTGCACGACAAAGGATGTTCTGGGGCTTAGAAATTATTTCATCGCCAGCTTATCCACATACTTGGAAAGAGGTGATGGTTAAATCACCACATTTTCTTTTTTTTTTTTTTTCACTGTTTCAGTAACTATACAAAAGAAAAACATCTTTTTATTTTTTCCAACTGAACTTGGGTCACTGTTTAGAGGCACAGGGATCGAATGTGTACATTATAGTTGTGAATTTGATTTCTATTTCAGTTTAGTTTGTTGTGAATTTTAGTGTTGCAAGTGATGGAACAACAAAATAACACCAGCAACTCTGCCCACACCGCATCCCATGTCTCCAACAGCGTGAGCACAAATACAAAGCAAGACTTAGGACCCATTCAAGGAAGAAGTCTGGGTGGAAATTCAGAACGGCATCATTAACATACATGATAATTATAACACACAAGGGGTCCATTTTCTTTTTTTCTTAATTAATAGTTATGTTTTAGAGCTGTTTTAGAGTTGCAGAAAAATTGGGTGGAAAAGTCCAAAGAGTTTACATAGGACTGTTCTCCCCCTGCCCCGATTCCTCTATCATTGCATCACCTTGCATCAATGTGTTAAACTTGGTACCATTGATGAGACCAGATTATTAGTATTTCTTAACTACACATGAGCGTAGGTATATAAGTGCAGAAGTCTACTATTATTTTGGTGTCAAGTGTACAGCAGCCACTCGACAATTCTATGCAAAACGCTCACCGTGATAAGTGCGTACCCAGAAGTGGAACTGCTGGGTTGTATGGTATTTCCATTTTTAACTTTTTGAGGAACCTTCATACTGTTTTCCACAATGGCTGCACCCGTTTGCATTCTCAGCACCAGTGTAGGAGGGTTCCTTTTCCTCCACATCCTCGCCAACAGTTGTTATATCTTGTCTTTTTGATTCTAGTCATTCTGACAGGAGTGAGATGGTATCTCACTGTAATTTTGATTTGCATTTCCCTGTTGATAAAGGATGTTAAACAACTTTTCATGTGTCTGTCAGCCATCTGGATGTCTTCTTTGGAGAGAAGTCTGTTCAGGTCTTCTGCCCATTTTTAAACTGATGATTTCTCCTTTTGATGTTGAGTTGCATGAGTTCTTTAATATTTCGGATATTGCTCCCTTATAGGATACATCATTTGCAAATATCTTCTCCCATTCACTAGGTTGCCTTTTCATTTTGTTGATGGTTTCCTTCATTGTGTACAAGCTTTTCAGTTTGATGTAGTCCCAATCGTTTATTTCTGCCTTTGTTTTCCTCGCCTCGAGAGACATATTCAGAAAAATATGGCTAAGGCAGATGTCTAAGAGTTTACTGCTTATATTTTCTTTTAAGGGCTTTATAGTTTCAGGCCTTACATTTAAGCCTTAAATCCATTTCGAGTTTATTTTTGTGTATGGTGTAAGAAAGTGGTCTGGTTTCATTCTTCCCCATGTGGCTGTCCAGTCTTCCAGCACCATTTATTGAAGAGGCGGTCTTTTCCCATTGTACAGTCTTGCCTCTTTTGTCGTAGATTAATTGACCATATAAGCATGGGTTTATTTCCGGGCTCTCTATTCTGTTCCATTGATCTATGTGTCTATTTTTGTGCCAGAAGAGCCAGTATTATTGATGATACACTATTATTAACTCAAGTCTATAGTTTACATTAGGATTCACTCTCTGTTGCATAGTTCTATAGGTTTTGAGGAATGTGTTCACCACTGCAATATCCTACGGAGTCTTTCACTGTCCTAAAGATCCTCTGTGCCCCACCTGTCTATCTCTCCACATCCCCCACCCCCTACAAGCCGGGCAACCACTGCTCTGTTTCCCATCTCCATGATTTTGTCTTCCATTTTCTTTTCAGCAACAACCAAGTCTTGTTCCTTCCACTTCTGTGATCTTCCGCCCTCTCCTCCTGGTGGGCTGCTGTCTTACTCATGCTCTCTCTACGCTCCACCTGTGTTTACAAGAGATGAAGGGGCAGGGTCTCCGCTTCTGTTAATCTCAGCTGCAGATATGGTAAGCATTTCCATACAGAAACATTACCATGGTTCTTTCCTCCCTAGTGATCTTTGGTTGTGATGTTTGTCCCTCAAAGAAACCTATAGGCCTGATGCGTGGTGGCTCAGCAGTTGAGCGTCTGCCTTTGGCACAGGTCCTGATCTGGAGATCCAGGATCAAGTCCCATATTGGGCTCCCCACAGGAGCCTGCTTCTCCCTCTGCCTGTGTCTCTGCCTCTCTCTGTGTCTCTCATGAATAAATAAGTAAGCCCTTAAAAAAAAGAGAGAGAAAGAAATCTAGAGGCTTTACAAAAACAAAGGAGACTGAAAGGATCACACTTCTGCAAACTGCTTCCTTGTTCTTTTAGGAGCCTGCGTCCTCCGCCCCACCCTCCTCCCTTCAGACTTCATTCATGAAGACAAGTTCAAATTCATCAAAGTAAAACATTTCCTTTCACAGAGGATCAACATCCCCTGCTCACTGGGTCAGTCCCTGGTTGGTACGGGAGCAATGCTAGCTGCTGTAACAAAGGGGTTTCAGTGCTTTAATGTGATGAAATCATGTCTTTCTTCCTCACAAAGAAGCTCAAGTTGGCGGCATTCCTGCCCATCAGGAAGCCACGTGATGGTTCAGGGACCTCGTTTTGGTTCTCCCTGGTCATTTACATGTCGTTAGTGAAATTCATAAAGAAACACAGAAACACAAGCCTACTTCTGAAAAGCTGCGGCCAAGAGAGTGACATCTATCGTACTGGCCCATGTTACCTTGGTTACAACTGTCACATGGCCACCGTGTCTTTGAAGGATGGCTGGGCTGGGAGATGGGGCATAATCCTCTGCCCCCAAAAGAGGTAAACCAAAGTTTCTGTCTGAGCAGCCTCAGTGCATATGGAGCATTACGTACGTCTATAAAAATAAAGAAAACAGGGGCATCTGGGTGGCTCAGTTGAGGGTTAAATATCTGCCTTAGGCTCAGGTCATGATTGCAGGGTCCTGGGATCAAGCCCCAGGTAGGGCTCCCTGCTCAGTGGGGGCTCTGCTTCTCCCTCTGCCCTTTCCCCCTGTTTGGGCTCTTCCTCTCTCTCCCTCTCTCAACTAAATCAATAAAATATTTTTAAAAATAAAATAGAAATGAGGCTGATCTATGCAATCAAAAGCTGGGTGGAGGGAGTGAGATAAAGACCATGGAGATGGAGGTGAACGCTGATCCTCCACAAGCCGACAGAGGCTGGGGAGCACACCCAGCATGCAGAGTGTGTGCCAGTGGATGCTCCCTACGGACGTGGGGGTCGGGCTGAGGGGACAGGGACACTTCTTTTGTCGACTTGGCTGGTAGTTATACATAACTAGTCCACTTTCCTGTGGGCATTTTTACTTCAGTAAAGAGTTTAATGAACACACAAAAAAGAGTCCCCTTACACTTGACAATTGCTCAAATGTTTTATAGCAAATTATAATTTTAAGTTGTGTACTATATATGTGATGGCTTTGAATATGTATCACAAATACCCTGGGGTTACCATTTGTACTTTTAGTCACAAATCATGGTGCTTCACGTGTTTGGATCCTGTTGATTTTTCTCCCTTCAGTTCCCTCTTCTTATAATTTCTTTGTCCCCCACTCAGGCAAATAAATTCCTATTAAGAATTTATTAATAAATTAAATTAATAAAATAAATTATTTAAAACTTATTAATAAAGTTTTAAAGACTTTATTATTAAACATAATTCTCTTCATGAAGCCTGTTCTGGTAGAATTGACCATTCATGCTCTTGTGGCACAAAGCACACCTGGCCAGTCCCACAGCATTTCAGTAAACTGATCTGACTGCATTTTCAGGACAGGAAGCTCTGTTGATGGGAGGGATTATGCTTAATCATCTCTTTATTGCAGTTCTCTAAAAAACATAGTAAATGCTTAGATATTTCTTTGTTGAATATTCATTCAACAAACTGGGAGATGGAGCATAATCCTCTGAATGTGTACCTGTATGAATGTGTATGAATGTGTACCTACATAATATGGTTCTCAATCATGGCTCTGTGACTGTCACATTTTATACTAAAAACATGAATTTAAGAGTATAGAGCATAGTATAACATCACTTAAATATTTGACAAAAGTAAGGACATTGCGAGGTATCTAGTGAATGTTTTAAGTTTAGCTGCTAAGTAATATATTTGAGTCACTCACTATCTATTTTCCTCCCCATTAGTTATTTATGATGTAAGTAGTATAAATTTAAAAAACACAACTGCCTATATGTTGGCAAATTGAACTCCAATAAAAATTTTATTTAAATAAAAATAAAATTAAAAATTTAAAAATTAAAAAAATGAAAAACCACAACTGCCCTTTTTGAGTTAGGAAAACGCAGAGTTAAATCTCAGCTTTACTCAAGCTATGTGACATTGGACAAGTACTTCCATTTAAGCCTTAGTTTGTTCATCAACAAAATAAAGAATTTAATTCAACCATAATGATTGTTTTGCAAACTAATGAGGTCCATTCTCTGCACTGACTCAGGAGACTCTCAATAAATGTTAGGTGCTTGCTCATGTCATCCATCTGCTTAATAAGATTTCTTAAGTTTATCATAAATATCCAGTCAGGAAAACCTATGACTTGCTATTTCTGTTCATTTTCCATGTTTCTCTATTTTCAAGAAAAATACCCAACCTAAATTTTAAATGTAATTTACACCACTCATTGGCTCGATGAGGCTGGAACTGGGCTGGTGTAAATAGGATACTTTTGAGTCTTGTTTCATTTTTCCCAACTTCTGTTATTCATTCCTGGAGGCAACTCTTCATTTGAAAAATGCTTCAGAGACGGGCATGATTGATGATGCCCTCCACGTCAAGTAGGTGACACTCTGGGTTCTAGCACTTCATTGCTATCTAAGGCAAACACTGAATCACAAATGCATTGATTTCCTAAAGAAGGAGCAGAAAGAGAATGTATTAGTTGGTCAACAGGAGCGTGGTGGCACACAGTCTTCACCATCCAGGACGGCCAGCTCTCACTCCTAGCCAGCCCTGTATTTCCCCACTGCTCTGGGCTCTGCCTCACAAGGGCCTTCTTCAGACGGTTGCCTTGGAAAAGCCTAGAGTCCAGCCCTCCACCTGCTTCGTTCTATCCACAGCCTCGCTTCCAGGATAGATCCCCAGAGGACAGAATGCCCCTCCTCTGTCTCCAGCAGGGACAACACTGCACGGTGGGTGCCACCTGGGTCTCCCTGTGGGATCACCCAAAACTCACTTTTACTGACCTCCTTTACTCCCTCACCAGTTGGTTTCCCTCAGAAGAATCTCCATAATAAATATTTGCCTTAAGCCCTCATCTGGAGATCTGTTTCTCAGACAACTCAACCTAAAGTGAAAGCATACAAAGAAAGGGAAAGGGAAGAGGTTAAGTGTAGAGGCAGAAACTCAGTGCCAATGGAAAGAAGAGGCCATGCAGGGATCCACAGCAACAAGGCAGGTGGAAGTCTAGACGTCCTTACAAGACTCTTGGTCCACACTGTTGGGTGCCCTCGGTGTGGAGTTGGGGGGTGGGGGGTGGGTGGAAGCTCGATTCTAACAAGCTCATTATACAAAATGTCCCACAGACCCCAGAGTGAGAAAGATCCTTTGGGAAGATGTTTGGAATCACAAATGGGTGTGGGCAAATTTTGAGCTCCTTTAGTGAAGCTGTCACGACAGCACAGGCAAACAGGATGGAGACTGTGACCTAATGTCAGGGAGGGGACCGTCACCTGTATTTTTCCCAACAGACTTCTAAGGTAAGAGGATGTTTTATTGTATAAATATTTATATTCCTTTGTGCTTAGCACATCTTGCATATAAAAGCTACGCGAGACAAGCTGAATAATAAGACCTTAATAGGAATGGTCACAGCACCTGTTTTTATGGGGCAACTACTCTTCCCTCCTGTGCCAGGAAACAATGTGTGTCTATAGCAGGGGAGAAAAGACACTGCGTTCCTTTTCCTGCCTATTTTTACAAGCACCGAAATATACCCTCTAATTGCAAGCCACAGTTCAATTCTGATATATAAATACAATCGTTTACTAGTAGGTATGTGTCTAAAAAGAATAAAATCTCCCTTTTGTGGATATAACATAAGTTCTATCTCTAAAATGATGGGGAAGACGGGGAAGTAGGTCCAGGCACATGGATTTGAGGATACGCCTGTGTGGGGATATATCTGACATCCAGCAAGTATAATCAGTGCCATCCAAGCAATGTTAAAAAAAAAAAAAAAAAAAAAAAAAAAACGAAGTCCTAAGAGCATTGACTGTGTGGTATTTCTGCAAATGATGAGGAGCTCGGAAATATTTAAAATCCTAGTACTGAAAATAAGAGTGTGTGTTTATCTAATAAGGTGGCTATTTTATGATAAAAGGTTAAATAAATACTTTCAGTAATAGAAACTGCTAACAAAAATGTCTCTCAGGGAAAGGAGAATCATTTCATTTAATTGTATTCCATTTTTGCCACTGGAGGTTCATCTTGGGGACAATCTCTGGGCTGCATGGAGGTAAATCAATAGTGGATGCCTCTCTGTACTCTGATGGATGCTAGTTGCCAAAGTTGAAATATTCTTAGTTTCAGGCCAGTTGCTACCGGAGTCAGAAGCCCTAATTGTTCATTTATCCACAGTCTTCTGGGTGAGGAAAGGATGGCATGGTTGGAGAGAGGCCTTCTGTCCCCGAGGTCATTGTTCTCGAAGCTGGAGACGGGGGAGGGTGCCCAGAAGCCATGGAGTGGCCTGGGTCAGATAAGACACAGCTATGTTGTCATTATGATTTTGATGGTGTCCAATTCCATGAATCTCCTCTCCAAAGCTCTAGTTTCATTATTTTAAAAATGAAATCTTCCAAAATATCGAGTTTCCTCGCCAGGGCCTGCTACAATGGAGTGAGTGACGGTGAGGCCCCCCGTTCTGTGCGCTCCCGGGCCCTGGCCTTTCCGGCAGGACGCCGCCTGACCATCTATCACACCGACAGAGAACAAATGTGCGTAGTAAATATTATGGTTTCATCTAATGCTTCAACTGTGCAAACAAATGGCAGCAAATGTAGTTCACATAACAGAGAGGAGGTCAAAAATCTACGGGTGCAGATACTCCACAGGGCCACAATCACAGTACACTTTTCATACAGGGCTTATTTATGGGAACACAGTATGAGTCATGGCAATTCGTAACACGATGTCCTATGGAAAATTTCATTCTCGATTCGGACTAAATGCTAGACACACAAGCGCTCACTTTTGATCAACGAGAGCCATCAACCCACCCCAACAGGTATCATATGGTAGTTTGCAGCTTTAGCCTGAATAGGCAGATGTATATTTTTTTTCCTTCATAAAACAAGGGAAATGGTATAGAATGAGATCCTTGTGGCTGTCAGCAGGATGGCTGCAGCCATCGCGGGGACGCGTTACCCACTTATCAGGGTTCGGTCTCCACCAGCATCGTTTATTCAGTACCTGTACTGCAGCTTCTTAGGCTGGTCTATAAATACTTTTCTAATTTGAATTAAGATAATGTGCTATCTGGTGCTTGTTAGATGTGGCAAAATGCAGTTTGTGCTCACTTTAAATCTCACCAAGTCAGAGAGCAGTTTTGCATTCCAGATAGAGCTAAAAATATGCACCCATTAAAATAGTAATCATCATTAAAATTAGCTCACTGATTTTGCTGATTAATTTCTCGGCGACAAGTATGCTTTCTAAAAAGTTTCAATTAAATCTTCTCCTCTTTTTTTTTTTTTTTGGACAAAACTAGGTTTTCAAAATGTACACTATCTAAGAAGACAAGAGATAATTAAGGAAATAAAAATAGAAGATTGAAGTCTACCGTAATTTGTACAGACTTTTTGAGGTTTGCTCTCAAAAACAAGAGAGGCTAAAGGATGGGGAAAGAAGTGTTGGTAACTGGAATGTGGGATTGACGTCCCTCATCTTCACTTTGCAGGGGGGCGGGAGGTGACTTGCACACCTTGGGAAGGTGGTTTATATTTGTCTGCGTAGGAGAAGTAGCTGCAGGCATAATAAGTATGCAAGTGATTGGAGCCACCCTGGTGAGACTTAAATGTTTTTGTGCACTTGCTCTATTTTCATATGCAACAGGCAGGCTTCCCGTTCAGCAGAAGGCTGTAAATCAACACCAGCATAGAGGTGCACTTCACAGGCACGGACGGAACAAAAGATTGTTGCTCCTCAGACACAATTGGCACAATCTTTTGTTGTTGTTGTTGTTGTTGTTTTGTCTGTCGTGTCTTTATTTTAGTTTCTATGTTGAATAAATATATTCCCATATCATGTAGGGCTAAAGGCATCAACAGGCTAAACTATCATTTTTGATCAACCCTATTGGAAATGGTGTTTCCACTCAGTCCATTAATCAAATCAACCCCTGACTGTAATCTTAAGAGGCTAGTACAAGTGCCTCTGGTTTTACAACACATTCTGTTTAAACTAAAAATGGGGACACTAATTATAAGACAGAAGCCTGTCGAGAAAAAGGGTTCGAGACAGAGATCTGGAGAAAGTTCTAACATGCGTGTGATCGTGTTTCAAATAATGTGTGTGTGTCGCTCGGTACTAATTAAGGCAATAAAGCATTCCTTAGCCATGAACGTTTGAGGTTTCACATTATAACAGACATACATCACAAAGCAAGAGCGAAACCCAGTATGTCAGTGGGTTTGCCGTACAGTGTGCACTGTACGGCAATGGCCACGGAAATACTTCTGACCTTTCTCAAATAACGTGGACCAGCAGATCCAGAGAAAGACATAGATTCATGTCAAAATGATCTTGTGTCCAGCAGGCGAGAAACAGGAGCACGTAACCCACGAGTGTCCATCTTTCCATGAAAACACAGACACACATTTCTTTTTCATTGTGAAGACACAGATAATGAGCCGTTACGTATCTCTCTGCTTTCAAATATTAAGCTGTCATGGCATCCAGCTGGTTTTAATAATCATTTAGATTATTCCTGAGCTCTTGGGTGAGTTAGTTTCCAAAATTTTTTGAGAGTCTGTCATTTGAGGAACATGCATCTTACTCTATAATCTCTTGAACATGTTTGCTGCAAGAGATAGTAAACCCAATACGCACTAAAGTTCACTCATGGGTCCTGTGACACTGGGTCTGATGTGTTTAGGATCTGAGAAGAGGTCATCGTTTTTAGCTCCTGAAATTTGAAATGTAAATCTGGTTTGGCATAAGGGAATTCCACGAAAATATTAGTGAAGTGAAATAATCAGTGTGTGTGGGTGCATATGGATTGGTAGGTACGTAGACAGACAAGCAGATATTCAGAGGCCCTCAATTGCCATGTATTTTCAAGTCTTGGCTCTTACGTAAATCCAGAAGCATGTAAAAGTAAACATTTTGAGCTATTCTGAATCTTCCACGTCTGTGTGTGGTACTCCCAGCTTTCACTTCTGCTCTCTTACAAATCCTCTTCCCTTTAGTTTCTGAAATAATTAAAAATAATAATAATAAAGCAGACTTGTTCCTGGCCCTCCAAAGTCATCCCATCAAACTCAGACCCTGATCTAAAGCCTGGGCCCCAGCACCCCCATCCTCTCACGGTTCTCCCTGTACTCACTGAGCTGCTGCCCTGGCCTGTACCCCCTCCTTTCCCTCCTCAAGGCACCTGTGCCTTCCCTTTCTCCTGTGCTTCCTTCCATCCTAGGAGCCAACTCTGGGGGGCAGTCTGGTCTCTGGAGCCCACTAAGAAAACAGACCAGTGCCGGGACTCCCCTGAGCCTCACCTCTTCTCTCTTCTGATTTGGCTCCCCAGCTCTCCAGTGGGCTTGACTTGGAAGGAGTCT
Source organism: Canis lupus familiaris (assembly GCF_011100685.1). Taxonomy (NCBI): domain Eukaryota; kingdom Metazoa; phylum Chordata; class Mammalia; order Carnivora; family Canidae; genus Canis; species Canis lupus. The sequence continues at coordinate 30,265,771 of NC_049223.1, read as the reverse complement.
CTGACAGGCAACTTCCGTCTTCATCCTCATCTCCAGGCATGCCTCTGAGGCATGTGAGCTCAGAAAAAAACATCTGGACATCTCCAAAGCCACCTCCATAACCCCAACCACAAAGTCCCAAGGGACTTTGCAGCTCACACATCCAGAGAATCTGAGGGGATGACTTCCTCAGAGCTACATGTTTTATATCGTCCAGCTTTATTCACTTTATGACACTTGGTGCTCTCTAAGATTATGCCTCATTTAATTGAATATTGTTCTCCCCACCATGGTATATCTCTATGAAAACAGCAGCCTCTTCTCCTTCACTATGGTGCTTTCTGGTCCTAAGAACATCCTACAAGAAGGCAGGCTCTCCGTCTCACTGCTGGATGGAGTAGAAGATGGTCTAGAAATGGAAGAAGATTGACCTCTCTCCACGTGAGGTCTCATGTCTCCACGCTGGATCCTTGACCGTCTCCTCCCCCAGGTAGAACTGAGAATGGTGAGCTGTGGTCCAGGCTCCTGGGGTCGGCACAGAGACTGTGTAGATTCACGAGAGGAGGAATGAGTAGGCCAAGAAATATAGTGTCCTCTGGTCGTAGGCTAGATCTGCCCAATGGCTATCCCGTGCCCAGATATAAACCATCATGGAAGAACTACACATTAGTAAGTGTGAGATCACTGCCAAGCACAGGGATTGTCTCTGCCCAGTAGAACTGGTGTGACCACGTGTATAAACATCCCTGATCGTCCCCGGGGCCCTGGGTACTTGCCAGGGAAAGTGGTGTGTGAACAGGCCAGTTCTCCTGGTGATCAGCCCCCAAGGCGTCTGTTTTCTATGCTTCCCTGGGAAGGTGGGGGAGAGGCGAACAGGGGCAAGTCCAGAGGTTGCCTCAGGACTAGCAAAGGTTTATGACGACCTAGCAAAGGTGTGTGACAGATTCTGTAGAAGAAAGGAAGTTACATTTAATTTCTAAGTCTGTGTCTGGTGACACACTGAGCCAGATGATTTATCATTTCCACAAAGATTTATTGCACATTTTCTATGTCCTAGGCATTGGTCTGGATGTTGAGATATAAAAGTGTGCACAACAGATGCCTTCACTGCTTTCATTTGGTTTATATTCTTGTTGGCTGAGAGAGACAATGACCATATACTAAAAACCATAGCCATCCGGGAAAAGTGGTAGTGACAGGACTAATGAAGGAACACGGCGGCCAGCGGGTGTCGTCTCAGCAGAGGTAGAGGGAGCCAGGGAGAAGTCCCTGCAAACATCTGTGGGAAGCGAGGACGGGAGGTGCAAAGGCCCTGTGTCCACAGCAGGGAGGTGGGAGACAAGATGCTGAAGTTGTGTTACTGAGGCCACATCTACTAAAGGCTGAAGAGGCCCCGGTTACTTTCCCTCAGCAACTAACCGAGTAAAAGAGGATCGATTTTCACACACAGAAGACTGCTTGTGAGGGGAAATGGTGGGTAGGACCTACCTGTTCTGTGACACCTCATCACGGAATAGTAAATAGCAACCAAATAATACAATTCCTGTTATTCTTACAGGAGCCTTTTTAGTAAGTTATGGATTTGCCTGGGGGAATGTCGGAATGTTGGGTTCTAGAAATTGACAGTGAAGGAGAATTTAGGTGGGACGCTTCATCGTAAAACTTAATATAGAAATAGAGAAACCTCTCTCTCCCCCTATAGATAAATCAGGGAGCAACCATTACCCTAAACAACTCTGCACCACATACCGAACGGTTCTGTGTAAGAGCACTTACACACAACGATTTTCTCTGGAGCAGTTCAAGCGGGATTTATTCTTCTCCAGAGGAAACCAGAGTCGCCGCTCCATGTTCTCTGCCATCGACCTCGAAATTTTGCTTGATTTTAATTCATAAAAATTGTGCAAGACGATGGCACACAGTCAGATTCTTTTCTGAGTTCTATTAAACAGAGGGTACCGCAGTTGATTGGAAAATAGGTATGTGATAGCTAGATGGTGCGCACGGGTGCGTGAGTGGGTGAGGTGCATGAGTGTGTGGGTGATTGTGTGTGTGTGTGCGTGTGCGTGGCGTGCAGTCCCAATGGCCCTGCCTTGGTGCATCACTATTCACCGCCCGAGCCGCGCAGGGATAGAGGAGCTGCTTTCAAGCATGTCTGGCCCAGCGTCCTGCAGATGTGGCCACTTAATTCTGCACTGAAGATGGTGATTAGTTTGATGACAAATCTGAGTGTTGAGTAGAAGGAGCTTGCTGATTAGTTTCTGGAGTTTTTGCCCAGTTTTGTGGGGGGGTTTTTTGTTTTGTTTTGTTTTGTTTTGTTTTTAATGGGGCATCGCTCTTTTTGTCTGTTTTTGGATTAGTGAGTTCTGTTACATACTGCAACCAGGAAGGCTGCATCAAAATGAACCGATTCTAGCCCTGCTGGGATGTGCATGGGTGTTAGGATCCTCTGCCTACGCCTTCCAGGGCACCCGGACATGGTCAACTGGCTTAGAAAGAAGGGGAAACCAAGGTGTGCTCCGTGGAGCAGGGGCTCCATATGTCCTTCTGCGCATTTGAATCCGTCATTCCCCTGTCCCAGGCCTCAGGAAAAATGCCCAGGTCAGCCCTCGGCATACCTCTCCAGCTAGACTCTCCCTCACTGCATCTTGCTGTAATGGATGGGATTTAAAAATGAAAAAAAAAAAAAAAAAGGAAATGGAGAAGTCCTTTGTAAGCATCTGAGGAGAGCTGCATGTGAATCAGCCTCTCTCTGGGTTTCCTTGATGTAGGCTGAGTGCTTGAACCATTTCCAAGAATCCTGTCACCCTTTTACAAACTCGGTTTATGATGGCAGCTCCTGGGATGAATTACGTCCTCTTCTCTGTGCTACTCAAGTAGGAAGTGGTACCTATTCTGTTGAGCTGTTTCAAGGAATTTAAGAAATATGAGCTTAGGAGACTGGGCCTGAAAGCGTAAGAGTTCAGAGTGGGTAGGTTTCAATACTGTGAAGGATGGATGATTGGTCTTTCCTAAAAAGAGGTATTAAATAGGAGGGGGATGAATATGGGTGTCCCCAGGTCCCAAGGAAATGCCACTTTTGGAGAAGTTGCTGTTCTCCGTCAGCTGGGATTTCAGACAAGTCACTGTCTGACTGGAGCATAATCCTAATAAAAAGAAAGAAGCCGCCTGAAACATCAAGAAGTAAGACATTGAGACAATGCGATGCAGGCTAAATCTGCAGGATGAAAACCCCAGGGTTTTACTAGAACTTCCTCTGGGAAGAGCTTTATCGCAACAGACAGAAATCCGGTTCTCCTCTGTCGGAATGATAAAGCTGTATGCCTGACACAAGGAGATGTAAGTGGGGCTTAGAAGAGCAGACCCTGGCGTGTGAAGCTCTGGGAGGACCTGGCATCGCTTACTGCATCTGAACTTCAGAGCAACCCCAGAGGCGGGGAACCCCAGCTGTATCCAGCAGACTGACACGGGAAGAGGGGAATGGGGTCCTCGGGGCTCAAGCCACAATGGTAAATTTAGTTTGCAAAGTGACGACAGCATGATGAGCCTCACAGCAGTACCTGGGAAGCCATCCTGGTGGGACCAAATCCAGGAGGGTGGTTTAAAAGAGGACTGTTAGGAGATGCACAATCGACATGTCTTCTCTGGCATGGAACGGTGTAGAAGATTCCCGTTCCTTAGTTGAATTAGGATTCTAAGTCAGGCTTTAAAAATGGATATAAATGATCTTGTGAACGGTCAATTATTTCACCTTCTGTTCCCAAATAACTCCTATCATTTTATAGTGGGGAAATGTCTACACATGCGTGTTGTGGACATACGCTGATCACAGGCCTTTGCCAGGAGGCCTTCTCTCCAGGGAAGGAAGGGAGATCAAGCTAAGGGTGACCCAAGGCTTAGGCCTGAGATAATCAGACTTCAGAGTCCACGTGTGACTACATCAGAACCTTCAGCCTGTGTGCACCTGAGCCTCACGCCGTCCTCCGGGAGAGCACCCCCAGCAGGCCAGGGCTGCCATGAGACTCAGACCTCAGGAACGTTATATGGACACATGGACATTTTTAGAAAATTCACTTCCTTTAATCCTTCTTTTTTAGGTGATAAAATGTCCAAAAATCACAAACCCATATTTGATTCCCTACTTGCAACTACTAATGATCCCCGATGATAACGAGCATGTGATTTTCTTGGAAATGAATTTATCTGTTGCATTTCTCTCTAATAAATCAATTTGTGATAGCTCTGAGATTATTTCAGACAAAAAGGTATTATGTATTTCTTCACCTTTAGGCATCGGAGGATTTTAAGTGGGCCACCGTGGGTCTAGAGAAAGCACTTAATGTTTCCCTGGCTCAGCTATATTTTGTAAAACTGTTAGCAATGTCTAGACGAGAATGGGTGGGAGGGGATGAGGATATATGTTTTTGTTTTCTTTGAGTTATTTCCATTGTATGTTTGCTGAATGAGTGTGAGTTTAGGCTCAGTCACTTTGAACCCAGGATTGTTGACTGGGGACTGCTCGTCCCCTGCCCAAGGACTGCCACAGTGAGAGGACCCCAACACTTGGGGAAGGACAAATGTCTTACCTGTTCAAGCTGCCCTAACAAAATGCCATAGTCTGGGGAGTTTAAGCAACAAATATTTATTTTCCACAGCTCTGGAGGCTGGAAGTCGTGGATGAGAGTGTCGGTGGGTTTGACTTCTTCTGAAGCATCTCTCCTGGACTGGCAGATGGCCACCTTCTCACTGTGTCTTTACATGGGCACTATGTGGGGTCTTTTTTATAAGGGCACTAATCCCATCCTAGGGGCTCCACCCCCATGAAGTCACCCCCCGAAGGTGCCACTTCTTAACACTATCACACTGGGGATGGGTAGGTCCCCACAGAAGGAAGAATCTGAAAGGACACAAACATTCAGTGCACAGCCGTGAGAATTACAGAGACCAAAGGCTGACAAAAGGCAAAGAGTTTTATATGGGAAATTATCACTTAGTGAGAACTCATATAAGTATTGGGAGCAATGACTTGCCAATCGGGGACTAGATGGCAATGATAATTCTAAAAAGGAATGTTATTTTTAGTTTCCAGCTTTGCAGCAGTCAGGATTTTCATTCAATTAAAAAGATGTTCATTGATTGCATTTTCAGCCAACAGCTGAAGAAGGTAGTCAGCCTTTCTCCCCGACCCTCAGAGGGCACAGCTGCCCAGAAGTGTCCAAAGTTCGCTAGTGCTGATGACAATGGGGTCAATTTACATTTCACACAGGATTGGGATTTTCAGTATTCATTATAAAATCCAAAAAAGATACAGGAAATAATAAAATGAACTCCCAGATTTCTTAAGTCTTCACGATTCAATATACATAACTCAGACTTTTTTAAGAAATTAAAATTTACTGGTAAGTTTGAAGTCCCTTATTGGCCTTTTCCTCCCCCTTAGAGATAGCCAACACTTTGTCATCCCATTCCTACTTTATGCTACGTTTATGTATTGTGTTCGCAGATCTTATACTGAGTTGTCTGGTTTTTTTTATTAATATTATTTTCTTGTTCAAGTGCAGTTAACACACACTGTTGTATTAGCTTCAGGTGTAAAATATAATGATTCAATAATTCTATACATTTCTCAGTGCTCATCACAATAATCCCCTTAATTCCCTCCATGTAATTTACCCACCCCCCCACCCATCTTAAATATAGAGAACAAACTATCAGTTTGTTCTCTATATTTAAGAGTCTGGTTTTTGTCTCTTTTTTTTTTCCTTTATTTGTTCATTGCACACATGAGTAAAATCATATGGTGCTTGTCTTTCTCTGACTGATTGACTTCACTTAGTGTTATACCCTCTAGGTCCATCCATGTTGTTGCAAATGGCAAGATTTCACTCTTTTTTTATGGTGAATATTCTGTATACAATTTACAATCCTCTTTATCCATTCATCTATCTATGGATACTTGGGTTGATTCCATATCTTGGCTATTATAGATAAAGCTGCAGTAAACACAAGGGTGCAAATATCTTTTCCAATGAGTATTTTCCTTCCCTTTGGATAAATACCCAGTAGTGGAATTACTAGATCATGTGGTAATTCTATTTTTCATTTTTTTAAATATGTATTTATTTATTTGATAGAGAAAGAGAGTAGAAGTGGAGAGGAGGAACACAGAGAGAGAGAGGGACAGATTCTGCACTGAGCACAGAGCCAGACTCGGGGCTCAATCCCATGACCCTGAGATCATGACCTAAGTCCAAACCAAGAGTTGTATGCTTAACCATCTCAGCCACCCAGGCACCCCCTATTTTTTTGAGGAACCTCCCTATTGTTTTCCACAGTGACTGCACCAGTTTGCATTCCCACCAACAGTGAACAGAGGTTCCTTTTTCTCCACATCCTCACCAACACTTGTTGTTTCTTGTGTTGTTGGATTTTAGCCATTCTGACAGGTGTGAGGCGATATCTCATTGTGGTATTTTTTAAATATTTTATTTATATATTCATGAGAGACACAGAAAGAAAAGCAGAGACACAGGCAGAGGGAGAAGCAGGTTCCCTGTGGGGAGCCAGATGCAGAACTCGATCCCAGACCCAGAGATCATGACCTAAGCCAAAGGCAGATGCTCAACCACTGAGCCACCAAGGTGCCCCTTATTGATTTGCATGTCCCTGATGATGGGTGACATTGCGCATCTTTTCATGTGTCCGTTGGCCATCTGTATGTCTTCTTTGGAGAAATGTCTGTTCAGATCCTCGGCCCACTTTTAATTGGATTAAAATTGTTTTGTCCATTTTTTAATTTAAGTGGAAATGTGCTGTATATTCCATTGCTTAAGTAGCTTTTTCACAAACTTTTGGAGAATGTATTCTATTACATGGGCAATCCTTTTAGGGTGATACAGTATTTTTGCCATATGAACATTCCCAATTGTTTGTCTGTTCTTCTATTATACTCACATGGGCCAGTTCTAATCTGTGCTGATAGTAAAGGATCTTTTCTCAGGCCATCCTCTTTTAAGACCATGTGTCCAGGATTTGCTGATTTACCTGCATAGAAGCAGTCCAGAACACAGGCAGATGTACACTGGGCCCAACTCCACCAAGAGAGCAGCATGGCCACGCACGCTTGCTCTTACAGCCTTGGTTTTGGAAGAAGAATCCAGGAGGAGCTCTGCACAACTCACATAACATGTGCAAGTGTGAGATGGTGGGATTCTTCCGGCAGCTTCCAAGGTGCCAAAAACTGAAGAGATGGCCCACAGTATTTTGTACATGTGAAATCTCAGAAAATGTTCTTTTTCCAGAAGCAATTGAGTTTATGCTCCATTACATTTTTTTTTAAATCAGTGCATTATATTGGCTGATTATATTTTAATGTGTTCAGTTAGAATTCAGGGAAGGACTAAATGCTCCCAGAAGGGAAACACAAAGGTCACTACAACAGGGTGGTAATGAGAGCAACACTGGACTGGGGACACCTGGCCACCTGCTGCCCTTCTGTTGCAATGTAAGCTCTAGCTCTGAGGCTGGGCTCCCTCCACCACCACCCTGTACCTTCGTGTATCCTAGTGAGGGTTACCAGCTCCCAGAGTTCCAGTCCTTCTCCTGTGGTTCAGCTTCTGCTCCCTGTGTTCTGCTTCCTGGGCCATCTCTCCCAAGTCACCTTCCAACATTTCAGACTTAGAGAAAAATTTCTGCTCCTGTATTTCATTTCACAAACCTCTCTTATCTGATTGTTCCTTTTATCTTTTATTGGGTTCTGTCCTTATTTCAGAAAGGCAACATTTTATCATATTTTTATGGATATTTATAGTCTTTTGTAAACAAGATTTCTCATGTTTCTTTTAAGGCTCTGTTGTGAGACATTCCTCCCCCCCCCCACACACACACACTTTCTTTTTTTTTTTTTTACAGTTTGCCTGCTTATTTTCTTTTTAAAGTGAAGTTCCAGGCTTTCCTCAGATACCTACAAATGTAATTTCTCAGTAAAACTGAATGTTCATCTTCAGTTTTATTGGATGCTGCCAAACTGTTCTCCAAAAGCCTGCACCAAGTCACTGTCCTGAGCAGGGAAGAGCATTCCTGTAACCACCCTCACCCACTGGGGTTGGTCATCAGCAACACCCAGGACACAACACGGCACCTCCACACCTTCACATTGGCTTTCCTACATCTCATGTAATGAGTCTCATACATTGAATGCCCTGGATGACAGCCCCCTTTAACATCGTGTGTTTTATCTGGTTCTTGACTGATGCACCCTTTTTTTAAAAGTCTTCTCCTCAACTGATTACTTTTTTTTAGATCTTTAATATCTACTTTGGTCTTTCTTGGATAAGACATATTTTCTTTTTGGGGAGTTTCTTTTTTTCACTGAAATAATTTTTTTCAGAATTGTTGTATATATATTTTTTCAATCTAGCAAATAAGAACAGGACAGTGAATTAATATTTTCTCCTGCTTTTGTTTGTAGAACTCATCATTTTAGATCCTTTGAAAAGAAATGTATGGTGAGTTTCAGTAAAAGATCTTTTATTCTCTTTTTTATACCCTGCCTAGATCTGTTTATCCTGTAATACAAATGGGAAAGCCCCATGCTACCACAGAGTTATTTCAACTACACATGCTGGCACTTTCTGTCCTTAGAAAATGTGAAATATTCTCTTGGGAAAGCAGAAACATGCTTATTGGCATTTCTAAAGGGCAGTTACATGAAAGAATATCTTTGCAGGACTAGGATATTCATTTGAAAGATCAGAACTAATTAGGATGAATTCAATTCATTTTCCTTGAGAAAAATCTTCAGTGGTAAATTTTGAAAGATGAGGGAAGAATTTGTGTTATTTTAAAACAAAACGTGATTGATTTTTGTAACGAGATTTTTCACTTGGACCAAATCAGAAACATATTTATCGTTATTCTCTCTCTCTGGGTCATATGGACACATACCCATGCCAAAGCCATTCCATCAAAGGCTAACACTTCATTACCCAAATGGAGTACTATTTTTATCAAGCAGTTCAATTATGAAATGATTTTTCATTTTTATCATCCAAATTCTCTATCTCTGTATAGATAGATATATAAGTATGCATATAGATCTTTATTATATTATCTATATACTATCTGCTGAAGTTTAACTTGGGAAAATGAAGAAATTATATTTGGTCATTATTGTGGAAAATTATAGGAGACAAGATGATTTTGTCACTTTTTGCTTTTTGTTTGCAGCTTTTTGGACATGTATTTTGTTGATTACCATAAAACTCAATGTTTGCATATCCGTTGCTATGAAACTGGAGATGAAGTTTCTTCAAGAATATTTACTTCTAAAGATATTTCTGCTTTTCGTAGGCTATATATGTGCTGGAAAAGAAGAGTCTGGTTGGAAGGAGTGATCCACAGTGAGCCGTTGGTGAAGGAGGCATCCCTGATGGAGCTACAGTAAGTCCTAGACCTGCTTGCCTAGAAGAACTTTCTCCAGAATTGTGACACTTAATGTTATGTGTCAATTCAACTGATTCACAGAGTTCTCAGCTTACTCAGTTAAATGTTATTTTGGGGTGTGTCTGTGAGGGAGTTTCCAGATGAGGCTGGCATTTGATTGGGTTGACTGAGCAAAGTAGATCTCCATCTTCAGTGTGAGGGCTCATCCAATCTCTCTAGGGCCTGAATAGGACAAAAAAAAGGTGGAGGATAGCTGGATTTGCTTTTTTAGCCTGGCTATTGAGCTGGGACATCAGTCTTCTCATGTCTCTGGATTGACACTGACACCACCAGCACTCCTGGGTCTCCAGCTTGTCAGACCATGGGACTTTCCAGCCTGCATCACAGCATGAGCCAGTTCCTCATTATAAATCTTCTGCAATGTAACCCATTGGTTGTGTTTCTCTGGAGAACTCTAATACAATAATCATTTAATATTAATATCTAAAGGAAGCAAGATTCAGACCATGCACTTTTAAAATGTCCAAGGAGAAGCTGAGATAAGAAAACAAATATTGACTCATCTTAGTACATAATAGGCTTTTACACTATAATAAGAGAAGTAAAATTTTAAAAAGAGGAAACTGGTTCGAAACTGTGACTTGAAAAACTGTGTATCTTAAACAACTTTTAAAACTAAGTAACCAGTTCCCCTTTCTTTCTTTCAAGAGTGTCCATCATGACGTTTTCTAATAAAAAAAATCAAACTTCTAGAATAAAGGAATTTGTTAAATGTTATAGGAAATGGTTATTTGAGAGAATATAATTTAACCATCTCTACATTACATCAGAGGTTCTGTGATAACTGCTTTTGAATTGACCCAAGTTACTTTCTGATGTATTAGTAACGGTCATTATTCTATTTAGACAAAACAAAACAAAACAAAACTGAGGCACCTGGGTGGCTCAGTCTATGAAGCATCTGCTTTCATCTCAGGTCATGATCTTGGGGTCCTGAGATCAAGCCCCGCATTAGGCTCCACGCTCAGTGGGGAGTCTGCTTCTCCCTCTCCCTCTGCCCCTCCTCCTGCTCTCTCTCTCTCTCTCTCTCTCTCTCAAATAAATAAATAAATAAAATCTTTTAAAAAACCTTAGGTTCATCATACGTGGTCTGTAAAATATCAATATATCTACTAATTCTTTAAAGTCTTGGGTATTATTTTATTTAATGTTATTTTGAGAATTGAAAAGATTTATTCACACGGCTTCCACTTCAATCAAGTGAAAACTCAAATGGAACTAAAATAGCGAGCCTTTGCTCTTTCTCCCTATCCTGCACTTCCAGAATCTGCATCAGACCTCACATTTGAAGTGAGCAGTGCACACACGGTAAGACTATGCTCTCTCTCCTTGCAAGTAATCCTGTGTGAAGACTTCAGGAATCATCTTTCTTCATTTTGGTTTTGGTCTAGGAAATCTACCCTAACTAAAATGTTTCCTTGTCCCTTGCAATGGCATGTGTATCATGGAAGCAGGAAGGATTACACCTGAAATCCTAAATTAAATTCTCTTCAAGCCTAGGTCTTACAGGAGGAAACCCTCTGGATGTCGCTACATCTTCAGCTATATATCAATCGGCCCAGAATTTTTCTAACATCTTACTTCTCCTATGATTTAGCTTTGCTTCACTTCTCCACTTTCTAGGATTCAATATTTTTCTAGAAGTTCGTGATGGCTCTACTGAATTTGCTGTAACTTCTTCTTTAGCTTTTTTAGTTATCACTAAAGGATAAAAAATTGAAAAACTCATTGAAAATCCCCAATAACACCACATTCAAATAAGACACGGTCAAAACCAAAAATGTTTGCAAATTTTTAAGTGAAACCACCTCTTTAGGGCCTGTGTCTCCAGGCTAGTGCCTATCATTCAGGACTATTTGTGTTGTATATGTCAACAAACCCAACTTAAACCAGCTTAATGGAAATGGGAAAAATCTCAGCTCCTGTAACAGAGACATCCACAAGTAGGGCTGTTTTAGATTAGATCCAATTCAGCACTCGAACTGTATTACTAAGATCCAAGGGTGCCTGGGGCTGCCCCATGCCTCTCAGCCAACGCCATCAAGCCCGGAGAAAGAGCGAAGGCTCCTCTTCACCACAAGCAACAGCACATATTTTCTCAATTTTTTGACTCTCACTGTGTTAAGTGTCGCTTTACCAATCATTATATTCGAGGGGCTTAGGATGTACTGATCAATTTAAGCGAGCTGATCCAACTCGGGGAGCTGGTCATAGAGTCTGTGCCCCCCAAAACAGGAAAACTCTGTTTTCCTTAATGAAATTTTACGTTCTTTTATTACCAAAGGTAGGAGAATGGATGTTGATCAGCTAAAACTTAATGTTCTGAAATTGGAATGCAAGGATATTTGGAGTTTTGTGAACGGACTTCAAAGACCCTTGAAATTCCTTGAGATTACATGTCAAAAGATATAGGAGAAAACACCAATATCTTTAAAAATATTTAATTGACCTAAAATTAATAGCCACTACCAATGAGTCTGTATGTCTGAATATGCTGATAGAAGGAAGCTTAAATATAACAATATGCCAAAGACATCATCACTATCAATTATCTGCGATTACTTTTCTTTCTTTGAATAGCCCATCTTTTAGCAGATGAGGGCACTTAATACATATTACTTGATTTAGATAGATATTTAGACAGAAAATCAACAAGATGTTCATATTCTGTTGTTGCAAGAAATAGGGTTATTATAAGGAGATTATTCAAAATAAATATATGATTTTGTATTCTGTGAGCATGCTTTTAATAGTTTCTCTTTTCATTAGTGGGAACAAATAAAACATTGTAAGAGAGATCAAGAGCATTGGAAACGCTGGAAAAGAGAAACAGAAGATAGTAAACTTGTAATAAACTGTCCTTTAATGGGACCATTCTGCAAATACTTTAAAAATCGCAATGGTAATAATGGCAATAATAATAATTAGGACTTGCAGTCTGTAGGGTCTTCCTACTAAGGCCTATAAAGCATTTCGATATAATGGGATAATATTCACGACAAAGGAATAGCCAGAGCCATAAATGTCCACAGCACTTAAGCACTAATGAGGAGCTCTGGCGTTCCCTGACTTGTAAGAGCATTTCCTCAGAGTACTTCTCAAAGACGGGAGCATGATCAGAGATAGCTGGCAGCTGGGAGAGGGAAAGGAAGGTGAACGGGTTCAGTGGACAAGAGGCAACATGTTTCCCTAGTCAGCAGCAGCAATGCTAGCTGTGATGCGGGGGGGGGGGGGGGGGGGTGAAGGTGGGGAGAGAAGTTTTATAGTCAACTCTTTGACACATGGAATCAAGACATTTACTGACCATCCATTCTAGGGGACATGCTGGGTGCTCTGGAGTCCACAGCGTGCCATGGCTCCTTGCATCATCTCATCGTATACAGAAGTTAGCCCAGCATCCTCTCCCCCATCTGCTTGGTGGTTGCCTCACTTAGTTCAGGACTTCACCTTTCTCTTGAAGAAAGCTAATTGGTCTCCCCAGTGTGTCCATCCTCCAAACTCAAACTCCAGGGAAATTTCCGAAACACAAACTGGACCTCCCACTCCTTAAAATTACCAGTGCATTCAGGATGAGTGCTCCCCGCCCTCCACGATTGTGCTGTTTAGTTTTCTAGATGGTGGTGTTGGGAATCTTAGCTCTGGAGTCAGCCAGAACCTGAATCTGCTGCATTCAGTAGCTGTAGGGCCTTGAGATCCCCCTTAGAATTTTTATGCCTCAATTTCAGCATTTATAAAACTAAGATCAAATGAATCTTACTTTGTTAATATGCTCTGAGAATTAAGGGAGAAATGGGAGGCTCGAGGCCCAGAGTGAATATTGGCCTAAAGTGTCTGGCTGAGGTTGGCCTTCCTTAAGAGCTCCGTGGGAACTGGCTATTACTGGTGCTTGAAGTCCGCCTTCACCCAGTGCTGAGCTGATGGGTGGCACTGGAGGTCACTCGTCTGCTGGGGCAGGTAGCTAACTTCAGGGCTCAGACACCAGCATCGTGCATACACATGGGAGCACTCAAAGAGCAGCAACCCAAGAGGGTGGTTAGAATTCGGGTTCATAGAGAATCTTAGCAAAGACCAATACACTTGTAGAGAGGCGACAAGACCAAGGAAAAGGATTCTGAGTTCCTAGGGCAGCAAGTTATGGGGAGGTGAGTCTCGGGGGAGCTAGTGGGAAGTAAAGCCTAGTTTAGTGAGGTTTTCTGTGCCATCTCTGGGGTGATCAGGGTCTAGAATTGTCTCTGGTGATTAACTTCTGTCCTTCCTGGTCGGGGGAGGAATTCCTTTTACAAACTTCCGTCCTGTTTTGAGGCAAATGGAAAGGCAGAGAGCTTTTCTTCTACCTATTTCTTCTCAATTATCTTCAACTCAGAATAATCCTTCTACTGAAGTGTCATAATTTGGGGTGCCATCGTATGAACCCCTTTCACTGTCTTCGATGCTTTCTGAGAGATCAGTCCACCCAGAGCCACTCAGTAGCTGCCACACCCATAGATCCATGTGAAATGCCGAAGGGACCCCTGACCAACGACTCCATTCATGTGGCTTTAGTCCTTTGCCCTCTGAGATCTTCTCCTTCTGTGTCCGTAGAAAGCTTTCCTTCCTCTCCTCCACTTAACTGAGGTCTCCCAGGGGATTCATCTCTCTCTTCTCTTGCAACCCTGCCCACTGATCCCTTCCACTCCCTTGTTTTTGACTCTGCCCAGAGCCCACATCCCTTCCTGGAACTCCAGAGCGGTGCATGCACACCAGAGGCAGTCCTGTTGGCAAGCCCCCACCACCACCATGGGAGCCCCCCAGATCCCATCTGCTCCCTCCTGGCACCCCTCCTGCCCCCGCAGAGGAAGCTACAGAGCCCCCACTGCCAACATGCTGTGGTTACCCTCAATTCCTGTCCATCCCTCAGCACCTCCTTCCCAATCACAGCTCCATTTCCCTCAGCTCTGACTCTGCATTCCTCAAACCTTCTTCCTTCCTCTTGCGTCACTGCCTGAGCTCAGCTCCTCATCCCATAGCCTGGGGGTTGCCCCCGCAGCCTCAGGCTGGCTCTTCCTGTCACAGATTTTGCCCTCTTTAGATTTACTGCCTCTTCTGTGAGCTGAATGTTCTTTTTGAAATGCAAATTTCATACTTGGGTTACCCTGCTGAAATCCATCCTGACTATCAGACCATCTGCCTCACTTCCCCAGATTGAAACTGCAACTGGGCTCTGAGGAATGGATGCCCCCCCTCTTTTCCCGGCCCCCACCTGTAGGGGGTATCCCTGGCACTTGCCTGTGGCCTTCGGGGTGCAGGAGGTCTTGCTTTCTCACTGGAAGCACACTGATACCTGCGTCCAGATGAGGGCTCCTGGGACCCAGAGTGCAGCCCCTTTCCACACACAGGCCCACAGAGGAGAGACCAGGTGAACAGCCTGAGAAGAACAGACGACACTGGCTCCCTTTGGCCGCTCTCTGTTTTAGAGGCTTGCTTTTTTGTTGCTTTGGTCTGAAGGACAGCAGAACCTGCCACCTCAAAATGTGCAGCTGTGACATACTGGTTATTTTGAGCTGAAGGTTCTGAAAACAGAAGCTGGGAAAGGTTTTCTCTGAATTCCCCTCACTGGCTGAAGACAGATCCTCCAAAAGGATCTCAATGTCCTCATTCCCCTCCCTGGGAGCTTCACAACTGATAAGATTGACTCTAGTCTCAGGAAAGAAGACATGGAGTTGATCCCACCCTATAAAGACTATCACAAACTGTCACCTTCCCTTCTCTTCTAAGAGCCCAGCCATCTCCCCTGACCCATTTACTCCCCGTCCCCTACTAGGATGGTGTGTGGGCCTGAATCTAAGACACCTGCAGCATTGTTCATGTTCCTCAGTATTTCCCATGTACATGTGAGGGGTAAATATTCATGAACCTATTTGGGTTGTTTTCCTTGTTTATCTGTCTTTTATCATAGGAGTCTCAGCCAAGAACTCTGAAGAGTAGAGGGCGATTATTTTTTCTCCCCCACAGTACGCGATATTTCATAGTGTTAGTGGAAGGACCCTTTCCATTTGACCACTGCCCTTCTTTCTCCAAACACAAAAGGGATATTTGGGCTTCCAGAGGACAGACCTGAGTAGTCAATGCCAGGCTGTTGCACAATATCCGGTCCTACCCTCGGGCATTCACAGGACATGATTCAGCCTCAGAGAAGCAGAGTCTGGGTCCAGGCCACCATCTGTATATTTGGTATATCTGTGTGCCAAGGTGGGCCCTCCTCCAGAGTCCTCCTGCAGCTTTGTCCCCCTGGCTAGACCATAAATTCCTGTAGGCCAGACATTAAGTCTGAATTATTTTGGGACTGTCAGAGCTTAGCATGGTACCTAGCACATAGCAGTCACCCAAAAAAAATGTTTAATGAGTAAATTAATTCATTGCCTCATATTTTGATTTCTTGTCATCAAGCAGGCAATACGTCTACAGCTCAGTAATGAAATTACTATTGTAATTATTCTTGTGAGCTAGAGATGTGAATTACTTTTCCCCAAACTGTTGCCTGGAGTGAGGAACTGAACAGGTAAGAGGAGGTGGCCAGGTCCATGGAATGGAGACTACAGAGGCCACAGGTGAGTAGGGTAATTTAGCAACTACTCCAGGTCAGGCCTGGTACTGACAACCTTACACAGGTCCCCTCTTATTTCTCCCAACAGCACCAGGAGGTGGGTGTTACTCCATCATCTCTTGAGGTAGCCGAGGCTCAGAGACCAAGTGATTCACTTAGATGCTCCTGTTCCCATGTCCTGCCCAAGCAGCTCAACACACACACCCCTTTGGAAAAGTTCTGTTGGCACCAAGACCCACAACCTGGTGGGGCTATGTGCCGAGGGTGCTGGGTCGGGGCACAGGTGGGGGGACCTACAGAGGAGGTGGGAAGGACCACCTCAAAGGTATAATCAGTGGGACTTTGAAGCAGGAGATGCAGCCTTGGACCCCAAGCGCAGAGCCCTTCTGATCCTTCAACCCGTGCACCCTGATGCCATGTAATATGGTTGCAATAATAAAAAGTGATATTTCAGTATATATCACAACAATTCTTTTCAATGCCTTTTGGTTTTCCAGGGCATATTAATTTTTTCATTACTTTCTAAAGGAAGCAAGTAATTACTAGGTAGTACATTAACATTATTAAAATCACTAAAACTCATGGAAACACCAAATATTTCAAGTGACATGTATAATTTAGTATAAAGAATAAGATGCTATTCAAGGAGCTTTAATTACTAAAAACACAAACAAAAAACCCAAAGATTATCACCAGAGCTCCCGTTAAGAATACAAGTGCTGTTGGGATGGATGCCAGCAAGGTATTTCTGAGAAGTGAGAAGGGCAGATAAGACGTTAGGGGTGGGACATGTGACACTGTCAGTTTAAATCAAACTGAAGCCATCAGTATATTAAACTTGTCTTGTGGCCCGGGACTTCGGAATGGATATTTACTGTGTTTTGATTGAAATATTGTTAAAACTGCGCACAAGATCACAAACAGAAACAAACGTAAGGTCAACATGAGAATGAATGGGGTGGAAAGAATCCCTTCTTTATAATTCGAATATGGCGGGGGGGGGGATGTCTTCTTGTGAAATTTATTATTTTCACATTCTCATGTTTGGGTCTGAGGACCTCAGCGTAGATACGCACAACTTTGAAATATTAATTACAGTCAGGAATTTTTTTTTTGACGTTAATGAAAGCCTTATGTATGGGAGAGTTCTCCAAAAATGTGAGAACCCCGCCCCCCCACCCCCACCTCCCCACCCCCGCCACCGCCCTCCCTCCTCCTTCCTCTCAAGCCTTTTGGAATACGTGCAAAACACTTCCAAGTACAGAATGTACTTTTCTTCAGTGCAGTCAATTTTTCCTAATGACCATTTATATAAACCTTGGTAATGTTGAGAACAGAGAATTCTTGCAGCAATATAAATAGCTTGCAAGGACTCTGCGCTTGACCCCCACCGCACCAAGGGAATAAGTGTTTGTAATTACTGTATTCTGGTAGGGGCCCACAACCAACAGACTCTGACACGGCCACTCCTGTTTCCTTTGGCCGGTCAACAGTTCCAGCACTGAGGCCCAGCCAACACTGAGCTGATGGTCAGGGGCACTCTGGGGCTGGTTGTGTTGTCTCCTGCTAGACAACACAGCCCATGCTCACCAAGGAGTATGTTAATCAAGATAAGATCGTCCATAAGAAAAGCATCACTAAATTAAAATGTAGAAAATAGGAAGTCCACTCATAGCTAAATGACGTGTCCTCAAGGACTGTGTGCCTCTAGCTCTGGTTTGGGGTAAGCCTGTGGAAACGCCCCAAGGGAAACAATATTCTGGGTTACTCAGATGACAGCCTCAGTATAAACATAAATTTCCTGAAAATCCAGATAATACTTTATGTTCTACCATTTTCTCCTTCTAATCAGGGTTAGTTAGGTTCACCGAAAAACACAACATTCTCGGCCTTCACACTTTCTACATTTTCTTCTCCCCAAACCCACTCACTCCCTAGTGGCCTGTATGAATTTTTTTAGCCAACACTGGACAGATTCCCACTGCTTTGATGGGAGCAGCTCAACGCAGAATGATTACCTTTCGTTAGCATGATAACGTGGGGTTGAAGCAGTGGCTCACAATTCTCCAGAAGACTCCATCTGTCTGTGATGATCTGGTTTTGGGGGTGCCACCACAGGTAGGGAAGGGAGTATTTTTTGTTTTGTTTTTTTGTTTTGTTTTGTCTTTATTTTGTTGTTGTTATTGTTTGTATTGAAGTTCCATTTGCCAACTTCTAGTATAACACCCAGTGCTCATCCCATCAAGTGCCCTCCTCAGTGGGAAGAATTTAAATATCTCCTGACCTACACAATGCCAATATAAACTTAAGTTCTCTCTGCATTGAGTCATTACCACGAGTTCATCCTGACACCTTTATCTTAAATACCTGGTAATAAACAGTATTGTCTCACAGGTGCTTTGTTTATGACCACAAAGAAAAGAAGGGCTTTGGGATGCTGAGGTTTGCCTAGTAATTACATGGTTTCTTCTGTAAACACGGCCTGAGGGAAGCGTGGGCTTCTGTGGAATGCTGAGCAGAGCTGTGGATACGGCACTCCCAAATCACCTTTGATTTTTTGCCCATGGTGATATTGTGATAATGTTCTTGAGTCTATGTAATAATTTTCTGCTTAAGTTTAATTCCAAAAGCCGGTAGACATCTCTGCAAATGATTATCATGTTTTCTCTCCTTAGAAAAGACCGGTGCGATGGGACATATTCTTTTTCTCTCTCTCTGTCTCAGCTACAAAAAGCTTTAAATGAAATGGAAGGACAATGGTAGTGTTTAACAGTCTCTTATCACAGGTAGGAATCTCTTCCTTTAAGCTGCTTTTAGATGATTCCTTCATTCTTTAAAAATCTCCAGATGCTGCATTTAGCTATTTTGCAGTGCATTTTAACTTGTAAATGAACTCTATCCTTCTCAGAATTAGAAAGAGAGAGCGAGAGAGGAAAAAAAAAAAAAAAGCCTTCATAATAAGAGAAGATTATGGTTTTATTTATGCCAGGCAAGGCCTTTAATCATAAACACAGAATGGTATTTTCTCATGTCCATCCCAAAACTCAATTTAACGGTGATCACAGATGATCCTAAACCCTGAATGCCAGCCAAGTCACCAAGGTCAAAGAGATAGTGGGCACAGTGAGAGCAGAAAGAAGGGAGGAAGTGAGAATCTTGGTCAGCACCACACTGCACAGCAGCTTTAGGTTAGCTTCCAAGGCTCATAGTTGGCTTTTGCCACCAGCAGTAGCCAACCTGCTTTGCCCTTCCCTGGTTTCGGGGGAGATTTTGCCTCTCAGGCCCTGTGTTTGCTTCATCGCTAGGACACACTCAGGATCTGGAGAAGATGTCCCTCTGTCATCATTCCCTCTGACCTGAGCTCCTGTCAAGCATTTTTCATCATCTCCATGGGCAATGGGCCACAGAATCACCTGATTCTCTTGGTGAGCTGCTCCTGGGAGATCTGAACTCCTGTCCCCACTCCCTACTGCGTGCCTTATTCTCTCTTTATCCAGTGGCTTGATCAGATCACTGTTCTTAAACATCTCTTGTTTCAAATTTAAGCTGAGCTTATGCAGGGGAAAGTTTCTCTTTCTGTGAAACTATGAGGTATGAGCAGTGGGGCCCCCCTTTTTTTTCTTCCACGGCCAATAGAACCAAAATGATCACTCACTCCTTTCCCCCACCAGCACCAGAGTGTCCTTCTATCATCATGCTCCTGCGCCACACAACTGAAGTGCTCTCCAGTTAGAGCATGGCTATTTTATGGAGATAGACTGCACTCCTATTTAATAGGTAAAATGTAATCATCGCCCTTCCAAATACTTTATTTCCATTTTCTACTTTTTCCTCCTAAACTTACCGAAGGGGGAAAAAAATAAAATGTTCTTTCTTATCAGAGTCTAACATGGAGAAAAGGCTGAGATGATCCTATTACTGAGTTTTATCACACCTACCACGTGAAACATATTTTTACAGTCCTTCTTTGACTACCTTCCGCGCCCTTACTGTCATACATTCATGACAATATCCAACATTTCTGGAGCACTGCCATGGACATTTTGACTGACTACAAAAAGCAGGACTCTATTTTCCACCCCAGAGATCTAAATACTGAATAAATCATTTAAAAACATACTCCTAAAACACTCAAGATCGTCGACTCTAACTGTCTTAAGTGTGTTCATCAAAGTACCTGCATGCTTCCACTGAAAGTGAAGCCCAAAGGCTGATGTATTTGGACACGTAATCATTTATATATGGTTTTGGGATTAAGGGTAAGCACCTGACCCAAGGCTAGCAAGCTATAGGCTGGTCTGTAACCTATAACCTGTAGAGTACAAAAATGTTCTTGCTCAGGAACTAGGTCTGAGACTACAGAGGAAAAGGGCACACTAGCTCCCCCTTATCTTCAGTTTTGCCTCCCATGGCTTCAGTGACCCACACCTAACCACGCTCTAGAAGCAGATGACCCTCAACAGCCTACCCCTCTGTCCCAGCAACCCATCACTCCCCTCACTGCATCTCATCACATGGGCATTTTGATCACCTCACATCATCACTAGAAGAAGGGAAAGTACAGTGCAAGAGGATATTTTGAAAGAGAGACTGCATTCACATAACTTTTATTGCAGTATGTTGTTACAATTATTCTACTTAATTATTAGATACTATTGTTAATCTCTTAATGTAACTTATAAATCAAACTTTATAGGTAAATATGCATGGGAAAAGATATAATACACTTAGGATTTGGAACTATCCCTGATTTCAGACATTCCCTGGGGGTCTTGGAACAAGACCAGTCAAGAGGCAATGTCTGTAGCAAGCAGTGGAAGCTGAAATACTAACAGAAATTATGGCTAACCTTTAAAACTACATAAGCTATTCTTGTCTCAAGAGACACTAATTTCCTAGATGGTCATTGTTTTTCTGAAAGGAGACTACTAAACTAAAATATTAACACCATTTTGAAAATGTGACTATATCTTACAAACTGTTTGGAATGGTTGTCTTCACAGGATTTGGCAAGAAAAATATGGAGAGACTAAAAGGAAAAATAAACTGCTTTCACTGGAGATACATCTAAAGAACAATTGGTTAACTGAAACAATTTTCCTTTGACATTTAATGCCTCCCTTGAACAAAAGGTTTCCAAGCTGCTCCACAGCTTGACTCTGAATGAGTTCAACGATTAATTTATCTGACGAAAGGTGCTCCATGCTTCACTATGTCCTCGAACAAAGAGAAATTGATTCTTCAATATCATTGTTTTCACATGGTAAGTGGTAGCACAAATGATTCATTTATAATTCTCTGTGCATAAGCCTTTAGATTATGGCAGGTTATTGAAATACTTCAAGCTATTTATCATGATCTCATCAGCAGTACCCAGACAAATAACTAATCTTATCAATTCTGGAGTAGAAAACATAAAAACAAAACAAGGTGACTTTTATGCATCCACATACTACAGAATGTTTGCTACGTCCAGCTTCATGACTGACCAGCAGTTGCCTTTGATCTTAGGTGGTTTGCCTGTTATGCTCTGGTCTTAATTATCTGAGTTTCAGTGAATGCTTCATCCAGTGATACACATATAATAATATGTGACTTGACTGACTGTAATGAATGGAACTGTATTATAGTCTAAATATTTGTGTTCACCCCAAGATTACAGGTTGTAATCTAACCCCTATGTGATGGCGTTAGGAGGCAGAGCTTTTGGGAGGGCCTCTAGGTCATGAGAGGGAACTGTCATGAATGGATTGGTATCCTTATAGAAGGAATTCCAGAGAGCTCCCTCGCCCCTTCCACCATATGAAGACATAGAGAGAGGATGCTATCCATGAACCAAGAAGTGGGTCCTTACTAGATACCAGATCCACTGGTCCCTTGATCCCAGCCTTCCAGACTCCAAAACGGTAAGAAATATATTTCTGTTGTTTATAAGCCAGACTGGATATCAACAGCATTTTGTTGTAGCAGCCTGAGAAACTGAGACAAATTGTGCTTCCCCAAAAATATGTTTAAATCTTCACCCCCAGCACCTGTAAATGTGACTTTATTTGGGGGGGGAAAAAAAAGGCCTTTGCAGATAACAGAGTAAAGTGAGCTCATACTGGAGTATGATGATGTCTTTACAAGATGCGAAGAGACATGGACATGAGGAGAAGGCCATCTGAAGACAGACACAGAGACTGTAAGGATGTATCTACAAGCTGAGGAATGCCAAGGATTGCTGGCAGCCACCAAAAGCCATGACAGAGGTGAGGAACAGATTCTTCCTCTGAGCCCCCAGGAGGGAACCAAGCCTGATGAACTTTGATTTCAGACTTGTGGCCTCCAGAGTTGTGAAAGAATGAGTTTCTGCTGTTTTAAGACATGTACTTCATAGTAATTTGTTATAGCAGCCTTAGTAAACTCCTACAAATGGAAATGAATGGATTTTTTTTCCTATATGAAGTTAAAACCTGAAACAATCAGCTTTAAAAAGAGAAGTGCTTCTTGAAATACAGCTATGATTACTGAGTATCTGTCTTTTTATCTCTGTCTCTGTCACCCATTCATAATCTTGTGCGTGTGAGCATCCATTCTACCTAATGAATTAAGAGCTTATCTTTATATGGAAATCCAGAGATGATTTTATTTACACCCAAAACAGGTAAAATGGAACAGAAACAAAAAGAAAACAGGAAGCAAAGAATCTGAAGGTAGATTAGAGAAAGCAATGTGTGCTTGTATGTCTTCTCTGTCCCTTCTACTCTCTGTTATGCTACTGTTTTCATAGAACCCTGGAGTGAGATGCCCAATTTTGAGTCATTTTACACAATAGATTGTAAATCAAGTGTTAAACATCTGTTTTATTTTTATGGAAAATAGTTTTATCTATGGCTGCCAACAAAAAGCTTTATTTGCATTTTTTCAAAAAAAATTCAGAAAGCAATTCTTATTTTCGTACGTATGTGGGTACATTTGTAGAACCATGGGATGCTGAGATTATGGATTATATTCTGAAAACACCAAAACTGGGGCTTCATTTCTTTGCCATTTTGAAATTCCTTGAATAAAGGGCTTTGGTTTTGGTGATTGTTACATTCTTCAGACTAACTGCAATGTCTACCACTATGATGAATTAATAAGTATTGATTCTATAAAAAAAATTATTATAAGTGATCATTATAGTAAATTCTTCATAAAATCATTCCTTCTAGGGATCCCTGGGTGGTGCAGCGGTTTGGCGCCTGCCTTTGGCCCAGGGCGTGATCCTGGAGACCCGGGATCAAATCCCATGTCAGGCTCTAGGTGCATGGAGCCTGCTTCTCCCTCTGCCTGTGTCTCTGCCTCTCTCTCTCTCTCTCTCTCTCTCTCTCTGTGTGACTATCATAAATAAATAAAAATTTAAAAAAATCATTCTTTCTATTTAGGTCACCGGGCACTTCAATCTTGGTAGCATTTTGAAGGCAGGCACAGGCTATATTCAGTATTGTATTATTTTTTTCAATGTGAAGTTTTTGTTGTTTTGTTTTGTTGGTCAGAAAAAGTCTCCATAGTATGTAAGTTTTCAGAAATATTTTTTCTCATTGAGCCATATGTATTTTAAAATATGTAAAAGTAAGGAAGCATTAAAGTCTAGTGTTGGTCTCAATGCTCTGCCAAAATCTGCTGCTGTTTGTTGGCTGTTCAGGAGGCCAAAAAGTAAGTGCCTACTTCATCATTTCTGGTGTCTCCGAGCTTGAGTAATGTCTGTGAGCCTCTAGGTTTCCATCCTACCTAAATCAGTAAACATATCCATTGTTTGGACAAGGTATGCCATTCTGATTTATTGTTAGTATTTGAATATTGACTGTCAAATGCAGTTGTAACCTCTAAGAAGAAATCCGTATGCTTTATGTCCAAAAATGCATTGAGAATTTAAAGTATAATATGTATTTATTATTGCTATCTGTAAACACATATCTCTAATAATGTTTGTGAAACTACTAATTGATGTATACATAGGTATGATTTTTAAGAACTTCTGAATAGTTGAATAGAAAAATACGTTAAGGGATCCCTGGGTGGCGCAGCGGTTTAGCGCCTGCCTTTGGCCCAGGGCGTGATCCTGGAGACCGGGGATCGAATCCCACGTCGGGCTCCCGGTGCATGGAGCCTGCTTCTCCCTCTGCCTGTGTCTCTGCCTCTCTCTCTCTCTCTGTGACTATCATAAATAAATAAAAATTAAAAAAAAATAGAAGAAAAGCCTTTAAAAAAAAAAGAAAAAAGAAAAATACGTTAAAATAATGTAGCATTAAGGAGCAATCCTTTGGAATGTTCCATCAGTAAGACCATTGTAACTTTCTGAGTCACAACATTTAAATTGAATACTTAAAATAATAATGCAAAGTAGGTTAATAGAGATTTGGTTAAATTATAGTTCTAATCTTCTTAGAAATATCTGTTGTGAGATCCCTGGGTGGCTCAGCAGTTTAGCTAGCGCCTGCCTTCAGCTCAGGGCGTGATCCTGGAGTCCTGGGATCGAGTCCCATGTCAGGCTCCCGGCATGGACCCTGCTTCTCCTTCTGCCTATGTCTCTGCCTCTCTCTCCCTCTCTGTGTATCTCATGAATAAATAAATAAAATCTTAAAAAAAAAGAAAGAAATATCTGTTGTATTGGCATTTATAGTGGAAAATAAAGTAACTTTTAAGAATTATATTGAGTTTGGCTAATATAGACATGAATCTCTCGAAAGAAAGAAAGATAGAAAGAAAGAAAGAAAGAAGAAAGAAAGAAAGAAAGAAAGAAAAAAGAAAGAAAGAAAGAAAGAAAGAAAGAAAGAAAGAAAGAAAGAAAGAAAGAAAGAAGAAAAGAAAAAAGAAAGAGGAGAGGAAATATCCCCTTTAGAGAATGTTTCATATTTTATGAGGATAAGTCAAAAACATAACAACTGCACCATGTTAAATTTTCTCAATAGGGAAAAATTCCAAAATTATGCCATACATGATACAATTAGTATGGGAAAGACATAGCAAGAATAGAGCACAAGTATATCTTACAGAAAGTATAAAGAAAAGAAAAAATGATAGGAAAAAAAGAGGAATATATTTATTGTCCCAATTAATCTTCTCAATATTGTATTTCAATCATTACAATGAGAAAATTCCTTGAAGTTTATGAAATAAGTTTTAACTTATTGCTATGAACACTGAATCATTTTCAGCAGCTAGAGATAAAGCACATTTTATAATTGTCCAAGCAGTAAATCCTTAGCACAAAGTTTGTTCTAGAAAAAAAAGGTTTCTGAAAATCTTTTCCCTGAATTATATTCAGCTGTGCACCAAAAAGCTCATAATATCAACAAATGTGCCAGTTGGAATTGAGCCTCTATTTGGTGTAGCAAATATGAAAAGCATGTCAGCAGGTGCAAATCCATAGCTGATGGCAGTGGAGTATTACCATTCTTGAATAAAATGTCTAACTTTGAAAATATGGGTGCAAAACTATAATAAAATTGCCATGGTAATTGTTTGGAGGTTGTGCAGGTTTCAGATGTAAGCTTGTGTACCAGAGATTCAATCTGATGAAAAATCACCTTCAGCCTTGACATCAGCAATGCATTCACTCTAACACTGTGCTATTCATGTCTTAGTCGGCTCAAGCCACTGTAACAAAATACTATACACTGGGTGGATTAAACAACAAACATTTATTTCCCGCAGTTTTGGAGCATGAGAAGTCCAAGATCAAAGTGCCAGGACACAGGATTCCTGGTGAGAGTTTTCTTTCTGCTTTGCAGACGGTGACCTTCTTGCTGTGTCCTCACAAGGAGAAGAGAGAGAGAGAGGGATCATCACTTTGTGTCTCTCTGTAAGGGCACTAATCCCATTCAGGAGGGCCCCACCTTTATGACCTGATAACTTCCTAAGGCCCCGTCTCCAAATACCATCACATTGAGGATTAGGCTCTCAACATAGGAATCTGGGCAGTTGAGGAAGAGGCACAAAAAGTCAAGCCATAGCAAGCACAGTGTTAGGCCCCTATAAGTATTTCCCACTGGTTTCTATTAAAAGTATGGGATCTTAACCTGATTTCTTTGTTTTGAAGGACAATATTCCATACTCTACACTCTCCTCTTGCCTGCTTTTGAGGCAGGGGAATAAATAAGATATAGGTAAAATATCATTCCGTTTAATTTTTTTAGCAGCCTTTTCTTCTGTATCTTAAGAAGAATTTGTATCAGTGTGAAGAAATAATAGGAAATGAGTTAATTTAACATAAAGAAGACTATCTCCTAAATATTAGCTCTGATCTGAAATCAAGCTTGACTTAACCAAGTTAGTTTGTCATTTCCCCCCTAAGTTGTACGATTCCTAGACATGGTACAGGGGGGTCCATGACTAGGTAGGGAATTCAGCTAGAGCTGGAAAGGTCCCTTTCCCATCTAAGATTCGAAAACACTAGCTTTTATTTCAAAATCAACCTTGCCTTTGCAATTAATCACTGATTATCATCAATTTGTCTTTAATGAAATCAACCAGGTACTGAATGACTGTTTAGCATTGTGTCACGTACTACATGAGCTTGTGTTCTAGTTACAACTTTTTGTTTGTGAAATATAATGCCACGGAAAGATACACAACACGGGCACAGCGGCAACTGTACACTAAACCCCTGTGTGACCAGGCCAAGGGACAGAGCATGACCAGAGCCGGGAAGGATCTTCCACCCCGAGTCTCCTTCACCTTGGCTCATCTTTTAGCGACTACCTACATAAGCATCCTGGTCATCAACAATCTCGATTAAATTGACTTTTTAAAAAAGATCATCTCGTCTGTAAATTAGAAATGATGGTGATCATAATAAGAAAAGTAGCAAGGTTATTGTGAGAATTAAAGAATTAAATAAAATAACGTAAAGCCCTTAGAGCAAAGCTCCCCATGCAGTAAGTTCCCCGTAAATATGAATATTAGCACTAAGTGGTGGTTTCTATAGTAATAGGAGTTATGATTAAGTTCCAAAAGACAAAACAAAACAAAACCCCCAATACCAAGGACAATGAACCCAATAAACTGAAAGCATTTATGTGAAGAGCAGAGTAGGCGTAGCCCAGAGGGAGTCTTCTCAGGGAAGCTGGGACCTCAGCCACATCTTAGGAGGAGATCTGCTATCAGGGCACTTAGGACATTCCAATCAGTAGTGAAAACATGAGTAAATTTATTTTCAAACATGCTTTTGCCCTTCCCAACAAAAATGCCACTTCTAATATTTCTCTGTAATCATCTAACATACTAACTTGACTCTCAATTTTATAATACTTGTTTTTCTTTACCACCTCTACAATTTTATTAATTCAAATCAACTAATATATTTGTCTTAACTGTACTACGCATGTCTTTAAATCATTAGCACTGAATAGGAAAGTGCCTATGAAGATATAAATTTAGATATGCCTGTACTTGTATTTATTTACATATACCTCATTTCACAATGAACCTGAGGTTGTTCATAAGAAGAAATTATATTAAAAGGAATAAAATAAGGAAGGAAAGATTGCAGGAAAAATGTGAGGCAATAATAAAGTTTAGGATGCAATTCACACATAGAAACAAATGTCAAATTTAGGTACATTTTTTTTTTTCTTTCAAATAGCTGCGTTCTTTGCCTGCTTCTTCTGCTTCCGGTTGTCTCTTGATGTCTGCATTTCTCTCAGACTTGGTTGTTTTCAATATGCCTCTTTTCCTAGTCTCCATCTTTCTCCTTGGGAGAGCACAATTCCCACTGTACTCTTTGGCAGCCTTCTTTGGGCTTTAATTTTCTGGTACTTTAAAAACATAGTAGTCATCGGGATCCCTGGGTGGCGCAGCGGTTTGGCGCCTGCCTTTGGCCCAGGGCGCGATCCTGGAGACCCGGGATCGAGTCCCACGTCGGGCTCCCGGTGCATGGAGCCTGCTTCTCCCTCTGCCTATGTCTCTGCCTCTCTCTCTCTCTCTCTCACTGTGTGCCTATCATAAATTAAAAAAAACAAAACAAAACATAGTAGTCATTAGTTATACCACATTTATTAAAATGATTGGTTTGAATTAAATCAACTTCAGAAAACAAAATGCTAATCCATACCTCCCCTTCTATGTCATGTATTCTAAAATAAGACCATGTCTCTTTGATTAAATTTGCTTGAGGTGCAGATGTTAAGGAACCATGAACTTATTATGTTTCTTGGTGTTCATCTTATTTCAAGCCAACTTTTTATTCTTTTATGGGGGGGTGGATTCTAATAAATTATTACTGATGAGAAATTTTCTTCCAAATGTAACTGGGAACTGAGTTGTTTAGTACACTGAAACTAGATTTAGGTATGGCTCTTTTGTCATGATTTAATAAAACATATGATCACCTCCCCCAGTGGATTATTATGCCAAAGACCAGGCTGTCTATCTAAGATTTCAACTTCAGTTCCCATCAATTATTTCCCCAGATTACATATTGACCTCCCACCTTAAACCCATGAGGTAAAAGAGTATTGATGTGTAAATTAAAATAGATTTTTTGTGAACATCTGTTTATTTGTATATTGACTTTTCAATCATATCGGAATGTAAATTCATAAGGACACTTTCTTCTTTCTGCAACATTCTCCGATTCACTCCAGCACCTCCCACTTTCCTCAGACAAACATATGCACCTATACACATATATCACACACAGGAACAGACATGCACATGCAGACACAGACACACACACACACCCATGCACAATGCACACACACTCACACACAAACACGCACCCATGCACATGAACCTGCACACACCCACAGACACAGCCCTACCTGCTACCATCACCTACTGCCAACCCCCTTGTGGGTCACCTGTGGATCGCTCCTCCTCAAATCTCTGTATTTTTGGATTCCGGCTCCCGATCACTATCTTTAGGACTACTCTAGTGCTAATTATTAGTGATTTCCAGGCACACAGAAGTCATCATCACACAGGTCAGCTTCTCACTCTCCAACTTCTGTCCTCCCAGATCTTTGCTCAGCTTGCTCCACCCTTTACCTGTGAGCTCCTCTCGCAGCCCTGGTTACTGGTGGTCTTTGCAGCCCCTCCCCAATGGCTGCTTCATTCCTGGCTCCCTTGGCTCTGGGGTCTCCAAGGCAACAGTAACCCTTCAGTCCCCCAGAGACCCCACTCTCTTCACCATACCACTTTCTGGCACTGCTTCCCCCCTCCCCCCACTGTTGCTTCTCCTTGCCTTTCTCCCTCCCACTCTTCCCTTCCCCAATTTAGGTCCTGGAAGCCCTCCCCCCACCTTGGGCTCTAGCTCTCATGCTGCTTCTTTGGCAAAAGCCATCCCAGCTTGACTCTTGTTCTCTCCTCCCTCCACACTGCATGTGGACAAACGGTCCATCCATGCTGGTCTCCTCTGACATCCAGACAGTGGGCACAGCTGTGCTTAAAGCTGCACCTTCCCTACTCTGTTTCCAGGGCCCCTTCCACACTTCATCTCATAAACAATCACTGTCTGCTTTTTCTCTCTATCCAAACATCTAGCATCTCTTTTCCCATTGTAAGCTAATGTCTTGTCTTTTATTTAAGAAAATGAAATAAAATACATTTAATGAAATGAAATGAAATGAACAGCCACCAAAGTGCAACACTTGGAAGTTCTGACCAGGACATGTACCCAACCACTAGGATGTCATCCACAGATATGCTTTCCCTTCTTACTAAGGAATGTGTATTTGTGATTTCATGCAAAACCAAACTCTCTCCTTCTCAGCTGGATTCCTACTTCTCTCATCCCTTCAAGAATATGGCTTTGGTAATTATTGATTCTTCATCAATTTTCCATTTCTTCTGGAAGTGTCTCCAAACTGTTATTTCTCCAGCCTTAAAATCGAAACAAACAAAAACCCTGTCTAGACTCCACTTGCTCCAACAGAAATTGTCTTATTATATGCAGAAAAAAAAAAAAAAAACTCTCACATATATTGGCAATCTTTAAGCTTCTCCCCCTCTAATCCTGTCTGAAACCTTCCTTGGAGTAGGCATTCCCTCAAACTCCACCATCAGAACTGCTCATGGGAAGGAAGTCATCAATAATTAATCAGCCCTCAGTCTTTGTTGTGTTTGTCCTTCCTTCCTTGGCAGCCAGGCTCCCACGATTTGTTGGCTTTTCTCTACCAGGTTTCAGCTGTCTTTCCTGATTCAGCTTCATCTTTCCAATCTCTAAATGTTAAAAGACTCTAGGGTTCAATCCTTGCACCTTTTTTCTCTAGCTACACTCACTTGTCTGGTGATCACAGCCAGTCCACTGGCTTTCAATAGTGTCCAGAAGCTAAAAGATCCCACATTTACATCACTAATATTGCCCCTGATTAGGAGCCACAAATATAAGTGTGTTCTCAACATCTCCACCAAACCTATAACAGTTAGCTTATCTTGACATGAGCTCCTGGTCTTTACCTTTGAACCCATTCTCCCATACTCTATCCTTTCTTAGTTAAGGGAATGGCATATGTAAACAAGTGCCCTGAACAAAATCTTACCTCCAACTCCTTCCTCATATACCATGCCCCACTTATCAACAGATTTTGTTGGATCTGTCTTCATCAAACTTGCATATTTGTCTACCTACACATCACCTCTACTGCTACCACCTTGGTGTTAGTGAACATCATCTCTTGCCATAATTATTTATCTCTCTGCTTCAACTGCACAATTTATTTCAACACATTAGCTAGAATATGCCCCCTTTTAAAAACAGGTCAGATTATTTTACTCCTCTGTTTAAGTTTCTCCAATGATCCTTGACTCAGAGTCAAAGTCAAAGGCATAGCCCATTCAATCGCCTAATGGGCCATGCACCATTTTTTTTTTCTCTAGTATGCTCTCTGCCCTCAAATCCTACTACTCTCTTTATGGCTTACACCACTCTATACATACTGGTCCCTTTGCTGTTCATAGAACATTCTAGACATCCCTCCATTTGCTGTTACACTGTTGCTTCTAACACTCTTACCTTCGGCAAGTCTTTGATCATATGTGACTTTCTGAGCAGGCCTTTCCCTGATATCTTATTCATACCTATTTATACTTGGAGTAATATCTTACCCCTTCCTCTCTACTTTCTGTACCATTCCACAACTTCTTCATACCATAGAACTCACCAACTTTTAAAAATACTACATAATTTATTTATTGTTTATTTCCATCTTTCCCAATTGGAAAGTAAGTTCCATCAGAACAGGGATTTTTTTTTTTCTTTCTTGTCCCCTGATGCATTCTCATAGTCCAGAAGACTGCCTATCCTCTATCAGGGGGTTAGCAAATATTTAATTTATTTAGTAAATATTTAATAAATATGAATTAATTCATTGAATAGATATTAATCCTCTTTTTGCTTTATTCGTCCTACTCTCCCAAATCACTACAGTTTTTTTTTTTAATGTTGTTTTAGAGTTACTTTGAGAATTCAGTGCACAAGAAGATGGGTATAAAGGCAAATGCAATTCCCAGCTCTACAAAATGAGAAATCAGAGAGGTATGGTGAAATCTGACTCTGTGGCAAATAGTATTACATCTCACAAAAATTTCTGTGAATTTCTAGAGACCTGGAGTATGAATGTTTGGCTAATAAAGACCTTCCCCATACTATTCTCTTTAAATAAAGGATATGAAATCATAAAGCCAGTGTTCAAAAGCAGAATTCCAAAACTAAAGTTAAAGATAGAAAGTTCCTTCGTTTAAAAATCCCCCTCCCACCATCTTTCATGACTCCTTCTGTCAAGAGAAGGTAAGTGAAGGAATCCAGAGGCCTCAAGGTCTCCG
Organism: Canis lupus familiaris; assembly: GCF_011100685.1. Taxonomy (NCBI): domain Eukaryota; kingdom Metazoa; phylum Chordata; class Mammalia; order Carnivora; family Canidae; genus Canis; species Canis lupus. The sequence continues at coordinate 30,233,916 of NC_049223.1, read as the reverse complement.
GATCAGCAGACACCTAACCAACATACAGACTGGTCTGTCATGTGCAAGAAACAAAATTCAATCATGTGAAGCCACTAAAATTGGGAGTTAATTTTTTAGAGTAGCTACAATTATCCAATAAATCCACTCCTCAGCTGGCATATGTATTTGCTGATATTAGAGCTACATGCCATTCATCCTCATAAACTGAACAAACCTACATATTGAATGAACAATTGAATAAGCAAAAGATGCCTATGGTTTATCACTGTCATTCTTCAATATTTCTAAAATGAGCTATTGTGTTAAGCAGTCTGACACATGGAATTCAGATCTAGAAGTGGCTTCAGAACTCAACTAACCTTCCTCCTAATTTTATGAATGATTAGATTGAATCAAGTAGCTAGAAAGAAGCAAAACTAAAAGCAACCACTCCCTGCTATTTGTTCATTCAATAAAGGCCCTTCAGCAAAGAGAACTCTTTATTTGCATGTGAGGGTGTAATGATATAATAAGTGTGGGTAAAGATATAAGCCTGCATGTATGCATTATATAAGCAATCGGATGTTAAATGTCTATTTTTCTTGTTTAGTTTTATCTAATTTATTTTCTAATTGTGTGTTATTTTTTAGTATAATTAACCTAAAATATATCGCATGTATTTCAAGTTTGCAGTTTGATGGGTTTTGACATAAGAATAAATCCATGAGCCCATGTTCACAATCAAGTAATAAACATACGCATCACCCCCATAATCTCCTGTGCCCTCTGGAATCACTCCTTTCCTCCCACCAATGCCTCATACCCAGGCAACAGCTGGTCTGTTTTCTTTCAGTAAAGATTATTTTACATTCATCAGAATTTTATACAATTTTGTATAAAAGGAATCACAGAATATATAACTCTGTGGTGGGGGGGCAGGTGGGTTTCCTTCATTCAATAGTTATATTGAGGTTTATCCATTTTGATATGTATCAGTAGTTCATGTGTTCTTATTGCTGAATAATATTCACTGAAAAAGAGTTATTACAATGTGGTTATCTATTCTTCTATTAAGGGGCTTTGGTTGTTTATAGTTTTTGGCTGTTTCAAATAAAAATGTTATATCAGTTCATGTACAAATCTCTTAAGTATATACTTTAATTTTTTTTTGACTGAATACCTACAAATCATAGAGTAGGTAAATATTTAAGTTAAGAAACTGCCAAAATGTTACCCAGAGTAGCAGCACCATTTTATATGCTCATCAGCAATTTATTAGTTGCTCCACATCCCTGACAATATTTGGAAGTCTACTTTTTCTGACATTAGACATTCTAATGGGTATATATATAGTGGTGTCTCATTGTGGTTTCAGTTTTCATTTTACTAAATAGTGACTATTTAGTGCTGAGCATCTTTTCATGTGCTTATTTGCCATCTTAACAGTATCTTTCAAAAAGCATAAGTTCTTAATTTCACTCGAGTCTAACACCATTTTTTTATTTGTGTGTGTGCGGTGGGAGAGGGGGATGTGGATTGTGTTTTCGTTTCCTAACTAATAAATCTGTGCCTAACTCAAGGAAATAAAATTTTTCTCCTTTGTTACAGTCTAGAAATTTTATGATTTTAAGTTTACATTTAGACCTAGGCACATTCTGAGTTAATCTTTTTTTCTTTCTTTTCTTTCCATATGAATATATAGTTACTAGAATACCATTTGTTTAAAAAAAAATTACCCTTTCCCCACTAAATTGCCTTTGTACCTTTGTGAAAATCTGATTGAGCATAAGTGTGTGAGTCTCTTGTGAACTCTGTGTTCTGATTGATCAATTTGTTAGCTTATTGATGTCAAAACCATACTATCTTGATTACTGTGGCTGTAGAATAATTTTCAAAGTCAGGTATTATAAGTCTTTTATTTTTCTTCTTTTTCAAAGTTGTTTTGGCTATTGTATATCTTTGAAATTTCACATAAATTTTAAAATCAGCTTGCCATTAAAAAAAAAAAAAGCCTACAGGGATCTTGCTTGAAATTCCGCTGAATCTAAAGATGAATTTGTGGAGGATTGCTATGTTAACAATTCTGAATCTTTCGATCTATGAATAGAGTGTATCTCTCCATTTACTTATGTCTTCTTTAGTTTGTTTCAGTAATACTTTGTCTCAGGGTACAGAACTTGTATATATTTTATTAGATATATACATATATCTCTAAGTTTCATATTTTTTCATATTTTTTATTCTACTATGGCATTGTTTTTTAAATTTCTATTTTTTGAATGTTTATTTCTAGTATACAGAAATATAATTTGTCCAGGTTTTTATTGCAGTAAAACATGTATAACATGAAATTTACCATCCTAACCACTTCTGAGTTTATGGTTCACTAGTATCGAGTGCATTCATACATTGTGCAACCATCACCACCATCCATCTCCATAGCTCTCTTCTTGTCTTGTAAAACTGAATCTTTACACCCATTAAACAAAGACTTCCCATTCTTCTCTCTCCCTACCTCCTGCCATCCACCATTGTATTTTCTGTCTCTATGATGCTGACTACTCTAATTACTTCATGTAAGTAGGTTCAAGCAGTATTTGTCTTTTTGTGACTGCTTTATTTCATTTAATACAATGTCCTCCAGGTTTATTCATGTTGTAGCATGAGTCAGAATTTCCTTCCCTTGTAATGCTGAATAAATATTTATTGTATGGCTAAACCACATTTGTTTATTCATCCATCTGTGGGGGACACTTGGGTTGCTTCCACATTTTAGCTACTGTGAATAATGCTGCTGTGAACATGGGGTATAAATATCTCCATAAGACCCTGCTTTTAGTTGTTTTGAGTATATATGCAGAAGGAGAATTTCTGGCCCATATGGTAATTCTATTTTTAACTTTTTGGAGAACGATTATAGTATTTCCATAGTGGCTGCGCCATTTTACATTCCCACCGATAGTTCACAAGAGTTCCAATTTTCCACATCTTCATCAACACTTGTAATTTTCTGGGGTTTCTATAGTAGCAATCCTAGTGGGCATGCAGTGGTATCTTTCTGTGGTTTTGATTCACACTTCCTTAATGGTTAGTGATGTTGAGCTTCTTTTCATGTCCTTATTGGCCATCTATCTTCTTTGGAGAAATACCTATCAAAGTCCTTTGCTCATTTTTGAATTGGGTTGTTTTGGATTGTTGAGGTTTTTTCAAAAAAGTTTTTATTTAAATTCATTAGCTAACATACAGTATAATATTATTTTCAGGTGTACACACAACAAAAGAATAAATAGACAAATTAGATTTCATGAAAATTTAAAACTTTTGTGCACCAAAGGACACTATCTAAGAGTGAAAAGGCAACACATGGCTGAGAGGAAATATTTGCAAGTCATATACATGATAAGGAATTAACATCCAGAATATACAGAGAATTCCTAAAACTCAACAGTCATTTATTTAAAAAATTTTTAATTTTCATGAAGTCTAGTTCATGTATTTATTCTTTTGTTGTGTGTGCCTTTGGTATCGTATCATTGCCAAATCTATTGTAGATTTCATAAGATTTTCTATGTAGATGATCATGATTTACCTATAAAGGAAGACAGTCTTTATTTCCAATCTGGTTGCTTTTTATTCTTCCTTGCCTAATATGAAGACCAGCAGCACAATGTTGAGTAGAACTGGGGGGAAGCAAGAATCCTCTTCTTAGGATTTGTTCCTGTTCTTAGGGATTCAGTCTTTTGCAGTTAAGTACAATATCAGCTTTAGACACTTCATGGATTCCCTCATTAGTGTGAAGAAATTCCTTCCTAGTGCTAGTTTGCTGAAAATTTTTATCGGGAATGAAAACTAAATTTTGCATCTATTGAAATGATCCTGTTTATGGTTTGTCTTTTTAATCTGTGATATTGTGATTTATATGGATGGATTTATTCAACCAAATTGAACTCCTAGGATAGGTCCACTTGATCTTACTGTTGGACTCAATTTTCTAACACTTAATTAATAATTCTTGCATCAGTGTTGACGAGGGATGTAGGTCAGTACTTTTCTTTCCTTATAAGGTCTTCAGTTTCAGAGTAATGCTGAACTCGTCATTTTAATCTCCAGATGATCAACGTGGTTCTCTTATATTTTTGTGTCTCCAGTTAGCATTCTCAATCTTTTCTCGATACTCTTGAACATATGGAAGATAATTATGGTTGTATATTATTTTAATATCCTTGTCCACCAGTTCTATCATTGGTGTCATTTCTGCATCTATTTCTACTGATGGATTTCCCTCCTCATCTAGAGTCACATTTTCCTGCTTCTTTGTCCAGTATCTGGATTGAATGACAGGCAATGTGAAGTTTACTTGGTTGGATCCAAGCTCTTACATTATTCCTATAATATTCTCAACCTTTGTTCTGGCATGCAGGTAAGTCACACTAAAAGAGTTGGATCCTTTTGAGGTCTTCCTCTAAAGTGTTAGGCAATCAACAGTGTAATTTTACTCCATTACTGAGCAATGAAAATTTGAAAACTCTATCTGATGCCCATGGATTATAGAGTTTCCCAGTCTTGCTGGTGGAAATACAGACCATTCCTGGCCCTGTGAGAGATCTCAGATTATTTCCTCTCCTCCCTTTGTGTACTTTTCTACATGTGTGAGCTCATAATGACTCAGCTGGACATTCAAGTGGGCCTCTGCAGATCCATGGACTCTCTTTACAGGCTGTCCCCCCCTCCATACTCTGCCTCACAGACTCACATTAACCTCCCTGGTATCTCAGCGCTGTCTCCTCCACCCAGGGAAATCACCATGGAATGCTTGAGTCGGTCTTCCTCCCTCAGATTTTGGCCCAGATGCTCGCCCATGAAGAAACCTAGAGGGACCATAGGGCTTATCTGACTTTTTCTCCTTTTCAAGGATCACTTTATTTTCTGATGTCCAATGTTTGTATATTTTGTTCAGTCCTTTAGTTGTTTCACAAAGGAAAGTAAATTTGGTCCCTGTTACTCTGTCTTTGCCAAAAGTGGAATCAGTCCTCCAATTTAAAATTAAATTTATTCTTTTAATTTCTCACATCTAAGCAAAGCCTATCATTTGATGATATTGCCTCCATTTATGAGGGTTTTTTTTTTTTATTTTTTAAAGGTTTTATTTATTTAGACTCAGAGAGAGAGAGAGAGAGGCAGAGGGAAAAGTAGGCTCCATGTGGGGAGCCCGATGCGGGACTCAATCCGGGTCCCCAGGATCACACCCTGGGCTGAAGGCAGCACTAAACCGCTGAGCCACCTGGGCTGCCCCATTTATGAGTTTTACAAACAAATATTTGTTCTCACTGGTCCAGCATCTTGGATTCTGTAAGATGTGAGTTCATGTGGTTTATAAATAGACTGTATTTACATGTTAGGAGATTCCCTGACAACTGTGTTGCTGACTTACCTCTGGAACTGATCTTAGGGCAACCTCATTCGCCCAACATGGTCATTAAATGCTTTTTCCTAAGGTCAATAGAGCCTTTTTCAGCATTATCATTAGCATAATGTGTCCTATTAATCAAGGTTTGTGTTTTAGAAATGGGTATCAGCAGTCCAGCACTAATAGCATTTCAATGGTTGCACCTTAATGCAATTGTTGCAGTTGTAATTATTTTCATTTGTCCCTCCTTTTAAACTACAAATTAGAACAACCTACTAAAATGAGGAGTAATTATACACATTAAACAATTTTTTACTTGCTTTGGCTTATCTATTGTATCAATTTGGGTGAGAATGCAGAGTCCCATATTTGAAAGCACTATAGGCTTATGGTGAAACATTTATATTTTTATTACAATATGTCAGCTTTTATACTTATAGACCCTTTGGGACTTACACAGATTTTGTGTGAGCTTTTGAGCTTATATTGAAAACGGATGATTTTAGAAGAGAGATGACTTGGAAAATGTCTTCTTGTTGTGTTCTTTCCTCTTGTTAGCAAATCTGAATTTATTCTGAAATGAATTAGTAGCATGCTGCCATTAAACATGAGTGTCTGCTCTGTTAACCATCCCTTCCAAGTCTAGTAGCATTCTGGTGCAAACCATTGTTGAGGATGAAAAATCATAAGTCATCAGGCCTTATAGCTTCAATATATGTAATGTGTCAGGTACTTCATTTCTAAGAGATTTTTGCTTTGTTTTGTTTTTGTTTCCTATAATTTTCTCAGAAGAGATAAAGTTACAAAGGAGCCTACTTTCATGCAAATGAATTGCACATTTTGGTTCAGGTTGCCCTACTAAATTTTACACTTGATACCTCATAAATAATAAATGAAGATTTAGAATGGAGAAGAGTTAAAGAGACAGCACTTCCCTCCTAGAAAGAGCTTACTACTGGAAGAACCGGGCATGGTTTCATGCAGGCGGTTAGGAATCTAAAGCACAGCAAATAACTGATTTGGTTTAGAGAATGATTTAGATAATAAATATGCCCAGTACTGATTTCATTTTTAGTAATAGCTATATTTAGTTCATTTTAAATGGAATAATTTAACATGTAATATAAAGCACACTATTTGATGCCTCTGGAGACAGAACACAAAATTCTCATAATTATTTTTCATTCATATACTAGCCTTTAGTTCAAGAGAAACAGTCGGCTCTTTAAACAGCCCATCATGTTTAGTTAATAGTTTTAAGTGTGAGCATTTTAGGAACAGAAAATCCTAAGACCAACTTCAGTTTAGATACTCTTTAAAATTAAAAAAAAAAATGTGTATTTTCTACTATTTTCTACTTCCTAAGTAAAATGTACACTCTTGTTAAAATGGCACTGATTCTCTCAAAAATGTTTGAGTATTTTATTGAATTGATATGACTTCCTTTCTTATCAGTGATATTTTTCTTTAGAAGGGCAATCATTTGAATTAAATAGATGGCTGGATCTTCAGTCAATCATACTGTGCTCTGAAGTCTTCGGATGCTACTTCCAAAGGAAGCAAATTACGACTTTCAGCATATTTAAAATATCTTATTTTTTCTGAGGATCTCTCTGACTCAAGGAGGGAGGATAAGGGAAAAATTCACTGATGGCAAGTCGCTTCAAACATGTTCAACCTAGTTTGAGTGCCAAGGTTCAAGAATGGAGCTACATAGTCTTTCCTTCACTCCCCTTTCCATCCCTTCTCTTTCTTTCCTTTTTTCTTGTTTGAGACTTTACTGAGCTATGCCTTTTTTTGTTTTCTTTCATGATGCCTTTTGGGGTACCTGAAGTAAAGCATAAAGCCAAAAATCCCTTGTAAGATTGATAACATTGATAGATTTTGTCTCAGTTTCCTAGGGCTGCCAAACAAATGGTCACAGACTGGGTGGCTTAAAACAAGAGAATTTACTCTCTCACAGTCCCAGAATCTAAGTCTTGTGCTTCCTGTGAGACCAAATAGGGTCCCTGCTTGCAACTTATAGCTTCAGAGATGCTTGTCCATCTTGACTTACAGCGTTGCTCTAGTCTCTGCCTCCCTAGTCACATGGCACTCTGCCTGTATGTCTGTCTTCATGGGTCATTTCTCCTTTGCATAAGGACACAGGTCATACTACATTGGTGTCCATCTTAATGACTTTATCTTCACTGATTATATCTGCAGACTCTCTCTTCGAAGTCAATGTATCTATTTGGGGGAAATCCTCATAACAGAATTCCACTTCATCAAATGATAATTTATGAAACGGACACATTAGTCTCTTTTATTTAAAAACAGTAACTTGTATTATGAATATCGTTTAAAACCAACTAATATGGCCATTCAGACTCATTTAATGAAGAAGGAGCATTTTAAAATTATTGGGCCTATCCCTAAGCTTACTTTTATCTTTTATTAACAACATTGGCATAAATGTTTCATTGATACGAGGTTATGGATCTATGAAGTAGAAGTAACCTCTAATTTTGTTGACACTCAGAAGTAATCTAATTCCACTGTTCTGGACTCATTTTACCTGATACATTTTTTAAAGTATATCAGATTCATCTATAGCTCATTCATTAGCTCTTCCTTACATTTCTCCTGAATTAAACCCCCTGCCCCATTTTAGTCTAGTGATTGGCGCCAGTATTCACCCAATTCTCATATAACAATCCACTTATCTGGGAGTCATCTCTGCAAATCCCACATTCTCACCCCCGTGTATATGCCCACCATGGCTTGTCAGCATCATGTCATTGGTAATTTCCAAATATGTCCACTATCACTCAAGCCATCTCTCTTAGCTGTCCCTTCTCAACCACATTCTAATATGTATCCTTACATTCACTCTTGCCTCCCACTAATCCATTCTCCAATTATAGCCAGGGTGACCTTTAAAAAACAAAAATCAAACCATGTCCCTCTCCAGCTGAGAAAGCACAATGAGTACTCACCTCTTGTTAGATAAAGACAAAAATACCCCCAAAACGTAACTGGTGTTCTAGCTGTTGTAACAAAACTGGACGTTTCCTCTCTGTGGTTTGACCTTTGTCTTAGTCTATTTTAACTGTTTCAACAAAGGACCATAGACTGGAGGTTTATAAAGAATAGATATATTTCTTACATTTCTGGAGCCTGCAAGTCCAAGACTAAGTCACCAGCAGGTCTCTTGTCTGGTGAGGACCTTCTTCCTGGTTCACAGGCCACATCTTCTAGCTGTGTCGCCACATGGGGGAAAGGGAGAGAGGCTTCCTAGGGGTCTCTTTTATAAGGGCACTAATAAATTTGTGGGGGCCCCACCCTCATGACCTCATACCTTCTAAAGGCCTCACATCCAAACACCATCCTACTGGGGGTTAGACTTCAACATACAGATTTAAGAGAAGATGAACATTCGGTCCCTAGCAGAATCCCAAACCAGATTTCTTTTCTTTGCTTTAAAAACACTATACAATTCCAGCATTTACAGCCCTCATACAGGTCATTTCTCCAATTTAGAACACCACCTTCACACTCTTCCATGTTTTTTACAGCTACTCTTATTTCAGATTTCAGATCAATTGTCACATTTGTGACTCATAGTCAACAACTTCCCCATGCTCCCTGATATACACTCATGAAGGAAGCTTCATCTTTCTAGAAAACTCACAGCAATCACAAGCAAGTAAATTTGTAGTTAGACGTTAGGAAGTTTGCGTTCATTGATGGGATATAAGGTTCTATAGGGATAAAGATCTGATCCGCTTCCTTGTTAACTCTGCCCCTTGATTCTCATACCACCACCTGCAGAATGATTAAGTGTGCAAGTAATGGGACCTAAATCACTAAAATTTAATTCTGTTCTCCTGTGATTCCCTTAAAACCATCTTCCTCAGTGTGAGGTTTATGGTGAGCTGCATACAGCACAGGACTACATGAGGATTTTTTTAAGATTTTTATTTATTTATTCATGATAGAGAGAGAGAGGCAGAGACACAGGCAGAGAGAGAAGCAGGCTCATGCAGGGAGCCCGACATGGGACTTGATCCTGGGTTTCCAGGATCGCGCCCTGGGCCAAAGGCAGGTGCCAAACTGCTGAGCCACCCTGGCTTCCCTAAATGAGGATTTTTAAAAATCCATGGTCTTGGAATACCTGGATGGCTCATTTGGTTAAGCATCTGCCTTTGACTCAGATCATGATTCCAGGGTCCTGGGATCGAGTCCTGCATCAAGATACCCGCTCAGTAGGAAGTCTTCTCTCTCTCTCCTTGCACACCTCCCCCCACCACCTCTCATGCATGTGCTCTCTCTCTCTCTCTCTCTCCCAAATAAATAAAATCTTAAAAAAAATCCATGGTCTTGAAGATCCAAGTGTTAAGAAAGACAATACATATTTCTTAATTAACACAAGGTAAGAAGAGATTTCTGTGCAGATGTCCAGAATGGAGTAGAGTGGACAAGCCCCCTTGTCTAAGAGTACACTTGAGTCCACAAGCATTTTTAGGGTAGATGAAAGAATGTATCAAAATGCAAATAATTTATGTTCTGAAAATAGAAGTATAAATAATGTATTGAGTATACGAAGCAAAACTGTACATAATGTACTTCTCTAATCTACTTGGAATTCAGGGCGCTGTTAACAAAGAACTGATGTATGGTATAAAAAATTGCATCAAAAGAATGAATGACATTATGAGCAAGCCTGGAAAGCCTCTGCCAATGCTACCATCTACATTTTTTTTTTCAAAATTTTCTTAGAAATTTAGAACTGTGGCTGAATCTTTTGTATGACAGCATTTTCTCCAATTTCTCAACCATTCCATTCCTTGTAGAGAAGAGGAAGATATCCCAGTAGAAAGCTCTAGAGGCTAATTTCTATAAATACAAGCACAACTCATTATTTTAACCAATGAAGAGAGATTTCTATTTCCCACTCTTTGCTTTCTCCCTGAAAAACTCAGTGTACTTCACTTGCTTATTTTCAATATTTAACAATAACTTCCTATGTCCTGGCAAATAAAATGTAAATCTTGTCTTAAGCAAAATCAAGATGTACATTTTCTGGCCTGATTCACCATGATGAATGACTTCCTCATTGATGGAGTGCCCAGTGAGTTCCTGATTTTAACGTGTTTAATTTTCCTCCACTGTAAATTGGACAGAATTATTTTTTCTACTCCAGAGGGTCATTATGAGGAGTGCTTGTTCTGGAGACACGGTGATCATTAACTTAACTGTTAAATCTCTCTTTCTTTCTCTCTTGCCCCCAAAGAACATGGATCATTTGCAGAAAGTTGGCAAAGGCCAAATGGGCAAATTCAGAAGAGAATCCCTATTATGTCCCATGTGCCTGCACCTTATGAAGCTTCAGATCTTCCCAGTTGTCTTTCTTATTAATAAACTCTTTTATTAATTTTTGTGATAATGTATAAAGCCAACCCTAATGGTAGCACTTTTTAAAGATGATGAAGATGGTTATAGAAATAAAGCCAGTTCCTAAAATGGCTTATACTAACATCATTTACATGACAGAGACTTGGTGTCAACACATCTGTGTTCAAACTCTGGCTCTGCTGTGAGCACTTGAGTGTAGATTTTCCTGTTCAGAAAAGAATGACAAAGATCTCCACTGCACATGTATTAAGTGACATGAAAGAGGCAAAGTCACTTCCACAGTGGCTGACATAGAGTAGGTCCTCAACAATTATTTAAATATGGTCTCTTTTTATTGTGGACAATACTGATCTAACTCATTGAATATATATAATTATTTAACTTTATTTAAAAGAATGTGAAAATATATATGCCATGTTCTTGAGGTTTAGACATTACGTCATCTGCATTTTGCACACATGCCTTGTTACAAATAGCATAAATATCCTCTCTAGAAGGGCACACACAGTTGTTGGAATCAGAAACCTGAACACAGTTCTGTGATATGTCAGACAAGTTATTTAACCTCCACATTACAAATGTCCTCCTCTGCAAACTCCTAGGCTTTTCATGAAAGTCATATAAGACAATGGCCTTAAAGTCTTCAGCCCAGTGCCTAATGCCTACAAAATGATAAATATGAGATATTTTAAATATCATAATCATAAATGCACTATGTATGTAATCTAAACAGCAATATTGATGAATGTCTAAAAGGAAGAGGCATTAGGACAATCAGTAGTCCAACTGCAAGACTATTTTTAATTACAGCATTTTAAAAATAGCTGCTATGATTATTCTGAACCTGACAGTGATCTGAAGCTGAAGACATGCTGTGGAGTGTTATGCTAATCAGAGCGCTCTCCATCCAGTGAGGGAACACAATCGGCTAACAACAAACATGGATTAAGATCCCGCAGTGTGAAGCCTTGCATCTTGAAATTATTGTTGCTGTTATGTGCAGGGGTCGAGAACAGGGATGGAATGCACTCCTCATTTGCTAGTGAGCAAGTGAAGGTGTTTGCTCAAAAAGACACACGATTTCCCATTTGTCTTCTGGGGGCGTCCGTCGTCTGTGACTAGGAACTACTACTTCTGTTTCTTCTTCTAGCCTACCAAAAACCCCATCAGAGCCCAGATGTGTGTAGTGCAGTCCCATAAATCAAACACCCTAAAGGTACCAGTTATTACTTCATCTAGAAAGGCTATTATTGTAGTGTTTCTGTTTTCCAGTGGTCACAATAATAATTTTCTTCCTAAGTTAAAATACTTTAATATTTTTCATTTACCGTGTCTCCATCCTTTCATGTATGGAATATATTTTCTTTATTGCCTTTTACCAAATGTCTTTCATCTGTTACCCACACTACCAAGAAGGGAAGCATCATGAAAAACACATTGGATCATATGATCATCTCTCCATGACTGCTATCCTAAATCTGTCTAGGTTGCGTCAACTTAAGTCCTCCCTTGCCGATATCACCTGGGTGCAACCACCCCTAAAATCCAGATCCTACATTGCTACTTATGATCACACGTCTTTGACTTTGCTAGTATCTTAAGTCTCAAAAAGTTCAAACGCCTTATCTTTTATGAGTTCTTTTCCCCAATTTCATCATTTTAACACTATTCTTCATTATTACCATTGTCTAAAATCATATAATATTTTGGATTCAGTAAACGGATCCAAAGATATGTTGCAAGAGTGCTTTTGTGGCTCTGCATTCACTCAATGTTCAAAACATTTCACGGAATAAGTAGGAAAAGTACTTCAACCCACACAACCAAGAGCAGAAGTAGGGGGTGGGAAACGGAATGCATATAAAACAAATGAAAAGCATGAAATGTGCTACTTTTGATCCCAGATATTTCCTGAATATTATCAAAAGGAACTTGAATGATTACACAGGACCAACTTTCAAGTATTTTACATTTGTGTCCTTTTATTTGCCGCTTATAATTTTTTTTTCTTGAGATCCCATAGTAACACTTGTGAGATCATTGGCTGAAGTACACACCTAAGTATTTTGTATTCATTCCCTCATAAAAAAATAAAATAAGTAAATTTTTAAAGAACAGACATTGAGTCCCTGCCACAGTGGTTTTACAAATGTTCGCTAAAATTCAACGCCAGTGGAGAATAAAATCAAGACAGTGCATTGAATTCTTTGGGTGGTCATTGTATTCTCTCCACTGGTGTACTCATAGAAGAAGAAAAAGCCAGTTGTGTTTCAGAATGCTCCTGATGAATCAGAACAAAATATTGAGTTAATTAAACCTTCATTCTTGAGTATGTCTTTTCATTATCTGGGACTAAAAGTTAGGAAACGCATATAAAGCACTCCTGCTGTGTCAAAATATAATGGTTGTCACGAGGCAGGTCACCTGTGCAACTGAGTGGCCAGCTCAGTGGGCACTTCTTCCGAGAGACACCACTTTTACTTGGAGAATGACTAACAGGATTATTTCATCACTGGGAAAACCCTTGTAAGCCAGTGAGCCAATACCTTATAAATGAGTAAAGCAGGCTATCGCACAATCAAAGTTCTAGGGGATTTTCACATAAAGAGGGTGAAAAGTCCATCCCATTATGGCTTCTATTTCTGCATCAGAACTAATCGCTAAGAAATGACCACTTGTGAAACTTTGGTGTAATATCAAAGAAGAATATTCACAAATATATGGATTAGTTATTAAAATACTTCTTGCATTTCCAACTACATGTCTCTGGGGGCAGAATTTTCTTCATATACTCCAATGAAAAGAATGTATTCTACAGGTGGAATGCTGAAGCAGGTAGGAAAATCCAGCTATCTGCTATCACTCAAGAAATTCACAGACTTCAGATAGTGCCACTCTTCTTACTGCATTTGTTTTTGTATCTTAGAAAACAGACTAAAATGTGATTTATGTTAACCTGTAATTAGTTTATTATGGTAATTTTTAAATGGATTATCACATTACAATATATTTCTAAAATTCTGTTTTAATTTCTAATACAGTACATATTGATAGATACAAATCATACCAACAAAGCCTCTCTGAGGTCGTCTATAAATTTAAAGAGCGTAAAGGAGTTTCAGCGCACACACATTTTAAGAATGACAGCATATAAAAGGAGACAGTGGCCAAATGATTGGTTGGAAAAAGCTTTAACCTCTGACCATCCAAGTTCTCCCAAAACAGATTGTTGTCCCAAAGACTGAATTTTTATTCTGAGCAATGGTTTCCCTTTGGTCAAATACTGCTCTCTCCATGTGGTCCTAAACAATCCTGTATGATTTATGTCAAATTGGGTGATGCGGTGGAAAGAGGTTAAGCACTGGAGAGAAAAAACAAACAAACAAACAAAAAAAACAAGTATGTTTTAAAGGCTTTCTCTAGTATTTACTTAAGTGACATCAGCCTTGCCTGGGCCACGCATAAAAGGGGGGAGACTATTACATTATCCGTTATTGTGGATCTGATTTGTTGCTAAATAAGATAATATATATAAAATGCCTGTTAAAAAGGGAATCCTTAATTAATGTGTGTGTCCTCTCTTGCTCTCCACTACAAGTGGAACTCGATCCTTGGATCATTCTCCTGAGTGGAAGAAGCAGGTTGCAGGAGAATGGTCCAGGAGAGAAAGAAGATGAGAAAGGGAATTGTCTGGAAATCTGTTGGGGGCTTAAGCTGAACGTGCTTCATAGTACACAGGTCTCAGCTCCCAGGCAATCCCAGACCACATCCCAACGACGTATGGTTCTTTCATGACTTGCACCTCAGATTTGCTTCATTATGGATTCCCAATGTCACCACAGTGCATATTTTGAATGTCCGCTAAGCATTCCCCCTTTTTAATAATTGAATCTTTAGGCATACACAGAGTCTAAGACATAGACAGTCTTCTCTTGCAATGGTGTTTGCAAACAATTTCATTGTTTGTTGAGTTCTGAAGCATTAATTGGCTTCGGTCAGAGCGTGCAAAACCATCTGACGAAACATCAATATTCATTCTTGTTCAGAGATTATTGAAAGAATTTCAAACCTATGCCATCAACCTGCAATTGGCCATTTAAAACCCTTTTGTCACTCATCCTTGTACAAGTTTAACAAGATATTAGCTTCAACTTCACTATGTGATAGAGTGAAGGTTTTCTACATTTTGGCTTTACTTCAGAATCACCTTATTATGTAATTGATGTAAAATTAATATTCATTACCTAACCACAAGTTATGTCTTAAAATATTTTTAAAACGTAAAATTAATATGTGGTCACATTAAAATATCTAGAAAAATAGGACTTTAAATATGACAAACATTATTACATGGATTTTTTTTTTCTAGCTAATTCACTGATCTGTAAATCTAAAGACTAATAGTCACTGTGTCAGAGCAGACTGTCGTCAGTCTTACTTAGTGCAAAACCTGTGATGAGTCCTCCCTCTGTTCTTCCCATCCACATACACTATCTCAGGCTATCTGGAGATAATATAAATATAATATAAATATCCCGATACTTGTATAAATCTACATGACCTTGGAGAAGCTATTCACTTCTCTGAGCCTAGCATTTTTTTCCCCTATAAGAACAGAGATAATGATTTTATTCTTAAAGATATTTATTAGTGTGCATGGGGGTGGGGCAGAGGTGCATAAATCCAAATCTACACAAGCAGTCAGCTAATTCCCTGTGTTTTTGTTTTTGTTTTTTTGTTTGTTTTTGTTTTGTTTTGTTTTTTTTACTGAAACAACCAGGCAATTGTGTCTCTCCTTTCATGCTGCTGTTCAGTGATGTGTTTACTCATTTCTTCCCAAGATTATGTCTTTGCACGGCAGCGTCGATGGGAAACTGCCATTCTCCTGTGTTTTTACTGGAAGGCAAGTAGAGGAGTGAGAGCCAAAACTCCACTGGGGGTTACAGATGTTTTGAGAGTGCAAGTAGATTTTCACAGCTTCCAAGTGCTGAACGGTTCTTGCTAAACATCTTTTTATGCGTAATGATTGAAAATTTTCAATGGGACTAATTTTCCAGTTGAAAGAATAAAAACAAAAAGAATTATTATGAGAAACAATGAAAATCCCTTTACACCTAAAGAGTCTGCTAGCCCTTGTATTGTTTGGGTGTTCTGAGTTAGGGGTTAGGTGGGGGAGACCACTCAGCCTCTTTGAACCTGGCCATGGGACACTTGAGGCCTGTCGCTACTTCTAGTGTAATATGCGGGAAGTAAAAAATATTTCCATTTGCAGTTCTTACACTTAAAATCTACAGGCTCTTCTCTTTCCTGTGGCCTCTGCTAAAAGGCAAGTCTCAGAGGACAGACAATCTTTCTTGACCTAAGGAGAATTTTCTAAGAAATAGATGATCTCTTTCAAAAAAAAAATTACAAAAAAAAAAAAGTAAATAGCAGAAGTAGCTCTAAGGCAGGACAGCATCTACAGGGCAATGGTGTAGTAAGTCTGGGGAGGAAGGGAGTTGAGCTACGTGTGTGCCACACAGACTCCCTTTGTCCTCTGAGCATTTGAACATTCAGGCAGCTGAGCCAGCATGTGGCAAGCTGGCATGGGGGCGTGGGAGGCGGTGGTCGAGGGAGGGGAAAAAATGGTATTTGTCATAATATTGGTCGGTGTAACATTTATGGGAATGGAACCAGACAAAAACCCAGTGGCTGAATGTCATGCATGTGGCTCCTGAGCGACAGCATCCCGTGGAGATGTTTCTGTGCGATCCTGTTCAGCCGGGGAAGCGGGTCCAACCACAGAATGCCATCACCACCCAATCCCCTTGGCTTGTGAACCATGGGCCTGGGCATCCCAACAAAGGACACTTCAGAGAGTGTCCTTGGAACAATAAGTTTCCATGTGTCCAGATGACATCACCCTCAGGAAGCCCGAAGGAAAGGCATGGGTGGGAGGGGGGCCAGTCCAAAAGACTTGTGTCATTTCCAGCAGGAGCTTCAAATTAGACAGTTTTTTTTTTCTTTTCAAGGCTTTAAAAAGAAGAGCATCAAAATAATAAGCTGGGGGTAGGGTGGCGCTTTCAGGGAACACTGTGCTGTTTTTATAAATAACTATAAAAATACTATCCTTTCGATTTTCTTGGCTGTGGATAAGAGTGTAGGAAGTAAATAGGAATGGAGAGGAACACCATCTTGCTGTGAATATAGGAATTCCAAACAGGATTTAGGTGGGAAAAATTGCCTATGCCCAGAGAGATGACTTTCTCATCTTTGATGTATCCGCTAAGATGCACAATCTGGGAACCATTAGCTGAGCCCTGGGACCGATGCTATTGTAAAATCGTGACTTCAGACTCAAGTCACCGAAGACATGTACCTGAATAATAAGAGCTCTTGATCAAGGGAAGCAGATGACTAGAAATGTAGGTACAAAGGTGAGAATCTATATCCCAAGCTTAAGGAATGGTAATAAGGTTCCCTTTTGTCCATTGTCAATACATTTCTCAGTTCCCATTTTCAAAGAAAACAGCTGAATTCCAAACTAAAAAAAGGAACTCCCCGGTTAAATATCCTATTTTAGTCTGTGATGTGGAGCAAACTTGAGTAGTAGGAGAATAAGGAATGAGATGAAAGTTAAGAAGGGGGAGGAGGAGGAGGAGAGTGTAGTTATCTACTTGAGTATCTTAGGAAATTCTTGCAAAGAAAGAAAATGATGTCAAATTTGGGTTCTCTTGCTTCTTGTATCCTAAACCTCTTTTCTAAAAGAAACACCAAGTTAAAAGGCTTAGAATAGCTGTTTCTTTGAAAATACATTTATTCACAAAAGGATCTTTCATTCTCCACTATAAACAAAATTCAGTAATTGCCTTGGACCTTATATATTTCCCCAAGACATTATAACTCGGCCCTAAGAACACAAACGAGTTTAAAAAGGCCTTGAACCTGATCCAATTACATATTTCCCCTCCCCACTTTGTTTCTTTTAATTGTTAACACAGCGAACTTCATTTATTGACCTAAAATTTGGCTCGAGTAGAATTATATTTTTAGTTGGAAGTGGTCAGATACCACTTGAGAATTCATTTTGCTCTTAAATTAGAATAATAATGGATTTGTGTTATTGGAAAGAAGGAAATAACTGGCTGAACGAAGAGATACCAGTTGCAGCCTCATGCTTGATGCTAAATTGTTTCCAGAAATGAAATGGCTTTTCCCTGGAGGCTTTCATGGGTGGAGACAGAGAGACTTCATGGTTGAAACATGTTCTTGGCAAATGTCATGAAAAGTGTAGCTTCACGCCACAATTTGTTAACATTTATGCTCAGAATAGTAAACCACTCCTTCCAACAAGTTGAATTTGGCAGAAATCCTATTAAAAAAAAAGTTAGGTTGGAGAGCCCTGCTCAGGGACACAAACAGAAAGAGGTATGTGGAGTTTCCCTCTGCCCCGCCAGCCAGGACTGTGTCCGTGAGCACCCTCTCATCCACATTTTGGGAAAAGACACGCACAGGCTCTGCTGGGGAGCAGATGGAGGAGTAAAAACATCGCAGTCTGCATTATTAGCAATGTCCTATAACGTCCCTAGCACTTAGAACCGCACCCTGGGAGGAGTGTCAACACACCCAAGGTGGAGAATATATACTTTTCCTACCAAGAACTGCTGACCGGTTTGACAAGAAGTCAGTTGAGTTACAAAAACTAGCCATGGAATGAACAAACCCTGTGGACTAATTATATAAAGAGGATGGGGAGAAAAACAGTAATGAACAACCAAACCCCCAAACCAACAGGTTCTTGAACAGTCAACTCACCATGTGACTGAGAGCAGGAAATAGAGCTCTGAACTACATTTTTAATATCACGTTAGGGCCAGTCAATGTGTAAGAGCAGAGAGGGAGGCCTCTGAGGAGGAAGCTATCCAGAAGGCTAAGGGCTGGTATAAGCCAACGGAGGGAAAGAAGGAGGTCAGCGCCTTCTGCACAGACATTGCCCCCCCACCCCAACCCAACCCAGGCCTCCATGTTCTCCCTTCTGGAATGTCTGAGTCATAACCATTCTAACCACGAGAACAAATCAGAAGAGCAAGCCTGCCTGATATGTGCATCCCGGGTATGGGAAATAAAACAAAAGCTACACAAATCAGATCTCAGTATGTACCAGAAGCCTCAACTGAGACCTGCAGTGGGTTCTCTTGAGGGACAGGAGCACTCACAGGATGGGGACGAGGTCAGTGCTCGCAACACCCTGCACTCCTGACACCACAGGCCTGACGAGCACACCGTGGCTCTCAAGGAATCATTCTTTCCTTAGTTTCCCACTGTTCTGATATGTTGACGTACGTGGATGGTGTATTTTGCAATCTCAAACCATAGAAGGTAATAAGGTGAGTTTTCCGGTGATGGTGTTCTGTTGTGTTTTTGCTAAATCCCTTTTATCATCTTTTTTTAACTTCTCAAGTCATTTTTAAGTGGGTTGACCTGCAGGTTCCCATCTTATATGTGATTTTCATCTCAGCTGGTTGTCATCCTACCCTCCTTCCCCCTAACATAGGGGAGTCTGAGTTCTAGGGTTTAGGGAAGAGGGGCATGTGCTCTGCTTCCTCCCACCACCACCATCCCCCACTCTCCAACCCTCCAACCACCTTGACACCAGGGAGTGTGGGGAGGGAAGGTGGGTTACCTGCCAGAGCTTCTATGACAAAGCTGGTGACCAAGTGACATAACAGAAGCACACGATCCCCCAGCTCTGCAGGCTGGAAGTCAGGGTGTTGGCAGGACTCGTCCCTTCGGAAGCTTCTGTCCCTGGCATAGAGATGACAGTGTTTTCCCTGTGTCCTCACTTGGTCTCCCTCTGTGTATATCTTTGTGTCTAAATTTCCTCTTCCCGATAGTTCCCCAGCCACACTGGATTAGGACTCATGCTAATGGCCTCATTTCAACTTGATGATCTCTGTGAAGACATGCTAGGATGGAAGGGCAGTCCCTCTTCTGATAACAGCAGAAAGACAGACACATTTATTAATTTTTAATATTATGTGTGCAAGGGCATCACAGGCCAAAAAATAAATACCCAAAAGGAGATGAGAGCTGAGAACTCACATACCATCCTTGTAGGTGACTGGAGGGAGTGAAGGCATCTCAGGGGGATGTGATCAGGTCCAAGGAGATGGCTGGGTCCATAGAAGAACAGAGGGGAGGGTGACAGTTTGTGACAGTCTATGTGGGTGCGCAGTTGACCTCTCAGTTCTTGTGCAATGAGTGTCCATCTTCCTGGTTGGTGAAGCTCTCAGAGAGGGGACCAAGGACATTGAGGTTGAGGTCTCTCTGGAGGATCCATCTTCAGGCCAATGAAGGGAATTCAGAGAAAGCCTCTCCCTGCACCTGCTGTGTTTCAAGTGCCTCCCCACTCAAATAACCAGTAGGTCACCGCTACGCATTTGGGGTGGCACGTCCTGGACTCCCTCAGACACTGTCTCCAAACACAGTAGTTCAAGCCACGTTGAACTCCTAGGGGTTAGGATTTCAACATGAATTTTAAGAGGGGACACAATCCAGCCCATAAAAGGAGTCATGAGATATGTGCTCTCCCGCCCCAACTCCTCTTGAAAAGAAAATTTAATTGTAGTAAGAACACTTAATGTGAGCTCTACCCTCTTAACAAATTTTAAGGGCACCATACATCACCGCTGACTATAGGTGCACTGTGACGCAGCAGATGGCTAGAACTTTCTCATCTTACTTAATTGAAACATTTTGCCTACTGATTAATGACTCCCCATTGCCTCCTCCCCAGCCCCTATTAACCACCATTCCAGTCTTTGATTTTATGAGTCCAACTATTTAAAGATACCTCCTATAGGAGGAGTCATGCAGAATTTGTCCTTCTGTGTCTGGCTCACCTCACTCAGCACAAGGTCTTCAACGTTCATCTGTGTGGTCACCTACTGCAGGGGCCCCTCCTGTTCAGAAGCTGAGAGGCCTGCATTTGTGTGGGTACATCACAGTTGTTTTATCAACTCAGCTGCCTAACTCTTGTGTTGAGACTCGAAAGGGGCTTGTTCAGAGGAGGAAAGGCAAATGTCTCTTCGTTCACTGCTCACTGGGGAGTCTCTTCTCTTACTTGCTATCTGCCCTGTAGCACTGATGGGCCGACGGGGGCCTTCGTGTGACTC
The DNA here is from genome assembly GCF_011100685.1 of Canis lupus familiaris. NCBI lineage: Eukaryota > Metazoa > Chordata > Mammalia > Carnivora > Canidae > Canis > Canis lupus. The sequence continues at coordinate 30,212,997 of NC_049223.1, read as the reverse complement.
TGCTGCAGGACCCCATGGCTGGCGCTGGCATGTCCTCTTGTACCCTCTCTGCTCCTGCTGGCACGGCTCACAGCTGCTCAGTACATCTCAGGGCCTCCTGAGTGCAGTTCCAGTGAGACAATGCAAGTGTGGACAGGCAGCGATACCCTGAACCCCTGCCACGGCAGGTGAGAGCACAGCTGCACCTATGCCTCCCAGCCCAGCCATGACAGTTCCCTTTCTCAGGTCCAGATAGGCTGGCCAGGCTGCTGACTACTGGCTCTCCAGGGCAAGGAGGCCCTGAAATTTCTCTGGAAGAATCTAGAAGCCCCTCTCCCTTGCCATAGGGAAGCAAAAGAAGCACTCACTTCTTGCTAACTCTTTTTTGCCAAAAGACCTATAAATAAATAAATAAATAAATAAAATAAATAAATAAATAAATAAATAAATAAATAAATAAATAAATAAGACCTACAACAAAGATCCCCTCTCCCCTCTCCTTTTATAAAATGGACCTTGGGGTGATGATTGAGAACAGGAGGCTGGTTCATTCTCAAGAGGTTTGTGGCCTCACTCATGGAGGACTTGCTTTACCATGTGGGATTCTTAAGACTTCACATGGACCCCCAGCTTCTAGTCCTAGGCATCAATTCCAGAAAAGCAAGGAAAGTCTCACTCTGATTGCTATTACCAGGAGTTTGGGAAATATCCTAGAGTACTTTCTCAAATTTATCTTGGCACTTCCAAAGTACACTGCAGGCTTCTATGCTCTCAGCAAAGACACTGGATTATTTTTATTAAAATGAGAGTTTTAGAATGGAGAGAACTGGGAAGAAATAACACACTGAAGAATCCAAATTCTTTCTCAAATTAACCTTTCCCTTGGGGACCAAAGTGGCAGTTGCACTAGCAGTGACAACCAGGAGAAAGTGTGACACAAAGTGACACCCAGAAGTTCTTTGCTGAGAAAATATGTCCAGAAAATCTCTTCTTTGAAGATCAAGGGAGCATGTAGATTGTTACATTTCAGTTAAACCTCTCCATTATTTGAAAAATTCCCTGCTCCTAAAACACAGCCCCTTACTTCTGATTGGGACATTATTGGTAAGAAACACTCCCTGAGTATTTCTGAAACTCAAGCTATACCTTCCTCATCTACTACTAAGGTGTTTTGACATAGTCTAAAGTTACATTTAGTAATATTTTTGGTCTTTTCTGGTTTTAAAATGTAGTAATTCAGGCTCATTATGAAAGATGACAAGGTTTTCACAATTGCTATACTCTGCATTGTTAAATAATTTTCAAGACATTTGTATCATCTATCCCCACACTAGAACTTCTCAATCTGCATTAGTATAAATGAGGCATCAAAAGGTACCACAGCTTAGGAAATAAGCATATTTGACCATGGGCTCCTTTTACTATGAAATAATTTTTTAATGTTAAAAAAACTATTTTCAGTATCTCGCTAACACCACTTTTAACATTTTGATAACATGAAACCCCACTTAGGAAACAGTACCATGAACTATATTCTATCTATATAGTGAAGACAAGATAGTTCATAATTAGAAAGACAGACAAGCTAATGTTTCTGAACACATTTGCATGGTTTTTAAGAACAATTGTCACCTAAGTCTTGATAATATTTGAGGTAAACATATAAATATCTGTAAAAGTATACAGTTTTATATGTTTTTTTTCTATTTTTTTTTTCAGGCTGAAACTCTTGTTCAAAACATTGGGTAATGTGAAAGGAAAAATCTGTTCTTCGAAAGGTCAGCTATTTCCCACAGGAGGGGAAGAGGGTCGATCAGTCAAACAAATAGCAGGCTTTTCTGTAATGCATGTTTTTATGGTACCTGATTCTGTTGTAGTGAGTAATGAAAACGATTCAAATGATCTTCCATAAGGACACTGATTCCTTCCTTCAAAGAGTTCCTTACCCACTGTTTAACACAGAAAAATTTCCTGATACTTCAACAAAAATTAACTATAATTATAATACTAAAAGAAGTTATATGCATTTTATACATATATATAAACTAGATTTTCACAAATATTTATAAGAATTCATGAAAATATTAGAGCGTATTGAAAGCTGTCCACATGCAGTAATTAAGGACTTTAAAATAAAATTTTGGCAGGCTTTGGTTGAATAACAAGTTGATACGTGTAAATACATGCTATCTGTTCATCCAGTTGCTTTGGCGTCATATTTGAAAGCAGAGTATTTATTTCCGTGGCATCCACAGTATGATGAGTGTGTTTGGTGGCTCATGTCCATGGATTTATTAGAATATAGGACTGCACGTTGACCAAGGGTTCACTATCATCTGTCACTTACCATTGACTTGGCTTGACCAAAGCAAAGAGGTTTCTCTTCTCCCCACAGAGCCCCAAACTTTGGGTAGCCTGCATGAGTGAGCAAGGACTAAGAACTAAGGACACAGAAATCCCCCTCAACTGCTCATCCTGAGAGTCTGGAACCAACTGAGCACAAAAAGATCTCCAATGAAACCACCCTGATTGTGCGGTCTGCTGTCCACATCCCCTGCCCTACCAAGTCCTACGGTCCTCCTTACTCTCCCTAAAACAGGTGCCTGTTTGATTTTGAGACACTTGCAGATTGATGTGTTCTCCTTATTGTGATAGTGTTTTCTAATATGTCTCTCTTCACTTTGGTCTAGATTTCTTTTCACTTGACATCACCCTACTCACATACACACACACACACCCCTTTTAACTGAAGAGTTTATTCAACATGTTTATTATGTGTCCTGTGAAGTGTTAGATGAAGTATGAGAAGATGTCACCAAGTAATTTATTTTTTTTTAGAAAATACACACACGAAGCATTAAAGGAGGCAGTCCAGAATGGTTAATAATGACTTTCCAGAAGACTTTGGACTTGTAGTCAGCCAGTAGAGAATGTACAACTTGGCTATTTTGGTAAAGAAATGGGACTGTGATTGAGCCAGAGCCCCAAAATAATGTCTGAAAATGAACAAACAAACAAAATGTGGAGCTTCTTCTGAGAGGAATAAAGGAGTACAGCATCCATATTTAATAGATTGGCGCCTTCCCTCATTTCTTATGTATTTAACATTTGTTATACACTTGGCACTTCACAGGAATTCCAGACCAGATGATATTTTGAATTGGACCCAAACCATTTTCTCTTCTCATGTTATTTTACTGAACTGGCTGACGCGATAACCCTCAGTTGGAAATTTTTTTTTTAATTTGTGACCGTGACTTTGATAAGCATCCGAAGCTATCACAAGAAACAAAATGGAAAAAGAGAAGGGGAAACACGAAATTGGGGAACCTGGGAGACTAAGCAGTGAGCCCTTTACCTTGTATGGAGGCTATGCTCTATGCCAAGTTGTCTACAATGTGATCATTTCCCTTAACACACTCATCAGATAGAGAAGATCAAACCAAGATGCCACCCACCACCAACACTGACTCATTTTCTTGGCAGATTTGGCTTATATTCCTAAAAGCGGGATGGGAGGATGGGAGGCTTTGGCATAGGCAGGGGCCTCTGATGGGAAGGAGGCAGTGAGGAAGCACGAGAAGGAGCCAGGCCCCTAGATCAGAGGGGATGCTCTGTGAGAGGGGATGAAGCAAAGTGGACAGCAAGCAGTCAGGGGGTCATCCCACTGGCTTTGCCTCCCCAAATTGCTGTCCTGAATAAGTTCCTCTTCCTTGAAATCCTTGTGATACAAGAAGCATGAGGTGCTCATGGCCAACACTGACCCTCTAGGTCTTTTAAAGATCAAAGAAAATGAGATGAGGAGCATGCTTCTCTCCTAGGAAAGTAGAAGCAGAGAGAATTAAGGCAGACAGTAAATTAGGGAAACTCGGAATATGGAATATACATTTGGCTTCCTTTTTTTTTTTTCACTATTTCTTCTGCTGTACCTATTGACATCAGGTGTCCGAAAGTCGTTCTATTTGTCTAGCTGTCTGTACATTTGAATCACAGGAATCAATCAAAGTCAGTTCTCTCTGCCAACCAATAGGGTAGTAAGGAATGACTCATGCAAGGTGGAATTTGAGAACAACGCGCCGTGCTGGAACTAGAGTGGAAGCTGTCTGCATGGCTTGATGTGGAAACAGAGATTGGATGAAGGCAGGACACAACGGCGTGGGTGTTCTGTGTCTTAAGGAAGAAAGCCAATTGCACGCCATCGGGTAGGAGGTTGGAGAGGAGGGTTTCTGGTTTCATAACGATACAGGTATAATTTCTCTAACCGTTCTGTTGGGGAAGGCCCATTGAGTAGTCGCCTCTGAGCAATCTCCTTGGGAATGACTTGAAGATTATCAGAACTATCTGGGTTTATAAATATATATATATATATATATATATATATATATACACACACACACACACATACATATACATATACATGTATTTATATATTTATGTACATATATGTATATATGTACATATATATGTATATGTATGTGTGTGTGTGTATATATATATATATATATATATATATATATATTTATGATCTTTCCAAAATTACTGGGTGAGCCTCTTCCACTGGAATTTAGAAACTGTCATTATTTCAAGTAACTAATTCAAGCTGCCACCACCTAACTGCACACAGCTTTCCTAAAACTTAACTGGCCCCACATAGATAAATCATTACATAGACGGAGTATCAGCTTTTTTGCTATTTTCTTCCAGATATCTATGTTTCTTGGTGTTTGTCTAGATTGGGTTATGTCCATTCCCCTCAGTCACACGTGCGTGTTGGAAAGGCTCCTTCCTTCAGGCTGCAGGCATCACCTCTCGGTGGTAACAGGGCCCTGGCACAAGTACCAGAGAAGGACTAACTCACCCTGTTTGCTCCCCCTGTAATTAGTAAATTACTAATTTACTCACGTGTCAGGGTTTCCATCTTCAATTTAAGCCCTGCAAGGCTATGTCTATCTTTCTCTCTGTCTGGTTTTGATGTTTTATTGTTGTTGCTGCTGCTGTTTTTTTTTTTTTTTTTGGGGGGGGGAAGGGGGTTGTGCCAACACATCATGAGCTAGAATAAATGTGTTCCTTTATTCTTCCCCAAGAGGGGGGATTTTATGTCTTGGTCTCTTGGGTGTGCTTATCATTCCATCCTGGAAGTTCAGGCACTTTGATTCTAGCATCACTTGGAGAGCTTTTTTTTTTTTCAATTGCCACACCCTAGACCAATTAAAGCAGAATAGGTGGGGGCCGGTGTGCTTTAAAAGCTGTCCTGGGGAATTATGAAGTGCAGCTGATGATAACCCCTGGTGAGTGTCTAGGGGTGCCATCTGCAGATCCCCAGCCAGAGAGACAAAGAGACCCGCTCTAATTCACTTCCTCTTCTCACTTCAAAGCCCTTGTGACTACACTATGGGATCAAAGGGATTTCAAGCCCCTGGGGCTGTGACTGCCCGAGGGCTCACAGCTCTGTGGGCCCACAAGGCTTTGAAGTCCACTGTAGGATTGCCTGGGCAGAGAGAACAGGTCCATCGCAGGAATCAAGGCCACAATTTACCAAAAAGAACTGCTTCCCTTCTACCTACATGGTGAGTCTGAGGTGGGAAGACCGTCAAGCCCACTGACCCTTTGATCTTGGGTCTATTAAATGTTGCCCTTTACAGTAAGTGAATACTTAGTGTCTCCATAAAAATTAAGAATGAGTTTCTTGGGGATCCCTGGGTGGCTCAGCGGTTTAGCATCTGCCTTCAGCCTAGGGCGTGATCCTGGGGTCCCAGGATCGAATCCCGCATCAGGCTCCCTGCATGGAACCTGCTTCTCCCTCTGCCTGTGTCTCTGCTTCTCTCTCTCTCTGTGTGTCTCTCATGAATAAATAAATAAAATCTTTAAAAAAATTTATGGGAGACTTAACAAGTTTCTAAGAAGCTAATAAAACATGCAACTTGTTTTATTTTTTTATTTTTTCATACAACTTGTTTTAAAAAAAAAGAATTAGTTTCTTTTCAGCCCTTAATTAATCTGTCATTAAAACTTTATCTGAGGCAATAGGAAAAGTTTTAAGCGTCCTATTACATAAAAGATAACGGGAAGATGAACTCATTGTCCATTCAAGTTCTCCCACAGACAGCGGGGCTCCTATAGACATAGGGTCGCTGCAGAACATTCTTGAACTCAAATATACATTAACAACAGAAGAAAAATGCAGATTCTATTTTCTAAATCTCCAATTGTATCAAAACACAACTACGCAGGTCCAATGGAAAGAACAGGAGGAGGGATTCTCCAGCTTCACCACTGGAGGTGAGAATTGACCACAGGTATTCTGTTCCTTTAAAAAAAAAAAAAAAAAAAAGAACATTTCTAGGAACACGTGATCCCCCATAATTTGGCTTTATTGTATTTTTATGCCATTATCTGGTAGATTCTAAATATTAATGTGTCAGAACTGCTAGATAAGACAGAGATTGATAATAGTACAGTCCTAAAAAAAGTAAATACCTTTTTTAAAAAACTGTACAGTAGCAAAAAAAAAAAAAAAAAAAAAAAGCAAATTTGCCAATTGGGCTAATGCTTGTATTTACATATCTTATGGATGTTGATCCTCAGGTCATTCCTCAGCAATAATCAACTATCTTCATAAAAAATAATAATAATTAAAAAAAACTATCTTCATAAGACTAAAAACTAGAAGTAGGCTGTCAGAGTTTGGGAAATTTCACCCAGCCTTTTTAGAAATAAAGTAATGACACAGTTTAGAAGGTAAAGCATCGGTAAAGAAGGAATTTCACTCAAGTCGATTTTGATAATTAAAATGTAACCTACTAATGTGCATTATAGGCAAATTGTGTGCTATGAAAATTAATCTCAGTGTTTGACAAATTGAAGCAACATTTTAAATACCAACAGAGTGAATTAGTTATATTTCGGGATACAGGACGCCTTCTGTACCCAAAGGCTGTTTGGTTAAAAAATACATTAATAAAAAAAATGCATTAATGGAAGAGGTCTGTCTCCTAGCTGTGGGCAAGAACATAGCTGCCCAGTGGTTGGGGCGGGTGGCACCAGCGGGCCTGGGAAGGACGTGCAGACTCGTCCTCCCTCCGCAGCAGGCGGCCGGGCTGAGGCCCGCGAGGACTTGGCCCCTCTCCCGCCCAGGACCCCGCGGGCTGCGGCAGGTGCCACCTCCAGCCAACTTCAAACGTAGCCGGGATTTTGGCGGAATCCTCGTACTTGATTAAATGTCTGCGACACCTAGATTCGGAGCAGACGCGTGATGCCCCCGGCGGCCCCGAGCTGGAGAAATGGTGCAGCCGCGCAGGGCTGACTTCCTCGGCTCGGCTTCCCAGGCCTGGGGGGGGGGGGGGGGGGCGGGCGGCGGGGCAGGGGGTGCTGGAGGCCTGGACTCGGGGCCTCGCGGGTATCTAACCTGAAATGCCCCGGGGGCTGCTGTGCAGGAGCTCTCGCACGTGTGTGTGCGCGCGCACCACCCGGGGCCGGGACCGGTGCACACACGCGCACCACCCGGGGTGGGGGCAGGTGCACACACGCGCACCCACTGGGGCAGGGGCAGGTGCACACAGGTGGCAGAGGCAAGTGCACACATGCACGCACCACCCGGGGCTGGGGCAGGTGCACATTCCGAGCAGGAGGTCAGGTGGGGGCTGATGCTGAGCATTTTAACGGGTTCCCAGCGGTGCACCTGATGCTCGCCCACGGGGCGGCGGCTTGACTGGCGGGGGTGGCGCTGCGGCAGAGCTGCGAGCAGGAGGCGGGAGGTCTGAGTTGGAAGCCTGGTCCTGGGAGCCTAGCTGGGCACCCCGGCCCAGATGCCTCACTTGCAAATAGGAATAGCAGCACTCACTACTCAGGCGTGATTTGCAAAATCACCTGCGATTCCACTCGAAAATGAGAAATCACAGACAATGAGAAGCAGGGGGCATTCAATACACACTACAAGTCTTCCTTGGCTTCGAAAAGAACAAACTGGAGGCACTTGAGTGGCTCCAGGGTTGAGCGTCTGCCTTTGGCTCAGGTCCTGGGATCCAGTCTCGTGTCCGGCTCCTCCCTCAGGGGGAGAGAGAGAGAGAGAGAGAGAGAGAGAGAGAAGCGTGTTCGTTGCCATCCCAGGGCCCCAGGATCACAACCTGAGCCAAAGGTGAATGTGCAATCACTGAGCCTCCCAGGTGCCTCCATAAATAAAAATCTTTAAAAAAAAAAAAAAGAAAGAAAGAAAAGAAAAGAAAGAAAGGAAAAAAAAAGAAAAGAAAAAAAAGAAAAGAAAAGAAAGAAGAAAAGAAAGAAAAGGAAAAAAGAAAATAGAAAAGAAAAGAAAGAAAAGAAAGAAGAAAAGAAAAGAAAAGAAAGAAAAGAAAAGAAAGAAAAGAAAAGAAAAGAAAAGAAAAGAAAAGAAAAGAAAAGAAAAGAAAAGAAAAAAAGAAAAGAAAAGAAAAAAAAAGACACTGGTTTGCTCCCAAGGGACGATGGTCAAAATAATACCACATCATAATTCCCCTTGTCTTTGAGACTTTACTCATGTATATGTTTATTTTTTCCCATAATAATATGCAGGAAATACATTACATTTTCCGAGTACTAGCCAAATTTGACTTATGTTTGTTAACATACTAAATCACAGACAGACAGAGGTCACCCTGATGCTTCCCTGGTCTAGGTCAAAGCGAACGCTGCATCACCAAGAGCGCTCTTTCACTAGATGTGGTGACATTGGGCTGGACACATTCTCTTATGCTGTTTGATGACTTTTCACATGCCGAGGGGAAAAATTTTTTTTCCCCTTTGGATATGTTTTTCTCATAATAAAAACTCCCTCTAAAATTGAAGGCAAAATTTTCTTTAATGTGGAAATATATTCCAGCTTGAGAATGAATCAACGCCACATTTTTTCCATGGAATGAAAGCATGATGTCATTAAGCTTTTGTGTGTTTTCACAGATGTTAGTCCTTTTGTCTGGATGTGAACTATCAAAATCATATTTTGTGGCTACATATTTTGTATGTACAGGTTGATGCTAGAAATCAGGGAGAATTTTGGCTGAAATTTTCAGCTGCCTAAATTTCTATTTTAGGTAATGTTGCCCACCCTTAAAGCAAATATTTGGGATGTATCTATGCTGAGTGGCCCTTTCCGACTCGTGATGGAACTTTTAGGACAAAGTGAACACACTGTTTCTGCTCCCTGTGCTCAAAGGGTGGGGACAAGGCCATTTTCCCTTTAAATAGTCACAGATTGTATCACTAACCTTTGTGACCCTTCCTAATGATCCATGCCCATAACTTCAGCTTTGGAATACTGACAAGTTCAACTCGGAGTAGTGTGACCTTTAAAAACATATGTTTTTACTCCTTTGAATTTTTCCCCATAAAAATGTCTGGTAGTAAGTGGCCACTCCCCTTGTCTCATTATGTAAATGAAAATAAATGATCTTGATCTCTTAAAAAAAATAAGACAGGAGTGCATAGTCTTGAATGATGTAGACGTAGCTTACACACCGCCTTTGCTAAATCTGTGCATTAGAGTAAGTCTATAAGAAACACAGATTTATGTGTTTTAATATAACTTTGTCCCAAAGCATTTTTGTACCTCTTCTTATCATTGGTTGATATATTTGTGGCTCAAGACAGAAACAGGAAAGAAAATTTAATGGACAGACCCTAAGACAGGAGTATGATGATGCCAGCTATGGCAGAGTGGGAAACAAAAGGAGTTGGAGCCGAATCTAAGGTGACCAAGTGTCCTGCTCTGTCTGCAACTGAAGGGTGTTTTGAGCCATGGGCTCTCAGGGCTACTCCCAGGAGGGTTTCACCTCACCTGCCACACACTGGGCTCGAGTACAGACTCCACTTTTGCTGATCTTGGGGACTTTTGGCAAACTAGCTTGTCAGAACCTTAGTTATCTCTATGGTAAAGAGAATAGGAATAACTAGCTAGGGGCGCCTGGGTGGTGCAGTTGGTTAAGCATCCAACTCCTCTTTTCAGCTCAGGTCATGATCTCAGGGTCATGAGATCAAGTCTTGCATCGGGCTCTGCAATCAGCACAGAGTCAGATTCTCTCTCCATCTCCCTCTGTCCCTCTCACTCATTCTTTCTCTAAAATAGATAAATAAATATCTTTAAAAAGAGTAACGATCCTGTAAGGTATTGAGGATTAGAGGCAACATCTGCAAAGACTATGGTCTGGAACATGGTGGTGGAAACAGTGAGAATATGCTGAGTCCTCCTGACCTATCAGACCCCATATGATACATTTGACATGCTCTCTTCTTCACTGGCACAACAGCCCAACAGTGTGGGGGTCAAGCCATTATCATCTCCCCCCACCCCGGGGGGTGGGGGGGACAAAACCTTGGCCTGCAGAGGCTGGGGACTCACCCAGGTCACACTGCTGGTAGCTGGCTGAGCAAGTGCAAACCCTCTGTGTGCTCCCAGCACTCACGCTGTCTGCACCAATAACTAATAAGCTTGTGCTCCAGATAAAAATAAAAATGATGAGTCCTGCCCCCCTCATCTCCACCCCACACACATGCAACTAGCAGTGACCCCAAAGCACTGAATTTATGAAAGCCTGCTGCCGATATGACCCAGGTATATGAGACTAGTTGCCTTTGGGATCCTGTCGAAAGCCACACAGATTCTGTCCCAGTTTTCCACAACCAGGGCCGAGTTTGGGTTGACAAATCCCAAAAGAGAATGCAAACAACTCTCTTGACAGCCTACGTCCACTGACTCGTTTACTTGCTCTGTTTTTTAAGTGGGCTGTGTTCCATATCTTATAATGCCTTGCAAAGAGCAGGATGTGGGCAGCTTTGCAGTGACTTATTTCTGGATCTCAAGAAGCTAGACTTTCATTTCTGTAACTATTCAAATATAGCAGAAGTGTTTCTGCTATTGTGGTGCTTCCCACCACATCACTATAGCTGGGCAGGCTGAGGAGCCCGGGCCGGGGCACACGGTCAGCTCTAGATAGTCTATGGACGTTCGCCTTCTTTTCTGTGAATCACTCATCTGAGCTCTGGCTCAGGCCAGTCTCATCTTCAATTTATTTTATGGCCTGAGCACTCCCCACTGAAGACAGCTTGTGGCTGTCGTCTGCTCGACCATGCAGAATAATCTATTAAAGAGAATTCTGTTATCCTGAGAAGTCAAAGACCCATAATTCCCTTGGCATCTTTTCACACGCTTAGTGTTGCCAGGATTCTGGGCGTTGTTGGGTGTAGGCTTCTCTGACAGTTCATGCCAGACTCTACTTGCCTTTCCCATCAGTGGCCAACTTTTAATCCATTCTCTTATGCTGATGGAGATGTTCTTTTTGTTTTCCTTCCTGACATAAGTGGGAAGCTTCCAGAACCCAAAAGTAAGGCAGCAAATGATTTCCCTTGTTTATGTCAGTTTATTTACTTTGTGAATATTTTTAAGATATTTGTATGTTCTGTGAATCACTTAAATTTCAAAATTTAATGAGGTTATTTCCTTCACTTCCAAAAAAATAAAAAAAGAAAGAGAGAGAGAGAGAGAAGAACGAGAAGTTGGAAATACTCCTATGACCCTTTAATGAGGAAAATAAATAAATAAAAAGATCACCACCCAATTCTTGCTCTTGATTCTATCACTGCCTGTCTTTCATCAGCTTTCTGGGGACACATTATAACCTGGGGTCATTACAACAGCTCAGTTATTTTTTGAAAGTCTAAGTCAACCATTAGAGGTAGGCTTGGCTTTCAAATATCTCCTGGGCACCTCCTACTGATTTTGCAATCTCACCCAGGTTAATACAAAATTAAGTAGATTAGCTTTGCTTTTAAGAATACTATATTGTGATTGGCATAACCACTCCCTTCTACCAGAATCCCTAACTAGGGAAAGTAACGTTTATCTTAGATTTATATTTTAGGGAAAATAATCACTCATGTTTTACTTGCTCTCACCAAGATAATCAAAAATCCAAAGCAAAATAAGTAAGCCAACAGAAGAGCCTCACAGTATCTTTCAAGGATTTTAAAAATATGTGATAATGACCCAGTTAACTCCATGCCATTTATTTGACTATTTTCATATTTTGAAGGCAAAATTGTGAAAGTGAGCAAAGGGGCTAAGGGAACCAATAGTTTATTAAATTATATCATATCCATGAAAACACAGGCACTTTATTTTTAGTAATTAGCTTATGCACGAAATCATTGATTACTAATTATTACCATAAGCACAATTTCCCCACAACATTCTCTTTCCTTATACAAATTTCCAACACACACAAAAAAGTTAAGAGAACTGCACAGGAAACACATCCCCATCACCCAGATTTTACAATTAACGTTTGTTATGTCTTATTCCATATCTATCCATCTTATTCATTCTTCTGTCCATAAATCAATCTATACTAAGCACAATTTTAACAAGTTAAATTATCTCATTTTCCACCCATGGAAGTTAGGAAGCAATCAATTAGAATGGATTTATACAAGAAAGAGCATCCATAGACGGCCTGATAGATCCTGGTCTACTAACAACTTTAAGATTTGATCTAAATGACACTAACTGAAATGATAGGTGCCAAGTAGTAAGAAGAGCTCAAGAATTTTAACAGTTGGAGGCAGCAGTGTGAAAGATAGGCATAGGACAGCCACATCATATAAGTGACAAATCCCATCCTGGGCACAGGACACACCTTGTTCATAAGAGTCTGCAATCCTGGGACACCTGGGTGGCTCAGTGGTTGAGCATCTGCCTTTGGCTCAGAGTGTGATCCTGGAGTGCTGGGATCGAGTCCCACATCAGGCTCCCTGCATGGAACCTGCTTCTCCCTCTGCCTGTCTCTGCCTCTCTCTCTCGCTCTCTCTCATGAATAAATAAGTAAAATCTTAAAAAAAAAAAAAAAAAAGTCTGCAATCTTCATGAAGCCTAGAGAGGGCTACAGGATCCTTCTTAACGCAGTACTCTGGGCAAGTACCACCAATGGCTCAGAACTGCCAGTCCAGGTGAAATTTATTTGCCATCATGGTAGGGCAGACACCCTTCATACAAAGAACAATAAGCCTAATTATTGATGACCATGAAGTCAACAAGTAGAGCCTCTCTGGTGTGTGTAATACCACTACTCTATCAAGTTCTGCAAATTTAAGTATTCTCCACAACTTTTCTGAAAGAAGAAAGAAAGAAAGAAAGAAAGAAAGAAAGAAAGAAAGAAAGAAAGAAAGAAAGAAAGAAAGAAGAAAGAAAGAAAGAAGAAAGAAAGAAAGAAAGAAAGAAAGAAAGAAAGAAAGAAAGAAAGAAAAGAAGAAAAGAAAAGAAAGAAAAGAAAAGAAAAGAAAAAAGAAAAGAAAAGAGAAAGAAAGCTAAAGTTTTGCATGATGACTCTAACCTTCCTGAGAAATTTTGCTGCCTGGGATAGACCTGGGCAGTGGAAAGAATGTTCTCTTTAGGAGGCCTGGATTTTACAGAAGGAGAGATAGATAGAGATAGATTAGAGATAGAGATGATAGAGATAGAGATAGAGATAGAGATAGAGATAGAGATAGAGATAGATAGAGATAGAGATAAAGATGAGATAGAGATAGAGAGAGAGAAAACAATCCAATTTAAGAAAAAAGTTATAAAAGATTTGCAGAGTCTGGGTTGAGACACTGGTTGGATTCACCAGATGGATGGCCTGAGTGTGTGCTGGGTGTTGGAGGCAGGGTGTAGGGTGGGGGGATAATGAGGTGGGAGGATAGTTATATATAAATATACAGCCATTTTCTGAATATCAGACTTTCTTGAAATAAACATGATTTGGCTTTTTATCACTTGGTATGCGATTTGAAAGCCCTTGATAAAACAACAAACTTTACTGAGCCGGATTTTGAATTTTTATGATTTCTTAGTCTATTGATTGCATAGTATTAATGGTAGGGCAGAGGTTATGGAATAATCTGAGCAAAAAGTATGTAATTAAGATGGAAGATAGAGGGAGTTTTAATATATATATTTAAATGGCTACTAGGAAAATAAAAGTTAACTTTTCAAAATGTTTTAGCATACTAGTGGGAAACTTCACTCATCTAGAAGATTCCTAGCAGTGAACTAGCTCATTCTCTAACCAAACCACAGATGAGGCATTGATTAACATATACACAGAGCAATATATTTGTGATAGTCTGAATTTTTAAATAAAGTGAGATCATGGCTTTTAATTCATCTGATCTTTACGAACTCAACTGGATTGTGTTTTGAGGCCCATTGACAGCATGGCACGCATGCATGCTGGTGTCAGCGGGGTATTTGAATTCTGTGTATGTAACTTGCCTCCTTGCATTATTTGTTTAGCTGGCCACTGAACAGGAAGGGTTCCCTTTCTTCTTATTCCGAGACCCCTGAGGTCAATAAGGAATATCGTATTTCCTAGTAGTGTAGCTATAGGAAGAAGGTTGCCTTGTGAGGTTCAGAAGCTCTGTGTGTCCCCAACTGTGTCCACAAACACTTGAGTTGTGTTTCCATTCTGTTTACAGTACAGCTAAAGCTGTCACATCTTAAAGGGGAGCCCCAGTGAGCAGTGGTGTCAAGATAGTGGCACACTGTACATTTCCAGGGTGGTCTAAGGACCAGCATGGGGGAGCAGGAATACAAAGTGTCTTGACACATGTTGATGAAATGATGACACAGCAAACATGTGAAGGGACACATATTTCAGTATAGATCAGATGATAGACTCCAGCAAAATGGAGTCAGGTCCTGATGGATCTAGTAGAAATAAAGATTCAAAGAATGGAAAAATCGTTAGAACCCTTACAATTTGCCACAGTCTAAAACAAAAATGCAGGCTATTTCCTTAAAGGCTCTCAGGATTCCACCCCTTAACCTTCCTTACATTCCCAGCCTGGCATAAATGGCCCCCATTGTTGGCAATATTATAGACAAAATCCTTTTCAGTGGACTGCTTCAGAAACAATTAATAATTGTGTGTTCCTAGGATTACAGTCTGGCTTCAAGGACATTCAAGAAGAGCTGACATGTTTCTGTCATTTCTTTACAGAAATGAAATGACTATGAAGATACTAGCTTCATAATCTACGTGCTGAACTCATTTGCATGTGTATTTAGTACTCGTATGCGTGTGCATGTGTATACGAGTTTGTGTATGTGCATATAACATCCTTTGTAAACCCAGTATCTGGTAGTCATTGTTAAGATTTGCTTCTTAAGAGAAATATAGAGGCTTATTCCGAGCAGCCATTTATGCTAACTCTGATATCAAGAGGAGAGGGCTTTCTTTGTTGTGTTGTTATAAAGTAGTGTTGATTTTATAGACTTTGCTCTGGGAAGTTTCAGCATATATGGGATTCTGGAAAATCAGAGATTCCCAGCTGTTCCCCTAAAGCATCATTCTTTCTGTGACTGGGCTATGACCTTTGACACCGAGTCACACTACTGTCCCTCACCCATGCAGACCACCCTTTCACTTCCCCTCCTTGTCTGTGTACTGCAAAGAGAGAATGCCATATATTTTCCCTGGTGGTTTATAATTCTACATTTATGTACGGTATAGAATCACTGTTATATAAGACATCATGTTGATAAGTTTGAAATATGCATGGCTTACATACACCAGAACACCCTTTTCTAGAAAAGCCCATGGAACAAGAAGATGTGTTTATATTTTCGTAGGCTCCAAGAGTGATTATGACATCAAAATCTTTTCACCTTGTTTTCCAAAATCTGCTTCTCTTTATTGGTGTGTGAATTACCACAGGAACAGTGGCCATTTTTGCCTTGTTGCTTCTTTGGGTCCCCAGCCCCCAGTGTAGTGCTAACATATGACTCATCCTCAGCCACAGTGGTTTGAATGCAAGCCTGGATGAACATGTAATAGGTCCTATCCCTCTGTCGGAGGCAGAGAGCCATGGAGGCAGATTCCCTGAGCTATTCTGGGAGCTTCATGCACCTGCATGAGAAAAGGTGCTGGGGGCCATAGAGTATTGTTGGTGAAGGGAAAGCAAGTTAAAAATAAGGAGCCTTTTCAGGATATAAAATCAGTGCACCCAAATTAGTTGCATTTCTTTATACTAACAATGGGACAGAAGAAAGAGAAATTAAGGAATTGATCCCATTCACAATTGCACCAAAACCCATAATATATTTAGGAGTAAACCTAACCAAAGAGGTAAAGATTCTGTACTCTGAAAACTGTAGAATGCTCACGAGAGAAATTGAGGAAGATATAAATAAATGGAAAAACATTCCATGCTCATGGATTGGAAGAACAGATATTGTTAAAATGTTTATGCTTCCCAGAGCAATCTATACACTCAATGCAATCCTTATCAAAATACCATCAACATTTTTCACAGAGCTGAAATAATCCTAAAATTTGTATAGAGCCGGAAAAGACTCCGAATAGCCAAAGGAAGGTTTAAAAAGAAAACCAAAGCTGGTGGCATCACAATTATGGATTTCAAACGATATTGCAAAGCTGTAATCATCAAAACAGTGTGGTACTGGCACAAAAATAGACACACAGATCATCAGAACAGGATAGTGAACCCAAAAAATGGACCTTCAAGTCTGGTCAACTAATCTTTGACAAAGCAGGAAAGAAAATCCAATGGAAATAAGACAATCTCTTCAACAAATGATGTTGGGAAAACTGGACAGCCACACACAGAATGAAACTGGACCATTTTCTTACACCATACACAAAAATAAACTCAGAATGGATGAAAGACCTAAATGTGAGATAAGAATCCATCAAAATCTGAGAAGAGAACACAGGCAGCAACCTCTCTGACCTTGGCCAGAGCAACTTCTGATTAGACACATCTCCAAAAGCAAGGGGAAAAAAGGCAAAAATGAGCTATTGGGACTTCATCAAGATAAAAATCTTTTGCACAGCAGAGAAAACAGTCGACAAAACCAAAAGACAACCAACAGAATGGGAAAAGATATTTGTAAATGTTTTATCAGATGAAGGGCTAGTATCCAAAATCTATAAAGAACTTACCAACTCAACACCCAAAGAACAAATAATCCAGTCCAGAAATGGGCAGAAGACATGAACAGATATTTCTTCAAAAGAGATATACAGGGAAGCCCCAGTGGCTCAGTGGTTTAGCACCACCTTCAGCCCAGGGCATGATCCTGGGGTCCCGGGATCGAGTCCCACATTGGGCTCCCTGCATGGAGCCTGCTTCTCCCTCTGCCTGTGTCTCTGCCTCTCTCTCTCTCTCTCTCTCTTTCTCTCTCTGTCTTTCATGAATAAATAAATAAAATCTTAAAAAAAGAGAGAGAGAGAGAGATACAAGTAAATGGCCAACAGAGACACAAAAAAATGTTCAACATCACTCAGCATCAAGGAAATACAAATAAAAACCACAAAACCACTTCACACCTATCAGAATGGCTAAAATTAACAAATCAGGAAACAACTGTTGACAAGGGTGCTGAGAAAAGGGAGCCCTGTTACACTGTTGGTGGGAGTGCATGCTGGTGCAGCCACTCTGGAAAACAGTGTGGAGGTTCCTCAAAAAGTTAAAAGTAGAGCTACCCTATGACCCAGCAATTGCACTACTAGGTATTTGCCTCAAAGATACAAATGGAGAGATCTAAAGGAGCACCTACACCCCCATGTCTACGGCAGCAATGTCCACAGTAGCCAAACTGGAAAAAGCCCAGATGTCTGTCAACAGATGAATGGATAAAGAAGATGTGGTCTATATACACAATGGAATAGTACTCAGCCATCAAAAAGATGAAATCTTGCCATTTGCAATGATATGGATGGAACCAGAGGGTATTATGCTAATGAAATAAGTCAATTCAAGAAAGACAAATATCATATGATCTCACTCATATGTGGAACTTAAGAAACAAAACAGGAGCATAGAGGAAGGGAGGGAAAGATAAAACAAGATGATGTCAGAGAGGGAGACAAAGCCTAAGAGACTCGTAACTATAGGAAACAAACTGAAGGTCACTGGAGGGGAGGTGGGAGGAGGATGGGGTAACTGGGTGATGGGCATGAAGGAGGGCACGTGATGTGATGAGCACAGGGCGTTATACACAACTGAGGAATCACTGACCTCTAACTCTGTAACCAATAATAACTCTATAACCAATAATAACCAATAATACGCGATATGTTAATTAATGGAATTTAAATAAAATCAAATTAAATTTAAAAACAAATAAATAAAGGGCCTTTTCATCCTGTGTCTGGTGATTGCTGAGAGACATCCCAGCAAGGACCCTGCATCTGCAAAGCCACAGGAACTTGTTAGGATCTCTCTTATTCTAAAAATAAATTTACTTTTGAACCAATTTCTTTATATCCATAACGTTCCTATTTTTTTAAGATTCTAGGACTTGTATAAGTTTTAGACTCCACAAGAGGTGGTTCAGCCTCAAATAGAAGGTAACAGTATTTTTCAGAAGAACTCTCTTTTTTCACCCATTAGGTTCTTTTATCTCCCAGCTTTCCCACCTTTTTCTTTCCTGACCTCACACCTGCCTTTTCTGCTCATTTAACACTGCTGCCCAGAGCTCAGCGACACATCTTCAACACCGTCTGCAGCAATAAAAATAGGAATCTCTCTTTTACCAACCGTATGGGACTTGTAATGTAGTGGATATTTATCTCCCTCCCAGTACTACAAAAACCAACTAACATTTAGAGGGTCTGTCCCTTGGGGAGTCTTTGTGGGCTCAGGGGCCCGCAATCCACTCTGGATTTCCTGGCTCCCTCTTCCCCAGAGTTACTAGGACATGAGAATAGAGTCTATGTGTCCAAACTCATGCTTGAAACTAGGAATTTTTTTTTTTTTTTTTAAGAAGTGACACAAAAACCTGGAGATAGCTGAGGCGTATTCCTGAGGTGGCCGCAGCATGAGGCCTTGCAGATGGGAAAGGGTGTCCAGAGTCATGTTGGGATCTGATAAGTCAATGCTCTGGGGCCTCTTCCATGTTCCCTCAAACATGACTTTCTCTGATTCTTCACCTCTTCCCCAAGTTAATTCTCCAAATGTCCTATAATTTCTATAAACCACCAGACAGCCTTCTAACAAATTTCTTTCTGCTTGAATTAATAGGACTCCCTTTCTTTTGTTTGCATGCAAGACCTGCCCAAAGCACTTTTTAAAAAATTTTTTATTTATTTATAATAGTCACAGAGAGAGAGAGAGAGAAAGACAGAGAGAGGCAGAGACACAGGCAGAGGGAGAAGCAGGCTCCATGCACCGGGAGCCCGACGTGGGATTCGATCCCGGGTCTCCAGGATCGCGCCCTGGGCCAAAGGCAGACGCTAAACCGCTGCGCCACCCAGGGATCCCCCAAAGCACTTTTTAAATCTTATCTTGGAGATCTTACCTTCTAACCCACTCTCTCTTCTTTTGTATAAAGGGAAACTGAGTCTGCTGAGTTTGAGGGGACAGCCCATTTTGCAGAACATGCCTGGAACTGAGGATCTAGTGACGTGGACTCGATATTTCTCTGTCACTCAGACATAAGTGGCAAATAAATCTCTAGTAATGAATCATTTCTGGAATAAATGAGCCCTTTTATAAAGCAGAGTCCTGTGCATCTGTACAAGTACTCAAGGACACTGCACAGAAGTCCTGACTTCTGGTATCACTGGGCCTAACGAAATACAAATTTCATTTCCTAAAACCTCCTTTATCAATGAGTCTTTGCTCTTCTTCCTCCCATCACTGGATTGCTCCCCACTTCCCAGGATTTGGGGAACAGAAACAGAAGAATAGAGGATGACACTGGGTTCTCAATATTGGGAGATGGAGGACTTATCTATCACATAAACACGTCACAAAAGCAATCAGCAAGGAAAGTGTGCAAGATGGCTTAAGGGGAAACAACCATTCTTGAATGTAGAGATGAGGAAAGAAGGACAGAAATTAGTAACAGAAATTGCTGTTAAGTGGCAGCATAAGAATCAGGAGGAGAAACCAGCCAGAATCAGGAGAGTGCACACCGTGAGTGCCAACCGAAGAGTGTGCTTTAAGAAGAAGGGTATGGTCAACAGCACTATCCCAAGGGGAAGGCCAGGAAGCAGGAGGACTCAACAGGAAAATGGATTTGGGATCTGCTACAGACTTCACACTTGTGTCCCTCCACCACCACCCTACCCCCAAATTCATGTGTTAAATCTTATCTTTTAAGGTGACAGTGTTAGGAGGTGGGATCTTTGGGAGGTGACGAGGTCATGAGGGTGGAGTCCCCAAAATGGGATTAGTGCCCTTATCAGAGACCCCAGAAAGCCCTCTCACCCCTTCCCTCATGTAAGGGCACAGTAAAAAGATGCCATCTATGAACCAGGGAAAGGAATCACACCAGACACGGGATCTGCTGGTACCTTAAGGTGGACTTCCAGTTTCCAGAGCTGTGGGAAATAAGTGGTTTCTGTTTATAAGTCCTCGAGTCTATGGTATTTGTTAGAGCTGCCACAGCGCTAAGAAAGAAACCAAGATAGTACTGAAGATCTTATCAAGAAATGGCCCTTGGGCATAGAAAATGTAGAAGATTGGGATTAGCTGAGAAACAGGTAGGTAATGGGGACGTGAAGGACAGGAATATATACAACTAGTCCTTCCAAGAAATCTGCCATAGAAAGGGTAGTGGGAGATGGTGTATTCATTTCTTTTAAAGACTTTATTTATTTGAGAAAGAGACAGAGAATGAGTGGGAGGGGGAGGGGCAGAGGGAGAAGCTGACTCCCCACTGAGCAGGGAGCCTGATGTGGGGCTTCATGCCAGGACCCCCAGATCATGACCTGAGCCGAAGGCAGATACGTAACCGATGGAGCCACCCAGGCACCCCATGGGAGATGGTGTATTTAATCAAACAGCCATGGCCATCAATTCTTCCTCCACACAATGCCACCTCCTGAGGACACCAAGAGTCTGCCCTTTATGTTAAACAGACCTAATTATTCCTACGAAACAAAAGAAAAAATAATAGGTCTGTCTGCCTTCCCTTGCTGAAATATGCAATAATTTCAGTGCCACTTCAAATTGCACTTTGATAATGTGTCACCACAGTGAGATGCCACCTCGTACGCTCTAGGATAGCCATGATCTATTTCAAAAAAACAGTAAGTATTGGTGAAAATGTGCAGAAACTCAGAGGCTCACATCTTGGGTGGGAGACGTAAAATGACCCAATGCTGTGGAAACAGGTTGGCTAGATGTAATTACTGCACGGTCCAGCAATTCTACTCCTAGGTGCACATCAAGAACTGAAAACAGGTGTTCAAACAAAACCTTGTATGGGAACCCCTATAACAGTATTATTATATATTCATAACAGCCAGAAGGTAGAAACAGCACAAATGTCCACTGACCGAGGGGAAAACAAAATGTGGTCTGGTCATACGATGGAATATTATGCAGTCGTGAAAAGAAATAAAGACCCAATTCATGCTACAATAAGGACAAGACTCAAAAACATCATGTTAAGTGAAAGACGCAGACACAAAAAGACACATATTCATTCTATTTATATGAAATAGGCAAATCCATAGAGAGAAAAATAAATCAGTGGGTGCTGGGAGCTGAGGGAAAGGAGAAATAAGGAGTGGCCTTACAGTTTGGGGTTTCCTTTTGGGGTGGTGAAGATGCTCTGAAACTAGGTGGATGTACTGGCTACACAACATTGTGAAGACACCAAATGTGAATGTATTACACACTTTTAATAGACTACAATGGTGATTTTTGGGTTATGTGAATACTCAATAAAAAAAAAATCATTTGGTTGCTTTTAAAAAAACATTTTGACCCCTAAACCTTGAGATTACCTAGTAAAGGACATGTTTTTAAACCAAAAGTGTCAAAGCTATAGATTCCTGAGCAGTCTCTAGATAACCCCCTTGTTAGTCTAAGAGGTGTTAGTCTGATTTCTAAATCCTACAAGTGACTTTCAAGTTTGGTTGAAAGTTGATTTCTTTTTTTCGGGGCACCTGGGTGGCTCAGTGGTTGAGCGTCTGCCTCCAGCTCAGGTTGTGACCCCCGGGTCCTGGGATCGAGTCCCGCATAGGGCTTCCTGCATGGAGCCTGCTTCTCCCTCTGCCTGGGTCTCTGCCTCTCTCTCTCTCTCTCTCTGGGTCTCTTGTAATAAATAAATAAAATCTCTAAAAAATAAAGTTGATTTTTTTTTTAGAATCATGATATCGTTGATAAATTTACTATCATTTGAATTTGCAATGTTGGCTATTTCAAGGAAACTACGATTTATATTCCTTCTCTGAGAACCGAGAGAGGCCAAACCCTTCCACTGAAGGGTCAGTCAGCCCGTGTCACCCTTCATATCACGTCTCCAAAGAAAGGATTCATGATTTCTTGTGCAAGTTGATCTTGAGGATGAGCCTTGACTCGTTTTCATCGTTTCTAATTTATAGCCTGTGCATTTTGAAGAAAGATCTGAAGCCACTGTTTTATTCCTGTGAGCACAGTGATCTTTCCGGTCTTTTCAGTTGTAAAATTCCTGGAGTGCTGGGGGAGTTCTCCTCTCCGCCCGCCCCCATACAGGTTCCCATGTCTGAAATCCCAGATTCTGTAAGAAGGTGTAACAACCGCTGGAGCGCGCAGGGCCTTAACTCTCCAGGAGCGCCCGCCCCATGCAGGCGCAGCAGCGCATGCGGCCATCCATCCAGGGCCAGCATAGGGTGACCTGAACATCCCCCTTTCACACGCCCCCTCACCCCAGGGCCACCCCAATACTTAACTTTCATTGCTAGGGTCTGGGAAAGGGAGAGGTTTCCCAGTTAGAGTCCAAAGGTGCAGGGTGCATTCCTGACTGTGGGTTTTCCTGTTCCCTCTCATCTGGGAGGGAGCAGGTCTTGAGTGACCCACACACCCCAAAGCACCTCTCCTTTGGCTCAGGTTGGCGTGGTTTCGGGAACTGGGGTGGGGGTGGGGGGATGAATGGTGGCAACTGCTGCAGAGGCTCGCGTTTCAGCACAGCATCCCAGCCACCCGAGCGCAGGGCCAGGGAGCATGGCCATCTAACATAGCGCCGCTGCCCACGGCTCCCCACATGACTCACCCCGGCAGCTCCGGGCCTTACCCTTTCTGTGGAAAACATTCTCCAGGGCCCTTGGAAGAGGATGACTCATGTCAGGGGGTATTTTTAGGAATCCGGTCTTGCATTCAGCCTAAGGAGGCAGCGTCCAATTGGAGAGGAGTGCTGAGCCGTTACACACAACCCGTCCTGAATGTTGTAATTGTGCCACGGTTTCTTGGTGTGCGGACTGAGTCATCTTCCAGGGCGGCAGGAGGGGAAAACAGAAAAAGGCTGTTGCTACAACAGGCCACTGGATATGATGCTAAAGAAGCCAATAGCTTCCTTATCTGTATCTTTGCAGGATCGCACCTGCTTGTTCCAAGCTCATCTTGTAATACTCGGTGAAATCTGATAAAGTCACTCGGGGCATTTTAAGGATCAAGGTCTTAGAGCAGAGTCTAATAAGCTAAAATGCTTTTTGGACGAGACCGTGTCCAGAAGGTGCTCGTACGCTTTCACCCTGCGCGTCAGACCACAGAACAAGAGCACAATGACCCGGCAGGGATGCCTGAGAAGGTGCTAGAGTGTCCTGGGACCGCGTGCTGGAAGGTCGGAAGCCTCCCAAATGTGTGTGTGCATGTGTGCATGTTAACATATGTGTGTACATACGTGCAGATGTAGGCATGTGAGGTATGTGTACATTTGTTGTGAGTGGGATTATGTGTATATGTTTTGCTTGTGCATGTGAGGGTGGTGGTGTGTATGCGGACGTGTTAGCGTGTACACATGTGTATATGTATGCATTTGTGGGTGTCATGTGTGTCGGCAGGCATATATATACCTGTGTGTCTCTGTATGGGTATTTGTGCATATGTGTGTGGATATTTCATGTACATGTTATGTGGAAATGTGTGCATATGTATGTGTATATTTGGTGTGTATTGGTGGGTTCGGTGTGTGTACATATATACATATGTGCTTGTGTGTTTGTATACGCATGTGTGTTTATGTTTAGGTGTATATGTATATGTTTGCATGTGTATTTGGTTGCGCATATTGGGTGTAGGTGTGTGTGATAGATGTTTTCATGTGTATGTATTTGTGCATATGTGTTTTTATACATCTGGCCGTGTTTGCAGCCATATGTGTTTTGGGGTGTGTTTGTGTGTGCATTGGTGTGTGTGTATGGTTGTGGGTATTTGTGTGTAAGTGTGAGGAGGTATGTGTGTGGTTGTATGTGGTGTGTGTATGCATTTTGGTAGGTATGTGAATATGCATGTAGGTGTGTGTTTTTATCTATGTACATGTGTATGTTTGTAGGCATGTGTGTGTCTGAGTGTACAGGTGTGTGTGTATTTGTGTGTCTGTGTGTATTTGTGTATGTATGTGTGTATTGTTTGTAAACGTGTGTATTTGGGTGTGTATGTATGTGTTTGTGTGGAAGGGAGGTGTGTATGTATGTTTGTGTGTGTTTATGTGTATGTGTTTGTAAACATGTGTGTTTTGGGGTGTGTATGTGTGTTTGTGTGTAGATGTGTGTGTATGTTTGTGTGTGTTAGCTACCAAACAGCCATCCAGCTACACTGGTCCCCCAAGCAACTGCTGGGTGAGAGAGTGCGTGGTTTGCAGAGTTTTCAAGGCTGAGCCATGGGATCTCGGTTCTGACAGCAGAGGAAGGAACCCCTGCCCTCAACGCCCGGGGAGCGAGGGGGTGCAGCTTACCAACCGTGGCAAGAACTTCACAGTCTCCAGGGAGGATCAAAAGCAGAACAAACAAGCAAATGTCCAAAACAACAAATATTTTTTGGTTGGCCTGACGCTTTCCTATTTCTTTCCGCTCTTGCTGCTTCCTTCCTGGCTTTGGCCCCGGCCCGCTCCCTGGATGTCCCTTCCCCGCTGCTTTGCCTGTACAGACCAGCTGCGACCAGTCCTCCCCAGGGCGTGCGAGTCTGTGCTCACCGAGCCTCTACCTGCTTGGCCTGGGCGGAGCCCACATCCACGACCTCATAAGGTGCTCATGTCCAGCCCAAATCCCCAACCGTCCCTCCTCGCCCCCTTCATGGTTGAACCAGATGGGGCCTTTCCGCTCCAGCAGGGAGCCACAACCACCAAGCAGGCAGCAGAGTGGAAAGGTGATGTTTCCTTTTACGTAAGCAAAGGATAGCTGATCCAGCCCAGCCAACAGAGAAAGCCAGATCTCAAAATCCATCCTGAGTTCAAACCACTGTAACACAGCCCTTCGCTAGAAAAGGAAGAACAACATCACCACCTAAGAGTCTTACGTGGAAACTGTGACCGTGGTTCTCTCCATGTTTCCTTGCAGGTGGAAAAGAAATAGCACAGTCTCTTTGACAGTGTATTTGGCCTGGCCCCAGATGAGGAAGTACCAGATAATTCGTACACAGTCTTGTTTTGATGGAATCCCCAGTCATCTTTCCAGACTCAAAAATATTTGGCCGACCTGCAGAAGCAGCTGAACCCTGGCGTAATAATTTTATCCAAAATGGCCACTTTTTAAGAACCCCTAATTATTAAAATGAATGGTCCAGACATAGTTTTGTTGTTTAAGCTGTAGTCAAGTGTTCCCACTTACATGCAGGTAGGATAAGGAAAAAAAAAGATTATTTAAAGATATTTATCCCTTGTCTTCATAGATGTGATGTGCGAAACTGCATATATACTTCATTGAGCCACTATTCTTCTCTCCCAAATTTCTGCTAAATTGTCTATTTCTTCAAGGCACTTAGATACATAGTATATTTTTCTTGTATCAGCACAATGCCCAGGACTCTCAATATTTGCATGTTTTCCCAGTTATTGTTGCTCAGCTCATTACATGAAAAAAAAATATATATATGGCCCTAGCTCCACAATTTTCTCTCCATGCTATATATAAAATACAGCAATCAGTGTGGTATATTGTTTTTGTATGTGAATGAAAACATTTGAAAGAAAATCCTTAAATGTACTTCTAACTGGAAGGTCAGGAATAACATGAGACACACTAACTGTATCCAACTCAATGATTCAGAGCCTCTGGGCACCTTGTTTTCCTTCCTCCCATCACATAGTAACCGAGGGTAAGAACATACTTCTGTAGCTGGAACATTCTATAAGGTTAAAATGACCCAGTTTATGAATCACGAAGCCCCAGACCTCACATAACACGAGGACTGACACGCACTTTTCCCACCTCTGTCTCCCCCGGGTCCATCACGGTGCCTTACAGAGCTCAGCTGCTCCACAAACACTACGCACAAATGGATGAAAAGCCACCCCCTGGCTTTGCAGAGGCTCCCACTTCCTTCCCTAGATGTTTCTCTAGAGAATTAAGGAGGGAAAACTAACTAGAACCTGCCATACAGGCTTTAAAGCTCAAAATCCTCACAACTTCTGACATCTTTTCACCTACCAATGTGGAATTATAGACGCTGTTACACATCTCACAGTTCATGAGATCAAGCTACTTAAAAAAAAAAAGGGTTGGGGGAGGAATATGATCTTGGTCACCTTTGCATTTTGTTGTAAACATGTCCTGGGTTTGCCTTTGTTTCAATGGAGAGTCTCACATTTTAGCAAGTAGACCACAGGTGCTCCAGCAGCCAGACGTGACCTCTGCGTCTCCCAGGAAAAGCCTCTTGTTCTGTCAAACGTCCACTGTAATTCTATAAAAGGCTCACGTCTCAGCCCAGGCTGTGACAGCACAGCACCACAGATCGGGGAGGACAGACCTCTCTCTCTCTCATGGTTCTGGAGGCTGGAAATCCAAGATTAAGATGCCACTGATTCATTCCTGGGGAGGGCACTCTTGCTGGCGTGCAGATGGCAGCCTCCTCTGCGTCCTCTCACGGCAGAGAGACAGAGAGCTCTGAGGTCTCTTCCTTCTCTCCAAGGACACTGATCCCACTATGGGGGTCCCACCCTCATGACCTCATTTGACCCTAATTACTTCCTACAGGCCCTGTCTCCAAATACCAACCTACTGGGGATGACGCTTCAACATCCTGGGGGTACACAGACATTCAGTGTGCAGCATCTCATCATTGAGGGCCGTACCCCACACAGTGTGTTCATTGGCTCTGAATTCATGCGACGAGAGGAATCATCTACCCTCTAAGTCTAACACAAAACAAGAAAGCAATAAACAGCAAATTTACATTTCTGCAGAAGATCACAAGGCTTTTGGACATAAACTCTGTGTTTAGTATATCCTCTATTGGACCTCAATAGTTTTTGAATCCATAAATGAATGGTGCTGGACCTCAGTAATCTAAGAGAAAGTGATCTCTAAAGTCCAATTAAGCCAAATAAATGATTTCCCCTGGTGAACAGAGTGTGACGTTTTCGTTTCTGTACTAAAAAGCATCTTCCCCAAAATGACAATGTTGTTTTAGTCCAATTGATATTGAACAACTCCTGCCGACAGGAAGTAGTCAGTAGCGTCATTTACTTCTTGAAGTCACTCCCTGTTCAGAATCATAAGACTCTATCGTCTGCATCTGTATCTTCCTCTTTCTTATATTCGTAAATGATTTTGCCACAAGTTTGGTGAAGTATTTAAAAAGTGAGTAGCTAAGAACACAGTAGCCCGCACTCAAAAATCTTCTCTCTCTCTCTCTCTCTCTCTCTCAGAAAGTAAAGATGTGTGCATAACAGTTATGCATTATTAGCTCACTTATTTTCATCAATGCATTTTTAATAGACCCATTCCTGGAATTTTTGCCATTTCACCCAAACTCCTAGTGATTCAGGATTGCTTATTTCAGTGAGTCCAAGAGAGAGCTTATGATAAAAATAAAGTATTGAATTATGAGTTATGGTAGAAAGAACATTAAGCTATAAATTTAAAAAATTAAAAATAAATGTTTCAGCTTTGTTACCAGCTAAATTGTACAGTCCTCAGAGATTTATTATGCCTTCCTACACTTTATTTTTATTAACCATGAGACTTTGGCATAGATGAGTTCTGACTGTTCTCTTAAGTGTTAACATCCACTCAAATTTGCCATGAATGGTGATAGATGGAAAAGCCAAAGGGCTTTGGCCTGTGAAGTGTCACAGGATGCTTCACAGACCAGCTGAGCCAGTATTGCTAGTGGCAGAGACCCAGTATCTACTCACACATGTTCTCTTCTTCCTAGAAATGTGGCCGAACCACATTTTTTAGGCTTCTTTGTGGTTGAGGGACAAATTTAAGCCGATTAGCTATGATCAGAAGTGGTGAACACCTCTATTTTTTTTTTTTTGCACACATGCCCTTTATTGGACAATAAGACTTGTCTGTGCACAATCCTCAGTTCTCAGTACTCCCCACAGTCCCCTTCACGTGCATGAGCACGGCAGCTGGATGAACCTCAAGTGGGTGGAGCCGCAGAGGTAAGGACCTTGGTGTCTGAGTCACCATCTGGAGGAGAACCACCGCCAGCTAGAAACACCCATTTCTGCGTGTTCTTTGAGAAACAAACAGAGGATCCCTGAAGAGCCACTCTATGTGTTTATGAGGATGCTCCTTAACAGCAACCAGCATTTCCCTAGCTGCTGCATTTTGATTCCAAAGCAATCAGATTTGGGGATCAGATTGGGATCAGATCCCCATTTGGGATCACATTTGCTGCATTTAAAAGTGACTCCAAATCTGTCAGCCAGGTAAGGAGCATAGCAATCTGTGCAGGAGACTCAGACAACCATGTCCCACCTGTTTGGGGCTAATGTTGGAGTTAATGGCTGGACCTAGAAGGTTTGACTTTTCTTACTACTTCCTTTATTTCTCTTTCACCATTTCAACATTGTGAAATGCTGTGGCGCTGTCATGCAGACACATATAAATTAACCTCTGAATGTACATTTGTGTGTTGATTTGTTCTACTAAATTCCCCTCAGTTCATTACTCAGAGAGCTGTCTCCTGACTCGGTCTTAGGGACAGCCTAGGAGATTTGATTTATACCCTCCTATTTCAATGTCTGTGCAGATTCAGACAGACACAAGAGAGACAACTCAGCCAAGAATGGAGGTGCTCTCTTTGCTAAGCCTGGCTTGAACGTTGCCCTCCCCAGGTGGCTCTTCCAGCCTCTGAACCTGCTCTTGGTCTCAGAATATTTGGATGGCATTTCAAAATAAAGAGGGCCTGGGAGACAGGGACACTAATATTGATGTTCTAACAACTAAGTGTGTTTTCAGATTATCCCCTACGTGGTGTTAACCTAAGTCATGACAAGGAGAAAAGTCTACAAAAGTAAAAAGCTTTTCTCCTCTGCTTTAGTGCACAAAATCTGGTCTGCATTACTATGTTTCTATTTTTCTGTATTTTTTTCTCAATAAATCACTGCTTTCTACTTCAGCCTGGTGAACTTTATATAATATCTCTATAGGAAACTTCACGAGTCCCTGAATATTTGAAGACTGAATTTCTCTGAGCATGTGCTGTGAAAATGAACATACGTGAGAGCAAAGAAATGTAGGTGAGTCAGAGTGAAGAATGTATGCCTTGATCCTAGGAGGTGACCTTTCTACTGTGCTGCTTTCCTGGGTAAACAAAGAAATTGTCGAGATGTCCATGTTTCTGGAGTGGATTAAGTGTCTAAATATAGGACAGAAACACATGGTGCGGTGGAGAGGACAGCAACCTATTGGCTCCTTGGCTTGAGATCTAAGACTCACTTTGCCACCAGCTGCCCGTTCAGCCTCAAGCACGTCAATTCTCCACTCTGGGCCCCTTTTTTCTCGTCTGCCATCCAAGCACTTTGTAATGGATGCACTGTGACCCCCCTCCTAAGAGCACTAGCAATTATCGACCAATGACTGTTGGCTAAGTGAGGAGCTTATGCTCTAGGAGCTAATGAAGAGGCTCGTGGTTCTTCTAAGAATGATCTTTTTCATCTGAAATAAAATGTCCTTTAATACCAATACCAAGCTGTTTGAAACTTTATTTGGCTAAATTGAATTATCAAAACCAAATTGACCACATAATTTAATTTGGTCAAATTCTCCATTGGCTCAGATACCCTATCAACCACCCCATACTTGGGCTTTGTGGAAACATGTAGTGGTGACAACACTGGTCTGAGAGTCAGAAGACATTGTATTAATTTAAGCACAGAAGGTTTTGAACTGTCAGAGTTTTATATCAAAATGAAATAATTTCCTCTTAAGATTTTATAAGCTATTTCTTGAATAAGATAAATTAATTACCAGGGGAGAATAACATGCCTTAAGTAGAACAAAAGGAGTAATGAGAAGGAATACGGAAGTTACAAAAAAAGATGTTTTAAATATAGAACTTTTCAAGATGTGAGCTCTGCACAAGAGAATACCCAATGAGTTTCCTATTGGGATTGAAACAAACATAGTGGTTTTAAACAACAAAATTTATCTGACAGTTCTAGAGGCAAGAAATCCCAAAAGGGTCTCTCTGAGGTAAATTCAAGGATGGGCAGGGCTGTGTTCCCTCCGAAGACTTCAGGAAAGAATTCGTTTCCTGGTCTTGCCCAGCTTCTAGAGTTGGCCTGCATTCCTTAGTTCATGGCTCCATCCTCCATCGTCAGAGCGAGCAGTACAGCATTTCCAAATCTCTCCCTATCCCATTAAGAAAGATCCTTGTGACTGATTACTGGGACACCCCCGCCCCCCATATACCCAAGACAACCTTCGCGTCCCAAGGTCACTCGACTGGCAACTAGCTTAATTCCACCTATAACCTTAGTTACCCTTTTCCACATAACCCAACATATTCACAGATCTGGTTAGATTAGGAGGTAGACATGGAAGGGTAACAATATTACCCAAGAATATGCCACTAGGCCACAAGGATCATTTTGAGCTGAAGATAATTGAGAAGAAGCAGATAGAAGAAAGACTCTTTGTCTTCCACTATTTGACTAAAAGTAGGACTTAAATTTGTAAAGGTTTTCTCCTTGTCCTGCTCTACCAGGAAGGACAAAAATTGATCATCAAGGACAACTTCAGGTTCTCATCATCCAGAGGCAAGACCAGAGCAATCTATATAACAAACTTCTTAACTCGTCTTTACTTCTCATCAGTTCCCAATATGCATGCCTTCCTATAATGTGCTGCCCTAGATACTCAAATTATTTTCCTTCACCTTGTTACTCCTCTACAAATTTACTGTTGTTTTGCTAAGATGTCTGTAAGCCCAAGTTCTAACTCCACTTTTGGGTGACTTATCACTGAGTTATCTCCTGTACATGCACAATGCACACATTAACAAACTTCTGGTTGGTTTTCTCTTGTCAATCTGTCCTTTGTCAGTCTCCTTGGCAGAACCTCAACCAATGAACCTAAGATGGGGAGAGGATAAAGAAAATTTCCCTCTTCTACAGCATTTTTGGGGAGGCGCATGAGCTGCCTGCCACAGATATCTACACTTTAGTATCAGGTAGGTTGTTTCCAATTCATGGAGTCATGGATTTATCCACTTAACACGTGTTCATCACACACACACACTCCATGCCAGACACTGTGCAGAACCTGGAATCAGAATGTTGAACAAAGCATATGGGGGCCCCACCTTTATGTTGTACCAATTGAGACCCCAAGATAAGGATAAAAATCCAAGGTAAACTACAGAAGCACATCTCCAGGGATCTCATTGTTCCCAGTGGTCATCTGGAAGGGACATGGACATGTTTGGTGCAAATCTTGGTAGACACAGAGATGTGTCTGGTTCAGGCCAGCAGGATGGAATTACAGTTCAGGGCATGGAGCCTCTGCCTGCTGCTACGGTTTGGGCATTCACAGGGTACGCCACGAGAGCTTCTCTCCCACACAGCCTTGTGAGTAACTCTACTAAAAACCGAAGAAGCATCCTGGAGACCAAATTAAGTTATAGGCTTGTCATCCTCTGTATTATGATTCCCCTTTCAAAATAAGACATAAGTCACTGGGCTTCCAGGGTCTTAATAAGTGTCTTACACATGGGCAACTGTGAAATGACCATGCTCTTGTTTTATAGACCTGAGTTTCTGCCCAATGCATTCTTTCTGTTGTGCCAAGAGTGGATCCTCTTAAACTCTTAAACTGAGTTTGGCCTGTCCTCCTGCCTGGGCACCATCACATCACATCATATGACCAGTGTGGGTCAGCTGTCCTAAAAACTGCTGCTTGATGGTACTTCCTAACTGGCACTCCATGGGAGACAGCTGGGGGTGGGAGAAAACAGGACAGTAAGGAAGTGAAGGATTTCACAGGGAAACACTCTGTCACAGTCCTGTCACCCTGCCTCACCCTCTTTGCCCTTCACAAGACTTCTGGGCCCCCTCTACCTCTCTCCTTCCTCCCTAGTCTCTTCCCATGCTAGCTACTTGGAGGGAGAAAGTGTCTGGAAGAAAAAAGATGAAACTCTGTCATAAAACATGATCCAACTGCACTCTCATGGTAGACTGGCATGGCCAAGCTTCCCAGGTTGGCCCAGTCACCCAGAAGAGATATCACCGTGCTCTAGAGTTGCCTCGTGCAGCCAGGAGCCGATGCATCTCGGCTCTTGTCCCGCTTACCTGTCACAGCACTGTCCCTCTCTACTGCCACCAACAAAAAGAGCAAATGCTTCCACTCATGTCCTTGACTAAGATTTGTAGGTGGAGATGGGCTGAACCTGGAGAAGAGGTGACTCCCTAAACGAGAAAGGGCTGATTGAGTTCCTGATGTCTGGTGACTGAGGACCAGCATCCAACTATATTTGTTAAACACCCCATCCAACCATTGTGATGTTTTTGGACTTACATCATGCCCTCTGAGGAAAATATTTAATATATGGACAAATTTAGGAGCCGCTGTTGGAAACAAAAATAGCTAATCTGTTAGGTAATGCCTGTAGATATTAATAGTAAGCCCTGTGCTTTCAACGTCTACTTCTATAAACAGATCCTGTTTCCTCTGCTGCTGAACTGAAAGTTAATTCTTTATAATTCCCTGCCCACATCACTTTTCAATATGAGTTTTAATTTTAAAATCTCAATGACTTGATTATCAATATACTGGACTACTCATCACCAACTCTAGTCAAAGGATTTCAAAGAAAATGAGAGGGAAGAAACTGTCGATGTGCTCACATAGCTCTGATTCTC
This sequence comes from Canis lupus familiaris, assembly GCF_011100685.1. Lineage (NCBI taxonomy): Eukaryota > Metazoa > Chordata > Mammalia > Carnivora > Canidae > Canis > Canis lupus. The sequence goes on along the minus strand of NC_049223.1, from coordinate 30,179,963 downwards.
TGGCTCCTTATTACAAGTATGGCAAACTCCAACACCTGCCACCAGCTCCCCCTTTCTTCTTCTCCTTTCTCCTCCACTTCCTCTCTTTTAGGAACTCATTTTTGTTCCTGAATAATCACAGTTGCACACAAGTTGCTCAGAGAACATTTACTCTTAAACCTGAGTCTTCACCAGCACGTACTGGAGGAAATGTTCTGGGACCCAGATGGCAAACCATCCCCATTGGTGTGTCATTTCTCCTCATAAGTTTCAATGAAAAAGGATAGAAAAAAAAATAAACACCTTGTCTGTTAAAGCATGAGTGGCAGGTTGTGTGTACAGTGTGACTCCATACTGTACACATGATGTATATGTGTATCCATGTTCCAAACATCTTCTGCTAAAACATTCTGTTTAATGGGAGTGGAGCAGAGTGGGAACAAAGAAAATCTGGATTACCTTCTATATTGGGCTGTCCAGGCCAATGAGACACTTGAAGCTGGAAAGTAAATTTCAAATGTTGAGCTGGTCATTGATTTGGGACTAAATGTATATTTCCTGTGATTAGGAAATTTAAAGTATAACCACAGCTCACATTGATGAAACATGCAATACAGAAATACAGGTTTCCTCTGACCAAGTCAGCTTGGCAGGGAGGATTAAACATTTAATGGGCAGTAAAAATGACTGTGACTTTTCTCTCTCTGGCCAGAAATACAGTGGGGAATAAGCAGCTGTATGCTATGAAAAGTCAGTCAACATCCGTCTATTCCCCATTTTCTTTGTGTCTGGTGCTGTGCCAGGCGATGCAGGAGTGAGCAAGGCAGACGAAAGCTCTGGCCTCCATGGGCTGGTTGCTCACAGGACAAGGAGACATGGAAGCATAACCAGTAGTGCTATAGAAGGGGAAGAAGAAGGGTGGCATGGAACTGTGGGCAAGTGTGTGAAGTACGGGCTCAGAATCTGACTCCACCACCAATGGAACACCGAAGTCTCTGAACCTGAGATTCCCCATGTAAAAAAAGACCAACTGTGATAATACTTGTGTACTGCTCACACAGAATGCCTGGCACACAGGAGCATCCAATCGCATTAGCAGTGATTACTTTTTAAAGATTTTTCCTGTGCAGTAAGTTTTATGTTTAGGTCCCTGTTCTATGAATAGTACACCATCCAGGCAAACTGCAGTTTTAAACTCTCAAGAACATGCATACTTTCTCTAAGGAAGGAATTTGTAGATTATAGCATAATCCCTTTGTTTACTTTCACATTCTTATTCTGACTACAGCAGGATACAGGATGGAAGACGATCCAAAATGACATGGTTCTTGCCTCCACTTTCCAAGCAAGGAATGCACCTCATGGGTGGAGGACAAGACCTCTCCTGGCTCGTGCATGACTCTCTGTCTCAGGACCCACTGCTGGGGAACCCACACTGAGATACTGAACAGTTTTTTCTCTCCTCAGCCTGTTCTTTGCACCATCCATTGTTTAAAGGAGCATAAATTCAAGGAACAGCAGATGCTGTTGTATTTCAGTTAATCAACAATTATCACTACTATTCACTGGGAGTTAACTTAATGGCAGACATGGTTGTTAGCAGCCGTAAACTAGTACTCTTACAATGAGGTTTAGAGAGAAGTAAAATTAAGTACATGTACTGTGACTGCTGATGGCCTCAGTTCAGCTCTCAATATGTTGATCTTGGGAAGGTCTCTCAACAATCAATGAGGAAGGTACCATTATTATACCCAATGTGTACGAGTGAGCTGAAGCAAGGTCAGTGTTGTGTTCCCTGTCACATGTGGAGAAGACCTCAAACCGAGGTTCCCCCCCCCCCCAATTTATACCGTCTGACTCTTTAGCACCAACTCTACTAGCACAGATCATCAAAAACTAAGCCTGTCCTATTAGGTTGACTTATATTTCACATTAGAATAAACGGCGAGGCTATTTTTGTGACTCTGTGTGTGTGCGTGTCTGTGTCTGTGTGTGTATATGCATGTGCTTGTGTGTGTAGGGGTGCGCTGCCATATTCCCCAGACGTTAGGCAGCTAACAGGAGGGCCAAAGGAAATTGGTCTGGAATACTATTCCGGTTCCCAAATTTTACTAAGCTAGCAATGCAGTAAAAACAAGTTTCTAGTCTTTATTTTGATATAACTCTTCAAGGATGGCGTGACCATGTATTTGAAGATATGCAATTTTCTTTTTCATTGCATTAGTCTGTCAATTCCAGTAAATTTTGCTTTTGAGATAGGAGGGGAGATTAAAATCCATGAAAAGGAAATTAGGCAGGATAGAGACTCTTTAACTTGGAAACAGAGGTACCACTGCTAATGCAATAAAAATTAAATCATAACTGAAGATATATGCACAAAGGAACTGTGAGTAAATCGTACACATCTGTGCTAAACCCAAAGGAAAAAGGTCAGTTTCTCATGATGTAGGTAAATAATGATTTGTGAGAACTGTATTTTTTTATTTTCAGTATTGGCTAAATGTGATAACGCATTTTATTTCAGGCTGTCTGAGGACAGGAACTGGTTCTATTCTATTTGCCTCTAGAATTATCTGATTCTCCTCCATATTTTGTTCTCTTTGGCTCAAAATTATTTGAGGTAAACATTTCCTTTTACCAGCAACTCTTCACTCACCAACAGTATTCCATAACTGATTCTAATCTCACTTCTCATTGATCTTATATTTTTGGCTCAAAATTCTTACTTATGTGGCTGTATTTAACCCCTAACTTTGGTTCTTTGGATGCTGGCATTATTTTTATAGAATTTCTTATTTCTCAGAGTGCCCAGAGTTTCTTTCTTATCCACCCTAGTTGTTGGGACAATGCCTATCTTGGTGAATCTTTTTCATGGGTGTCCATGATTAGGAGTCAGGAAGAAAGGATTCTGATATATTTTAATGATAAGTGGTCACTGGAGTTAACAAAAATTGAGAAAAAGTTGAATAAATTTTTAGGCTTATCAAATTATTTATACAAGACCAAATAATTCACATTATTATTTTGTAATTATCATTATATTTGTGTGTGTGTGTGTGTGTGTGTGTGTGTGTGTGTTTGTGTGGTGAGAGATGAAACGTAATTTAGAACCTAGATTCTTTGTGGGTGTTGATCTTGGAGCTGGAGAGGCCTGTAGTGGAGGGTTTGGTAAGCACACAGACATCCAGGCCAAGCAAGGAAGTAGGATTCTGAACAAGCAGGGGGACACACTAAACACAAGAGGCTCTGGAAGGGAGACTATGAAAGAGAGCTGCCCCAGCTCAGCATCTGCCCTGGGGCTCCTTCTGTGCCTTCCTTTACTATGTACCAAGATGGCCCCAGGGCTTTATAGACTTATTATACAGTGTCCTTGATCCTTGAAGAGTAAGCTATGAAAGAAGAAAGGAATAACCCAGAAGTCTAAGCAGCAGCAAAGCAAAGCTGTCCTTGAGTGTTTGCCAGGCAGCATGGCCTCCCACCCGGGGTGGGGGATGGGGGGGAGGGGAGTGCTCTGTGAGGCCCTGTGGTTTGAGCACTTGTGGTTTTTCTCTCACTCCCACGTAATTCTTTCTATCACCAAATTCTGACTGTAGGCTGGGCCTGGTGTGTAAGCCAGGCTTTCACAGGCTCTGAGACACATTTCCCAGGCTGGTTTTGACACTTAGAAAGATTTGCAAGAGAAATTATAAGGACCGATTTGGCCAAAGGCGAGAAATAATGTCTCTGTGTGATGAAAGGAAATATTTAGAAAAGCTATACATTTCTTAATGAGTGAGACTTCATCACTTACCAAAAAAAAAAAAAAAATGTGTTTTAGGCTTAATAAAAACAAAGCAAATTATTTCGTGTATTCTCAGGTATGGGAACCAGCATACTAGCTTGTATATGGTTATATTGTTATAAAGTCATGAAAATGCAGCTTTCTTAAAGATAGGAAATGGGTCATTTTCTAAGTTGTCTTTGAAATATCAAGTGGCTGCATACCCTGACTCTCACAGGCTACCTCTGTAATAATTAAAATACGTGACAACACAGTAACACTCTTCCAGCTTGTACTAATAAAGATTTTCAGCATTCCAGTATTTCATGAATAACTAAATCTAAAATGAGCCTCTCTAGTGGTAGAGTAGACATCTATGTAACATAAATGTAATAGAAATAGAATGGCATAAAACCTTTAGAATTCCATTAGTCACTAGGGGCATGGTAAAAATAAGCAATCATTAACATTTTAGTCATTCTAGCAGTTTTAATAATTTTAGCTTACAGTCAGGTTAAGACACATATATAGATTTCTGGGTCCAGCACTGTGGATATAATGATAACAGGAAAACCCTCTTGGAAGAAATATTATGAAATTATGAGTAAAAGCATCAGAACACAGTTAATTTATTTAAAATAACATACAATGTATTCATAGAAGACAACACTGAGGACTTTCTCAGCCTGAGTTCTGGGGAGGAAAAGAAAAAAGAGTTGATAGAACTTGAAACCATAAGTATGCACCTGGAATATGTTTTGAGAATGTGTATTTACACTACTTAAAGGTCCAGAAACCATCAAACTAAGACATGAACTCAAGAATTATTCCCAGGCCAGTTGCTTGCCTGAGGCTCTTTGGAAAGCAAATAAAAATCCACTGGGAGATGCTCACTATCTAGGCCACAAGGGATCCCCGCTACAAAAAAGAGTGTTCCATCCTTGAGTTACATAACACGACATGAGAGAAAGTCAGTGTGCAAAACTAAAGTCAAGATTTAAACCCAACAATCTGAAATAATAAAATGGAAATCTGAAAACGTATTTTAAAAAGAATGTAACTAAGATGCTTCCAGGCACGAATAGAATACAAATCCTAAAACAAGAAAAAGGCCCAATGAAAAAAGAATGAGTGGAAACCACTGGCACTTAAATTAAACAAAAACAAAAACACACATTGCCTTTGAAACTTAATGGATGGATTTAAATGCAGATATAATACAGTAAAGAGAGACTCAGAACAGATAGGGAAGCAATGCAAAATACCACCAAGAAATATTAGTGGGAAGACTCGAGAGAAGGACAAATATCTGAGGGTGGTGTAGAAAGAAACAGTTCAGCATTTGTGCAGTGGAGTTCTGTACAACCAGAAGAGAGAAAACAGTGGCCAGAACAAACATCAGAGCTACAGAGTTTCTACATAGGAAGTATATGACAAAGGAAAAGAATCTTAGCTAGATAGAACAATTTTTAATCTAACATAGATTTCCTAACAGAAGAAATCAAAAATAACAATGATAACAAAAATAATAATTTGGAAATTATAAAATTCTTCTAAATAATACATTGAACAAAAAACATCATCATAGTAAAAATAAGATAACACCGCAAAACAATGTAAGCACTGTTTCAAAAAAGAAATTCATATGATATAGTTAACTTTGTATTTGGAGAAAAATAGGCTACCATTAAATGCATATATTAGGAAATGAGAATAACAAAATTACTAACCAAAGCTTTCAACAAAAAATTTTAAGTTATCATAAATGAACCTCAAAATCCAGAGTGCTTAATTGACAAAATAAGCTTGAGAGCACCATTAATGAAGTACAAAATCGTGTATTATTAGAAAGGGTCAGAAAACTGAGCATTTACTCTTTACAAAATGTGAAAAAAAAAACTCTTAAAAAGTTCAAGGAATAAAAATAAGGAAAAAGTGTATGCACATACAAGAGAAATAAAATTACGGCATGTAACTCCTAATACTTAAAAATGAAAAATGTATTTTATGTGAATAAGTTATACAAATAAATCTAAAGTTTTACATAAAATGAACAACTTCAAAAATACACAAATTACAAAACGTATAAGAGAAAAACAGAATATTGAAATGGGCTTTTGAATCCATGTAATTAAATTGGTGGGTAATAAAACTCAAGGACCTAAATAAAACTCAAGGACCAGATTGCATAAGTAATATTTTACAAACCTTCAAGGAATGTACTTCCAATTTTATAAAAACTCAGAAAATGAGAGAGAAAAATGATAGAAAATCTCCCCAACTCCTTAAATAAGGCAAAAATGACCTTTATTTCAAACCAAGAAGGAGAGTATGATGCAAAGGACAATCTCACTTTCAAATGTGAATGTAAAAATTCTTATATGGAATATCGGCATACTGATTCAACCAATGTTTTGGGAAAAGATAACACAACTTGATTTATTTAGGTAATATCAAACTAAATATGGGTTAATAGTAGAAATTCTATCAATTTGATTCTCCATTTTCATGGAATGACCTCAATAAATGGGACAGCAAGTCAGAGCCACAAGAGATAGCCCACATTTATCAAATAACATATATTTGTTTATAGTATCATGGTCTCAGTGGCCTGAAATCAGAGACAACTTAGAAGCAATTACCCAATCAGCTGGAAACTTGCAATTTTTGAAATGTTATAACTTATACTTGAAGATAGGGTAAGTGCCACCCTGTCTATGACACATGACGCTGTGACCATGGAAAGGGCTTGGAATCAGAGTGTGGGAGTGAGAAGGAAAACCCTGGACATCTACAGCTCCAGATCTAACATTGAACAACCTCAATCTGGGGTAATACTCATAATTCCCTTGGGAAACTGACCCCATAACGCTTTAAGATGATACAAGTCTCTCCTTAATGGTTAAGTATCTCTACCCTGAATAATTATAAGATTCACAGAAACAAAGTGAATTAAATTTATAGAATCAATAGTTTTGATGAATACAGAAAAATGTGTATTTTAAGTATTTAAATTCACCTATTATCGTATTAGGATATATAACAAGATATTTTAATTCCAATTAAATTCATGAGTGAAACATTTTTATTATGTTACGATTTGAAATCTTGTGATGTTTATAAGCAGTATTAAAACAGATAAGAGAAATTAGAAATTTGAGGTCTCTATTAGTATATTAGATTTTTAATATCTACTAGTGAGCTAGGGAATGCCAATCTATCAGGCAATTGAGATGATTAAAAATGAATTTGAATATATTACATTTAGAAACATAGTTGGAAATGTTTAAAGGTATTTAATTAAGCTATAAAAATACCTTTACATTATGGTTAAAGTAGGATTTCTTTTTATTTCAGTAAATTAATGGTTAAGTATTTAAACTAATGTAAAACCTAAATTGCCTTTACTTTGACCCCAAAGCTACAGACAATCTCTCAATCCCTGTCTCCAAGAACAACAGTAAATCACCTCTCACATCAGCAGGCTCAAAAGCAGACTGAAAAGACTAAAATATGGTAATCTGATAATCTTTTACAATTGAAAAAACTTTGATAAAATTTAACACCTATACACACTACTGGCAGGTGTTCTAAGAAGTAATAGGGATGGAAGACTGGAAGGGAATGTTTTCCTTAAATTCTTAACTCCGAAAGTCTGAGTAAACCACACTCCTTAATGGTGAAATCTTAGAATTGTTTCTGTTACAGGTTGGGACAAGAAAAGTCATTAACAAGTCCTTCACCAGAGCTTCTTTTGAACATGATCCAAAAGTTTTGTAAGTAATGCAATAACATACACAAATGAAATAATAGTTATAAAGATTAGAAAAGAATAGTTAAAATCTTGTTCTTTTGCCAAGCATGATTTTCTACTTGGAAAATTAAAAATAAGCTACAGAAAAATATTAGAACTAATAAGAAAATTGTATCCATTGAAGCAGCGTACAAAATCAATGCACATTAATCAACAGCATTTGCAAACACTAGCACAAACAACTGGAAAACATGATTTTTAAAAGATATAATCTAATAGCACAAAACCTGTACACAGAATACAAACAATTAACTGAAAGGCTTTTATGTTGAATAAAATATATTGAGAAGCATAAAACAAGACCTAAGTGAACAAAGAATAAATTCCATACGGGTCTGGAAAAAACAATTCTGTAAGCATAATCTCTCCCAAGGTAGCTATAATTTCAGTGTTAATTCAACCAGAATCCTAACGGGTTTTATGATAAACATGTACAAATATACACATTTCATGTGTATTAATATGCGTACGAAAAATGCAGGGCAAAAATGATTGTTTAAAAATCTAACTTTTGCATGGCACGTGCTAAGTGCAAGGCACTTTGCTAAGTATTTGAAATATAATAACTTCTTTGTTTCTATTAAAAAAAAAAAAACCTAGGTGATAATGATATCCGCATTTAGAGGAACTGGTTAGTTAAGCAAGTTGGCCAAGGACAAACAATCAGCGTGAGAGCCAGGGTCTGGAGTCTTTAGGACACTGCTTCTCTAACACAGTAGAAATACACAGCTAAGGACGCTGTAAAGACCACCAGTGGAAGGCTATTACCATATATTGTTGCTTCCTAAGATACTATGGAAAAGAAGCCTCCCAGAGGGTTGGAAAAATAGACCAATGGAATGGAAATGAAAACCCTGAAGGGGACTCATCCCAACACTGGGACTCCACATGCACAAAAAGCCTGAAATACGTGAATATGTGCCAGCAGTTGAAGAGAGATGATTCACCAACTGTCTGGACAGAACCGGCTACTTGTTGTAAATACACATTAGATTAAATCCTTACCTCACACCATAGAAACATAGAGTCCACATAGCCTGAAGGTCTCAATAGAAACGTGAAAATGGTAATGATACTCTAGTTAAAGTAGAAAAACCTCTTTGTTACATTTGGGGAAGGAGACTTTTCCCTGAGGTATATCTCAGAAAGCAAACAATATGGAGGAAAACAAAAGATTGATAAAGTTTGATTGTATGAAAATTCAAACCACATCCATGAAAAATAAAATCACCAACTGAATAAAATAAACCACACACTTGAAAAAGACGTCTACGGTCTATATACACAAGAAAAGATCATTATACAGGATATATTGAACTCCTGCAAATACATAGAAAAAGAAACTATTTTAAAAAATGAGAAAATAGACAAGAAGAGTCACGGATAGGAAATGGAATTGCTAATCAGCTTCTATAAGATGATCGGTTTCATTAGCCAGCAGAGAAATATAAATAAGCCTGTAATAAAATATAATTAAATACACAACTATGGGTATAGATTAGTGTCTAATAACAACAAGTTGGCACAAATGGGGGAAATCAAATTGTACATTATCTGAGACAGTGTAAATTGGTACAAGAGCTTCAGATAGCAAATTTGCAAGACCTGGTAAAGCTCAAGTGCATATATTCTCAACCAGCCATTCTTCCAGTTGATCATTGAACCCTAAAGAACAGACTCCTACGCGTCACTAGTTTAGGGGTACAGACTATTTGTATCAGGGTCTGAGAGAGGAGAAAAGTGGAAACAACGGTCACTTAGAAGGTGAATGCATAATAGCATGGTTTATTCATGCAGTGGCATTTCATACAGCAGCTAAAATAAATGAACTGAATCTCTATTTGCAGAGCTAAATCTCCCAATTACTAAGTACAGAGGAGAAAACAAAGTCACAAAAAGATATAAACAAGATAAAAAATGCATATACGGTTTTAAAAAGCCACTGCGGTGTGTATTATTTATGGATGTGTGTCTATGTGCTAGAAGCACAGACACAGATTTAGGAAAGGTAAAAATAGAACTCCCGAGAGCCGTTAGTTCTAAGGTAGGTGGGAAGAGAAAGGGTCATGCGAAGTTTTAGCTGTAGCTTTTCATTTTTTGTTTCTTAAGAAAGATACTAATATGTAAAAACACAGAAGGATAGAGGGAAAGAGTTCTGTGTGACTAAGTGAGAGGGACATAAAGCAAGCTGTTGACAACTTGTTAATCTTGGTGGAGGATACATAAGCAAGCTGATAACATTTTCTGCATTTTTGGCATGTTTGCAATGCTTCAGTAATTATAACAATTATGTGAAAGGTCTGTACCAAATACTCTACTATAACAAAATAAATACTTTAGACAAAATGTGAGGTTGTATGTGGGTGTATGTGCAGAAAAAGTGCAAGAGAATTTATCTACTATAGTGTCAATTTTACAAAATACCCTTTAAAGGTAAGAACAGAGTTTCTAGATTGTTTTGGTCTAAATTTAACCTAAAATAATAATCTGATCTGATAGTGATTGCGAAGATCTTGGAGTGTTATGGTAATAGTTTTAGCACATGCAATTGCCGCTGTCATTTCCATGGGATGCCTGGAAAAGCTTTTCTTTTGAAAAATGGATCAAGAAAGAAATATGAAATCTAGATGTATATAATGCGTACATAATTTAAAACAAGAGCTACAGCCTGCAAAATCGTATTCAGGATACCTTATTAAAAATGCTACTGAATTTTATTGAAAAGTACTGAGCTTACCATGATGGAAGATTCCCTGAAATACTCAAAGAAAGCACCTACCTGAAATAAGTTTACGGATGTATAGTTTCTTTAATTTTTAATTTTATTTAAGTTCAACTAATTAACATGCAATGTATTATTGGTTTCAGAAGTAGAGGTCAGTGACTCATCAGTCTTACATAACACCCAGTGCTCATCACATCACATGCCCTCCTTCACACCTATCCCCCCACCCCCCACCCCCTCCCCTCCAGCGACCCTCAGTTTCTTTCCTATGATTAAGAATCTCTTACGGTTTGTCTCTCTCTCTGTAGGCATCTGGAAGAGGTGACTACAAATTCTCTCTTGTGAAAAGCACCCTAAAGCTCCAAGCAGAGATATGAAGTGTCAGACTCCAAGCGCTGAAAATATTTTAATCTTCTGATATAAATATATAAAGGAAATAAGTTTAGAAGGCATGAAAATATGGATGTAAAAATATGAGCGAAGTTTCAAAGGCCACTAAAACGACGCAACAGACTGGGAAAAGAACCTACAGAAATTTTACAAATTAAAAAAAAACACTGAGATTAAAAACAGTGTATAGCAATTGCCTTTAAAACCAAGTATATATGTAAATCCTAGCAAATTTAGTGTGTTGGTAAGTGTACAGAGTGGTGGGGGGCAGAGAATTTTCTGGATGTATACCAGAAAAAGGAAAAAGGAGCAATTATAAAAAAGGAAACATGCAGAAACATGGATTATAGAGTGAGAACACCTCGCATTTATCAAAGTGGACCTCAGAAAGAGAAGCAGGATCATGGGGAGAGGCCAGATTCAGAGGCAGCATGGAAACTTCTTTTGGAAATGCAAATCCAGTGAGCCCACTGCACTCCCCATCTGTAAATCTTCTAGGCCAGCCACACAGCAGCAAGGGCACTGAGGTATTTTACGTTGCAGAATAACATAAAAGACAGGTTTCCCACAGAGGAATGGCAATTAAACAAACAGAAACAGCTAATGCCAGAATTCAATGGAACAGTGTCTTCAAAATGCTTGGGGAAAAAAAAAAAGTTACTGTCAACCTGGAGTTTCATATTTAGTGAACTCAAGAATGAGGACAAAATAAACATAGTTTCTTCCAGACAAAAACTGAGAATTTATCACCAACAAACTCATGTTTATAGATCACATTTAAAGAATGTCCTTCAGAAAAAAAGCAAAATGATTCCAGATGGACAACATGAAATCAGGAGGTGTGCAGAGAAGGAAGAGAATGTGTATATGAGGCAATAAAATAATGTCTACTTTGTGGCACCAGAATAAGACCAAACCATCCGAAAGCACAATATGTGAGTTGCAAAAGCTGGTCACAGTTAAAGTATTTAAGATTCTTGACCGAGTATAAATAGTGCTTAAATCTTGATTTCATTAAGTAAAATGTGCACGTTTAAATTTCTGGAGTAACCTTAAACAAATAGAAATTGAATTTATAACTTCTTAAAGGTTAGAATAAAAGTGGGGACACATCAATGTCTTAATTAATGCAAACACTGCTTCATGAGGAAAAGTAAAGCATAGAAGAAGCAGAAATGAGATGTTGGAAATAAATCTAAATATACAGTAAACACCATAAACGGGAAAGAACTGAATCATCTGGTTAGAAACAAAGATTGTCAAGCTCAATTAAAAATATCTAGCCATATGCTCTTTACAAAAGACACACCTAAAATAAATTGGAAAAGTTTGCATGATGCAAAACACAAAAAAATATAACCCAGTTAGGAATTAATAAAAATATAAATAAGCAAACACACAAATTAGACATTTAAAATCCTTCTGACAAAACGCTACCTTAAGAAGAAATGAAAGCATTGATAATCTTGTATCATTAAAGAAATTAACTTAGCAATTCACAATTTTTCCACTAAAAAAATAACAATCTCAGAGAGTTTTGTAAAATCTACCAAACATACAGAAACAAGTGTATCAAAAAGAATGTCCTATCATCCCACCAAGTTTTTCAGCATATAAGGGAAATAATTAAGGTAATTTACCATGTAAATAAATGGATAGAAATAAGCCAAATGATCCATTAACACAGAAAAAGTAGGTGATAAAATTGAGCAATTGGTCATGATAAAAGTGTGAGTGAATTGAGAATAGAAGACAGCTTATTTAATCCAATAAATATTAAATACAAAAAAAAGAAAAACAAGACAAAACCCAAATGGTAACTACTCATGTTTCATGGTGAAATGCAACTATTTCCTTTACTTTCAGGTCATCTGTGCACAAGCGTGTCTGCTTTTCTCTTCACCTTCATCATGGACATCTTAGCCATTACAGTATGATAAAAATCAAATCAAAAAAAGGATTAAAAAGGAAGACACATATATGCCATTATTCAAGAATTACATGATGGCTTTAGCCCAAAACACAAATATGTCATTAGAATTAATGAGACTTACTAGTGGTACTTTAAGATGTGGAAATAAACAATGAAAGCTGGAAACAACAAAAAAACCATGATGACATGTTTAAGGGTACATTTCTAAGGAAAATCTACATATATGAGATATCAAAAAATGAATTATTTTAAAAGATATGTGAAATAATTATGGAGAAAATTAAGAAAGTCTCATACCAGAAGAATCCTTGAGAATATGAAGTTTCATCATGATCTTACATAATTTGAATCCCGTAAAAGTTTCCATGATCTCCAAATTGTTCTATAGAGTCCATGTTATTTCATCAAAATCCTAGACATTGCTTCATGAATGGTACAATCCATTTGTCAATTTATATGAAAAAACAAAGGGCCAAAAATATTATCTAATTTGTTTCCACAGAAGAACTTGGTTAAAGTAGAGATTGGGGTTCTCCCATCACCAAGTATCAAGAATTGAGAGAAAGTTGTCATAATTAGGATTCTTAAATAGAAAAACACACCATGAAAGGAATAGAGAGCCCAGAAATAGACCAGGGCAGAGAGAGAGCTCGGCCAGGTGGCTTTGCATATCCTTGGGGAAAATCCAAGCTATTCAATAGCATGCTAATAGTTGCTTATCTGAATTTGAAAAACATTAGATCTCTATTTTACCCCATGCCCCCAGAAATCAGTGTTAATGTATTAAAAGATATGACCATGAAGAACACATTTTTGAACCTTAGAAAAAATTTTGGGGGGAGGGAATAACCAAATAGAAAGCATGTAAAAGACTTAAAGGAATTTTACAGAAAAAAAATATAAAACCAATGGACATCTTGCAAAGATGCTCAGGCTCATTAATCATCAGTGAAATGCAGATACAATCCCAGTGAAATATAATATTACAACCACCAGCTTGGGAATTAAAAAAAATCTGACAATATCAAGTCTTGCTCACTGGTGGGAGCATAAATTGGCACAGCTACTTTAGGAAACAATTTTGGATTTCCTGTTGAATCCAGAGATATGCTTAGAGAAGTGAGCTTTATGGTTCTGTTATATATCATAAGAATAACTTGCACATATGTGCTAAAAGGCATTCAATCTTTGTGTAAAAAAAAAATGAAAACACCTAAACATCCACTGATAGGAGAAATACACAAATAAATTGCATTATAATTCTGCAATGGACCATTATATATGAATGAACTAAATACATGCATCCATGAGAGAAACATCCCCAAATGCAGTGTGGGATTTTTTTATAAAGCACATTACAAAAGGAAAAATACTGCCTGATTTCATTTTCTTTAAAATTTCAAATATATGCAAAGCTAAGTTATATATCATGTAGGGATATACTGGAGGGAAGCCTTTAATGCAAAGCAAAATAATAATAATAACACAAACTTTGGGACACATCTGCTACCCCTCAAGAGGATGTTTATCTATGTCATCGGAGCTTCAATAATCTTGGTAAGATTGTTTCTAATCCTTGGTGATGGATACATGGACATCTGCCCTAATTTTCTCCTCTAAACCATATCTCCACAATGTATACTTTCCATTGTGATATATTTGAAACGTGTGACACATTTCAGAATTAATAAAGTATAATAAATAAAGAAGGCTGGAAACGTTTTTGAATTAAAAAATGTAGCAAATTATCATCGGAGGATGTTTTCAATGTCTGGGCCTTTTAAAATGCATTAATGTTAAAATGTTAAACATATGCATTTAAACATATGCATATTAAACATATGCATTTTAACATTTGAAATGTGAGCTAATGGAAAGAAGTGTGTTGGTGCTACAACCCAGTGTGGCATCAAAAGGTGAACTGAATAGTATCATATAAATTGCATTCCACGTTGAAAAGCGTACAATGAAGAGTATAGTGCATCTCGGTTTGATAGGACTTCTGGATCTCAAAAAGCGCTGCTATGAAAAATCATAGGCCACCTTTCCTAACAGGCACTGGCCTACTAGGGAATCAAGTCCAGATCTTATTATGTCCTGCGCAGACAGGATGCTTCCTACAGGGGTAGCCCATTGTAACACCCCCATCGTACAAAATGAGGCCAGAGCAAGTATGTGAGCGATCCCCTCCTCTGCTCCCACCAGTCAGAGGGACAAGGGGACCAGACACCCGATGTGGTCTGGTGTCGGTCGCTGCTTCTAGCACCGCAATGACCTGTGAGGAAGGAACATGGGAAGGTGATGGGGTATTTAAAACTCAGCACCATCCCCAACACAGGAGGAGGTGGAGGTTCCTGAAGCCCTGTATCTGTTGCTGAGTCATCCTTCTAATATCTTTTGATATTAGATATTTTTAAAAATATTCCATTTATGTACTTATTTGAAGTTGGGAACAAGGAGCACGGGGAAAGGGAGAAGCAGACCTCGGTGTGGAGCCAAACATGACCCCAAGATCATGAACTGGGCCGAAACCAAGAGTTGAGTGTTTAACCGACAGAACCACCCAGGCCCCGCTCAGGTCATTTCTAAACCACAGAGATGAGATTGGGTGACAACTGGACTCTGGAAACGGTGCTGCCAACTGACACAACAGTGCACACTGAGCTCGGGTGGGGGTGTATGTGGGAAAACTTGGAAATTTGCACTTGGCCTACTACAAATACGCTCTTCTCACTCTGATATTTTATCAACCAGACGGGTAAGAGTGTTATGATACCTCAGGGTTCTGTGCAATCCAGACTTCTTTTTTCTTTTTTTTAAAGATCTTTACTTATTTATTTGACAGAGCGAGAGAGCACAAGCAGGGGTGCAACAGAGGGAGGGAGAAAAAGAAGCCTCCCCACTGAGCAGAGACCCCGACGTGGGACTCGATCCCAGGACCCCGGAATTATGACCTGAGCCAAACACAGGCATTCCATCGACTGAGCCCCCAGGTGCCCTACAATCAAGACTTCTTAAAAGATACACAAGAGAGGGTCTCCAGCCTTTGCTGGAAGTACTTCAAATGCAGCCGAAGGCTTCCCCCACCCAGAGCTGGCAAGGCTGGTCCTGCTCTATGCAACCTTCCAAGGCACTGGAGCAGCACGTACCGTATCAGTCCACAAGATTACAGATGACATTACAAATGGTGATGATGATGATGATGATGATGATGATGATGATGATACAAAAGAAAGGAAATTATTGGGGCACCTGGGGGGCTTAGTGGTTGAGCATCTGCCTTTGGCTCAGGGCGTGATCCCAGGGTCCTGCAGGGAGCCTGCTTCTCCCTCTGCCTGTGTCTCTGCCTCTCTCTCTGTGCGTCTCTCATGAATAAATAAAATACTTAAAAAGAAAAAAAGAAAGGAGATCATTCCTGTGAAATGAAATTTGTGTGTATGTTTAATCTACAGCAGGTGCCCTAAGCCACCATGAGCACTAGTCAGAGTTCTGACTCGAGGTCGTCAGGGGAAAACAGGTCTTTGGACAGACTGCCTGGGGTCTTCAGAACAGTGGAGTTCTTCTGAAAATGGAACAAACAGAAAGCAGTTTTAGGTATGCAATGTGATGCAAGGTGGATAAAATTTTTAATAATTTGGGAAGAAAATCACCTTAACAAATACTTTGAAATAGTTTATCAGTTTAATTTTGGAAGAAGCCCATAGGGAATACTTGACTGCAAGGAAGGTTTGTGATCAGTGGATTAAAAAAAAAAAAAAAACACCATTTCATGCACTGTTATTTAATAGCAAGGATATTTTTATATTATTTGTGCTAATTTTAGGTTTAAAATAAACCTTAATTTTAGGGCAGTTTCAGGTTCACAGCAAAATTGAAGGAAAGGTATAGGGATTTTCCAGATACCCTTTCCCCCACACATGCCCAGCCTTTATCAACGTCCCCCAGCATGCAGCACGTTTGCTACAATGAATCTGCATCAAAACACCACTGCCACTCAAAATCTATAATTTACATGAGGGCCCACTCTTGGTGTCATGCTTTCCATGGGTTTTCACAAACATATAAGGACATGCACCCACCATTGTAGTATCACACAGAATAACTTCATTGCCCTGAAATCCCCTCGGCTCCATCTACTCATCCCTCTACCCCTCCAACCCACCCCTGCAATCATGGATCTCTTCACCATCTCCCTAGTTTTACCTTTTCCAGAATGTCATACAGCTGGATCATACTTGCTGCTCCTTCCACTTCGTGATAGGCATATAAGTTTCCTCCATCTCTCTTCATGGCTTGAGAGCACGTTGCTTCTTAGTGCTGAATAATATTCCATTGTCTGGATGGACCATGGTCTTTTTTTGGTCTAGCAACAACCATGTGCAGATTTTTGTGTGGACACAGTCTTTCAGCTCCTGTGATTAAATACCAGCAGCATGGTTGCTGGATCAGATGGCAAAAGTAAGTTTATAGTTTCATAGGAAACCATCAAACTGGCCTCCAAAGTGGTGACACCATTTTGCAGTCCTGCCAGCAATGAGTGGGAGTCCCTGTGGCCCCATATCCTTGTCAGCACTTGGTGTTGTCAGTGATCTGGGTTTCAGCCATTCTGATCATTGTGTGGTGGTATCTCATTCTTGTTTTATTTTGTAATTTCCTAATGACATGTGATACTGAGCATCTTTTTTTTTTAAAGATTTTATTTATTTATGATAGAGAGAGAGAGAGAGAGAGAGAGAGAGAGAGACGGGCAGAGGGAGAAGCAGGCTCCATGCCGGGAGCCAAACGTGGGACTCGATCCCAGGACTCCAGGATCGCGCCTTGGGCCAAAGGCAGGTGCCAAACCCCTGAGCCACCCAGGGGTCCCTGATACTGAACATCTTTTTATGAATTTGTTTTCCAATTATCTTCTTTGAAAGGTGAAGTGACTTATACTCTATCTTTTAAACCTCTTTATAATGCTAAAATGTCTGCGTTCCTTTCTACCGACAGTAATTCTTTACCATTCCACTGGAAATAGATATAAACTTATCCTACAAAACACTTTGTTCGTCTTGCACTTGCATAAAGCAAGTACTAAAATGACAAAATTATTTATGACATTTATAACATTTAAATGTTTAATTTAAAACATTTGCAGCACACGGGCTCAATCAGTGAAGTGTCTGCCTTCAGCTCAGGTCATGATCGTGGGGTCCGGAGATCAAGCCCCACATTGGCCTTCCTGCTCAGTGGGGAGTCTGCTCCCCTCTCCGCCTCTGCCTGCCACTCCATCTGCTTACGTGTTCTCTCTCTCTGTCAAATAAATAAAGAAAGAAAATCTTTAAAAAAAATAAAATAAAACATTTAAAGCTCACACTTACACACTGAAGATGTGCCCAGGAGAGTAAACACCTTTGTATTGTGATCAGTTCTTTATTTGGCCTTGTCATACTCTTGTCAACAACTGTGAAAGTCAGATTACAATTCAACACCAAGATGGCCATCCAAGTAGGACCAAATTTGATTGAAAGACTTAATTCTGTTTTATTTTTTTTTTAGGATTTTATTTAATTATTCATGAGAGACACACACAGAGAGAGAGAGAGAGAGGCAGAAACACAGGCAGAGGGAGAAGCAGGCTCCATGCAGGGAGCCCGATGTGGGACTCGATCCTGGGACTCTAGGATCTCACCCTGGGCCGAAGGCAGATGCTAAACTGCTGAGCCACCCAGGGATCCCCTAAATTCTGTTTTTAAAAATGTATACCACCCTTCATCCAAACATCGTAACATATTATGTGTTCAAGTTCCAACAGCATTTTAGAAACAACTCAATGTAAAAATCTGAGGAAATAAAGACTTCATTGGAAAAAAAGCAGCAGAGCCAAAAGTAACACAATATTTTTAAAAACCACTGATTGGTGAATTTATTCAACTGCTGCATGTAGCACATTGACTGAGATAAAATAAAAAATTAGAGGTGGTTCCATGCATGGTTTGAGACAGAAACACAATCATGTTTATAGAAACACCTGGTATTGGAATTTTCATCAGTGGAAGATGGAACTGACACCACACAGGGCAGCTTGGCTCGGTAGACCATTTCCAACACTACAGCTCTGACATGGTGATGCTCCACTTTAGGTACAGAACGAGCCTGGCCTGAGAGACTCTGTGAAGGATGGTCCTGTCTGCTCCACAGGAGGTCATGGCTGGAGACCCAGATGTTTTCAAGAGAAGATACAAAGAAAGAGAACTTTTAGTTCTGTGTGAGTATGAATGAGTACGATGGCCAAGTGAGCCTCTCTAAGAACCTCTGGGATGCTGCTGGAGGGCTGCCTCTCCCACAGACTTTGGTCAACTCAGTGTGGCTCATACACACCATACAGTTGAACAGTCATGTTCTCTTGTCTCACTAACTAGTCACTCAGTCTTCTACTAACCAGTCTCAAGATTTGGCCAAAGACGGACGTCCATCAACTGAGTAGGTTGGCTTGGGTTCCAAGCAATCCTTCAGTGTTTGGCTGAATGGTTTTCTCTGCCCATGTCAACACCTCTCTGCTCCAAAGGCTGAAGGAGACAAGAGTCATTCCCCGGAAAGGTTTGGGTAAAGACCATTCAAGGATAAAAATCACTTTCTGTATCTCTCTCTGCTGAGCAGATAATTGAGATATCAAATAAAAATATAAAATATTTTTGATATATGAACAAAAATATTGATTAATATTATCAAAAATACAAAACAAGTGTATAATGACCTAGATTGCTAATATGGATTAAAAATTTGCAAATAGAAAGGTAATGGCTATTCAGCAACCTATGAATCAGTGGTATTTTTGAGACATAAATCTGACAATGATGGTATGACAGGTCCAAGGGGAGGAATGGGTACAGGTGAAGGCAACTACATTACCCCTCATTCCCAGCCCCCAGGAAAAGGCCATGACATCCAATCTTGCTGGAGATGATGGGAAGAAAGGACGGATGCCAGAACCACTGTGAAAAAACAAATCGACACCCTTGGAGCTTTTCAGATGTTCCCTACTGGGAACAGGGGAGAGAGGGTTCTGCAGGACCACAAACTGCTGCCTCACTGACCAAGTGGGCTGGTAAACCCATCTCTGCCTTTTCCTCAGACTGTATCGTCACCCAACGGACTCACGTGGCCCCCACTACACACAGTGTTTGTCAATCCTTAAATTGTGTGATGAATTCATGAAAAGAACAATTAGCTTCCATAAATTGGCTCCATCCCTCAAACCACCATTATTATAATCCTTAGGTATTTATTTTCCTTCTGATTAAAGGGAGTATAGACTATAAAGATACTTGTCAAGTAAAATACCTTAGTTTTTTACAAGATAGAAAACTCCGATAACCTTTAATACTCCTGCCCTATAAAGCGCCCAGCCAACCACCAACCCTCTCTCTATTTCAATCTAAATATTTCTTAAATCCATTCTCCTTTCTTTTTTTCTGCTTTTGTCTTTAGCTTGGCCAGCTCTTTTTCCAGAATTCTGCACTTTCTCTGAGAATATACAATCTAATGTGAAATCTTCATAAGTGGGCTTACAATCTCAAACCCGAGCACCTAGGGCTAGTCTTTAGTTCCAGAAAGGGATGGAAGTTGTCTGATCCTTTTCAGATAGCATACTGTCTTATACAGCATCTGACTGGTTAAGAGGCTTCTCATTCCTTCCCCAAATTCAGCCCTCATCCTGCTTTCCATTTGAAACTTTCTAGTTTCCTGAGTGACAGTCTCCATCCTAGAGATTTGTTTAGTATTCCAGGATCAATAGGACTATGCCTCTGTTTTCAATTTTGTCAATTCTCCTTTTCAGAAAGAAGAGTCTTGCAAATTGTCCCCGGCCTCAAGATCAGGGGAAGGCATCTCTGGGTCTAGGCCCCCTTCTCCTGTCGCCACAATCACTCTGCAGCATGTCTGGACCACTGACGGTCTTCGAGCCCTTTCTCCAGACAAAATATTTTTCAGGTTGCCCTCAACTTTCTGCTGGCCCTAAAGGGAAGCCCATCTCTAGGAGCCCAGCACCCTGTCTGGGACCAGTGCACTTCCCGCCACTGGCCTACAATGTGCTCATCAGCAGATGGTGGTGATGCCCGTGTACACACACTGTGATGGTGTCACAGTGCACTCACAGAAATGGGAGTAACTGAAGGGAAAACATGTTTGGGGAGAAGATGGCATTCGGTATATATTATGAATATTCATCCCAACTGTTACAAAAATATACTCTTAGCCAAGTGTCCCAGAGCCTAAAGAGCTTGTTACACTACAGCATCGTGTGCCTGAGAGAAACTGATCTCATTCTGCTTATTTTTCTTGTTCCCATTTTCTTGGAAGTTGTGTATCTGGGAATACATATAATACGTTTTCCATCTTAAAATATTAATTGTCTTATTTTGGTTACCCTATAGACAAAATACCTGGGGCCTGACCAAAATGCTTCTTTTCATTCACATTAAAATACTATATATTCGATTGATCCAATAGATACCAAACAGTTGCATTTCTAAAAAAATAAATAAATAAAAATCATTTATCCAATCTCCAGGATGTTGGGGGATCCCTGGGTGGCTCAGCAGTTTGGCACCTGCCTTCGGCCAGGGGCGTGATCCTGGAGTACCGGGATCGAGCCCCATATCCGGCTCTCTGCATGGGGCCTGCTTCTCCCTCTGCCTGTGTCTCTGCCTCTCTCTCTCTCTGTCTCTCATGAATAAATAAATAAAATCTTTAAATAAAAAAAAAAAAGAATCTCCAGGATGCAAGAAGTTTGATTGCATTTTCAACTTTCAAAAACTATAGTTTATTTTCATTTTCCTGCAGTTCGTCTTTACTGGTGAGAACATGATGGTGAAGTCAGGGGAGAGGGGTCATCCAAAAGGGAAGTAGGAAGAGTCTTGGTTGAACTAACTCAGAAGTACTTTCATGAAGCACACAGATGATGTGCAATAACCAGATGTGAGAGGTGATTAATATCAAAATTTTCTGGAATAAAACACAGTGGTCCTTTCTGCAGTATCCCCAATCAGTGAAAAGGTTGGATTTGGCCTCATCTGTAAATCAAGTGAATATCAAAAGGAAATCAGTCGACTGTGACTAATTCTGCACTTCCTAGTGACAAGAACAGAATCCGAGAGCCAGTTCATCGAGTCCCAACTCTACAGAGGGTGGGAAATGAAATACACACACTGAGTTAGACTGGTCCAGACCATCTATGGCTTCAAAGGTAATTACCAGCACCTTTTACCATGAGTAGAACCCTAGCATGATCCAGTAAACTTCAGCATTTATCACTCAGTTACTCTCCTGCCTAGATTATGTAATTGAATCAGACAGTTTGAAAAGTGCAAGTTAATAAAAATGTGTGTTTATATCTACACCTTTCCCCAAGAGAAAAATCTGAAGAAGTATGTCCTTGTAGATGAGAGCCAATATCTCTATATCCCCCTTCGTGTCCCCTTTGATATGTAGGGACTAGTTAGCAGGAGAGAAAATGTGTTATACATGTACCAAAACAAGACCACAAAGAGAAAAAAAGAGAGGAGAAATCTCTAAGCTAGAAAAAAAGTAAAGGTAAAGAGAAGAGAAGGGGAAAACAACAGCAACACAATGCCGCATGCATAATGATGATGATCTAAATAGAGTTCTTAATATAATGTGTTAGTAATTAGATTTTAGTTTCTGGCATGTTCTAAATGAAGATTTTTTTTAAGTTATTTTTTTGTTCCTTTCATGGTAAAATACAATACAGATGGTCACAGAAAACTAGAGTTAAAACCTAAAAAATGATTAAAATGCATCCTATGGCAAATTTATGCTGTGTCACCTTACATATCATCATATGAATCACCATGTTCTAACGAAGAGGACAATACCTTTAAAATGTCATTCTTTTGAAAACTCTTGTTTCATATATTAAGGCCAACCAAGTCATGGCAATTGTGTTTGATAAAATTTGCATTTTTTTTACAGGATACACAGGCTATTTTAAGTATACCCACAAACACATACCACCCTGCAACACACACACACACACACACACACACACACACACACAGTGTTTGTGATATTAAAAATGACTTGAGAATCCCACAATCTGTGATTGCTTCAGACATTTTTGTGAGCATTTTCTAGAAGACATCTTTGCCTTTGTTTTTGTAGCTAATCAAACTTGCAGAGATTATAATAACCGAAGGTCAAAACTAAGGCTTTCTGGAGGATAAGGAGTCAATCCATGTGAATGATCATGATGTAATACACAAGATACAAATTTCCACATTCAATATGTTCTTATGTTGGCTTACAATTATGTTACCACCAGACTGACTAAAATTAAAAGGACACACGGTGTCAACAAGGATGGGAAGCCATTGGAACTCTCAAAAATTGGCATATCAACTAAAACTGAACATATGTATACCCTCCGATTCAGTGATTCCACTCCTAGATATGTACCCCATAGAGGGGAGTGCCTACATCTGCCAAAAGACGTAATATTTGAGCAGCATTGTTGAGAACAGCCCCATAATGGAATCATCCAAATATCCATCCCAGTAGAGGGATAAATAAACTGTTGTCTATCAACGGGGGGAATGTTACTAGAGTTGGGAAAAACAGCAAACCACTGTTACTTGTAACAGGATGAGCCTAACTATCCTCATGTTGAGATAATAGAACCAGACACCAAAGCCTACACCCCACATATTGTACGAAATCCCCAAACAGGAGTGACTACGCTATTGCCTACAGGTCAGAATAGTGGTTATCATGAGGTGGGACTTACTGACTTGTGGTAGGATGAGGATGCCTGTTGGAAGTCTTCCTTGAGGACCAGGACCACCGTTCCAAAATGCACACGCCTGCAGAAATTCATCAAGGGAGACCTTGATGATCAACTGCGTGCAGTTCTGATTCAGTTAAATAGACACATATATGAATACAGTCAATGCCTGAAAGAATTCAAACAAAATACTACGAAGGTTGCTGCGGTGTGGTTGAACTATGATGTCAGGTCATTTCCTTCTCTACGTTCCTTTTTGTCTCCCTCTTGATCTCTAGGCTGAACACATACCATCTCACTTTTCTAACCATAAACAACCAATAAGCGTGTTTATAGCAGGGAAGTTGCCATGATGGCAGAAAGGACGTCAAGAATAAAATTCGCATTTTCTACATTTTCTAAAGTTAACGCATTGAGTTCAAAGGTCAGGTCAACATGCTTTGCTCATCGTGTTCTTGTCTTCAAGTTTATAAATGTGTGGAAGGTATTTGAAAGGAGTGGCCAATGACTTAGTCCATAGAGTCACTTCTTTTCTCCTGCAGTGTGTTATCTTTGTGTTGGAGGCGTTTTGTAGTTCGCAACACGCTCATAAAAACTGTCTAGAGGTTTAACTCTTCGGGCTTCGGGGAGAGAGGTCTTCACTGAAGACGAGAAAGGCTGTTTTGTCTCCCTGCACGTCACTGTGGTTTGTTAAATTGAGGACAGCTGTGCAGAGGAAACAGCTCCCTGATTAGAACAATGTGTGAAGCAAACCATTGGAAGCAGGAAGGGAGCCTGAATAGCACTTGCACAAACTTTTAAGACTTCAGGTTGAGTTTTGTGTTTATAGGCGGATGTCGGGGACACATCTGTTTCCACCTACTGTGTCTTCCTTGGGCTCTGAACAATTGATTCCCATCCAGACGTGCCTCCTGAAAAAAAGTTTTGCCTCAGTCTGTTGGGTTGTTTGTATTTTTCAATTGAAATTTTTATTGAGATAATTGTATGTTCACAGGCAGAAATACTTCCCCCATTGTTACTATTTTGCAGAACTACCGGACAATATTACAAGCTTATTGACACTCATTCCACCCATCTGTGTTGTTCAGATTACTTATTCAAGTTAAATTGTGCTTGTACTTGTATGTGTGTGTGTTAGGTTCTTTACAATTTTATCCAATGTGTACATTTGTGTGTCCATCCCCACAATGAGGAATGGCACATAGGGATGAGTCATACTTCCCTTTACTAACTCACCTATCCCCTTACCCCACCACCGCCCCTGCCTCCTTCCTTAGTCTTTGGCAACCTATTCATTTCCAAAGTCTTGTCATTTCAACCATGTCATGTACATGGCCTAATGCATAATGTAATATTTGGGGATTGACTTTTTATCACTTACTCACCATAATTCCCTGGAGATGCATCAAGCATGTATCAACAAATTTTTATTTTGTACTGCTGAGTTATATTCCACGGACTATTAAGTTGTAGTTTATCTAATAATCCATTTAATGAAATACACCTGAACCGTTTCCAGTTACTTGGCTACTACAAATAAAATTGCTCTGTACTTTTGTCTGTTAAAATAAGTTTTAATTTCTCTGGGATATATGCCTGAGTCCATTTCCTGGGTTTTGTGTTAATTGCCTGTTTAGGTTTATACATTGCCAAACGATTTCAGGGCAGGCCATGCCATTTTACTCTGCTACCAGTAATGAGTGAGTCATCCAGTTTCTGTACTTCCTCACCAACATGTGGTATTGTCACTATTTTTTTTTTCATTTTAGCTCTTCTAATAGGTATAGAGGGATATCTCACTGTGGTCTTAATTGGCATATCTCTAATGTGATGTTGAAAATCTCGTCACATGGGTTTTTTTTTCCACCTATGTATCTTTATCAGCCAAATGTCTCTTCATGTCTTATGCCCATTTTTGAATTGGGCTGTTTCTTTACTGTTAAATTTTGATACTGTAGTTATCAATCTTTCAAATGCGTGGCTTACAAATCCTTTCTCCCAGAGTGTAGCTTAACTTTGATCCTCTTCACAAGGGCTTTCATACAACAAAATTTTTAAAATTTTGATAAAGCTCAATTTCAGTTTTTCCTTTGAGGATCATGCTTTTGATGCCAAATATAAGAACACTTTGGCTAACCCTTGACCCCCCAAATATTCTGCTATATATTTTTTCTAAAAAAATGTAGCTTTCCATTTAAGCCCATAATAAAATTTGAGGTTTTTGTTTTGTTTTGTGTTGTGTTTTTTTTTTTTTTAATTTTAGATATGAGGTTTATTTCAGTGTATTTCTTTTTGGCTTGTGAATGTTCAATTGTTCCAATACTGAATGTTCAATTGTTCCAATACTGAATAGCTTTTACACTTTGTCAAAAATCAGTCAAACATACTTATGTGGGAGTTATTTCTAGGTTCTCTATCCTGTTCCATGATCCATGTATATCCCTCTGCTGATAGCACACCATTTTGATTATGGTCATTACAGTAAATTTTAACATAGGTTAAAGTCATTTCTCTATTTTTTCCAGGACCTGTGCCTTTACATACAAATTTTAGAATAAACTTATCTATATGTACCAAAAACTTTCCCAGGATTTGGTAGGAACTAAATTGTACCTATAGCTTGATTTGGGAAAATATACATCTTTACTATGACTCTTCTGGTCCATGAACATGTTATGTCCCCCATTTGTCCAGGGCTTATTTTATAAGAATTTTGTAATGTTCAGTATTCAGACTCCTTTTTTAAGTATTTAATTTCCTTTGAAGTGATGGTCAATGATACCATGTTTTTATTTAATTTTAATGCACATTCATATGTGATTTTTTTGTGTTGACCTTCTGTCTTGTCTGTCTTGCAAATTTGCTAAACTAACTTATTCTAGGATTTTTTTTACATTCTTTAGGATTTTCTATATAGACAATCACACCATTTGCAAATAAGTGCAGTTTTATTTCTGCCTTTCCAATCTATAAGTTCTCTTAAAAAAAAAAAATTTATCAGTCTGTGTTCCTAACTTGCCAAGAAACTCATTATGAACAAATAGGTGTAGGATTTTGCTAAATATTTTTCTACATCAATTAATTGGATCAGATCATTTCCTTCTTCAGCTTTTTGATATGGATTGTGTGGAATGTTGAGTAGACTTCACATACCTAGAATAAATCCTACTGGATCGTGGTATATAAATCTTTCTGCATATTGTTGTATTCTATTTCCAAATATTTTGTTGAGGATTTTTCAGTCTAAGTTCATGACAAGGATCATTTTTTCTTCATTTCATTTTTTTAACTCTTTGTCTTATTTTGATATCAGGAATATACTAGCTTCATAAAGCAGGTATCTCATTCATCTTTCCTCTTCCATTTTCTGGAAAAAAATCGTGTAAAATTTGTAATAATTCTTCTTCAAATGGCAGGGAGAATTCTCCAGTGAAACCACCTGTGTTTGGAGATTTCTTTCTTCAAAGCTCTTACAGTATAAATTAAATTTCTTTGATGGTTATTGGCCAAGCCACAGTGTCAATTTCATCTTGGTTGAGTTTTGGTTGCTCTACCTTTTGAAGAATTGTTTCACTTCTTCCATATTGTTAAGTTTATGAGCAGAAATTTGCTTGTAGTACTCACTTATTGCTCTTTCATGGTTCCTGGATTGGAAGTAATATCACATTTTATTTCTGATATTGGTGATTTGCATCTTCTCTGTTTTAAATTTTAGTCAGTCTTGATAGAAGTTTATTAATTTTATTCTTTTTTAAAAGAAACAGCTTTTTGTTGCATTAATTTTATCTATTGTTTCTTTTTTCCAATTTGATTGATTTCTGCCTTTATCTGGATTATATAATTCCTTCCGCTTGCTTTGCAATGATTTTAAGGCTCCATTTTCTGTTTCTTCGGGTAGGAATTTTTAGACTATGAATTTGATATTGCTGCTCTTTTTTTAAAGTTTTTATTTAAATTCCAGTTAGTTAATTACATACAGTGTAATATTAGTTTTGAGTGTACAATATAGTGATTCAACACTTCCATACAACACCTGCTGATCATTTTTGTATGTGGCTGTCCAGTTTCCCCATAATTTATTGAAGAAATATTTTCCCCGATGTATATTTGTTCCTGCTGCATTGAAGATTAATTGACCAAATAACTGTGGGTTTATTTCTGGGTTTTCCATTCTATTCTATTGATCTATGTGTCTATTTTTATGCCAGTACTCTATTGTTTTAATTACTATCATTTTGTAATATAACTTGAAGTCTGGTATTGTGATACCTTCAGTTTTGTTCTTCTTTCTTAAGATTACTTGGGCTGTTCCAGGTTTTTGTGGTTCCATACAAACCTCAGGACCGTTTGTTCTAGTTCTGTGAAAAATGCTGGTTGTGTTTTGATAGGGATTTGCATTAAAATGACAAAACATAATATTCGCAACAAATCTATTTTAAAAGAATGATTTCTACAAGATTCTTTACATCTATTTACATAGGCAAGATTCACAATGGCCATAACATAAATTTAGTGCATTCTATAAGCAAGATTTGGAATATTTTTTAGAGAAATGGCTACAGTGATAGAAAATTGTCACTCCTTAGCATGTCAGCCTCATTGTATAGGAGTTGCGTGGTGCATACTTCTCACAATACTGCTCAATAGAATGGTTCGAAGACTAAATAGAAAATGGAACGAGTGAAAGCTGAAACCACACTGATAATTAATGTATTTTACATACACCATATATTTTCCCTTAATGGAAGACCCATTAGGAAATAAAAGAAACCTGAAATACTTTTTCTTGGCAAGCAAGGTGTCAAACAAGAGGACAATTGATAAGATTTCTCTATAGAGTTATACTTTCTATTTTTCAATTTCCTTTCTACTCTTATATTATAAGAGGAAGAGAGGAGCCATTCGTAGTTTTGCCAAAAAATAAACCTATAAACTATTTAACAATTAGAGTGAACCAACCTTTCTAGTGGTGTGGATATAAGTGCTGAAGGTAGTGGGAGCCAGTTGGGGAGGTCTGGGTGGAAAGGGCAGCATGATTGGCGTAGGTAGCATGGGAGAGAACTGGTGTGGTGCAGATTCTCATAAATTCTATTTTGATAGTGTTGCTTTTGAGGAGCCTTGGAGAAATCTGAGCGGAGATGTCAAGTAAGCATTTTGATCTATGATATGGCCTTCAGAAGAGGAGTCAGGGCAGGGAGCATTAACATGCTGAGAGTAATTGAAAACAGAGGCTGGAAAGAAATGTATGGAGAGGGAATGTAGGGAGGCAAAAGAGGACTTGGAAAGGCTTATAGAACTTCATCATGTCTTAGTCAGGAGGATGGCAAGAAGCCATAAAGGAATATAAACAGGGACCTGCAATAGGATGCCAATCAGGAGAGTGTGAAATTACAGAAGCTGAGCATGAGAACTGTTTAAGACACTATAAAATGAGATAGTGTTTTAATACTGCTGTAGCAACTGGCTGAAAAGCATCATTCCCTCTGTCCTTATGAAAAAAAAAATTCTCAAAACAGAGACCAGATTACAGTGTATTGAAGGTGACTGGAGAGTGAGGAAATGGAAAGAGTGAAAAAAGACAAAGCTTTCAAGGAATTTGACTTTGGAGACGAGAGAGAATACTATCTGAAGATACTGTGGATTTAAGGGGGGGATCTAACTTTTTAAAAAAGCAGCACTAGTTCTTTGAGTATGCTTACTAACATAAAGCAGGTAACTAGAAAGTTCAGAAGTCAGAGGGGAGTACAAAAAGGACAGGGGAAAGCAGATTCGGGGAGAGGGCTCTGATCTACATGCAAACTGGAAAGAGGGAAGTATAGACACCAATCCAAGCATTCTGTAGACTTCAGAGAAGACAGTGAACTTTACTGGCTGTGCCTTTTATGTTTTCTTTTTCTGTAAAATTAAAGATGATATCATCAGTTGAGTTTGTATTTTTGTTGGGAGATAGTTGGAAAACAGTGTATTAGTATTAAAAGTAATTTTGGAGTTTGGGAAAGTAATTTGCCTATGGATGTAGAGTATGAATGCTTGGCAGTGCCATGGGTCCAGTTGAATTTAAAAGAGAATATGTTATGTGCATTTTTATTCATATATGCTCATGTGTAGATATATACACAAGTACATACATAAATATCATGCTGCCTAGAGGGGTAATATCTATATGTTTCTCTGTGTATATATGCACAGAGAAGGGTCTAGAAGCATTTGAACGTAAAGAATTGGTCAGTGATATCAGATATTTACATCTCTGATATTCATGCATATAGAACTACCTTCAATGATGTATCAGTATATCCATCTATGTGACAAAATTGAAGACATATTTCTGTTTAGTTCTTGGAGTTTTATTCATTTTTGCACATTAGGAATGAGAATGTGCTTACTGTCTTCGCACTAAGGCAAAAAAAAAAAAAAACAGAATTATTCTGTAAGTTAGATTGACTATGTTATCTGTAAAACAATTGACTGTAATACCTACCTATATATTTTTACCTTGTAATACTTACTCAACTCTAAATAACTCAGAAGCTCAATGTTTCAACAAGCTTCAACCTCAATTAGGAGTTATGACCAGAAACCACCGTGATCTAACTCCTATCTTATAAAAGTTTACTTTCTTACAGTTTCCTTTTTATGTTATTGATACAAAAATTTGTTTAAACAATCAGATCTCTTTTTTATGGTAGCTTCAGCAAAGTATAGAGCCCGTTAATTGATATCTGTAGGATTCTCTGGCTCCATTATCACAGTGAGTGCCCAAGAAACTAAATTCTGGGGCTTAACATTAGGTATTACTAAAGAAAAAATTAGCTGAAGTTTAATACGTTGGGAAAGCTGTAGATGAAGTGGAGTGAACTATCAGGTTTGGGTTTTCTGGCTTTTTATTTTTACTTCAAAAGTTTTCAGAGCCTTTAAGGTTTCTCCAAGAGGTGAAGTTTGCAGTATTTCCCAGGATTTCTTTTCTCAAAAAATAAGCATGGACATCTGTGTATGTGTATGTGTGTGCATGCATGCGTGTGTGTGTGTGTTTGTGTGTGTAAGATGCACCTACAAGTGCCTCATAGAACATATTTTCAAACTGAAGAATGCTGTTTGATGCCACATCTTAGTTTATAGCTTTTTCTAAATTTGTTTAATTCCGTCTATCTCAGATATTTTAAATTTATGTTATCTTGCTTACTTATCTGTAAGACAACTTAAATTTTTAAACAAAGGAGAATAAACAAACAACCTTTATGTCATTAGCATTCTTTTCTTCTTACCAATCATCAAGATTATCATAACAACAAGACACCCAAAAATGGCATTGTCTTTTAAGGAATTTTTAATCTCTATGCTAAAATCAAATTATAACATTGAATTATATATAAACCACATATAACTATATATAATCATGTATAAAATGAATTATTATATGTCTTAATTATCAGATTTGTCAAAAAGCAACATTTTCAAATTAATTAGAAAATACTGGTAAAATGATTTCATAGAGGTGAGGAATACAGGGATTTTCTATCCCTTAAATTTGTGACTACCTAGATTATTTAAAAAATAGGAAGCATGGGGATCCCTGGGTAGTTCTGTGATTCAGTACCTGCCTTTGGCCCAGGGCGTGATCCTGGAGTCCCAGAATCGAGTTCCGTGTCGGGCTCCCTGCATGGAGCCTGCTTCTCCCTCTGCCTGCGTCTCTGCCTCTCTCTCTCTCTCTCTCTCTATCATGAATAAATAAATAAAATCTTTAAAAAAATAGAAACAATAAAATATTGTAAGTTGCAGTCTATTGTTTAATTCCTTTAAATTAATATAAGTATGTAATATTGGGTAATCAAATAATTTGCACTGAATTAATAAGAGGAAACCAGAGCATTTAAATAAGAAAGAATGGATCTATGATAGTAACAATATCTGAGAACTAATGACATTCCTTAGTCATCATTTTATATATATTTTTATGTATGTTATATATTTGAAAATCACTTAAAATATTGACCGAGTTGAGCACCACTTAGGATTTCATATTTAAAATATATATAAATTATACTTACAAATATGTAACATACATATATTTATATATAACTAATATATAAGTATATAAATATATATATTTATAAAAAATAAAAATAAATAAATATATATATTTATATATATATATATAATATATATATATATATATATATATATGTAAATCCAAAGTGGTGCACAACTGGGTCCAATATTTTAAGTGATGTCCAAATACTCTGTATTGGGTAAATAAAACAAGCTTCAGCAAGTAAATTTTCCTTGAATTT
This sequence comes from Canis lupus familiaris, assembly GCF_011100685.1. Classification (NCBI taxonomy): domain Eukaryota; kingdom Metazoa; phylum Chordata; class Mammalia; order Carnivora; family Canidae; genus Canis; species Canis lupus. Next base: position 30,148,291 of record NC_049223.1, on the reverse strand, counting down.
CATATTTATTTATTTGTAGGGAAACGCAATCCATGTGTTTCTGATTCTTCAACATTTAGCTCATCAAAATATTTGTTTTGGAAATAATACTTATAATATATTTCCCATCCAAAAATTTGGGGATAGATTTTACTGAGGATTATTGAGAAAAAGTGGTTCAAGAGAAATTAGGATTTCCAAACCAATGAGGTTTAAATAGTGAACTATTCTGGGCAAATTTCCCCCTAGTATTTATAATTCTAAATTACACTCTAAATTAAGAAAATATACATGTTCATTTTTCCTACTCCTGTAGACAGACTTCCAATTTATTTGTTGTATCTAAGAACATATCTTTTTAAAAACCTAGAAAATTTAATATGACTATAACATAAAACCAAAATTATACTTTAAAAAAGAGACCCAGGGGAAAGCAGTAGAGCTTACAAGTACAAAAAGATGAGTTTTTAGTGTATGGATATATTGTTTATGAATCCAAGATAATGCTCAAGTAGCAGTGTTGCTTGACATTTTTCATAGCCAGATTTACTGGAGCTACATCTATGACTAAAATTCTGAAATTAAAAAGATATTTTTTAGTAACTTTTTTTTTTAACATACAGTATTTTGTTAGTTTCAAGAGTACAATATAGTGATTCAACAAATCCATGGATCATCTGCTGCTCATCACAGCTAGCGCACTCCTTAACCCCCATTACTTATTTAAATCATCTACCCACCTACCTCCCCTCTAGTAATCATCAGTTTGTTCTCTATAGAGTCTATTTCTTGATTTCTCTCTCTCTTTCCTGCTCCTTGTTTACTTTGTTTCTTAAATTCCACATAAGAGTAAGATCATACGTATTGTCTTCTTTAACTGATTTATTTTGCTCAGCATAGTACTCTCTAGATCCATTTATGTCGTTTCAAATGGTAAGATTCCATTCTTTTGATGGCTGAGTAATATTCATATATATATATGAATATTATTTATATATGTATATATAGTTGATGGACACTTGGGCTGCTTCCACATCTTGTCTATTGTAAATACTGCTGCTATAAACATAAGAAGCATATGTTCTTTTGAATTAGAGTTTTTGTATTATTTGGGTAAATATCCAATAATGCAATACTGGATTATAGGGTAGTTCAATTTTTAATTTTTTGAAGAACATCCATACAGTTTTCCACAGTGTCTGAACCAGTGTGCCTGCCCATCAACACTGCAAGAGTTTCCCTTTCTCCACATCCTCTCCAATCCTATTGTTTCTCGTGTTTTTTATTTTAGCCATTGTGACAGGTGTGAAGTGATATCTCATTGCAGCTTTGATTTGCCATTTTCCTGACGATCAACAATGTTAGGCTTCTTTTCATGTGTCTGTTGGCCATGTGTATGTCTTCTTTGGAGAACCGACTGTTCCTGTCTTCTGCCCAATTTTAATTGCATTATTCGTTTTTTATATATTGAGTTGTATCATTTCTTTATATATTTTGGATACTAACCTTTTATGAGATTTATCATGTGCAAATATCTTCTCCATTCGTAGGTTGCCTTTTAGTTTTGTTGATTGTTTCCTTGGATGTATAGAAGATTTTTATTTTGGTGTAGTCCCAATAGTTTACTTTTGCTTTTGTTTCCCTTGCCTCAGGAGACATATCTAGAAGAAAGTTGCAGTGAGGTCAATGTCAAAGAAGTTACTGCCTGTGTTCTCTTCTAGGATTTTTATGGTTTCAGGTCTCACATTTAGGTATTTCATCCATTTGGAATTTATTTTTGTGTGTGATGAAAAGATGGTCCAGTTTAATCCTTTTGCATGTGAAAGTCCAGTTTTCCCAACACCATTTATTGAAAAGATTGTTTTTTTTTCCCATTGTATATTCATTTCTGCTTAATCAAAGATTAGTTAACCATATAACTGTGAGTTTATTTCTGGGTTTTCTGTTCTATTCACCAATGTGTCTGTTTTTGTGCCAGTACTATACTGCTTTGATTACTACAGCTTTGTAATATAACCTGAAGTCCAGAACTGTGACACCTCCACCTTTGCTTCTTTTTTCTCAAGCTGGCTTTGGCTATTGAAGGTCTTTTGTGGTTCCATACAAATTTTAGGTCTGTTTGTTATAATTCTGTGGAAAATGCTGTTGGCATTTTGATAGGGATTGCATTAATTTTGTAAATTGCTTTGGGTAGGACAGACATTTTAACAATATTTGTTCTTCCAATCCATGAACATTGAATGTCTTTCCATTTCATTGTGTCATCTTCAACTTCTTTCATCAGTATTTTATAGTTTTTAGAAGTACAGGTCTTTCACCTCTTTCTTTAGGTTTATTCCTAGGTATTTTCTTATCTTGGGTGCAATTATAAAAGGGATTGTTTCTTTAATTTCTCTTTCTGTTGCTTCAACATTCAACAGATTTCTGTACACTGATTTTGTATCCTGTAACTTTACTGGATGTTTATTAGTTCTAGCAGTTTTTTTGATGTAGTCTTTTGTGTTTTCTATGAATAGTATCATGTCATCTGCGAATAATGAATGCTTTACTTCTTCCTTACCAATTTGGATGCTTTTATTTCTTTTTTGTTGTCTGATTGCTCTGACTAGGACTTCTAGTGCTATGTTGAATAAAAGAGGTGAAAATGGACATCCTTGTCCTGTTCCTGACTTTAGGGGCAAAGTCAGTTTTTCCCCATTAAGGATAATGTTAGCTGTGTAGCTTTCATATATGGCCTTTATTATGTTAAGGTATGTTCCCTCTAAACCTACTTAGTTGAGGATTTCTATCATGAATGTATGTTGTACTTTGTTAAATGCTTTTTCTGCATCTGTTAAAATGATCATATCTGGTTCTTATATTTTCTCTTATTGTTGTGATGTATCATGTTGATGGATTTGTGAATATCGAACCATCTTTGCAACCCAAGAATAAATCCCACTTGATCATGGTGAATGATTTTTTAAAATGTATTATTGGATTAAGTTTGCTGGCATTTTGTTGAGGATTTTCCCACCTATGTTCATTAGGGATACTGGCCTGTTGTTCTCTTCTTTAGTGATGTCTTTATCTGGTTTTGATACCAGGTAATATTGGCCTCATAGAAAGAATTTGGAAGTTTTCCTTCCTCCTGTATTTTTTTGGAATAGTTTGAAAAGAATAGGTATTAGCCCCTTGAAACGTTTGATAGAATTCAACTGCTCCTGGACTTTTGTTTGCTGGCTTTTGAACACTGATTCAACTTCTTTGCTGGTTATCAGTGTATTCACATTTTCAATTCCTTCATGTTTCAGTTTTGGTAGTTTATATGTTTCTAGGAAGTAATCCGTTTCTTCTAGATTGTGTATTTGGTTGGCATAAATTTTTAAATTCTTTTTTTTTTTTTTTTAAGCATTTCACCCAGCACCCTTTAATATTTTTCTTTCCTCTGTCCACTTGGCTGTGGGCCATGAAAAGAATAAGACCTGTCTTTATTTTTATTAAAATTGTCAATGGTCAGCATAGTAACTGACACACAGCAGGGATTCAGATACTATTTGTCAAATAATTCTAGACCCAAATTAGCTTTCCAGTCTCTGATCCTTTAAATGATTGTGTCACGTTAACCAATCACATCTTCTGTTGAACAGCTTAGTTGTTTCTCATAGCTTCCCTTCACATATGGCCAAACCTTGCCAAACCTGCATTGTCCAACAAGATCCTCCTGCTTTTAGAAGTCTTCCAAAGACCAGATGGAGCACAGCAATCTCTCTCTTCCAGATTCATAACACTGCTTGTCCTTACTGTATCTTTTAAGAACACTCAAGGGCAATTCTTCGGATTTATCTCATTTTTGCAAAGTCATTTAACTCTTCAAAGTAAATGCTTTGTCTCCTGAATTGGATTTGGAGATTCTCAAGTGTAGGAACACATCTACATTCCCTTTTGCTTGCTCTCCCCACTATGCCCACTCCATAGCGTGCCTAGCACAGTAGTAATGTGTAGGTAGTAGCTACACAATAAACCATGAGGCACATGATTCTGAACACTCAGATTGTGTTAAATTTTTAAATTCTTATAATTGTTTATATTTCTGTGGTGTGGATTGTTATTTCTCCTTTTTCATTTGTGATTTTATTTATTTGAGTCTTTTTTCCCTTCTCAAAAAAATAAGTTTGGCTAGACATTTGTCAATTTTACTGATTTTTTTCAAAGAACCAGCTCCTGGTTTCATTGATTTGTTCTATAGTTTCCTTTTTGTCTATATATCACTTACTTTCTATTCTAATATTTATTATTTCCTTCCTTCTGCTGGTTTTAGATTTTGTTTGCTCTTCTTTTTCTAACTCCTTTAGATGTAAGATTAGGTTTATTTGATATTTTTCTTTCTTCTTGAGGTAGGACTGTTATATACCTCCCTGGTATAAATACTTTTGCTACATCCCAAATGTTTCAGACCACTGCTTTCATTTTCATTTGTTTCCATATACTTTTTAATTTCTTCTTTAATTTCTTGGTAGACTCGTTCATTATTTAGTATGTGTTATTTAGTCACTATGTATTTGTGTTCTTTCCAGATTTTCTCTTGGGGTTGACTTTAGTTTCATAGCCTTCTGGTCAGAAAAGATGCATGGTATGACATTGATCTTGAATTTCTTGAGGCCTCTTTATGATCTAACATGTGATCTCTTCTGGAGAATGTTCTATGTGTACTTGAAAAGAATGGGAGTTCTACTGTTTTAGAGTGGAATGTTCTGAATGTATCTGTTTAGTCCATCTGGTACAGTGTGTCATTCAAAGCCATTATTTCTTTGTTGATTTTCTGTTTTTTTTTTTTTCTGTTTAAATAATTTGTCCATTGGCGTAAGTGGGTTGTTAAAGTCTCCTATTATTATTGTATTATTATCAGTTAGTTCCTTTATGTTTGTTATTAACTATGTTGGTTGCAGAAATATTTACAATTGCCATATCTTCTTGTTCAGTTGTCATCTTTATTATATAATGTCCTTCTTTGTCTCTACTTATAGTCTTTCTTTTAAAGTCTATTTTGTTTAAGTATTACTCTTCCATCTTTCTTTAGACATCCATTTTCTTGATAGATGTTTCTCTATCTGCTCACTTCCAATCTGCAGGGGTCTTTAGGTCTAAAATAAGCCTTTTACAGAGAACATATGCATAGGTCTTATGTTCTTAACCATTCTGTCACCCTATGCCTTTTTTTAAATTTTAAATCTAGGTTTTATTGTGATTGCACTACAGAATACATTGCTGAATTAATAGCATCATATTTTCTGCAAATCGTTATATTTTTAAATTTTATTTAAGTTCAATTAATTAACATATAATGTATTATTAGTTTCAGAGGCACAGTTCAGTGATTCATCAGTCTTATATAACACACAGTGTTCATTACATCATGTGTTCTCCTTAATATTCATCACCCAGTTACTCTATATTATTACTCCCTTCTCCTCCAGGGACCTTCAGTTTTTTTCCTATGATCAGGAGTCTCTTATGATTTGTCTCCCTGTGATTTTGTCTTTTCTTCTTTTTCCCTCTCTTTCCTTTTGATTGGAGCATTTAGTTCATTTAGATTCAAAATAATTATTAATAGATATGTATTTGTTACAACTTTAATACTAATTTTGTGGTTGTTTATCAAGATTTTCTCCAATCTTTTCCTGTCTTTCTCTCTTTCATGGCTCGTGGGTTTTCTTTGGTGATATATTTCAACTTCCCTTTATGATTTGCATATTCATTTGTAGTTCTTGATATATGGTTACCAGTAGGTTTATATATAACCTCTTCTGCATGTAACAGCCTATATTAAGTTGATAGTCATTTAAGTTTGAAATAATTCTTTACTTCTCTCCTCTCCACATTTTAGATATATGTTGTCATATTTTACATCTTTCTGTGAGTTTCTTGAATGTTTTTTTTAAAGATTTATTTATTTGAGAAACAGAGAGCACAAATGGAGGGGGAGGGCAGAGAGAGAGAGGGAGAATTCTCAAGCAGAGTCTTTGCTGAGTGGAGGGCTCACCTCAGAGCTCGATTCCAGGACCCTGATATGACCTGAGCTAAAATCAAGAGTCAGCTGCTTAACCAACTGAGCTACCCAGATGCCCCCCTTGACTGACTTTTTTACAGAAATATTCATTTTTATTGGTTTTGTGTTTCCTGCCTTTATACTGTCATTTTTTTCTCACCTTTTCACTCAAAGAATTCACTTGAATATATTTTCTCAAGTTGGTTTAATGGTCATGAACTCTGTTAGTTATTGTCTGTCTGGAAACTCTTTATCACCCCTTCCATTCTGAATGATAGTCTTCCTGGATACAGTATTCTTGGTTACAGATTTTCCCACTTCAACAGGTTGAATTTATCATGCCACTCCTTTCTGACTTGGAAAGTTTCTGCTGAAAAAACCCTACTAATCTTTGGGGTTTCCCATGAATGTCACTCTTTTTTTTTCTTGCTGCTTTAAAAAAAATTTTTTTATCACTATATTTTGCAAATTTAATTATATCTTGAGTGCATCCGCTTTTATTGATTTTATTGGGGGGTTTCTGTGTTTCCTGTATCTGGTTACCAGTTTCCTATCCCAGATTAGGGAAGTTTTCAGCTATTATTTCTTCAAATAAATCTTCTGCCTCTTTTTCTCTCTCTTCTTCTTCTAGGACTCCTATAATATGAATATCATTACATTCAATGGAGTCACTGAGTTTCCTACTCTGTTTCTGTATAATTCTTTTTTCGCTCTTCTGTTCAGCTTGATTACTTCCCCTTACTCTGTCTTCTGGGTTATTATTTTGTTCCTCTGCTTCTTCCAGCCTACTGTTCATTCCATCAAGAATGTTTCTCATTTCATTTATCTTTTTATTTATCTCTGATGTTATTCTTTATTCTTTATCCCTGTGTTAAGGGTCTCACTCATGTCTTCCACTCTTTTCACAAGTTCAGTGAGTATTCTCATGATCATTTCATCAGTCATGCTCATTATGTATCTTTCACTTAGATATCTGGCCATAGCCTTGTGTGTTTCTTTCATTTGGGACAAATTCCTCTGTCTTTTCACTTTATCTAAGTCTCTCTGCCTGTGTGTGTTAAGAAAGTCAGGTACATCTCCTGTTCTTGAGAGTAATGGTTTTATGAAGATGAGGTCCTATAGTGCCCTGCCATGTAGTGTCCTCTGTTCCTCAGAGCCTGATACCTCCAGGAATCTCAACGTGTGTTGTGTGTGCTCTGCTTTCTCTCAAAGACAGCCTATTGTGGGCGGTGTTTCAATCTTGGACTGAATGTGATGTGTTCTAAGCTCTGATCTCCTTGTAAAAGGAGACTGTCACCCCTTCCACCAGAACTAAAGCTCTCCCAAATTCCCAAATTGGGACATGAGATGTGAGCAGGGTTTTGGGCTGGTCTTCTTGGCAAGAGGCCCACCACACTGGGACTGAGGCAAATGAGACTGGGAAGGGCAGTTCCACTGGAGTGTGGAGGGGCAGGGCTTGGTGTAAGCAAGTTAGGAAGCCAGTGTCTGTTCTGCATTGGTTCCCACAGGTGGCCTTCTGCTTATGCAGAGGGGTGGAGGAAGGAAATGACATTGGTCAGTTCCTTTGTCCCTGGAGGGATTTCTCCATGAATGCTATCTCTCTAGGACATGCTTTAAGATTAGCAAATAACCTCCCCACAGTGTGCCCCAGACACTCCAGATTGCTATTTCTACACTGCATATCTGCTTGTTTGCCTGCCTTTTCTCCAAGAACAACCCCAATTCCGTCTGGGCTCTCTCTAAGCCAAGCCTGCTGCTTTTTAGAATTCTAGGGTTTAAGCCCCATTGCTTGCCAGAAGTCACAGAACTTGGCCCCTCTTGCTTTCCAAGCCAACTATTGCAGGGATTTATTTTCCCTATGTGCTCCCCTGTGGGCTAGTCTATCTCTAGCCCTTTCCTGCCACCACAGCTCCATACCCTGTGCAGCAGCCAGGGTCTATTTCCCTCCTGAATCATATCTCCACACTTCCTATCTTCTATAATGTGGTCTCTTCTCTACCTTTAGTTGTGGATTTTGTTTAGTCTTTAAGTCAATTTCTAAGGTGGTTAGGATGATTTGATAGTTATCTAGCTGTATTCTTGGAATGAAGGGAACCTAGGGTCCTCTTACTTGCTGTCATCTTCCAATGTTGATTCTTGCTGAGTAATTTTTATTTTTATTACTTTTCTAAAGATTTTATTTATTTATTTATTTATTTATTTATTTATTTATTTAACCAAGTGAGGGAGAGAGAGAGCCCATGGGCAAGAGGAGGGGCAGAAGGAGAAGCAGGGAGCCCAATGTGGGACTCCATCCCAGGTCCCTGAGATCATGACCTGAACTGAAGGCAGCTGCTTAACCAACCGAGCCTCCTAGGTGCCCCTTGCTGAGCAATTTTTAATTTAAATAGCCATATCCTAATATTTCAAAAATTAGAAGATATAATTGCTTAATGTCAATCAAAAACTAATTATCTAAATTTTGAAAGAAAGAAATGAAACATGAGAAATAAAGTGTAGATGTAGCATTTTTTTAGATTACCTAAATTCTAAAGAGATCTAACTGATTCAAAGATGTTTCAGGAAAATGAGATGTACTAGATTTTGAAAATTCAGACATGCTTCAATGAATCTGGAACCATTTATTACTACACATTAATTAAATAAGATCAGGTTTTGTCAAAACAGAACCATTACTAACAGTTTTACATATAGTCTTACGTATATTTTATATATGTACTATGTATATAATATACAATTACATTTTTATGTATGTGTATGTATTTTCAATCTGATTTTCTTTTTTACACCCAGCCATCTATCCATATGTAATAGAAAATATCTACATTCATGGTTATGTCTATAGCTACATCAATATGTGTATGTACATATGTATGTATGTATGTATGTATGTGCCTATGTCTCTATCATTGGTCAACATACGTATAATACAAGAATATATTCCTTTTTTATGGTTGCTTAATATTCTACAGTATGGATACATCGAAATGTTTTACTAGTTTCCTTTTTTAAAAAACACTTTTTAATCCCTATCTTATCAAAGGATTTTCAGAAATTTCGCTATTTGCAACTATGAATATGCTTGCAAATTTCTTCTCTGTACATGTGCAATGGTCTTTCCTCAATATATTACCAGTTGTGGAATTGATGTTTCATATGAAAAAGAAATATTCTACTTGAACGGAAATGGCATATTTTGTTCTGTACTGTATATACTAATTTTCTCTCAGTAGTACCATATAAAATATCCTGTTTCTCCACATTTTCTTTAATGTTTGTCATTTTCAGATTAAAATAATTAAATGTTATCCCATTAAGTGAGATTTCATTATGGCCTTGATTTGTATGTTTCTAATCACCCTGATGTTAATTCTTTATATTTATATTGCTTTCTGTAATTTGTTTTATTTTATTTTGTTTTGTTTTAGTGAAATGTCACTACATATCTTTAGGCCACTTTCCTATTATGCTTTAGTACTTTTGTATTAATTTGAACTATTTATATATTCTCAATGTTAATATTTTCGCAGTTGTGTGTATTGTGTTTCAAGTATCACCATGTCAAATCTATTCTCCCACTATTAATTAAATAAAAACTTTTAAAACTTTTTTGAGAGTAAGTTCCTAATTTTAATATAATCCAAAATATGATTTTTTTATTCGGTCAATGCTTTTGTTTCTTGTTTAAGAAATATTTCTTTACTCCAAGGGTAATAAGTAGATATCAAATTTGCTACCATGAGCTTTATAGTTTTTGACATGAGGTCTTTATTACTTTTTGCATGTGTGATTTCTAATAGCAACCCATTTTTGTTCCAACTCACAGAATGATCAAAAAGAATCGAAAAAGTACCAAACTGAATGTTAAGAACTGAAAGATGTAATAATTGGAAAAAAAGCATAATGACAAGACCATCAGAAGACTGAACAGAAAAATTATGAAGATAAAGAAAGATAAATTTGAGGAAGTTAAACACAACGAGACAAAACAAGATAAAGAGGTAAAAATTTGAAAGGAATTTTATGAGACAAGAAGACAGAGCAAGAAAGTTAACTTTTCCATAAAGTCCAGAAAGATATAAGTAAGAGAATGGGCAAAGGTGATATTTGAAAAGAGCATAATGTTCAATAACCAGGAAAGAAATCACATGTTCACAATATCCAATCCAAGCAAAACACTTGGGGGGGAAAAAAAAGATCCATGTTATACCCATTATGATGAAACTGAATGATATTAAGGAAAACAAGAATCAAAACAAAAACAAATTAAAAAACAAACCAAAAAAACCCCAACAACCTTAAATGCACCCAGTGAGAAAAGATAGCTAATTTTGAAAAATGTAACAAGAACACTGTAAAGTTATATTGTCAGGAAGCATGAGAGAAAATGAAAGTCAAATCTTTCAAGGAAAAGGATGAAATAAAAATATTTTCAGGCTATCAAAAACTGAGGGGGAATCTCTCAGAAACATATTGTCACTAAAGAAAATTCTAAATAACATCTAATTAACATATTTCATAATCATGAAAGATTTAACAATTCTCAATTTGAATGCACCTAATAATATTATCTTAAGATATATAAAGCAGAGTTCCACTACCAGTGATGGTAGAATAGCTTGTATTGGGCCAATTCCCTTTCACATAATAATAGTTCTGTACAAAATATAAAAATGCAACTCTCTTAAGTCTGCCAAAAGTATAAAGTAATATTCTTTAGAGGCACATACCAAAATCCATGGAATCTATACTAATTATCTACAGCATTTGGAATAAAAAAATACCAGATTTACATAGAAACAGGAAAATATAACCCATCCTAGCAAAGAGGAAATCAATAGGAATGACCCAGAGGTAGAAATGAGCAGGACAGGATCTAAAAGCAGTATAACACTGATGTTAAAGGATGTAAGGAAAATATACTTGCAATGAGTAAAAAAATATAACGTCTCAGCAAAGATAAAAAAGTTTTCAAAAGAAACAGTCTCCAGAAAAAAAAAAAAATACAGTTGTGAAGTAAGTCACTGGACGAGTCTAATAGCAGATTGGATGTAACAAAAGAAAATCAATGCACTTAGATATGAATTGAATTATATTGTTCAATTTGAAGAAAAATTAGAAAAACTAAATATACGTAGTAAGCAATGGCAAAATTACATAAGAAACAAATTCATGGGATGCCTAGGTAGCTCAGTGGTTGAGCATCTGTCTTAAGCTCAGGGCATGATCCCAGGGTCCTGGGTAGAATCCTGCATCAGGACTCTCTCTCTCTGCCTATATCTCTGCCTTTCTCTATGTCTCTCATGAATAAATAAACAAAATATTTTTTGAAAAAAAGAAACAAATTCACAATCAGATAAGTTTTAACTGAAGAATCAGAGAAAAATTTAACAATATGAATAATACATTCACTTTGTAGATATTTATAAAATTCTGTACCCAGATCCTGCAAAATATAAGTACACAAGCACATATCTTAAAAATGGAATATTTGTAAGTACATAAATCAAGTTTCAACAAATTTCATAGGATTTACATCTCACAGGATATGTTTACCAATCACAGTGAATGTAAGCTAAATATTCATAATAAAAAGATAAATAGAAGCATTCTACATGCTTGGAATATAAGAAACATACTTAAAAATAATCCATAACTAAATAAGGCAGTTATTCAAAATATTAAATGCTTTGGGCATGCCTGGCTGGCTCAGTGCAGAAAAGTGTGTGATTCTTGGTCTTAAGGTCATGAGCTTGAGTTCCATGTTGGGTGTAGAGATTACTTAAATTTAAAAACCACTTGTAAAAATATATGAAATGCTTTCACTACATGGCAATGATCATATCATGTAGGTAGATTGTGCAGTGAAATCATAGAATAAAATGTATGGACTGATCTCTGTGTCTCTCCTCATCTTAATTAAACTTTTAAAAGGGCCTAACCAGTTAATAATCAATATTCTTTTAACCCTTAGGACTTAGAATTCTAAATTCTATTGCTGGGATTGAGGGGTATTCACTCATTCAAGAAATACTTGTCCAGTTTCTGTAATGTACATGATGCAAATTAGATCTGGGGTTAGAAGAAAGCATAATGCCCTATGGAGCACATAGCACCAGGGGCAGATTTTACAAATCTTTGAAAGATGCTAATAAGAAAAGTATGGGGCTATGCCAAATCATCACAAGGGTTTTGAAATATTCAGGGAGGTCATGGAAAGTTTTGTGGGGAAAATTACAATTCAGCTGAGCTCTGGAGGGTGAGTATAGGTTAGCAGTGGAAGAGGACAAACAGAGCAGTTTAGGTAGAAGGATGAGCATATGCACATGCAGGAGGTCCATCAAAGCAACATACATATGAGGCACTGAGAAGCCCACCCCTCCGTTAGGGCTGGAAGAAGAAGACTTTGGGGTGACTCAAGAAGAAGGCTGACTACACAAGACCACTTAAGCCATTTTGGCTACTGTAGTGCTGTCCTAAGATCTACGAAGCATCAATGGACTCTTTACGCTAGGTATTTGACATCATTTGTGTTTTAAAAAGATGCCTATGGCTCTAGAGAATGGATTATGGAAAGGTGATGCCCCGTAGTGTGGGGGAGACCCCTTAGAAAGCTTTTCTTAGTCATCCAGCAAAATAGGTTTGCAGGTAGAATTATGCTACAATGAAGGAGAGTGAGAGAAATAAACATATTGGAGAAAATCCTACAATGAGGAAATCAAGAGGACTTGATTTAGTAAAAAGGTTAAATTTGCCTCTAGGATAAGATCTGAGTTCTAGGCTACAATTATTAAGAAACATGTTACACTAAGTACTTAAAAGAGGAACTTAAACAGAAATCATTTTATTGAATTATCATTTTTTATTATTATGAAACTGATGATCAAGACTAACATGTAGTATGGAAGACTTTAGGGACTGTTTTAGAGATATCTTCCTTTGATCAGAAATTCACCCTGGACTCACTTTGTGATGATAAATAATGCAACCTCTAAAAACCTTCATGCATTTTTTTGCCTTTATTTTATTTATTTATTTATTTATTTATTTTTATTTTTTATTATTTTTTAAATTTATTTTTTATTTTACTTTTTTTAAAAATTTTTATTTATGATAGTCACACAGAGAGAGAGAGAGAGAGAGGTAGAGACACAGGCAGAGGGAGAAGCAGGCTCCATGCACCGGGAGCCCGACGTGGGATTCGATCCCGGGTCTCCAGGATCGTGCCCTGGGCCAAACAAAGGCAGGCGCCAAACCACTGTGCCACCCAGGGATCCCTTTATTTTACTTTTTTGCCTTTAAAATGGACTTCTCAACTTCATGTGGTTGTTAGAATTAAGTTAGGAAAGAGCGCTGAACAGGACATATGGCACATCCCAAGGAGCTACATAAATATCAGTTACTACTGTTCCATTATTATCATTATTCACTGGGAAACACATGGTGATAGGAGTTGATTTTAAAATTTCAAATGTAGGTAAGAATTGCAGGTTCTATTGATTCAAGTACTATCAGGCTTAGAAATGCTTTCTCTAGAAACATGAACATTCAATGTAAAAGGAGGATTTTTGAGTGCTAGCATTGAGCAAAATGTTTATGTTTGACATTCCCCAGGGCACATGGGCAACCCTGAGCATCTCAACTATGCACTTGCTTGCAGTGGCTTACTCAAGGAAAAGAGAGATCATGAAGAAATGTCAGATCAATTGTTGGATACAAACACTGTATCACAAGTTGCATAATTATTACAGAGATAATCAGAACATAGATTTATTTCTAAGATGGATAAAAGAATATGGACTTCCACATTAGTTTTATAAAATTGACTCTAAATAATAGACACTAACATTCACTTTAGATATTCTAGAATATGTCATTAGTCTAGCAAATAAACATTTTGGCTGTTTAACTCCTCGGGTTAGCCATTCTACTAATTTAAAAATGCATAGTACCAAGACAGGTACTATAATTTGTTGCTACGGGGTACCAATCGTTATTTAGATATGCAAGGTCAAAGTCATACCGAATACTAAATGCTAACACGTGTGCTAAGTCTTAATTTATCTTTTTATTTTAGGATAAAAGGAAATCAGGGGAAATGTGTTTGCCAATAAACCTTAACATATTTCTCCCTAGAGCAAAGATCATAAGATTAAATTTCAAAGAAATACAACAGTATGTACACTATGCAATTCAAAATATGTCAGTCCCTAAATTTGGTCAAAGTCAGGAATTTAAAAAAAAAAAGGAAAAATCAGTTTCTGTTGAATTTCATTTTATGCCTTATGTTAAAAATTTGTAAAACTGTCTCTTGCTAGCTAGCTTTCAGATAGGGAAATAACAATGAATTCAGCCCCAGGCAAGCTGCTTTTCAGGCAGACCTGTCAGGAGAAAGACAGTTCAGGCTAACTCATTCTTGCCACTGGGTCTCAAGAGACTTGTGAAAGGGTCTGGAATTTCTAAAATATAAATAGCACTCACTTACAGCAAGAAATAGAAAGTGTTCCTCGCGTTTATTGAGAAGCAAGAAATGAGTAGTTAAGAAACAGAAAGCTCTATAGGATTGAAGAATAAAGAAAAAGGGGATTTTGTCAGTTTTTAAAGGACACAGCTTAACCAGAGATTACTGGGCAGTAATTGATTCCCGGGGTTTAACAAGTCTTTCATTTCTCAAAATGATCTTAGTACGCAAATAATTCGTATGCAAATAAACTATGCGGCAAGATACAAAAATAAAATTTATCAATGAAAATAAAATGGAGAAAAAAAAAGAAAATAAAATGGAGAGAATTAGGGTGCCTGGGTGGCTCAGTCTGTGAAGCGTCTGCCTTCGGGTCAGCTCATGATCTCGGGGTCCTGGGATGGAGCCTCACATGGAGCTCCCTGTCCAATGGGGAGTCAGCTTCTCCCTCTGCCCCTCTACCCAGCTCATACTCCCCCTCTCTCTCTCTCTCTCAAATAAATAAAATCCTTTAAAAAAATTTTTTTTAAGTGGAGAGAATTAGAAATATCTAAAACAGGCTCAAAGCTCTGGTCTTTCTGTTAATTAACTCAGCATGCAACTTGGGTTCCAGTAAGTAGCAGAAAGATTGAGCCCACACTCAAACTGTCAGTGAATTCTAAAACCAAAGCTGAAGTCTGAAAATCGTCTCATTAGGTTCAGGCTGGCACAGACATACAATGAAATAACTCGCTGTTAGTGCAACGATTTTCTTGCTTGGAGCGTTCCTGCGTGCAAGAGAAATCTGATAGCACTCCACATGGCAAATGTTATTACTCCATGTATTCATCCCATGGAACTCATAAATTTTTGTTTATATTTCTAACACTAGTATATTGATATACCCATGAAAAATATGAGATGATATAAATGAAAGCAAGCCTCCAGGCAAATCTTTCTTTTTTTTGGGGGGGGGGTCAGGGTGGGACTATTAATTCACATGAGAACTTGTCCCAGAAGTGCTTGTCTTCTATATAGTTGAGAACTACTTCCCTTTGGGCCCATTTGGCGGAGCCGACTGAGGCAAGCATGCAAACCCCCATGAGGTGTCAAGTTTGCCATCAGGATGGATCAGCAGGAGGAGAAAGTGATGATGCCAAGTCAAGGTGAGTAATAGTCTTGTCTTGTCCAGGGATGCCTATGGTCACTTCCCTCAATGCTTTCCTGCTGCTGACAACGTGTGAGAATTTCTGTGCATCATCACATCATTTTTCTAACATCAGTGGGACTAAGACTCAGGCTGCTGGATGCTCATGAAAAAAATAAACAAATTAAAAATAATAATACAATAAAAATAAATAAATAAACAAATAACTCAAACCTATCTTGCAAAACATGGCTTGCCAGGCCAGGAAAGCAATAAAGAGTTCCCTCTGCCACAAGTTAGGTGCCTTGATGACCTCAGCGTGGATGGAAAGTTGGCTGCTCACAATTCTTCCCATTTTAACCCTTGCAGGGAACTGCAGGAATGGGGTGTGGAACCGTACAGATATTCACAAAGTCACATTTGCTATTCATGGTGTCAAATGATTCTCTGATTTCTAGGTTAATACTTTAATCTCATTGTGAGTTTGTGTATTTCTCATGTAATTTTTCCACTATTTGCTGTAAATATTTTTCACATTTTCTATCAAGTTGCACAATATAAATTGATCCACATCTAAGTGCATTGGTTTTTCTTCTGTTGAATCCAATTTGCTGTTAAACTCAACCAGTGACTTATTTCAGGATTATATTTTAATGAAGAGCATAGATTTGTTATGTGGTAATATTCTCTGTTAGGCCAGAAAGTTCTATTATATCTTCCTAACCTCAAATTATAGCTTTGGAACCCACAGTCTGTAACCTTGTAGGAGCAAGGAAACCCTGTTCCCACACGTTCTATTCAGATATGACTTGGGTAAGTCAGATCACAACACTTCAACTCTTATGTCTGCTACAGACATGACACTCGATAGAAGTCTCGCTATCCTTGAGATACAAAAGGCCCTCCTATTTGAAGATGACACTCTTGCCTTTCATCATCTACCTTCTTCTGGTTATGATTGAGACACCAGAGTGTGACCATCAGCCTCATGCTCATGGTAAGTCTTGTATCCATGTGTTTTAGTCCATTCAGGCCGCTGTAACAACATATCCATAGATGAAGTGGCCAACACACACTGCTGATTCCTCACAGTTCTGGAGGCTGGAAACCCAAGATCAAGGCCTCAGCAGATTCTGTGTCTGGTGAGGGACTGCTCCCTGGTTCATGGATGCCACATTTTCTCTGTGTCCCCACATGGTGAGATGGGCAAGAGAGTTTTGTGGGTGTCTCATATAAGGACACTCCACCTTTACAACTTCACCACCTCCCACATGCCCCACCCCCTAAGGCCATCACACTGAGAGAAACTTGAGGGAGATGTAAGCATTCAGCCTATAGCACAATACAAAAGGAAGGTTTTTATTTGTGTCTCTACCTACTCTTCCTGAGTCCTGAAACTGAAAGAGATTCTACGTCTCAGACTTGAATAAATTTTATGTGGCTTCTTTTCTAAAAGTCCACCTGCCATACAGGTCTCAGATTCCTCTATCTTTTTAATCAACCAGAGCTATAGTCCAGGTATGCACAATGTGGAAAGTCTTGACTGATGTTCCCTACCCTCACTGAACCATGTAAAAATATGTATTATGAGTCAGACAAAAGGTCTATGACATGACCTGGCATGACTTCTTTGAGAATTCTACAAAGATCATTTTCCACATGTTTAAGAAGAATTCATTGATTCATTCCTATGGACACTCATTTTCATCGTTCTTCTTTGCATCACATGTTGGTTCTAGTGTGGTTGGGGAAGGCAAAAACAAACAACTATTTTGGAGAACAATAAAAGAAAAATAATAAAGCAAGTGTTAGACTTTCTCCCAATGTATGACGAGTTTCTCCCAACGTAAAACTGAGATCATGTTGCTTTTATGTGTTAGGACTATTATGACAATTGTACGAGTTAATATTTCTAAAATACTTAGAACAGCACTGCATATATAAAATGTCCTCTATAAGGTTTCTCAATGAAGAGTAAAATAAGCTAGGCCTATAAAGAAGTAATTGCTAGGGTGGTTTTGTTTTGGTTTGGTTTTTGGGTTTTTTGTTTTGTTTTGTTTTTACAAAACTGTATCAATAGCTCAAAGCAATGGTTCTCAAAGCTGAATGTGTATTAGAATTAACAGGAAGGCCAGTTAAAGCCAGATCACTGGGCCTTGACCCCAAGTGTTCAGTTCAGCAGATCTTAGGATGTGTCTTAAAAATTACATTTCTGACAAATTCTCTGTTGACAGTGAAGCTGCTGCTCTAAAGACCTAACTTTATCAGAAAGTGAGCTGGGACCAAGAGCCTCAAACTTGAGTGCACAGCTGATCAGGATCAGGAAACTGGTCAGACATGTAAGTAAGTGAAGATCTTAAATTCCACATGATAGAGTTAAGAGTATGGGTGGCTGAGAAGATTGTGTTGTGTGATGCTTTTTATTCCTCTAATGGTTTTTATTCCTATAGTTTCTTTTTTTTAATATTTTATTTATTTATTCATGAGAGACACACACACACAGAGAGAGAGAGAGAGAGGCAGAGACACAGGCAGAGGGAGAAGCAGGCTCCATGCAGGGACCCCGATGCAGAACCCCTTCCCAGGACTCGAGGATCATGCCCTGGGCCAAGCAGGCACTAAACCGCTGAGCCACCCAGGGATTCCCTTTATTCCTATAGTTTCCAATGTCCAGTTGTGGTATGGGGAATAAAAGAAGGAAATAGAAATACCTCCTGTGTGTTATATACACTTGAAAACCTTCTCAGATTCTAAGTTCAAAAAACAGAATTCCTTCCTTGAAATTCCCAGTGTTTTAATATTCTTTTATACAGTCTTCTAATCTCTGTGATAAAAGGTCCCAAATGCATCTCCAGGCAGGGTAGACACAGCAAAGAAATGGGAGTTAAGGGGTCTCCTTCCACCTATATCTCAGCCTCCAACTCACGGCCTTCCTCACACCACTCAGCTCTAGGGGGGGAGTCAGTGCCCTCCTCTGTCAAATGAGGAGGCAAATCGCATAATCTGAATATTAGTCACCTCCTGAGGAGGCTCTCCAGACACAGTAGTTCCCTTTCTCCAAGAAAGACTGCAACTGCACAGAAGCAGGATTTAAGAAGCTCCTTCTGTTCCTACTTGGCCTAATTATAAAACAGGAATAGACATTCTGGTTATAGGACTCTTGTTCTAATTTCAGCCACTCATGTTCCTCCCAGGATTTGGAATTTACATAGAAAAATAAATAATAAGTGCAGATTTTTTGGCAGCAAACTCGTTGATGGCAACACTCTGAACTGAAGATTCATTATGCAGCCTGGTACCCCTACACCTTAAGGATTGGCTTTTTAAATCCCCCAAGTCCCACCAGAAATTCTTCTCCATACTATTTTTATTTTTTGCTTATATTAACTACAGTTAGTCTACTGAATGCAATACCAACAACAGCAAAACTTATTTCTGTAAATTCTTTTTTCTTTGATAGATGCCTGTATCTTTGAATATGGACTGATTACATTGAACTTCTAAAATCTGTATATATAACAAATAAAAGGAGTGATAAATATACATGACAAGTACCATAGGCTTCATTAATCTCATTCTAATCCAAGAGACCTTGGACATATGAACTTGAATATGAATATGAATACTGAATTTTCCAACAAATGTGGGATGGAGATTTGAGCATTTTCGATAAATCTCAAAGGATAGAATATCTCAAAAGTCTAAAGGTGTGGAGGTCACCCAGTGCAGTTCTATCTTGCTTACATAAGCTGGACAAATGCTTGAAATTGCCTGTATTTTTACAATTTGCCTGTTGGAGTGATAGTCGTTCCAACTTCAGTAATTTACGATGATCATTGCTTCCAGTACTAATAACTTTGGCTATATTTTTTTCTAGGAAAGTTCAACTTAGGCATCCTTTTTATTTTTCTCTATTTTTTAATGTAACTATCCCTTTAGAAACAAGAATGTATCTTTCCAACTTTGTAAAAGGGACTCTGCAGGTCAATCTCATGCATTATTGACATGTGGATGTAATTTTAAATAGTTACCTAAAGACCCTAGAGAAAATAGCACCCGACGTGCTAACAACCTCTTTGGAAAACTTTAAATCCTAACATATATATAATGGAAGGAGATTCAAGTAAAATAAATAGGCAATAGTCAAATCAAACCAACAAAAATCCTTGAACCAAAATGACTAATGCCACTGAATACAAACAGTATTTTCTAGACCTTATTACCCTTCTGTGTCCTATAAAAAATCCATGTCACATTCCAAATCTAATTCTCCTCTCTGTAAAAACAAACAAACAAAACCCAAAAAACCTGAAGAAGCAAGAAGCTATATTTAAAAACTGCTTGAATGTGAAGCACTTATTGAATATTTGCTGCACACAAACTGCGATGCTAATTCTTCTGGAAAAAAAAAAAAAAACTGAACATGACAGTTTTTGTGTTCCAAGCATTCACAAGCCATTGATAAATCTAATGGGAAGCAAGAAAGTGAATGACCCACAAAGGTAATTTTGTGAATCAAGAGAAGCCGTTATATTTCAGAGAAGGTCTTTTAAGATGAAAAAGGACTCTGAAACATGTAGATTCACATGAAAATAAAGATTTTCCCCAATGGATGGAATCGACATAATTAAATGTATGAAGACAGAGGAGTTTCAGGAAGCTCTGGGATAAGAAATAGGGTGATTGGTGTATAGTTCAGAATATGTTTATATGTGGCAGGAACGTGCATTGGGAAAGAGAGTTTGGGGATGTATGACTGAGGGCCTGGCAAGTCAGACTAAAGAGGAAGACTTCCACCCTCCATGTGTAGCAAGCCTTGGAAATGGGGGACATTTAACGTGAGGTATGACTTGGGCAGGGATTTCTCTCCTTGAGTGGTTCTGAATTACTACTCTAAGTCTTTCCAGTACCAGAAGAACAGAAGTAAATTCACAGCAATATGCCATGAATGTTGGGGAACATTCCTACATGTGTCCTAGATCAATGCTGAAATGTCCTGTGTAGGAAATTCATTTCAAGCTGATGCTTCTCCTCCTTCACACTCACAGCTCATGAGGACACACCTATGCACTGAAAAAAGGTCACAGAAACTTTTAAACCTACCACCAAGGCCATTAGCATTTTTTTTTCTTTTTTGACCTTGTAGAAAATCTTGTTCAACAACAGGATTCTTCTGTCCCAGCATTCATAGGGCTGGGAATCACGGCCTAAGTGAACAACAGTTGAAATACTCTGAGTTCTGAACTTCATTCTGCTTTAGATTTGCAGCATTATGCTGGGAAGTGCCTTTGCATTCTTTTCTGGCTCCTTCATCACTGAAATGGTGTTAATAAAAGTCATCACCTGTCCGCCTACCAGGGATATTGTGAAGATAAACTCATAACCTTAGTCAAGCACGCAGCCAGCAGAATTCTCAATAGTAACTGCATTAATAACCATAACAGCAGCACAGAGATGTTACCCTGCCCTGGGTATTATAATCTGTGGGCTCAAGAACTCAACTTGAGGCCTGTGATCATAGAAATCTATGAGGTGATGAAGCTCGCATCGGCACACTCTTCAGAGACGCCTGTTTCTTTAGATTTTCCATACAGATCAGAAATATGTGTCTGTATTTGGGAAGGTGGGGAGAGAGTTTATTCTCTCTTCAGCTTTATACTGGATAATTAATGACAGTGCACTGGGCACAATGCAGCTTTAAGAAAGAGACTGGTCACCTTATTTTTCTTATTACTTGTATTTTACAGTGTTAACAGAGCATGGAATGGAATGTGCTTACGACTGAGCCAACCAGTATGTAAACAGGCCACTGTCCACATGGCACAATGTGCTGAGAGCTAAGACGTTTCCCTGACACTTTTCCTTGATATGCCTCCCATTGTGAAATTTTCAGGACTTGTTCAGGGACAAAGGCGTTGACAGGTAGGAGAGACTAACACACTGGTAGGGTTTTAGTTGACCTGATGAGGCTTTTTTTGTCAAATAGAAAAAAAACAGGGGGAGAAATATGACCAGAGGAGGTTGGGATGTGCAATGCTGCTCCATCTACTCGGTCTGCATTCAGGGTGAGGTAAGTGCTCTAATAAGTGACTCCCAATGCCCAACTCTTCGCCAGTAGAAGTTTACTTCCTGCTCACATGGCTCTTCAATCACATGTCTCCAAGACAACCTTCTATGTGGTGTTCCAGAGACCCCGATCCCTTCTACTATGTGGTGGTGCTCTCCCCATGACCTCTGAGTCCGTCATCCAGCCTTCTGACAGGGAAAGAAAATAAGGATTCTATAAGAAAGGTTTTAGTAGGCAGACCATGAAGGATAACACATTCATTCCCCTGGTAAGAACTCAGTATAAGACCACCTCTAAGTGCAAAGGAGACAAAGAAATATATCCTACTGTATCCAAAAGATAAGGGGACTCTCATCAGGCTCTCCCACAGAGCACCAGGTGATATAGCATCAGCAGTAAACAGCACAAGTTTTAGTGTCACACAAACCACATGTCTACTCACTCTACTAATTCTACTAGCTACGTGACCATGGATAAAGTGTTAATATGTCACATAACAGGTGCATGTTCTTCAACGAGTTTTCCTTTTCTTCCTCCTCTTTGCCTCCTCTTTCTCCCTTTCATCCTACTTTTATTATTTAAAAGAAAATCTCGGCCTTTTTTTTTTTTTTCTTCTTGGGATCTTCCTCATAGGGTAGTGTTGAGAATCATATTAGGGAAAACAGACAAAAGTTAGCACTGTGTCTGGGACTACATAGGACCTCAAACACTCATTGTTCCCATCATTTTTATCCAACCAAGAATATCTGGGGTGGGGATAACAACAGTGGGTTACAGACACCTGAGCTCCTCTCACTTTGACGTCTGGCTACACATGAGGGGAAAAGGAGCTTTCAGTATTTTGGGAATCAGATAATGAGAATATTGACTGTGTGTCCTGACCCTACGCCCATGATCCTAAAGACCAGGCATGGAGAAAAGCTGGTGCTGCAAAATTCAACTAGTTACAACATTTGTCACAGATATAGTTTCCTTTCCAAATGTTTTGAAGATGTATCCGTGCAAGGAAATGAGGCTTTTTGTTACAACAAATCGTAGAATCTTTTGGGATTTGAGCCTTATATGCTCCTTAGCCAGTCTATCTAGACTAATTGAATCTGCTTAATTGAGCTACAAATCTGTGAGGATGAGTTCTTAAGGGATTTTGCAAATGTCCTGCTTATGGATAAATCAAAATGATTACAAAGTAGTCCTTCTCACTGTGCTTGGCTGCCAGAGCCTATGAAATGAAAAGTAAGATGAGAGGAAATGGGCACATTCTAAAATATGGAAGAGTTGGTTCAGGTTCAGGATTAGCTGTGCGCAGATGTTGCTGTTGGCTCCTCTTTAAAGAAAGTTTCCTCACTTCAAATCTGAAAGATGATCTTCCGTCCCCTGGAAATGGGACATAGATTGAGATATTTATCCTATCAATCGGCCTTCTTGTTCTACTACTATAATGTTCAAAGTGTGCCGAACAAATAGTAATTAAATGTATGATTCTTTCTGAAAGGGAGATGAAGTCATAAAACCCTAAAGTTTAATGTAATTTCTCCACACACTTGTATCATTGGTATTCTGAGATCCACCCACACTTAAAATTCATGGTAGGAAGCTTTCTGAATCTCAAAATGCTTATCATCTTACCAAAAAAAGAAGAAAAAAAAATGATGTGGTTAAAACCAGGTGTTGGAGGCCAGCTGAGACTGAAGTTTGGTGGTTTCTTGGCATTTTAAGCACTATGAGTAATGTAAATTTTGCTTTCTGAAAATGCTTCAAGAAGAAGAATTAGTGGTCTAATCTGATCTTTACTAGCTATATCCTTTTTCACTTCCGGCCATTATTTACAGATACAAGAAATGGAAGCCATGTATTTATAATTATAATTTGTCAAGCTGAAACACTAAATTAATGTAATCAATCCCATTGTTAGGTTAATTTCCATTTACACACCTGAACAAATGACTTTATCTCTCCAGCTTCAGTACTCTGGGCTCAGGACGTTCTTATATTTTAACATGCAACAATGGTCACAGAGATAAGAATTTTCTGCAAAATATTAATGTCGATACATTTGACTATTTCATTTCTTACCAGTAGAATATTTTATTTGAAAACTTACACTTCAGTATCAAAATGGGCAACATAAGAAGTGGGTTTATAAAAACAGAATCCATACTTTTCCCCGGCACATGTTAACCAATGAGGATTCCTATAGCTTTTCATATGTCTTTCAGCTTCATTTTAAAATTGTATCTTAAACCAGGTTGAGAAACTGACAACTGGCTCAAAACCAGTGTCCATGAGACTGAAAATGTTCCAATGATAAATAAGCCCCTGACACAGCCAAATTAAATTTCATAAAGTTCATCCAAGCTTCTTGGCCTTTACTTCCAAATTTATTTTATTCATATGTACCATAAATTGAAAAGCAACAGGAAAAGTTATGCTGAACAGCTGTCCTACTATTATAAAAATTCTGGAAATGAAATTAACTATGGTTTATGATTCCATTTCAGTGCTGATGATGAGGAAGCTACATTACAAAGGAGATTTCCTTTGCTGCCTTTTACAAACATCCATGAGGACAGATGATGCATTTATGGTGTAAAACATATTCTCTGCACATGTATGAGGGGACAAAATAAAGCATGTAAGTTTGATTCAGAGAGGCACTGAAACTCCAGGAATCTAAAAAAAAATCTTATAAATTTACATAGCACCTTAAAATTATCCCTATTACTTATGGCTTTGGCTCATACAGTTTTAGGACTTATAAGTACTTCAGTTGAAAAACCAAAATAGCATGTCTTTGTAGGGTAAATTGCATATAATGAAGTGGTGTTCTCACCAATCCTTGCACCCCAGTTTTATAGAAGAAAATGTGGAAAAAGTTCCATGGATACCAAAGGTCCCTGCCGAAGGCACATGACTGATCCTGTTGATTTGAATCCTAGCATCTTTCTCCTTATGGGATGACAGTAACTTTACAGTTGCATTGTATATATTAATTGATCTTCCTGGAAGTGCTAGGAGAAGTTTGTTTTCATGAGTGGCAAGAGGAAATAACCTGAAGCATTGACCCATGTCTAGAAGGACAGGCCAGTTTGGATGGGGAGTTCAGAAAAATATGTAACGACAACAGAAAGGAAAGGAAAAAGGATAGCTTTTGGGTGCCCTAAAGGAAAACCTTTCTGCTGGAACACCACTCAAAATGTTGGAAGAAAATGTAAACATTCACACACGTGCACACACTCCCATACACACACACACACACAGACGGCCTTAGCGGTCAAGAAAGTGAAGCATTCTGAAAACCTGAAAACTAAACCTCACAGGATCCCAGAAGTCTACACCTCTGCATAGTGGCATGCTGAAGAAGAAACTGCCCCACAGAATAAAATAAGAAAGGACCTCAGACCAGCTTGGAAGAAGAAAGCCAAGCCATGTATGAAATTAAGGGTTGAATTTTCCTCCAAAGAAAAATTAATTTACTGTGGTCCCAAGTTTATGAGGCTCAGGTTTATACAGAGAAGAAAATGCAATTCTTTTTGAAGGAACGGCACTTTGACTCACTTTGCAGAATATTCTCACATGAAAACATGTAAGAAAGCAAAGATTGTCATTAAAAAGGAAATCACAAGACCCCCAAGAAGGCAAGCTAAAGCCGTTATTAAAAGAAATATTAAAGAGCAAAAGTATGTAAGAATGATGAAACACTTCAAAAATAACCCAACTGAAACCTAGGCCTAAAAAACGGGAAATGAAAATTTTTAAAGAATTGGGTTTAACAGTAGTTCATCTAGATGAAGAAAGAACTAAAGAAATACAACATATGTTTCAAAAGTTTGTCAAGATGAAAGAAAAGAAAGAGGTTGAAACATAGAAGACAAGTGAAGAGAAATAGATGCTAGAGGACGCCGTCTAACGTTTGAGATAGAGTTCATGGAGGAGAGATGAGAAGGATGGGAGGGGGACAACAGGCAGAGAATGGCTGGGAAATGTCTGGAAATTCTGGTAAGTATTAATACTCCAGGATCTCGGTGAATTACAAACAACAAATATAGAAAAAGTAAAACTAGTCACTGCACAGAAACATTAGCTCCAAAGACAAAAAGAAGATGTTAATAGAAAAAGAGAAAATAAAACAAGACAAAGTAAAACAAAGAAAACCTGAAAAAGATCAAGGTTAAATGTGCCCTCTCATCAGCAGCAGTGGAAACTATCAACCAAAAACTATTTTCAACCAAACTCTCTGAATATATTTATAGTCACAATACATGTCAATGGACTTAGCTCTTCAATTAAAAGATAAACTTGTCAAAATGGATAAATATACCAACAGATCAATCCATAGGCCATTTACTAGAGACAAATTTAAAACTCTGGGACAGAGAAAATTGAAAAAGTATTCTTAAAATGATGTATCAACTAATTGATACAGAGTTATCAATAGATAACTTAGTATTCCAAGTATTTGCTTAGTATTTTAAAGAAAGTTGCTATATTATCATCACGTAAAATGTATTTTAGGCCAAAACTTAAGTTACTCGTTTTTTTTTTTTGTTTGTTTGTTTTTTAAGCATTGTTCTGGACCATTTAATTTATTGAAAGGAGATGCTGTTGTGGTTCTTGATTTAGCAGCAACCATTCTTTTGTTTACATAGAGCTACAGTTTTATTTGTTGTTTTGCTCTGTACTGGAAACATAAATAAAGTTTTCTACATTATTTTCAGTCAAGGGCTGTGGTATAGTTTCTTTGTGTTTGCAGTGATAACATATGTTGTCTTTCTGGGATTGGTCTCCTCACCAAGGAGTAAAGAGAGCTTTGGGTTCTCTTCAGCATAAGTGCTAACACTGAGAGTTAGTGTACTGGGAAAACTGAAGTTACTCGAGTTAAAGAAGGCTATCAAATAATGATAAAAAAAATTGAATTCACCAAGAAAATATGAAATCCTATACTTACATGCACTAAATAACGTACCTTCAAATTATATACAGCAAATATTGACAGAAATAGAAGGAATAATTGAAAAATCCATTATAGTTAGAGATTCAATGCAGATCTTTTGGTAATTGACAGATCAAACAAACAGTAAAATCAGTAAATTACTATAAAATAAGCCTAATATAATGCATTTGTATTACAACCAATGTTGAAGGATTCTCACTCTTGTAAGAATGTGCATATTTTTATATAATATCTATATATCCTCAGCAATATGCACAGAAATCAAAATCGTATTTTAAATTCACTAGGAAAACAAACATTAAAATCTGACAATATCAACTTTATTGGGCTATGCTTTAATGGCATAAGAAACAGTTATGCATGAAGCTTTTTTTTAATTAACAGACATTATTTGTTTAGAGAAATTTTAGATTTATACAAAACAGTACAAAGTTCCCATGTATTTCTCCCTCTGTTTACATGTTTTTCCCCTTTACTAACAACATCGTTCCTTAATAAAGTATATTCATTACAACTGATGAATCAGTATTGATACTAACTAAAGTCCATAGTTGGCATTAGGGTTCACTGTTTTACATTTCTGAGGGTTTCAAAAAATGCATCACGTCATATATCCAGCGCTAGAGTATCGTACTGGCTAGCATCACTGACCGAAAACCCCTTATGCTTCCCCTATTAAGTCTCCCTTCTCCCTATAAACCCTTGAAAATCACTGATAATTCATTGTCTCTATAGTTTTTACCTTTCCAGAATTCCATGTTATAATAACACAGTATGGCGCCTTTGCAGATTGCCTTTTTCCATGTAGTAATAGGCACTTAAGAATACTCCTTGCCTCTTCCTGGTTTGACAGCTCTCTTTCTTCTTATCGCCGAATAATACTCCATTGAATGGGTGGGCCACCACGAATGTATCAATTCACCTAGAGAGGGACATCTTCATTGCTTCTAATTCTTGACAATTTAAATAAAGATACTACACACAGTCTTGTGCAAGTTTTTGTACGGATTTTTTCGGTTTTCAGCTTATTTGGATGAATACCAGCCAGCACGATTGCTGGAACACACATAAAAGTACGTTTAGTTTTGTAAGAAACTACCAAACTACCTTCCAAAGTGGCCATAGCAGGTTGCATTCCCACCTGCGGGGAATGGGGGTGCTTCGTGCTCCAAGGCTCCCCCAGCGTTGGGTGGAAAGTCCCTCTGCAGAAGCTGGAAGCCGAGCAAGCCCACCTGAGGGGCCAGGTGCTCCGGACCTAACTGCCCCCACCTGCTCGACCACCGCAGCAAACCCAGTGACCGGCCAGGACAGGTAACAGGTGCTTACCTGTTAATGCACTCACTGCTTGCAGGGGACCCCAGGCCCAAGCCTGGAACCTGGATGGTGCAGGGCTCCCATGGGGCCAGGCCACCCTGCAGCCTCCCTCTCGTGAAAACCCCGGTGCTGAAACCCAGGCCGACTCCGCCTCACGTGTACCGACTACAGGTCCAGCAGAAGGTCAATGGCACAGGGGCCCAGCCCACCCAGCAGGTAAACCGTCGGTGGAATCGGGGATCTCACTAGGACCTGAAATCGGTTTAGGGGACACCAAATCCTGAGCGTCGACCGTCCTCCCCTTCCTCCTCCAGCACGTGCATGGCGGTGCCAAGGGCTGGGCCCCGGGGATGCTGGACACCCAGGCCGCCAGCACCTGGCCTCTCCCCGGGGCTCCGGGATGCTGTGGGTGCCTCGCAGGCCTCGTCCTCCAGCAGCCACTGGGTCCCCAGCTGCTCACCGCCACCTGGCACCCCCGAGGCCCGCGCCCCCCGCTGCACAGCCCCAGGTGGGCGGGCTGGGCTTGCAGGTGGTGCGGCTCCCATCTGCGCTGCAGCCGAGGGCCACCTGCGAGGCGTCACCCCACCGGGGTGGTTGGGCCGAGGTGCCCGAGAGGCGCAGGCTCCTGCACAGGCCCAGGAGCCACAGGCCCGGTTGGGGAGCTGGGGGCTGGAGAGCACAGGTGCAGCTTCGTGCTTGGACCCTGGTGAGTTGGAGCTGGGGGTCACAGCGGGGGGGGGGGGGGGAGCAGAGCGGAGAGCTCGGCGCCTTGGTTGTCCGCAGCTCGGATGAGGACGGCTGGCACGTGGACTCCAAGCCCGCCCCCTTCAACGTGGTCCCCAGGCCACCGGAGTCACATGCCACCGCACACCTGTGCACCTGCTGACTCCAGGTGGACAGAGGTGATGCCTACACATTATCCTTCCCATAACTCAAGGACAGCTGAAAGAAGGAAGGAAGGGAGGGGAAGGAAGGGAGGGGAAGGGAGGGGAAGAGGGCATCCGGGTGGCTCAGTCGGTTAGCCACCTGCCTCCAGCTCAGGTCATGATCTCAGGGCCCTGGGATTCAGCCCCCATGTTGGGGGGGGGGGTGTCCCTGCTCAGTGGGGAATCTGCTTCTCCCTCCACCCTTCCCTCTGCTCACTCGCTCTCAAATAAATAAATACAATCTTTAAAAAAAGAAAAAGGGTCGCAGTGAAGAGCAGGTGCAGTCCAATATAAAAAGTGCCAAGTCACTGGCATTGTGTTCATCTCTTGCTTATATCTTCAGCTCTTCCGTGACATTTAACCACGTTATTGGTTTTATTGTTTGTAATCCCACTTACAATGCTAGTTAAAAATCACAGTGCGAGTGATTTTTTATTTTTTGTATCTACTGTGGAGATATTTGAGTTAGTGCTAATGTGATTAGAGACCAGGTGCAGGTGTCAACAAATGTTGAGATTGTAATGGTGCTTAGTATTGACACATGCTCTGGTTTAATTTTTTTTTCTTCCTAATCAAAATGAAGTGCTGAGATAGAGTTCAGCACACATAGAAAGGACTCGTTTATTTTATCACAAAGTACTGTATAGCTAGGGTTGAAGGCATAGAACCTTTTTTATCTTCACAACCTGTGAGAAAATTTCTTTTTACCATTAATGTCATTAAGCGTACTTTGAAAAAACATACCGTTGGAGAAAAGAGGGCTGAGTAAGAGAAGAAACCTACTCTTGGAAAGCCTAAAATTAAATATAGGTGATGCCAGGAAAACCATTGAGCATCTCAGGTACATGTTAAGTTCTGTGAAAAAATAGTATTTTACAAAGCTAAGCTTGATATAGAAATATTAATAAATATTGTTTAAATAATACTTATAAAGTCATGGTTTTGTTTATTCACATAACATCTATCATTACTCCCTTTAACTTTCTGATCATTAGTTTTATTTCTTAGCTGTTTATTTTCACTCTTTTCTCTGCTTTTTTCTACTGTACACAGAAAAAGATATCTTAAAGTTAATTAAGGAGACACTACAGATTATGGGGTACTTTAAAAATACATTGTAAGCTTGTAGACATAATATAATTTTATTTATTTTAAGATACAGTGAATAAAAGTGTCTCGATTAGCTGCTAAATTCTTGTGTTTAGAGCTTCATTCATAAGGAGAAAGAACTAAAGCTTACTCTTCTATTTTAATTCACAAAATAGAAACTATTTCAAGCATACTTAATGTGTAAAGTATATATACCAGAGAGAAATGGATTCTAATTACATGCTTGACTTGAGAAACCTAATTTAGTTGCCTGAGAAAAGTTAATTTGATTGAAACATTTTTGTTGATGTCATTTTAACAAACCGACATAGTTGGTGCTTTCATTTGAAGACTGATTAATTGGTGACAAGCTGATTTTTGATTTTTGTATCTACTGTGGAGATATTTGAGTTAGTGCTAATTATAAGTGAAATTTATAAATTATGGGTTTACCTTTAGCAGTTATTTAGAATTTTTTCCATGTAGTTACTTAGCTTTGTTGAACTATAGGTCCTTAATTATATAGATTTTTTTAAAAAAATCAACCCATCGGAGTGTTTTCACTGGTAAAAAATTCTGAGCAACTACTCACACGTTCTATAAAAATCAATCCTAGTTAATTGCTATTCTAAATGAGGAAGCTAAAACACCAAATCTTCTAGAAGAAAATATAGAAGGAAATCTCAAGTACCTGGATCAAGGTGAATAGAGCACAAGAAGCGCAATAACCATAAAGTAGAAAAAAAAAAAAAGTGATACATTGGTCTCCAATTCAAACTAAGAAATTCTGTCCATTAATGATGCCACAAAAGTGAAAATACAAGTTATAACAAGGATGAATGTTATTTTTAAGTTGGATAAATGAAGTCCCTACTATGGAACCCCCTACAAAAAAGCCACTGAAAATCTTGGACGTAATACAGAAAACAAGTCCTTGAAAGCACTAAAGAGTGAAAAGCAGCAGAAAGATCCTAGTGAGGAGTCCAGGGATTGGAGACTGACAGCTATAAGGATTCTGTAGCCTGCACAGTGGCTGTGCGGCAGCAGACATGGAAGACATCCATGGTCTATCTAGCTAGGGACACCGGGCAAGTGGAGCTGGGAAGCGAATGCAGAAGAGATAGCGAGAATCCCATAAGAGAAAGAGCTAGGGACAATCATCCAAGGTCTTTCCACGCACATCTCTGACTGAGCTCCGAAACCCGTGTGTAATCATCTCGGCTAAAGACAAATGATCAACTCAGACCTGAGCTGACTCTTAAGGAGTAAAGCTTGTGGCTCAGTAGAGTCCGTAGACTCAGTAGAGTCAAACAAATTATCTGCTAACACATGTGAAACAATATTCATTAGAGAAATGTAATAGAATCTAGAACCTCCTTAAATTGGAATTCAAAATACCCGAGATGTCATCTTAGGATAGCAGACGTGCGAAGAATCCAAAAATTAGAACACATTCTCAGAAGAAAATAAAATACATAGAGCTTATCATGAGGTGAACCAGATGTCTCAACTAACAGACAAAACTTTTAAAGCAGATGTTATATGTGTTCTTCATAAATAAATAAAACCATTTTCAACGAATAGGAAATAATAAGTATTAACAAGAACCATAAAGTTTTTATTTCCATTTCAGATGGGAGTTTTAGAACTGAAAAAAAATAGAATTTATGAGACAAAATATTTACACACAATAGAATAGCTAGAACTAAGGAGACAACATTAGGTGCTGAGGAGGTGAAACAGAAAATCGCATACATTGCTGGTAGAAATGGAAAGGGATTTGAAGGTTTTTCAAAGGTTAAACATAAATGAGCAAGGGACTCAGTAGTTCTATCCCATGATATTTACCAAAGAGAAATGAGAACATGTCACTAAAGACTGGTACCAAATGACTTTATAATTAATAGCTTAAACCAGGTTGAACCCAAATGCCCACCCACAGAAGAATGGATCAACCAACTCTGGTGTGTGCACTCAGTAACAGAGCACTGGCCAATACACCTGAATGGCTTATTTCTATTCATAACATGTGTATCACAAATACCTTAATGAGCAAAGGAAGACACATGACACAAAAGAGGATATGTTATAATTCCGCTAGTATAATATTCTAAAACAGGCCAAGTTTTGTATTCACTGAACATAAAGCAATGGTTACCTGTTCCTGGGATAGAGGAGGGGAATGACAGCTCAGGGCACAAAGGGTCTTATAGGAAGAAGAAAATATTCTGTGTCCTTATTGTGGCAACGACAAAGTACTTCAGTATTTTTTTTCAACATTTTTTTTCCAACCATATGTGAGTTTCCATCAGAACTTATCCAGCTTCTGAAGAGTCACAAGATATTAAATTTTAACATTTTCTTAAATTTCCTTAACACGGTTCTCCTATTCTTCTATGAATAGATTTTTTTATGCCCCTTAAACCCTGTGAACATCAAAGAATATATATTGCAAAACGCTGTCGTAAGGGATAAAACAACAATGAAATAAGGGTCCTGACTCGAAGCCCCTTACACCCTTGTGGAAGATGTAGCAAGAATGCAGATTTCTCTGTCACAGGACATTTAGTGTTACGTGCTATATATATTTAAAAAAAAATCCAAAAACGTGCTAGAAATTTTAACAATGCGTCTTACATGTCACTTTGCAGAGGAAGTTCAAAGTCGTGAGAATGAGACCCTTTGAGCTAAATTTCCCTCCGGGAGTCTCTGTTTTTCATATGACCCATGGGTACTAGAAATATTAAAGCTTCCTTAATAAATTTAGTTTTGAAGATAACTCTCTTAAGAAACAAGGAGAATTGTTTTTTGAGATCTCATTGTGTAGCGGTGGGCACTGGGGAGGAACATAGTTTGGCCGAGAAGGTACAAGATTCTGTGGGTATTTAGATGTAAAGACACATGTAC
Organism: Canis lupus familiaris; assembly: GCF_011100685.1. Taxonomy (NCBI): domain Eukaryota; kingdom Metazoa; phylum Chordata; class Mammalia; order Carnivora; family Canidae; genus Canis; species Canis lupus. The sequence goes on along the minus strand of NC_049223.1, from coordinate 30,115,443 downwards.
CTACTGTAATTCTATCCACATAATGGCCGGTGAACTCTTAAGTCTATTTTGCTAATAAAGTAGAAGCTAAATGGTGGAACATTTTCACATCTTGTCATGTCCAGCAATCCAGACTCAAACTGAAAGGAAAGATTGACCTGAGCTTTATGTCTTTTTTCCCTGCCTTTCTCAAGGTTCCTAACAGAATTGATTTATTTGAGCATCTGCTTTTTAAATGAACAGTTTCCAGCAAAATATATGCCTACGGTCACATTCAGCACCTTGTCACTTAAGAGATATGGTGACCCTAGACCAACGGCTTTTACAGTAGTTTATCTTTCTGTGAACTTTACACACCTTGGGCCCAATTTGCTGAGTAGGAGTGTTTCTCTCTGTTCGTATTTTTTAACATTTGGAAGCTACTTTGCCTTTTACGGTCTGCTAAATGCTGCCTTAGTGATGTGAAAATAATATACAGTTTGCCCAACCAAGTATATTCTTTTCAGCACGTGGTATGCACAGCATCATTCCAAGTCCTTTTGCCTGATGTAGGAAAATATGTTATGGTTCAAAGCCCACAGCCAAGAGAGAATTCTTGAGACGTCTTTAGTGCAGAAAGGTGATTTTATTAAAGCCTGGGGACAGGACATGGAGGCAGAAAGAGCTGCCCTGGGGTCACGAGGAGGGGCCCATTAGATACTTTCAAGCTGAGAGGGGGCTAGGGAAAGTGTGAGTCTCTAAGGAACTTTGGAAGCAAAGTTCCCAGGACCTTGAGGGGGTCGCTATTGTTGGGACAAGGTCATTTATTACCATCTAATAAAACCTGAGTCATGAGACCCTTCAGATGTACATTGTTGGGTCATATGCTTGGGGGATGATCGCCAACATGTATGTATCTTGGGGGTCTTAGAGATAAAGGAAATTTCTAAAGGAATTTTTATATGTTGAAGTAGGCTCCCAGGATCCCCGGGGTTGGGCTAAAATTGCCCTTCGCCCTGAGCCAAGTGTTAACATGCAGGCAGCTGAGTTCCTAGGGGAAGGTCACCCTGCCTGTCTCAAGGACGTGTCAGTGGGCTGTAGGGAGTAAGGACATTTAATAATTTCTCTTCTGCCTTTGTTTCCCACATCCTTGCCCATCTTGGTTTACCACCCCAAGGGAGCAATGGGTCAGTTTGAACCAAATAGCCCAACCAGCTTCAGGTAGGTTAGATATTTGACCCCAGAGCACCCAGGTCCAAGGTCGTGGCTGACTGCAGGCATCTGACCCGGTCTCCACTTCTGTTGCAAGAACCTGCCAGCTCTAGAGTTCACTCAGGTCTTGGCAGAGACTGTAGGAAGGGCTCCCCTCCAAGCATGTCATAACACATCTAGAAGCTTGTGTGCCATCCCCAAATTCTGAATTCTTGAAAAGAAATGAAAACTCCACACCACCCAGGAGCTAGCATTAGTTTGGACAGAGAACCCAGCGCTGTCCTGTTTCTGGCCTGAAGAAAGCTCTTCCTCCCCATGGAAGCAGTCCTGTCATTTACTGCCCTCCTCTCCAAATCCTAGTCTGGACTCCTGTGTGATTTTGGTCGTGAACTCAGGGAGATCGCATTACTGCAGACCCGTGCAGGCGTCTGAGGAGGTTCTCCACTCATTGGGTCCTCTCTCCCTCACACTGTTTCTATTTCCATCATAAACACAGAAGAAAGCAGAAGGAGAGCATCTACCTCACATTTCACCTAGAACAAAATAAGATGAAGGGCCAAGGTGTGTAAGTTTACATAATAATTACCGGCCATTCGAGCTATAGAGTACCCTGACTTTCTACTTAATTCCTCACTATACCATATTGTTTAGAAAGATTCCATCACATGATTTATAGATAGTCTTTCAAATCAGTAAACTCAGAAAAATTTCAAATATCCCAGAAAGGTATTTACAATTGTCTACAGGGGATTCAGCTGGCTACCAGGATTTTAAATAGTTCAAAGGATACTTTAGCCATGTGTTAATATAAATTATGCACAAATATGTCTTTGTCATGAGAGTGAAATATCCTTTTAGGACTAGGGTTACTGAACTAATTTGTTGAACTTATTTTGTATTTCGAAATTAGTGTTAATATGAATGTCGGAATATAAGGGGCCTTGTAATTGGATTACCAGAATATCTGAGTATTAAAAAAGATGTGAAAAATTACTTCCAGTTCTATTAGATTCAAAAAGATTTATTGAGATCCTGAAATATCACACTTGCCAAGGGGGGGGGGGGCCTGTCTTCCAAACTCATCTTTCTTTTCTAAATTTGGTTGTCCAAAATCAGTGCATTTACTGCAATTAATAAAGCTCCCTGGCAAGGCATGAGTGTTCCTGCTGAAAGCTGCAAGCACTCTCCCCTAAAGACTTGGAATGACACGAAATTAATATGAGGGAGGAAAGGAAGAATTAATTAGTGTTTGATAGCAGAGCATTAGATGTTGATTTATTAGTCAGGACCAACATTAGCTGAGTTTACTTTATAAAACTCAAACCATATCCTTCCCAGGCTCATTCTCATCACCACCATAAATTGTCCTTGTATTAACAGATAGTAATTTGTTAGAAACAAACATAAGGAGCTCAAAGTCAGACGGTAACACAGGCGTGGAAGTGCAAATTTCCTCTTACTAAAATGACCAGAGGAATATGACAGCTATGGGAGCCATCACACTCACATAGGAGAACGAAGAACTGGATTAAATACAAGTGAGTGAAAATAGACACAAGAGTGAGACTATTACTGCCAGACACAGTCACGTTGAAGGCAGTAAACTTTAAAAAAAAAAACGAGGACTATTGTAATTGTTAAATTACAATTAAATGTTACAATTTGCTACCATTCACCTGAAAGCTTTTTTTTTATAACTAGATTTTATTTCTCCCTGATATACTTTTATATTGCTGATTTTATAATACTGATTAAAGCTGAACTGAATGGATCAGTTTAATCTGTACTATTCTACTGTGATGCCTTTTTTTTTTTTTTTAGGAGAAAGGATTATATTATTTTTTACAGTTGCAGAAGGAACTGGTAGTAAGTCAAGACCATGGAAGGAAAGAACTATGTACATGCAATAATTCACTGCCCTTTTTATAACATTTTGAAATGTGTAGGTACAGAACAAAGGGATCTGTTAAACGGTATCATAAATACATGCAGAAACTTATTTCACTGTTATTTGTAGCATTTCATTGGATCAAGAAAACAGGAAAACTAAAAAAAAGCATAAATTATTGTGCTTAAGGGGATCCCTGGGTGGCGCAGCGGTTTGGCGCCTGCCTTTGGCCCAGGGCGCGATCCTGGAGACCCCGGATCGAATCCCACGTCAGGCTCCCGGTGCATGGAGCCTGCTTCTCCCTCTGCCTATGTCTCTGCCTCTCTCTCTCTCTCTATGTGACTATCATAAATAAATAAAATTAAAAAAAAATTTAAAAAAAAAAAAATTATTGTGCTTAAGAACATGTTAGAAAATTGTAGATCAAAATATTTACAAGTGCTGGGAGAATGTGGGACAATTTGAGCTACAAAATACTTGACACTAATGAATGATAATTCATAAAATCTATCATAAATTTATGATAACTCATAAATGGATATTTCATAAGTCTCTCCTGATATTAAAAAAATAAATAAACAAGAGAAGGGAAAACTTTTTCTTATAGTATAATTCCAACATATAAACATAGAAGGAATGATGATGTAATAGAAACTCATCATTTACAAACACTAAGACCAAGTTTGTCTCAGGCAAGAATGGTGATGCTATAATTAGTGGGCAAAGGTATAAAGAGAAACAGAATATTTATATACTCTAAAATATCACCAAACAGGATACTTATTAATGACAAAAGGAGGAATTAAAATTGTACTTTATCCAGGTATCAAAGGTAACCTCACTAATGAAACGTATCAATACCCTGGCATTCCCAACTCAATGCACTGGGAAAGGGACAATGGCGGAGACATCCTTGTAAAACAAGGCCTAACCTGAATGTAACCAGAAACCTCAGACACACCTAACCTGAGGAGCATTCTGGAGCATAACTGGAGAGGAGACTTCAAATTTCCAAGGTTGAAGACCCTCAAGGACCAATGAAGACTGATGAGCTGTCTCAGACTGGAGAAGGCCGGAGGCCCGAGCAGTCAACAGGCATGGGGGCCTGCGATTCTCTCCTGGAATAACAGCAAGGAAACAAGGAATACAGCTGGACAGTTGACAAAATGCAAGTAAGGCCTGTAGGTCAGTGGATAGCATTTCATCAGTGTTCACTTTCTGCTCGTGATGCTGTATCGTGATTATGTCAGAGAAACTGAGCGAAGAGGGCATGGGAATGTTTTTGCATTTTCTACCTTTCTGGTCACTGAAATTATTTGAGATGAAAAGTTTAGCATTTTTTTAAAAGAAATGTAAGGTGATGTTGATAAAAAATAGAGCAGCTTCAATGCATTTTCCTGAGTGTTTGATAAATCCAATAGACACAATAAATACTTGCTGAGTCTTGAATATAGAAAGTCTGAAGGACGGCATTCGTGAGGATATGCTACTATGCGGTGGCCAGCACAGAGGAGATCCATTGCCCTTCCCCACTGCCAGAGGTCAGCATCTACTGTCAGCCCCATCAGGCTTTACCTCATCTGCACAGCTCCTTGCTCCAGGGACACCCTGGCGGGGGGCAGCCAATTCCAGTGACTTATGGGGAGTATAAAGTCTGGCCTTGCCCCTCAATTCTGAATAACTCTCATGGCTAGGGCTGGATGTAGAGCATCCTTCCTTTCGGACTTGTGTACACTCCGACTCTGCCCTCAGCCCCTTCCTGCTTCCTCCCCTACCTCCCTAAGGGATCATCCCCTAATACAAGTGTACATGCAAGACCCTATCTCGGGATCTGCTTCCAAAACCCCAGCCTGTGAGACACATATTGAATGCTATTCTCAAGGAATAAAACCTCATTTCTATGCCCCATGGAAATGTCACCAAAAAATGATATGACATTACATCCAAAGAATATCTCATATTCTGTATAACAAATGATCCATTTTCCCCAAAGCAGAAATTTCACATGCCATGTTTCCTAGACACAATGCAATAAAATAATAATAAAAGTCAACACAACCAACAAAATGAACTCTAGCATTTTAGTCTTATAAATCATTATTCCAATCAATTATTGGATAAACAAGGAACGAGGATTATAAAACATCAACAGTCAGAACTCTATAAAAATATATTCACTGCAGTCACAGCCATGTTAAAAAACCCTATAGCCTTAAATTTTGGTATTTACTGAATAAGAATGAATGAAATAAGCATTCGTTTGAAAATGCTGGAAATAATATGAAAAAATAAGAAAAACAAATGACAATGAATTGTATATTACAATGAATCACAATATTGGTGAATTATAACCCGAGAGTTAGGATACAGAAATACAGCAGAGAATTGGTGCTTTAAATAATAATATAAGATATACATATACAGGTTGAAGGAAACATGCCAAAAATATTATTTATGGTTTTCTCTGAGCACATCAAGTATTGGTGATTTTAAAGTTTGCTTTTTCTTTTCTTTTCTTTTCTTTTCTTTTCTTTTCTTTTCTTTTCTTTTCTTTTCTTTTCTTTTCATTTCATTTCTTTTCTTTTTGGTGGGAGGGAGCATTGGATATGAATTTATTTTAAGAATCAGAATAATGTTAATCTCTTAAAACATTAAAATGTTAAAGTTTAGGATCACATATCTCAAACCTTTGAAAAAATCATAAAAATCGACACCTTAGAAATTCTTTGAGATGACAGTGTCCCTTCATCTATAGCACCCTCTTTAGTCTTCCACAATATAAGTACTAATATGAGAAGGTTGTCTTCCTCTTTTATTATATCTGACACTGTTGTTGCTTTTCCAATATCCATTCCTCTCTCCTCTTAGGGAAAAATAAAGTTGCTTGGTGCTTCTGAGAAGAAAAAAACACAGTAGGAAAGCCTCTCTCCCTCTGTGTCTGTATCTCCTTCCCATTTGTGCCTGAGGAAGGCTATTGCCTTCCTTGAGGGCAGTGGTTGGTTGTTGTCTGGCATTTTGCAGCCATTGAAGAACTATCAGCCTCAGAGGGAAGCTGGCACTTAGGGAACCGACGCCTTGGTGACCTCCTTGTGTGTCTGGGTCCAACTGTAGACCCTACATAAGCATTGTCCTGGAATGGAAATCTCTCCTGTCAGGGAACAAAGCTGGAGTTGGGTTATTTGTTACTCATGATTATAGCGCTGTTATACTTTTACACCAATATTCTCATAGTAGAATCTTACACACATAGAGCTCTAGAAATCATTGTTAAGTCCTCTCTCATCAAATAAAACCAGCACTTTTAAAAACCTGACTCTGCCATTTTTTTACCTTTTTTTAAATTTAAATTCAATTTGCCGACATATATCTTAACACCCAGTGCTCATCCCATCAATTGCCCTCCTCAGTGCCATTTTCTATCTGTGTTCTTGTGAGTGAGTCTCTTTGTCCATGTCAAGATGGTGTGAGTGATGTAATTTTTTGTTGTTGTTTTCAATTTCAAATATAAAATATAAGTGCTATATGTAGTTCTTATAGTAGGCACTCAAAAATGATACGGGGCCCTTCATTGTTTCTCCCATCATATCATAAACCCTCTGAGTCTTCAGTGTTAAATACACCTGCTCATGAGGTCTTCTTGAGAATTACCATCAAGAGACCGACTATACACGTGGATGATCCCAGACCACACATGGTGGTGGGACTCTGACCCACAACCTCTGCAGGGATCATTCCAGAACCATCAGCACAGGGACACAAGCAACCTCCTACCCTGTTTTTGCCTCCTAGTTCCAGACCAACCAGAGAAAGCCAGTAGGCTCTTTTAACAATCACATGTTTCTCTTGCTTTCCTTTATTTTTATTTTGATTATTTCCTACATTTAAAAAATCTATCATGTAGAGCAGCAAACAACACACACACACACACAATTTATAACTGTTCTCATATTAACAATTCTCAACTCATTTGCCTGTGGTCCCCCCCCCCCCCGACTCAGGTTCTGCAGACAGATTTGTTGCATAAAACTACACCTCTGAGAAATTTGATGATGCTGGCACAGTGTTCTGGACTCTTGCTGTGGTATTACTGCCAACAGTATGCTCCTTTATTAAAAAATGCAGAGGCTCACTTGCAGCCAGTTTGATAGCAGGATGATCAAATGCAAGATATTTTTAAATACAGGTTTCATGAGACATGTGTTTTATGTAATGAAGACTGAACGTCCAAGAAATCACCGTGCTGCTCTGAGTGTGGTGTAGACTATCCTGGCCCGAATCGCACCACTCTGCTAGCTCAGCCGTAGCATCATGTGCAGGAGACATGCACACAGTGGTCTGTGATGGCACCACGGGGTGTGGCACACTGGTTATCACACCTCCCCACCAAGATGTCTCACCTGGGAAGGTCTGCAGGGTGGCAGATGGGCGAATAATGGAAATGCCTGCTAGAAGAAGATGTTATGACTCTTTCTCCCACACACTACCTCTTCTTCCTCAACACACAAAATCCATTCCTTAAAACCAGACAAAGAGCAGGTGCTTAATAGGAACATATCTGAGAAGCTGTGCTTTTAGTTTTGCTCTTGGTAAGATTAACCTAAATGTAAAGTTATGCGCCTGTTTCCCATTTGGAATTTTCTATGCAAATTTCAAAACAAACTCAACAAGGACCACTGATTTTCCACGAGTTCTATGCTGTAATATCAACTTACCCCAACTCATAGTTTTCCTCTCCATTCTGACTCCCTGAACTGTCATGCAGTTCACATGGAATCACATATTTGGATTTGTTTTCTCTTTCTCTCATTGTCCAAATCTATGTTTTTATACATTTTTCTTTCTACTCTCTGCCCCTTCCATATCACCTGCATTCACCAGGGACTGAATTTTACTAAGCAAGATCCAAAGTGCTGGAGATAAAAAGATACACTATCACTGCTATTAAGAATATCCCATTCATTCAGGAGGACAGCATGTATAGTGACGAGAACAAAATCCAGGGAGGGAGCACAGAGGAAGTGAGTTTAGGTGGGTGGCACAGGGGGTCACGCAGGTTTCCTGGGAGAGAGAATGCTTGAGATGAGGGCTGAAGGGTGAGGGGAAGATGAGGCAGGGTTGGCTTCAAGGGTGTGTGACCTGGGTGATCACTCATCCTTAAAAAGGATCTGTGCTTGGTTTAGAGCTCTGATGTCAATGTCTTCAACATCTTAATTTTTGGACAAGCAGCTCTGTGTTTCCATTTTGCACTGGTCTGTGCAGATTATTTGGTGAGCCTGGGAGAAAGGGAATACCGTGTGCAAAGGCACAGAGGCACAAAAGAACGCGGTCAGTCAAGGCACAGCAGTGGGCTCAGTGTGATTGCCAGTACGTGCAGGTGGGGCCCCGAATGGACAAAGTGCTAGACAATAAAAGGATGGACTACATTTATAGAGTGAGATGAGACTGGCACTGAGCTGAAAAGAAAATGCATATGTAAGGAGCTAACAGAAGAGAAAACTACAAAGGAAATGAAGAAAGTGTGTCCAGAAAGGAGGCAGGGAGCAGAGGCAGGGTTTTGAGAATTTGATAGGGTAGTGACCATGAAACGCCCATTGGGTTCTGCAACATGGAGAATGTTGAGCAAGAACATGCACCTTTTGTAGCTTAACAGGCAGATACCAGTGGGTCCAGGCTCCTGCTGATGGAAAAGAAGCGATTAGAGAAGAAATGACAGCGTTATAGGAGAGAAAGGGAAATTACCCACTGGTGGAGCAAAGTCTCAAGAAGACAAGAAGGACATCCTCCCTAGCTCTGTCTCCCTTCCTTATTGCCCCAGACACTGGCTAATGAATTCTAAATCCTTATCACCTTTCGATGGACACCGAGGCTCCTTCCACAGTTTGGCTATTGTGGACATTGCTGCTATAAACATTGGGGTGCAGGTGTTCTGGTGTTTCACTGCATCTGTATCTTTGGGGTAAATCCCCAACAGTGCAACTGCTGGGTCGTAGGGCAGGTCCATTTTTAACTCTTTGAGGAACCTCCACACAGTTTTCCAGAGTGGCTGCACCAGTTCACATTCCCACCAACAGTGTAAGAGGGTTCCCTTTTCTCCGCATCCTCTCCAACATTTGTGGTTTCCTGCCTTGTTAATTTTCCCCATTCTCACTGGTGTGAGGTGGTATCTCATTGTGGTTTTGATTTGTATTTCCCTGATGGCAAGTGATGCAGAGCATTTTCTCATGTGCATGTTGGCCATGTCTATGTCTTCCTCTGGGAGATTTCTCTTCATGTCTTTTGCCCATTTCATGATTGGATTGTTTGTTTCTTTGGTGTTGAGTTTAAGAAGTTCTTTATAGATCTTGGAAACTAGCCCTTTATCTGATATGTCATTTGCAAATACCTTCTCCCATTCTGTAGGTTGTCTTTTAGTTTTGTTGACTGTATCCTTTGCTGTGCAAAAGCTTCTTATCTTGATGAAGTCCCAATAGTTCATTTTTGCTTTTGTTTCCTTTGCCTTCGTGGGTGTATCTTGCAAGAAGTTACTGTGGCTGAGTTCAAAAATGGTGTTGCCTGTGTTCTCCTCTAGGATTTTGATGGACTCTTGTCTCATATTTAGATCTTTCATCCATTTTGAGTTTATCTTTGTGTATGGTGAAAGAGAGTGGTCTAGTTTCATTCTTCTGCATGTGGATGTCCAATTTTCCCAGCACCATTGAAAGATGGATGGATAAAGAAGATGGGGCTTATGTATACAATGGAATATTCCTCAGCCATTAGAAATGACAAATACCCACCATTTGCTTCAACGTGGATGGAACTGGAGGGTATTATGCTGAGTGAAGTAAGTCAATCGGAGAAGGACAAACATTATATGGTCTCATTCATTTGGGGAATATAAATAATAGTGAAAGGGAATATAAGGGAAGGGAGAAGAAATGTGTGGGAAATATCAGAAAGGGAGACAGAACATAAAGACTCCTAACTCTGGGAAATGAACTAGGGGTGGTAGAAGGGGAGGAGGACAGGGGGTGGGAGTGAATGGGTGACGGGCACTGGGGGTTATTCTGTATGTTGGTAAATTGAACACCAATAAAAAATAAATTAAAAAAATAAATAAATCCTTATCACCTTGTAGTAGGTGACAGGAGAAAATCCCCATTGGCATCTCCCCAACGTTGACCCAATATTTACACCCCTGACAGAGCACTCCTATTCAAAGCCACATTGAGTGGTCACCCCTTCTTGCCTTGCCTCTACCCTGTCTCCCTTAAGCTCTTGACATACCTGCTTTCCTCATCTTGACATACTTTCCATCCATCCTTTCAGACTGAACTTTCCCACAGAATTCTCTTCCATGATTAATTTTTCTTGCCACTTTTATTATAACTGTTACATGTTCCTAATAATTGACACAATTGAACTATTCCTAATGTTCTGCATTTCTGCCATGCCCATTAATCCCTTCTCAGGAAAAAAAAAAATCATGCTGATTTACTCAAACGTAAGTTATCGGATGTCATGCAACCTGATGTCTTTATCTTAACATGGCTCAGAAACTGCATGAAGGTGTTCCTGGGGACCAACCAAACTCATGCGGGCACCGCAAGCCATTTCCAACTCTGAAGGAAACCGAGACACTTGACATCTGTCAAACACTGCCATAATACTAGCTTGCATAATTAATAGTTTCGACATTATATCACACTATAATCCCTTTAGCAATATCACCTCCTTGCCAAGCAGGAGTTTGGATGGTTGGTGTGATAAAAAGCATGCACAATGAAAGTGTAAACCAAGAAATGAGGATTAAGAAATTGCACCATGCCCAACAGGTGCACATTTTCCACTAATGGTAATTAACTATAAGATAAAACAATATTTGCCTTTCAACTTATGTGTGTTATTTTTCCCCATGGCCCCTAAGTTGTTAGGATATAAATGTGTATTAAGTTTTTTGGACTTCACTGCTTAATGAGCAGAGCTATGTTTATTTTGGAATGGGGCACTGTGCAAATACTGCAGGGACTGAGAAAGCTGAAGATCTCTGCCCTACTTCACTGGACCAGGGACCGGGTGGAAGCCAGCTGTCCGTGGTGGTTCTGCTCTGAAATTACAGTCCAAGAGGGGAGCAGGCCATGCAGATCGCCCTATCCCATCAGACCTGCTCTCCGGGGGAGGGGGTAGGGGCTGAGATGGAGAGGGAATTGAAATCATGGTGGAGAAATCAGGGGGAGAGTGCCTTTGGATTGAAGCCCTGCCTATAACTGACCCACCTTTGGGATTGAGCACCACAGAAAGGACTTGGCCACTCCACAGTGGGGCCGACCGGTCAGGGAGAGCAACGGAGACAGCGACTGAGGAAGACTGGCCCTTAGCTGACCTGTTGGATCAGCCAAGGGAAGCTGCTCCATTCTCATAGTCTGAGTATGAATGGCCAGTGTCCCAGTTCCAGCCCACGGAAATGTTTTCTTATGTGTCTTCATAAATCTTTACATCCTTACGTAACTCTACCAGCGCGTGTATTTACTGTATCTTGTGTGCTTTTGACCTTTGCCACCCAAAAGAGCCAAATCATCATATTAGCACCCATTCTCTGCTGTTTGTTCCTTTAGGTATTTTACATGTCCTTTGAATCTCCCAAATAGAAGTCTTTGTTGCCAGGGAGACCTATTTTACGTAAACCCCACAATATTAGTCACATAATTTTTATTATAAAACATAATTTAACATATGGCGAGCCATATGTTTTGAACCTTATCAATTCCGCTGCCTTATTTTAAACACAAGAAAAATGATGTCCACTAAAAGTAAAACAGGCCAGGGTTATATATAGTGAGTCATAGAACCAAAATACAATTTTGTCTCAAGTTGTTGATTCCAAAACACCCATGTCCCCCGGGAAGGTAAAGACGCTTACTGTTCCTGTTTTCGTTTTAACCTCCATTATTAGCATCAGCTAAAAATCTCCTAGCTGAATGTAGCCCATTATAAGTGAGTGCATATTCTTTCCACATGTCTTAGCCTAATAAGACTCCATTCTATAAAATTAACATTTCAATTGTAATACCAATTAAAATATTAATCTTAAAGAGATATTTGCTCAGATAGTTCCTAAAGGGTTAACTGCTAAAATATGTATTAAGAACCAGGGAACTATAACAAGGGAAAATTCGAAGTAAGTATCTCCTCTTAGATGAATTTACCAAAATCTTCGGATTTAAAAAAGTACGTACACATTTGTTTTCATGTTGTACATTGTCAACAGATCTCGTCACGTAGACCTCTTTTACCACTTGCTCATCGTCTGCTCTATTCTAACTTGCAGTCTCTGTATTCTTAAGGGAGGTTATTTTGCTTCAGAAATCCCATTGTCTTTGGGAGAAACATATTATCTTTCATATTATCGAAGCCAGATACTTATTGACCCGGGATCACTAATGATTAATGACAGTCAGATCTGAAGAATGTGGTTTCGCTTATTGGGCTCTTAGGCTACTTGTGTAATTCAGATTGTGTGTCCTCGGGGGAAGGGAAGGTGAAGGCTGTATGAACATTTATGAAGACATAAGTAAATACACAGGTTTTTGTTTTTGTTTTTTTAATACACAGGTTCTTGCAGAGCTGTTTCCACTTAATGTAGACTTGTACATGTATTAGATATCCATCCAGTATTTCATCTGATCACTAGAATAGTCTGTGGTCTATCTTTGTTACATGCACAGATTTGTTTTCATTTTGTAAATATTTGCTTATTTTTAAAAAATGTGTCTAGGCTACATTGTCAGAACACTCTGTTAAGTCACATGTAAGGAACTCAAGATGAATTTGTAGTTCAACATATGACCACATAGATATTTATAATTTTTCTTCCTCCTTAGTCTCTAGATGAACATTTTCTCACCAGGTTTTAAAATATAAAACTCCTTAAGGGTCTATTAAAAACGTCTGATTGCTTCTGCACAGGACAAATGACCACTATATTATACTACCCTGAATCGGTCACATTTTCTACTTTATTGATTTATTGATTTAATTTTTTTTTTCGTTTCAAACAGACTGGCCTGGAATTGAAACTTGCAGGTAATTTAAATGTAGTACATGCTGCATGTTTCACTTCAGGAGGGTAGTTGTTTTTCAGTCAAAATGCTTACAACAATGTATGGTTTTGACACATAATTTATTTGTTTAACAAGTATTTATGGGGCACACATTGTGTGAAAAGCACTGCAAATGTATGGCCTCAGAAAATAAAACCTAAATTTTGCCCTCAAGAGAAATTAAAATTTCATTGTGAAAATTGGCAGATACATAAAGGCATACCCCAGATTGAATGATGGCATAAAATGGGGCACAGAAGGAAAATGTGTGGTGGAAAGAGGATTGCTATCTACAGAGCTCTGTAAGGTAATGTTGTTTAGGCTGGACCATAGAACATATATAATATGTTATAGACAGAAGTAACAGTACATATACAGGTAATATTATATTTACAGTTTAGATAAAATAAAATTTAAAAATCACAATTCTATTCTAACAAATACTAGGTTGGTTAATAACTTTATATATTTCCTTCCAGTGTTTTTCCCATGAATTTAAATTTTACATGACTGTAATTAAGGACAAAATATAACTCTGTATTCGCTAAAAAAAACCCTATTATTATTATTACCATAAACATTTGCACAGTGCTGCATTTCTTCATAGCCACTGTTTTGAGTAAGAGCGTAACGTGGCTTTCAGAGGATTTGCTATATATATTTTTTCTCTCTTCTGCTTTTACTTTTTTTGGTTGCTTATAGTATTTCATTCTTTTATATAGCTTGTTTTGGAAAATACAGTCATGCATGCGTTTTTGTCCCCCCACACTTTAAAGTACTTCCTTAGAAGAGGTTCCAAAAAGTGGGACAAACATTATGCAAATTATTGATAGTGTGTCACGGAAGTTGCATTTCACTATTGAGACTAAGGCTGTAGGATTAGGATCCTGTCTTGTCTGAGGACACAAAAGAAGTGTATGACAGAGCATGTCAAAGCATGGCCCAGCATCTTGAGACAGTAAGGATTGGGACAAGGATGCTGCTAAACCAGTGAACATTTCTCCTAAAGACCAGAGAAAACACTTCCTGAGGGTAAATAGAATAAGCATTTACTGAGAATTCAGATCGGGATTGGGAAGAGCATGTAATAAACGTCTCTGGAAAGAAATACAGACTTGGGAGAAAAAAAAAATCATACACTTGTAAAATTGCATTTTGCTGGTTTCTGCCCAATATTTAAATATAACATCTTTTAAAATCCCAATCCTTACCCTGTCATATTGATGTATTAACATGCTTGTCCCAAATCGTGTTCTCATAGATTTTATCAGTCAGTCATCTATGTTGTTTTCTCTTGCTTTTGAAAACCAGTTAGCCCTGCAGATAGAAATTTGTTTTGCATCACAGGAGATTTCTATTAAGGTTGCGATTAACCCACCATCATCTCAGTCCCGGGACTTTCTACCAATTCACAGTTCTCCCTCTTCCAGAGAAATTCATCAAATGACTCACTCACACCTACGTATTAAAACTGGATACAAGTAATTAAGTCCCTTTGCCTAAATCTTGCATATTTTCCCAGGACCAGTGAGCTCTTACTAAATGCACGTTTGATCATGGTACTACTCAATTAAAAACAAAAACACAAACAAAAACAAAAGGAAATCTGGAAATGCAAAAATCACAGAGACCACGAGTGCTTTATCCCAGAGTGTGTTATCCTCAGTACCACCCTGATGCCACTGGCCAAACCTTGGGTTCTTTCCAGAAATGCCCATAATTTTGTCTACAGCTGGCAACATAAAATAGGGTCTTTTCCTTCTGTAGCTCTTAAATATCACTCATTGGAAGCATTTACTATTATGCTGGTGACAGGGAAATCTGGAGATATAGAACAAAGTTGAACTTAGAAGAGTGCAATTCATATTGAATATTAACAACAAAATTCTGACCCAGTGCTTAACAAGCCATTCTTGTATCAAGTTATCTTTTTTAGCCTCATTTTTTTCCACTTTTGAGGTGCAGCTTGCTGCTGGGACACCCTTAAATATTCCAGAAAAACTGCCCAGATATGGCAAATGCAGAACACTGTCTCATGATCCACTACTCAACTTACGAGAATCTCAAATTCTGCAGATGCAAAAGCATACCCCTCTGTCTCACCCTACAGATAGTCTGGTACCACTGTCCACACAGTTTGTGCGATGAGAAACTTGGTCTTTATCTTTGACCCTTGCTTTGTCTCTGTCTCCTTCATCTAATCGACCTTCAAGTCCTGAGGCCTCTAGTTCTTCCTTCTGAGTTCCCACCTCACTTTAGGTGAAAATTATTTATCTCCTAGGTCATTGCAGGACCTAAATCCATACCCCACACTTCAAAAACATCTAAGTTTGTGCTCAGATTCCTCTAATGGTTTCCCCTCATTTTTTTAAAAGATTTTCTTTGTTTGTTTATTTATGAGAGAGAGAGAGAGAGAGAGAAGGAACAGGGGGAGGAGTGGAAGGAGAAGTAGACTCCCCACTGAGCAGGGAGCTTAATGAGAGGGTCAATCCCAGGACTCCAGGATCATGACCCAAGCCGAAGGCAGATGCTCAACCAACTGAGCCACCCAGGAACCCCATCCCCTCATTTTTAGAATAAATCCCACTTTCTTAATATGTTCTAAAACATGTGTGTGCTCTGATCTCCATTTCTGTTCCATGTTCTGTCATTTCATCTCCCTCTACATCCCTATCACATAAAGCTTCTGATATTTCCATGTGCCTAATTACAACCCCTCTTTTCTCTCCAATTTTCTCTTCTTCCCACTCTTTTACTCAGAATCTTTTTCTGACTAATTTCTACTCATCATTAGGTCCCAGCTGAGATATCATTTCTTGACAAGATACATACACAGTGGTCAAGCTGAGCCACTGTAGAAAGTACTATTTGAATATAAAATGAGGGATCCCTGGGTGGCGCAGTGGTTTGGCGCCTGCCTTTGGCCCAGGGCGCGATCCTGGAGACTCGGGATCGAATCCCACATCGGGCTCCTGGTGCATGGGGCCTGCTTCTCCCTCTGCCTATGTCTCTGCCTCTCTCTCTCTCTCTCTCTCTCTCTCTCTCTGTGACTATCATAAATAAATTTAAAAAAATTTTTTAATGAATATAAAATGAGAAAAGATGATATTCTGTGTCCTGGTGTCCCATGAAGGTGTTCAATATGATGGTCCTTTCTGTACCAGTTCATGTAACCCTGTAGCATCTGGTTTTCTGACTCATTAACAACTATAACATAGTATTTTCATTTCTTTCCCTTGGTTTTACATCCACCCCATTCGGAATATGGGCCTTTGGAATATGGGAGAAAGGAAGAACCCCTATTTTGTTCAGCATTGTATGTGTAGACACACCATGAATACCTGTTACATGAGCAGATAAATCACTGAAGTTCATACTCTTTCCCTTATCTGTCAGAAAGCCAATCCATACATAATCTGACAACGACAGACTGATCTAATACTTACCGCAAGGTGCTATTCATGTATGACCTGCCCTTGTGATACACACCTTGATTTTTCTCTCCCACAACACCCTCTTCCCCTGGTAGCAGCAAGCACTTCCCCCTGGGGATGTAGCTCTGTCTCATCCAACATGGTGCCACTTCAGTTGCAGGCTGCCCAGTGGAAGAGCAAAAGCTTACCTAGGCTGGCCACATACTCACATTCTCTGTTTTGATCCTTGTGTCGTGTCCCAAGCCTGGTGCAGAACAATCAAAGCTGTGAAGTGTGTAAGGTATTGACCTGATGATGTCTCCAATCGATACCACTCACTACTGGCCCTCCAATGTTGATTGGTTGGGATGTAACTTTTTTACACTTTCCATTTTGTTGTGATATTAATAATAAATATGTATTAATCCCTGTTAAAATAATTTTATTAAGTAATTATCAAAGACTAAAAGTTCTCCAGGCAGAATTATTTCTCTACATCCTAAAGTATTGAAGCAATGTATGCAATATGCTTGCAAGGAACAGACTGCTTCATTATTCTATCCTTTGCATTTCTGTAGAGTTTAAAACATTTCCAGAACAAAAGATTTTTTAAAAACCTACCAAAGCCAAATACATGTATTTTTGCTGGTGGAATTTCAGGGGAATTGTCCAGGGCCGAGGGACTTCTACTGTGACATCAATTTACTCCTTTAAAGAGGCAGTTGTAAGTGAGCACTATAATTTTATGAATAGATTTATCTCATCATGCAATTTTTATTATACTTTTAATATGTATAATGTTATATTTTTCTTTGGATGTCAGCATTATTACATGAATTTAAAAGTTTTGTGCTTTGAATTCTTAGAGTGAACATTTCAGTTCATGTAATAATCTTTTTTTAATAAAGAGCTTCTTAGAAGCTTTTTCTACAGCTGAAAATAATTAAATCCTCTCATAAAATTGAAGTGCACAAATTCCTCAGTAATACAAATAATTATTCTACAGATGACAATGTGTAGGATCTTGCCTTCTTAAATTCCAGGTGTTTCTGAGGTAAGCCTTACTTTAATCAGGTTAAGCTCTTCATAATTTAGAGTCAAATTTACATAGGTAAAGTGAGCGGTCCCTCCTTGAAAAACAAGTGTATAAAGAAACCCTGTTACAAATTTATATAAATGTTTTTAAGCAACTTAGAACAAAAGTGCACCATTTTTTTAATGAATGGTATCAGGATGATCAAAGAGTATGATTTTATTTCTCTCACTGAATGCATTATTTTATGACTACTTTAGTTGCATTTTCACCAGTTCATTATAATCATTAAATGCAAGCTATAAGACAAAAATGTCCTTTTAAAGGTCACTTATTTAAATTTTCAATAATCTAAAAAAATAAATAAATAAATAAATAAATAAATAAATTTTCAATAATCTATCAATCCCTTCAGTCTTAAAGATTAACCCTGAACAGTTATAAACTGAGGATGATTAGCATTTTCCTTAGAAGGGATCTATTCACACACCCATTTAGGTTAGGTTTACGTAAAAGTATGTTCTTTACGTAATTAACTACTTGCTCATCAGTAATTATTCAAATGTCTCCAAATTTTTATAAATGATACATTAACGGCAAATGTAGTTATTTCAGTTAAAAAAATAAAACTGAAAAATGTGAAAAGGATTAAGGGGTATAAACTTCCAATTTTAAAATAAATAAGTCAGGGAGATGAAAAGTATAGCACAGGCAATATAATCAATAATATTATCATAACGTTATATTGTGACAGATGGCGACTATACTTATGGTGACCACTGAGTGATGTATGGAATTGTCAAATCACTATATTGTACACCTGAAACTAATATAACATTGTATATCAATAGTAAAAATTTTTTCAACAAAATATACCAATTCTGACATTGGTTCCTTGGCCATTTTCTTGGTCTTAAAATGGTTCCTAATTTAAAAAAAATTTTTTTTGCATATTTACTATCAATGACTAAAAGAATCTGAACAACATTATTTTTATTTATTTTTTTTGGTTGAAAAATACAGTGAATTATGATATGGAGTTTATATGATACTGTAAGTTAGCATTTTTTCTCATACTTTCTTTGTTTCATACAGAGATATGCCCACAGTTCAGAGCTGAGTCTGCCTTCATCTTTGTATTTTATTCCTTTGAAGCCATGGGCGGGGAGCATACTTGAGGGTCTATAGCATAACCAGGGAAGTTTCTACTTAAACTATACAATCGATGACATGCGATCATAATTTCTGTCATTACCAATCAACTCATGTGTCACTTCCTAATACTTCACATATAGCTCGTCTTGCTTCAGTCCCTACTTTCTTGCATGGACAAATCAAATGTCCAGTGAAGGAGGCCTTGCCATAGGGTCTATGGCCAGAATGGTGTTATTTCAATAAACATGTGAGTGAATGGAAAAATAAACTGAAGTCCAGACCAAGCAGAACATGCCCACTAATCAGTGATAAAGAAGAGCATTTTGTAATGATAAAATGGTCAGTTCTTTGAGAAGACATAACAATCATTAACATGTAAGTGCACTTGACAGATGTCACAACACATGAGGCAAACACTGATTGAATTGCAAGGAGAAACAGATGAAATTCTCATACGTGGAGACTTCAACACCTCTCTATCAGTAGTTGACAATTCCAACAGGCAGAAAATCAGTAGATGACAGAGATGAACTCAAAAACACTAAGGATCAACTGCATCTAACCAACATTCATAGACCTTCATCCAACAAAAGCAGATTGCACACTCTTCTAAAGCCCCAGTGGAACATGTGTGAAGACAGACTGGATACAGGGCTATAAAACGGACCTTAAAAGATTAAAGAAAATTGATCATGTGAAGAAACGTTCTCAGGCTAAACTAGAATTAAACTTGAACAAAAAGATGGCTAGAAACCACCCCCCCCAAAAAAAAAAATATTTCAAGATCAAAAAACATACTTGTAAGTAACACATGGCTCAAAGAAGAAATCCCAAGAGAAATTAAAAGTGTCTTGAATTAAATGTAATAAAAAACATGGCCTATGAAATTTGGTGGGATATCACAGAGGCACTGCTTAGAGGGAAATTTTGGCATTGACTGCATGTATTAGAAAAGAAGATCTTCAAACCAATGATCTGAGATCCTACCATCAGGGAATAGAAATGGAAGAGCAAATTAAATACAAAACAAGCAAAAGAAAAAGAAGAAAAAAATCATAGCAGAAATCAATGGAATTGAAAGCTTCATTTATAACTGCTTTATTACCAAAAAATTGGAAGCAAGTGGGATATTCTTAAATATGTGGTTGGATAAACAGTGGTACATCCATGCAGTGGAATATTATTCAATAATAAAATGAATGAGCCATCAAGCCATCAGAACACATAAAAAACAAAAAAACCCTTTAAATCCAGATTGTTAGTCAAAGAATCCAGTATGAAGATCCGACAGTATGATTCCAACAGTACGACATGCTGGCAAGGCAAAACTGTAAAGATTATATAATTATCAGGGGTTGTCAGGGCTGGGGGAAATGAGGGATAAATAGGCAAAGCACAGGAGAAATTTAGGAGAATAAATCTGTCTGTATGACATTGTAAAGATTGATATATGGCATTTGTCAACCCCTACAACTAGACAGCTTGAAAAAGTGAGGCCTAATAATTTATAGACTTTAGCCAATTGGTTCATCAGTTTTAACAAATGCACACCACTAAGGCAAGATTTTAATACCAAGAGAAATTTTATCAAAGGTCGGGGAGATCGTATGGGAATTCACAGTACTATCTGTACATTTTTTCTATAAACCTAAAATTAAGGCACCTGGGTGGCTCAGCGGTTGAGTGTCTGCCTTCAGCTCAGGTCGTGATCCTGGGGTCCTGGGATCAAGTCCTACATCAGGTTCCCAGTGGGAAACCAGCTTCTCCCTCTGCCTGTGTCTCTGCCTCTGTCTCTCTGTGTCTCTCATGAATAAATAAATAAAATGTCTTAAAAATATATTAAAATAACTATAGAAAATAAAGTAATTTTTTTTAGAAAATAAAGTCTTTTTAAAAAGAAAATAATATTCTTTAAACTGTACCCTTAAAGTGCGTGCATTTTTTTTAATTTGGCCTCAAAACGCTGATTTAAAAATTGGAGAGAAAAAAAGATAATGGTTAAAGAAACTTTGATCAATTCTGTACAGCTCTTGTCTCAAATTAACAACCAGAGGCTTTTTGGCAAGGAAGAAAACAGGAATCTGGAATGCGTGATATAGTTTAAAAGTAACTAGAGCAAGGATGAGTAAGAACCACACAAATTTTGCAATTAAAAGTTAGCTATGGGTTAAACAAAGATAAAAGACTACCAGCTTTAAAGGATTTGTCATATTTTGAAATAAAATCTCAGTGTGGAAATTTAAAGAATAATTAATACTACTAATTTAAGAAATAACTGTATCAGAAGATAAAATTGAACATTCAGAATATAAAACTGTACCCCCAAGTGAGAAAGAATCGGGACGGAGCTCTTCCTGAAGGTATTTGCAGCAGCAGTGAGTGTGGGTTTCCGAGTGACAGAGCCTGGATTTCCTCTCCATATTATACTTTACTAACTAGCTGACCTTTGAAAGTTATTCAAAATCTCTAAGACTCAGTTCCTTTCCAATGGGGAAAACAATGGGGAGAGTAGTATTACCTACTCTTAGAGACATTTGAAAGTTAAATGAAATAGTACATATAAAATGTTTAACGCATTCCTATTTTTAGGAAAAGTCAATAAAATATGTTATTATTAGTAATATATTATCATGGGTATTCTTTTGAGTATGTCTCCCTCCCCCAAGATTTCATGAGAAGAAAGGATCAACATCTGCAGAAGAAGTAGTTAATAGGGTTTTAGGAAGTGATCACCAGTGGTGATTATAACAGAACTGGTATATTAGGTGTATAAATTTGATTTTTTTAAAGATTTATTTGTTTATTTGAGAGAGAGTGTGTGGAGAAGGGGAAGAGAGGAAGGAAAAGAGAAAATCTCCATCAGACTCTCTGCTGAACATAGAGCCCAACGTGAGGTGGGGTTCAATCCCATGACCCTGAGATCATGACCTGAGCTAAAATCAAAAGTCAGATGCTTAACTAACTGAGCCACCCAGGCGCCCCTAAATTTGATTTTTTTTTAATTTTTGTTGTATATTTTTTTATTGGAGTTCGATTTGCCAACATATAGTATAACATCCAGTGCTCATCCGTCAAGTGTTCCCCTCAGTGCCTGTCACCCAGTCCCCCCGTGCCCCCACCCACCTCCCCTTCCATTACCCCTTGTTCATTTCCCAGAGTTAGGAGACTCTCATGGTTTTTCACCCTCTCTGATTTTTCCCATTCATTTTATTTTCTTTCCCCTATTCCTTTCCCTTTCTCTATTTTTTATATTCCCCGTATGAGTGAGACCATATAATGCATTTAATGTTTGTCCTTCTCCGACTGACTTACCTCACTCAGCCTAATACCCTCCATCCAGTTCCATCTGCATCAAAGCAAATGGTGGGTATCCATTCTAATGGCTGAGGAATATTCCATCGTATACATAGACCACATCTTCTTGATCCATTCATCTGTCGACTGGCACCGAGGCTCCTTCCACAATCTGGCTATTGTGGACATTGCTGCTGTGAACATCTGGGTGCAGGTGTCCCAGCATTTCACTACATCTATATCTTTGGGGTAAATCCCCAGCAGTGCAATTGCTGGGTCGTAGGGCAGGTCTATTTCTAACTCTTTGAGGAACCTCCACACAGTTTTCTAGAGTGGCTGCACCAGTCCACATTCCCACCCACAGTGCAAGAGAGTTCCCCTTCTCCACATCCTCTCCAACATTTGTTTTTTCCTGTCCTGTTAATTTTCCCCATTCTCACTGGTATGAGGTGGGATCTCATTGTGGGTTTGATTTGTGTTTCCCTGATGGCCAGTGATGCGGAGCATTTTCTCATGTGCTTGTTGGCCAAGTGTATGTCTTCTTTGAAGAAATGTCTGTTCATGTCTTCTGCCCATTTCTTGACTGGATTGTTTATTTCTTGAGTGTTGAGTTTAATAAGTTCTTTATAGATCTTGGACACTAACCCTTTATCTGATGTGTCATTTGCAAATATCTTCTCCTATTCTGTAGGTTGTCTTTTAGTTTTGTTGACTATTTCTTTTGCTATGCAGAAGCTTTTTATCTTGATGAAGTCCCAATAGTTCATTTTTGCTTTTGTTTCCCTTGCCTTCATAGATGTATCTTGCAAGATGTTGCTGTGGCCAAGTTCAAAAAGGGTGTTGCCTGTGTTCTTCTCTAGGATTTTGATGGATTCTTGTCTCACATTTAGATCTTTCAACCATTTTGAGTTTATCTTTGTGTCTGGTGTAAGAGAATGGTCCAGTTTCATTCTTCTGCATGTGGCTGTCCAATTTTCCCAGCACCATTTGTTGAAGAGACTGTCCTATTTCCAGTGGATATTCTTTCCGCCTTTGTCGAATATTAGTTGACCATAGAGTTGAGGGCCCATTTCTGGATTCTCTATTCTGTTCCATGGATCTATGTGTCCATTTTTGTGCCACTACCACACTGTCTTGATGATCACAGCTTTGTAGTACAACTTGAAATCCGCATTGTGATGCCCCCAGCTCTGGTTTTCTTTTTCAATATTCCCCTGGCTATTCAGGGTCTTTTCTGATTCCACACAAATCTTAAGATTATTTGCTCCAACTCTCTGAAGAAAGTCCATGGTATTTTGATAGCAAGCGCATTGAACGTGTAAATTGCCCTGAGTAGCATAGACATTTTCACAATATTAATTCTTCCAATCCATGATTTTTCAAAGTCAAATGTTTTACCTGAACTTTACCTGCAATATTATTTTTTAGAAGATTTTATTTATTTATTCATGAGAGACACACACACACAGAGTGAGAGAGAAAGGAAGAGAAGCAGACACACAGGCAGAGGGAGAAGCAGGCTCCATGCAGGGAGCCTGATGTGGGACTCGATCCTGGGACTCCAGGGCTGAAGGCAGGCGCTAAACTGCTGAGCCATCCAGGGATCCCTACTCGCAATATTTTTAAGAACAATGGTTTCTCATCAAATTGCAAACATTCATGATTTTTAATTTCTTATAACCAATGACAGTTTAAACATTCTGATAGACATGTACTTAAATTTCTATTTTAGTTTGGCACAATTTCAAACTCGCAGAAAAGTTTCAAAATAGTCCAAAGAACTTCCAAATTTCTTTCACTCAAAGTTCTCAAATGTTAGCATATCACTACATTTGCTTTATCCATTTCCCCCTTCTTCACACATATGTGTGCACGTGATATTTCTGAAACATTTAAGAGGAAATTGCATGTATGATGATCC
Organism: Canis lupus familiaris; assembly: GCF_011100685.1. Taxonomy (NCBI): domain Eukaryota; kingdom Metazoa; phylum Chordata; class Mammalia; order Carnivora; family Canidae; genus Canis; species Canis lupus. Next base: position 30,091,490 of record NC_049223.1, on the reverse strand, counting down.
TTCTTCTCTAAGTAAGTCCCTCTATATTGCCTAAAAACAAAGCATTCTTTCACAAAACCACAGTATAATCATCAAACTCAGGAAATAGCACTGATACAAAACTACTCTGTAATATAGAGACCTGGTCCAGATTTTACCGATTATCCCTGTAATGTCACTTATAGACAAAAATCCCAGATGGCTGGTTTCACTGGGGTGTCATGTCTCTAATTTCACTTAATTTAGAACAGTTCCTGTGTCTTTACACATTTTAATATATTAATATTTTATAAGAATATTAGATACATTTTGTAATGTGTCCCACCATTTGGATTTGTCTGATGTTTTCTTAGGATTAGATTCAGGTTACGTACTTTTGGCGGGAATACCACAAAAATAATAATGGGTTTTTTTTTTCTTAGTTGGCACGATTGGAAAGCAAATGTTGTCAATGAACTGCACTGTTGCAGTGTTATTTTTGATTATTTGGTTGAATCATGCAGATGAGATTTCTCCACTTAAAAGTTACTATTTACCCTCCGTCTCTGTGTCTTCTGTGTTTAGATACTTTGAGACCGTGAAACTCTTGTGGCTCCTCAAACTTTCAGCCCCTCATTTTAGCATTCATCAATGATTCTTATCAATGCCCAAACAGTCATTGTAATATCATATGATAATATTATTTTAGTTAAATGTATCAGTCACCAAATACTAGTGATCCCTCCTAGATGGGCATAGCTGGGAAAGGGTCATCGTTCCACAATCCAGTAGATGTGGAGGTGCAAGTTCTCCTGCCAGAGCCAGGAGCTCTTTCCATTGGCAAGAGAATGGAGTCCATCACACCTGTGTTTAAATGGTGACACTATTATTTCTTAGCCAACTGACTTTATGCAAAATACTTAACCAATTCTAATGTTTCCTTTTTTTTCTATGTAAGAGGAATAAGAACACCTCATAAGTTTTTCTTTTTAATTGAGGTATTTTATATAGAACTTAGAAGGCATTACTTATATGTAAATATGAGAGCTACTTTTTTTCTTTTAGGTTTTATTTGCACCTACAGAAATTTCGCTCTTACACCTATCACAGATACAGAGGCTTGCATTGTGTATTGCATGAGAAATCTGTTACTTTCGCATTTATGTTAATCATCATGGCAGAATGTGATTATTGAGAATGGAAAAAGAAAGTGTGTTTCAATCCAGTTATTCCATTCAACTTTCCACTTTTCAGGACAAAGTTCTCTGCTTAATTGGAGTCACAGGTTTTGAATCGAATCTAAACACTGAACTGGATCCAAAAAGATGTTTAGATATCGTTGCTGTTCTTATCTCCTCTCTGGTTTCTCAAGATGTTTCCATGATATATTTTCAGAATGAAATGTAGTTAAGAAGCATTTATCCTTTGGGCTTTATGTTAATTTCGTAACCGGGAAGCTAAGTGAGAAACAGACAAGAACTGTACGCGTAATTCTGGATTAGAATTTGCAGTTTGAATGTAACTCTTTAAAATATATTGAATCCCTTCATAATGTGGATAAGCATACGAAACATCTAAATTCACATAGTACTGATATGTAAATTTGGCAAACTTGTATACTAAACAACAAAATTCTTATATAATTAGGTTTACAAAATGTTATATGTAAATGATGCACATAATAAAAACTATTTCTACCATTTTTATATTAGCAGCCCAATGAGGACATTTGCAATCAGTAAGAGAATCCAGAATTACAAGGCACATGTTCAGTGCTCAGTATTTATTTTTCAAATAAATAAGCAAATGGAATAAACGAATAGATTGCATTGTTAATCATGTTTAATTGCAAATGAGCGGTAATTTTTCGTGGACTCTAGCCATGAAAACAATACTTGTGAATATGCGTGGCAGATAGGACACACTCACAAACTCCCTAGAAACATATTTTTTTTTCATTTTCTAACTTTTAATCTTCATATTTTTCAATTAGTCTATATATTCATATAATGCACTTGTTATTCCACAAGAGCAAATGTAGAAAGTGCGAACTTCACGCGTGTTAGTATGGTTATCATAGAATATTATTTGATAGCCAAGAACTTTATACAAATACAAAGCTGCACCACTAAGCCTAGGGATTTAAACTTCGACATTTTTTAGCTTTCTGTTTTTTAACTATTTATTTATTTATTTATTTATTTATTTATTTATTTATTTATTTTAAGAATTAGCTTCTGGGATGATCACAACACTATTAATTGGAGCAGTGCATATCCATGTTTCTACTTCATCTGTTTACCTATCAGTACTTAAAATCAGTGTGGATGTCTCTTTTTTTTTTAATTTTTATTTATTTATGATAGTCACAGAGAGAGGGAGAGAGGCAGAGACACAGGCAGAGAGAGAAGCAGGCTCCATGCACCGGGAGCCCGATGTGGGATTCGATCCCGGGTCTCCAGGATCGCACCCTGGGCCAAAGGCAGGCGCCAAACTGCTGCGCCACCCAGGGATCCCTGGATGTCTCTTATGCTATATCTAGCAGACATTGAAATCAAAATGGGACTTGCTTTTTGAATAGGAATGACATTAAGTTTGACCAAGGTCTTAATTTTCTTAGTATGGGTTGAATATAACAATTTTGTTTTTTTTTTTTTTAATTTTTATTTATTTATGATAGTCACACAGAGAGAGAGAGAGAGGCAGAGACATAGGCAGAGGGAGAAGCAGGCTCCATGCACCGGGAGCCCGACGTGGGATTCGATCCTGGGTCTCCAGGATCACGCCCTAGGCCAAAGGCAGGCGCTAAACCGCTGCGCCACCCAGGGATCCCATAACAATTTTGTTAGAAAACAATTTTTTAAGTTTCCAAATTTCCCTTTTAGTCTAAAGAAATACTATTATATTTCTGTTCTTGGCTTCCCTGGAAGAGCCTGCTGGTTATGGCCAAAGATGAAACTGGGGGACTCCAATTAATATCCAGTCCTTGAACTTTGAGACCGGAGCCCAACACCTGTTCATGTCTCCAGTGGCAAATTCTGTATCTAATTGCACCAACGTCTTCTTGACCCTTGACTAAATGTTAAAGTTATACATTACACTTCTTAAATGTAAATTTATTTTTTAATGTTATTTATTTATTCATGAGAGAGGCAGAGACATCTGCAGAGAGAGAAGCTGGCTCCCTGCAGGGAGCATGATGTAGGATTCAATCCCAGGATCAGGATCATGCCCTGAGCCAAAGGCAGATGCTCAACCACTGAGCCATCCAGGTGCCCCTTTAAATATAAATTTCTATAATCATTGTATCTTAAAATATCTTTACAGGTTTTAAAAATCTGTATAACATGGAGAAAGTCACTATTATGTTTTGACAAGAACCTAATGAAATAATATAACTATTCAGGGTGTTGATTCATTGAGAAAATCAAACCCCTGGCAGGCTGTTCATAGTTCATTAAGTGCCACAACACATAAAATTATTTGAAATTTGGATATAATGTCTAATATTCAGTTTTAATATATATCCTCTCCAATTCCATGCCTCATTCTATTTCTTACAAACTGATAAAGCTTCTGTTTAAATGGGCTTCATTTTCAAACTCTGCAGGAATTATGGATCACTATTGAGTATTTTTCTTATCAGAGCATCAAAGTAGTCAGTCATAACTATCCTCAATCCCCAATCTGTACATTAGATGAGTCATATGACATATCCTCAAATAAGTATATTTATCCATCTGCCTTCAAACAACTATGAAGCCAAATTAAGATAGCTATTAATTAAGATAGCTGTCTATTCTTCACATTTTTTCACGAAAAAGAATTTCCAGTAGACTGTTTTTAACTAACAATCATCATAGTTTGGATGAATTTTTACATCAACCAGTATACTTTCTTTAAAATTTAACTTTTTGCCCTTGTTTAGTTCTCAATAAACAAAAGAAAATAGTTTTGGGGGGTATCATCTGATCAGTTATTTTTATAGTAAAACCTCCCACCAGGCTCTTCCTATTGAAGCATTATGTTGTCCCACTCCATTTTTCTGCCATCAGCCTTTTTCTCGGGCCTCCCCTTAGGTTTCTTCACATTTCTAGCATCGTCCAAAACCAGGTATCTTCCCTTTGAGGACTGCACCCAACCACGCTGATGAACCCCTTCACATCATGTTACCTGGAGTCCTTGGAAATCAGAGACAAGCTTCATGCCTCCTCCTAATTTTGTTTATGGTTTGAATGGTACAGTACTGGGGAGAATTAGATGTAAAGAATTTGTTTTTTACACAGCTGTGCTGGCACCTACTCACCATAGATATAGAGTGAAAATCCACATAGATTGGTTCATGAGTTTTACTCGATGAGGAGTTCACATACATGCCAGTAAAGACTCTGGTGTTAATAGTAGTTGTTATTTATATATGACAGGAATTTGTCAATGCCCTTTTACAAAGAAAGCACAATTAGAGTATGCCCTTATATCCAGCTCAAAACTGTTTACTTTGAATTAATTATTGAACACAAAGTATTTCTTGCTCTTGAATAAAATAAGAGTGCCCTCTTGGAAGGATACTTCATGGGCACTCTACAAATGGCCGGGAATGAGGACCAATGCAGGGCTTGAAACAAACCGTGAATGTTTGCACCCATGGAAAACAACACCAATTTGACTGGCTATGGAATTTTATTTATGTTTGCTTTATTTGAGTATTTTGATTCTTAGTTTTTAGGCAATCCTGGATATACTTCCACTAAACTGAGACCAGTATGAAAGAATGAACGACCCCCTGTTATCCTGTCACCCCTAAAGAGCTAGCCCAGCACCTGACAGCCACTGGATAATCAATATCTGGTAATAGCATGAGTCAAACAGAATTTAAATACAACTTAAATGGTTATTTTCCCAAAAATATGATTAAGGACTCCACATTTTTTAAAAACCTCATCTTTTATTTTTTGTAGAACATGTCACATAAAATGTGTGCATGATGTGTGAATTCCATCTATTTATTTATAAGCATCAGAGTCTTGAAAAAGCTTGCTCTAGATTTCCATAAAGTCTTCAGTCAGACTTCTTTTGGCACACAGCTTTAGTGTCTGCATTCAGAGGTGGTCATAAAATTTCTGTACACACGCTCAAACAGCAGGGCTATCAGCTAATTGCTGCTTCAATCAGCCACCTGTGCCCCCAGAAGCTGAGCCGGCACAAATGGACGCTGGCAAATAAAATACGAAATTGCCAAAAGGGCCACCACAGGCAGAAGACATCTCTCCAGATCCATATCACATGGATCTTATCAAAGCATAGCGTGGAAAAAAAAAAAAAAACATAGCGTGGAAACATGGAACAGTAATAATAATGCAACATCTAGCTCTGCAATCTAAATACACTCCACTGTAAACAGTCACATGATGTAAAACAGTACTATTGTTAACCAAATATGAAGTCACAATGAGGCAAAATTGGCAAATTGAAAATCAAATAACAATTTTAAAACAAAATTTCCTTGGATATATTACATTTATATTCAAGAAATGGGTGAATGCATGCAAACGTGTGAAATATGAGGGAAAAGATTGACTCCTTTCACAGAAGCACCTATGCCCAGAATGTGGGACATCATGCCTTCTATTTCAAGGTATTTCTAGGTAGCTCTTTGAATGCTTTTTGTAACCAACAAGTTTCTTATCTTATATGAATTTTACAGACAATTTTAGAATAAACTTTAACCTTCTAGCAAGAGGAAACGCTTGAGATTTAAAACTCCTTCTCATCCTGACTCAAAGTATTACCATTACCCTAAAGGCACCGTGGTTTAATTTAAGCGGTCAGTTACCCACTGGCAAAATTTTTCTTTCTCCTACTCCCTAGCTCAAACTTTAGTGTCCTGAAAGAATACTTCACAGAATGGAACACCCTAAATGAGATTTTTTGACAGTTTCAGGAGTCACTTATGGCTTTGTAAAGAGTAATTTAGACCCTGAACTATTTTTGCCATATGTGCAGACCTTACAGGTTTTAACCCTTTTTAAATGAAAAAATAACTGAGTTTAAAAAAAAAGGTCCAGTTGAATTTTTAGCTGTGAAAGTCATAAGAATATAAACTCAATTATTTTATTGTTTAATTTTTTAAATTTTAATTTATTTTGTTTAAAAAGCCCAAATAGTACATATATGTGGCTGTTAAATGAATGATTGGTAATGTTCTCTTAATTTAATTTTGAAAAGCATGTTTTAGAATGTCAAGCTCTTTTTCCTCTGCAATCACAGAATTACAGCTCCCTTTGTATAGTATTTGTATTGTATTGAACCTTCTATTGTATATGGCGTGTAGATCACCCCTCATGAGTTGCATATACTTCAGTCACTTTATGTAGAAATAGGACTAAAAATATTTCCATCATAGGATGTTGAGAGACTTAAACAAGGAAAAATAAATAAATAAAACAGCCAACTACTCCACGTTCAAAAATTTCAATTTCTCACTCCCTTACATCTTTTAGTTATGGTTGCATATTGAGAGTCTGTGTAGATTAACTCTCTCTGGAATGGTATAATGTGGGGAAAAAAATCAGCTTCCCTAATATCAGTAAATATCCATAGAGGGCTTCTTTTTTAACTAGCGATTGTTCCAAATATTTTACACTAAATAATCTTTTTAGCCCTCCAAGTCTCCCTTGGAGACAGATGTTAATCGTGTCCCCATTTTGCAGAAGAGACAGCGAGGTACAAGGACAGAAGAGGTCCTAAACCTACAGAGCTGGTAAGGGGTAGGGCCTGGGTCTGACCCACGTGGTATACATGCAGGGACTGAACTCCTATCTGTGATACCCTACTTCCACACTATAGATAGGGAAAATAAACTCTTGTCTCTAAACATTGAAGAAAAAAAAAAGAAATCATGAGAACCGAAATCAATGGTAAACTTCTCGGCAGTTTACCATTCCAGTACGATTTCTTCCCTACTAACCCGTGCCGCATGGCCTTACCCTTAGCATCATGCCATAGATTCTGAACGATCAAAGCATTTCAGAAATTCTGAAGCCCTACAGCAATGTAATCCCTTCTGAGAGGGATGGCCATCACTGGCCCATAAATTCTAAGCAATCCTACTGGGAAAAAATGAGAAATGATTACATTGGACATGGGGGAAATGCCTTTAGCTCAAAATCTGGGCTTTCTGTATATATACAAAGTACAGATTAAACCTCCTTTTGCTCTGTCCAAAAGAAGCACTTGCTTAGACACTCAGCTTTTCCACTTAGACAAGATGAAGAGCTAAGTGAATACAGCTGGAAGCTAAACCGTTTGCTCCAGATGGCATAGATATTTCAGACCTGTCGTTCTGAGGCAATGGCAGTGCACAGAATTTTACTCTAGGAGAAAGCAGTAGCGTGTTTGGGAGGGCGACACTCACTTCTTTGGTATATGAACAAAAGGCACGCCAAGTTAAGGAAGTATCTGTGCTCACAAAGTGGAGTACAGAAATGGGGCAGTCATCGGCCCAATCACACTGAAAAAAGTGTGCCTTTGAATCAAAGATAGGATTCTTTTGAGCCTCCCTCTTTTTTCTTTTTTGCTTTAATAATCTGTTCGATTGCTTTTTGATTACTTATTTAAATTATCTTATGTAGAACAAGCATTATGAAAATATTTGCAAAATTGTGTGCGTGTGTTTCATTTTAGCTGCGTCCCTATACTGTTTTTTGGGTGCCGTGTGAGAGTGGAAGGATGAAATCCTCATCCTCTGGCTTCCAGGGCTCTATGTCGTTGAAGACCTGTCCCCATGCCGGCAGTGACATGGTCGCATTGCCCCCCCATGTGGTTTTGATCCCATAGCTGATGTGCACATCCTGTCCAGGATACAGGAGAGCTTCCATGCAGGTGGAGGATAGATATCGCGTAGGAGGTGCGTACCTCCTTCCTCCCCATCTTAACCACAGCACCCCAGTGTCCCTCCAAACTGCAACGAGAGCAGCAAAAATGCCATGGCCCCACATCACTGCTACTTCACTGACTCACATATTTGGAAACATATGATATCCTGAACACGATAACATGTTATTCCAGCTTCTTGAATCATCCTCAGCCTTAGCCGGCCACTGTCCCATCTCTGTGAACTTTTCTTTCCAAACCTGTAAATGAAGGAAGAGTAACAATTGACCGAACTTACTGTTTTAGCTGTGATGTCCTCTAACTTTCCTTCACAGAGGGTGGAGTGGCCCCTGGACTTCTGGAATTACCGGATTTGGGTTCATGCAACCCGTCCTTCCTCTGGCCCACACCCACGGCATGTCTAGGATGAAACTTCCATTCTGGTCCTTTTGCTGTCGCAGGTCTCCTGCAATTGCCCTGAATATCCCAAAGACAAAAGTGATATTTTATTACCAGGATTATTATTATTAATTCCACCAGAGTTAATATACAGTGCTATGTTAGTCTCCAGTGAACAACATAGTGATTCGACGCTCTATACATTACTCGGTGCTCATCAGAAGTGTACTCTTTATTTCTCATCACCTATTTTATCCATCCCCCAAACCACCAGTTTGTTCCCTGAAGTTAAGAGTCTGTGTTTTGGCTTCTCTCGTTTTGTTTTCTTGGTTCGTTTGTTCCATTCCTTAAATTCCACATAAGAGTGAAATCATACAGTATTTGTCTTTCTTTGACTGATTTATTTCACTTAGCGTAATAGTTCCAACCATGTTGTTGCAAAATGGCACCATTTCATTCTTTTTATGGCTGAGTAACTTTCTCTTGTATATATACCACTTCTTCTTTATCCATTCATCAGTCAATGGACCCTTGGGCTCTTTCCATAGTGTGGCTATTGTTGATAATGCTACCATAAACATAGAGATGCACATATCTTTTTTAATTAGTGCTTTTATATTCTTTGGGTAAATATTCAGTAGTGGGGTCTGGGTCATACGGTAGCTCTATCTTTAATTTCTTGAGGAAGCTCCATACTGTTTCCCAGAGTGGCTGCACCAGCCTTTGGAGCCTTTTGGCTCCACCAAAAGTGCAGGAGGGCTCCCCTTTCTCCACATCCTTGCCACCTGTTGTTTCTTGTGTTGTTGATGTTAGTCATTCTAACAGGCATAAGGTGATATCTCATCGTGGTTTGATTTGCATTTCCCTGATGATGAGTGACACTGAGCATCTTTTCATGTGTCTGATGGCCATCTCTATGTCCTCTTTGAAAAATGTCTGTTCATGTCTTATGCCCATTTTTAAAATTGGATTATTTCGGGGTATTTTTGGTGTTGAATTGTATAAGTTCTTTATATATTTTGGATACAGGCCTCTCTGTTTTAAAAGATAGATATTTATTAGGAAATAGAAGAAATGCTTCATCTGTGATGGAGGTGTGTTTCTTGCTACTGTGGATGTTAAGCAGCATCTGGGAGAGCCTCAGCAAGGAGAAGCCAACATCCACTCACTAGTCCATTCTGGCCCTTGGCTTCCCGTTTGTTTCCTTTCTGTCAGTAATAGGCATATGAGTGTTACAGTTTTCAGATGCTGGAGCCATGATTTGGCAGTGGATAATGATGAAGTTTTGGAATATAGGTGAGGTCCAGAGCCTACAACCAAGAAAGAATTCTTGAGATGGTTTTGGTGAAAAATGGTGGTTTTATTAAAGCACAGGGACAGGACCCAAGAGCAGGAAGAGCTGCTGCCCCTGGCCTGTGAGAGGTGGCTGATTATACACCCAGGATTTGGGGGAGGTAAGCAAAAGGGAGATTCCAAAAGGATTGTCATCTGCTCTTGAGGGCCTACAAGATATTGGAGGCTTTGCCATCGTCAAGATTGCTTTTCCCTCTAGCAAGGCATTAACATTAAGACAATTGGAAGCTTCCTGATGAATGTCACATATATCCCATCCTGGGGGTGGGGGGGTGGGATATCAGCTGGGCTTTGTCCTCAATTAGCCAAGCTCCCCCATCAGATCCTATGAATACACATAAGACAAAGGCCACATGTAGCTATAACTAGATTGGAAAATTCATTGAAACTAATTGCAGAACTTTGTAGATAAGCAAATTTTTTTAGGAAAATAATGCAGTATTTCTGATTGTGAATGAATGCTGTCTGCATAAATACACAAGCTAACCCTTATTAATGGCTGTGGGGTTGTTTGAGCAGCTCCCAAGGTTTGTCACATTGTAATTCAATGTGTGTTTAGTGTTTATTTTTACAAATTTCCTGGCTTCCCGAATTTGGGCAAGTTACTATTCATGACCTTGAAGGTCATGACCTCGAATATTCATGACCTTGAAGATTCCAAGTTTTGTCTGTGTCCACATTTCCAAGCACATCTCTATGTGCATCTCTCAGGTGCATATAGTGCATCCTCATTAGATGTGAGCTATCTGGATCTTTCTGAGTCAGTCAATATCATGGTACCTATGTGGGAGTGTCTTCAAAGTCATCATTATCTACTCCTATCACTGTACAAATGAGGGAATGTCTTAAATGTTCCACTTTGAATTATAACTCAGTATATTTTAATATGCTTGTACTTTTCAATTCAAAATAATATCCTCTGATTTATTTCATTTTATTTTCAAGTACATAAATTCATTTGCTTCTCAAATGTTATATTCATAGGCATTTCTTTGTATTTTCCATTAGTTAACAGAATACTATGTATATTTTGAGAAAAAGCTATTTATGGGCAAAATATTGGAGTTACTACTTTTTTGCCTTATTTTAAGTTTTAAAATATATTCATATCTTTTTGATCGTATAAGACTCTTAAGGACTTAGGTAACATTTCTGCTTATTGAAAATGTTCTTAGTTTGTGTACCCTCTTTGTGATTCATTTTCTTCTTGAGCAAATTCTTTTTTTTTTCCTTGAGCAAATTCTAAATTTGTTACATTATGATCACTTTTTCTATATATAATACTAATTGCTAGCCATTAAGATCCTAGAGATGGTGAGAATTCTGGTTCAATATTTATCCTTTTTTTTTTTGTTTTGTTTTAGTTTCTCCTGTGAGATATGATATTTACTATTTTCATTATGCAGGTAGAAGTTTACTTTTCAAAATAGAAGCATTTATTTCCTTTGATCAACTTCTTAATAGGCCATTGAGAACCTCGGGATATTTTTTTCTCATTCTATTCCCCTTAATAGGTATTATATTTATTAGAACCACCTCTCAGTATCTACCAGGATCTCAATTCTACAGATTCCTTTTTATGGAGCAAAAGATCAAAACTTTCTTTCCTGTGTAATGATTCCAATTCAGCAATGAATTTTATACATTATTTTCTTTGCCTACATATATTCACAATGCTAAAAAATAATAATAATAAGAGAAATAAGGACAATTTCTTGCAAAAATGTATTAATCAGTCTTTACAAATCAGTGACAACAGGGGAGGACCTCTTGTTTCTTGAAACTGCAGGGAGCTGGGGTGTTGGGCTCCCAGATAATTGCATGTCTCCTATCAAGTCTTCCCCCTTAATGCTCTATGGATGGCTGCTTGAGCTGCTCCTGGAACACCACAAATCTAAATTAGCCTGAACTACAACAGAGGTTCTGGGAGTTACATCATGAGTGTAGAGAAGAACTCAAAAATATCTCTATTTCAGGAGGCCTTATCTTAATTATTTTTCTTATCAATGTATGCATAACAATTTCAAACACACGACAAGGCTTTCAGGCAGATCAGCTTGCTTCCTCTGTCTGTGTAGCTCCTTCCACAAGATTCTAGACAACACCTGCTCCCCCACCCGTGCCGCAGGGAGATCTATTTCACTTGCATTTTATTTTTCTGTGGATGCCAGTTACCACATCTAGATCCACAAATATGACATAAAATGATCAAAACTATTCCTTTACAGCAGCAAAATACTGCAGCACATAGAATGGCTAACCTCATGGGTTGGAAAAGGGAGATGATCCAATCCACCCTTTGGCTCACTGGCGCAATACAAAACATGCAAATAGTCATGGCTATCAAGCCAAAACAAACAAATAAAAAAGATGCCAACAATAAATGCAGGTTTGTGAACTTCTTTGGGGAAGGTAATGCTATGTTAACTTGAGGAACTGAAGGACTACTGGTGATTTTCCTATCATGGTAGAGAATGAAAAGCTGTAAAGAAAGTAGTTTCCCTGAATTGATTGGTTAGATGAGTATCTATTATTTCTCTATTTAGACAACCCCATGGGTATTGGGAGGAACTCCTAACTCTCCGTGGAGACTGAAGAGAATGAATGTTCTTCTCTTTCTTCTGGTCAGTGCATTGAAAGTAAAGTAAAATATATTAAACTGAAAATTTTGTTTCATCCATGACCTTTTACACGACACAAATGAAATGACCTCTTGGCCAATCTAGTCTCCCAATTTAAAATAAAAGCAATGAGACTCTCATTCGGTCCCTTGTCTTTCAGTGAAATAGAGGGTAACCAGAGGCAGGCGGGCTCAACAGCATAGGCAGAAAGGAGCCTAGGAAGAATGATTGTCAACCAGCATGTTGATGTTAATGATAGCCCGATGAGTCTCTTGTGACCTTTTGCTTACAAGATTAGTCCAATGACACACAAATGTAGATTTAAAAAAAAATCAGAAATGTACTTTTCTCACATTAAGGGAAGGAAAAAAAAAGCACATACTTAAAAGACATCAGCAGTACCATAATATTGGATTGATTGATTGATTGATTTTAGTGCTTTTGACCCTCTTCCTCCCAGTAAGTATTGCTTTTGGATAATATGTTAAATTTGATTACCAAAAAATAACAACAAAAAACTATTAAGAAGACAAGCCATAAACTGAGGAGGTCAGAGGAGGGCAGAAATATTTGCAAAAAACACATTTGATAAAGGACCACCATCTGATATATAAAACGAATTCTTAAAACTCAACAATAAGAAAAAAAAAAAAAAACGGTTAAACACGGACAGAAGACCTGAGTAGACACCTTACCAAAGAAGACACTCAGATGGCAAATAAACACATGGAAAGATGCTCCATATCTTGTGCCATCAGGGGATTGGAAATTAAAACAACAGTGAGGTACGACTACACACCTACCAGAGTGGTGAATTCCAGACCCCTCAGGACACCAAACGCTGGCGAGGATGTAGAACGAACCACAGGAACTCTCTCGCTCATCTCTGGGGGGGAAGGCAAAATGGTGCAGCCACTTCAAAAGACAGTTTGGTGAAATTGCTGGATCATATAGTAAATCCATTTTTAATTTTTTGAGAACCATCACACTGTTTTCCCATCATTTAACACTCCTACCAACAGGACAAAGATTTTAATTCCTCTACATTCTTGGTAACACTTGCCATTTCCTGTTTTGTTTTCCATAATAACCGTTCTAATGAGTGTGAGTGACTCAAGTCTACGAAAGCAAACCTCAAGCATCAGATTGTTTTTATAACTATCCTTGACTTTTGGAAGAGATTTTTTTTAATGTAGAAAGTTAATGTTAATCATTAACTTATGATTTCCAGGCATTTAAACTGTAATTCATTTATCCAATTGATATTTTGTAAAACTACCCAACTGCATATAGTAGCCATAATATTTTTATTTTTTTTATTTTTATTTTTTAATGTTTATTTATTTATGATAGTCACACACAGAGAGAGAGAGAGAGAGAGAGGCAGAGACACAGGCAGAGGGAGAAGCAGGCTCCATGCACCGGGAGCCCGATGTGGGATTCGATCCCGGGTCTCCAGGATCGCGCCCTGGGCCAAAGGCAGGCGCCAAACCGCTGCGCCACCCAGGGATCCCGCCATAATATTTTTAATACATTTCTATAACTTTTACAAATGGTATGCCCAATAAATTCAGCCAATTATATAGAAATTGAAACCAAGGAAATTAAAAACAGATTTTTCTTCTAAGCCTGGTTTAGGCAGTTCTGAGTCTCATGACAATTTTGAAAGGAGATATGAGAATAAGATATTTTTTTCATTTATCTTTGGTTATAATTGAAGCAGATCATGTCTCATTACTTTCAGTTTCATGTCAGTTTTGACAATGAAGTTATGCCAAGGTCTGAGATTTTTTGGTCATCAGGGAAATCCAGTGGATATTCCTGTTTTTGTTTTTGTTTGTTTGTTTGTTTCTTGTTTTTAATTCTTTTTTCTTTTTAAGGTTTTATTCATTTATTCAGGAGAGACACAGGGAGAGAGAGACTCAGAGACATAGGTAGAGGGGGAATCAGGCTCCCTGCGGGGAGTCCCATGGGGGACTGGATCCCAGGATCCCAGGATCAGGACCTGAACCAAAGGCAGATGCTCAATCACCGAGTCATCCAGGTGTCCCCAGGGTATTACTGTTTTGAATGCTTTTAGGATTTCCATGATTTCCTTAAAAGTTTTCAATTTCAGATTGCAATTTTACCAATTCACATTTTTATTATGGGTCTGTATGTGATTTTTTTCATAGTTAGTAGACATTATGATAAAATGGAAATATTTTTACCTAAAATTAGTTTTTATGATTTTTCATTTTGGAAGCAGGAAAAAAAAAGAAGGGAAGCAAGAAATCTACCATTTCTTTCATGATTGCATCAGAGACCCTTGTAATTCAAAGGTATTTGTGAAAATAACTGTCCTGTAATCTTCAAAAGCTGCAATGTCAGGTAAGACAAAAAAAGTCTGAGGAACTAAGTCAGATTGGAAGAGACTAAAGAGGCAGGGCAGTTTAGTGCAACATATCATCTGAATTGGGTCTTCTGGCTTCTCAGAGGTTATTATTGGAACAACCAGCAAAACTTGAATGAGTCTCTAGATGAGATGGTGATAATGTATAATGTTAATTTCCTGATTCTGATGTTTGTACTTTGGTTGTGTAAGATAATGTTCTTTTTTGTAAGAATTACAGACTAAAATGTTTACCTATGATGGGACATCATGTTGGCAACTTATTTCCAAATGGCTCAGGGAAAAAAAAAAAAGAGAGAGAGAGATTCTCTGTTCTAGTCTTACAAATACCTTTACATTGAAAATTATTTCTAGGTTACAAATGATCCAGACAAGAAATTGAAGATAAAATAAAGATCTTTTATTGGACAAATAAAAAAGTATATTTTTGAAAACAGTGGAAACTTAACGTTTATCACAAACTTAATTTAAAAAGGAAAGTGATTTATTCTATTCTAAGACAACTAACCCAAAGTAATAATGGAATTTGACACTTTGATTTTCGACTTTGTATTTCATAACAGTCTGAGGATGCCCTGGGCGAGAGCTGTGTGATAAAGGACAGGCAAGATTAGACCTACATTTGGTAGGCATTTATTACATGTTGGATCATAATTGAAAAATTGACTATTCTGTTGGAAGTTCTTTAACAGGAATCTCGATAGAATATCTTGTCATTTCTGTTCCTTAAGAACATCTTGTGTGAACACTTCAACATGCAAAGCTCACATGCACCATGGAAGGGAGATATAAAAAGGAATATTAATGCTAAACCGGTGTGGGCAACAGAGGTGTGCTAGTTTGTCAGATGATAGGGGGGAATGTGGTGGCTTCAGTGGTGTCAGATCACCTAAGTGAACAATTTCCCACAGCTTGGGGACACGCATGATAAGCCCTTCCACCACAAGTGCACAATTTCCCTCTTTCCTACCACCAAATGCTAATTCACAGTCACTCTTAAGGAAAATTATTTGATAAAGATGTTGCTTAGCTCATCAGAAATATGTTACTCGATTTTTTAAAGCTATTAGTGCTTTGAATGAACAGAGGGAAATATTTCCTGCATGAACCCCATGAGCCTCTTCCAGCTTCCCCTGTCCTGTGAGTATACTTACATCACATTTCGAATCGCTTTTAGTTTTGATGTTTTCGTCTCTGATAAATTTACTTCCTGGAACATTTGTCATCGTGCTGTTCATTATGACATACGTGAATTTTTTGGGAGGATAATTTACAATGTGGACTGACTTACTGATCATTCTAATGGTAATCTGCACTCATGAATCTATGATAATTCTTTATGTCACAAAACCCTTTTGAGATACACTTACACATTTTTAAGCACATTTATTTATTCTCAGAATGAAGCACTTGGAGAAGAAACAAGGAAATTTGAATAGCAGATGCTCTGAGTTATTTCGAAGACCCATCTGAAATGAAAGGTCTTGGCAAAAGACATCCTCTGTGGGTCTGTTTCATGAGTACGTCTCTGCCACTGTCTTCTTCTGTTTCACTCATCCACATGATAGAGATCAAGGCTGCCAAAAGCTTCAAACATGGTAATGATCCAGCCTATGGTAAAGAAATTAGATAGGTCTCTTGGTCCCAACTCTGATTCCTTGGAAATGAACTTGTGGGTAGCCTAGTCCATATTAGGTGGATCCTGTTTCAGGTGATTGTAGCCTAAACACAAGACCATTATAGATGCTGGGAGTCACTCATGTGACCTTGTAGATCTGAGGAAGTGTCAGTTCTTAGTAAGAGGCTGGGGGAGGGAAGCAGGCTAATAATCCAACAGTCACTCACTATAATTATAATGGAAAACAACATTAATAGTTATGAAAACATAGCTGATTAATTAAAACATCTTTTTTAATAGCATATTCAAATTTTTATTTGTATTAAACATAGATCCTTATGGGGGCATAACATCCCCAAGTTTACATTTCTTCAGAGCTAAAGTTAATTGCAAATTCAAGTATGATCTCAAAATTCTGCAAGAAAATAAATATTGGATTTGGGGACCCAGAATTTCATACCATAAAACTCAGTCAGCTCCTTCTTTCCATTGCTCTCGGCAGAAAGCAGGATCCCGATCCAACTTTCCCAATAGACGTCTGTGTTGTGGGTAAGAGGAAAGGTAGTCATGTAGGGGGGACACATGGGAAATAACTGATGTCAGTATTGGTCTGGGTTTGACAAGCAGTGCTAGAGCTCTGAGTTTCTTAAAATCGCAGTATGTACGCTCATAACAGCATCTGTAATTCATTCCAGAGTGCAGTCGCCCCCCTCCTGAAGCTAGTCTGGCACTATTTCTTAAAGAGCTTTGTACACGGATGATTTGTTCAGTTGTGGGTGATGTCTTTGATGCTCACACCTTTGCTTTCAACAAGACAATACATCTCAAGAATCTGTAGGAGATACACCATAGGACAGAGTAGATTCTTTCTACATCTCAGGCATAGGGCATTCTGGGTTGAATCCCGTCATACCTACATAGGGTGCAACATCTGTGTGAGTATAGCTATGACATCTCTGCCAATGGTATTTCTGGGCAGAAAAGGGACATGGGATCCTAGGCACTGGCACCACTGCATTGGCTCCTGTGGACTTTGTCCTCTTGGGCTCTGAAATCCTACTGAACCTGCAGCATTTCCTTTTATTTGTTTGTGCTCTGTGAAGTGGGGTGGGGGTAGGGGGACTAGTGAAACCAAGATAACAAAATAAGAAAAGAAAACATTTCCTTAAAATCATGTGAGCTCTAGTTGTTAAAACCAACCCTCTATATTTATTCTCATTTATATAATTTTAATTTGCTTATTTTCACATTGCAGTAGATATTGCATTATATTGGTATTTCAGTTAAAATTGTTTTTGTCTTAATCCAGTGTTAAGAAGCAATATTGGACTTCTGGAAATGTCATATTATTTTCCAGGGCTTGATAAAAAGCTGTTAAATAAGAAGGAAATGGAAAAAAAAACCCCACAACATTGCAGATTATAGTACTTTCAGATATTGAAATAAATGTGAAATACATAAATAAATAAATCTCCAAAATCATAAAATTACAGAATCATCTATCTTGATCCTTTTGACCTTAAGTCTTTCATTTTGAGCTGTATCTTCAAAGCAGGAGCTGCTTCTGGAAGATTCTCCACAGAAGAAACTTCTAAAATCCTGGCAAAACTGGGCTTGCAAAGCCATCAGCAGAACATACCCTACATTATATAGCTTTTGTGATTTCTATTCCAAGATAAATCTATTTTTCCTTTTTACTTCCAAAGTAAAGATAAATTAATAGCGTTTTACAACATCCATAGATAGACTTTCTGAAACTAAGAGGACTCTAGCTAAACTTTAATTTCTATAATTATGTTCTTATACTCCTTTTATGCCATTTTTATGTACTGTTACTATTGTGCATTTCAAGTATATCTTAAAGACTTCAAATGAGAACAATTTTATTTGATTTTGAAAAATTTTCTATTTAAATTCAATTTAGTTAACACACACTGTATTATTAGTTTTAGAGGTAGAATTTAGTGATTCATCAGTTGCATGAAACACCCGCTGCTCATTACATCAGGTGCAGTTGACAACAGTCAAATTACGTTGTGATGTCTTAAATACATTGGGACTTTCAAAATATTTCCAAATAGCTAAGTAGTTTCCAGATTAATAGTAAAATTAAGTAATAAGAAGTGTATAGAAAAATATGGTTTGGAGAATGAACTGCAATTTGCTCCAGAACTCTTTGGCTGTATCCTGCAGGTTTCCTCTTCAGAGGCAGGAGGAGGTGATCATTTAAGGTTTGGAGGATGATCCAGAAGGTCCTCTGAGCTATGGGAGGTGAGGGTACCTTGGCCCGGCTTTCACAGCCCGACAGCCTGACTCAAGTTCCAGCTCCAAAATAAATCCATCTTAAGCAAGTGACTGGGCCTCTCTACCTCTGTCTCCTTTTCTATAAAGTGGAGGCTGTAATAGTCCTGGCTTTGCTGTGTCATTTCAAAGATACAGTGAAGCAGTATTTAGAAACCACAGTGTTAGACACAAATGCCTGTGAAATATTACCTGTTGTAATTGCTGGTGTAGGGAAGACGTTAGGGTTCAAAGCCGATGGCCAAGAAAGAACTCTTGGGACGTCTTTGGTGCAAAAGGGTGATTTTATTAAAGCCTGGGGCCAGGACCTGTGGGCAGGAGCAGGAAGAGCAGCCCTGGGGTCTGGGGGAGAGGCCCATTATATACTCTCAAGTTGGGAGGGTGTGAGGGAGAGGGTCAGCCTCTCAAGTATTTTGGAAACAAGGTTTGGGAAAGGCCAGTTATTATGCATTAGTAAAAACTCAGTCCTGAGACCCTTCAGATTGCTTGGGGGATGATTGCCAGCATATATCTTGGGGGGAGAGATAAAAGAAGTTTCCAAAGGAATTTTTATATGTTAAAGCAGACTCCCAGAATGGGGGGTGGGGGGGGAATCGGGCTAAGATTGCCTCTTGCCCTGAGCAGAGTATTAACATTGAGGCAGCTGAGTCCCTAGAGGAAGGTCACCCTGCCTGTTCCAAGGAAATTTAATAATGTTTCCTGTGTCTTTGCTTCCCACAACAGTTGCTAACACCCCTGATCAAATGGATGCAGCTTCATAAAAAATGACCTGAAATTGTCCAAGCAAGCCCTGAAAAACATAAGGAGTCAGCTTCTGACAAAAGAATTCAAGGAGCTTTCCATAATATTCTCCCAAATTTTTTACTGAGTCAGGAAACAAGTGAGAAGGATAAAGGCGAGATAAATGCGTGGATCACTCTTCCAATCTCAAAGGAAAAACAAAGCAGGACTAATCATACTTTGTCGTTTCTCAAACCCTGGAAGGTCCATTTGGCTAAAATAATTAAGGTCAGTAAGTTAAAGTGTCCTAGACCTTGCAATGACTTTACTTTCATAAATCTGCTCCTTCTTTTTATTTTATTTTTTTTATATTTTATTTATTTATTCATGAGAGACACAGAGAGAGAGGCAGAGACCCAGGCAGAGGGAGAAGCAGGCTCCCTGCGGGGAGCCCCATGTGAGACTCAATCCCAGGACCCTGGGTTCACGCCCTGAGCCAAAGGCAGCCGCTCAACCCCCCCAGGTGCCCCTCTGCTCCTTCTTCATCTGTCTTTCCATAACGTTTCTGAGTTTCCCTTTAACAAAACTATTTTCAATCTTGATGGAGAGGAGATCTTTTCCTGAATTTAGGACAGGATACATAATCCCTTGATACGTCAGATCCCATCCACCTCCATCAAGGCATCTGCAAAACAGGGTTTCTCACCAAGACCTGCTGTGAAGGCCCAGGGGGAAAGGGTGGGCTGGGAAGCCCATGTGAATTTGCTTCTGGTTCATTCCTTGGTGATTTGGCCTTGGCCTTGGCAGGCCTTCCGGGACTAAGTGACCAATTCCTATTCGGTAGGTGCCTGGGGCTCCAGGCCCCCTTGAATTCCTACATCTGAATGAAAGCAATGCTGGTTGCAAGTCCCAGAGGTGAACTGCGTTTCATCCTTTGATCGGGCTATTTCAGTTCCCCGCAGCCCTGCCACCTGCAGAGACAAAACGGTTCAGCCGAATCCTCATTCATTCGAACCCCAGCACAGACACTGGTGTCTCCCTGTTAAAATAAGCAAATTCTTATCAGTCAGCATCTGTTTCCCTTCCCCCCTCCACCCAAGAGCCTGTTTACCAGATTTTTCATTGAGAGACTTCCCCATGGAGTATAATTCACTTCGTTTTTGCTCATTCATAAGATTTTTTTTTTTTTACATCTCCCAGCTGCAACTATTTTAGGCAATTTTCTGAGGACTTATAATTGAATGCGACTCATTTGAATAAGGTGGTGCTGCAGCTCAAAGCAGTCAGAGCTCTTTGGAAATACAGTAAATTTACACAATATATATTTTTCGGTGGAAGAAGTATGTGATTCATTGATGAAGAAGCTTGTCAGTAACGTCTGTGCCACGTCTATTCGAAAATGACGTGGATCGTTTTTTAATATGCAAATGTCTGGAAAGGACTATTTTTTCTTTTTTTTCCTCCCCCCCTTCCCAGAAGTTGCCAGCGTGAGGAACATAATCTAGACAAAGTAAACTCATCAGTTTCATACAACACAAAATCAAATTGCTATTGCCAGGCGTTCCCATGGCAACTGCCTTCCTAAGCAAACTTCACTACAAAATATACAGCTGTTATTTTATCTCGTTGCTAAGTTCCCTTGACAAAACCACACTATAATAACCACTCACATATATGTGGTTAAAGGGGATAAAGCTCCCATGGGCCTCACATGGCTTATTTTTAAATGATAACTTAGGAATTCACCCCTCCATCTTCAGCACCGTATGGGGTTTTTCTCTTCTTTGCTTTGAAATTGTGCCATATTAGGAAAAATCTATGCAAGTCTTTAACATACATTACTGTTAGTGGTGCAGTAGAATTTTGGGGGTTGTTTTTTTTTTTCATTATCTAACAGTGAACAATATGTTAAACTACCCAGATTTCTCTTCTGATATGTCCTATCTCCACAGTAAATATATTTTCTATCATTGTTTTTTTCCAATTTTTTTTTTTTTTAGCATACCCATGACTGGACCGCTCTTTGGGTCCCAATTACCCCTGTGCGAGTTGTAAAGAGAGTTGGTGCTGCCTGTCTCTAGACAGAAACCAGTAGGAAAATTGAACTCATTTGATCAAACTGCCAAGAGCTGGGAGAGACTGCTTTACCTGACTGTATGTCCAACCCTAACATATTTTATCACCAGTGAAAACTATAAATAAACCAGAAGAAAAATAGGTCCAAGCCCTAAAGGAAAGTCAGATTCCCATGAAATATTCACAGTGAGGATCCATTCTCTCACTAGTGAGGGGACCCAGAACAGAGAGGGAGCAAGTTACATCTTCAGGAGGACAAGGGGGTCAATGCAAATCACTGTCCCAAAACAATAAAGTTGGGCTTAGTTCACAGATACACTGCTGCATTTCTTCATTACCTCCCTGTAAAATAGTGGATTTTTTTTTTTAGTTTAATTTCACTGAATTTGACAAGGAAACTGGTTGTCAGTGACCCTTACAGAAAGTTACAGCTTTCAGAAAGATTCATTCTTGGCAGTGTTTAAATGTAATATTTTATTTGCAAATGAAAGTTAAAAACAGCTTATTCTTACAGTGTTTTTCATAGAAGTCAAGCACAAAGAAAATCCTGGTTATCATTCATTGCCCTCATCAAGAGTGGGCATCGTGCCGGCCAACCCACTTCCACCCCAAAGATGGACAGGGCGAGCGTGAGCAGGGTTTTCCCTCAGTAGGCTGCAGCTGGATCCATAAGACATCTTCATTTATAAATTTAAAAAGAACCCTATTGACTTGATTTTTCTTAAAAGAAAAAAAGCCCATAAACATTAGTTTCATCATTGTCTCACATGGATTAAGATGACATCATAGTTTATATGGAGGACAAACCGACCTTCAAATTCACATCCACTTGGGTGTTTTTTCCAGATTCTTCTTGTTAAATCCTTTGATAGTCTTTCCTGCATGTTAGTGACATCAGTGCTTTGGCAGAAAGAACCCCTCATCTCTATGAGGGTCAGAATCCTATCAGGAAGCAAAAGAGGAAGCTAAAGAAGGTCAGAGGGATCAAAGGTTCTCTGAGGCGGCAGTGATTATGGGTGTACATAGTTATAGATATTTTTTGTCATCCTGGGATAGTTTTCATTTCACTGTATATGGATTTTTTTTTCCCCTTGGAACTCTTACTTGTTTTCTCCGAACTTGTGGAAAGAGCCTTACTAATAAAATCAATTTTAAGGACACTTGGGTGGCTCAATGGGTGAAGCACCTGCCTTCAGCTCAGGTCATGATCCCAAAGTCCTGGGATCGAGTCCTACATCGGGCTTCCCGCTCAGCGGGGAGCCTGCTTCTCCCTCAGCCTCTGCTGATCCCCCCCTTGTGCTCTGTCACACTCTCAAGTAAATAAATCAAATCTTTTAAAAAATAGATAAAATAAAATCAATTTTACTCACAAATTGGAAACAATATGTGTCTTGTGGGACACATCAAGCTCCCAACCCCAATGCCTTGGCTGTGCCCCATCGCCAACCTTGCCAGCACCTGCAGAGCCGTGAGCCTGTTGGGCAGCCCTCCGAACCATGCCCTGTCTCACCCAGCACCTGCACCTCAGCCCTCTCTCCCCATGTTTCTTTTCTTCTCTTTTCTTTTCATGTATAGAGTTTTCCATTTTTGGTATTCAGTTAAACAAAATACATCTTCTGTAAATGAACCCAGCACAAGGCCAACAGCAAAGAAGGAATAAAAGCATGAAAAACAGAAAGTCCAGGGTTGTGCCTTATTAGGCATCTTGGTCAGGGATGTGCCCTTCTTTACTAAGGGAAATGGGGCTTTTTGTCCTTAGACATCTGTACAGGTCCCTGTTCCTAAGCCCCAGAGTTGAATATGGAACCAAGAAACCAGCTCTGAAATGTTGAAGCATCTTTGCATATCCTTTTGGCTCATGGACTTGGAGTGCATGGGGACTCCCCTGAAGGAAGCTTTACCTCCTCTTCCCAGGAAATGATTTACTATCCCTGGGCCCCCAGGTCCTGCTTGTGAGAGGTGCCCAGTTGACTGTTCCTTCTGCTTGGTGGTGGTCGCAGTATCTTGTGCAGAGGTTAAGAGCAGGCCTGGGATAGAAAATGGGGCAGGAGACAGGCCAGTTGCTGAGAGGGTGGAATGAAGTAGTGGCTTTGTTGGATTAAAGTGGGCCTTGTTGGATTAAAGATATGCATGAAGAAAAAGTGTCGGTATAAATGTGCACCCAAGTCGTGATGGTGAGAAAAGGAAGCCTCCACTTCATCCCATGAAGTTCACTCAGGCTTAATGTGCAAAGCCAGTGGTGGCTTTGCTGCTGGGCCGAAGTCCGCCTGGTGGCTCTGCTCTCAGACCTGCCCAGGAGGGCTGCACAGCTCATCTCCACCTGCCCACCTGCCTTGAGGCAACCACAGCCTCATAATAACAATATTGTTATGTATATTTATACATATAATATGGAGGGTATATTTATATACCCTCTATAATATGAATATGTGTCTACCTACATCCCATTTACGTACTGATTTGTACCTACCTTTATTTATATATACCTTATATATGACTATGTAACTAGAAACCCAGCTGGCTTTTTTTCTTTTTTGGAAGGGAGGTGTGGTTTATTCACCATAGGAAAGTGCTTTATTGATGAGCTATCTCCGGAAACCAGAAAGACTATATACCCACTTCCCGCTACCCCCTGTCTCTCCGGGGTCTCACATTGCTCCAGCTGGAGAAGGGGTATAATTGCTTCTTGAGGTTCTAGTGCCCAAGTCTTTCCCCTTATTATGTAGGTTTACTTAGAAACTCATTAGCAATATTGTTGTTGTCGATTTTCAGAAATGCTGTAGCTACTTAATAACAGTTATTGGTGAAGAGGTATGGGGGGAGATATCTATATATATCTATATTTATATCTATATTCCCTCTGACCTTTTATATATATATTCATCATGGTTTGTATCAGTTAGAAAAGTCTCTGCCATGCTGCAATAACAAATAGCCCCAAACATTTGGGAAAGGGAAGGTTACTTTTCCCCTTCCTCATCTAAATTCTCCTGCAAGTCCAGATGATGCTAATTTGTTCATGACAAAATGTAAGCCTCATCTTTAACCCACTTTCTTTCCTCTATCCTTAATATGGAAGTCAATAGTCAAATCTGTTCGAATCTGAATCCTTCACTGTCTCTTAGCTCTATTGACTGGTTTCTATCCACCCCACTGCTAGCACTATTTCAGATCAACATCATATGCCAACCATATTGTCCCCCCATAGTGGCACCTGCTTCTAATCTTTCCACAGCTCTTCCTGCCATCCACACCCACAGTACATGTCCAGTGATTTTACATACGCACCACTGGCCTAGGTCTTCAGGATGGTGTCTTATGGTACTTACTCATGAGGTGTGCAGATTCTGAGCAAGCTGGCTACCCCAGCATTCCTTTTTACTCATTTCCATCCTTCTCCATGGGACTGATGACTTTCTGTTTGTCCACAGTATTTTGCTTTCTCAGGCCTCCATAAAGACTGTATCTTCTCTGTAGTATTATTTGTTGTTCGTTAATATGATTAACTCCTAATCATTTAGCTATCTTGGAGTTCACTTCCTCCAGAAATCCTGTCTTAACTCCCTGAACACTGATCCTTATTACAGCATTTATAAGGCTGGAGTTAAGAGTCTGCTACTGCATCTGTATTCCCCAAGGCCAGGATAGAGCAGGGACTCTGTCTTGTTTGCCACCAGATTGCTCTGCCTGGCACAGTACGTTAGCCTTAGTAGACAGTCAATAAATGTTCATTGATTTTAAAAGAATGGGATATCCTAATCCTAACTCAGTTAAAATGTGATATAGAAGAAACTATTTTGCCTTCATGAAATACCCTATCTTGGTGAGCAAAACCACTTTAATATCTATTGAGTACTGCAAGAAAAATGTAAAAGGTATATTTTAGAATTATATCTATTCATCTCTATTAATCCAAAAATGCAACCACTTTCTAGAAATTAAGAATTTGCATACTTATAAGAGGATATTTCAGAATATTTCATAATTCTGTGTCTACCACAATTTTAGTATTATCAATTTAATCTATAATTCAGGTATTTATTTTCCAAATGACTGTATCATATAATTTTCAAAATGGTAAACTGGCTTAGGGTTTTCTTAGGTTTTTGTATGTCCTTCGTTACTGTCAATAGCAATGCAATCTTTTATTCATTCATTTATTCATATATTCATCCAATATTCAGTAGGAACTGTGGGAAATATGAATGAGAATAATGTATGGTCCTTCCCTAAAATTATAATTTAGTTGTGGAGGTAGTCAGGTATCAGCAAAATATAAACAGAGAGGATAATACTCTTGTAAAGTAATAAACACAGTACTGGAGAATGTCAGAGGAGAGATTTTGAAAATGTTCACAAAAGATGACATCTCAACTGCAGTGTGATGACCAAATCTTTCTTTCCATAAATAGAAAGAGAAGATGGTGTTTTGTGGGTGAGGGTATAGGGTGAGTCAAAGCAAGGTGGTCCCAACATCCGGGAAGAAGAGTGGAGTCCAGTGTGACAGAATGATAAGATGTGATGTTATGGGGGAAATGAGGGGAAACTAAAGAGCTGTTTCCAAATGATGAACTGACATCAACACCAATGAATCATTTGTCTTTATCATCTCTTCAATGGAAATCCACTGAAGGCTTTTGAAGCATGAAAATGTCCTGAAATTTAAAAACATAAATGCAACATGAAGCTGAATGAGAGAGCCTGAATTGGAGGCCTCAGCTGTGAGACTCAGGGACACGAAGGATGATGAAATGACCAAGTGTGGGAGGGGCAATGAAGCTGCCAAGGGGAGTATAGAATATGGCAACAACAACAACGATGAAAACCACTTGGGTCTGAAATCCACAAAGATTTGTGCTCATGAAGCTGGAATAGAGAATGAGGGGATCAGAAATATAAAAAATAACTTTAATTTTGATATTCCTGAACTGTTCTTCCTAGACATAGTACATACTCCTAGCAAAAGCATAGTCACTGAAATAAAATGAGACATTGCCCCATGCTCCACCAAACATATTTTCACAGACCATGGTGGGTATGCATACCACGCCCCCAGAAACAGTTGAGTATTGTTTTCTTGTACTGAAATTTACATTTTATGCCTAATAGTTTTTTTATGTGTGTATATGCTATTTCCCCAAAATAATTTATCTCTTTCCAAAGAAAATAAGTGTTCTAGTTGGTAATGATCACTTGGAAGCTTGATGCCATAAGTTATGTATTTTATTTTTAAAATATTTATTTATTTATTTATTTGTTCGTTTGTTTGTTTGTTTATTTTAGAGAGAGACTGTGTGAGAAAGGAGAGGGACAGAGGGAGAGGGAGAAAGAAAATCTCAAGCAGACTCCCCACTGACTGTGGAGCCCAATGCAGAGCTAAATCTCAAGACCCCAAGATCATGACCTGAGTTGAAATCAAGAGTCAGACGCTCAACTAACTGAGCCACTCAGCACCTCTCAAGTTAAGTTTTAAGCAGTATATTAGTGAGTTCAGAATCAGAAATTGAGCTTTGTCATATAGGCAAAAGAAACATGTGGAGATTTTCATGAGATAGTCAGATATTTGGGTCTAGATTCATAGAATGAATATGGTTCAGAATATAAGTCACCAGTTACTATAAATTTATGTATTGCATAATGTCTCATAGATAGGTCATCATTAAATGCTTTGACTGCCAATAACATTAATAAAAACTTGAGGTAGTAGAGATGGTCTAAAATCTTGTGGTTCTCCAAGTCAGTTTTAAGCATTGATATTTTATTGATTCCAGAAAAAACTTCATGTAAAATCTCTGTTCGATGCTACAGTACTCAAGATGTAGACATTTACAGCCTTAGAATAGTACCCTGGAGAGAAATTTGCCAAGAACTAATAATCAAGATGTTATACACTCAGCCAACTGTGATCTTTATTAGACAGTAGGATCATGAACTATATTTCCTATTTCAGGACCTACAATAAAGATTCTTTTCAAACTTGTAATAAGAAATTATTCTGTTCACTCCATAGAATGATAGAAGAAAATTTATGTTTGAAAAATATTTCATATTCTGTGTATTTAGAAGCACATCTAAATCGTCATTTAAGGCACTGGCAATGTGCAGTGTAATAAAAAATAATAAATTCACGTGAGCCACACTGTTACTTTATCCCAGAGGGAAATACACTAAATATAAAAGAGGTAATAGAGCATACATGCTATTCTTACAATTAGTGAAATCAGTTGAAGAGCAAATTAACAGGACTTTTTTTTGACATTATAGACATATTCCTATATGTTTTAAATATATTTTTTAAAGATGATAAGGGCAGGAAATCACTTTGATGCAGTTGGTTATGGATACAAAAAAAGAGATCCTCAAAGCAATGTAGGAAATAAAATGAGATGGACATTTGGAATGAATTGAGAAACGTAGAGACAATCTGGTTTCTAAAAGTGAATTAACTTAGTGATAAATGTAGCCTTATGGGAAATACATATTTATGTCTATTTAGAGAGAGACTTGCACACGGAAAAACTAAACCCTTGGCACACCGCCTCATGACTACACAGCCAAGGACATTAAAGCATTTATCCGCCTCTGTTTCCCAGTCCACAACCTTCACTGTGTAGAAGTAGGAAAGTAAACGCCTGCATCCCTCAGAAGCTACTCCTACCTTCACTACTGTGCAAAGCTAGTTGCGCCCGGTCCTCCTGTGAGGACCCAACTAGGGTTGGTCTAGGACCTGTATCAGGTTAAATTTAGCCTGACTTTCTTGAGAAGCAGGAAGCCTTGAACATGCATTAGGATGACGGAGGTATACTGTTTAAATGTGGTGTCGTCTCTGTTGAGTTTGCCAGTGCCTACCTGAGTGCCATCCAGAGCCCACTGTTCTTTTTCTTTTTTTCCTCTGAACTTAATTCCCAAGGCATATATTTATAGTAGCTTGCCAATATGTTCAGGTTTGGCGATGAGGATGTGTTGAGAGTATTATTATAGTTATAAAATAAAACAGAAACAGAAGCGGTGAATCCTTATTAGCAAGTGGCTCCTCCACGGGCAAGTAAGGTTGGCAGAAGGTCCAAAGCAGTCCTTGTCGTGACAAGTAATCAAACACATACAACACATGTACTTGATGAAATAAATACTTTCGGAATATTAAAATAAACCGCAAAAGAAAGTGAAGAAGCAGAGAGAAATGCAGATGCCTGAGGCCCATCCTGTAGTCTTAGCACTCCTCACCCAGTGCATCCATCCAAATGCTTGCAAGCCCTGCAGAGAGCCCTCCCTTCTGCTTGGTCTTCCTGAACCTGAACCCTGCTCCGTTCACAACCTCCCTGCTCCTCCTCAGCTCCCATACTGGTACCAATCTATGAGCTTTCTAATTAGAAAACTAAAGTCTTTCTCCACCACTTTTTAAAAACATGACTCTTTACCATTGAACACACTTTACTGGATCCTCTTCTTCTGTAGAAGACCCATTTTGTGTCTCAGGGGGGTTTTCATAATCTGGTTCCTGGAATTCTTGCCACTCCCAGATGGAGACCCCATCCTCCAGGCTCGTTGGACTAATTTCATTTCATGGAATCTACCACAGTCTCACATCCCTGTTTTCCCCCCACTGAGTGTTTAGTCTCCTTCTTCATCCTGCTAACTCCAAAGTCAGGACGCAATTCATGAGTCACCTCCTTCAGGAAGTCATCCCTGGCCCACCGCCCATGCTTTGCCTGTGTCCCTGTGTCGTGGGCACATTCAAAGAGTATTTTGTGCAGTTAGTCCATTTGGATACCTCTTTTCACTGACTTGATGTACATGTGAATCAAATTTATCCAAATCAGCAATGCTGTCCACGATTGATAAAATTAGATAGGTTTCACATGTAGACCACAAAACGCAGTTCCACTGTATGACGACTACTATTTGAACTTGATTCATGATCTAGTTTTTAAGCCTTTGGATCCATCTCAAAATTGCGTTATGGATTTAGAAATACTTTGTTGTCATGTTTTTACTGTTATAAATGATTTAATTCGGTATGTAGAAATTACTTTTCTTTGAAGGACTATATCTGAGTGAAATATATGAGTACTGTTCCAGTGTAACAAGTCCGAGGGAGTGTGTTTAAACAATATAAAATTAAGTAATGGGGGGGTTAATTTGGAAAAAGATTACATGAAAGATGAAAAAGAAGTAGATCAAAGCAGATTTCAAGGATACATAAACAAAAGAACACAAAGAAAATTGGCCAAATGATCAACAGGATTATACAAGAAATAGGAAAAAGACTAAAGGAACTAGAAAAAAAAAAAAAACCCAGACATACAAGATATTTGGTATGAGGAAAAAAACTGAAATAAAAGCAAATTGGATGACAAAACAAAAAATAGAAAGCATTGTTAATGCAATAGCGACAAAATCCTGTTCTCTCCTGCAGGATAATATATAAAATATTCAGAAAATAGTTTCTGACAGTAATAGAAATAGAACAAAGTTTTGTTCTGGCTTACTTTTAGTGAAAGTCTAAATGTAACATGACAAGGTTTCTTCTACTAATCATTTTCTAGACTATCTAGCATCCATGGTGAGGGACAGATCACAATTTGCTCAAACTATTGTTGATTTTAAATGTCTTGTAATGTCTATTTTTCCCCAAAATATCTAAATGTCTTTTAATATTCCTATGATAGGAGCCGTGCATGACCCAATTTCATGCCCACAATTGCATATATTTTTGACAGTTTTATTAATTGATAAATCTCTAGGGACAAGAAGAAAATGGGGCACAGATTAGGTGCTTAATTAATACATTTTTATTAAGTGAATTTTATTTTATAGCCATACTCATTTCATCTTTGGCATTAACTGTAGTAAAGGCAACTCCCAGGAAGACAGAAAAGAAAGTAATGAAACCACACTTCTTTGTACTTCTTTAGTTAAAAGAAACGAGATGGTTAGATCATTCTATTTCTGTAGCGATAAAACAAAAACACCACTATAAGCTAGCTCCGACTTTCCTATTATGAGTCACTTTAATGACAGGGCCTTCCACCTTGAAGTAGTTGGTTAGTACCAATCGCTTCAAAAAGTCAGTCTGTCCTTCTTTAGGGTGAGTGAAGCTGTGTGGGGGGTCTTACTGCTGCCTCGGGTACTGGTACCGTCTCTCGCAACACCTGTCATCAAGCTATGCTGCTCTTCTTTTTTTTTTTTTTTCTTTTTATAAATTTATTTTTTATTGGTGTTCGATTTGCCAACATATGGAATAACACCCAGTGCTCATCCCATCAAGTGCCCCCTCAGTGCCCGTCACCCAGTCACCCCCACCCCTTGCCCACCTCCCCTTCTACCACCCCTTGTTTGTTTCCCAGAGTTAGGAGTCTTTCATGTTCTGTCTCCCTTTCTGATATTTCCCACTTATTTTTTCTCCTTTCCCCTTTATGGCCATACCATCCTGAATGCGCCCCATCTCATCTGCTGCTCTTCATTCTTAAACACAGATCCTGTTTTCCCATGAAAGTGCAGGTGGTTTGGTTATTTAGCCTATGTTTGTTTGTTTGTTTGTTTGTTTATTTATTTATTTATTTATTTATTTATTTATTTATTTATTTATGTGTAGTCTTGCTCAGTCTAACTTAGATGTGTTTTAATTTTTTGCTTTGGATGCATGTAACAGATAGACACTCACACTAGCCCAACTAAAACACGGGTTTAATGCAAGAATGCCTCAAGGCCACAAAATCTAGTCTCATTCAGGCATCTCTCCACAGAGACAAATACAACTCCTGAGCCCCATTTCCAATTTCCAATTCTCAAAAAATTAAATGTGAATGTAAATATAAATATGCTTAATGGGTCCTGTGATCTACTTCATCTTTGTGCCTGTCGTCCTAGAATTCTGGGTGGTCTGCTCACTGACTGCTGTTGAGCTGGATGCCCACTCCTATTCTGATAACTGTACCTGGGCTGAATTTGTTCCTGATACGTAGAATGTGGCAGTAAAACAAGCCAGGCATTGCACGAGCAGGTCTGCCCTAGAAAGCAGGGTGAGGACACTTCACTCTGGTGCATATTGAATACTAGAGATGCTCTTGCTAATACTGAGCACATGATGATGACACATACTCCTTTATTTATCCACTTACTCCGCAAATACTTGTCGAATGAATTCCACTCTCAACAGGCATCAGATTAGGCATTAGGGATGCATAACTGATTAAAAACAGGCAAGTAACCTAATTCCCTAACTCCTCAGCGCTGGGTAGGGACAGATATTTATTAATGAAAATACAAACAGGATAAGTGCAGACGATGATAAGTTGTATAAGGAAATAAACAGAATAACATTATAAAGCAAGGGTCAGCAATTTTTTTTCCATGTGGAAAATATGTTAGGCATTGCAAGATATACTGTCATTGTTAAAATTGCTCAACTTTGCCATTTTAGGATGAAAGCAGCCACAGGCAGTGGGTATAGCTGTATTCAAAAAAAATATATGTATATATATAATTTTTTTTAAGAAAAAATCAGGTGGTGGGCTTGATTTAGTCTGAGAGCCATAATATGCTGAGCCAGTCACAGAGAATAACAATGGTGGTGGCCGGGTGAGCATATTGCTGGAGATGGTGTAATGAGAAGTCTCTGAAGAAGTGCTGTTTGAACTAGTGTGCAAAGGATGAGAAGGAGCCCGTGACAGCTAGAACATCAGGCATTGCTCCCGGGAAGGAGCAGTAAGTGCAAAGGCCCCAAGGGGAAGGACTAGAAGACCGAGATGGCTGGAGTTTAATGAGAAATGGAGTAGGTATTGTAATTAAGTTTCCAGAGGCAGACAGATGTCAGCTTATGTAGCTCATCAAATTGAAGACAAACGTGAATAACTGGGAGAATCAGAACCAGGTCAGCAAGACCTGATGGGCAGCCTTAGTGGGGCACTGCTGTGAATCAGTCAACTATCTCTCCCTCCCTGTCCTTGCATGGGATTCAGATTCCTGGGGAAAGAATCGGATGGCCATTGACCATACATGTTGATTGAGTCTATAAGACTACACAAAACGGAGGAAAGGACACTTCCCAGAGCAAAAATTCCCAGAGATTCCATGTGTGATCAAAGGAGAGAAGGATGTAACACAGACACGCAAGAACCTTTGTTTCACGTGGCAGCTCCTAGATCCTCAGATCATGCCTTTTAATGAATCCTGCAATCTGGAAACTTTGAAGAGTTGCCCAGGTAGGTTGAGACCAGCATTTAGATTCCAAGAGGGAACAAATGAGTAAAAATGTTATTTATTGATGAGTTTGCAAAAACTCTCACCTCTAGATTAAGCAACCTTTTGTTTTAATAAAGAAGCAAGAGTCTTAAAAATGTAGATGTCATTAATTATTTGTATAATGCATGCTTGAATAACTTATTTAATATTTCTTTGGGAGCTTTTACACCAGTTTAAATGACATTGTATAAATGACGGTTTTGTCTTAAAAATAGGACCTCTGTTAGCCAATTTGAAATTTTGTGGCATTTTTATTGTATGCATTTTCATCAGATAATCCAAATTGATAATGAAAGCAAATAAAGATTCATGATTTGTCAGTTAACTCAAGTGTCTTAAAACACCCTCCTGTCCATCCCTTCTGACCTGTAGCATGAAGTGAGTGGATGCCTTCTCCACAGAAGATAAAATTCATTTGTCACAATCAATCAAAAAAAGAAAAAAGATATCTGGAATAGTTGAATAGATTTAAGACTGCTGGAACTAGATGGCATACCCGACAATCTAGCTGGGTTATTGATCATGATGTATTTTACCTGGAAAGCTTATGAACCACAATGCAGATTTTAATAATCAAGAATCTGTGCTAGAAGGAAATTATTCAGTATCTCACCAAATGTAAGATTATCACACATCTATATAAATTATTGAATATCTCCAGGAACAGAGGTTTTAACAAATTGTGTTCAAGGATACCATATAGGTATCCTCATGGTAAATAAAAGCATTTAATCTAAATGAAAAAAAATTTAAAATTTTTGTGCTTTTTTTTTTTTGTAAACCACATTTTTTTTAAAGTGACAAAATGATCCTGATCAAGGATCTCTTTTCTGATTTATCTTTATTTGTGTTAGACACATTTAATATTTTTATCATTTATGTCTTCTTTTATATGTATATGCTTTTTAGGACATTAAAATAGGATAACCTTGTTATTTTGAAATATTTTACTACTTTTGTATATTGCATCAGATTGTTTTAAATATACCATATATAATGTTTCTTTCTCACATTAATATATATTCATCTAAATTTTTGTATTAAATAAAAACACTGTATTTGTGCATTTATCTCATGCAGTTTAGAAATGAACCCTGAATTTTGATGAATCTCATAGTATTGCATATTTACCTATGAGTCACTTGGGTATTGCCAAAAAATGCCATTGAACAAGCCATCCCTGAATTTCATTGCTTACAACAGCCCCATATTGTCACATATCGCCGCCCCATGAGCTGATGCTCAGAAGACATGCAAGGCTCAGCTGGACGGATCCGCTGATCTTGGCTGGGCTCTGCGGTGCTCCTGTCAGTTCGGAATGAGGCAGCTGGTCAACCCTGGGCTCCTCTGAGTTGTTTCAGCCCCGTGCCAAGTATCTCATCCTCTCCCTGGAATCAGCAAGCTGGCCCCATAATACTCTTCCTCTTCTCATGGTCATGACAGAGATGCGAGAACAAGTCTATGTGTTTCTACCCCAACCCACCATTCTCTGCCCTCTTCCCTTGTTCTTCTTCTCCCTTCCATCTCCTTGATCCCTCTGTCTCTGTATCTCTTTCTTTCACTGTCTCTGCCTCTCTCTTCTCTCAACAAGTAGAATACCAATATTTTATTCTTCTGCTAAGTTGACAAATTTAAATAAAGAGTATACAGTCTTTGGCCTAAGGATTTAAGTAACTTTTTTTTAAACCCTCCTTCAAAGGTTTACAGGGGTAACACTTAGACTTACTGTGTGGTTTACAGTTTGGGCTCTGCTCCTGTTCCTTCAGAAATAATTGCTTGAATGAATCTTAGTTCACACCAGCCAGTGAAGCAGGTGTCTGAAAGGATATGAGTTGCCCACGTGTGCTTCCACACGTGGAAGGGTTATGCCAACCCTGACCCACCAGAGTGAGCTACCTGTTGTCTCCATTTTAATTTTATTTCTGGTGGATGCTAACTATAGCCAATGTATATGAGCCAAATTGCTCATCCTTCAAAAACCTGACTGGTACCCCACAGTCCTGTTCTCTTCCCAAGACCTTCCTCACAGAGCCAAGTGTATACAGTCCTGTTCAGTAGTCTCTATCTTTCACTTACACTTTGTGCATTAAGATTTTAACAAGTGTGGCCTATTATCCATTTTCACTGTTGGATGTTTTACGTAATTTAAGAAAATATATACAGGTGGCCATGTTTTTAAAAAAAGATTCCCCATTTTTAAAGATTTTACTGATAAACTATTACCTGACTAGAAGAATTAATAAGAAATTAGTGTTCATGGGCTGATTTTCTTCCATCAATTATCTTGACAGGTTGAAGTTCATCTGAAGTGAATCCAATGAAGTGTTGCTATCAAACTACTAAACATGAGGACAACTGCTTTCACAGAAACTTCTTTCAGAAGCTGTTATGTTGGGATGCATGAGTGGCTCAGTTGGTTAAGCATCTTCTTTTGGCTCAGGTCATGATCTCAGGGTCCTGGGATCAAACCCCAGGGAGTTCAGCAGGGAGTCTGCTTCTCCCCCTCCCTCTGCCCTTTCCCACCACTCATGTTCTCTCTGTCTCTGTCTCTCTCTCTCTCTCAAATAACTAAATACAATCTTGAAGAAGAAGAAGAAGAAGAAGAAGAAGAAGAAGAAGAAGAAGAAGCAGCAGCTATTGTGTTGGTGGTCCTGTGGTGAGGTCACCCATTGTTCAGTATCCCCAGCCACCCCTAAAATCACAAAAGCAGAGTTGAGTGGCTCAATATTTTTAAGAGACTGCGGTCTACTGCGGAACATCAGTGCTTGAATACTGATTAATTCAGTCCAGTAGAAATACAGCAAGGGACCCTTTTGGCATGTAATCACTCCATTACACCTTTTCTAGCACCAGTGCTGATAGATACGTGACATTTTCAACCCAAATGGAAGTTTTTAAATTCATTGTTTAAAAAGTTATTGTTTATGTCTCAGTTCAGACATTAGATTTGCACTGCAAGTGAAAGATGTATAATCCTGCTAAATGGAATAAATTGGAACTGGTGTTGATTGATATCTATTAATCCATGTAATCCTGTTATAATTCCGTGTAGTGCATGTACGCCTGTTTTGTGTGTATGTGCCTAAGATTGGAATTATTTGTATAAAATCACATGCTAATAGGAAGCAGCGATAGGTTTTCAATCAAATCTGCCTGACTCAGGAGTCTGTGTTCTTTCTATTACACACTGGTACTGCAGTGATGTTTGCTTTTCAATTCTTTTTATGATTAATCTGAGAAAACCTCATAGAATATGAATTTTCAATGGCAAGATTTATGAGCTTCAACACTCTTATCTCAGCCTAAATTTTCTGGTTTTGCCCCCTGTTCTCTTCTAGAACCATCTGTCACAGTCAAGCTACTCACCCTTTCTAGACCCCATCCTCTGACCTACAGACCTCTGTGTGGCATTTCTTTTTTGTTGCCACCTTCTGATCTGCTGGGCAGTGGGAATTCCGTCCCCCACATCTCACCTAATCAACATCTTCTCTGATCTTCGTCTTCAGTAAAGATTCACTCCATTTATCCATGTCTTCCTCTTTCTTCGTGCTATTGACAGAACATTGCTCACCTAGCAGACAGTGACCGGTTCTGAAAGATATTTCTGAAATTTCTCTTAGCTCATACTATAGCTCCTTCATGTAAAAAGAAACGTGTGACAGAAGGACTAAAGAGTTGCTTGCATTCCCACTTCAGACCTTACAGTTCAATTGAGCAGTGTCATCCTATCCTACATTATAACACTGGAATTATAGTACAGTACAGTTATACTACATTACTGTTGTGAGAAACAAATATACTTAAATATAGTATAATATATAATACTAGACTAACACACTATAATGGGGTTATATTTTCATTTCAACCGCTCTTGTGGGCCCTTTCTACTTACTAAGTACAGTAAGTGCTTTTTGTGCATTACAGATTCAGTCATCATGGCGACACTATGATAAGTGTTATTATCCCATTAACTAGAATTGCCACTGACAGAGCTCCCAAGTGAAGGAGCAGGAATGTCTGATTCTAAAGTTTAAATTCAACTCCACTGAGCTTTCCTGCCTTCTGGAAAAGCCAATAGGTTCAGAGATGTTAAATACCAAACAGCCAATAGCGTTGGTAGCAATTTACTCCCAGATGCTTCCAAGCCATTGTTTGTTTTATTTTATCAAAGTTGCCTTCCCCTTACATATGTAGTTGTAAGTCATTCAGAATTGAAGATGTTGGCTTGAATTATTGTCAAAGGAGTAGAAATTCTTCCCTTTCCAACTTAGCTATTGGTATCTTCAACAATTAAAATGGTTTGGGCTACATTGAAAACCTGCCTGTATAGCTTACTTACATGCTTGTATATACCCTAATGTCATCCATAGCACCAGTCTTAGAGAAGCCAGATCATAGGAAATGCAGAGTCCAGACATTGGAAACCCATATTTGCCTTTAGGCTGAAAAGAACAGAGCTGGGCTATCAACAATTACTATTTTAACAGCTTACTTCCTGTTTGGAACTGCAGTATAAAATAGTGTCTACTTGTTCTGAATTTGATGCCAGTTTTCAATCTTAGTTTTGGGAAGTTGCTTTGATAGAAGACTCAAGCATTCCAGTTATATAAAGTAGAACCTATAATTTTTCTAATAAAACAACTCCAAATGAATCACAGCCCTTGTAGCGATCTTGCAGCCATGACACATTGGCCATAACTCAGAACGTAGCTCAGGGCTCTCACACATCTTTAAGGTTAACTGTTTCTTCAAATACCTGCTCCAAAAAAAGTGAGGGCTGTGAAAGGATCAGGATGGGTATACTCATTTAGGCAAGTAAGTAAAGTTTTTATACAGCATTGATCGCTGCTGGTAATTAATTATTAATATGTGTATTAACCATGTGGGTAAACCTCTGTCTTACTTTGCTAACAAGTGATAAATGTCTTAGATCTAATGTAGGTGTGAAAAGTAGATTGCTGTTGTGTCCATTACAACTTCCCTACTCCCTGTTTTCTCAAAGCAATCTCTTCAGAGTATTTTTGAAATTATTTTTTATGTATTTCTTTATAATTTTGTTTGCCAAGAAGTTTTTAAATTGTACCAGCTTCTTATAGTATTTTAGATCTCAATAAAGAACTGTCTCTGTTAGGAATGCTTTGTTTCTAAGAGCAGCTCCCAGGAGGCCGAGAGGGTGTGACGGCCACTGTTGCTCTGGAACTCGACAACATGGTACCCAGCATCTTTATGAAAACCTTAGTTTCCCTCTGTATCACTGCTTTCCTTTCACTTTCACCCTTCATCTCTCTGTTCAGGGCAGAGAGAAGGTGGGTGAGATATGCCAGCCTCGTCTTTATGTCAGCAAAACCAAACAGCCAGGGCTTTTCCCAGCAGACTTCTATTCTCTTAAGATCAGAATCAAGTTTCTCAACCATCCCTAGCTAAAATGTTTAGAAACAGTTTGCATAGGCATGATGGAAAAGATTATTTAATTCATTCAAATATGTATTTAGGATCCACCACGTGCCAGCCACAAGGCTACCTGCTAACTTACCTAGATGCTCCTTGGAAGCTTTCTTCAGTTTATTGGTCACTGAAAGTCATACTTCTCTGAGTCCCAGTAGTGAAGTGGAGGGCTTGCAGATGGAGCTACTATGGAGGTTAAAGTAGGAGAATGAATTATTCATGGTCATACATTAGTGTCTGGGAGGACAATGAGAGTGTTAACTGGAGGATTTGAGATGTGGTTTTAAGTACAAGCAGAAATACAGGATATACACTAAGTTAATAACCTGGTGACCTAAGATCTGTGTCCAATTTTCCTACTCAAAAGGAAAACCACAAAATCAGCAATTTCAGGTACAGATTTCAGACTTTATCTTAATTACTCTGACTCTCTAATGGACCTCATTGTTATTATATATTGCTTAAATATTTATAAAGTAATATAGAAAACTCAAGCTAATGAAGCTACCAGAAATGTTATTAAACTATATTATGGGTGAATGCCTGTGTCCCCTCAAAATTCACATATTGAAGCCCTAACCCTCAATGTGATGGTGTTAGGAGGTGAAGCTTTTGGGAGGTGATGAGGTCATGAGGGTGGGGCCCTCAAGATAGCATTAGTGCAGACACCTTGATCTTGGACTTCTAACCTTCAGAACTATAAGAAATAAAGTTCTGTTTCACGCCCTCCATCTATGGTATTCTGTTAATGACAGCTTCGGCAGGCTGATACAGGCTCAGTTAGATGCTCTCTAAGAGGACATGTAACAACCATTATGATTTATTCTGGAGGTGTTTTTGTTCTTCTTGTCAAGTGTTTAAAAAGCAAGTGCATAGGACTTTACTATAATCATACAAAAGTGAAACATCTGTCAGCTTGGGCTCTACCGTCAGGCCTAACGAGAGAGAAGCTACTAGTTGAGGAAAACAACCGTGATGGCTGGGGCATGCTGTACAGATACACCATTGAAGTAAAAGTATGTTGATCCATTAGTGTGCCCTGACTTAAATAGTGAAAGATGATAGGAGTTTCAGGGAAAGTCTGGAATAAATTAGGAAGGGAAAATACATTTTTTAAATAGTTTTATTTCATATGTTAATTGCAGACTTATCTTTGAAAAAGATTCATTTATCATTCATTTAATCAATATTTATTAAGAACCAGTTATGCACTGTTGCAATGCCTGGATAGATCACAAAATAAAATACAAATCTAGCTAAGGGAGACAGATGATAAATAATAAATATGGAAGTAAGTAAATTATGTAGTATGTTAGAAGTTAAAGAAAAAATGGTAAAGCATGATAAGGAGATTAATATTCTTTGGTAGTGATGGTGTTGAAAAGAATGATCTTACTGAGAAGATGAAATTTGAGCAGGACCTTGAAAGGCAAGGAACCCGCCAACTAAATATCCTGGAGGAGAGGCCCAGGATAAAGTACGGTTAAGCACATACGGTATATGTGTTAGTCCAACAAATTTATGTCATGTACCGTCTGGTAAGAAACCCATTAGAAATCTATAGAAAGCATAACAGTGGCAAAATTTAATTTTTGGAAATGTTAACTTGATTAGGAAAATAGATCTGAGAGTTAGTTAACATCTAACTAATAGATAATAAATAGATAATAAATAGGTCTGAGATCTGCAAGTTGAATGCAAAATGACGTCTAAGAAATATGCTGCAAGCATTTTAATTTCTGCTGCACTCAGGTTCTATACATGTAAGAGAAATCAGTGTATCGACAACACTTGTGACCAATGATTCTTCTTCTTCTCTATTTTGTCTTTTGGGATGTACACCATAGACATCACTGGCATTAAGACATTTATGTGAGGCAGGATTATGGAATTTTGGAGAAGAATCAGGTTCAGGAGTTACACTTACTTTACAAGGACAGATTTGTTACTTGCTCTCATGAAGAATAGTCTAGTGGAGAAGACTAACATTATGCACAGAGTTCCTGTTCAGGCTGTATAATTACAAAGTGAGATAAAGGAAAGACCAATGATTATGTGACACGGTATGGTGGTGAAGAAAACTCACCAAGACAGGAAAGTCCTCTATGGGTGTACCTGTGCCCTAAAATCTGAAGGGCAGGTGGGGAAGAGCTAGCTACGGTTTCAGGATGGCACCTGCAGAGGACAGAATGGCCCACAGTGGAAGTGAGCATGATGTGCTCAGGATGTGCCCTAAGAAGGCCAGTGCTGCAAGAGTGCCATAGTGAGGGAAGCAGAGATGCCAGGTAAGGCTAAAGAGCAAGCAGGGGACAGAAGTTAGGAATTTTGCCTCATTTTTCTCTAAAAGCAATGAAGAGCCATGAAAGGTGGCAAGCCGTGGAGAGGAATATCTTGAACAAATCTGCCTTTGGAACAGATGTTCTGAATGTAAGTGAGGGAAGTTTTGAAAAGGGTCCTGGATCAGGGATGGGGAAAGCAGAGCTGAAGACTCAAACTCAGGTAGCAGTGGAAGAAATGGAGAGAAGTCGACAGATTTGAGAGCTGTATAGGAGAAATAAATCAGGAGAGCTTTCATTCATGTGATAAACAAGGGGACAAGGGGGAAAAAACCAGCTTAGGATGGTTCCGGGTTTCTAGCCTGTGGAAAAGGATAAAGGGCAGTGCTGTTATCAGGGATTTCCCATAGCAGATGGTAGTGGCCTTGACCAACTGGATTCTAAGACCCTCTGAAATGTGGATGGTTTACTAGGTGGTAAAGACGGTTAGCGTGTATGGATGTGTCTAAGAAACCTTGGGAACACACTCTGAGAGCAACTGCATGAGCCACAGTGTGAAAGCTCATGAGGCAAAGATCAGAGAAAGTCGCAGAGAATGGATGGGTTTTGTTGGACTCACCCCATAGGTGCTGCACTAAGTATTATTATCTTCTTTCCACTGTAGACCTCGCCTTAAACACTCTAGAGGGGACCAACTTCCTAGGACACAAAGTGAAACTTTAAAAAAAAATCCAGACTCTCAGGGTCTGGAAGATTTAGTGGGATGGACATGTACCTTTTGTAAGCATGTGTCTAAAAACAAGTGGAAACCACACTGTTGATTTTCTCTATATTATCAGATACTTGGGCCAGTGATCTCTAGCTTTTTTTCATTAGGATAGAGAAAGGGCTTTTAAAAGTCCCATTAATCTTCCATTGAGGTAGGACACAACCCAAATAAGCTCACTGGTTAGGCATTGGCAGGCGCAAGGACTACAGAAAGCCACATACACTGATGCTGCTCAATCAGGGTCTCGGGAACAGAGAAGAGAGCTTGTCTCTACTGTGAAGTATAAAACCGTCGCTGCAGTCAGCACAAAACAGCTCTGGTGGGAAAGCTCCTTCCCTTTCTCCTCTTGAAAAATATTTTGGGAAGCCTCGATGTACTGCCCAAGTATAAATTGCATTCTGAAAATGAGACAGGACAAATCAGATGATTTGCCAAAATAGCTTACTGCTGATACGGATCTTATGGGATGAAGCGCCTCTGCACCCCGGAGCTCAGTTGAGGGCAATCAGGAGTGACGGAGAAGGTGCTCCCAGGCACAATGTGAGAGGCTGCACTTCTGACCCTCAGAAGGCAGCAAGGGAATCAATTTCTGATTCGTAAGATGAGGAAACATGACAATCAAGAGTTTAAGCTGGGGTGACAAGCATTACCTCATCCGTGATGACCATGAGCCTGCAATTCTCCAAATAAGATGCTGAACGTATGTGAAAGAAATGACCAGGATCCAGTAGTAGAAAACTGGCCCAGAGCCCCGGATTGAACAGCGATTCTCAGAAGAGGCCAAATGAGGAGAAATAGGCCAAATATCCATATTCTTGATGTTTCTGGAATGCCACCAGGAGATGTCATCCACAGAGAGTGCCCGGGCGTAATCTGTCTGCAGAGGCAGATAAATCCTCCCTCCTTCCCACCATCTTTAAAGGAAGAACTGGACAATGGCATTTCCAAGCAACTGCAGTGCTCAGCTTTGAGTTGGATTATGACAACCCTGTGACTGTAGGTAAGGCCGATCCTAATTTCGGGTGACCTTGAGGAGTCAACCCATACTGGGAGTCAGTGTCCCAGGTATGACATTATTTAAGTCACTCAACAATGCACCTGGACAACCTCCTACTGCTATGTGACTTTGAGTTTGTCTGTTTTAGATTTGTTTTCTCAAGAAACAAAGTCTTAAATTTGTTTACAGGATTTTATCAGGATTTTATACTTTCAGGAATTAATGTGTGTGAAGAAATCAATGCAGAAGATTTGAGTAGAGAGAAAAACTGAACTGCAGGGTAATGTCAGCAAGATCCTGGCCAGTCCCATCCATGTTCTGGAGCTCAAAACACCCCTGAGTGTCCCTCAAAGGGGTAAGGGCCTTCCCAGGAAGGGCCTGAGCAGGGAACACTCAGCAGGCAGCACTCCTTAGGCTGGGGAGTACCAACCTCAGACCAGACAGACCATTGCGCCCAGAGAACCAGGCCACACCTGTCAACATAAGGGTTCCTCTGCAGGGAAGTGACGTCCCATCACCATCATCCTGGGAAGAGGTTAATCAGGGAGAGACTGGGAGCTGCTTTTAAGGATGTTGTGTTGGTGGAGGGATTTCAATTTATAGCAACGTCACCCATGTGGAGCTGTACTCGGGAGGTTATAAAATGACACAGGTATCTCCTGCAAAGCATGACTACAGTCTGTGTTGTCTGATTCTGATTTCAGCAATCAGACACAATTATTCTAGCACAAGAAATAGGCCGCTATGCAACAATTACATGATTAGAGGAATCGCAGTGTTGGTTGTAGTACCGTGGCATTAGTTTGTGTGGGCGCCCAGGAGCCCCAGGGTCCAGAGTTAGATGGCTGAGCCCTGCCCTCAGGACATGAGTGACCCCAGACCCCTCCACAGCCTGTCCCCTGAGCTTGTTATCTGAGATAGTAAGAGAAGCACTAACAAACAACACCGTCCTGTAGAAATAGGATGGCAGCCACATACAGA
Source organism: Canis lupus familiaris (assembly GCF_011100685.1). Classification (NCBI taxonomy): domain Eukaryota; kingdom Metazoa; phylum Chordata; class Mammalia; order Carnivora; family Canidae; genus Canis; species Canis lupus. Next base: position 30,048,468 of record NC_049223.1, on the reverse strand, counting down.
AGTTCAAACTTTCTAGAAGCCATGCTAAAAACCAGAATAAAAAAAAAAAAAAAAAGTCAAATGAAATTCAGTGTATTTGGCTTCCTTAACTCAGTATGTATCATCATTTGATAAGTAATGAAAATAAAAGTTATCAATATATTTTACTTTTTCTTCATACCATATTTTCCAAATCCAGTGTGTGTTTTATACTGCTCCCACATTTCAATCTGAACTAGCCACATTTCCACTTCCCCGTTGCCACACATGGCTAGGCACTACCGTCGTACAGATTAAGCATCATACCTGGTGCTTAAGAATTAGCTGATAGTATTTTTATTTATTTTATGTTAGCTAGTATGTCCTTGCCCAAGTTGAAGTTTTAATAATTTTTACACCCTAAACTTGCAGTATAAATACCAAATATTCTAAAATTTTCTGTCACCTTCTCTTCTGTGTAGACACACACATGCGTGCACACACACATATTTTATATAAAAGGGATTTTTATTTGTTTATTTGTTAGTATTTTCTTGAAGAGAGAATGAAATGGACTATATTTACATAAACTAATTTGTCTGAATATCAATGTGGAATTTCCATCACAGCTTTTATGGTGGGTTAACAACTTAAAATTTGAGAGTTCAGAAAAAAATAGCATTTCCACTACAGGAGGTTTTAGGTCCTCATTTTGAGGCAACGAAGCTATTGCCTAATGATAAAATTTCAGTGGATAAATTTAGCATTTAGATGTTAGTTTGAAAGTGTTTTATCCTAGAGGAATTAAAATGTGGTATGTTACTTTTGAATGAAAATATTCAAATAGGTTGTGCTTTTATTCCTTACGCATACAGAGAAAATAATTTTTCTCACTGCAGGAGGTATATTTGTCATTGTTTTTTTTTTATTTTTTATTTGTCATTGTTTAGAAGATCTGTAGCCACTGGTATTAGTTAGGTAAGTAAACACAGAGCTTTTTCTTTTTTTTCTTTTCACTGCTTCTTTTTACCAGTCAGGACCTGTCCAACCTAAATCCAAAGGCCTAGCAGAATGTCCAGGAGCATTTCATTTATCCTGATCTGAAGACTGCTCAGCCTGATATGTGCAAATTTGGTTGAATAGCATCTTGTGAAATAAGAAAAGTAAGGTAGCATCAACAGTCGTGTGCTACGGCACACCTGAGCAGCGCAAAGTTTCACTGGGGCCCTGACTTGCTTGTCATTTCTGTCTGTATCGTTGGGCTCTTACTACAGTTTTGGATCTGCCATTGAATTAAGATCACTGGATACTAATGGCTCAGTCAAACTAGCTTGTTTAGTAATGAATGTTGGCACAGTGGGTGCAGAGCTGGAACTCAAACCCTCATCATCTCTCTCTTCGTGTGGTGCTGGTCTCTCCATCCTCCGGTTCCTCCTAACACATCTTGAGCTGGGGTTGCACTAGATGAAGGAAGTGTGGTGGACCTCAGGCCGCACGTACATACATGTGTGCGTGTGTGTGCATGTGTGCGTGTGTGTGTGTGGGGGGGGTGGTGTCTGGGGACAGGGATGGTGTGGGGGTGCTTTTGGGCTGCTGTAACAAAGCACCCCAGCCTGGAGGCTGGAAGTCTGAGATCAGGGTGCCTGCATCCTCAGGTCCTGGTGATGCCTCTCTTCAGAGGTGCGGACAGCTGTGTTCTCTGTGGGTCCTCCCATGGCAGGAGCGACAGGGGGTTCTCTGGGGTCTCTTTTATAGGGGCACTAATCCCATTCATGAGGGCCGCCCTCGTGACTTCATCACTTCCCAAAGGCCCTACTTCCTAACAATATAACTTTGGGGATGAATTTTCAACACAGGAATTTGGGGGGATACATTCAGCCCATAGCAGGATGGGAGCAAGAACTGTCAGGGAGGGATAAGGCATGCTTCAAAATAAAAGGAACAGTATATGTTAAGAAATGGTAAGAGAGCTGCCTCCTTAAGCTGTGGGAGACTCTTGGGTTTAGAATTATTCTGGTTTCTCTGTGTGGCTTTGAACTGTTTTGATCGAAAATATTACTGGCTCCAAAAAGTAATATAAAAACTTGGCATTTTCATAATCTTTTGGTTCTGTTAAATTTACCTAGGTATTTTCAAATGATTCAACTTACTAAAACAGCATTAATGCATATATTTTTATATATCGAAATGAACTCAAGTGCAATAGAAATGGTCTCCCACCATAACAGCCGCACCTTGACTTATGTTTGAGCATCTTTATCTCTAAACTGGGAATAAAAGCTCTTGCCTGCTTAACCAACCATGTGATGGTGGGAATTAAAAGTCTCATATGTGACAGGATGGTAGATTCTTTTTGCAGGGAATTCATGAAATTTAACTGCAACCACAAGACCCATCACCTTGAGCAAGGAAAAAAAAAAAAACAAAGCAGCTTCCCAATGAATCTAGCATGCCCCTCTATTAGGGTATTTATGTAGCCTTTGGATTCCTAATTGTGTGTGCAAGACATGCAAAGACCTGACGGGGTTTAGGGAAAAGCAGTGAAGATGATGAAGGAGCTGTTTGCATTGATTTATGAAGACATTTTAAATGAATGCAATATGAATAACTCTCCTAAGTGACGACCAGGGAAAGACATCATAAATGTCTACAAATATCTGTTGGGTGTGAACACTGCAAAGAGAGATAGATGAGGTACAGAAGGATATGATAAGGAATAATGAGACACAATTGGGGGAGTCTATATGAAAAAAAAATGTAGTCATTTTGTTCTCCTGGAAAGGGTCCATCAGTGAAAAAGCTCGATACCATGATTAGAAGCACTCAGACTCTAGAGTCAAGGCTGTGGAAATATATTGCTACAAATGGGTGCCAGTGAGCTGCACAGGCAGGCAGCAGGGTTGCAGGGAGCAGAGCCGGGGCCCTCAAAGAGCAGCCCTATCTGTGTCCTGTGTTCTTGTCTTGTGTCGAAAATAGGCAGGGACTCAGAACTTCTCTGTCTTGATTCTGTGCCAGCCCCATTGTTCACCTGCGTCTACTTCTGTATTCCTTGGAAGACGTGTGGAGAAGGGTCTGCTAGATTAGCAGCTTTGTATAAAGGGCTGTGTCTAGTGCGCTCACTTCTCTCACCCAAGGGCATGAGGCGCAATATTGAAAGGTCTACGTGTGTCAGCACACAGTGTACTAACATTATGGTCTTTATTTTCCCAATCCATGACCTCTTCCATCCTCCTTCCCACTCTGAGATCTGAGATCATAAGACAGAGAGCCAACCAGGGAAGAAGGGCGAGCCCTGGCATGGGGCCCTCCTGGGTCCCACTAAGTTAAGACTCTATTCACAAATGGGAAGTCAGATGGCTAATAATTAATGAGCCCAGCTGAGGCAAATAACAATTACATTTTAATAAGGCCTTAAAATTAGCATTTTAACCATTATTGCCTGGGAAGCGAAACATTAGATTAGTTATGCTTGCAGGAAGTAATCAGCTAAGAATCACTCCACTCATTTTTAAGTAATAAAATTATTACTCCGCTCATTTCTATTGAGACTTTCAACGGAGGCTCTCAGGCTGAGCCCATGGCACAGCCGAAAAAAAGGATACACGTTGCTGACTTAGAAACTGTAGTCGTCAACGTGTAGCCTCAAGTTCATTTCTAAAATAAATGCGTGAGGATTTCAAAAGAAGCTGGACGAGTGTGTATTTGAATGACTGCAGGAAGGGCGGGTGCAGGCCTCCACAGGAACCCGTTCAACATTTTGGGCCAGGAATGTGTGCAGATTCCAAACGAAGACACAATCATTCTTTGTCACATTTAGCCATCAGGCATAATCGCCAGAAAAATGTTTTGAGCAAGTAAATAGATAAAATACATCACTGGTCAAATGGTTTATATGAGCTAGGACTAAATGGGAGGTTCCCCAGTCAGTAAGATAATCATCTGCATGTTGCACAGTTGCTGGATTTTATCTTTTTTATATTTACCATTTTTATTCCTGGCACCATGTTTCTATTATTTTGTCCTGCTGGTGGGATAGTGGAACACACACTGGCCAACACTTTCCTTTAGGAGTGAGCTCTTTACTGGTTGCACATAAGCTGTTAAACTGGACAGGGGACCATTGGACAGAGGTGGCTCCCATGCTGCGGTGGCCGAGGAAAGCAAACCCGTACCTAGGCTTGCACATGCCCCAAGGTTACGCAGTCAAGACACCCAGGTCCCCATCACAGGCCACCAATGAGGCTTTCAGCGACAGCCAATCGATAACCTCCTTGCTCTGCTGCACACTTTCTGCCTGTCTCTCTCTGGCTCCTGCCTACAACATCCTACTTGGCATCCCCCCCCGATTAAAATCAATCTTTGCTCCAAGAAACTTTAAAAAATTGTTTCAGTGTGCCTCCGCTTGTCTTTTAGCAGCCACAAGAAGAGGTTGGGTGAAATGTCCTTTTTCAAATTAAAAAGAAAAGATATTTTAGAATTTGTGATGAAAACAGGAAAACCTAAGAAATCACTCGCATGGAGCCAATCCTAGGGACAAAGGCTTTAGGACATTGAAAGGAAACAGATTCTAACATGTACAGCATGAAATAAAAATGGAACACCATTTAGCTGTTTTTTTCCATGAACCCATAATTGATCTTCAGTGATTGTCATAATGGTCGAAGCTATTGGTTACCAATTGCTCTAAAGTCCGTATGACACCAATTTTGACCTTTTAAGTCAGGAAACATTTCTCTCGCATGCCAGAAGAATCCTAATTTCATTTGAAGTCTTGGAGCAGCATATGCGCTAATGCAGAAACTATCCTTTAATTTCCCATGACAATCTAATTAAAATGAATGACCTACAATTAAATTGAACCATATCTACCTTCCAGTGAGTGACGTGAAACCCTGCTCAGAGCTCTTGAACTTTAATTCAATATCTGGCTATATTTAGGCCCATGGTGCGACTCTCATTCTGCATTCTGCGTACGTGTCTAAGTTTATGACGTTAAACAAAAGAGCGCCTGTTTCTATAGTAATAAGAGGGAAGAATTAATTTCTTAATGCCTTGAAAATTAGTGTTCTGATATTTGTGAACTCTTATCTTTGTCCCAGTAGATGGATAATCGACCGGTTTGATACTTCAGGTTATAAAATTTTCCCAACATACATTGTTTATGGTAACGTTTCAAAATACAGTGATCATCCAAGAAAATGCCAGTTGTTATTGCAAAAGGAGATGACGTGCACAAACACAATGCTTTTCCCCCCAAAAGTCTTTTTTTTCCTGTTATCTTGTTTCTTTCTTTTCTGTTCTCTTCGCTTCCGTAACATTTGCCGAAAATCAAAGCACGTACAGTTCATCAATGCACATGTGGAAACATTTGCAGTTTACTAAAAGATTAACACATGGGTCTTTGGCTTTCAGGTCTTATTAATAATGAATAATCTGTTCCGTCTTACAAGGTGTTTTTTTTTTTTGTTTTTTTTTTTTTTTTTGTATTAACTTTGCCAGAGTCCTTTGGAGGGGAGAAGAAAAGGAAATGGATTTCAGTTTCTGTAAAACACGGTTTATAAATGAGCATAAACATTTGTCAGCAATTTTATTATCAGGAAGAATTTTCTGTACGAAGACATCTCAGCATGTCAAGGAGAACGCTTCCTTGGTTCAGGCTCTGCCCTTACAAGAGGCGTCGGGTTTGCTTGAGGCATTTTGAGACTGATTTCAGATGTTTGCAGGGTGACCATTTATGCCCAACAGTCATAAAATAGGAGCACCTGGGTGGCACGGTCGGTGGAGCATCTATCTGACACTTGGTTTCTGCTCCAGTTGTGATCTCATGGCCGTGAGATCGAGGCCCACGTTGGGCTCCACGCTGGAGAGTTTCTCTCTCCCTCTTCCTCTGCCCCACCTGCTCATGCTCTCTTTCTCTCTTTCTGTCTCTGAAATAAATACACAAATCTTTAAAAAAAAATGTCATTGAAAAAACAGTCATAAAATAGAAAAGCCATCCCTTAGTGTTGCAAGTGGAAGGTTTTGCATCCAGTCCCATGACGGTTATGAGGATAAGGTCTCAGCGATCAGAGAGGGGCCGTGCATGGAACGGCATCAGGGGAGGACCCCATGTGCCTGAGGGAAGAGCCCTCCGAGGGTCTAGGTGGGGCTGCCCAGGACCAAGGGCAGGCAGGGGCAGGTCTGCTGCAGGCTCCTAGTGCTCCATGTCGGCAGAGGTGCCTTGTTTCTCTGTAGTAAACGTGACATGAATGACACACATTTATAGACATCTCCTTTCTGCTTCCAGCATATCCCATATCCTGAGAAACCGTGAACTGGGGAGCCACAGAGAGGCCAGGCAGTTCAGATGTTTCTTCAGAGAACAAGGTGAATGAGTGCTGTCTGCGTTCATCTCTTTGTTTGCCCCAGGAATTCCATTTTGCTTTTCAAAGGATCCTTGGCTGCTCCTTGGATTTTGGAAAAGCTTCACATGAGAACCCTAACTCCGCAGAGTGGCTGCTTACCTCAAATCAAATGTCCCAACACCCCTGGAGCTTTGGTTCAATGGGTTCTCTTTGTCAAGGGTCGTTGAATGCCTTCTCCTATGAATCCAGGACCCAAGGCCAAGTCAGTGAGAGAGTGGCTGCCGTGGAGCATGGGGAGCTGAGGCTTTGGTGGCTTTGGTGCCTGAGTCTAAGGGCCCCAGAGCCACTTGCTCGGGCCAGCTGACCACCTGGTTGCAGATCCATGCAAAGGAGATCGCAGAGGGGCTAAAGCAAGACCGTATAAGGCATACAAGGCAGTTATGAGCCTTGCTGGTGTAACACAGAAGTAACTGGAAAGAACAAGACCATCTTCCTGGATAAAAGACTTTTTTTTTTTTTTCCTTTTTTTTTTCTTTCCAAATCTGTGCCGGCCACATGGAGTCGCTTTCACTGCGGCCCTGGATCTCTGGAGTGACTGCCCTTCATCTCTCAAGAGTCTTCCTGTCTCCTCTCTCCACATTTTCTAATCTAAGTGCCATTTTTTTCGGTTGGTTTTAACTCCCCAGACAACAGCAATAATGCATGTTCCTTCCGTATTCACTTCAGCAGTCACAGCTCTGGGGACCAGAATAGGGGCTAATGAGGCCTCTCTAAAGCCACTGACCCCCAGAGAAGGAGGGAAAACAAAGATGGTCTTGTCCCCCTTCCCGCCTGGGAACAAACTGAGGTCACAGCTCCACTTTCTTGTAGAAAAGGAGAAATCTTTTCTCGGCATCAATCCTCACCACACTATGTCAACTCAGGCGGAAATGCTGAGCAAGCGCAGGCCTTGTGTGATGTGTGTCACTCATTTGGAAACGGGTAAAAGAGAGAAATCTGGGAGTTGCCTGTCAGAAAACAGCACAAAAAGGAAAAAAAAATGGGAAACATTGAATGGATCCTAAAGTATTAGTAATAAGGGTAATGGTGATGACAAATGGATAATATTAAAATAGTGTCTCTACTAAGCTTCCGCGCAGCCTCGCAGTGGAAGTTAAATATCGACAGTGTGAATTATGGGAGTAAACAGCTCATATGCCACGTCTGTCTGCTGAAACTTTAAAGGAAGCAACAGCTTCTATGAGGGCCGTGTGTTTAGATTCCACAGAGAATGAGATCAAGTGGTATTTGTCCTTCTGTGACAGGCATATTGCACTCGGCATAGTGTCCTCCAGGTTCGTCCATGTTCTCGCAAATGGCAGGATTTCCTTCTTTTTAAAGTGTGATGTGTGTATATATGTATATATAAAACACACAAGAATGGTGGTTGCTGGGGGTGGGAGATGTTGGTCAAAGGCCATGAAGTTTCTGTTATCAAATGAAGTCACTCCAGAGGTCAAGTGTACAGAGCAATGACTGTGGGTAACAAGACTGTGTTGTGCCCTTGAAATTCGCCAAGAGGATAGATCTGAAGTGTTCTCACCACAAAAAAGAAAATGCTAACTGTGTGAGGTGATAAATATATTACTTAGCTTGATCATAGAAATCATTTCACAACGCATATGTGTATGAAACAGAACATTTTACACCTTAAAGATACAGTTTTTGTCCGTTATACCTAACGAGGCTGGGGCAAAAGAAATGCTAGCAGCATCCCGGGTATTGAGGCCAAGGTGCCAGCGTGGCCTTGGCAGAGAAAGGAGCAAGGAGCAAGACTATCCCGGGAGGTAGTCACGTTACAAAGAATCCTTACACAAAGCCAGAGAGCTCACCAGCTCTGGAGAGCTGGGACATTTCAGCCCCAGGAACAGGGAGGCTCACCAGGGGTTGTGCATGGGTTTGCACACCGTCTCAGAGTCAGGGTCCTGTGGGCCAGCACCAGAGCAGAGCATGAGCTCCCCAGCACCTGTGGGCATGATAGGATTCTGAAGTGGCTGAGGCCACGTGGCAATGAGGGGGATCTGTGACCCAGGTGACAGACAAGGTTGGCACAAGTGTGAGGTAGATGGGCAGCTTGAGGGTAGTACTTGACCCATCTAGAGAAAGACTGTACACAGCAGTGAGCAGTTACCACAAAGACAACTGTTGAGGTAGACAAGTTAGGATGTCTCATTCTCTTTGCCCTTCTGGGTTCTCTGACTGGGATGGCCATGAACTAGACTGACAGAGACTAACAGGAGGAAAACAAAGAGGAGTTTCTTACCACGTGCATCGCGCGTGCACACGGGAGCACTCAGGGAGGAGTAATCCAAAGGGTTGTTTAGAACTTGGGGTTTATAGAGCATCTTGGGAAAGAACAATAAATACGTAGAGAGATGACAAGACAAAGGAAAAGAATTTTGCGTTCCTAGGGTGGCATGTTATAGAGAGGCGAGTCTCTGGGGAGCTAGTGGGAGATGAAGCCTAGTTACTGAGGTTGGCTGCGTAGACTCCTCTGCGCCATCTCTGGACTGATCAGGATATAAAGATGTCTCCAGTGCAACTTCTGTCCTTCCTGGTAGAGAAGGGGACAGGGAGACATCTTTACAGATCTACAGGGGAGGATAGAGAGATTTTCTTCTATCCGTTTCTTCTCAATCTATTTGGCTTCAAATCATCCTCCTGCCAAAGTGACATCTTTTGGAGCGATAGACTCTGCTACCCTACAGTGGGAAATAAGTCCCACTAGAGATTAAGGGGTAAAGAGTTCAGGGACCTAGTGCACAGGAGCATTCTGTGATACCACTTTTAAAAAATTTAATTTAATTTAATTTATTTTTTTATTTGAGCACAGTTGACACACAATGTTACATTAGCTTCAGGTGTGACATCTTCTTGAGAGTAAAGAATACGTTTATATCTTGCATCTCCTGACACAAAGAAGGAAGCACACACAGCTCTCAGTACATGGTTCTTTGGTTTTGGAGCCAGTGAGATCTGAACCCAGAAATACTACTCCACCCCCTTATTCGGTGCCTGGGAGGGCTGCTATTTTTGAGAAGGGCCTGGAACAGAGACAACTTTGAAGCAGGCTTAACATGAGTGAAAGGGACCCCCCCCCCAGCTTGAGCCATAGGAAACAGCAGATCCTGTTGTGCTGGAGGTATCTGCGGTCATAAGAATGCTGTATAGACCCCGGCTAAGCCTCTGTCAGAGGGTTACTGTATAGACCTCCATGGTCTTGGAGCCTCACCTGCTTGCTAAGATGGAGAACCTGTGATTTCTGGATAGAGTAGAGGAAGTGGCATGAGAAGTGATGTTGGAAGTCCTGTCCTGGGGTGATGGGGGTAACAGCTGCAGCCGTGTCCTTACTCAGCCACCTGACACTGCAGCGTGTCTGTCTGTGTTTATGGCTATGGAGATTCTAACCCTCCAGAAAACCCCACGGACTATCCAATATTTGTACAACAAATTCCTTCACAACTGAGACCATCACAGTTGGTATCTGTTGCAAAGAATCAAAACATTGAGCAGTGGTAATGATTACCCCGACTCTGTTGCCATGGAAGCTTTCTGGGGTTACAGGCCCACCAGTTGCTCCAGGATTGGGTCAAAGTTTGCTAGTGTGTTCAAAATCATCTTGTGCGCTGCCCTCACTTTCCACGCTAATGGATGAGCCTCCGAGGGAGATTACCTCTTGCTCAAGTTTGCACGAGTGTGCAGGTTCTTAGTAAAAGAACTCTTATCCCCCAATGGTGAAGCCAGGGCCCCCTCACTTTGGGGCTGTTTCTTTACCTCTGCAAACACACATACTGCAATGACTTTCTCTTGTTCATTTTATTAACCTTCTGGGACCAAGTTGGATATTATCCAAATGGAGCTCATTCCCCTGTATGTCTGAAAAATAATGGTGTTGTGTGTTTCTTGGTGGCTATCGAACTCTATAGATTACTTGTACAATATGATGAAGGACTTTAAAAATTTTGCAGTAATGATAATTGGGTCAAGGATATATCAAGGAGTTAATCAGAGGGGTTTATTAATTAGCATATCTCCAGTGAAGCCATTGCAACTGATTAATAACTTGGTAGTGTGGAAGGGAATGTGAAGTTTAAAAATCAATGACCCAATCGACAGCACTGTGTCTTCCGGATCAATTGCACTGAAGCTTTTTTAGAGAAATCTCAGATTATTAATCATCAGCCCAACAGCCCTTTGTTTAAGTTGACCAAGGTAATGTATACCCAGGGGAAAACAGCTAGACTCTCCCTAGGAAACGTCCTATGAATTTATTTATGTTAGAGAATACGTCTTCCTGTTCAAATTGAAATAGCTGCACTGTTTAATTTTAGTTTTAAATGGCTACAGCAATTAGTCCACTAAAAGAACTAATTGCTTGCAAATTTTCATATTTAAACACAAAGCCAATTTTTTTTAAATGACAGTACCGAACAGCATTTCAAAGTCTAGGGAAACAATGATTTTTAAAGTATTGAGTTATGCATAATTTCATAAGATCTTTCACTAATTATAAAACAGTAAAGCAATGGTTTCAAAAAATTCAAGAAAAGAGTAAAAGTCATTATTACTTTTTAAATTATTTATTTTTGTAAGAGGATATTATCAAGAGGGTGATTATAACCACTGCCAGTGTTAAACAACATACTCCTATTTAAAAACATCACTCTTGGCATCAGACATAATGCAATCTACTCCTAGGGATTATCATTATTTTCAGAGCTGCAAGATGATAAACTTGTTTCTTTCTTCTCATTTAATCCCACTTTACAACCACCTCTCCTTCTTTTGAGACTACCTCAGGTGATTAGTTCACAGAAATAGAGTGGATGACCATCCACAATACTTGCTTTCACAGGTTTGCCAAAATTTTAGAGCTCTCAGAATTAAAACGAGCCTTTTTGGGTGGAAAGCTGTTCTTAGAAGACCCTCCCTTCTCCTTAATCTTATTTCAGAGCTTATGACCAAGAACTTTGGAGCCAGCCAGACTGGATCAGAGGTAACCTTGGGTAAATTACATGTTCTTTTCAGCATCAGGGTCCTCATCCATAAAATGATGGAACACCGTAATCCATCTCATCTAGTTATTGTCAGGATTGAATAAGATAAGCATATAGTGTAATTACTCAATAAAAATGTGCTCAGTTTTTGTATTAATATTTTATGATCATGAATAAAATGATCATACATTACAGAAATTAGACACAGGAAAAGTATTTTGTGAACCCCTACTCTGTGGTAATGGCAAAGCAAGATAATAAAGAAAAGAACTGCTAACAAGAAATAATTAGGATGGGCCTCTAGACTCAGCAAGTATGCAGTGCTCACTCACTGCTGAGATTTCAGGGTCTCTACTCAGAGATAAAGAGTATTAGGAAGTGAAGTGGGCAAACAAACACTTTATCTACTCCACCATTTTGTCAGACTGCTTATAGAGAGTTTAATTCTGTAGCTATTTTTAAATTTTTGGTGACCTTAGAGCAGATTAAATAAAAGGTTGAGGCAAGATTAAATAAAAGGTTGAGACAACCTTTTATTTATAGCCAAAACGTGGAAGTAACCTAGTGTCCATCTATAGGGATATAGATATGCAAAATATGAGGTAAATAGAGAGAATATTAATCTCCTATCAGATACATGAATTGCAAGTGTTTTTTATCCCCCCATTCTGTGGGTTATCTTGTTATTCTGTTGATTTTGTCTCTTGATGAATAAATTAGAAAATTTTTCATGGAGTTCAATTTGTCTCTTTTTCTCTTGTGGGGTCATATCCAAGAAAGTCCAGCCAGATCTAAAGTCATGAAGTTTTTGCCCTATGTTTGGCATTGTCTTACAAAGCTAAATAGAGTCTTACCATATGTATGATCTTGTAATAACATTTCTTGATATTTTCTTAATTGAGCTGAAAACATATGCCCATACAAACCTGCACAACAAATGCTTATAGCAGCTTTATTCACAACTGATGAAAGCTAGAAGCAACGAAATCCAGGGTCATGAAACTTTTGCCCCATGTTTTCTTCTATGGGTTTTACAGTTTTAGCTCTTAGGTTTAGGTCTCTGATGCCTTTTAAGTTAATTTTTGTAGTTGGTGTAGGATAAGGATCCAACTTCATTATTTCATATGTGGATATTTAGTTTTCCCAGAACCACTTAATACAAAGATTACACTTTTCCCCTTAAGTGATATTTGCATCCTTGTTAAAAATCATCTGACCAAAAAAAAAAAAAAATCATCTGACCATAGATGTGAGGGTTTATTTCTGGGATCCCTGTTCTGTTAGATTGGCCTGTGTATCTGCCTTTATACCAGGATTACACTGTTTTGATTCCTGTAGTAATAAAAAATCAAATTACTGGAGTAATTTTTGAAGTCAGAAAGTATGAGTCCTCCAACTTTTTTCTTCTTTTCTTATGTTTTAATATTTATTTATCTATTTTAGAGAGACAGAGAGAAAGTGAGCAAGAACAGGGGGAAGAGCCTAAGCAAAGAATTCTAAGCATGCTCTACACCAAGCACAGAGCCCAACTTGGGACTCAATCTCACAACCCCAAGATCATGATCTGAGCTGAAATCAACCAACTGAACCACTCAGGCACTCCTGTTTGTTTGTTTGTTTGTTTTGTTTTTAAGATTGTTTTGGCTACTTGGGATCCTTTGTGATTCCCTATGAATTTTGGAATGGGTTTTTCTATTTCTGCAAAGAAATGTCATGAGATTCTGATGGGGATTGCATTGAATCCACAGATTGTCTTAGGTAGTATTGGCATCTTGACGATATAGAGTCTTCTAGTTCATGATGGGTGTGTTTCTCTTTATTTCTGTCTTCCTTAATGTGGTCTCCTTATAGTTTGCATTGTAGTTTGCATTCCTTCCTCAGTGGTCTCCTTATAGTTTGCATTGTAGTCTTCTAGCTCCTTGGCTAACTCCTAAGTATCTTATTCTTTTTGATGCTATAATAACTAGAATTGTCTCATAATTTCTCTATTAGATTGTTCATTGTCAGTGCATGGAAATGCAACTGAATTGTGTGTTGAGTTTATATCCTGTACTTTTGAATTCACTTATCAGTTCCTAAAGATGTTGGTGGAGTCTTCAGGGTTTTCTACAGATGCGATCACAATCTGTGAACAGAGACAATTTTACTTCTTGCTTCTAATTTGGATATCTTTAATTTCCTTTTCTTGTTCTGGCCAGAACCCCCGAACTATGTTGAAAAGAAGAGAGAAAAACTTGTTTCCTTGTCTTGTTCCTGACCTTGGAGGAAAAGTTTCTAATCTTTCACCATTGAGTACAGCATTTGCTGTGGGTTTTTCATATATCCAGAGAAAGGCCTCTCAAACAGATAAGAATTTATGAAAATGGAAAAATACCTAATACATCTAGAGACTAGAGAGCAGTGAACCAATTGAGAAATATGATATTTTGAAAAGGAAGAATGTAGCTGGGCGTGGGAATTTAAAGATAGTTAAGATGAAAATGTCAGATAATAAAGGACAGTTGTATCTCGTACTGCACAGGGTGGCTGCTATCCTGACCTGTGGGCCCATGGTTTTCAAACTTCTACATGCAAATTAAGGCAAAATTTTTCATGCATTATCATTTGAGGTTTCAAAACAAACATTACTTTGGATAAGGAGAAATCAGCAAAGTTTTTAAAGGAGAGAAAGGTGTGAAATTCTGTAGGCCAAAATATACTAGTGCTAATATGATTGTAAGCTATAAGAGAAAGTCCAAAACTTTGTCTCTAATAGAACACAAATAAAAATTAGTTAGATGGCCTGGGGGCAGGAAATAGAAACTTCAAGCAAACCAGATTATGTTATAAGAGCAACTTTTAATCAACCATACACACTTACATAAGATTAACATGGTGCCAATGGTTAAAACTAGGAGAGAGTTCCAATAGAAATTGTCTGGCTGGGGCACCTGAGTGGCTCAGTGGCTGAGCATCTGCCTTTGGCTCAGATCATGATCCTAGGGTTCTGGGATCGAGTCCCACATCAGGCTTCTCGCAGGGAACCTGCTTCTCCCTCTGCCTGTGTTTCTGCTTCTCTGTCTGTGTTTCTCATGAATAAATAAATAAAATCTTAAGCAAGAAAAAGAAAGAAAAAGAAATTATTTGGGTTCCCAGAGTTCTGTATTCTGAATTCTTCAGGTATCTGGTTACCTGAAGAAAACTGGATGAAAGCACAGAATGTCAGCCAACCTAATGTCTTCATCTCAGAAACATGAGAATTAGCTTTGCAAGTTTTAAAAATCTATATCACTCTATGGTTTTGTGCAAATCAATTTTCCAGAGGTTTTTTCGCCTCCTCTAAATCAGAGATCCCAGAGTATAAAATAAGGATTTTCATTTCAGAAGAACAAATTGATTTTGGAGAACATGTCGATGAAAGAACTCTCCACCAAATTTAGGAATCACCTAAGGGAGCATACAACCAGCATATAGATATTGTAATTGCTCTATAAGCTTATCTACCCAGAAATTTTATTAACCACCTCTAAGCAAACATACTCAGTGTACTGTGCATTTCCTCCTATACTTAAATTTACCAAACTCTTTATATTAGAACGAAAAGTGATGGTATTATCTGTATTAACCTCCCAAGGTTGACTTGAAGCTGTCCTCAAGATTTTCATCTCCCAAGCCTCATCCCATCAAAGTGACCATTACTTCCTTTGATTCTGTAAGCAAGATAGTGCTGGGTTTACTCTCTCCTCTCCAAGCCAAATGTACTATTTTAATAGTCATTTATTTTAGTCAGAACCATTTGTTGGGGACTGAGTACATTCCCCAGCAGCCACTTATCACATTTCTGCCACAATTAACTTCCTTTAAAAGTCATGGATGCCCTTGTTAGGAAAGCTGTGTTATTTGGAACGTAACAAGAGTGTGGCCAGGAGGGTGAAGCAACTTGAAATGGGAACATGCAAGGAAGGATAAATAAACTGAAGTTTTTAGCCTGGAGAAGAGAGAACTGGGAAACAGAGGGATAAGAAACTGGAGAAGGAGAATATGTGGTAGTCGTCACCAAGCATTTTAAAAAAGTCATATGAAAGAGTTATCAATCTGTGTGTCCAAAGGAGCAAATCTGGAACTAATTGGGAGGCAGTAGCAAAAAGGATTTTGATTTTATGCCAGGGACGCTATCGATCAGAGCTAGCAAAAGGGAAAAGGGGATCAGAGAACCTTGGCAGGGGAAGTATTTAGAGGCTGGATAATCATCCAGGGAAGTTATTTTGAAAGGAATTCCAGCAGCTGAAGAGTGTTGGACTAGAAGACCTTTACGGCCTATTTGATGGAGATCTCTATGATTCCCTACCTTCTGTTTTCTCTACACACTTGCTGTTCTTCCATGATGGATATATTTGTGTTTTTCCCAAGCACGTTAAGAAAAGGATGAGTTCTGTGAGCCAATAACACTAAGGAACATTAATATTCTCTTTGGCAATAGATTTATGTCGAATAAAAGTGCCTTGATGCTAATGGAGAGAATATGTGCTTTCCAGTCTGGTACATACAGAGAGCTCATTAGTTCTAAATTTAGATGTAAGCTTTAGTGTTGGAGGGGCTCCAAGTTTGACTAATACATCTGAACATGTCCTTGTTAGAAAAAAAAAATGATGGAGAATTCTATTTTTCTACTTTGTGTATGTGTGGGTGGAGAGGAAAAAACACATGCTCTTTTATATCAGCTAATTCCATCTGCTCACAATTATTCAGTAGGTGTGCCAATCTAATGATACTAAATACACAGAAGGTATGCAACCGATGCTTTTAGTTTGATAGAATAGTTCTTACTTAGCAGAGGTGAATCAGTTTGCAAATTCTTAGAGTTGATTTAAATCAACTGCTGTACTTTTTTCCACAGCAAGCTCCCCCAAAATGAGGCAGTGGCTAATGACAAGATGTCATTTTATTTCAACAAAGTTTTATTAAGCGCCTACCAGGTTTAAAGATAAGTGGGCAAAGGTAAGCAGGTTGCTGCCTTCAAATTTCAACTCTCGAGGAACTCAGTCTTGACAGAGATGACTTCAATAAGTAACAGACATGTCACTACCCGGCTCAAAAAAACCTATTATTTAGGATAAATTCTCATACCACTCTTAAAAAATAACTACAGTGGTGCCTGGGTCACTCAGTCGGTTAAGCATCTGCCTTCAACTCAGATCACGATCTCGAGATCCTGGAATCAAGCCCTGAGTCAGGCTCCCTGTTCAGCAGGATACCTGCTTCTCCTCTCCCTCTGCCACTTCCCCTGCTTGTGTTCTCTCATTCACTTGCTCTCTCTCAAATAAGTAAATAAAATCTTAAATAGTTCAAAATTCTCTAAACTACATTGCCTGTAAGCATTCAATAAATTTAAAGAAAATAGTTCAATGCATAGTCTATTTTCCCAAATATCCCTTCTCCATTAATATTAGAATAAATTATAAAAATGATTTGTCACAAATGTTGTATAATTTTATTAATTATAAATACTGTTAAATATGAATTTTAAATAGTTTAAAATATTTAGTTACAGTTTTTACTTAGGGGGTGTCTGGGTGAATCAGTGCTTAAGTATCTGCCTTTTGCTCAGGGCCTGATCCCAGGGTCCTGGGATCGAGTCCTGCATCGGACTCCCTACAGGGAACCTGCTTCTCCCTCTGCCTATGTCTTGGCCTCTCTCTGTGTGTCTCTCATGAATAAATAAATAAAATCTATAAATAAATAAATAAATAAATAAATAAATAAATAAATAAATAAATAAATTTTATTTTGAAAAAGGAAGTTACTTATAGGGAATCCTATAACCTCAACAGAGTTCTCATCATAATCTACCTGCAGGTTCTCCCTTCATTGTTAATTATCAACTAGTAGAAAATGACACTGTCAGACTTATCACAGGAAACGTGGCAAAGTGAGAGGTAAACCACATTTCCACCTGGAGAACCAGCTCGAGTGCCCTCAGATCAGGAGTAGTTGGCAAAATGATGTACAGCTGACATTTAATTACAATCTAAATAACAGCTGATATTACACTGGGCTATCACTATCAAATATTCACTCTGTTTCCTTCCTCCTAATATTTCCTTAATGACTCCACTGGAAGTGGGTTGCCCTCATATTAGAACCTAATTTACAAGCCTACATTGACAAATACTTTTTCACATTATGCCTCACTCAAAAAGGCACTAGTGGTTGTGTTTTAGTCATTGCTAATATATTAAGAAGAAATGGTCATGGTGGTGATTAGAGACCAACATAGTAAAGCAGGAATAGAAATAACACCTAGAGATGGGTATAAAGAAAAATAAACTTATGTATAGTACTTTTTCCTCAAAAAAAAAAAAAATCCACTTGGGAGTTCAACAACATCATCAATTAACAAGATAAAATTAATACCGAAGGAATACTTCACCAAACAACAGCAAAATCCATACTCTTCTCAAGCTCATATGGGATGTTCAGCAAGACAGGCCACATTCGGGGTCAGAAATGTACCTTCACAACTTCAAACAAATAGAACTCATGCAATGTCTGCTCTTAGACCACAACACAATTAAACCAGAAATCAGTAATAGAAAGGTATCTGGAAAAAAATCCAAAATACATGCAGATTAAACAACACACTTCTCAGTAACACATGGGTCAAAGAAAAAAATGACAGGAGAAATAAAAAGTATTTTGAACTAAATAGGAATTAAAACACAATGTATTAAAAATGTGTGGAAAGCAATGAATGACTGAAGGAAAAATTAGCACATTGAATGCACATATTAGAAATGAAGAGAGATATAAAATCAGTAACCTAAGTTTATGTTTAAGAAACCGGAAAAAGAAGAGCTAATTAAATCCACAGTGAGCAAAAGAAAGAAATAATATGCATTAGAGCAGAAATCAATGAAATTGAGAGATAATGAATAAAACCAAAACCAGGTTCTTTGAAAATACAATAAAACTGATAAGGATCTAACCAGGTTAACTAAGAAAAAAAGAGAGGACACAAATCACTGTTGTCATAAATGGAAAAGGAGACATCACTGTGGGTCCCATGGACAATAAAAGGATGATAAAGAAATATTATGAACAACTCTTTGACCACAGATTGGATGACCCAGATGAAATGGACCAATTCCTTGAAAGACACATTCTCCCAAAACTCAAAGTAGAAATAGGTAATCTTATCTATTAAATTGATAGTAATACAAGTATATAATAGATTAAATATCAGTTAAAGAAGTTGAATCAGTAATTAATAAATCACCCAAAACAGAAAGCTCTGAGCCCAGATGGGCTTACTGGTGAATTCTACCAAAAATTTAGGGGAAAAATATACCAATTATCTACAGTCTCTATCAGAGGATAGACACAGAGATAATAAACCAAACTCATTAACACAATCAGACAAAGATATTAAAGAAAACTCTAGATGAATATCTCCCATGAACTGAAAACCCTCAACAAAAGGTTATCAAATTCAATCCAACAATGTGTAAAAAGAATTATATACTATGACCACATGGGATTTATTCATATATGCAATTCTGGTTCCACATTCAAAAATCAATTATAAGAATGAACAAAATCCAGAACACTGACAACACCCAGTGCTGGCAAGGTGGAGCAGGAATGCGGAGGATGGTAAGAATGTGGAGCAACAGGACCTCTTATTCATCGCTGGTGGGAATGCAAAGTGCTGTGGCCACTTTGGGAGACAGCTTGGCGGGTTCTGACTATAGTGCTCTTACCCTATAATCTACACAAAAGAGCTGAAAACCTATATCCACACAAAACCCACACGTAGAAGTTTATAGCAGGTTTCTTCATAATTGCCAAAACTTAAAGCAGCAGAAATGTCCTTCAGTAGATGGGTGGGTAAATTAACAAACAATGGAATATTATTCAACTCTAAAAAGAAATGAGCTATCAAGCACTGAAAAGACTTGGAGGAACCTTAAAGGCCTATTATTAAGTGATAGATGCTGATCTGGAAGGGGTACGAACTGCATGATTCCAAGTCCATAACAGGCTGGACAGGTAAAACTGTGGAGCAAAAAAATCAGTGGTTGGCAGGGAGGGGTTGGGGGGAAGAGAGTGACGAGTGGGCAGACACAGAGGGTTTTTAGCTCAGTGGAAATATTCTGTATGATATCATAAGTCCGTGTCATTGTACATTAGTCCAACTCCCTACGATGTGTCACCCAAGAATGAACCTTCATGTAAACTGTGGACTCCGGGTGATGTTGACTTGTCACTGTAGGTTCATCAGTTGTAACAAAAATGCCACTCTGCTGGGGGTGTTGACAGTGGGGGAGGCTGTGCAAGTGTGGGGCAAGGGGGCACAGGAAATCTCTGTACATTACCTTCAGTTTTGCTGTGAACCTAGAACTGCTCTAATAAAATCATAATTTAAAAAACAAACCAGGGGATCCCTGGGTGGCTCAGCGGTTTAGCGCCTGCCTTTGGCCCAGGGTGCAATCCTGGAGTCCCGGGATTGAGTCCCGCATCAAGCTCCCGGCATGGAGCCTGCTTCTCCCTCCTCCTGTGTCTCTGCCTCTCTCTCTCTCTATGTCTATCATAAATAAATAAATAAATCTTTTTAAAAAATAAATAAATAAAAAATAAAAAAATAATAAATAATAAAAAACAAACCAAAATACACCCAGCTGTATATCCACCATGAAGCTTTGTCAAATCTTAGCATTAACAACATTTGCATTGTCTAGGATGTTAAGTAATAAATGGGTGGATGTTGAATATGGGGAAAAATCCACCTGGAATTTTGATAGGACACCATAGAACTGATGATATAATATGTGCAATCATCAATGAACAATACTTAGTAACTAATAATAATACCAACTAATCACAGGATGTCTCTCCGTCTTGAAGTTCCTTCAAAATATACAATTTTTTTTTTCTCCAGAGAGATCTTTGTCTTCTTTCTTCAGTCAGTGCTTTGAAATGCTCTATTTTCTTAGTACTAATGGAACTATCTTATTCAGTATGATATTTTCTACATTTTTATTGCTGGTGTAGGTAATACCATATATTTGGAGTTTTATTGTTAGGTGACATTGACAAACTCTCTTTTTTATTCTAATTTTTGAGTCTCTGGCTTTTGTATGTGGATGACCATATCCCATACAATTAGTGGCCTTCCTGGGGCACCTGGGGAGCTCAGTGGTTGAGTGTCTGCCTTCAGCTCAGGGCGTGATCCCAGGGTCCTGGAATCGAGTCGCACATTGGGCTCCCTGCATGGAGCCTGCTTCTCCCTCGGCCTGTGTGTCTGCCTCCCTCTGTGTGTCTGTCATGAATAAATAAATAAAATCTTTAAAAAAAACCATAGTGGCCATTCTAATTCTTCATTTCTACCACAGAAGCTGAGATAATGAGCAGTTCTGACTTGTTTCTAATCATAAAACAGATGAGTCAGAAGCTTTCAGAATACATAATATTTACAATGCCCTGTCAAGACCAAATTGAGGGACATTTTACAAAAATAACTATCTTATATGTGTCAAGAAGCATGACGGTTGAGATTTTACTCTACTCTCAAGCTGAAATGTTAGCTGGCTGCAATTTCATGAATCTAAGAGTTTTTTAAGATGGTCCTTCTGACGCAATGTTTTAAAGACCTTGTGTGGCTGAGATAATAAGTATTGTGCCCTTATTTTACAAAACAATTTGGGTTGCTATAAAATTACAGATTCAAAGCTTTTCCTTTTCCTTCCATGTTTTAAAATATTACTTATTTTCTTGGATCCAGTTTTGTCTGTCTGATTTTCTTTTCTTTTCTTTTTTTTTTTTTTTTTTACCTTTGTCGGTGGTCATTTTTTTTTTTTTTTAATCTCTGAAGCATTTAAATGATTTTCAGAGAATATTTTCTTCAATTTTCTTTTAATGTGTTCTCAGGCAGATTTTTTTTTTTCAGTTCTCTTTATATTTATTTATTTGTTTGTTTTAATTTATTTTTTATTGGAGTTCAATTTGCCAACATATAGCATAACACCCAGTGCTCATCCCATCTCAGTTCTCTTTAGCATTCTATCGGCTATTTAAATTAGGTAACTTTTACCTTTTTGAAACAGTGGTTTTCAAAATATGGTCTCCAGAAGGATTCAACTTTGCTAGAAAGGCAAATTCTTGTGCCCAACACCAGACCTACCAAATCAGAAGCTGCTGGTTGCTGTGGCAGGTAATTCTGACACCTTGTCAATTCGTAACCCACTATTTGAAAAGACAAGAAGTCTGTCATCCTGTTTTCTTCAAATATTTCCTTTCTTCCTTTTTCTCCCCCCAGCCTTACTGAGAGATAAATGACAAAGTTGTGTATATTTAAGGTGTAGAACGTGATGATCTGAGATGTGTGTGTATGTTTTATACACATATTGTGAAACGATTACCACAAGCCAACCAGTTAACACAGCCCTAAGAGAGAAGGACATGCCGCCATTTGCAACAGCATGGATGGATCTGGAGGCCACTGTGTTAAGTGAATAAATCAGTCACAGAAAGACAAATGCTATGTGATCTCCCTCACACATGGAATCTAAAAAAGGGGAAGTCCCAGGAGGAAAGAGTAGAGTGGTGACTATCAGGAGCTGGAGGCGGGGCGGGGTGGGGGGGGGGTGTAGAGAGAGATTCAGAGATGTTGGCAAAGGGCTCAGGCCTCCAGCTGTAACACGCACACATCCCAGACCTAGTGTGCAGCAAGGGGACTCCAGCTCACGGGAATGTACTGCATGTGAGAGGAGAGCTTAGCGGTCCTTCTTTCCTGTAGCTTTTCCTTTTTTACCAGACTCCCGTTCCCAGATGTTGACATTCCTAGGAATGTTTCCCTTTCTGCTACTTTATCCAAGGCTCCCTCAGTGGCGTGCTTCTCGTCATCACTCTACAGCTTTATCGATCTTGCTTTTCTCCCCAGGGCTTGCTTCTTTTATTCCAACTCCCGTACATTGTGCTTAATAGTTCTGTTTCAAATTTGGTAAGTTCTTATTTCTTTTTCAGACTAAAACTACCCATTTTTGTCTTTGTAAGGGTTTTTTATCATAAATTCCTCATCTTTTACAGCCTTTCAGGCTTCTAGGTGTATGTTGAGTCACCTGTTGTCACCTTTGTCATGGTTGTAATCTCCAGATTTTAGCCATGGGCCTGTGAGCCCATTTTCTCTGGGGCTTTTACCATCATGGATGGTAAAGTATTTGAGGGAGAAGCAAAGGCAGGCCCCAATCTGTGTGCCTCCAGGTGAGGTCCATTGGAATGGAGAGAATGCAGGCCAGAGCAGTATGTGCCAAAGAACACAGAGCCACTGCTGATAACTTATCTCTGTTATGGTGTACCCATCTAGCTAGTGTTTTATTTTTAAACTTTTAAGGGGATGCAGAATTGAAAGGCAAATATTTTTAGTTTATGTTCCTTCAGGTGTTTGCCTCTGGAAGGAGGCGTTCTTCAGGAGTGCATGTCCAAAGGCAGCTGGTCAACCTGTTTTCATCAACATTTTACCCTAGGATGACTCTTTCTTTCCAATTTCGGTAATACCTGGACAGTAATAATCCTCTCAATGAAAGACTCAGGGCAAGTAAGAGCAGATTCTTTTTTCTCTTGCAATTTGTATGCTATGTGCAAACAACAGATCTAACACCTTGTTCCTTGCAACCCATACACACAACAGTTTATGCCAGGCCTTGTTGTCCCTCAGAATATGTTTTTCACTCTGTGTGTATGTGTGTGTGTATTGCCCAGACCATGTTTTCCTTTAGCTATGTAGCTTCTTCAAGCTCGATGCAAAGAAAAGAACCAGTCTAACAGCCTGTGCTAATTCCCCATTTTGTCCTAGTGTTATCTTCTTGAAATATAGATTCAATTATTTTACTTTCCTTTCTAAAAAACACTCAAATACCACCCTTCCGCAGTGGAATATAGGGATTGTCATAGCCTGGGCCCAACCAACTCTTAAGCTTCAAATCCTGGTACCCTCCTCATTTGCCATGTAACCTGGTTAACCTACACTTTCTTGCATTCCCTGATATGCCAATCTGTTTTATCTTCATGTCTTTTCTAGTGTTGTTTGTTTTTTATAATATTCCCTTCTGTCTCACTCTCTCTTTGGTAAAATCATATTCCATATTTAAGACTAAAGTCAAAATTTTCACTAAAAGAAATATCACCTCTTGGGGTGGTGAGGGGCATCCCCAAAATGTGCCTATCTGGTGTGTGGATTATTTTGAGCTGAAGATCATCAAAGCCCAAAAACTCGGAAGAGCTTTTACCTCCTCCTTAACTGCTTCTAAGAATTTAGACAGGGAGCCTGGTTCCAGAAAAGTGATATCACCAGAAATGTCTACAAAGAGTGTGAACTAGGTGTGGTAATCTGGGGGCAGTGGGGGCAGGGGGTGGAGTTCAAATTCCTCTCTCTGACCCACTATCTCTGCAAGTCATGAGAAACATCTGTTTACCAAGCATCTACTCTTCCCTTTTTCTGTGAATTGTCTTCCTTCCCTTTGAAGCCACAGACCCCTACCTCCCTGCCCTTATATGCCCAGAATGGCATATAAGCCTCAACTGCCTGACTTGCCCATGGGTCTATTTTTATGATGCTCCCATATATATCAAATTAAATTGTTTTTTCTCCTGTTAATCTGTCTTATGTCAATTTAATTACTAGATCAGCCAAAGAACCTGGAAAGATAGAAGAAAAATTTTTCTACCTCTACAGTATAATTATCCTTTTCTTTCTTTACGTGGTCAGGATGTGGAAAGAATACAATATCTATCTTTCTTGTTTAGTTTTGTAGATATTGTTAAAACTGAACTATACACTTAGCCTTGTTAATGCTTAAGCACTAAGTAGATTCAGTTCCTAATTCTTAAGTACTAGTCTGTAATCTTGTATTTGTTGCTCTAGCTTGAACCTAGACCAACATATTCAACATGTTTTTGTTTTTGTTTTTTAAGATTTTATTTATTTATTCATGAGAGACACACAGAGAGAGAGGCAGAAACACAGGCAGAGAGAGAAGCAGGCTCCATGCAGGGACCTTGATGCGGGACTTGATCCTGGGACTCCACGCTGGGCCAAAGGGAGGAGCTAAGCCACTGAGCCACCCAGGGATCCCTCAACATGTTTCTTGAAGTGGACAGACAAAACTAGGCAAATGTTGGATGACTCCACATAGCTCATTTAAGTAAAAAGAACCATTAAAAATTTTTTTTTGAAGTAGGCCCCTTGAGTGTCAAGTTTTCTTCATCACTTATATCAGTTATAATTCCAAATAAATCCACTCTGCTATGAACCTCTGCTAAGGCTAGATTTAGCCACTGTCATCTCTTAACCTGCGCTACATAAAATAGCTGCTAAATGATGTGCTCGCTAAGAGTCTGCTTCTTTACAATTCATCTTTCACATGACAGATGACGTGAGCTCTCCAAAAGAAAATTTTCTATTTTTCTGTGGCCTCCAATATGTCAAGAATAGAATTTTTGAGGACCCTGAATGACTTGAATCTGGACAGACTGGTTTACTATCAGTTTCTCAAAACTCTAAGCAATTTTCTGCTTTAAGGCATTTGTACTTCCTGTTCCTTCTATCTGGAATGTTCCGATGCCCAGCTTCTCATCATAGGTCAAGTTCCAGCTCACTTGTTTGCTTTTCCAAGAGTCTCCTCTGGAAACAATATTGTATCTGGAGTTTGTCCTTCAGGACACTTTGTACTAATTTCACAGCCCACTGAGTTCATTGCATTGTGTTGCATTGCATCCATGTTATGTGACGGCCATCCTGCTTCCTTGTGAATGTGTTTAGGCTTGTCTTTGAAGTCTGGAATAGATAATTCATGAAAGCAGGGAAGAGCTCCTCTGACTTCTTTATAATTCTAAACCCAGTGACAGCCACAGTAAACAGCACATGTATATAGTCCTAAAGTCTAATCAACTTGTCTCTTGCCGAATAAATATGTGAACTTAGTTGTTCAGAACTTTTATAAAACTAACTTCCCACCACCCTTTAAATATATTTGTTGAAGAACCAGTTTTACCTTTTATGTTGTCTACTTTATTTTCTGAAACAGAAAAAAAAAATCCAATATTTTGGGTCTTTATCAAGCTGAGTAGTGCAGAGCTAGTAATGAAATATTATGACCATCCTAGGTAGTGATTTGTCAACAGGTGCTTCACACATTCTCTGATATGTGGAAAATGTTATGCGAATAAACATGAACAGCATTATAAACTATTAAATTATACTTTTTCAGCATAGTATAGAATTCTTGACCGATGATCATTTCAAATTTTATTTGTTCAGAACAACAACTGTGGGCTTTTAGAAACCTTTGTGTTCTCTCACAAAGTTCTCTTTTGATTAACAACTTTCTTGTTTACTGTTGCTTGTCACACTCTCTAGCCCTTTATTTGCTATTACTTCATTTGCTGTCCAGTGATGCAACTCTGTCTGGAGTATGTCACAGGCAAAACAGAAACATGTCCATAGCACTCGGCTTTCTTCCTTGGATTATGTAAGACCAAAACCCACCAGGCACACTGCCAGCTTTTGCACGTAGGTTGAAATGCTGTAGGAAACCCATGGCTGACAATTTTTGTTGTTTCTTCCAAGTTTTATGTCTTTCTAGGCAAGGACTGAGAAGCCAGAGAAATGCAGGACATTGGGAAGAGGCCCCGTTTTCATGTGGCTGTTGTGGCGCAGTGAGGCCCAGGGTCTGTGGCAGAGAAAGGTGTCTTGCCTTAGGAATTCAATAGCATGTTTAACATTTATAACTTGGGAGTTACTTTTTCTTTAACACACAAAATTCTTTATTGATGCACTTTGGACATAGAGAAGGCTGTTCATTTATCTTCAATAAGTCTGTGATTTATTGAGAGGAATAAAATACTTATTAATCATTTGAGTTCAGGATATGAAATAATTTTTCAAGTTGTCCAGATGAGCCTGTCCAGTAAAATTCTGTCATCAATTGTAGGAGTTGGTAGAAACTTGGCCTTGAATGTCAATCTGTCTTCAGACACAGTTTTAATTTCAGCCTCTCCCAGTGCATCGGTGACTTGACAGTGAGTTATGAATTCTCACTCTCTCAGCTGGACAAGTTGCTCGCAGATTTTCTGATAACATGACTGTATTCTGGAGGAATATTCTTAGATAAATGTGGATTTTTTAATGAAAATAAAAATCTCTCTTCTTCTGTACTACATGAAGATTGTGAGTGTAGAATGAGTTGTGAGACATATAAAATGGTAACTGTATTCACCGTGCAATTCCATCTTTTGAAAATCCTGCACTGTATACTGAAAATCAATTTTCATCAGTGAAGAAGAAAATCTGGATAATGAAGTAATATCATTCTACTAACAATTCCCATGGGCCAGAGGCAAACTCCATTGTCATTGTACTTCCCAAAGTGACAGTTTAAATGGCAAGAATACATTTAAATACACAAGTTGACATACACAGAATAGAAAATCAATTAATTGCACTGTCCAACACTGATGAGAACACAGGAAAATAAAATAAAATGGCAGGATTTATTTCAAAGGATGAATTTAAGGTAAATATCCTTTAATACTACACATTCTAATAGAAATCAATGATAGAAAAGATTTAAAAAACAGATCAATTGATCGTGAATAAAGTGAGGAAAACTTATGAGGCTCTGGCAGTAGATGCCTCAGGTAACTTTTAAGGCAACAGAATTTGAAGTCCTCATTGTGTCTGTATACCCTGCCTAGGTTTATATATTCCCATAACAGGCATTTAGTGTTGTTTTAGGGATAAAGTTAGGCTATGTATGCAGAATGTGGCACAGCATCTCTTGCATGGCAGGTGCTCAAGGTAAGTGAGCTATTATAGTTACTAGTAATTATGAGTTATTATGTATGCTATTCAAGTAACTACGTATGAACTTATCCTTTCTGAATGTAATTTCTGTCTCCAAATCAGTGGATCTCAGTGGAGGGTTTTGTGGGGGTTTTTTTTTGTTCTCCAATATCATTTTTGACAGTATCTGGAGATGTTTTCGGTTCTTATAATGGGCAGGGGTCTGTTACAGACATTTGATGGCAGAGGTCTGGGATGCTGCTAAATGCCCTACAGTGCATAGGACCATGCCGACCACAAAGAATCTTCCAGCGCAAAGTGTCAGTAGTGCGAGGTTGGAGAATCTTGCTCTTACCCTGTGTGATTTCTATAGATGTAGAACTAAGAAAGCAATCATCATAAAAACCATCACACACCACTTCAGTTCTTGTCTGACCCTCATCAATGCTCCAGGCAGACTGGGTGAGAGGGTGTAGTAAGCGAGTGCTGAGAGAAGCAACTGGAAGAGAAGCTAAGGAATAAACAAGTCGACTTTTCTTTTCTTTTTTTTTTTTTTTTTTACAAGTCGACTTTTCAAGAAAATTTGTTTAGTATCTCTTCTTCCAAATTCCCATGTTGAGGGAATGGGCTGAAAGTGAACTAAAACCATCAAAAAGCAAAAATCCAACCATAATAATAAGGATCCACACAAATATGATATCCCAGTACTGGCCAGGAGTGTCTACGAGAATATAGAACACACAGAAATGTACACACATAATTGGAAAATACACAAATAGAAATACAAACGAGACCACAAAGGTAATTATGTTCTAACACCTGCTGCTGACCTGTACTGTCCATTCAGGCTGCTATAACAAAACATCACAGACCAGGTGATTAAACAATAATCACTCCTCACAGTTCTGGAAGCTGGAAATCCCAAGATCAAAGTGCCAGCTGGTTCCATATTTGTTAAGAACCCACTTCCTGGTCTGCAGAAGACACTTTTCTTGCTGTGTCCTCACATGGTAGAGATAGATCATCTCTCTCACGTTCATTCTTACAAGAGTACAAGGGTCCCACCCTCATGATCTCATCACCCCCTAAAGGCCCTACCTCCTACGGGGCTAAGGCTTCAACATATGAATTCAGGGGGACACACTCACTTTATATCATGCACCGTAATCAATGCCATAATGAAGAGAAAGTGGAAATCATACCAGAATCCCTACTTTTTTTTTTTTTTTAAAGAATTTATCTATTTATTCATGAGAGACACAAAAAGAGAGGCAGAGACAGAACCAGAGGCCTGATGTAGGACTCGATCCCAGGACCCTGAAATCACACCCTGAGATGAAGGCAGATGCTCAACTACTGAGCGACCTAGGCTAGAATCCCTCTTTATATTCTTGTTTATATAATTATTTGTTACCATATTGTAAATTTGCTCACTGAGTACTGAATAATTCTCAGACTTCCTGCCTGAGTAAACAAACTCACACAAAAATTGCTAGATATCCTTCTCTGCTATGTGGGTATCTGGCAATTATGGCTTTGCCCCCCGGCACTAGTAGAAACATGCTGGAAAAGACACTCTTTAGAGAATGTTAAGTTTGCAAGGTCTGTGTCAAGGTCTTTCCAGGATGTGTATACAGAGAGCTCTCTTGGCTGGATCACTCACACTCATTTATAAAGCTAAGTATTATTAGCTGCAAATGAAAAATATCTTTAATGAATGCTGATCATGAAGTAGGAGATAAGAACCAAGAGGAAAACTTAAATGAGAAACAACTTTGAAAGATTTATAAAATGTTATGCACCTTGCCATCGTGTAGGCCAATGTCATCATCTTATAGATAAGTGAGGCTCAGAAAATTAAACCCATCCAAGTTGACACAGTTAATAAGGGGTGGATTTCAGTTTAGATTTGCCCAGTCAAAGCCATATTCTTTATTCCTGGGCCATGCTTCTTTCTCCAAGCACACAGAGATACTTCCTGGAATATAACCTAGGTCAGAGGCTAGAGGGAAGGGAATCAGAGGGACTCTTCTGAAGGCATCTCGATTGTAAAGAGCAAAGTGTGGTCATCTCAAAGGGTTGTAGTCATAGAACAACAGGGATCAAAACTGGAACAGACGTAGTGCTGAGAGCAGTCCCTAAGGTGCAGAGACCATTGGTGATGGTCTCCATCAGAGAGCAGGTGGGGGAACAGATACAACATCTTGTATGATAGGAGAACTTGCGTGGGTTTTATGGATTTGGAGTTTTTGCCCAATTCCACTGTAACTCGACATAATAAAATATTGCATAGACCATTAACATGCTCGGATGAAATAGTAAATTAAGGACATCTTAAAAATTTAAACATTGGAGGTGGACTTTAAAGATTCTTTTAAGTTTTGGACATACCCATATCTATATTTTTAGTCTTGCCTTTTTTCCACAAAGTGATTTGTGGTGGAATAAGCACCTACACAGTAGCGTGTCTTTTCAACAATGCTCTGGTGGATTAGCACACAGACCTGGGTGGTGTTGTCAGAGCTGATAAGATGCTCTGAAGACACAGCAGTGATTAAAGAAATGCTGACGGTGACAGAAACAAGAGTTGGCTAGAAGCTCTCCAATTTTTCTCTTTATAGGGAGGTCAAAAAGTCTATCATGCATGATTAAAATTTTAATTAAATACGTTTAAATTCTGGTTTAAAATGTAGTTTCACTATCTATCGAACACTTTGAATTCTCCAAGAAGATAATAAATCTCAGTTGCCATAGGAATTTCACTCCTTGAAATGTGATTAAAAGTGGGTTTTTGTTATCTAGCAGAACTCATTATAGGGATTGGCTGTCAATAATGGTAGGGAGATTTCCTGTTAAGAAGGAAGGAAATTAGTATTTGTTAAGTCACTACAAATGCCAACCACTGTTACTTGTTTTTCAGGCATGATCTCGTTTACCTTTTTTTTTTTTTCAGTTAGTGAACATATAGTACAATATTAGTTTCTTGAGTAGAATTCAGTGATTCTTCACTTACATACACAGGGCTCATCACAAGTGCCCTTCCTAGTGCACATCCCACATCTAGCCTATCCCCCACCCAGCTCCCTCCACCAACCCTCAGTTTGTTCTATATCCTTAAGAGTCCCTTATGGCTTGTTTCCCTCTCTCCTTTTTCCTTTTCTCTACATTCATCTGTTTTGTTTCTTAAATTCCATGTAAGAGTGAGATCATATGGTATTTGTTTTTCTCTGATTGACTTATTTTACTTAGCATAATACACTCTAGCTCCATTCACATCGTTGCAAATGGCAACACTTCACTCTTTTTGATGGCTAAATAATACTCGATTGGGCATACATACCACATCTTTACTCATTCATCAGTCAATGGACGTTTGGGCTCTCTCCCTAGTTTGGCTATCGTTGATAATGCTGTTATAAATATTGGAGTGCATGTGCCCCTTCGAATCAATATTGTTGTATCCTTTGATAAATACCTATTAGTTCAATTGCTGGGTCATAAGGTAGTTCTATTTTTACTTTTGAGGAATCTCCATACTGTTCTCCAGAGTGGCTGCACCAGTTTGTATTCCCGCCAACAGTGCACAAAGGTTTCATTTACCTTTTTTTTTTTTTGCCAAAATTGCAGGTGATCATTAGCACCCCCACTTTATATATGAAGAAATCGAAACACGGAGATAAAATAAATTATTTTGTAAGTGATCACAAAGCTAAGAAAGTGGAAAGAACCAAGTCTGTGGCTATAAAGGCTTTGAAGTTTACACTACAACTCAGTTGCTCTCCAGTAAGACTGATAGGAATGGATGACTTATTTTCTAAAATGGAACTATCAAAATCTAAACATACTACATAAGGTTGGAAGGATTCCATGGAGTTATACAATCTTTAGGAAAAATTAAAATTTATTTTCAAAGTATTAAACAACTTTGCTTCAGAGGCTATATAATTTTGTTTTAGACTTACCGGAAAATATGACATTGTGGGTTGACCGTGTCTGTGCACAAGTGATTTGGCCTCAGTTGAAGGGAGTTTCAAGAGAAAGGAATCCTGGAAATGCAGTGTCTGTCTCTTCGGTCCAGTGGTATTGTAGTTTCTTTGCCCTACAGCTTCATACTGTGACATCATCCTAATCAGAAATGGAAGAGTGTCCTGCCAAATTTAGAATGTACTTGAACTTTGTGATTTCATACATTAGAAATAAATGCCAATCTTTAGAAGTCAGTTTGTAAACTATAAAATAAAAGAACATGACTTCCTTTTTCCAAGAAAAGTGCCTCCCAGCAGCTTCTTGGACATCACATTTCCTCCATAAAACTAGACTTGGATGAGCTAAGTGTGAGTCAATTAGAAACATATGTACCAAATTGTCCCTGGATCTAACGGCTACAAAGGAAATACTCAAGTGCTTTCCTGATAAATATAGAATCTGGAGATTTAGGTACACCTCAAACAGAGTTAAAAATGAATAACTGAACACCTAATGGGGGAGAAGTTACGTTTGTTCACCAATTCTAATGCTTGGTACTCACATATTTTTCTTAAAAACAAGTCTAAATATAAGTTAAAATAAAACATTCCCTTGTGACAGCAAAGCCACCCCAGAATGAAAAAGAAAAACAAAACAAAACAATGTGAACATGGGGAACAAAATCATACTTTTCATGTAGGCACTTCTATTTAGGCTTATCCAAAAGGTGAGGTGTGCTGGATTAATTTTTATATTAATATTAAAAGTGACAATCAAGATTTTATGTGTCTTTGAGAAACTGAAAAAAAATCGATTTACCCTTGATGAATAGTTATGATATAACACTTTAGAAATATAATAAGCATCTTATAATGCTGTTGCATTTCAGTATCAACACTTTATCAACCCATCAACAAATCTCCCAAGGAATTTGCCTTCTTGATTTATTTCCATGTTATTGGGAACTCATATTAATTGTTTTCATTTGTATTTGAGACCTGGCATAATTCCAAAACCTTTATCCTGGATTATTTTCAGAGTATTTGGAGGGACAACAGCTATAATTGTATTGCTTTTATTTTTATGTATAACTTTATCCATAACCAATAGATCTGAAAAAAATCTTATGCCTCAGTTCTCACTCATATGAGTCAGTACCTTCAAATGTGTGTGTGATAGCATCTTTGATGGACCCTGGGTGTGTTCACCTCGGAAGGCATCATCTCAGAAGGATGCAACCAGCCTGGTGTGTTTTGTCAGCCATCCCAGGATTGAGAAGTTTGGGTAAAAAGCAGCGAAATCGTGAGTACGTGAAGGATTAGAAACCTATCTCAGCTCTTATAAAAGCACAAATTTCCCTTTTATTTTTTAAGTCCCCAAATGATAAAGGAAAGGATGGTTCTTGAACTGAATATACAGGCATTCACAGATTGTTTTTCTAGCTAGTGCTGTTTTCTTCTCAAGTCAGGCACTGATATTTTCTTTTGCTTTCAACGGGACCTTTCTTGAAGTAGGGGGAGGGGAATTCGAGAGCTGGGACTTCCGCATGTTACTGTGCACCTTGGCTTTATTGAGATGGGATTGAATTACCATGACATTTCAGGAGGAAAAAGCAAGCTGTTCTGAATTGTGTGTCTCACTCGTAATCTATTTCTAAACCATGTACTATGACAATATTCCTGTTCACACAGAACCAGTGATTTACCCTCTGGTGGGTTCTACCCTTACAGCTGCTTGGCAATAAATACAGTCAGAGCAGAGAGAGAGAGTATAATTAAAAATTAACAGCACCCAATTGGCTCCACACTGCTTTCATTTTGGCATGCTTGTCTGATGAGGTACTCTTCAGATCTTTTTAATTGCGATATAAAATAAGGTCTCTGGTGATCAAAAGCCCTAAATAAGAGAGGGGAGGGGTGTCTTCCACCTTGATTGTCCTCAAACCTTCCTTCCTGGGTTTCTGCTCCTCAAACTTATTGTAGCTTCATGGCTCCTGGAGGAGACTGGACTCATAAAAACCATGACCAGATCAAGAATCCAGCTCTGATTCTCTTACTAATCTTTAACGTACTCTGGAAGATTTTGAACAAGGGTAGCTGGCTTTCAGAGATGTGCTCTAACCATTAAATGAAAGGGAGAGGAAAGCATAGAAAATAGAGAAGGAATTGTGTTACTCATATAAATTTCTAAAATAATGGCCATAAATATATTCCGTTTCACTCACTGAGGTTGATAAGTTTTAAAGATGAGACCAATTCTGAGCACCCATCTCTTACACCGTTCCATGAAGGACCAGCCATCTGCTCTATGGCAAGTCCATCACAAGTCGATTCATGATGAAGTGGGAAACTTTATTTTACAATATTTATAGGAATTTTCCTTTATTTCCCACACTTCTAGAATCACCATTCATAGACTTTCAGAATGTCTTGGTAATCACTACTTGTTCATAAGAGAAAAGAGGCAGGGGCTCACATCCATGGCATTGGCTGGTGTTACCTAGTGCCTCATCATCCCAGAACAGCTATGGAATGATAGAGCACATCCAGAAGGCTCAGAGCTAAGAGACAACTCCTCTAAGTTTGGGTTTCAGTCGCACAGAATTCTATTTGACTCTCAAGATCAAAACCAGTGTATCGTGCTGTCGACACCATGTTAAGAAATGGGAACTCTGGAGCAGACGCCTGGGAAGATTTTGACTTCCCAGACCCAGAGTCTTGAGCCTATAGGCTTTGAAGGTTAATATTGACCAAGAGAACCATGTTTCACCAGAGAATGCAGTCACAGTCTATCAGAGTGTAAACCTGGACCGCCCACATGGCAATGCTGGGTTTTTCATCCTGCTGAAAAACAGATGGGCAGTGGATTTGTACACAGTGCTTTTTGTCAGTGTAAATATATACATATATACATAAACATAAAGACATGCAAATTGTATATGGCTATTAAATATGCCTTGAAAGAAAAAGTGAAATGCATCCACATTAAATCATTTGACTAAATAAATTTTAAGAACACAATTGACCCTTGAACAACATGGATTTGAACTGCAAGGGTCCACTTCATATGCAGATTTTTTTCAATAAACACAGTACAATACTGTAAATGTATTTTCTCTTAGGAATTTCTTAATAACATTTTCTTTTTCTCTAGGTCCCCTTATTACAAGAATATAGTTTATAATTCATATAACTGGCAAAATTTGTGTTAATTTCCTTTGTTATCGCTAAGGCTTCCAATCAACAATAGGTTATTAGAAGTTAAGTTTCCACAGAGTCAAAAGGTATATGTGGTTTTTTGACTATGCAAGGGAAGTGGTCACCCCCAATCCCTGCATTGTTGAAAAGTCAACTGTAAAAAACCCAACCCTTAGCTGCATATGATCTGTGTCCCCGATAGGTCTACTATTTATTAGTAGTCTGGTTCTGGACAACTCAATCACTTTTGACCTGATTTCCTTGACTGCAAAATGGGACAATGGTAGTAGATATCTCTTAGAATTATTAAAAAGACTAAATGACAGAATTTATATAAAGTTATAATTCATGTGAAGTGTTTAGTACCCCTTTCTGAGAAAGTAATCAATAAAAATGGTCTGTTATGCTCATGTATTTATAAAGATATATTTATGTACATGTATGCAAACACATATCAAACAGATGATAGATATAGATGAAGTGACCATTTATCATGTAATTCTTTTAATATTTTATTTCTAGGAAAATCATAGTGGAGTTATAAACCTTCCTTAATACATATCAACTTAAAAATTATAGTTTAAAAATGACAAGTGTGAAAGTAACAAATTGTTTTATCGAATATGTAATTCATTCTCTAAACAATATTAAGAGGAACAACCAAATATATTTGTGTTTATGAAATTGAAACTTTAAACCTTTGTTATATGCTTAACTGTTTTACTCTCCCCATATCATCCCCAGAATGGTTTTTCGTCGTGCTCTCCTGTTAAGTATTAGCAACAATGTTAAAATTACCATTCCCAGGTTCCTAAGATTATACATTTTTGTCATCCTTTAGATTTCTACCACATTTTTCTCACAGTTTTATAATTTATAGGGCAGAATTTGCTAGGAACATACATACCTAGGGCCATTTTTCTTAATGCTTATATGGCTTTTTAAAAAGTTTAGGTTCAAATTGGTACAGATTTTTAGTAAATCACTCCCCTTGAATGTCATTACTGGGATAACAACTCTTGTCGGCCCAACCTTCTAACCCACAGACTGCCTTGATGTGGGAATTGTAAGGCTATAATTAATCCTGAAGCAAACTGAAATACCCGTGATCATTTCATGGAATGTTTTTTAGCTGTGTAATTCCTCCCACACTGGTGCTCAATCTGTGCGTTTTCCAAATATGGTTGCCAAAGAGAAACACTGATGGAAATAAGCTTGAAATAGACACGGGAACGGGAAAAGTAAGTGGATTTAAAAGTTTAATGAGAACCAAAATAAGTTTAACGGGGTTAGGAGTTTTTTTTGCCAATTCTTGGTTAATTGCAGTTAATCAAGCTGGCTGTTATTAAGACTGAGAAGGGGGAGTTTCCTCTCTTAGAGATCCTTTAGGCCATACAAAGACTGACTGAATTTCTTTTTTAAGAGCCACAGACTATTAAAACTAAAAGAAAGGGTTCATATTAAGTAGTCTAAAGCACTGATTGGATAGATACAAACACCAAAAGATGTGAGTGGTTTACCTAACTGACATCCCCTGCACGTTATCAGTAGAACCAGAACTAAATTCACGTTGAGTTTTCCATATGTGGTCCACATGACATACTATATACCAGACATGTATCTACTGTCTGTCCTGTCTGTAGCCATAGTTTGATATGTATAAAGCTGATTTCAAAGCACATAATTAAATTAACTTCAGAAAGTGGAGGTGGGGAGAGAAAGCCTTATCCATGGTGGAATGCCCACTAATAAATGCAGATGGAATGATGGAGACCATAGAATTGCCACTTAGCAAACACAGTAGTAATAAATGATCCAGGCAAGAGTGATCAATGAATGCTAAATCCATTTGGTAAAATTCTTTGAAGACAGGATATTCAAAGAACTTGAAGATATCTCTGCAGAGATTGCTTATTCACAACACCAGGAAAAGGTCACCGCACTGGAGAAAACTGGCAGGTACCACCACAGTCCTGAGCCTCACGCTACCATTCCATGCACAAAGGAGCTGGGGAGATGTCTCCAGTATGATAGCTGAGCACACAGACCTCAGAGAGCATTGCTGCCAACAAACAAACGGCTCCTGAGTCCACTCAGAAGGAAGCGATCAGAAATCCACCACTCAGGGGACAGTTTGAAAATATGCTTCAAAAGATGTAGATGTCATAAAGGGCAGAGATTGAGGAGTTGTTCCAGAAGAAGACTAGAAAGGCATGGCGGCTGGACGAAACCAGCGATACCAGACT
This sequence comes from Canis lupus familiaris, assembly GCF_011100685.1. NCBI lineage: Eukaryota > Metazoa > Chordata > Mammalia > Carnivora > Canidae > Canis > Canis lupus. The sequence continues at coordinate 30,011,904 of NC_049223.1, read as the reverse complement.
GCTTGTCAACTTGAACAAAATGTAGGGAAAAGACTTCACTATAACGATGGCTGAGGCATGAATGTAGTCCCGCCTTATGTACTAGTACTGCATCACGATCAATTTTCTGAATTTGTTAAAGTGCTATAGATGAGTAAGGTGATGCCTTGTTCTTGAAAGTAGGGGAGGAAGTCTTCTGGGGTTGAAGGCGATGCCTACAACTCATGCTTTGGTGGTAGAATGATACTATGGGGTCAACTTGGCTGGGCCTCAATACCCAGCTATCTGGTCAAACATTATTCTGGATGTTTCTGTGAAGGTGCTGTTTTATGAGATTTTCATTTAAAGTGGTGGACTTTGAGTAAAGCAACATTGGCTTTTCTTGGTTCTCTAGCAGACTGCCTTAGGACTCGAATTCTAGCTTTTTCCTGAGTCTCCAGCCTGATCCCCCAGCAGATTTTGGACACACCAAACTCTACAGTCGTGTAAGCCTTACATTCCTTAAAATAAATACCTTTTACGAATATGCACGTCCCATTGGTTCTCTTTCTCTGAAGAGCTCTGATGAACATGGCTATCTAAATCACGGAGGCAGTGCCAAATTGATGTATCATGATTAAATTTAAAAATACCAGAAAACGACCAAAAGAGAGAAGAGCAAGATAATGGAGAAATGACAAAACAGGAAGTAAAGTTCAAGTATTTTTATAATACCATTTGACTGCTTTCAATCTTGCCAATATGCTGTTCAAATTAGCCTTATTCCCCCAAGATGATCTGGCTTTCAATTCATGTAAAAACACACGTCCTGAAGTGCCTGGGTGGCTCAGTTGGTTGAGCCGACTCTTGATTTCGGCTCAGGTCATGATCTCAGGGTCCATGGGATCCAGCTCCACTTCGAGATCTGTGCTCAGCAGGGAGTCTGTTTCTCTCCTTCTCCCTCTGCCCCTTCCCCCACCTCTGCTCCTGTTCTCTTTCTCTCTTTCTTTCAGATAAATATCTTAAAAAAAATAAAAATATAAAACATAAAAGGTTCAGTTCCAGCTACAGTGCCAGAGCATCATTAGCTGCATTAGCTACTGTGATTCTATCCTAAGTGCAGTGAGAAGCCGTGAAAAGGTTTGGGACAGGCCAGTGAAATGGCAACCTGTTTCAAAACGATGAGAGAACTTCAACAAAAGGGTTAAAAGGGGGATATTCAGGGCTTGAAGTGAAATCAGCTCTGGAAGAAAGGCTGCAGAAGGGGTGAGGATCTCGAGTCCCTGCGTGTCTGAAGAGGACTTGATTCTCTTCTTACTTGACAGATCTGATGAACATAAAACTTCCAAGAGGAAAATAATTTCCTCTCCCAACTTGAAGGGCATATTCTAGTGTGTTCCAGGCCACCACTGTTTTTGAAGCAGGAGAAAAATCAGTTTTAACCCCCCCCACATTGTACATGGACTTTGAACGATATGAATTTGTTTTGAATTCTATGTCTGTGTAGGAAAATGTATTTTCCTTTCTATCGTCTATGAGAGTCCTTTCATCCCTAGTGTTTTTGGATCTCACAAAAACATGTCTTTGTTTAGATCACTGCGTTCATTTCTCTAGGTACTGCTTCCAGTTTTAACTGGTCAGTTTGTAATTTTTCCATTCAGCAATTTTTTCTGTGTATTTTAACACATTTGTCTCCCTCACTATGCACCCCACCCCCATGCCCAAGTGTACATGCAGAGGCATATACAAGTAGGGCTTTGAACACAATTGCTTAATGCGTGGCCTGCCTCTCTTAGGCGTGCTTCAATGCTCTCTTCTTTCATTTTTATTCTAACTCCAAGAAATGGTCCTGATTTTGTCACCCCATCCATGCATTGAACCATCAGTTTTCTTCTCTTTTTCTCAACTTCCATGGCATATTTCATGTGTTTCAACTTTCTCTTATTCTTGCTATCCTGTTTTTCTTTAGTAGATGCAATGTCTCCTCTTCATCTTTGGGGCCCGTTGATTAATTATAGATTCTTTTACTCATGTGGTTCTCATGTTGCCCAAATTTCCCCTTTACTTGTTTCCATCTCCACTCCCAGCCCTGAATGCTGCTGCCTGGCACTTTAACGACTGGGGCTGTGGTCTCTCCCACCATTGTTCTGTTTAGAAGCTACAGAAGCTGAGCACTGTGCTTGCACTGGAAAGTCACATCTTTCCGTCCTTCCAATTTTATGTTTCAAGTTTCAACTCTCCCCCTTCTCCTCTTTGCTTTTGGGTGCTCTCCAGCATCTTCAAGTGTGTGCCTTTTTAATCGATCCATTCGATAATTGTTCCCATGATCACTTCATTCTTCCACCTTCAGCCAGAAGCCTGACATGGTTTTGAAAACAAATGATACTAACTTTTTGCTTGACTTTCTAGTAGTCTTCATTAAGTAAATTACACCAAAAATAAAGTTAAAAACTCTACAATGATTTGTGCTGTAACATCTCTGAAAGGATGAAGGTTAAGAAGGTAAAATGGGTTCTTATTGAGTTCAATTTTGCCCGGAGGCATTTGCCAGACAATAAATTAAGGCTAAATTAAGTACCATTTAAAGGATAAATTGTTATTGAACATCAGTGAGGGGATTGAGCAGGTTAAAAGTAAAATTGATTCTTTCCCATAAAGACTGAAAGAATGTTCATATTTTATATTTTGTGTCGTGTCAGTAGGGGAATGATTGGCAGTCCACTGTGTGGTGGTTCCTCAATTGATACAAGGTTTGTTAGATGCAAAAGTCAATGTTTGATGTTTACGTAGACAATCAGGTTAGGAAGCCTTTTCCAGAACTGATTTTGCTCCCATTGTTCATCCTACTGCTCCCTATTCCCGTGGAAATGCTAAATATCTCTGTTCATGGTCTTTTAAGACCAGTTTTTGATTTTGTAGCTATGAACTTACAAATTGGTATTTACCTGTCTTTTGAGAATTTACAGGGAACGGATAATCTGCCAATAAAAGAAAATGGGCCACTTTTATGATTCATTTCTGTGTATTTTGTCCTAGTATGGAATTTCAAACAATATTTTAAGGCTTGATCATGTTGAGATTTTTTTCCTTTATCAAAACAAAGAATAATAAGCCCAATTTCTGAAATTAAAAATAAAGCCTATTTAGTATGTATATTTTCTTCTAGGCTAGTCAGAGACAAAATTACCCAAACTGATAGGATGGAAATCAGATTTCTAACAAAATGCTTGGAATTAATGTCCATTTTATTTTAACTGTATATTATATTATGAAGTAAATACCATAGATTTTTTAAAAAGTTATTTGACTGTGTATGCTGGCAACAAACGTATCATTTTTGATTTCAAGATCCTAACCACAACATTCCTAGCTGCACTCCTAGATTCATGCAATTTAAAATTTTCTATTCATTTGCTAATCATCTGCAGATTCTTTCAGGGGTAGTGTCTGATCAAGTATTTGACTCACTTGAGATATTCCTGTTTTTTTTTTTTTTTTTTTTTTTTAATGTGATTTCTTTCTGTCCTAGGTTCACTTTTGTTTTTTAATATTATTTTGTTTTCAGATGTGTTTTTAATTTCTAGGTCCAATTAACATATTAAAAATGTAACTTTCTTAACTCGTGTTCAATTTTGTTAAAGTTCTACTCTCTTGAGTCACTTTTATGTTCTTCCATTACGTTTTGAATCACGAGAGCTCGGACAGCAAGGTCATCTTGGCATCCATGACAAGTTAGGCTATGACTTCTTGCCTGTGACAACACACGGGTCAGATCAAGCCTCCAATCTGTTTTCTTGGGCCATGCAGCTTTACTATGTGAATTATGAGAATAATGTGTAAGGAAAATGTTTTGCAAGCTATACAGAAATAAGGAGCCTTCGGAATGTGAACAACATGGCATCATATACTCAACCAAGAATGGCAAGTAAGACTGGTCCCCACGTGACATGGCTTCTGGAGGAAAGAACTCTATAGTCAGAAGCCCAGCCTATGCACAGGGGGTCTTGAGCTGGTAGCCCTAGCACGCAATCTCACAAGGATTGCAATACATTTTTTTAAGGTAAAATATATATATTTTTAACTTTTTGTTTGTTTAATCAGATTCTTAAATCACATATTCCTTTATCTGTATGAAAGTAAGGACTGTAGAGCTAAATACAAAGTAAGAAAATATGGAAATGTATAATTGAAATTCTAGGAAATGCCCTAGCAATGGAATGTCTCCATTACTTAAGAAATACAGAGGAACCAATTAACCTCTGGAGCTCTATGTAGTGGGAAGAGAAAGTAGAAAGAAAGCAGCAGCTCTCAGGAAGAGCTGGTAACTCGAGAGAGCATCATGAGCAGGTCAAAACTAACAGTGAGGTGCGTGTTAACTTGTAGCTCCCTGGCCAAACACAGTCTAGCACAAAGCAGAGGAAATCATTTCCCTCAGAAGTACCTCCAACCTCTGCTCAAGAAGACAGCTGCCCTTTAGCCACCAGGGTGTGCGGGATGGCATATAACTGGTTTGACTTGTGTTGTCCATGTCCTGTTGATTATGGTCACTAAGATGACCTCTGAAGCTACAATTCCGTGATTCTAAAAATAACAGAATAAAATTCAAGACTTGAATTTAAAAAAATTTTAAAAATTTTATCCAATTTTTAAAAATTGGATACCAGAAAATAAATGAGATGGTTCCAATTGGTTAGATGGGACCTAGAAATTAAAAACACATCTGAGTCTTGCTCTCGACCATCCGAAGTTGGGGTGGCGGGGGGGGCGTCTTTCATGGGGAAGCATGGTGCCAATGGCTAGAGATATTTTCCATCCAAATTAGCAATATCTCAGGCAGAAGTACTTGTAAAATACAGAAAACTGATATTCCAAGAAGTGCTAATTGGTGGTTTACAAGTACCTACTATTTTTCAATAATCTCTCAAAGATAGTTGGTTTATGGTGGGCTTACCTGTCAGTGGTCCAGGGATAGGACTGTCACTTACATTGATGTAAAGTGTCTGAAATGAAAGACTTTTGTTCCATGGTTAGCAGGATCATTTTCTCTCTTTCACGAATGGTATAATGCTTCGTATTAGAAGATTTCTCAGCTCTTTTTTGGTACCTAATTTCAGATTGTTGACATAATTAAAAGCTCACCCTAGTTGTTTTTATTAACTGTTCCATATTCTGGATTTGTCTATTTTTTTCTCATGATTGCATTCAATTTTAATGTATTTTTGGTAAAAATACTCCATAAATGATTTATGTTTATTTTAAGTGTTTATGCAGAAGTGAGACTACCCTTCCTTCACTTGGGACACCAATTTTGAGTCCTGCATCCCCCCAAGACGACTGTCAGACTTTATAATTTGCTTGAACTCACACTGATAGCTGTTAAACTCACGGTTGTGGTTTGTTACAGCAGAGGGATAGAGAGGAAAGTCAGCCAACGGAAGGGGGGTCTGGGGGCAGTGACCAGGACACTCCCAGGGACAAAGAATCCTGTTATCCTGTCCCAGCAACTGTGGGCAGCATTGCCTTCTCCTGGCAATCACGTGTGGTGATGTAGCATGGAGTGTGCCAACAAGGGAAGCTTCCAAGTCTTGGTCTTTGGCATTTTTATTAGGATACTGTCCACCTGTCTGACCTTTAGTCACTTGACCCTCTTGACCTTGAGCTGATACCACGTGTCCCACAGTCCCCACCATAAATGGCACTGTAGGTAATCAGTGTGGCCCAAGGCACCAGATAAACAGAGATACTCCCATCAGACAGGACCTTCCAGAGGCTTAGAAAAGACCTTCCAGGAGGTGGGGGTAAAGGCCAATGCTCTCTGGGTATGGTTAATTCTTTACTAAACAATTCTCTGTCTCCTGCCTTTGGTGGTGTAAGAGGTTTTGGCTTTCTTACAGCAAAATGATCACATTTGTCCTAGCATCTACAATTAGTATAAAATTTATGAGAGACAGAGCAAAGACAGTATCATTCTGAATATGCCTAACATTTGGAAGATCCAGAGTTGAGCAGGGATAAATTTAAAGAAAGAACTAATGTATCCTATAAAGCTATGATTTTTCGTATTTTGTATAATTTGATAATTCCTTTTCTTCCCTGATCTACTACTATTTGGACCTTAAGAAAAAGTTTTGCAGGGTCACCGGGGTGGCTCAGTCATTTAAGTGTCTGATTCTTGGTTTGGGCTCAGGTCATGATCTCAGGGTCCTGGAACTGAGCCCTGCAACAGGCTCTGCACTCAGTGCGGAGTCTGCTGGAGATTCTTTCCTTCTCCCTCTGCTCCTCCCCCTGCTCATGCTCTTTCACTCTTTATATATAAAATAAATAAATAAAATCTTTTTTTTTTGAAGTTTTGCAGAGCTATTTAGCATATAAGTTAGCTGAGGACTAGCTAAATCAAGTTCCTGATGAGGACAGTTGTCTTCTTTTGTTTTTTCCATTGGTACTACCAATATTATTGGTACTAGAGTTGGACATGAGCTTAATTCAACTTCCTGATACATTTGATCACCAGTATCAGTATTATGATCTCACCAACAGTACCAATATTATGCTATATCATTGTAAGTTAGTAAATGTTCCTGAAAAATGTGACTCAGAAGATACTGGCACATTGATAGAGTCCCACTCAGTCATCAAAAATTGCTCTAGTTCATCACCATCATGTGACCAAAATGTCTCCCTCAGTGGTGCCACCCAGTTTTTTGGCTTTTGTTTGACCTTTTCAATTTCCAAGCAATCTTGGCAACATGCAACTTCATCCATGCAAGTATCTGATACATTTGAGCAAGACAACACCATCTCTTCCTCTGAGCCTCTCATGAGGTATCAAAATATTAGATTTGCCTCACTGTATAACCCATTTACTTATCCTTTTACCCTCAGCTATTTCTGAGGGTACTATTCCTTCTTTTCTCCATTTGCCTTTTATTTTTACCCAAACTTGTCTATTTTGAGAAGGAATATTAAGTTTGGCTACTGTGCTGGTCCATTTTGCTGACAGTAGCACTAGTCTAGCAAGTCCTCACCTTGGCCCATTCCCATCCATGTAGGGTAGGGTTGTGCAGGTATGGAACTAGCAGTCTATATCAATCACTGTACAGCACAGATGCATTCTCTGTCAAACCCAATTTTGCCAGAAGGGATGAAGTCATAATCTACCCCACCTGGCTCTTAGTTATTCTGGCATAAAAGTCTAAAGATAAAGTTAGTAATATGCACACGCATGTGAGATGTGCTGTGTGTATGTACATGCATGTGCTGTATGCATGCACATACTGTGCGTGAATGGCATGTGCACACATATGATATGTATATGTGTATGAGGGTGTGATGTATGTGCATGCATAGTTGTGTGATGTGTGCATGCATGTGCATATGTGTGTATATGTGCATGTGGTGTGTACATATGTGCCATGTGTGCATGTGTAGAGAAGGGGATTATAGGTCGTGGTCACTTTGACATTTTGATCCAGAAATAATTCCTATGTGTTTAAAATAAATTAATAATATTCTTTACATAAAGTTTTATATCCTGATTTTTTTATTTTCACTTTGTCTATGTAAGGTGATTTTTCCAAATAATCAAATAGTATTATTTTGGAAAACTTAATTATTAGTTACTTGATAAATACATAATATGGATAAACTATTCCTTTTTCAACTGTTTATCTATTATTGAAAGTCTAGATTGTTTTCCATCTTGCCCTATTGTAAACAAGCATGTGTGAAGCATCACTCCACAGATACACAAGTACACTCAGGAGGCATTCTTTACTGACAAATACACATGTTCACAGTGGCTTTCTGCTCACCCACCTTCTCTGCACCCTCATTCTATTTTTCCGTAATGTCCAAAGCTCCTTAGCCATGAAATTCCGTGCAACTGTCATACCTGGCACTGGTTTGTTTTAGTCATTTTACTAAATTTCATCACAAATTTGTATATAGTAAGTCTTATATATTTTATCCATTTGTAAATTTAATGAGGGCCGTGATACTCTCCAGTGTACCTTCTCTGTCATTTAGAGTTTGGGGACTGTGCTGTACCTGGAGGAAATGTCTAGCAGACCCCAGTGCCCCAGCACTACCACCGCTCCATGGAGGAAAGCTCCCCTCTGGCTTACCCCCCACCCTACCCACCCCCCAGCTCTGCAGGTCCCCTCACATGCCCCGTGGTGCCATTTGAGTCCTCCAGGGATAGTTCATGTTATAGATGTAGATCACGAGATTTGAACTTCCACATGCACCTGCAATGATAATCTATGGATTTCCCATTTTTATTCCTTTCAGCAGAATGTGTGAAGCCATGTTAATGCACGGTCAGCCCACGGTTTCCAAGTCATGTTCTTTGGGGGGAAACGAAAGATGATTTGCTTCTATTTCATTATCAGAAAAAAATTTTCTTCTTCGAGTTGACTAACTTTTGTCCTTTGGATTATAAATCTTACACAAAGTACTTAATCTAAATTTAAATAAACACCATATACACTAAGCTTAAATAATACATATTCTTAAAAATATAAATTTGTAATAACCAATATGCTTATATCCATAACCTCCTTTGTCAAGTACTCTTCCCATTAAGAACGTGGTATTCTACGTTCAGACATTATTCGTCCATTGTTCTACACTGTTTCAGACAACTTTACCTGTTCTCTTTCCTTGCCACTCCCCCAAGCCTGACCTGTATTCCTTTTACTGAATTACAGAACTAATATCACTTACTACCAGCTGGAATGCTAACCATATTTTTAAATAATAACTCTTTTTGTTTGAAGACAATGTTTTACAAGGCTGGATAGAAAAAGCTCAGCAAAAGATTCAATCAAACGCATCTTATTTTTCCCTCTTCTTACAAGAACACCTCTTTGTGAGCATGAATTAGCGGAGGAAGCAAACATGAAAGTGAAAGAGATGAGTCCAGGTAAACGCCCTGTGCACATTGTCTCTAACAGCACAAACCTGTGAGATTTACGTGGACATTTTTAGCCGGTAATCAGGCAAATCCACCTGATGAGCAAAATCTCTTTTGTCATGTTATTAAATCACACTCACTTGCTTTGGTATAGTCTCGTCTAATTATCATTAACTTTTTCACTCCGAGTATGAAAATTTCATTTAATAAAAAACACACAAAGGAATTCAGAAACAATTCAGAGACAGCTAGAAGCATCAGGAGAAAGACTAGGAAGTATGTCGTTGATGACAAACCTACTAAGGGTTTTCAATCAAATCAGCTCCTTTTAGCACAGATACCTTTATTTACAGAGTGTCTTAATTTATTACTTCAATTTATTTGCTGGCCTATTTTATTTGTAGGCTTAGTCTAATTTTAACACTGTCAAGAATAATTCAAAGAGAACCGGGCAAGTCTGCTTAGAAGAGAGAACCCACGTTAATCTTTTCTGACATTAATAGAATTAGACCTTATTAATTCTGACATGATTTATTTCATATTGTGTAAATACTAAGTGCAAGCATCATGTTCTCATTGAAACAAGTGTTTTACATGCTTCGTATACTGCAATTTAAAACACGAATTGAAAGTGAGCCTTGAAAACAATTTGAAATTACTTAAATCTTGTCAAACTTAGAAAGATTATTACTGCCAAATGGGAAATACTACATTTTGACAAACAGTGCTCATGGAAGTAACCGAGGGGGGTGGGTGGAGAAATATAGGCGAGTCCCTCTTAGGAAGAAACCAGGCTTGCTAGGCTGCCTCTCCAGCCACTGAAGCAGATGCTCTTTCTAGGTGAAGAAAATCCTTCTCAATACAAATCCATGTGTTTAATGTGTCTTTATTTTCTTCTTTTTATATCAAAAGAACTGAAACTCAGATCAGTTCATGTTTGGGCTTAGTTTGGATGTACTGTTTCTCACTCAGGGAGGCATGCTGGAGTCTCAGCTGGGGCTCCTTGGGAGGGTGGGGAAGGTGAGACCGGCAGGGTATGTAGAAGCACCACCTGCCTCACACCCTGTCCCTCACACGCTGTGCCTTTTGTCCTGTTAAGGAAAAAGAAACTGTGTTTCCAATGGTTTGCCTAAATTCCCAGTTGCCCAAGTGAGCCTTTGACAAAATGACCAAGTGCATGTCGGTGCCCCATTCCTGGTTGCTTGCTATTCAACAACAAAGATGGATTTTCCCTTCTCTTTCCATTGACTTGGGGCTGATGCCATCGGCTGATTAGCCGATTGATTTAGGCCAAACTGTTGCTTGGCAGTCCTTTGGAGAATTTTTAAAACATGAGCATGTTAGGAGTACATCGTTAGAGGATGTGGCACATCCACATCTAAGTTGCAGATGTGTGGAAAGCGTCTGAACTACTTTATGAGCGCCGTAAGATGAAAAGGAAATATTAATATTGGCTTCCTTCAAACGTAAGTGATCTATGATGTGAATAATTTTTTTCAAGAGTAGAAATGGATACTGTGTCTTTGTTCTTTTGAAATGAGAGCAGAGATACCATTTCTCTTAAGCCTCAATTATTTATTTGCCAGAAACATATGGGGCAAATTATTAGACAAAGATTTTATTTCTAGAACAGTTTACTTAGTAGCTGTCAATTGGGGTGTGAATCACAGAGCTTAATATAGTGCATGAATGAGTGAAAACAAGCGAAGGGATTTTCTGCCTTTGTCTATTTTATACACTATCCATTGTTATCTTGAATTAGCACACCTTGTCCAAAGTTCTTAATGCATAGGCCAAGTCAGAATTTACTTTGTAAATCATGTAGCGTTTATGTATTTAAGATTGTCTTTAAAAAATTTGTCATTTAGGGGATCCCTGGGTGACGCAGCAGTTTGGCGCCTGCCTTTGGCCCAGGGCGCGATCCTGGAGACCCGGGATCGAATCCCATGTCGGGCTCCCGGTGCATGGAGCCTGCTTCTCCCTCTGCCTGTGTCTCTGCCTCTCTCTCTCTCTCTCTCTCTGTGTGACTATCATAAATAAATAAAATTTAAAAAAAAAATTGTCATTGAAATGGCCATCCCATGCATCAGTGGAAATGCCAGCCTCCATCAGTTTGGTGGAAGTAATGATGTTATGATATAGAAACACCACCAATGACAAAAGATTTCACTCCTTACCATCATGATATCCAAATGGTAGGTTTTACAAAGAAGAAAGCTCATTCACTGGAAAACCAGTATTGCAGAGCTAGAAGATGCTGTAGGGCTTGTATAAGGCTAACATCAGACTGGATGCTGAAGAGGCCAGTGACTTGCCCAAGGTCGCACACCTGGACCTACAGCCCAGACCTCATTTTGAAGTCCACTCTGCTCTGCCACAGTGTATTTTCCCCTTGAGCTGCGTCTGCAAACTACCCTTGGGTATTTTAGGATTACTGAATGGAATAACACTCTGTGCCTAGTATGTATGTCTCAAAATTATTTGGTTTGTTGGTGTGTTTATTAGTATATATCTTCCTCTAATTTATTTTGTAGTGCTAGAGAGTGTCTTCTGGATTTTTTCCCTCTACTTTCTGTCTCACTCCTTCCCTTTACAGCATAATTTCTAATAGCCCCTGATCTCTACCACAGATGAAAATGAAGAGGACTTCAAGGTTTTCTCTTGTTACGGAATTTTAAATGATCCTTTGAGAGACTGACCTGTATTACGAAGCCTGCATCACTTTGAGATGTGGGTTTCCATAGATTGAGCTCAGTTTATTTCCTTTAACTTAGAGCTATAGGTCTTAGTGGAGACATATGCTTCTCTTCTCTTGGGTAAATGCCTAGGAATGGAATGGCCTCATCATATGGTAAGTTTATGTTTAACTTCTAAGGAACTGCCACACATTTTTCAAGGCAGATGTACCATTTTGCATGCCCACCAGCAGCAGAGAGCTCCCACTGCCCACATCCTCATCAACATGTGGTGTGATCACTCTTGAATTTAGCCATTCTAGTGGGCATGTAGTGGCATCTTATTGTGGTTTTAACTTGTATTTGCATAATGACAAAATGTGATGAACGTTTTCTCATGTGCTAATTAGTCATCTCTGTGCCATCTTTGGTGAAAGGTCTTTACAAATATTTTTTTTCAAATTATTTTGTCTTTTGGTTATTGAGTTGTAAGAGTTCTTTATATATTCTAGATACAGATTTGTTCTTGAAAATCTGTTTCACACATATTTTCTTCTACTGAGTTACCCATCTTTTCATTTTCTTAAGTGTCATCTGAAGAGCAAAGGTGTTCTATTTTTGATAAGTACGCTTCATTGATGTGTTTTCTTTCATAATCTTTGATTTCTACTTATAATTAAGAAATATTTGCCAAATTAAAAGTCACTAATTCTACCCTATGTTTTCTTTTAGAATTGTTATGTTTGAGCTCTTACATTTAGATCCAGAAATGTTCATAGCAGCTTTACTAGTGATAGCCAAGCCTGTAACCCACCCCCATGTCCATTAACAGATTAATACATAAATGCACTGCATATCCATAAGATGAAATCCTATTCTGAAATTAAAATCACTAATATACACAACAAAATAGATGAATCTCAGAATAATTATGCTAAGTGAAAGAAGTGAGCCCGAGAAAGAGTACATGCTGTGTAATTGCATTTCTATAAATACAGAATGTGCAAGCTAATGTGAAGTGACAGAGTGAAGATTGGTGGCGATCTGAGGATGGGTGAGTGAGGGGAGCAGGGAAGGGTGTGTGGGAGCACTACAGACCAGTGCAAAGAAATCTAGGGGGGAGCCAGATATGCTCCTTGTCTAGATTTTGAGGATGAATCCACATCTAAAATATGTGCAGGTAGTGGAATATCAATTTCACGTCAATAAAGCTATAAAAAATAAATAATAAATATAAATATAAATGAAAATAAAGAACAAACCAAGCCACAATTCTAGCCTTAAAAGTGAACTCAGTTACTTTGTATTGATGTTTTTTAAGGAAGAAAACAGATTTGGAGGCTCAGTGGATGGCAGGTTTTGGACTAAAAGCTTCATATAATTTACCTTACTCTCCACAGCTACCTCATAAAATAGGCACTAGTAGGCACCAAAAAAATTAGCCTCAGAGAGGGTGACTGACTGTATGATGTCAGATAATAAAGCTAAGAATGATCATAATTGAGTAGGAGAACCTGTTTCACTTCTCACCTCTTACTCTTTGTACCCGGCGTGAAGACCTAGTATGTGGGAGAGGTAAGAAAGCGAGGCATGGGATGCTCTGATTTGGCAGATCTCATAGTTGCGCCCACGTTGGCTTGGGGAACCCAGCTCCTGTCTGTTTTCTCAAGAAATCAGACACAACTAGAGAACTAAAAGCCTCTGTAGCACATACCCAGTCATGTAAAGTTAGTCCTACATGTTAAGAAGGAAAGTTCTGGAGACAAGATGCAGGGCAGCTGCAGCTACAGTCACAGCCAATGGGGACAGGCCATCCAGGGTGACCACAGGTGACCAAAAGGACCATACCAGGCAGCGGTTCCATCTTGGGCTTGTGGCAGCAGCCCTGGGATCCAGTACATTTCACAATGGCCTCTGGAAGGGCTGTGTCCTGACAGGGTTTGGCTTCCAGATTCCTGGAGAGACTTTTCTGGGGCTCCTGTTTCACTGCAGACTTAAGGCCAAGTCGTACCAAGGCAGAGCTTCCAGCCGCACATCTCTCCTCATTCCATAAATCTTGTCAGAACCCACTAGGGGGGATGTGTGCTTGACGATGGCCCTCGGAATTAGACCAAAGTGTCCTCAAATTGCCCTTGGATACAGAGTAGATGAACTTTCACGTCCAGAGCAAATTAAATCTACTGGGCAGAGTTAAATAGGTTCAAACTTAAATTGAGATGGGGCGGCAAGAGGCAGTATCCACAAATACTACATATTTTGGCTGAAGACATTTGAAAGTCAGGTCCAAGAAGGGTTATCCACCTTCCCCTTCTTCTTCTGGAAGCGGGAGGAAAGACCCCACATGGATGATGTCCTCCTGTGCCCGAAGGAAAGTAACATCCTCATCACCAAGGATGAAGAGTGGAAGCCGAGAGAATTCTGCGCAAACAGGCCTTGTTAAAATGATCCCATCTTCCTTTAGCATCCTTGTATATTGAGCTATTTTTCTAAAATTCCCTGTCTTTGCTCAGCCTGGTAGTAAAGCATTTAGGTTTGCCTCTTATGTGGGTCTTCAATCCTTGTGAGGGCTGCGCATCACCTAAAACTTACACTGAACAGTCCCGTGGGCTTTTTTTCTGCTGATCTGTCTTGTGTCAACTTAATTCTCAAGCCCAGGTGAAAACCTTTTGAGTAGAGAAGTAAAATTTTGCTTCTTCTACTACATTAATTTTTTCCCCACATATAGTGCTATCTCTTAAGTATATCACTATGAAAAATAGATTAATCAACAAAAATATTGACTATTTACTAGTAAATGATGTTCTGTAGTTAGCTTTGTGAAAAACAAACAAACAAACAAAAAAACAATCTGTAAGCCATACCATGACTGAACTCTGGGACCATATGTGGCCAGTGGGTGATGGTTTGCGAAAGGCAGTGTGAAATAATATACATGCCATCCTTGAATAGTTACTAGTCTCCAGATGAGCAATCACAGCAATTAAATGACCTGGAGGGATTCTGGAGAATGTCCAAGGAGGAAGTGAGGCTGGAGCAAGGCCATGATAGCCGGGGAGGATCCCATAAGGCAGAGAGCAGAGACTGCCACACAACGTGAATAAGAAATGAGTCCCCATTATTTTAGAATGAAGGCAGAGAACTCTGATGTGGGTTCAGTAAATGCCGTTTTGATTTCTGAGGAACAGATAAATTATCTGTAGCTGATGCAATTTGAGACATCATGGATTACCATTTTAATTTAAATGTCAATCTCATAAATTTTGTCATTTCTTTGAATTACAAATCAGAACCATGTCATGTTTGTACATAGGAAAGACCATTGGTTTTCTGAACTCGATCCTTGCTGTGTCTTGGTTACAGAGCTTTTGTAGTACAAGGTAAGAGCTAAACAGAAGCATGGAACATGGGCCAAACACCAGCTCACACATTGCAAAATCATTTTTTTAGTCAAACCGCTGTTATGAAATCAAATATCTCCCTTGCCAAATGTAAACATATTATCTGTTATATCACACAGGCTGGCCTGAACCTTGAAGAGACAAAACCCATGAGTTCTTGAAAATATGTAAATACTTTACAAATGCTGCATAAGAAGGCAAAAGGAAGAATGGAAAACTAACTATTCTTAACCACGTGTTAGGGAGAGGTTATAAAGATGTGATATCAAATATTCTGTCCCTTTTCCAGCTAATAGTTACCCTGAACCATTCTTCCATTTGGTGGGTGTTTCTGCTCCCAAAAGAAGGAAAAAAATGTCCTCTGGGTAATATACCTTGGCTTTAGTAGATATTTTTCCAGAAATCTACTGGGGGCTTATTTTTGTTTACTTCTCCTAAGCCCACCTCCTTGAAATTCCCAGAAAAAAAAATACAAAACAAAAAACAGACTTGGTTTTAAGTATATCACCAGTGTGCTGTAGTTGAAAGCATTTAAGCATTCAGAGAAGTTAGGGCTCAGGGTAGCTCCAGTGCATGTTTGATAAACACAAAGAATTGGTGACACTCTGGGACACCATGCACTGTATGGATGTTACTGAAAATGGGAGGCTGAGCTCCTTTATTTAAAAAACAAACAATCAAAACCCCTTAAAAGTCAAGTATGGGCTACATTAAAGATGAATGGTAATAGATCCAATAGCTAAATGATGACGACTCTGTGCGATTTACCACCTACACCTCCAGCTCTCACTTTCCCTGGAACATGGCAACAGAGCAGATAAAGGAAATTACTGAAGGTGTTTACAGGGACGTGAACTAATACCAGTGCGCCTCTTGTGTTTGCTTCTGAGAGTGGCCTTTTGTGGCTGAACATTCTTTAGTGTCTCCTGAATTTTGTGGGCCTTGCAGGGAATTGTAATTTCTGAGAGAGAGCTATGGGAAATTTGCTATATTTGGGACAGATGAGTTCATTTTAATAAATTCACGTCTGTTTCGTGTCAGCTGACATGATCTCAGATAACAGATTAACATTTCAGAGGTGGTGAGGTTTGGCTAGGTAAAAGGGAAATTCACCCCACATACGGAATTTCCATATGGTTTTGTTCATCAGAGGGTATATGAAAATGGGTGTTGTTATTGAAAATGAAACCAAAGGAACCCAAAGCAAACATTTCATAAAATGTCTTCCCTCCCAAGGAAACAGATCTCCAGTGTTCTGAAATGGTCAGAAATAATGCAGACATGTCCTCGGAGTATCCTTGCTTCTGTACCTAGCCTGGTCCCACTGTCTCCTGCAGGCCACTTACTAGCAATTCCATTTTCTGTTTTGAGAATGACTCCACTCTCATCACTACTTTCCAGCAACTCTGAAAAGGAAACATGGAGGTCATCCTCTTGTTTATAGATATAGAAACTCTATTCATGAGAAGGCAGGTGACTTGTTGAGGTTATGAGGCTAATGTGTGGGGATCACTAGCCTTATAGAACTCTGGTCTCCTGACAACTTACTTCCTGTCCTCCTCTCCTTTCATAAGAGATAAATGGGCCAGAGATACGAGGATCCTAGACCCACAGAATCCATAACCTGTAGTAAATAGAGAACATAGGGAGTTAGGTGACTGCAAGTGTTATGTCTTGGTAAGGGTGAGATTCTTGTACAGTAGGGACCATTTATGGTTGGGTTTCACCAGAAGCCGGTATGATATGAGGATTTGAACGCCAATAGTTTATGTGGGAAAAAAAAATCATAATGAGCGTTCTCTGGGGACCAGGGAATGGAGACACAGAAGGGAAGGAATAAGCAAGGGTCTTCACTGGGTGGATCACTTCTGTGGGCAACTGAGCCTGCTTCCTGGGGTATCTCTGGGAAATGCTGTGGAACACACATCTGAACTGTCCCCCTTTGAGCATGGATGTTGGGGTATTTATGCTCCCAGCCTCACCCATGAGGGCCACCCCATGAGGGAGGCCTGCACATAGAGGGGCAGCTGAGTTGAGGGGACATGGCAGCGGAGAGCCCAAGACATGCATGGCGCTCAGCCTTGGGAGCACCTCCCACAGACACCACTGAAGGTTGTCTGCGAGGGGCTGGGCCCAGGTAGCTACAAAATTGCTGCAAACTGAAATGTTCTCTTAAACAGATAATGTGATCTGATCATCTGAAAAGCTTTCCAAAGTCTGCTAAAGTCTAAGGAGTTCAGAGTTCAGTGAGTCCACCTGTGGTCTCAGAGCAACTCCTTCCACTGTGAAAAGTATGCACAGCACCCCACAGAGAAGACTCGGGGGGGGGGTTGCCGCCATGGACGGAATATTCGTGTTCCCTTAAATTCTTATTCAAACCTTTGCCCCTAAGGTGATGGTTATGATGTGGGGCCTTTGGGAGGCACATACATCTTGAGGGTAGAGCCCCTGTGATGGAATTACTGTCCTTATACGAGAGACAGAGCCCAGAAAGACCCCTCCTCCCATCCACCATGTGAGGACACAGAGAGAAGAAGCCATTTGTGAGAAAGGGGCCCTCACCAAATAAGTTGGCAACTTGATCTTGGATTTCCAGCCTCCAGAGCTGAGAGAAAGCTGCCCAGTCTGCGGCGTTCCATTGCAGCAGCCTGATTAGACTAAGACAGGTGGGGAGCACTGACATATTTAGGAGAAAGATTATCAGGCAGGGGATCAGCGCAAGGCGAGTTGTGAAGAGTGGCTGAGGGACAGGGACTAGATCACTTTCTTTGGAATAGAACACGTACACTGGGGCACTTTATTTGGAAGGAGGGCTGGCTGTGCTGTGTATTAGGAAGGCTTCCTGGGCTCCTGAAGGTAGAGTAAGAAATCTGAATTTATCCTTGTGGCAAGCAGAACACCAGTGAAAAGTTTTGTTCTGGTGTAAAATCTTAGTGTCATTTACTTTTAGGGTCATAGTAGGTCCACTGGCCTCCATTCCTGCCCTGGTGCACTATGGCTACGTAATGTCCTTCTGTCTCCTGGTGTCTCAGTCTTCAGGGATGCTTGAGTTTCTGTTCCTCACCCATGTGCCAGCACAGCAAGAGGCAGCAGAGTCTCTAGCACCCAGGTCATGCTGCCAGGACACACAGCAATGTGCCATGTAGCAGTGTCACCTTGGTCCAAGAGTGACAGGAGATGGAAGAAGAGGGCTATAGTGGCCAGAGTTCTGCAGAGAAATAGAACCAATAGAACAGAGAAGAGAAAAAGAGAGAGAGAGAGAGAGAGTGAGAGAGAGAGAGAGAGAGAGAAGAGGAGAGAGAGAAACTTATTGTGGAGAAGTGGCTCACATGAATGTGTAGGTTGAGAAGTCCCATGATCTGCCAATCTCAGAATTCTGGTGGCATTGTTTGGTTCAAACATGAAGGCCCAAGAACCTGGGCGGGAGAAGATGAACATCGCAGCTAGAGCAGAGAGAGCATAGTTAACCCTTCTCTGCCTTTTTGTCGTACTTGGGTCCTCAAAGGATTGGATGATGCCCACCCACATTGGAGAAAATCTTTTCTATAAATTCACCAATTCTATTGCTAATCTCTTCCAGAAACATCCTCAGAGACACCCAGAAATGTGTCCTACCAGTGATCTGTGCATCCCTTAGCCTAATCAGATTGATGCAGAGAATCAACCATCACAAGGCAGACAGATTATATGGCCTTCCCTTTGCTTCCCCACCGGGGTATTTTTCCCAAATAAAAGACACTGGAGGATACTGATGCCACCTCTTTTTCACTACTTCACTGTCCACTGTCTCCCAGATTGCAGCCCCTTAGTTAAAAATATGAGCACTCACATGTAAATGGATTCATCTTTAAATGGCTTCTTGTGGAAACCACGTAACTAGAAAGCACAGGTGACTTTCATCTAGCAACAAAAGTAAAAGAAGGAAAGAAGAAAGAAAAGAAAGAAAGAAAGAAAGAAAGAAAGAAAGAAAGAAAGACAGTTATTGCTCTAAACAACCCTAGTCCTCATCCATTATTAAATGTAAAATGATTCTTATTTCCTTGATCTATTGATTAAAGAAGCAATAATTAAGACAAGAAGGTCACAATCTTTGCTGCAAAATCCCTCAGAGCACTTGACAAATTTGGCCAATGATTGAGCTAGATGATGCTCCCTCATTAGATTTCCAGTCCATTTAGACCTGAGACCAGGGCCAACTACATAATCTGCATGGTCCTGCACAAAAGGAAAATTCAGAGCTTGTTGTTCAAAGTGCATGAAATATGTGCCATTAAAAGGGATACAATATTAGGCTGTTCTTTTCCTGTGTGGTCTCTCAACTTGTCATGGTGTCCTTTGCGTGTCATTTAAGAAATAAAAGACAAAAACTTAAATTGATAGCATGGAATTTACCATTCACCTTTTGTGCAATGCCAACTTTAGATATAAATATAAAACATTTAACTTACATGCTCTTTAACTATGTCTTTGGAATCGTGGCAGTTGCACAATTCACAGTTCAGACACTTGTATGTATTTTGCTCTTGTATGTATTTTGTATTTTGCTCTTAGGAGAATGGCGGTGCTACACAAAACAGACTCAGTGCCTTTATTTCCATTTGTGACATGCACACAGTCTACCAGCACTCTCTGTGTTCTGCTGACTGCTGCATACGGAAGGACAGACAGGCAAGGGGCAATAGGTTGCCACTTTCTCTTTCTTTCCATCATGCTGTCATTGTCCCAGGGAAGTGGGTGGCAAATACAGGGAAATGACAAAGTTGATCAGAAAGGATATGACAAGGATCCTTGGCCACAAGCAATTCTTAGGTTATCATTGCCTTCTTTGTGTGTTCTAAATTCCGGTTGGAATGATGGACAGGCCTCCTCAAGCTGTCAGTGCCCCCACTTGCTCAATGCCAGGGTCTTGCCGAACCCCCACTCCTGCAGGTGTGCCAGGATTCTGTGCTCACAGGCCTTGCAAACTCCCCATGCAGTGGAGACATGCATCTTATGCTTGCTTATCTCCTCAGCTCAGGTGTGTGTTCCTGCGTCCCATCAACCAACACTTAAACCCAAATCACTATGAATTTCAAGATGGCAGCAGCACAACACTAAACTGAGCACAAGACTTTCTGAAGGCAAGGCCCTGTGCCACAGTACACGCCCTGTATGGCTGTGTCCCCTCAGCACGTGGGTTACTGGGGGTGTGCAGTGGGAACTTGATGGCCAGCAAGCCCCATGCGACTGCGACACAGAATCCAGTGCCCTCCCTCCCTCTGTGCTCACTCTGTGCCTCCCTTCCTCACTCCCTCATTCTATCTGTTTGCTTGTTCTTCATTTTCCTCTTCCAGTTGTGGAATTTTTAGTGTATATTGTGGTTGCAATCAGATAGATGGGGAATTTGACTAGGTCCTAAAACTTCCTGATAATAATTCAATTTTTACCTAATGCTCAAGTGCCAGGGCATTGGGAATTTTATTATCAGCCTTGAAATTATCCACGTTCAGCATTTGCATCTGGTTGCAAATTATAGCCATGACCAAAATGAGAGTCATGAAATCTTTCATGCCTCCAAATGAAATTTATAAGACTGCTAAGCTCTTAACAGGTGCTCACTGCCAGCATGAGGTCACTAAAAGCAGGGCTGATTCGATAGTTCCTGGAAGAAAAAGTGAACAAAGGCACACACACACACAAACACACACACACACGCACACACACACACACACACAAAACCAAAACAACCTTTGCCTACCTTGCAATTAAAATCATGTCCATATATTTGAATATGCTTTTCTCTTTTTCTAGATTGTCCCCATTGGGAAGAAGGCCTGGATTCTCAGGGGTGAGGTCACATGTATTTTGTTCCTTGCTGCATTTTGCACTCAGTCTTAGCCAGGCTCTGCTCAGTCACTCTCCACCCTATAGTGTATGACCTGCTGCTCCAGAAAGCTCACTTCAGAACATCGGGAGCCTCCACTCCCTTGTCATATATGTATCTCCAAACAACAAGCAAAATGCCGGTCACAATGAAGGTGTTCAATAATTATGCCCTGAAATGAAAGTACACATACTGCCTTCCCCTAAATCCACATGGAAAGGAAAATGTGTCCTTACTATCAGGGAAGGAAATCCAAAGGTTCAGATGCATGCTCGGACTCTCCTTCCCTCTTCTGATGAGAACCTGCTTGCTATGGGTAGGGCCCCAGCTTTCCTGCTGCTTCTTCCCAGCCCCTGCCTTGGAACATGAGAAGTGAATTTTGTAAGGATCAGGTGCAAAGAAGAGAGTAAAATTGTCAAAAGCAAAAACAACTTGGTTTGCTGAAAATCAGCATTTTGCAGCAAAATGCATAAATTTACAAAATTTCTTAAGTAATTTTATCACTGTCTTTGAGATTTAGGGGATCTTTCTTGTGCTGTAACCTTTCAACTACTGTTGCATTTTAAATTTATTTGGGGAAAATGAATTTTAGCTAATACAGCTCCATACCCAAAAAGTCTCCAAATGTAAGGAGATTCTGAAAAGTGGAGAGAAGGAAACAGAATGCTTAAGGACCTCAGGGCATGAGGAAAAAGATGGCTTTGAGCTTCCTCATGCATCCTGGAAAATGAGATGGAAAAGTTGGCAATCTGGAGACACCAATGGGTACAGACAAAAAGGCCCAAGAAAAGCATACTCTCCTTAGCAGAGGGCAAGGAAATGGACAACCACACAAGAAAACTTTCAGATCCTAACTGCTCCACTCCAACCGAAGAGTAAAAGGAATCAGGATTGTGTCACTGTGAATGGCACAACGTCTCCCCATCTCTTACTGTCATTGGAGCCACATGGGGATCAGTAGGGGGACACCTTTGCCTGTTGCACCCAGAGCAGAATCAGCAGCAGGGAGCCAGAGTTCCCATCACCACCCAAAACAAGCACCCTTGACCCTGGCCACTGCCCCCAGAGGTAATGAGGCAGACCTACCCTCCTCCTATAGTGTAGGAGGGGGCCTGCTAACAATATTTAAGCAAGATCCACAGCCTCATAACACAATGAGTTTTAGACCTGAAAATATAATAACTGAAATAAAAATTCAGTGGGTGGACTCGACAACAGAATGGAGAGGACAGAAGAAAGAACCAGTGAGTTTCCAGACAGAACAATAGAAATGTCCCAGTGTGAATGGCAGAGAGAAAACAGACTGAAAAGCAAGCAAACTGAGCCTCTGGGACGTACCAGAGGATCTGACACTCGCTGGTTGGAGCACCAGAAAATGGGCAAGGTGGTGGCACTGGGAAGGAACTCAAAGAAATAATGGCTGAAAATTCCCCAAATTTGGCCAAAGACTAGTAAACTAAAACAGGATTCACCAAAGAAATCTATGCCATGACACATCCTCTTTAAACTTCTGCAAATGAAAGAGAAAGAAAAAAAATCTTGAAGGCAGTGAGAGAAATAATATGCCTCATTCTGGAGGAAATACAATTAGAACAATCAGATATTTCTCACTAGAAACCATGGAGGCCAGAAGGATGTGAACTTTTGTCAAGAGTTGGGAGAAATGCATGGTCAGCCTGCAATCTCATACCCAGTGAAAATATCCTTCAAGCCTGAAAGGGGAAGTCCTGGCATCCTCAGACACAATTAAGACAGTCGTCACCAGCACACCTTCATTAACATAATGATTAAAAGGAAGTTCTCTAAACAGAAAGAAAATAACAGAAGGAAACTCAGGACATCAAAGAGGAAGAAAGCAAAAATATGGGTAGATACAATTGCCTTTTCTTCTCCTGTTGTGTTTTCAAAATCATGCTTGGAGGTGAGGCACAACTTACAATTGTCTGTAGATAGAGGAAATACTGAAGACAATTATGTTATAAATGGAAAGGTAAAGGGATGCATTTTTTCCTATCCTTCCCTCAAACTGATTCAATCACTCTGGAACTTTTTTCCAAAACTAAATATATACTTAGCATACAACCCATCAATCCCACCCCTGAACATTTCTCCTAGAGAAATGAAAACCTTTGTCCACATAGAAACCTATACAATGATCTTCACAGAGACTCTATGCTAAATATCCAAAAAACTGAAAACAACTAAAATGTCCTACAATAGCTGAATGGTTAAAAAAAATGCCATTACATTTATTCCATGGAATACTACCAAGCTATAAAAAGGAACACACTTGGTGACACGTATAACAATTCACATGGATTTCAAGGCATTGTGCTGAGTGAAAAATGTCAATCTCAAAAAGTCATATATCATATGTTTCCATTTATATGACATTCTCAAAATGGCAAAAATTATATAGATGGGGAGAAAATTAGTGTTTGCTAGGGGTTAAGGAAGGTGGAGATGGGTGGGAAGTTATGACTATGGAAGCATAGCACAGGGGAAGATATTTGTGGTGATGGAACATTCTGTATTTTGACTGCAAGGGTGGTCACACAAACTAGCATGTTATAAAATGACACAGAGCTACACATACACGCTGTACCAATAGCAAACTCCTGGTTTTGATATTACACTATGATTATGGAAGCTGTAGCCATGGAGGGAAACTGGACAAAAGTACACAGGATCTCAGTGTACTATCTTTGCAAAGTCCCACGAATCTATGATTATTTTAAAAGAAAGATGCTTTAGTTCAATTAAAAACCAAGATAGGGCAGCCCCAGTGGCCCAGCGGTTTGACGCTGCCTTTGGCCTGGGGTGTGATCCTGGAGACCTGGGATCGAGTCTCACGTTGGGCTCCCTGTAGGGAGCCTGCTTCACCCTCTCCCTCTGCCTGTGTCTCTGCCTGTCATGAATAAATAAACAAAATATTTTTAAAATGATAAAATAAAATAAAAAAATAAAAACCAAGATAATTTCACTAACAACTACACCACAACACGAATCCAGTATCACATATAACATACTATAAATAGCTCTCATTTATGTAAACCCCCAATAGTAACGGGAAAATTTCACTTTCCCAACAACGTCAGAAAGATAAACTACATAAGATTAGCCAATATCCTTATGAAAAAAGTCATTAAAACTATAGAAGGATAGAAGAATTACGAACATACCGATTGATCAACAATGTTCTCAAATAAAAAGACCCAACGTCACAGAGATTTCTGTCTTAACTCAATGTGGAAATTTAGGATTATCCCCTTTCCTTAAATAGCAACATATTTTTATTGAGAATGAGCTAAGCTTATTCAAAGTTCATGGAGAGGGGAACAAAAGGAAAACAAAAAAACTGAAATAATGAGGAACTAATTCAAAAACCATAGAACAGGGGATCCCTGGGGGGCTCAGCGGTTTAGCGCTGCCTTCAGCCCAGGGTGTGATCCTGGAGTCCTGGGATCAAGTCCCACGTCGGGCTCCCGGCATGGAGCCTGCTTCTCCCTCTGCCTGTGTCTCTGCCTCTCTCTCTCACTCTCTCTCTATGTCTATCATAAATAAAAAAATCTTTAAAAAAAAAAAACATAGAACAGTAAAAAGGGGTCATCCTAACAGGTATCAGAATGTGTTATAAAGCCTCAGTGAATAAAGCAGAAAGTTGCTGCCACATGTATAGACAGAAAAACTTATGCAACAGAAAGGAAATCTAAAACCTGGATTAAGTTTATAAACCAATGTCGTGTATTTAAAGGATGGCATTTCAAATAGGCAGAAAAAGGTATTTCTGCTTCTGGTGGTGGTGGTGGGCCCAGATATTCAAGGCCACTCTTCTAATGAACAGAACAGTAAAAGCCAGATAAAATGTCTTAGAAATCAGACTGAAGTTGTCAGAAATCTATGAAAAATTATGATGCCAAGATCTGAGATAATAAGGCATCCCCAGGAAGTGATCTGAGATTTGGAACAATTTTACAACTAGAAGCATCTCCTGCCCCAAAGAGAGTGAGATGCAGGTGAGTATGTGCCACAGAATGGTGGAGTGGGGCCCCGAGAATGGAGGTGACTTCTGGTAAATGCCTAGCTTATCTGGACCCCAAAGATTACACCGGGGAAATGAGAATTACTTAGAAAAATACTGACTCGGCTTTAGGTCATACCTCTCTTTCAAATTGCAAAATGTGATTCAGGATGTGTAGAGTCACTAGCCTTCTATAAGAAGCTAAGAACCATCCTCCCAAAGGAGATAGCAAATTCCTCTGCATGTTTCCAATAAGTTTCACAACACATAATTCACAATAATCAGGCAGTTGAGAAGGAAATACACACACATACCACAAAAACAAAAACAAAAAACAAAACAACAACAAAAAAAAAACAACACAGAAACAGAGAATACAGATAAAAGATTTAACCTTCATGGACCTTGAAATAATTAGTCTTAATATTATCAGAGAAATGAAAGATGAGATGAAGAAATTCTCCAAAAAATTAGACTTTATAAAAAGCAGCAAGTGGTCATCTAAAAAATGAAAAATATAGCAACTGAAATTAAAGACTCACTGGATGGGTAAAAGTAGGTTAGACTCAGGAAAACAATAAAGAAGAAAAAACTGCTACATAGATCTATAGAGGGCCTCCTGGGTGGCTCAGTGGTTGGGCATCTGCCTTCGGCTCAGGTCATGATCCCGGAGACCCTGGATCGAGTCCCACATCAGGCTCCCTGCATGGAGCCTGCTTCTCCCTCTGCCTGTGTCTCTGCCTCTCTCTGTGTGTCTCTCATGAATAAATAAATAAAATCTTTAAAAAAAATGTAGAAAATGGGAGAATACAATGCACAAGAGAAAGAATAGCACAGAAGCAATACTTGAAAAAAAAAATGCTAGTAATTTTCTGAAAATGAGAAAGGGGATTGAGCTGCCAGTTAAAGGAGTATATGAACTACGAGCAAATATGTGATTTTCATGTAGTGCTTGATGACATCATGATAAAATCATAACCAAGGGGACAAGAAACTCTAAAAGCAACTAGAGGAAAAAATACAGACAACTTTCAAATGAATACCTTCTGAGAATAAGTAATAGGGTTAAGAAAACAATATATGGAATCCCTGGGTGGCGCAGTGGTTTAGTGCCTGCCTTTGGCCCAGGGCGCTATTCTGGAGGCCCAGGGATCAAATCCCACGTCAGGCTCCCAGTGAATGGAGCCTGCTTCTCCCTCTGCCTGTGTCTCTGCCTCTCTCTCTCTCTCTCTCTCTCTGTGTGACTATCATAAATAAATAAAAATTTAATAAAAAAAGAAAGAAAACAATATATTTGAAGTGCTGAAAGACACTCCCAATCCAGAATCATATATCCAACCAAAATTCCCTTCAAAAGTGAAGGTAAAATAATAATAATTTTTTATACAAACCTAACAGAGTTCATCACTGTTAAATATACACTAAAGGAAATAATGAGGAGTGACCTTCTGGCCGAAGGAAAAATGTCCCAATGAAAGCATTGAGCTGCAGGAAGGTGTGAGGAAGGAAAGGTAAAGATTTGGGCAAACCAAATACATATCAAGTGCTTGAAATTTTTAAAAATAGTATCTTCTGGAATGTAAAATGAATTTAGACTCAAAAGGAAAAGCAAAAATATCTTTGAGTTTGGGAGAGAGTTAAATGAAGTAAGAATTGCAAGATCTTTGTCTTGTCTTAAATGAGGTAAAAGTGTCCGTTTGTGTTAGGTGTTCATAAGTCAAGAATGCATACTATAGTGTCTCTGATAATCTATGAATAATAATAAAAATGGTTTGATTAAAAAGCTAAGGGGAGATAGAATATAGAAATAATCTAAAATATTTACTCTAAGGGCGAAGAAAGAGCCTAAAAATAGGAAGTGACTACTACGGTGGTAAATCTAAACACAAATTAATGAGTTATTACTTTAAACACAAAAAGTCTCTAAGAAAAAGGTCAAAAATTGTCAGAATTAAAACACACTTGCCTACCTGTTCACATTTACACACTAATTCTGTGTTGTTTACAAGAGATTCACTATAAGACTATGTATAGGTTCTACAGGAGATGATATGAGATCAAATAAATTGTGAATGCATATATTGGCGGGGGGGGAAAGGTTTGCAATCAATGAGCTAAACCTCACTTTAAAAGTAGGTAAACAACGGCAAATAAAACTCAGAAGGTACAATCATGAAAAACAGAAAAAGTAAAATAATAATTAATAAAAAAATAATAAAACAGAAAATGAATGGACCACAGAGAGGATCACTAGAGCCAAAAATGTGTTCGTTTTAGAGAGCTGGTAAGTTTGTAGTGAAGCTGTCCTAATAAATTGTACTAGGACAACCAGTTCCATCTGAAGAAAACAAAAGTAAACGTGATGTGTATCTCCAAATGTGCACCAGGTTAAGTTTCTGATGGATAAAGACTTAATTCTTAAAAAATGGAACCATGAAAATAATGTATGGAAAATAATGTACGGAACAAATAATGCTTCTTCATATGTGTGAAGTAGATATTTTATAATATCTGAAATCCAGCGCACATCAACAGAAGTTGATGAACTTGATTACACTTAAAGACACGGGTGGCTCGGTGGTTTAGCGCTGCCCTCAGCCCAGGGCCTGATCCTGGAGACCTGGGATCAAGTTCCACGTCGGGCTCCCTGCAAGGAGCCTGCTTCTTCCTCTGCTTATGTCTCTACCTCTCTCTCTCTCTCTCTCTTTCTCTCTCTCTCCCCATGTCTCTCATGAATAAATGAATAAAATCTTTAAAAAAAAAAAAGGTCTATTATATTAAAAAGGAAGCTCTTCATATGCAAAGATAAAACTACCCAAGAACTGAAAAAAAAATGTTTGGGTCCATATTTCAGAAAAAAAACATAGTTATCCTCCTAATAAACTGAAGGTTCCTAAAAACAAGATATAAAAAATTGATTGTAAATGATGAAGAAGTCTAAAGAAAACCGAGGAAAGGCCATGAGTGAAGAGGAACCTTTAAACAGAAGAAAAGGCACTTAGCTCCCCAGATGCTACCAGCAAAGGAAAGTTCTGATTCTCAGCAACCCTAGTTTTCACTTTTGGCACAGTTTCAAGTGTGAGCTAAGCCCTGCTGGTATGGCCTGGGCAGGAGGGACGTGCCCATCTGCCTTGGCGTCCACACCCACGTCCAACCCCTGGACAGGCACTGTGACAACACGGTCGAAATCTCAAATGCATAACTGCCTCTGAACCCACAGTGTAGCTCTTTGGATTTCCCATTTATCCATTGAAATATGTGCCATGGGACACGCAAGCAAGGTGACGCAAAACATTGTCAACAACCTCAACGTTCATTAACAGAAGGTTAGCGAAGTAAAGTATGATGAATCCATGCCGTGCTGAGCTATTGAATGGAAAGTTTGAAAGAATAAAAAAGGACTCAGTGCTGTAGGGAAAATCTGTAAGATACATATTTCTAGGTGACTCAAACAAGGGACACGGTAATGTGCCTTTTATGAAAACATTTTTTTGTTAAAGGCCTAACATAGCATTGTACACCTGTACCTACCTGTCTGAACAGGTGTGTGGAAATCCTGGAGACGCACAGAAGCAGGGAGACTAGAGGGCTGGCCTGGGGGCACTAGGAGGAGGAGCCAGATGCCTTGGGGACAGTGACCATAAGGCTTTCTCAGTGCACATCTTTAAACATAAATACGAAAGGCATAATAGATATGCACGTACCTGCATATATGCATATGAACAATGTCGTGGGTTGTGCAATTTCAGCCCCTCCTTGCAGATTCTCAGTGGAGGGCACCGCAGAGCAAAAGCAGAAGGGGAGTCATTGCCTTAGAACTCCATGTGACCAGGATACGGCGGGGCAGCCCTCAGCTCCCACCCTGGTAGCACGTCTGTTGCAGAACCATGTGATATATTACAAAAAAAAAAAAAAAAAATCACACGGAAATAGAAAATAATCATAAAATGAATTAAAAACATAAGGATTGGAAAGGCAGGACAAAGCAATCATTATTCGTAAGAGATATAATTGCCTCTATCGAAAAGGCCAAAGAATCTGCAAATATTGAACTAATGTTCTTTCAATTTGCTATCAGTGCAAACAGAAGTATGTTTAATGCCATGTTTTTCATTAAACCAATAAAAGCTAATTTAGTCCGCACTGAATTCTAAAGTGGGAATAATTCATTCATCTTAACCCTTTGCTGTGGGTGCTTCCTTGAAGTGTCCTGGAATGGTTTGATATGTTAGCTTGTTCTATCCACTTGGACCAAAAAACTGCAGAAAACAGGACCATATCTTATGCTGGTTTTTAAGCCCCTGGACCATCTCTGTCTTTGGGTGAAGAGTTTGTGTACAATAAACCTACCCCTTTGTAGACAGTATTCAAGTTGAGTAAATGCAACAGGACATCTGCCTCCTAGATGCTGTGAGTGATCAAGACCATGCAGTAACCTGGGGCACAGGGTGGTCTCCAGACCAGCAGCAGCAGCATCACTTGGAGCTTAGAAACACAAATTCGAGGGGCACTGGGTGGCTTAGTGATTGAGCATCTATCTGCCTTTGGCTCAGGTTGTGACCCCAGATCTTGAGATTGAGTCTCATGTCGGGCTCCCCAGAGGGAGCCTGCTTCTCCCTCTGACTGTGTCTCTGCCTCTCTCTCTCTCTGTGTCTCTCATGAATAAATAAATAAAATCTTAAAAAAAAAAAAAAAACAGAAATTCTACTTTACACGGAAGGTCTTGGGTGGGTTTTACCACACTCTGCAGGTGCTCCTATGCATGCTGGAGGGTAAGGGTTACTGGTCCAGAAGCCAGAGTCAGGGTCCTCAGTGAAGAGGCAAGATGGCACAGTTATCTTAGAAAATTAATCATCTCATGACTTGTCTCAGACAGTAATTGTGGGCACCAGTATTCTTCAACAGTCTTGTACTCAACTGATTATTTTGTGAACAGTTGCTCTTGACCCCCGATGCCTAATGTGCAATCCCCTTTTCAATCCTCAGTGTGCAGGAGCTTTCTCGTGCAGGGCTTGTTGTAGCTTCAAAGGGTCTGGGGCGATCTCTAATATTCTGCATTTATTTTTTTTTTTTAAGATTTATCCATATATTTGAGAGAAAGAAAGAGCAAGGAGATGGAAGGGGTGGGCAGAGGGAGAGGGAGAGAAAGAATCTCAAACAGACTCCCTGCTGAGCGTGGAGCCCAACACAGAGTTTGATCTCATGACCTGACCCTAAAGCAAGGGTCAGACACTCAACCTACTGTGCCACCCAGGTGCCCCATTCTGCATTTATTTTTAATAAGCAATGTAATTAATCTCGCTTCTGTTGGAGGGACCACAGTTGAGACATATCACTATGTGATTGTAAATCCTAACTGTGATTGTAAATCCATGATTGACGTCATCTGGGAGATTGTTAAAAAATCCAGACTCATAAGTCCCATCCCAGACCTACAGAATCATCATCTTCATTTTGGCAAGATTCCCCAGTCACTTGTTCTGCGCCCTAAAGTCTGAGAAGTGCCATTGCACGTGGTGCATGAGGACACCAGGGGCCAGGACTCTGGCAGTACATCGGCCGAAGGGAAAGTAAAACAATTTCCAAATCATTTTTGTCTGATTTCCTTTCCTGACACTGTTGAATTATACCATGTTTATTCTATTTCTTGATTTCCAATTACTTTTTTCTCCTTCATGACTGCAGCTCTGGAAAAAAAAATCTAATCTGTAATATGTTTATAATATTACACATATAAATAGCTCTAATTAAAGCTCAATGGAAAATATATGGAATTAGAGATGAAATTGATGCAATTAACAATAATTTATCTGGAACCCTTTATGTTTCAGTATATCAAAATAAATTAGTTGATTGTAGGAAGTTAATAATTAATTTGAGATGTTTATGGTAAGATATTGACCCAATAATGTATTCTGTTTTCTTTCTAGATTTTAATATTTATATAATTTAGAAGTTGGTTTAAAAAGGGGGGGATATTTTAAACTCTTATAATTGGATCTATTTCTATTAATTTATAGTCAAGAGGAGTACATTTATTTAAAATAGAGAAATACCATTTGCATTGCATTAGCATTTACTAAGAGGGACAAAATCTTGGTACTTATTAGTATAAAAGAGCTTATTAGACATAGCCTTGAATTGATTATTGTATTAGCAAACCTTTTTTTTTTTTTTTTTTTATCATGGCTGTTTGGATACCCAGCCATTTTTCTTTTACTTTGTCTTTGGAGTTATTTTTCTTTACCTATGCTTTTTTTTTTTTTTTTTTTTTTTTTTTTTGCTTGTGATTTTCATAATTGATTCATCCTTTTTTCCATATTTATGCCTTACGGACAGTCCTCTAGCTCTTGGAAGTATACTTTCATGGCTAAAAGTATCTAGATGCCTCATAATTAGTGATATTCTTAATTAAGTATCTAAAGGCTGCAGAAGGCTTGCTTAAACCAGGGCAGAAACTGTGGGCAGTGGGATGGCCACAAATCCTTTGGGAAACAAGATGGGATAGAAACAAGCATTGGATAGATGTTTGAGACACTGGGGCAGGAGGTACTGGTAGGTCTCTTCATCTGAATTACAAACATGACTACCTCACACTCCATCACCTTGGAGATATTTCTTAAAGACCACATCATCAGAATTACAAATGCCCTGGAGAGGAACACACTTTTAAGTTCCTTTGAGCGATCTTTAGATTTCAGAATGCATGAGAATAAGACAGCACTGGAAATGGATAAGGGACCAGACCAGGGAGCCATGAGTACACCACACATGAATTATCCCTACATAATAGATTTTCTAACTCAAGAGTTTTTTAAAGTAAAAGACAGATTCTATCAACAGGCCTGTTATGAATAGAGAAATTTGCATTCTAAAATTTACATTTACATAGAGAGAAAAGTTCGACTAAAGAACCATAGAGTAAGAAAAAGATGAGGACACTGGCTGGGATGCAGACCCTACTCTAGACGGGAAAGCCTGACTGTCCACTCTGCGTCGATCTGCTTCACTTTGGTTAATTTGCTTCATCTCTCTGGGCACAAGTTTGCTCACCTCTTCAGTAAATTGGACCAGATGATCCCTAATGTCCCCTCATTGCCTTTGTTTTCCAAAGAACAATAACAAGAGAAAAAGAAAATGAGTAATTTAAATTTTCCCTTTAACTAGTTTTAAAATTACCACCTTAGGCTTACAGATCTGGAGTTATTTTCTATGACTCAGTGAATTAAAAAAATACAAAAAAAAATTATTGGAGAAAAGGGAAAATGGTTTAGGCAAAGCAATAAAGTCATTATTTAATATTGAAGCTCCAGGCTTTGTGATTTTGAGTAGTTTGAAGCTGGGTGAGTATTTTATTTCTTCCCACATATTAACCCATTCTTTAAAAGAGGTAACTTCCTGCCTTCCAAGGACTGCAGTAATTTCTGACGTCTTTCAGACATTGTACTAATTACATTATTAACTGCATATGAATTTCATTTTTAAAAGTAAGAAATGAAATAATTGTTAAATTTTTGCCTGAAGACTTGAGAATGTCCTACATAAATTAATGACTCCCATTAGAATGAATTTCACTATGAATGCACACGTGAATAATAATTATTGATAGGAATAAAAGAAATCCACCTCGTTTTAATGTGCCAAAGTGGTAGTAATGAGTAAGTACAGTTACACCTGGATGAAATTAGCTAGAAAGATGATCACCAATTGTTTATAAATGTTGGTTTTAGAAGGAATTGCAACTTTCAAATAATTTTCTTTGAACAAATCGTATTTCTTTAAATAATCCCAGTATTTTGCTCCTTTACTATCTTAAGGCTCAAAGATGATAATAGTGTTTGGTGTTTGGACATAATACAGAGTGAGTGAATGCTACTGTATGAGATAAAAGCAAAAAACTGTGGGAAACAAGATGATAAGAAGCCGCATTTGCGCATATGGGGGAGCACCCTAAAGAGGCTCTTATCTCAGCATTAGAATGTCCTTTATCAATTTGCCAATTAATAGTTCATTATAGGGATGCCTGGGTGGCTCAATGATTGAGCATCTGCCTTCAGCTCAGGTAGTGATCCCAGTGTCCTGGGATCGAGTCCCAAATCGGGCTCCCTGCATGAAGCCTGCTTCTCCCTCTGCCTATGTCTCTGCCTCTCTCTGTGTCTCTCATGAATAAATAAAATCTTTAAAAATAAATAAATAAATAAATAAATAAATAATCAACAAAACAAATCTTTAAAAAAATAGTTCATTATAACAGTACTTTAATCAATAAATCCGTAACTAATAATGTAAGACTTAATTGAATTTGCACGTCTGCTATTTTGGGATTCAGCAAAATTGGGACTCTTCCTCACCAACTGACCAGGAGTTTCTCTGAGAAGGATATTTCAGGATGCCAAGAGACAAAGAATCAGCTCTATAGTTTGTTAAATGGTACTTCGTCAAGGAGGTGGTGATAACTCTTGGGTGTTACTCCTGCTGCTTTCTCTCCTCACCTCTGGAGAGCCTTGCCCCCACCCACAAACCTGCAAGCTCATCAGTCAACAGGGAAGCACAGGGATTTGCCCACAGCTCTCAGCTCAGTTTTGTGGAGAAGACCAGATGACCAGTCTTATAAAAGGTGTGTGCTGGGGGAGGGACACCTGACCCCATTCGGCACCGTGAATCTCATTGATCAGTCACGGGAGCCAAGCATTCACAATTCCCTTATTTAATCTGAGGCTCATAGGAAGATAGCATCTGATTGAAGCTCTCTTAATGAGGCACCAAGAGACTGTATTTCGCTGTTCTATAATAAAAACATGGAATAGAGGCTTCTACAGTCTCCTAACAAAGAGATTCTACAGGTTTTACGTTTCTTTCTTTCTTTCTTTCTTTTTTTTTTTTATAGAAAGCCTCTGGGAAAGAAGTACATCTTGGAATAATGTACTGAAAAGCAATAGACAATGCTCAAAATCTATTAATTCTGATTCCACATTTTTTAGAAAAGAGACATTATAACATGATGAATGCCAGGTTTCTGTTGTTACCATTCTAATGACAACAAAATGGACTTGGCCCGCCTTCATAACAGCATCTTAGAAATATTAGCATATTACAGTGAGATCTTATATTTTATGTATGTTATATAAGAAAGAGATTTGCATAAGTCATGTTTATTAAAAGTTTCTGGCCAATTTGCCCCATTCTGACATGTTAGAAGAGCAGAAATTATGGCTAGTGATTAAAAACCACTTTTTCCATGCTATACCTAACATAGATCATGAACATTGTGTCACAATGGTTTGGTTGGGTTTTTTTTTTTTTCTTTTCTTTTATATCATAATGGATGACTGTTGTCAGGGAGGAAAAACTTCTTCTGCCCCTCTAGGTCCTTCTAGCTGGACTAAGAGTCAAACTGATATGAGACCATATTCACAAGAGAAAATCCAATTTAATTTCATATGTACAGGGAATCCACACAGACATGGAAATTTCACAGTGAGGCAAAATGAAGTATAGAAGTCATCCTGAACAAAGGACAGAGGGTTGGGGTTCTGGGACTTCAAAGGGAAGGAATACAATTCACAGGAAAATGAAAAAGAGCAAGCGTTTGGTAAACCGATGTTTGCTGGGCCACCCAGAAGCCACTGGACAAAGAGAGGGCCTTGATGGAACAGACCTTGCTAGGTTCCTTCCAGCCACCGCACCTGCTTCCTAGCATAACGCAGTTATCCGTGGTGAGTGCCCTCTTCCTGGAGCAGGTCCTCTACCTAAAGTCTCTTTAACCTATTGTGGAGAAGGTAAAGAGCTTTTCCTGAATCTGCTGGATTTTGATTGCTTCTAATTCAAGATAATCGTTATGCCAAAGTGACCCATCTTGGGGCAACCTGCACTTGGCCCCTACATTATGTGTAAGAATATCTAACCCAAGGTTTGGAACCAGTGACTTATTAGAAATCTGTATCTCCCACCCTTGACTTTTTCACTTTTGCAATGAAATCTCCAGATATAGCCCCATAAGGCCAAAGGAACAGATTTGCAGTTCAAGACAAATCATGGACCATTATTTTCCCAGTTGGGGAAAGAAATGAAAAATGAAGAATGTCATCTATTAACCATATTGTACAGGGCAGCTGGAATATGAAGAAATAACCTGTGGATTTATTGATAAGGACGTTCTTTTGAGTTTAAAGAATTTAGAGAATACAGAATGTAGACGGAAATCAGAGCTTAAAACAATCTTATAATCTGATAAAAATTGAACACATTTCTTTTGAATTGGCATAATCATGAATCAGGTATAGACAAGGGTGTCCATAAAAGTCCATAAGACTTTTTTTTTTTCTTTTTGTCAACAGATAGATTCTGGAGGTTGGGTTGGCAGTTAATACAGTTTGCTCTCAAGATGAGACACAGAAACTGTAAAAAGTCAGCTAGGATTCCTTGGCACATTTAAAATGATGGAAAACCCTACCATTTTCCCCCATCATCTTCCCTTGCACTATTTTTAAGTCTCTTGGCTTGTGGGCAGGGATAGTTGGGGCAGGGATAGCTGTGCCTACTTTATTATTTTTCACAGCATCTGATTCTTTCCACTCACCCCATGCTGTCCACTTTCTTCAACCACTTTCACAGACACATTAGCTTGTGGGCAGTGGTTTACTGCTGAGCTATTCTCCACTAAAAGCCATCAGTAGCCCCGCTCCAACTGAGAACCAAAGAAGGTTACAATAGAGTACTTTGCTCTAATCAAAGTGGGAGACCATGGATTTATAGCTATGTCCGTGTGCCTGTTCTCAAGGGGGTTCCCATTAGAAACGCACAGGAAGCCTTAGAGCAGGGTCCCTAGCATGAGTGGTCACTGACGTTAGTGGACCATGTTGAGTCCTTTAAAGGACGCTGTCCCTTGAGCCCTGCTAGACCACATGTTCTCAAGTCCAAATTGTTTCTAAGTTATTTAGAACTGAAAGGCCATAATAGTATAAAAAACAATTTTGTAGATTACATAACCATCTCTGATTGCAAAATGCTTTCAACCCCTTAGATCCCTTGTTTAACAAAGTGTGAAAGATGTTGGTTATTGTGTGATGGAAATAACACAATTTGTTGTGTTCCAACAGTGCCAGCCAGTCATGACATCCAGGTGACTCTCAAAATTCATGTGAACA
Source organism: Canis lupus familiaris (assembly GCF_011100685.1). Lineage (NCBI taxonomy): Eukaryota > Metazoa > Chordata > Mammalia > Carnivora > Canidae > Canis > Canis lupus. The sequence goes on along the minus strand of NC_049223.1, from coordinate 29,975,928 downwards.
GTATATATTCATTCTCCAAAATCATGAAGGCATAGAGGAAAGACTAGGGAATCATTAGTGGTGAATGGTTGTGCAGCAAATTTATGTAAAAGTGCATGGCATCTATTTTTGATCTGAGACCAGTAACCCATGGAATCACAGTCTTAAAATATTTCACTTACTGTGCAATGAAAAAATTGTCATTAAATGAACATACTAACATGAGTATTTGACCTTTCCACCTGTCTTAGAAACTCTGAGAAACTATTTTAAATGAATAAGAAAGCACATTTATAGTAACCTTTTTCTCTCTCTTATAAGCTTATTATATATTTTAGAAATGAAGGAATTTCTTGTAATATATTCCTACAAGTAAAGTAACTTTCAGACTCATACAACATTTATATAATTTTGTTCAGAAGAATATATTATGGCTTATTTTAAACTGCCTAACTATTGGAATAGTATTTGGGCATAAATATGGACAGGACAAAGTGCATAGATTTTAGTCATATAAATATTTTCTATCCAATTCTATTGGCCAGAAAAGATAGAATTGTTATCCACTCATAGAATAGAAAAATAAGACATAAAATACTCTAAGTTGGACGTCCTTCAGCAGCTTTGGCCAAACTACACAGATGAGTTAAGCAAGCTGATTTTTTTTTTTTATACTTGATATTTGGGTAACACTACTTCCTCACAACTTTTAAAATTTATTTTGCAGTTTCCTGCACTAAAAATTACAGAAGCTATGACTCAAGTAAAAGAAAATTTAGAATTAGATAAAAACTCAAGAAAACTTTGATTGGGTTCCCGAGGCTCCTTGAAATTGAGTACCTCACCATTCTAATTGAACAAATAAATATCAAGATATTGAACTGAGTTCTATTCGCCCATCCAGGGAAGGAGATTTTAATACCAGATTCCCTCAATCACCCTATTTGGTTGTGTCTTCACTCCCCTCCACATCCATAGGTGATCTGCTGATTAGCCAGGGGAAATCTCCAGCGGTGGGAAGAGGGTTTTAGCCTCACAAGCGCTGTGTTTGGTATTTAGTTTCATTAATAGCAATTCTGATCTCCTGCCTGGTGCATCCAAAGAAATAGCGATACAGATGTGTTAGGTGGTAAGGGCAGTACTCTCTGTCCTATGCTAGTGTTCTGTTATTTCTCAATAGATTTTCAACAGTCTTTGCACATCCTCAATTGCTCGATATCTCTTCCATTATCCAAGGTCAGAAAAAACCATATGGCTTTATAAAGATCAAAAAGCAGAGTCAGGAACCCACACTTTTAAAAGTGAAGAACTCCCCCACTGCCTATTTTAGAATCAAATACACATGGCACACTAACTGTAAAAAATTTACATGGCCAACTGAACCTACTTGGAAGTAGAATAATGTGTCTGTTAGGGCTGAAAGCATAAGGCCACCTTCCAACAGGAAAGTAGTAGAGTGTAGACATTAAGGGAAAAGAAATTAAGGAAACTGGATTGAGAGACTCTGAATGGTAGGTACGAATGACAGAAAATGGAGAAATTAAATGAGAAATTAACCTCTCAGTCTCTGAGGTCACTCTTAGTGTTGAAATTCAGTTGTTTTAAAGAGTCTTTATTACTGGAGACATGATTTTCTCATAGCCAAGGGGAAAGTTCAATTACTGCACCCAACTAATCGTCCATTTTAAATCATTTTTGTGTAAAGATTGAGTGTATTGGATGGATTTGTCATACTCAGAATGAAACTGGTACAGATGAAATGCCTGTTAAGGAGCATTAACTTCACTATTTTCTCATTTGCTATAAAAGCCTGGTAAGTACCAAGATTTGGGATAGACTGGGGCTTATTATCAGCCAAGTAGGGGAGGGAAGAGCTTCCTCATGGGCTTAAAAACAAGTAGCTTCTGGTTTAGAGTCTAGGGAAATTAAAAAAAAAAAAGTCTCTGTCTTGTTTTATAGGGTTAATGAGATATCACTCTCTGCTGTTATAACTCACTTGTTTTCTACATCCCACTGCCCCATAAATTTTAATGGATTTTTTTTATGTCAACCCCATTTTTCCAGTCATTACCATCCATGTGCTAATCAACAATTATCTTGTCATTCCTTTTATAAGACCTTCTGTAAAGACCCACAGAATCCTTTCAGAATTATGGAGATCCAGTAATCTTCAGATCATAAACATTGTTTTATTGAACATTTGATGGATAATTTGAGTAAAGAAACAAATGCCAAACTAGTAAATATTCTATATAAATAAAGGGAGTATTTAAATATTATTGAAATTTATTAAAAGCTGGCATATGTTGTTTTTATGACTTTTAGAGATTCTCGATAAAAAGAACTGTGAACAATTTTAATTGCTGTATTTCAGCAGTTGTCCAGTATTAGCTCACAGCAACAACAGAGGACCTATAGGAACACGGTTACCAAAACTGGCTTCTTTATGATGTAGCTCAAATTATGGTTTTATACTTGCCAAATCTGATTTTGTGTTTGACTTTGGAACCGGTCATGATAATGGCGTCTGTGACAGTCCTCATGGACATATATTAGTACTAGCTAAATTTGGAAAGCTGAAGAGACAAAAAAAGTGTGAGATGTTATGAACTACAAAGTTATTTCTGATTCTAAATATGTCCCTCAGGTGCTCTTACAAGCTACATGTCCTCCCAGGTTCCATGTTAACATCGGGTACAAGATTTGGCATTAACCTATCTTGCACAAGTATGTGCCATCAAATGCAGAAATCTTGGCACCCATTTTTGGATGGACTATTTCCAGGAAAAACAATGATTTATCAAGCAGTTCCAAGTGAAGTACCTAGTGAAGAACATAAAGCTGCAATGGCTTACAGATGCCCAGGTTTAGGAAATAAACCAATCACCAGTTCTAAATGGTGTGAGGAGGAGCTACCTCCAAATGTAAAACCACAACCAGGAAATGAAAAGCTGCTATCAGAAACAACCCCTCAAAAGTAAAGGAAGCTTGAGGGCTAAGAAAGCTGAAGAGCAGGGAGTGAGAAGTGGCAAGAGTCCCGAGTGGCTCTGCTCCTGCCCCTCACAGCATACCATGAAAGACTGCCTCTCAATCACCTCTTGAGAGCACCAGACAGACCAACAGATCAAGAACCTAAACAAGAAGCTCCAAGCGATTGAACAACTGAGAAAAGAAGCAGCACCTGGAAAATAGCTAGAAAACACTATTCAAAGAAAATGCAGCAAGAGAGAGCCTTTCTCCAGGTGCTGGAAGACATGGATTTGGGGATTCAAAGAGTCAGAGAAAGCAAGTTATCAGAAATCAAGACAAACACATCTGTTAAATCCACCAGCATATATGGAGTACCCATGTGTCCACTCTTAAAGTTCATCTATAACTTTAACCATTTATCCAAGATTTTTTTTTTTAAGAAATAGGACAAGAAATGATAAAATATATAAGAATACATCTAGCGGGACATGTCTAAGAACTCTACAGAATTGCCTCTCCTGTTTCAGAATCACCAATTTAGAAGTTCAACTACATGTGCATGGTAAATTTATTTTTGACAAAGATATCAAGGCAATTCAATGAGAAGCAGAAAGTCATTTCGACAAGTGATACCAGAACACTAGACATTGACCCTCTACTCATAGCCACACATTTAAAAACTTGAATAAAACTAAATTATCTAGAAGAATATGTAAAAGAGAATAAAAGTTTTATGATTCTGGATAAACACACACACGAATCTTACAAGAAAAAATTAATAACTTGATATGTATTAAAATTAAAATGATTTTTTCTTCAAAGAACTAAGAAAATCACACCATCAAGAAAAAAAGGGAAATGAACAGCATGAGAAAATACTTCCAATATAAACATCAAAGATAGGACTAGTCTGTAGATTATAAAAATCCCCTTACAATTCAGCAATAGGAAAGCAAATAACCCAATAAAATGGGCAAAATATTGAATAGTAGTGCTTCACAAAATAAGATACAAAAATCCCCCCCAATACAAATGGCCAACAGACACATGGAAAAATGCTCAACATCACTCAGTATCAGGGAAATACAAATCAAAACTACAATGAGATGTCACCTCACACCTGTCAGAATGGCTAAAATCAACAACACAAGGAACATTGGGTGTTGGTGAAGATGCGGAGAAAGATGAACCCTCTTACACTGTTGGTGGGAATGCAAATTGGTGCAGCCACTCTGGAAAATAGTATGGAGGTTCCTCAAATAGTTAGAAATAGAACTACCTTACAACCCAGCAATTGCACTACTAGGTATTTCTCCAAAGGATACAAGCATAGTGATTTGAAGGGGCACCTGCTCTCCGATGTTTATAGCAGCAATGTCCACAATAGTCTAAGTATGGAACAAGCCCAGATGTCCATCGACAGATGAATGGATAAAGAAGATGTGGTATTACTCATCTATCAAAAAGAATAAAATCTTGACATTTGCAAAGATGTAGATGGAACCAGAGGATATTATGCTCAGCGAAATAAGTCAGTCAGAGGAAGACAAATGTCATGTGATTTCATTCATATGTAGGATTTAAGAAACAAAACAGATGAACATGGGGTAGGGAAGAAATAATAAAATCAGATGAAAATAAAGAGGGAGGCAAACCATGATAGCCTCTCAACTCTAGGAAACAAACTGAGGGTTGCTGGAGGGGAGATGGGTGGGGGTAAAGGATAACTGTGTGATGGGCATTAAGGAAGGCACTAGATGTAATGAGCATTGGGTGTTATATGCAACTGATGAATCACTAAATTCTATCCTTGAAATGACTAATACACTATATAACTAAATTGAATTTAAATAAAGAATTCTTTCAAAATCCCCCCAAATACACAAATTTCCCTTGAAAAAATACATTAAAGGATGCTCAATATCAAAAGTCAGTAGGGAAATGCAAATTCAAACCACAATCAGATACCCCCACCCACTTTCTAGAATGGTGAGAAGGACTTGCCTGAGAATGTAGAACCACTGGACTCTCATACACTGTGTGTAAGATTAGAAACAGTTTGACATTTTATTAAACAAGGTAAACATACACTTGTCACAAGAAGCAGCCCTTCCACTACTGGGTATTTACCCAAGAGAAGGAAATGTATATAAAAAAACTTATTACATGAGTGTTCATAGCAGCTTTACTTATAATAACCAAACACCGGACGCATCCCAAATGCCTATTAATAGACTTACAGGTAAACAAAACACAGTATATTTATCCCATTGAAAACCACGCAGTAATAATATGCAGCAAACTTTTGATATATACAACATGGATGGATCTCAAAATAACTGTGCTGAGTGAAAAAAAGACACAGAACACTATCACTGCTCTATGATTCCATTTTATGAGATTTCAGGAAATGCAATCTAATCCATAATGACAGAAAACAGATCACTGATTGCTGGAACAGGGTTGGAGGGAGAGATAGATGGCCCAGAGACCTAAAGTAACATCTGGGGGAGATGGAAGCGGTAGTATCTTGATTATGGTGATGGTTTCACAGAACATACAAATGTCTAAGTTCTTCAAACTGTGCAATATAAATATATGTAGTTTACTGTGAATTAATTATATCTTAGCAGAGTGGAAAAAACAAAGTTTAAGTTGACGTACAATTTAACCCACTGAGGCAAATTGTAGTTTTAGTCTGTAGCTTTATTTTCAATTTTTGAACAAAGCTCAGATGAAGAAATGATCTCAAGAATAACATTATTCCCAAATGTTATACATTCCTTGAGGTTACTTTTGGGATTCTTTCCCATCATGTAGTATCATTTCAGATTCTAATATAGTCAATTGCTGCTCAGAGAGGTCATGTGGTTTCCCAAAATTCCTATCACAGTTTCTAAAATTAAAATATCTGGTTAAAAAAAATATCTTTTGGAATGTCACTAGCAGGCTTTAAAAAGAAATGCTAAGGGAGAAATATAAGAATACACACATTTTTCAGTTAAAAAATTCAAAGAGAGTAGTTGCTAAATACAGAACTCTAAGTAGAAATTAATTCATTGTCATCTGATATTTGGTATTGTTCTTCACTCCCACATTAAGAGCTTTTTCTAAGGGCTGCAGATTACACCTGAAAGATATTAGCTAAGTCAATTGACACTAAAATGAATAAAATAAAGACTATTTTTTAAGTATGGTAACGTGTTGGACATGAATTAACACATGAAAAATGGAAATGAAATATCAGAGATTTTTTTTAACAGAAACTGAGGAGACAAGAGGTGTACAGGTCCCACATTTCAAAACCAAAACTGTCAATCATGATGAATGCAAATGTCAAGTGCCATCTTACAGAAACTCTTCTGTAGGATAAATATTTTCATTCCATAAATTGGACTCAATTGGATAAGAATTCTGGAATTTGATGGGAAACACAAGTCACACTAACATCTAGGAAACTTTACTAAGATCCAAATATTTATATGTAGTACTCTCTGCAAGTCACATCTGATATCTGGATCTTGGAGAAGCACTACCTTCATTACTAGAAAAGTTGATTGAGTTACCAAAGAGGGAAAAATATCAAAACCCATAATATGAATCACCAAACTTTTCAACCAGTATGTAACACACACACACACCCTTCAATAACACTAATAACTTGTTAAAATGAATAAAGGTTCCTCTGAGGTGAAATTTTGAGGTAGGTAAGTTATAAGTACATCAACTCTCCACTGCAAAATGATGCTGCAGTAACAAACCATAATAAGCTTTTATAGAAGTCATGGCTTTGTGAGTTTGAAATTTCGTCTGTCTCAGCTGAGCTGTTCTTTTTTAGTTGGCTCACTCACATAACCAGTTGTGAACTGGCTCTGGGCCAGGGCAGTGGGAGTATCTGGGCCCTGTCCCTCATCCTCTCTCAGACTAGCTTGAGTGTGTTCCAATGGTCACGGAGGAGGTGCCAGGGTGAGCAAGCATAACTGGCATGTACTTTTTTTCTGTTAGCATCACATTCTAACTTCCCACTGGCTAACACAGGTCACAAGACTGAGTCCAAGGTCACAGTTTGAGGCAACCACACAGTTGCACAAAAGAACTGTAAGTGTGAATCATCTTCTAGATGACCTAGATTGTTCCATCGATCTATTTAACTATTTTTCCTATGGTGTCTTAATTATTGTTATATCTGGTAATCATGTATTGTAAGAAAATGACTTTTCTTCATTTTCAAAAATGTTTTAGCTTGTGTAGGTTTTTTGCATTTCCATGTAAATTTTAAATCAGCTTGTCAATTTTTACAAAAATTCCTGCTAAGATTCTGGTTAGGGTTACATTGAACTCATAGACAAGTTTGGGAGAAATTGAAATTTTAAGGTTATTGAACATTATATTCAATGAACATGGTATATCTCTCCACTTATTTGATCCTCCTTAGTTTCTTTCTGAAATGCTTTCCTGAACCCATCTTGCATATCTTAAATTAAATGAATTTCTAAGTATTTTGATTTTTGCTGATACTGTGAGTGGATTTTTATACAATTTCTGATAGCTCATTGTTAAGAAATACTTTGTTTTTTTACATTGATTTTCTCCTTGTGATCTTGCTAAATTATTATTTCTAGTAGCTTTGTAATATTTTTCTTAGGACTATATATATGATATGTTATACATATATATATAATCATATCATATGTGAATGAAAATTGTACTATCCCCCCTTATTTTGCAATTTTTATTTCTTTTGCTTGCTTTGTTGTACTAAGATGTCTAGTATAATGATGAAGAGAAGTTCTGGGAGTAAAAGACTTTGTCTTTCCTCTGTTCTTCTATTAGAACCATCCAATTTGTCACCATTAATTTTAATGTAAACTATACATCTTTCCTAGATGCCCTTGACTACTGCTATTCTTATTTCTTGACTACTGCTATTCTTATTAAGCAGAGAACTTTTATCATTAATAAAAGTTGAACTATGTTGGTGCATTTATTGAGATTTCATATGATTTTTCTACTTTATTTTTTCAATGGAGAGAACTAATATTGGCTGTTTTAGACCAGTCTTGTATTCTTGAGATAAACTCCATCAGTCATAGTATATAATCCTTTCCACATTCTGCTGTTTAGATTTGTTAACATTTTATACAAAGTTTTGCATCTATATATGCATTGGACAGAGTCTCAGATGGCCCCATGACCTCTGACTATTCTGATCATCTTTTTTTGAATCCTGTGTCTTGTCCCTTTGCTTGACTGGGGGTATCTCCTGTGATTGACCTTTATAAACAACACAATGCAGCAAAGGGGATGGATCCCTGATTACATGTGTATGATTGTGTTTCAAATGATTGTAACTCCCATCTCACCAGAGGACTCTATCCCTTGAGCACTATTAAGAAACAAGCTATAGGTTAGGGGTTGGCATGTGGGGAGGGCCACAGAGAAAGCAGACTACAATAGCCTGTCCTGTAGGCAACATGAAGCAGACACACTGACACTTGTGTGGAACAGAATGTGACCACCACCAAGCTTGGAAGCAGATCCTCCCCTCCTCACTCCTGTCCAGCCTCAGATGAGGCCACAGCTCCCACTGACACTTTGATTATAATCTTGTAAGACTCTGGAGCAGATGATCCAAAGGGCAGACACACCAAGGGAGGACCAGGACAAAGATGTCTGGCAAGAGGGATGTTGTGTTTAATTTTGAGACCTACATGTACACTGGAGCACCAAGTACCTCGTGCTCCCTTTCATTTTCTTGAAAAAAGAAGACAACACATTGCTTCTAGTGGTTTTACAATTTTTTCCTGCTGTTTTTTCCAGTACTTCTTTTTTTGTTAGTGAATTAGTTGCATAAATTGATTTGATTCTTTGCCATTTGCCTTTACTTCTGTGATGCTTGCTTTTTGGTATTTGTCTTACTCATTGCTTGCATGTTTGCTAATGCTGTGATCAGTGTCTTACCCTGGGTTTTGGTTTTATTTTTACACATATAGTTCCCTACCTGGAGGCCAGTAAGTAGTCTGGATCTTTCACTTCTTCTGAACTCCTCATGCAGAACTGGATTCAAGCATATTTGAGTGTCCTTCCACACTGTCACACACAAAAGCATTCTATTTTACTTGAAGTAAAATTTTAAAAATCATAGTAAAAAAAAAAAAAAGTAGCCCAAAAGAATGTTATTGCTTGTCTTCTACTTTTCAAATTCCAAAAACTATCCCTCCCAATTTGTATCTTCACCTTCCAAAACAGAGCACACTTGTCTGTTTCTGTCCAAAAATTTCGGTCCTGAAATATTGTGAGTCCTTATTAGCAGTACCAAGAGCTTAGCTTACCATTTCTCTCAAGAGACTAAAAGCTCCAAGTACATGGGCTTTCATGGTTGGCCATGGTCTCCAAATTTTTAGGGTAGCCCAATAGGCTTTTACTCCAGATTTTTGCTGAGACAAAAATCATTTTTAGTATAGATTTTGAGATACCATTACCTTTACAAGTGCAGTAATACTTGTTGAACTACTTGACAGTATCTTTTACAACAAGCATTTTGGAAAAAAAAAAATCTGACATTAAGATATGACAACCTTTCTAATTTGGGCTTCTAACCACACTCCCATGAAACACCAGACACTGGGGATGGGGAGTGGTGTAGTGCCTAATGCTCAAAATTCAGGTTAGGCAGCAGGATCACAAGAGCATGGAAACAGTGGTAATAGAGATGATCAATGACTGGCCTTCAGGCATAACACCACTGATAATTGATCACCCAGGCATCAATGAGGATGGGTGGTGATTTCTGTATTATAGAATATGCCCTTTTGAAGGTCACAATATTAAACCTTTATAAGCTGGTTTTTGTGGTCTTAATGTTGAACATTTAAAGCTTCCAAATAATCTCAGCTTTTTAATTGATTTTGACAGGAACCCTTTCTTTATCACATCAAAAGATGTAGGAATATGTTGCCGAAAACTGACCTCTGTGCTCTGGAACCAAAATATAACACAAAGGCAGAGTTTGGGATAAAGAGGAACAATAGCTTTATGGCTCTTCTAGGCAAAGGAGGCTGCAGAGGGCTTTGATCTTCAACAACTGCAAGCCCCCCCAGAGGAAGGGGCTACAGGGGTTCTAGGGAAACACAGGGTCTAGCCAGTCTCCATAGGAATTGTGTCCATGCTATGAGCCTCCTTGGTCACTTTCAGGGTGGTGCCAGATTCTCTAAACAAAAGGCTAATAAAGGAGGAGGGAGGCCTGTGAAGGAGAGGGAACAGGTTATTTAAAAATCAAGTTTCCCTGAAGCATTAGTGCACTCATTTTGATTTTTGTTTATGCTTTATGCTTTTAAAGAGAGATTACAAATAGACATAAAAAGTTAATTGCTTAGATTCATAAAATCTAATTCTTAGACTCTGGTTAAAACACATAGATCAGCCTTCAGCACTTCACTGCTTTCATTTCCACCGGTATCAGCCCTTTTACCAAGATTAATGGTACTTCTAAAACATTATGGTCGTTATTGTAAAATGTCCAAGCTTTACTAAAAATAAACCCTTCTCTGACCGTTTACTGAGCCTAATTTTACCCTTCTTTCCTGCCTAATTACTTTTATAGGTTGTTTCCCTCATTAATTTAATGATGGGAGCCCTTTCGCTTAATATAGCAGAGTCAATACGGTGAGAATTGGTCTGTATCCAATCCATGTCTACTAGAAACGTGCCAGAAGTGATGTCGCTATAAATTCCAGTGCCGTACATTTCTGCAGGCTTGCACCTGTTCTACGTTTTCTCTTTCTTTCTATTTTTAATAACACAGTAGCTGAGAAAATTTAGTAGCAGTGGAAGAAACGTGGTGCCACCTTCAGAATCATTACACAGAAGAGCTCAAAGGTTCTCATTATTGCATTCTTTATAGACACGTTTCTACAGAGAGGATGCAGTTCATTACATCACAGTATGTCCTCCCATGAGCATCCCTCATGAAAAGTCTACTTAGTTTGGGGCCCACAGTGTCATACTTATCTAAACCTTGTAGACATTTTTAATTAAGTGGCCTGATCTGCCCAGAAACTGAGAGACAAGTCTGTGGTTAGGTGTCTCCTGCCTTGACTATAGATTAGAGCTGTTCTCAGATTCTTAACAACATAACCTTGCAAAGTCCCCCTGTCAGAGGACCAATCAAGTCAGACTCTAAAGGTGAAGGGGTCTGGGAATCTGTACTTTTGAGCTCCCTAAGCAATTTTAATCTGCAACTGTAGTTGAGAGGCAATGACACAATCTAAGAATATTCACGATCAGGAATGCATTTTAGCCACATACGTACACCCAGTATGTGTCTCTGCTTTTGTTTTATTGTCAATTTTAATATTCTTGTTGTAGTTTATACTTTTTTACAACCTGTCTTATACAGTTTTCATAATCAAATAAACAACACAGCATGATGGATATGAACAGAGATTATACTCAAAGAAGAAATTTGACTGTGGATCTTGAACTAGGTTACAGAATCCAGATTCCTCTGTGCTACCTTATCTGTCAAATTAATGTAGAAGGGAAAAAATTATACAGTTACTTGAAATTTATGTGTCTTTTATATTTTTAATATTTTAAAATTTTATCAAAATCTAAAGAGTTATAAATGCTTCCTAATAAAGCATTTATAGGGTGAAGATAGGGTGCTTCCTAATAAAGATAGTACTTCTAAACTGTAACAAAATAGAATCAATCAAGGAAAAAGTGTCTTGCAAGTAATCATTGATACAAATGAAACTAGAGTTCAAAAAGTGCCAATTTTATGTTATCTCCTATGATAATAATATTTTTGATACTGATAAACCCACAGGTGTGTGTACCTGCTATACCCCAAGTAGCAACAATGAGTCAAGAGCTCTAGAAATGACAGCATGTAAGATTCATGAGGGAAGAATTTTGGTCTAATGTTTATTGAAATATCCCCCAATCTAGAATAGTGCTTGACAAAGTAGGTACTCAATAAATATTTGTTAAATGTATGAATGCATAAAATCCCTATGTGGTCATTTATAAACACATTAAGGGATTCCCTCCTTGTGCACAGGTATATATTTAATACAAATATTTATGCTTAGATATAAAATAAATATAAGCATATGAATACTTACACTCAGCTATACATATAAATATCAAAATTCAAAATACATAAAGTAAAAAATAAAGTATGTAAAATCTAGGCATAAAATATTTACACTTGGATATGATCTTTGTGTGAAATACGTACCTACATATACATACACACATGGACGCACAGAATGAAAAACAATACTCATGCAGATTGGAAAGCCATGTTATATATTTAAAAACGACTGATTAGATGACATGGAGAAAATGGGGAAAACGTGTTTCCATCTTTTTCTGGGTCTCAAATTTACCATTCTGCTTTCAAATAGTAGAAAAGCATCTTCTGTGACAGAGTATGAATTATGTTGCATAACTTATCATTTTGCCATGAAGATTCAAGGTAAAATAGTTGAAGAATAATATCCATCCACTGATGGTGTTGCTAAAACAGTCTTCACAGGAAAGCAAGTAGGGAAACATTGAGATTGTATTTCAGGCTAGAAGCCTATTTTGCATTTAACGGCCACTTCCTGGAGTGGCCTTGCACCAGTAAAGCAGAGGACATTTGGAACCGGTCACGTCGCACTCTGTCATAGGCCTGGAATGCCGAGCATTCTTTGTACTTGGGAAGTTTCCAAAGAGGCGATTCAGTCCAGCTTCGCTTCAAATGAAACTCTGCCCTCACTTAAACTCAACTGCTCAGTGAGTTGTAAAGAACAGGCCTCCAACACAGAAAAAGAAAGGAAACCAGAAAAACAGAAACAAGACAGTCCGAGTTCTTTTTATTATCGCAGTTTTTAACTAACTGCTCCTTTATTGAAAACGTTGACATTTTTCTGGTGTGTTGGCCTCGGACATGTGATGGAGACACCCAGAACATGAGGTCTAAAAGCAAGAAAACCTTACTGGGTTTGTCATCAACTGCAACACATCGGCCTCACCATACTTTGTCGTCACCTGAGAGTTCATGCGTGTCCTCAGAGGCTCTGAAATTCATAAGGAACCTTGTGATAAGCAATGAAGGTGCATACTTGGTATGAAGTGTGGATTCTGTTGTTTATGCTAAATAGAGAGCAAGGCACAACCCCTTTTGTCCTGGTCCAATTTAATGGGTCAGCATACAGAGCTTCCTGGCACCTCAGAGCTCCTCCGCAGCCCACAGAGACACAGGGTCCATACGTGGGGGTCCCTGGCTGATGACAATACACAACTAGTTACAGATTCTAGGCAAACAGCTTTTTCTCCATTTACAGATTGGGCTTTCATGCCATCCTCTGCCCAGAGACCATGGTCAGGAGGTGACAAATAATGTCTTCCATGTGGAATGCTAATCTTTGGTTCATCTCCCCAAGCTAGGCAAACCAAAGCAATTTGTTATTCAGTCCATTCCATAAAAACCCTACCTAGCCAGACATGGGAAAGAATCAAGCTATAATTAGGATTTATATTTTCACAAAAAATTTTTACCCAAAACAAACTTAGGGCAACACCATATATTCAATGGATTCATAGAAAGTAAGCATTTTAGGGATGGTGGGCCTCATAGGTGGGGGTCCCTTTTTTAATGTATCATATTTTTAGTTTTTTGACCAGTGGCCTAGATGTTCAGACATAGGAAATGGTTTACACAGGCTCCTAATTTGGTTTCTGATGGAGCCAGCACTACGGCTTGAATTGAAATATGCAGCCTACTGCTTCATTCCAGTGGAACATGCTGCAGTGTCAAAAACCTCAGTAACTCCTTTGTAGCAAAACTGACACATTAATTAGAACTTTACACCATTTCTTAGCTCTTTAAGTTCTTGATAGACATGAAGAAATTGTAAAGTCATCTCCAGGAGATGTACCCCGTTTTTCAAATCTTTACAGATGTGGCATAAACACAGTGCAGAAGAAACAGGGATGCGTAGCTGTGGAAATACACCTTCCACAGCCCTCATGAGCACATGTAACTCACCCAATGGAGGTGATAAAAACCATCCTTTCAAGATACAGTGTTTGTCTAATGATCGGAACTAAAGATACCAACTGTTGAGCATAGACTTTGACATGCCAGGATTTAGCATACATTTTTAAAACATTTTTTAAAGGTTTTATTTATTTATTTATTTGATAGAGCGAGCATGGGGTAGGGGGCCAGAGGGAGAAGCAGACTCCCCATTGAGCAGGGAACCTAACACCAGGCTCTATCCCAGGACCCCGGGATCATGACTGGCTTCACTGACTGAGCCACCCAGGCACTCCTGTCATACATTTTAAATGATGATTGGAAAACCGTCTATAAAGTTGTGAAATACTTAACCAACCCTAGTTCACAGGGTGATATTGATAATGTGTCACAACCAGATGATGGCCAGGAACGTACACTACAACGGGTCTACATTGCATAGCTGGATCTCAGGGAAATACATCCGTAAGTGATCTGGTCTGGTTCGCCACACTCTGTGAAGCTGGCGTACTTTGTGCATCACATCTGAAAATCAAGACCCGAGTGTGTTTCTCAGCTGCACTGGTAGCATGCAGCAGCCCGGAAATGACACCTTTTGTTGCAAGTAGGAGGAATCTGGTCTGTTACTAGTGACCTGTACCCTGAAACTCAGGACAGAAGCAGAGCAACACTGCTGTGAATTGTGCCAGAGACAGGTCTTCATCCGTAACATATATGTGAAGCATGGAACAGTACAACCATTGTGGGTGACTGACATATGACAGAGGACAAAATAAGAAAAAGAAATGGTTTTGAGGGTTTTGTGGAAGATGAAGAACTAACTGAAGGTAGTGAGCTTCCATGACAGAAGAAAGGTCTAGTGATCAAATGGACATTCTGACCATCAGGGTGGGCCCTGCCTCCCAGAACCTCATGAGCTCTGCCTGCCATAAGTGCTGTCCCCAGATCATGGTTTTGTTCGCAATAACCACTTACTTCTTCACCCTTTCAGGCAGCCTCATGTGTCACATCAGCCCCTCAGATGAAGGCAATGCTCTAGACTTCAGGAAGCCATAGCACCTAATTTAGTCCTAAAAACTTCCTTCCTCCAAAGGGCTAAATTTACTTTCCCATTTATCCTGGTACCACACAGGACCTACTCTGAGTAAATTGCTCTCCTATAAACACAAATCAGCTTTGCCTGACCTCCACTTGAAAACTCTGCATTGTGTGCTTTTTGATAAACATTCTGGTAACTATACTTGCCTGAATAATTCCTTGGGTTAACACTGCAGATGTCGGCCATTTCTTCAAACTGCCTGGCCAGGGAGGTAACTTTTTCTCAGATTGTGGGGTGCATCACAATGACATTTTAAAACGCGGACTTGTGGGAGCTTGCATTACATATTCTGATTGGTTGGTCAGACATGTGATCCAGCAGTCTGCAGTTTTAAAGAACATTCCAGGTGATTCTAATGCATGTACCACAATCATCATTAAATTTGACACTAGGAAATTATGGGCTCTGTAGTGCCTTATCTTAGAGTATATTTTGATATCAGATGTGAACACAACAACTTTCAGGAATGGAAAAGAAGAGACTGGATCTCCATGATTTGAGACTCTGCAACATGCTATGAGCAAATACATAAAGTAATGATTCTTCCAAGGCTTTTTCAAAGGAACACACAGACATTTACATCAGGAGCCACGTGTAATGGGAACATTACAGGGAATAGCAAGACATGCTGGGAGCCATGGCAGAGGGCCACGTTGCCCTCATACTGAGGACCTGGAGCCCTGCCATGGAGCCCCCATAGAAATGGGGCATCAGGGTCAGGACCCCCTCCCACTGGTCCCTTGAGTCCATGGAACTATTCAGGAGTCATTTCTCTATCCCCGGTATGTACAGAAGTAGCACACTTGACGTCTTAATGACATTGAATCTTCCAATCCCTGAACATGGTATAACTTTCATGTTATGTAGTTCCTCACCTCTCATATCTCTTCAAAGTCTTGTCATTTTCAGCGTAGAGGTCTTGTATATCTTTTGTTAAATTTGTCCCAAATACTTTATGATTTTTATGCTACTCTAAATAGCATTTAAAAATCCCCTCATAGCTACAATTTTCCCAAGTCTTTGCTGCTACACTGTAGAAATATAATTGCTTTTGTTTCTTGACCAGGCACCATACTGTTTTCATTTCTTAGTCTGATAAATGTTTTGTTGGTTTCTAAGGATTTTATATATAAGTGATAATGACCCCAGAAAATAAAGACAATTTTGCCTCTTTGTTTTCGATTGCTTAGATGTTTTCACTTTGTCAAGCCTCATGGCATCATCCTCCAGTACAATACCAAAGAGCAATAGTGAGAGCCCACATCCTTGCCTTGTTTCTGATTTTACATAAGATGTTAGCTGAACATTTAGTAGTTCACTAAACATTTTATCAGGTTGAAAAGGTTCCTTTCTATCCCTCATTTGCTGACAGTGTTTATCATGAATTTTTTCTGGCAAGTGATTTTTCTGTATCTCTTTAGATTATCATATGGATCTTTTCTTTTGTTCTGACAAGATGGAGATTTGTGATTTTGTGGCTTTTACACCAGGAAGGTAAAATGCATTTTATTTTTAGATTTTTGCTGGATTTGATTTGCCAAAGTTTTATTAAGATCTTGCTATTTATGTTCATAAGGGATATTAGCCTGCAATTTTGTAAAAATGTCAGGGTTTGATATCAGACTGGTACTAACCCCATAGGATAAGTAGAAACTATTCTGTATTCCTCTAATATCTTAAGGAATTTGGAATATTTATTTCTGAAATGCTTGATGAAATTTACCAGTGAAACTATCTGAATGTAAAGCTTTCTTTGTGGGAAGAATTTTAATTAAGAATTTAATTTTCTTTATAAACATGGTGCTGTGAAGTGAAAACTACTTACCCCCAGTCCTCAGCCCTACTGATTCTGACTACATCAGCAGCTTTGAATTCCAGCTTCTGTCTCCTAAGTTCAATAAGAAAACAGTGCTCTCCTGGGGCTCCTTCCCCTCCAGCATCCCAGTTTCAAAGTCACCTCTTGTGGAAAGGCACCCTGCCATCATCCAGGATTATTTTAAGTTCCACTGCAAAGCAATTCTCTATCGAATAGAAACAAGTCTCCTCTTTTCTTCTCCACTGACTCATACACAAACTCCTTAAAAGACTGTCCTGTTTGCCACCATATACAAGAGAATGGAACATGGAGCATAGACCCTAGTAGCTCCTTAGTCAATGGTCCCTAGACATAGAGAGAGGCAGAGCAGCAGAGACAAAGATAGACAGTGAGACAGCAGGAGAGAAAGAGAGAGAGTAGGGCTGGGTTTGGGGAAAGAGCAGAAAACAAAAGAGCCAAAAAATTTTACCAGAATGATGAAAAAAAGAGAAACATTTGTAGTCACTGAATATTCAAGAAGACATTCACAAGATGTAATCTTTCTAAAAGGACAATTATCTTAAGTGTTTGGAAAGTTTGTGCACCCTGTGTCAGTGACAGATCTACCACCCTCTATAAAAGACATGGGCTTTAGTCATGACATCCCTGCAACACAACTGCTCTCCATCACTTTTACGATTTGTTTGCATGCACTGTCTTCTGTAGTTTCTAACCATTTCAAATGAATTTGTTGGAACCTTAGAAACTTATATGATCAATATTTGATCACTATTGACCTACAAAAGAGTCATGTCATAGGGTTCAGCTTAATACACCAATTCCAGGATTTTACTTTAGGAAATCTCTTTCTTCCATGACAACAGAAGGCAATTTTATGCATATTTTTCCCATTTCAGCCAGAGTGAAACTGTGGTAGGAAATATACACAAGGTTTAGTAATCTTGTTCATCTTACATTACGAGTCAGTTTCTTTGATGATAAAATGTAAATAGAGTATGTTTCATGGATCGTTTTGAGAATATGAAGTGCTTGGCACAGTGCCTTAAACATACACTCAGAGTAAATGTTAGCTGTTACTAACATTATCACTATTATTATTAAGTGGCTTTTTCCTTTAAAATACTCTGGATGAGATTGTTAAAAATGGGTCATTTTTCAAGTGTTTTTCAAGGACGAGGATTTTTTTTCAAAAGAAAGAATTTTTTTAAAAAAAAGAACCTTTAAATTTTTATCCCAGTTACTTGCAAATGGGCTCTACCAACCATCTATTTCCTGACCATTGGTATATATAATTGCTCCTGAGTTAATGCTCACAATGTGTGCAAAGGTTAATATAAAACAAGTCTAAATGTGCGCAATGCAATGTGTCAGCTTTCTTCCTCTATTTAACTCTCATAAAAGTCATGTAAAAAATGTCAACACTACAACAGAAAAATGGGTAAAGTATGAATATATGAGGAAAAGCAAATGACAAACACATAAGACATTCAATCGTTTTAGCAATAAAAGTTGCAAATTAAAACAGCAGTAAACCATGACTTCACCAGCAAGCCAATGTGATATGGTAATACTCCACATTTGTAAGCATGCAGGAAAATGGGCATCTACTCTGTTTGCCAAGCTGCAAATTAATGCAACCTTGATAGAGAGCAGTTGTGAGTATATATTGAAGCAATAAATATTCAAACCTTTTGACCCAGAAATACCATTAGGAATATACTTGAAGACAATGACAAGAGATAAGGATAATTGTATTTATTTTATACTTATTTTGCTTTATATCAAACGTTTATCACCACATTATATGAGTACAAAATAAACAATAACACAAATGTCTAATAGTAGAAAACTGGTCATTTAGATGATAAAGTCAGAGAAATGAGAATTTAGAAGACCATATTCTGTGTATTAGCAGAACAAATGTTCAGGTACTTCTAAACTAATGTAGTAGAGGATCCTAGTTGTAAAGTTCACTTGACTAATGGTGGTGGAGTTACAGAATGTTTTCCTCTTCTTCATGGTTTTTAGCATTTTATGCTAAGCACACATTATTTTAATAATTGAGGAGCTCGTGCATGCACACTTATTTTGAGAAGTGTGCTACTAAGGTAAGAATCCTGGCGGATTTCAAATTCTCTTTCAGTGTGACAATTATTTTAATATAAAATCGTGATGAAACTTCTATAGCATTTATCTTCCATTAATACTTGTTAGGAAAGATGTTTAAGGAGGCTCGCAGCTTTAGTGGTTCATCTAACTGGCGTAAAGGAAACGGTGCCCCCTACACAGCAATGCAGTATATGAAACCAGCAGGTGTTCTGCTTGGCCCGAGGGGGTGTTTATTAGCCAGTCATATAGGACATTTATTAGACCAGCAGACTTTCTACTGGAGAGTCCTAAGATCAGTTGCAGAAAGAAATGTAGCATTCCCACAAGTGACCTCTGTTTCAAAAATGGATGTAAATTAGTTTCATACAGTAGCTGTGCAATCTAGGTCTCCATGAGGCCTTTGAGGGTCCACAAGGTAACCTCCTGGCATTCAGGATCTGTTAAGAATAAAGATCTGGGTCCCTAGTGTGTTGGCCATTAATGTGATTCCGCCTTGATAACTGCATCGCATGGTGTATCACTAAAAACTGAACAAGAGGTCTATAAAAATAAACATCCTTTTGGGCTGTATTACTCTTCTGACATATGATTTTAATACTTTATGTATTTCTCATATATTTTACATATGTATTCAATACTTATTCTAAAAATATTCAGATTTCCAAGAAGCTTGGGCACCTTCATACAATCAGATGATTTTTTTGACAAGCAATAGGTGATAGAACTCATAACCTCTTAATTTCCTTCTGGGTAAAATATGGATTATTTTGCTTATGTTTTAGAACAATTATAAGAATTAAATATAATCATATAAATGTATATGTATGTAGCTGTTACCACAATGTCTCAACCAATTTTACAAGAATTGTCAATTCTTTTGAAGTCACTTAATTGGCATTCTATAGCAATAAGTTATACTTTCATATCTTTAGAATTGCCCAAAGAAATATAGTAAAAATTATCCTCATGGAAAATTTGAATCTCAACCCAACCATGCTGGTAGAAGGACAGATTTTCATAAGATAAAGAAGGATGACTCCATATGGTCATTAAGGATGAGAGTGTCTCTCACATACACATGTACACACACGCACACATGCTGGGGGTTGGGGCACCAAAGCCTACCACCCCTCCTTGGATATTAGAACATCTATGTGAGTCTTCTTGTTGTCACTATAAACTAGGGCATTGGCACACACCATGATTCCTACTGTGTCAATATTGATATAAACCTTTACCTGGGATTCTTTTAGTGCATCTACCGTAGTTCGGAATACCACATAAATTGATTGTTCTGTGTTCAGGTTTTGATCTTAGATTGGAATGCATAAGAGAGAAGGGACCATTTGTATAGTTTTATCCCTTCTACTTTCTGATTTTGTTGCATGTAAGTGATCACGCAAAAATTCTCAGAATTCAGCCAACCAGTAAGCATTTTATTAAACATCTATTGCAGAAGTTTACACACTTTGGCAAGTTTTATATTGACCAGGGGAATTTATTCAAAATACAACAACCAATGTGCTACTTTAGGAACCTCCTATTGGAGTTGCTATAGGACATTAGTTAGAACATTATCTATCACATCACACAGTGTCTGCACTAT
This sequence comes from Canis lupus familiaris, assembly GCF_011100685.1. Lineage (NCBI taxonomy): Eukaryota > Metazoa > Chordata > Mammalia > Carnivora > Canidae > Canis > Canis lupus. The sequence goes on along the minus strand of NC_049223.1, from coordinate 29,955,317 downwards.
AATTTTCCATAAGAAAGATGTGTTCTGGGGGATTCCAGGTGGCTCAGTGGTTTACCATCTGCCTTCTGCCCAGGGCATGATCCTGGAGACCCGGGATCAAGTCTGACGTCGGACTCCCTGCATGGAGCCTGCTTTTCCCTCTGCCTGTGTCTCTGCCTCTCTCTCTGTGTCTCTCATGAATAGATAAATAAAATCTTAAAAAAAAAATATGTGTTCAATAGAGTTCTATTTTCTTTCATGATGGGGTAATCCTCCTTCCCTGTGGGTTGGAGTACATAAGGATTGCAAAAGGCTTGCTAAAAAGAAAACCAGCAATACCCATTATCATATCACTGTTGATCTCGATAAAGAACTGTCCCTAGAGCATCCTTGAGCCAAAAACACCATCCTGATCCATTTCTTTTTTTTTTTAATTTTTATTTATTTATGATAGTCACAGAGAGAGAGAGGCAGAGACACAGGCAGAGGGAGAAGCAGGCTCCATGCACCGGGAGCCCGACGTGGGATTCGATCCCGGGTCTCCAGGATCGCGCCCTGGGCCAAAGGCAGGCGCTAAACCGCTGCGCCACCCAGGGATCCCTGATCCATTTCTTGTACACAGTGGTTCAGACAAGGAGTCCAAGGGAAGCAGACACTTGGATAGTTGGTGATATCGTTGTTTGTTCAAGTATGGTGGGATGAGGGAGGTGGGGAGAAGGGAAGGCAGAGAACCAGCATGTAGATTTGAGTTTCTGTCTTCACTGCCATGAATGATGCAAGTCCCTGCTTGGAACCGTGTGTTCCTTGGATCACATTACAATACACTTGAATAAGAGATCTTTTATTCAACAAAAAAATCATGGTTCCATTTTTTTTAAAGTTCCATTTAGTAATAAGACATAAAATATGACAATTGCTTAAAGAAATTTATGGTGCATTTTTATTTTATTTTATTTTATTTATTTTATTTTAAAGATTTTATTTATTTATTCATGATAGTCACAGAGAGAGAGAGAGAGAGAGAGGCAGAGACACAGGCAGAGGGAGAAGCAGGCTCCATGCAGGGAGCCCGATGTGGGATTCGATCCTGGGTCTCCAGGATCATGCCCCAGGCCAAAGGCAGGCGCTAAACCACTGTGCCACCCAGGGATCCCTATGGTGCATTTTTATTATTACTTTTGCAGCCTACTACTGCTCTTTGATTCATAAGGCAATTGCAAAAGTGGAAAAGAAAGTTGTCATTGTTTGCAGTTGCTGTGAATAAGATTCTACGTAACAATTAAGTACTAGACTCAAGTTTTGGAACAAAAAGAAATAGTCCTCATTAGTTCCCAAAATTCTTTGTGTGTATTTTCCATCATAACATATAGCTGAGAGGAGTATAACTTTACCACAAACCCATCTGCACAGAGTTAAGGGCTACATGTCTAAAATTACTGTGTCATAATACACACACTTATCTATGATAGATGCAAATTTTGTGGCTTGAAGAGAAGATTCGTTTTAGTTGAGTTGTTTCTATTTTAACCAAAAAGCATTTATTTTAAATATATAGTCATATACTAATAATTCATTAATGACATATTTTAAGGTGACATAGATTTTATTCAAGTGGAATGCCACTCATCTCAAAACATGTAGAGGAATATAGTACATTGTTAATTCTTTATGAGCAAAACATTACATCCACCCCCAATTCACTAGTTTTTCCTCCACTGTTGGAACAATCTCATGAGAACTCCTTAGTAATCCAGACAAAGTTAGTTGCAAAGCATTCTATTAATTCTTGTCAGTCTTTACCATTTCTTCCTAAAATCATCAGTGACATGAAAATAAATAGCCCACACTCTATTTCTTTTAAAACAGTCAGCATATGATAGACATTCTGGAAACTAAGTCTTTTTACCCATCCACATGTGTCATCATATAGAGGAAGTGTGTAACTGTGTGTTCTCGTGTGTAATTGTGTGTGTGATGGTGTGCCTGTGTGAGGGTGTATGTTCCTACGTGGGTGGGTTGTGCTGTGTGAGTGTGCCTGTGTATGTGTATGTGCACCAGTGTGTGAGAGAGAAGGAAAGGGAGAGAGAGAGGTAGAATGAGAAATCATCTGCTTTGAAGTGACCTTCAACTTGAAAAATGATGGAACTTAATACATATTCAATTCATATATCCACTGACACATTCTTCAAAAGCAAAGTTAAGAGTCTCCTACAGCCCATGATGTGATCTTGCGGCTTCTTTTAGCTTCTCTAACAGTGAGCACAATTGTTCCTTTCATTCTTGATCTTGTTGAGAATTCATTGGTGAATTGTCTGAAACAGAACCAGAAGACTCCCTCTAAAGTAGATACCAGAAAGAGACAGCATAAAATAGCAATGCATCCTTTTCCTTTCTTTTTCTTTCTTTTCTCTTCGTCTTCCTTCTTTTCATATTAAAACATTTGTCACCTTATGCAAAGGAAAATTTTTGCAATAAGTAAGAGTCTTGAGGTAATGTAGTGATCCAGAACCTTCCTGAATATGCGTCAGGTTGAGTCAGCATTGATGCTGCTCATTGCATTAATTATCTGCTCCCACAGCAAAACAAGTTTGATATTATTTTCCTGACTTTATTTCACTATACTACAGGACACTTTAGGAGGTCTAGGAAAGCACTTGAACGTCTACTTATTCAACTATGTTTGTTTATATTGAAGAACCTCACTTTTTCTAAGTAAACGGTCTAAATACATGTAGGAAACTAAAAACTCATCTACAATTAAAACAGTACCAATTTCAAATATTTTTCTTGATTTTTATTTCACATTTTTTATTTTCAACTTTCAGTTAGCTATTGGGTCGGAAGACAGAGTGTTTTCATATTTTATTCCAGGCCTATATAAAATGTATTCTTCAAAGGTAAAAGTAAAAACAAACAACTCAGATGTAAATCCTACAGGTATCAATTCCTGATCTCCTGCTTGCTTTGGAACTCCAAACCAGTACTCTTATTCTTTATCTTGGGTGTTTTTCATTCCTTACTCACTTTAAATGTTTGATTATACATTAAATCCTTTGTCAAATTTATCTTTACTATCAGTCCTGCTATATTACACTAGACTAATTCAATGCTAACATTTCATCAAGTATTATTTGTCATTGACTATCATTAGACATGATTGACAAAAGCTTATTGGCTAATTTAAATATTTTATGTAAATTCATTTTCCAAAGGTAAAAAAAAAATATTTAAACAAAAAATAATATTCTAAAGTATTTCAAATGTAATAATATTGAGGAAATAAAATAAGGGATTAAAAAGCCTGTTTTCTCCATGCTTTGTCCCTTTGTCCTAAAGACGAAAGTTAGTGAAAGGGATTGATTTCTTTTTTAAACTCACTTAGAAGGTATCCTATGAGAGATAACTTGACATTAAAAGTGATTGATAAGTTTATCTTTAAAAGTTGAAGTGAAGGATAATTTCAAGTAGCTCCCTGGAATTGGAATGGATTACAGATTATACCTAGTTCTCTGACAGACTCAATTCCCTAGTTGGATATTGAAAGAGCTTTGCAACTCATGTGATCTAAAATTAGGATCACCAACACTTTGGCATTCATAATTAAGATTCTGAGAAGTAAAAGAAAGACATACCTAATAATTATACAGAGATAATAGGCATAAATGCAGATTGTTTCAATCTGAGCTACCTGAGATATATCACTCCAGCTGCATATTTTTCTCTGGAAATTAATTACAATAATCCAAATAAAATGCTTAGTTAAAATGAAGTGAAGAAAATACAAGGAACCAAGAATAGCCAAAACAATGTTGGAGAAGAACAAGGTTAGAGGGCTCACTTTTTGACTTCAAACAAACTATGGGAATCAAGACTATATGATCCTGGCATAAATGTAGCCAAATACACCAGTGGAATAGATGCAAGAGCCTATAAATAAATCCTTACATTTATGATTCAGTCATTCCAACAAGCGTACCAAGATAAGTCACTGAGAAAGCAATTGTCTTGTCAACAAGTGGTGAAACAAATGTGCATCTACATGTAAAATAATGAAGTAGAGCCTCTGCCTCAGACCATATTAAAAAATTAACTCAAAGTAAACCAAAGACATAAATATAAAAGCTAAAACTATTAAAACTTTTTTTTAAGATTTTATTTATTTATTCATGAGAGACACTCAGAGAGAGAGGCAGAGACACAGGCAGAGGGAGAAGCAAGGCTCCATGCAAGGAGCCTGATGTGGGACTCGATCCCAGGACTCCAGGATCATGCCGTGAGCCAAAGGCAAGTGCTAAACCTCTGAGCCACCCAGGGATCCCCTAAAACTATTAAAATTTTTCAAAGAAAATTTAAAAAGAGATAAATTTTTGTGACTTTTGATTACTCATTGGTTTCTTAGGTAAGACACCTGAGCATAAGCATAAGCAACCAAAGAAAAATTAATTAGACATCATAAAAAATACAATGTACATGTGTCAAAAAACACTACCAAGAAAGTGAAGAGGCAACTCATGGAATGGAATAAAATGCTAACAAATCCCATAAGAGACTTGTATGCAGACTGTGTAATTCTCAGAACTCTATAATAAAAAAGACAACTCAATTTTCAAAAAATGAACAAAGGACTCAAATATACATTTTTCAATGTAAAGGTGCAAATGTCCAATAAACATCTGAACAAAATACTATCTGTTGGGAAAATGCAAATCAAAAACACAATGAGATACAACTTTCACCCAGTAGATGGCTATGCAGGCATACCTCATAGGTATGTCAGTTTGGTTCCAGACCACCACAAATAAAACAAATGTCACAGTAAACTGAGTCAAATGAAATTTTTGGTTTCCCAGTGCATAGAAAAATTATGTTTACACTATAATGTAATCTATTAAGTGTGCCAATGACATTATGCCAAAATAAACAATGCATATACCTTACTTTTAAAAGACTTTAGGGGACCTCTGGGTAGCTCAGTGGTTTAGTGCCTGCCTTCGGCACAGGGAGTGATCCTGGAGTCCTGGGATCAAGTCCCACATCAGGCTCCAAAACATGGAGCCTGCTTCTCCCTCTGCCTGTGTCTCTGCCTCTCTTTCCCTCTGTGTCTCTCATGAATAAATAAAATCATTTTTAAAAATAAAACATTTTATTGCTAAAAAAATGTTTAGCATCATCTGAGTGTTCAGTGAGTCATAATCACTGGACACAGGTCACCATAACAAATACAACAATAATGAAAAAGCTTGAATTACGATGAGAATTTCCAAAATGTGATACAGAGATACAAAGTGAGCAAAAGCAGTTGGAAAAAGCACTGATAGACTTGCTCAACAGAGTTACCACAAAACGTCAATTTGTAAAAAAAAAAAAAAGGAAAGAAAAAAGAAAGAAAGAAAGAAAGAAAGAAAGAAAGAAAGAAAGAAAGAAAGAAAGAAAGATCTACAAAGCACAATAAAGTGGACTGCAATGACACATCATGTGCCTGTAATTAGAAAGATAGTAACACATGTTAGCAGGGGAGTCAAGAAGCGGAACCCCTCCTACATTGCTGGTGGAATGTAAGACGGTGCTGCCATCTTGGAAAGCAGTTTTATAGTTCTTCAAAAAATTAAGCACAGAGTCGCCATATGACCTGGCAATTCTACCCCTAGACACAGGCCCAAGAAAACTGAAAATGTATGTTTACGCAAAAAGGCATACATGAATATTTAAAACAGTATTACCTGCTCTAGCAAAAAAGGTACAAACAGCTCAAATATCTATCAACTGGGGAAGGAAGAAACAAAATGTAGTGCCTATTCATACAACGAAATACTATTTGACAATAAAAAGAATTACTTGACAAGCGACAGCATGGATGATCCTTAAAAATACCGTGCTAAGTGACAGAAGCCAGGCACAACAGACTACATTCTGTGTGAGTCTGCTGATCTGAAATACCCAAAATAGATATAATCCATAGGGACAGAAAGTAGATTAGTGCTTGCCTGGGGCTGGGCGAAGTGGGGAATGGATAGTGAATGCTAACAGCGTGTAGTGTCTTTTTGAGGTGATGGAATGTTCTGGAATTAGATAGTAATTGTATTCATTTGCTGAGGCTGCCAAAACATAGTACCACAGACTGACGGGCTTAAACGACTGAAATATATTTTTTCTCCAGAGTTTGGAGGCCGGAACTCTGAGGTCAAGGTGTCAGCATGTTGGTTTCTTCTGAGGTCCTTCTCCTTGGTGTGTAGATGGTCATCCTCTCCACGCGTCTTCGCCTGTCATTCCTCTGTCCCCATCTGGGTCCTGATCTCCTCCTCCTGTAAGGACAGCTGGTCACATTGAATCAAGGCCAGCCAACCATCTCATTTTATTGTAATCATGTCTTAAAGGCCCTGTCTCACAATCTGAGGTACCGAGGGTGACGATTTCAACATAGGAATTTGGGGGGCACACAAGTCAGCTCATAACAAAAGTGATGGTTCACAACTTTGTGAATATAGTAAAATCACTGAATTATAGCCTTCAAGTTGGTGGATTTTCTGCCACGTGAGTCATATCTCAATGAAGCTGTTATAAGAAAGAAGTAACAAAGTGTGTGATTGAACAATAACATCACCACTGATGGTGATACTGACTGCCTTGCCTGTCTACCCATGTCAGGCCCAGACAAGAAACAGCATGCTTCTTGCTACAAAAAACCTAAGTTGTGGGACACATGGGTGGCTCAGCAGTTGAGCATCTGCCTTTGGCTCAGGGCGTGATCCCGTAGTCCTGGGATCGAATCCCACATCGGGCTCCCCACAGGGAGCCTGCTTCTCCCTCTGCTTGTGTCTTTGCCTCTCTCTGTGTGTCTCTCATGAATAAATAAATAAAGTCTTAAAAAAAAAACCTAAATTGTTATTGTCATATTCCAAGTCGCTCTTACATGCGTGTTTATGCTAGAGGTGAAAAGCTCCGCATCTGCCTTATTCAGTTACTCACTGCCCTCCTGGGATGGCAGAGGTCACCGCCCTCAGCTAACAGGCAGACCTGGGAGGAGTGCTCATCAAGCCGTTTGTGCACATCATGGCACCCCATCCCTGTACTGACCCTCGCAGTGGACGTCATTCTCCTTCTTTTCTCCAGGAGCTGTGGGAGCACTGACCAGTTCTCCTAAGGCCGCAACCTGGAAGCAGTGCATGTGGGGTTCAGACTCATATCTTCTGGAGCTGGAACCATTACTTGAATCCTAGGCTATAGTTTCATAAGAACCAACATGATGGTCTTTTCTTTCTTTAATCTTTTTTTTTTTTCTTTATCTTTCCTCCCTAGTCCCATTGTTTGTCTCTATCCTGGTCTTAATGTGGAGCCTTTTAATTTACTCCTGGTAGGACATATCCACATATGAGCCTATGTGACCCCTGGTAGGACACATCCTCATATGAGCCTATGTGACCCCTGGTAGGGACACATCCACATATGAGCCTATGTGACCCCTGGTAGGGACACATCCACATATGAGCCTATGTAACCCCTGGTAGGACGCATCCACATATGAGCCCATGTGCGCCCTGCTGGGATGCATCCACATATGAGACTATGTGACCCCTGGTAGGACACATCCTCATATGAGCCTATGTGACCCCTGGTAGGGACACATCCACATATGAGCCTATGTGACCCCTGGTAGGGACACATCCACATATGAGCCTATGTAACCCCTGGTAGGACGCATCCACATATGAGCCTATGTGCGCCCTGCTGGGATGCATCCACATATGAGACTATGTGACCCCTGGTAGGACATATACACATATTAACATATGTGATTCCTGGCAGGACACATATTAACACAAACTTGTTTATATATTTATATGTATATAACATACACAAGTATATGAACTTGCATATTGACATATACACATTTACATATTTACTTGTATGTAGCATATACACATTTATATCTCAACATATGTACATTTACATATTCGTATGTATATAGCATATGCACATATAGATACTAACATACACACTTTACTATTTAAATCTATATAACATATACACATTTACACATCAATGTATACACATTTACATATTTATATGTATACAACTTACATATAAGCAAATTTTTTAAAGGATTATATTAATCTACAAGGCTTCTTTTGTTCCTCAATATTTTTTCTTTAAGTTTTCATTTAGATTCCAGTTATTTAACATACAGGGCAGGTAATATTAGTTTCAGGTGTATAGTATAGTGATTCAACACTTCTGTACAACACCCAGTGCTCATCACAAGGTCACTACTTAAGGCCCATCCCCTACCTAACCCTCCCACCTCCCCTCTCATAGCCATCCGTGTGTTCTCTAGAGTTAAGAGTCTATTTCTTGGTTTGCCTCTCTATTTCTTTCCCCTTTGCCTTGTTTGTTTTGTTTCTTATTCCATATATGAGTGAAATCATATGACATTTGTCTTTCTCTCACTTATTTCACTTAGCACAATACATTCCAGCTCCATTCATGTGGCTATGAATGCAAAGATTTCATTCTTTTTTGTGATGGAGTAATATTCCATTATATATATATATATATGTGTGTGTGTGTGTGTGTGTATACATGGAATATATGTGGAATATGGATATACACACATACATATTCCATATATATATATATATGGAATATAGATAAAACCTCTTTCTTATCCATTCCTCAGTCAATGGACACTTGCGTTGTTTCCATATCTTGGCTATTGTAGATAAAGCTGCTGTAAACATCAGGGTGCACATATTCCTTGGAATTAGTGTTTTTGTATTCTTTGGGTAAATACCCAGTAGTGCCATGACTGGGTTATAGGATGGTTCTACTTTTCACTTTTTGAGGAACCTCCATACTATTCTCCAGAGTGGCTGCACCAGCTTGCATTCCCACCAGCAATACAAGAAGTTTCCTTCTTTCTCCAGATCCTCGCCAACACCTGTTGTTTCTTGTGTTGTTAATTTTATTTTATTTTTTTAAGTATTTTATTTATTTATTCATGAGACACACAGAAAGAGAGGAGCAGAGACACAGGCAGAGGGAGAGGGAGAAGCAGGCTCCATGCAGGGAGCCCGATGAGGGACTCGATCCTGGGACTCCAGGATAATGCCCTGAGCCCAAGGCAGACACACCCAACCGCTGAGCCACCCAGGCGTCCCTTGTGTTATTGATTTTAGCCAATCCCACAGGTGTGAGGTGGTATCCCACTGTGGTTTTGATTTGCATTTTCCTGATGATGAGTGACGGTGAGCATCTTTTCATGTGTCTGTTGGCCATCCGTACATCTTCTTTGGAGAAATATCTGTTCATGTCTTCTGCCTATTTTTAAATAGGATTATTTGTTTTTTGGTTGTTGAATTGTATAAGTTCTTTATATATATATTAGATCCTAAACCTTTTTCAGATGTGTTCTTTGCAAATATCTTCTCCCATTTGTAGGTTGCCTTTTAGTTTTGTTGACTGTTTCCTTCATTGTGCAGAAGCTTTTTATTTTGATGTAGTCAAAATAGTTTATTTTTGCTTTTGTTTCCTTTGCCTCAGGAGACATATCTTGAAAGAAGTTGCTAGGGCCAGTGTCAAAGAAGTTAAAGCCTGTGTTCTTTTCCAGGATTTTTATGGTTGCAAGTCTCACATTTAGGTCTTTATAACCATTTTGAGTTTGTTTTTTGTGTATAGTGTAAGAAAGTGCCCCAGGTTCATCCTTCTGCATGTAGTTGTTGACTTTCCCCAACACCATTTGTTGAAGAGATTGTCTTTTTTCCATTAGATATTCTTTCCTGCTTTGTCAAAGATTAGTTGTCCATAGAGTAGTGAGTCCATTTCTGGGTTTTTTATTTTGCTCCATTGGTCTGTGTGTCTGTTTCTATGCCAGTACCACACTGTCTTGATCACTACAGTTTTATAATGTAACTTGAAGTCAGGAATTGTGAGGCCTCCAGTTTCACTTTTCTTTTTCAAGATTGCTTTAGCTAATTGGGGTCATTTGTGGTCCCATACAAATTTTAGGATTGTCTGTGTTAGCTCTGTGAGAAATGCTGTTGGTATTTTGGTAGGGATGGCATTAAATGTGTAGATTGCCTTGGGTACTATAGACATTTTAACAATATTTGTTCTTCCAATCCATGAGCATGGAATGTCTTTCCATTTCTATGTGTCATCTTCAATTCCTTTCATCAATCTTTTATAGTTTTTAGAGTACAGTTCTTTCACCTCATTGGCTAGTTTATTCCTAGGCATCTTATTATTTTTGGTGCAATTGTACACAGGATTATTTTCATAATTTCTCTGTGTTGCTTCATTATTATTGTATAAAAATGCAACAGATCTCTGTTCATTGATTTTGTATCCTGTGCCTTTACTGAATTCATCTCTCAGTCCCAGCAGTGTTTTGGTGGTCTTCCAGGTTTTCTATAGATAGTATCATGTCATTTGCAAACAGTGAACGTTGTACTTCTTCCTTGCCAATTTGGGTGCCTTTTATTTTTTCTGATGTCTGATTGCTGTGGTTAGGACTCCCAGTATTATCTTGAATAAAAGTGGTGAGAGTGGACATTCCTGTTGTTCCTGACCTTAGAGAAAAGGCTATCAGTTTTTCACCATAGAGTATGATGTTCACTCTGGGTTTGTCATATATGGCCTTATTATGTTGAGATATGTTCCTTCTAAACCTATTTTCTTGAGGGTTTTTATCGTGAATTGATGTTGTAGTTTGTCAAATGCTTTTTCCACATTTATTGAAATGATCATATGGTTTCTATCCTTTCTTTTATTAAAGTGATGTATCACATTGATTGATTTGTGAATATTGAAATACCCTTGCAACCCAGGAACAAATGATCATACCAAATGATTCTTTTAATATATTGTTGGATTTTTGTTTGCTGGTAATTTGTTGAAGATTTTTGTATCTATCTATGTTCATCAGAATATTGGCCTGTAGTTCTCTTTTTTAGTGGTTTCTTTATCTGGTTTTTGGTATGAGGGTAATGCTGACCTCATAGAATGAATCTGGAAATTTTCCTTTCTCTTGTATTTTTTTGGAATAGTTTGAGAAGAATGAGTATTAAATCTTCTTGAAATGTTTAGTAGAATTCACTTGTGAAACCATCTTGTCCTGGACTTCTGCTTGTTGGGAGATTTTTGATTACTGATTCAATTTCTTTGCTTCTTATAGGTATGTTCAAATTTTCTATTTCTTCGTGTTTCAATTTTGGTTGTTTATATGTTTTTAGAAATGTGTTCATTTCTTCTAGGTTGTCCAGTTTATTGGCACATAGTTTTTGATAATATTTTCTTATAAACATTTGTATTTCTGTGGTTTGGTTGTTATTTCCCTTCTCTCATTCACAATTTTATTTATTTGGGTCCTTTCTCTTTTCTTTTTGATAAACCTGGGATGTTTATCAATTTTATTAATTTTTTCAAGGAATAAGCTCCTGATTTCATTGATCTGTTTCATAGTTTTTTTTTTGTTTTTTTTTACTTTCTATGCCATTTATTTATACTCTAATCTTTATTATTACCTTTGTTCTGCTGGCTCTAAGCTTCATTTTTTGTTCCTTTTTCTAGTTTCTTTAGGTGTAAGGTTAGGTTGTCTATTTGAAGTTGTTCTTGCTTCTTGAAGTAGGACACATAGCTATATACTTTCTTATTAGAACTCCTTTTGCTTCATCCTAAAAGTTTTGACCATTGTATTTTCATTTTCATTTGTTTCTATGTATATTTTTTAAAATTTTTATGTGGGGTTGACCCATTCACTGTTTAGTAGCATGTTTTTTAACTCCCATATATTTTCAGTCTTTCCAGATTTTCCTTGTGATTGATTTCTAGTTTCACAGCATTGTGGTCAGAAAAGATACATGGTATGACCACAGTCTTCTTGAATTCATGAAGCCTCTTTGTGGCCTCATATGTGATCTATTCTGGAGCATGTTCCACGTGCACTTGAAAAGAATGTAAATTCTGCTGTTATAGGATGGAATGTTTGAATGTATCTGTTAAGTCCATCTGGCCCAGTGTGTCATTCAATGCCATTGTTTCTTTGTCGATTTTCTGTTTAGATGATCTGTCCATTGATGTAATTGGGCTGTTAAAGTCACTTACTATTATTGTATTACGATTGATTTGATCCTTTATGTTTATTATTAATTATTTTATGTATTTGGGTGCTCTCGTGTTGGGTGCATAAATATTTACAATTGTTATAACTTCTTATTGGATTGACCTCTTTATTATTATATGCCTTTCTTTGTCTCTTATTATAGCCTTTTTTTTTTTTTAAGATTTTAATTGATTTTAATGGGAGTTCTTTGTGTCTCCTGGATCTGCATGTCTGTTTCCTTCCTTAGATTAGGGAAGTTTTCAGCTATTCTTTCTACAAATAAACTTTATGCCTCCTTTTCTCTCTCTTCTTCTTCCGGGACTCCTATAATATGGATGTTATTCTGTTTAATGGAGTCCCCAAGTTCCCCAAGTCTATTCTCATGTTGCGTGATTCTGCTTTCTCTCTTTTCTTTAGCTTCATTACTTTCTATTACTTTGTCTTCTAGATCATTAATTTGTTCCTCTGCTTTACCCAGCCTGCTGTTCATTGTATCAAGCATGTTTCTAATCTCATTTATTGTACTCTTCACCTCTGACTATTTTTTAACTATGTTATCATAGTGGTAAGGGTTTCACTAATGTCTCTATTCTTTTCTCAAGCCCAGTGAGTAGCCTTGATTGTTGCTTTAAATTCTCTATCAGGCATGTTACTCATATAGGTTTCACTTAAATCTCTGGCCATGGTCTTATCTTGTTCCTTTATTTGGGATAAATTCTTCTGTCTTCTCATTCTGTTGTTTTTCTTGCTACCCTGTCTGCAGTCCTTTGCACCCTCAACATTGCTTTTAAGATTTAAACATATTGACTAATCTTGATCTTTCTAGCTAATGTGGGTATTTTATTGTGTGAATATTATAACATTTTTAATCTTTCCATTCTCATTTGAAGGATGTTACAGTAAATATTTTTGTATGGATCCATTTGGGTATATTTGCAAAAGTTTTTTCAGGAGGAATTACCCAGCTAACCTTAAAATGCAGAAATTATCCTGGATTATCCAGCTGGGCCCAATATAATCATAAGGGTACTTACATGAGGAAGAGTCAAAAGAGTCAGATCCAGAGAAATGGGATCCTTAGAAAGACCATAACAACTATTGCTGGCCTTGAAGATGGAGAAACTGCCCTGAAGCAAGAAACTTAGATGGGCTTTAGAAGTTTGAAAGACAATAACAGGAATACACCTCAGATTTGGCAGAAAGGAACACAGGCCTGCTAACAACTTAACTTTAGCCCAGTGAGACCACTTTTGAACCTCTGACCTTCTGAACTATAAGATAAGAGATTGTATTCTTTTAATCCACTGAATTTTTGGTACGTTGCTAGAGAAGCAGAAGGAAATCAATAGAATAGGTATTCTTTATATCCTTTGAATAATAAACTTCTTTTCTAATACAGAAATATCAAATGTATCTTCTTATCTGCTGCTTGTTTTAAATTTATAAAACCATTTGAATTTCATATTTTCAGCCTTTTAAAATATATCTTTTTCATCTTTTCTACCACAAAGCTGTCAAGAGCCTGTATATTTTTATTCTAATAGATATAATGAATTATTTTGCTTGCAGGTTTTAATCGTTAATTGCTCTTAGGCGCTTAAGGCTGAGTTCTTGCCTCCTTTGTATTGACCTCTCTACCCTCTTCCTATTTATCAGCTCCTTGCTTAAAATTAACTTTATGATAACAATTAATAAGATATAATAATAATGGTAATACTCACTGAGTTAAAATGCATAAAATCCCCACAATTATATATTTTATCCCCCTTCCTCATGGTGGCTTTAATTTGCATTATAGTTTTGTTTTGCTTTGTGCAAGTAATTGGATTTATTTGAGTGTATATTCATTCTATATTTAATCCTGTATTCATTAAATGTGTTAGGGAAACTGTTTTACCAATTTTTTTTAAAAAATGACATTAGATTTTTTTTTTTTTTTTTTTTATGATAGTCACAGAGAGAGAGAGAGAGAGAGGCAGAGACATAGGCAGAGGGAGAAGCAGGCTCCATGCACCGGAGAAGCAGGCTCCATGCACCGGGAGCCCGACGTGGGATTCGATCCTGGGTCTCCAGGATCGCGCCCTGGGCCAAAGGCAGGCGCCAAACCGCTGCGCCACCCAGGGATCCCTAATTTTTTTTTTTTTAATTTATGATAGTCACAGAGAGAGAGAGAGAGAGAGGCAGAGACACAGGCAGAGGGAGAAGCAGGCTCCATGCACTGGGAGCCCGACGTGGGATTTGATCCCGGGTCTCCAGGATCGCACCCTGGGTCAAAGGCAGGCGCCAAACCACTGCGCCACCCAGGGATCCCGACATTAGATTTATAATTCATTTCTTATATGAAAATAAATTCCCAGAGATATAAATATTAAACTTTTAAAAATAAACTTACAAAGTTATAGAGGAAAGCTTTTCTCTATAAGCATGGAGTAGGGGGATGCCAGAGTGGCTCAGAGGTTTAGCACCTGCCTTCAGCCCAGGGCATGATCCTGGAGTCCCAGGATCGAGTCCCACATTGGGATCTCTGAATGGAGCCTGTTTCTCCCTCTGCCTCTGTCTCTGCTTCTCTCTCTGTGTCTCTCATGAATAAATAAATAAAATCTTTTAAAAATAATAGAGTAGGGAAGCTCTTTCTAAGCTGGACATAAGTCTATATACCTTAAATACAATTATACAAACATTTAACTTAAAAGTATGGTAAAGTCATAAGAAAAACGTTTGCCAAAAAAATGCAATGTAATTTTTAGGCAAATAACTAATGATCTCATTTTAAAATTTAATAAGAAAAAGAAAACAAACCAGTAAGGGAAAAGGGCCCTGGCCTTGATCAAGATTTCACAAAAAAAAAAAAAAAATCTATCCAGTTGGATTTTACAGAAAAAGCATGATATTTGCACTCTATCTTATGATTGAAATAACATGGTAGGACAGTGAAGATTTTCAAGTTATAGAAGATAGTATGACTTCTGTTTACCCTTTGCCCTTCTCCACCATAGCCGGAAAGGCAGCAGGGTTCATGGATTCTCAACTGAGAGAGCTCACTTCCTTTTGCTGCTTCATTTTTACTGCAAAGAGGTCTACCACCTGGACCAGCTCAGGCTGCAGAACCTGGCATGGCTTTTTTTTTTTTAATTTTTTTTTTAATTTTTATTTATTTATGATAGTCACACAGAGAGAGAGAGAGAGAGAGGCAGAGACATAGGCAGAGGGAGAAGCAGGTTCCATGCACCGGGAGCCCGATGCGGGATTCGATCCTGGGTCTCCAGGATCGTGCCCTGGGCCAAAGGCAGGCGCCGAACCGCTGCGCCACCCAGGGATCCCTGGCATGGGTTTTAAGAATGCTGAAGATAATGATGTAGCTTCTGTATCATTTTATCTGCACTTTAATTATCAGAAAAAAAAAAAAAAGCAAACAAAAACCAGAAGAGGCATGAAGAACATACACCAGAGACTAATACTTGGGGGTAAATAGATCTAGCTCTCCAGTGCTGTTCTAGCTCCCTGACCCTGTTCTAGCTCCCAAATTCTGACCCTCATAGAAGGAACCTACAGGATCAGGGAGTGTAGATCTTGGTCTTCCTGCCCTTGAAAGAGTAAGGTCCTTGCAGAAGCCACCTTAAAATGGGAAGATCTGCTTATGATAATCATGAATCTTCCTTTTCAAGCCACATTGCATTCCATCCTGTGGTATGAGGCCATCAGCAGGCTTGCCACTGAGCTATGCAAAGCTCATCTTCAGCTGCCTTTTGTGTGTAATCACTGGTTCACAAGGACTGCGCAGGTGGCAGATCCTGCCAGGAAGCAACAGGGGTGAGCAGGGCCAATGGGGCCAGCATGGCTCCTGGCAAAGCCCAAGACAAGCACCTGTCCTTCTAGGAGTGAAAGTATCAAGGGAAAATCCCATACTCCCTTCTCATCTGCATGCAAAAAAATCTCCTGTTCACTCCTCTCTTCTAGATCCAAAGGAGTTTTTTTCTGATTTCCCCCCGAATGGAGGAAGGAAATTAAATTTCATCCCTTACTAGCCCATAGCCGTGTTTTGCTCAGTGTTGGCACCGAATCTTTGCTGATTTAAGTGTGAATTGTTTGAGCACTAGGCCACAGAAGTAAATATTCCAGGACTATTTCATGACTTCACCAGCAGCCACTGATTCTAAATTTTTGGCCTGGATTATAATCTCCTTGTGGACATACCTGCCACTCAACACCTTCCACTTTATTACCTTAGCATGAAAGAAAGAAGAAAGAAAGAAAGAAAGAAAGAAAGAAAGAAAGAAAGAAAGAAAGAAAGAAAGAAAGAAAGAAAGAAACTACTTTAACACAGAAGCTGACTAGAAATGTGAGTTGAATTTAGGATATTCTCTTGATTGCATATGATGGGGCAGGCCCAGTGTGTAATAACTAATGAAGGACTTAAGAAAGGGGAACCTGGGCGGCTCAGTGGTTAAGCATCTACCTTTGGCTCAGGGCATGATCCTGGGGTCCTGGGATCGAGTCCTGCATTGGGATCCCCACAGGAAGCCTGCTTCTCCCTCTGCCTGGGTCTCTGCCTCTCTCTGTGTGTCTCCCATGAATAAATAAATAAAATCTTAAAAAAAAAAAAAAGAACTAAAGAAAGTCATGATTATTTTCTGTAAGCAATTATCAAGACACTATCTTGGCCATTTTTCTAGATCCTCCGTATTAATGGGTATCTGTGGCTTAGAAGCACTAGATTTATAAGAGAGAATACTGAGTATTAACTATGAAATCCTATTGTTTATTCCTAAATCAGTATCCATAAAGCACTGAAATAGTTTTCACATTTTGCTGCCCTTGAATTGACAGTGTTGTTCACAGCTCTGTGAAAACATGGCACTTTTTGACATTTGTAGAAATAGCAATTACCCATAGTAAGAAACAAAAAGGCCCCAGTCAGCCTGTCTTACTTTAGCTGTGTCCAATGACATGATCAAAATTGCTTCAGAAACACAGTTACTCAAGTGAATAACTGTTTAAGAAATAAGCCTGAGGAAGAAAAATCCATCCCTGCTGAACCAAGTGGTAGTTAAACACCAGGCCAGCATCCCTGCAACTAAACAAAGCATATGTTTATCTTAAAACAAGATAAAACAAATACAAATTTTCAGCATTTTGCCTTATTTCTCCAAATTGTCCATTCCTGAGACATAGCGTAAGGTGAATAACGTGGCCATGGAGCTGGGGAAACAAGTATGACATGCTTGGGATTCCCAAGACCTGGTACCGATCCTCGGGGGTAGAGTTGTGTTTTCAATTACTGTAGATGCTTACAGCCCAGAGCTTTTTCACCAAACACTAAAGCTGCTGGTCCAAGTCCCGTGCTGCACTGCTGATTTTCAAGGCAGTTCTGGCCATTTCACAGCCTGCTCTAACCCACTCTCCTCGTCTGCAGGCTGGGTCAAAGGAGTTCCCTCTCATTCCTTCTTCTAATCTTAAAATGGAGTTAAAATACTCCTTAATCTCACAGGTATATTGCTGAAAGCGTATTGTTCAACTTGAATAAATGCAGGGAAGAAAAAGAGATAAAAATCACTGCCACACCAGCGCATTGACAGTTACCATTTTAATTCCCTGGCTGACCTTGCAGTTCTGAAAACAGAGTATAATTAAATATTTTTAAATCTTCAGAGTCCATTATCAATAGTACCTACCCTAGTTTGTTTACCTTCTGTGTTCTGTCTCTCTCTCTCTCAACAAATTGCTATATGGGAGGACTGTGCACGTTTTCATTGCCACTGGCAACTTTCTATAGGTCAGGCATTTCCCCAGGGGACTCTCCATCACATAGGTCAGAACTGGACATCCTGCCCATTTCTCTACAAGAAGAATGAGATCTCTTTTAATGGGAATTTCCCACCGTTGTATCAAGTTACCATCACATGTCATGAGTAGGCTGTGGGTGTGCCAACGTGTTGACACCCCTCATCTTCAGGACCAGAGAGCTAAGACCTCCTACTGCTGCAGCCTTATCTGTTGACCTCAATGCTCTATGTAATCTCTTATTTTTCAGAAGGGATCGGAGACAGGTCGGGAAGGACTGGATTATACTATGCATCATCTCAGATGCACTGTGGTCCTTGTCCAGATACCCCCAGAATGTGATGTGCAGAATGTTTGTGTCCCCGCCTCAAAATTCATATTTTGAAACCTACCCCCCAAGGTGATGGTGTTAGGAGGTGGGGCCTTCAAGAGGGCATAATAGGATTAGGGTCCTTAGGAGGAGACCTTAGAGAGCTCCCTCACTGCTCCTGCCATGTGGGACACAGCAAGAAGTTGCCCTCTGTGAGCCAGCAACCAGCTCCTCTCCAGCCCTGGAATCTGCTGGCACCTTGCTACCAGACTTCTAGCCTCCAGAACTGTGAGAAATAAATGTCTGTTGTTTATAAGCTGTCCAGTCTGTGGCATTCTATTATACTGGCCCCAAATGGGCCGACAAGAAACCAGAGGTTCTGTTCTCCAGCATCTGGCAGCGTTGCTGGCTGAGAACCTTTGCAAGAGCTCCTTCTGTGGCACAAGAGTGTTGCCCACCTGTATGTCCCACTGCAGGTGCAGCTCACATTCAATGCCCGGCTGATATCACCTGGATTGGGGACACTAGCAAAAGGCCCCCCATGGCTTCGGAGCTCTCCATGAACTTTGCCAAGAGCTCTGCTGTACCTGTGTAGCTCACTCCCACTTCCTTCAATCCCAGGAGAGTTCATCACGAGAGTGCTTCCCAGTAAGTACCCGCAGAGACAGCTCTCCACCTCAGGTTCTGTTTGCTGGAGAGTCGAACTTCAGGACTAACCTCTACAAAAATGATACAGTCACTCCCCATGTTGGGTAGATTCTTAAGCCAGATCAGTGTTGTGTTCGCAGAGGAGAATGGGAAATGAGCTGCAGGTTAACAACATCTGTCAATTTTCTGAAAATTAATTGGCTTCATTGCTAATCCCATCACAGGGCCTTATCAAACACATTTCAATCACGATATTAAGGACATTTAGCAGCAAGTCATCAGTGATTACAGGCCTGTGAGAACTAGTATCATCCTAATGTAGGTGTGGAGATCATGCCAAGTTTTATTGGTCATAATCAACCGTAAATGGTTCCAAATTGGAAATATAATCCTGTTTTTAACAGCTAGAGTAATGAAGGTATGAGGGTGGCATGGCTCGTTGGTAGGATCGTACAGTATCAATGGCACAAGCAGACTTAGAGTTGTTCAGGAGAAGATGGCACTAGCCTCACATGGCGGGAGCTTCCGCAGGTGCTCAGTCCCAATTGAGACCTCGGGGAAGACTTAGTGCGAAACATTCAAAATAAAACATTCATTTTATTCAAAAGTGAGACATTCAAATCATTTCATCTTAGCTTCTGCTTGCTGGGATGCTGTATGCATATTCTTGGTGAACTGGTTGTCATTAATTTCACCTGTGTGTCCTTTTCCCTTTCTTTCATGTGGCTAAGAGGTTATTTAAAATTACTTACACGGCTTTCATTTGCAGCTCCCCTCTTTCTCTTCCAATAGATGGTGCGGTGCTCCAAACACGCCTCTCTCTTTTGCTCGGAGGACGTTTATCTCCTGTTTAACACGCATGTCTGCACACCCATGCACACACACTCCTCTTCAGAATCTAGTTTGTCAAAAGAAACATATATATTTGTTTGTTGGTTACTTGTCTCTTCTTCTGTCTGAAATTTCAGGTGCCAAGTCCCCGGTAAATTCAATTTGTCCACAATTAGAATTGGAATGTTCCACCAAAAAGATACCTTTGGGACCAGCCACTCCTATTACTATCTTTAGGGTAATGTAATTTGGCATAATCACATAAGATGAAGATTTGATATTTTCAAGTCCCTCACCCCATGAATGAAACAATTGCAAAGAACACATCATATAATCCTCAAATTTTACATTTAGCACAAAGTTCAAATCTATTGTTTTTCCCCCTTATCGAATTGATGTCTGCAGTGACAGCCCTAGGAAGGATAAAGGTATAATTTAGGTTCGAGGTATCGTTTTTTTTTAATTGATGGAAGCAGTTACCAGATTTATGTAATACAGCATCCTCCTAACAGATGATAGTGTAGGAGGGAAAGAAGATGATACAAAACAAAATATGAAAGAGACCAAAAGGAATTTTAATTGCCTTAACCTCTAACGATGGAGTGTTGGAGCTGCTACCTGGCTATATTTAAGGATTGAAATTTGAATTCCATATACTCGAGGAATACATTCTCTCACCATGTCCCCTGTCACCAGCATTCTGAGGGCTAAGCTTGCAACATGCTGAGTACATCGCCTGACTTAATGATAGCGAGGCTTGTCAAAGAAGGTGACCCCTTCACTCTGGCAGGCCAGCGAAGCTGGTTTAATTCAGCTCTAAATTGTCCTGTATCATGAATTTCAGTGTGTCATGTGCAACAGCTTTCTTTCTAGGAGTCATCATTGTCATTGGGTTTGGATGTGTGTGTGTGTGTGGGGGGGGGTGTTTTCTCTTTATTCTTCATTCTCAAAGATCCTCAATGGATGCCCACTTACAATTACATGATTAATGACACTGTTAGCTACATGATAAAATTTGAAAAGAATAAGCACAAACCAATTAACTAAAATAAACAAAATTTTTTTGGTTAATTAACCGTGACATATTAAGGTAATATGTTAATTCCCAAATCACCCTTTATTTCCATCTGGCTTAAAATTCTTTTCACCTGTTTGACTTATTATTAAGGAAATTTCATACACACACACACACACACACACACAATTTTCTCTTCTTGGGAACTCATAATTTGGGATTTATGGCCACTCTGTAAAATATTTTCTTATACAGTCATTAATGGCAATGCAATTTAAAAGTCACAACACTCCCTTATAAAAATATACATCCATGTAATATCAAAAGACATATTTTATTTGATCTAACAATTAAGTTAGTTGTGTATTATCCTAGACCCCCAGAATCTTCTCAGCATCTTCAAGAGCCTGGTCACTGGTGGTGGCGGATGCAAAGGGTGCACTTTGCTCATGTGCTCAAATCCTGCCTCTACTGCAGGTTCTTTCCCTATGAAGCTTGTGGGAATTAAAAACTAAGCAAAACCAATCCTAAGACAATATTACACTGTCCCCTAAAGTCAACAGAAACTGCCTGAATACTTTCATCTCTTTATATGTATCATTCTGTTGCCCCACACATTTACGCCGTGTAGGGAGCCATTTGGGGAATATTGGGGAAGAGCAAAACGCAGTCTCACACCTACTCTGTGTTCAACCACTGGTGGAGACAGGACACCTCTGTATCCCTCAGTGTATTGCAGATCCATGGATAAATATAACAGGCTACAGAAAGATCTGCAGGCTACAGAGAGATGGCATTTCAAGGCTTTCTTATTTTTCTTTGCATTTACTAATATTCAACAGAAATATATTTAATTACTATTCATTTTGAACTGTAGTAGGTGCTGGCATCCTGCCTACATCCACAAATTATCCGGATGGCAAGCAACTCAGATTCTTTTTTTTTCTTTTTTTTTTTTTTTTTTTTTTTTTTAGCAACTATAGATTCTTGCTGCCTGCTTTATGGGTCTGCAACCCTTGCCATTTGCAGTGGTTTTCCACATGCATTTTCTCACTTAGCAGATTTGACCTATAACAAATAAAATTACGATCTAATGCTAATGTTCCTTTTATGCATTGGTTAGCTACTGCACTAACTCAAAATACTGATTATGCCAGATGTGGTAGTTCAGAAGGCATAAGGAGCCCTGATTCAATGACTGTAGAATCTAGATAATGTGCTGATACATTAAATGGACTGACAAGTTTTTTCCTTCTTCCTTCAAACTGATTTAAAAAAGTCAAATTGGGTAAGATATAATTGAATAATACATTTGATTTACCCAACAGATATGTTCTTTTAGTATAGCCTAATATTAAAAACTAAAGTTTACTGTACTGTTTATGAAGTTCTCATTTTATCTAGAACTTCCAAATGTGTCCAGAAAAAAACTTGTATTTTCCAACCTGAATCATTGGGAAAATTTAGGACAAGGAAAATGATGTATCATGTCTATACCTCTTGTATGAAAACTTTGACCATTACATGGACGCGTGTCTCATTATGTCTGTTCCAAATCAAAGTGTTGCCAAACTCAAGTATTCAATGTGCTGTTCCCAAATTATAAAATAATTTTCAATTGGTCCTTACCTTTTAAAGAAATTGTAACTGTATTGATCATAGCGAGGTTTATTTTTTAAAGGAAAAAAAATCATTTGAAGAAAATGTCTTCCTTTATTATCCCTTCATGGGTTTCAAAAAAATTCTAAATAAATTTCCACATATAGTTTTCTACTCTATTTCTCCCTCTCCCACCCAGCTTTTAAATTCTTAAATTTTCATGGGTGGTCAAAGTAAATTAAAATCTTATTCTTATTTGTTTACAATTAAATCATACAAATGAGAGCTATTTGATGTTTAGAAAACCTCAAAACCTCTTATAGATGTCTTTCTTTGAAGAAGCAAGTTGTTTTTTGCCAAGCATAAACCAAATTCAGACCCCAAGAGCTTTTAAGTTCACAATTACACTATAATGAATCTTACTTAGAAAATGTATTTATTTACCTTCCACGTGAAGAAGATTTTACATAAGTCTATTTGGCCATTTTCTTTCAAACAGAGACAGTATTATATGTATCATTTCTTATTAATTATCAGAAAGTTGTAAAGTCTAGAAAAGGAAAATAGAAATAGGATCTTGTGATAATTTTTAAACGTTAAAACACAAAATCTCTGCTACTTCATTGTGCAAAATATCTGGTTCTGCTTTATTTTTACTTCTCCCTGTTTCTGCATTATCTGTGTCTGCCAAACCCAAACCCAGAAGCGCCAAGTCGCAGAGAAGTAAGGAACTGAAAAAGCCCATTCATATCCATCCCAATCTACCTCTTGTTTTAACATGAAGTAGAAGAAAATGTACAAGGCCAAGATACTGGTGGAATTCCAACACTAATTATTTTATATCAATCGATTTTTCAGTTTTTTACTTATTCATTTTTTTCTGTAAAATTCATAAACTGAAAATTTCACCTTTTTAGCATACTATTCAGTGAATTTTAATATACACACAAAGTTGCACAATCACTGCCTAATTTCAGAATACTTTCGTCACCTGAAAAAGAAACTACATGTCCCTTGGTAGTTAATCACTGCCCACGCACCTTTTCCCTCAGTGCCTGGCGATAAGTGATTGACTTTCTATCTCTACAAACGTATCAATTCTGGATATTACATGTAGGTGGGATCGCACAGTATGTAACTATTCATGACTGCCTTCCTTAACATAGTGTTTTCAAGGCTCATCCATGATAAAGGTTGTACCTATACCTCATCCTTTTTTGTGGCTTCATAATATTCCCTTATATGGATTCAGCATATTCCGTTTCACCATTCATCCATCGATGGATCTTAGCGTTGTCTTTACTTTTTGGCTGTCATGAACAATGCTCCAGTGAATGTGCACATACAAGTTATTGTGTTGACATATGTTTTCGATTCTCAGCTATGCACCTAGGAATGGAATTGTGGAGTGGTATGGTTACTCCATGTTTAACATAGTGTTCAACTGCCAAAATGTGTTCCAGGATAGTTAATACTGAAGGTCAGAATGCACCGTAGTGATTATATATCCTTCTAAACATATAGTTGCCATATTCCACCCATATAGTCTACAGGCAAGTTTTTCACCTTAAATTATATGGAGCCTACATTCTACCCTTTTTACATGTTGTTGATATCAGCAGTTTTACAAAGTAGAAATTTAAAAAGTAGGAATTAGATTGATTGTAAAAAAAAAATCTTTATTTTCTGAGACAACAGTGGGGGATGTGATTTCCAGGGAATATGGCAACTGTGACTACATTATTTGCATTCATTGTCTATCAAATACTGTAGTTTTATTCCCAACAAACTATTTCTTTAGAAATACGCAGGCTTTTGCAAAAGTATCTTCTTGGCAACAATTACACGTGAATTATTTCAATATAATCATTCATTCAGAATAAACCAATAAAAAATTCAGCCCATTTTCCATAATGAGCACAATCCGTGAGGACCATAAAAAAGTGCGTGTCAAGAAATTAGCATTGTGTCATTGACAGCAATGTGAAATAGCACATAACTAATGGAATGAGTGACATGAAATTAATGAAATCCCAAGGAGAATTAATACGATGCCCTTCCTGTTTCTAAAAGCATTTAGGAAAAAAGGCCCAAACTCTAATGGATCATACAGGGTGATTATCTCCAGCTTGTAATTTTAAAACAATCATTGATCATGTGCAAGAGATTTGCTAAAAGCCATGCCTTCACAGAAGTTAAGAACCTCTGCCTGCAGTGACTTTGAAATATATGACATGTCAGCTGCCAGTTATGCTAATTTAAGAGCAGAAACCAACCAACATGAATTACTGGAGCGCCTACCAATGTTAGCACCATGTTGCATTGTCAGTTTGTCGGCCTTTGTTCTGATTTCTGGTTTAATGAGAAATATTAAGTCTCTGTCTGTGTGTGTGTGTGTGTGTGTGTGTGTGTGTCTCCCTTTCCTTCTCCCTGTTTGTCAGCCTCTCTCTCTGTCTCTCCAAACACATCTTTATAAAATTAATGTACTAACACCTCAAAGCAATAGCTATTCCTGACAATTTCATAGCCGTTCTTTCATAAAAATTATTTTTGCATCATTATTCTATAAGAATGAATACTTTGGTAAGTGAGCATGCAGGTTGAAGATAAGTAGGATATGCTTTGGAGCAGTTAGGATATGCTTTAGGAACCAAACTAGCCTCTAAAATGCAAAAAAGGGGGAATCCCTGGGTGGCTCAGCAGTTTAGCGCCTGCCTTTGGACCAGGGTGTGATCCTGGAGTCCTGGGATCAAGTCCCATGTCGGGCTCCCGGTATGGAGCCTGGTTCTCCCTCTGCCTGTGTCTCTGCCTCTCTCTCTCTCTCTTTCTCTCTCTGTCTATCATAAATAAATAAATAAATAAATAAATAAATAAATAAATAAATATTTAAAAAATAAAATGCAAAAAAAAATTGTCTCTGGCTCCTTGATTATGATATGAAGATCCAATAGATCTTCTTGCATCTATATTTTTAGTAAAAATTTCCATCACTTTTCTTACAATCATGAATTTCTCTAATTAAAGAAATTCTATTTACCCTCATGTGGGAAAGACTACCATGTATTTATTCATCTACCTCTTTTAGCCTTCCTTCTTTTCCTCAGTTCTGTATGTTTCTGGTTTTGTGCAGAAAACACTTCTGCTGTGGTTTCATGTCTGGGAAGTGTGTTTGTGACAAACTCACCACATGGAAGCTGAGTTCTTCTCCCCTTTCTAGGGTCTGTGTTACCTCACCTGCTCCTACATCTGGGCAGGTTTCCCAGGCAGCACCCAGTAATCTGGATTAGGGAGCAACCGTTGACTGATTGGTGGCCTTGCATTGCCACCAGAAACCTGGCAGCAAGTCTCTAAAGGACTGAGGTCAACATGAGTGTCCTCGACTTGCAGACAAGAAAGCCGTGGCTCATAGAGCCTGACACACCTATTAACAGGCAAGGGCAGAAATAGAACTTGGGTGTTTTGGATTCCTGGCCACTGCTCTTTGTATGACACTGTCTGCCAAATTCAAGAACTTCTGAAACTTACAATAGTACTTGAAGAGATAATTTTTTTTTACTTTTTCTAGACTTGTATCTATATGGTCATGATAAAAATGTACAAAGGCTTGACCCCACAAATCCACAACACGTTAACTGTGAGTGGGTTAGAAAATACAGGAACGTGTCAAAGAACAGAGCGTCACAACGAATTGTTTGGGAGCCCCTGAAAGAAGGGTAAAAATAAAACTTTGATGAATAAAGGAAAACAAAACAAGCAAACAAAAAAGAGAGCAAATAATAGGACACAGGATCTAAAACTAAACCTAAATGTAATGAAGGTTGCCAAACGAAACAAGGATCATCATCTCCCCTTTGTCAGTGGGAAGTTAGCTGAGCTGCACGGTGAACGTCCAGGGAGGGATGCAGGGACACAGCCCCTAAAACTGCCTGGAGGCATCCATGCCGCCCATCCCGAGGTGTCGTGCACAAATCTATGGACATTGCACAGCTGGAACACTTCTGGGTTGAGGGTAAGGGGGCTGGCATGTTTCTTAGCGCTTAATTCGCTCTGTCATAATTCATACATGTTTTCATGGAAATTGAATTTGCTAAATTTGCTATATGTTGAGGGATGGATATGACACAATTGCAATATTCCAGGAAAGCAGACATCATTGCTAAAAAACTGTTAATGTGGGGTTTAGCTGAACTCAGAATCAATCATCATATGTACTCAGTGCTAAACCGTCATTAACTCTCTCCTCCTCTGCTGGTAATAGTAGTAACAAGAGAACACAAAGAAACTATGGATGCTGTTCTTTTGCTGGGAAATTAGTGCTGCCATTGACAAAAGAGGGACGCCTGAAATGTTTCATTGACCTGCGGAGGAGGTGGTGATGAGTTAGTCCATGGCCATGCCCATGCATGGAAATATTCCTTTATGGACTCCTCTTCAGTAACCACACGTGTAACCTGGCAAAGCCAGATCTCCTCGGCCCGAGATCACATTCAAAGAAGCCATATGCTAAAACCAACATCCTTGAAAAATAATCTGTTTACTGTGGATCTTCCTAAAGTGGTGAATCAGGGGGTGACATAGTCATTCACACATCCAAAATTTCCAAAATTATTCTTCAGACATCTCTCACCCTCCCCCATGTTTCACACTTATGAGTAAAATTTAACAGCAGCTGTTAAAATTCTCTCCCCCTCCTTCTTCTGGTTTCTTAGCTTAAAAAATGCATATGTTTTCTTGCCCTCCCTCTACACCCCTGCCCCTACTCTGCTCATGATGGCTCCTGCTCTGACAAGTGACACCTCGTCTCAGTGGTGTCTGGGAACTGTCTTCTGCTCTTACTTAGATGGATTTTCTCATGAGCACAACTGTGCTAGAAATTTGTACATTCTGTCTTCCATCACATCAATTTTCCCCAAAGAAAATGATCTATTGTAATATTCTCTCTCAGAAAGTTGGGTAAAGAAGAGAACAAAGAACAGTGTTGCTTGTGATCACTGAGACTTCTCTGATGAGCAATCCAAGTTCCCTTTTCTTTTCCTTCTCCTATTGCTTGGGTGCTAGGCTGTCCCGACAGACCTGGGGACTGGAAGGTATGAATCGGCTGCTGTTCCGTAAGCAAATGGCTTCCAATGCTTTCTCTCCCCTACACCTCTCATCCTATGCCTTTCATGGGCCCACCCTAAAAGTGACACAATATTGGTTTCATCTTGTGTTTTGACTGTTGCATGGCACTTCCTGTCAAACTTCTCCAGATCACTCTGACAAACAGACAACACCTAGGGCCAGAGCAAGGCAGTCGCCAGGCCTCTGGCTTGCAGTGCCGAGCAGGGGAGAAGCCTCCACCCACTTCCCTCGGTCTGAGAAGAATCTGAATTTTTAAAGCAATCAGCTGCCTATAGCATTTTTATTAATAACTAATTTCCCAATTGTGACTTCGTGAAATAATTTAGTAGATGTGCTCAATTTAAGGACATTACATAATGCATAAGTTTCATTTTTGATATGGTTTATCTGATCCTTGACTACGCATTCTCCCCCAAAGTGCAGTTAAAATCTCATGGTGATCTGCACAATTTCTTTCTTCCTTGGATGATATTTTAAGAGTCATAAAAAATATGGTCGCATAAGCCCTAAATATGCCCCAGATTTACCCTTCTTGTATGATTGTCAGCAAATAACCTAATTCCCGTGATGTTCCTTCTCCACGGGATGAAGCCTACTCATTTGGAACTGAATCATTGAGTTATTAAGGTTTATTAAGATGTCTTATTTCTGAACTAAAATGAGCACATTGCTGGAATTTATAGGGGGTTTCAGGGAACTGTTCTACTAGAAAATCTGACCACCTCTCTAACTAGGGAAGAATTCAGTGTTTTCCGGTCAAAGAGCATAAAGGATTCCTTGTAGGTGGGGTATAGCACGCTATGGTTGCATTTGTATCAGTAAGTCTTGAGGTGGGATTTAATATGGCAGTTCCCTCCCTTTGTAAAATTTTAAACAATGTACACTTATCATTTTCAGGTTAATTGTTGTGACTTGGTTAATCCATAATGTATGGTATAATCTTGCATATTTTCATCATGTGTTATATCAATATTCATTAACTGCTCCTTAGACATGCATGTGTAATGGTGAAATTATTCCTTCTCCTTATTTCATTAAAATCATTTTAACATTCTTTCTCCCAAAATGTCATTGGACGTGACATTTCCTTGTGTTTCACTGATGTCTACTTCTAGCCAATTGAGGAAAAACTGGATTTTGTAATGTGGAGTCCTCTGCCCCTCTTCAGTGGGCCACCATTCAAAAAGTGTAGAATCACCATTCTGGAAAGTGGTAGGTTAATAGTGTGAAAGGTAAACTGAGGAATATTAAATTTTTTTTTTCAGGAGTTTGAGCATGCATCGATTTAAATTGAACATTGCCAAAACAAAGGCAATTAGGAGTGCCCCATAGACAGAAGCTAGGGGCAAGGTTTTGACACAAAAGATGCTGAAGCAAAGCAAAGCAATTATTTTCTTGGCTATAACTTAAGCAGTTGCCCTATTTGGGACAGCCTCGTTGGCTGCTGGTGACTGATTGTTCCAAAGTTTTACTTCCTTGTATCCAAGTGCATTGAGTCTAGCTCAGGTTTTGGTTTTCTTACACAGGCTACCAAGGGATTAGAGCCACTCCCGCTTAATGGCCTCCTTGTTTAATTACTGACATAGTCATAGGAATGATGGTGTTCATTATAAAGATCACAATAAAATCATCTGAATAAGCTCCGTCTCATTGGCACAGTGAAGTTATCCAGGCAATGGTCCTTACCACTGGAAAGGTAAGGACCTCTGGCTTGGTGCCCTTTTATTTATAAATTGGATGATGAGTCATTTTTTGTTCTCTCTCTCTCTCTCCACCCTTGATGGGGAAACAGGACTACCAAAACTTCATCTTGTAGAAGTAGAACATTCACTTTGAGATTACATAATTGATCTTGATTTTACTACTCCAGGGGATCCCTGGGTGGCGCGGCGGTTTGGCGCCTGCCTTTGGCCCAGGGCGCGATCCTGGAGACCCGGGATCTCCCGGTGCATGGAGCCCGCTTCTCCCTCTGCCTGTGTCTCTGCCTCTCTCTCTCTCTCTGTGACTATCATAAATAAAAAATAAAAAAATAATAAAAATACTACTCCAGGTTAGCATGCAGTGTCAACAATTTATTTTGGCAGAAAATTTCCCAAGGCTTTAGTAACCAGAGGGGAACAAGTGACTCCTAACCTCTGGTGAACAAGAAAATATACTCCAGAAACTTTAGCACAAAGCAGGATTACAGGTCACTCACCTGGAAAATTAAAGAGAATATTCCCTTTTCTTAACCTAACTGGACATTACTATGCTTTCACCTTGCACTAGATGGCTGAAATGATGCTTCCTGGAAGCATAACACACTTTCATTTACAGGGAAGCAATTGGACTTTGAGAGATTTGATTGCATCAGCACATCTATACCCAAAGCCTGCCGAATATAATGTTGGTTTCCTCAGTGTTAATTTATGGAACAGCAGTACATCTCAGGGCTTCGGAAAAGATGGGTAGAAGGAGATAATACAAACTTGTATAGTTTCAAGACCTAACACTGGCTCCAGGTCAATCTGTCGGATGGGGCTGAGTGCTAAGTGTGGCTGGGAACATAGTAGGAAAGAGATCGGTAAGGATTTTTATGGGTTTCTCATCCAATGGGACAAATTCCTGAAATTGCTGGTGGGTGACACACAGTTCTGATGAAACCAGCAAATGTACTGAACGAAAAGACTTTGAACTTCTCAACTTTCCAGCTGAAACCCCAGATACCCATAACTTCTCTGAGCCTCAGCTTTCCTATCTGTAAAATGCAGATAATTCCAGTAACACAAAATGTTCTTGTTATTCAGGTGGATGAATGCACAAATGGGCTCCCACTGTCAGGCCTGGCACTTGGTAACTATTAGTTTAGCAGAACGCTTACAGGCCAATAAGGTTATTCTCTGAACCAGACAATGTGACCAGCATTTTGACATCCCACATCCCACACACACACCCCATCCCACACCCCAAGATGACTGCACCTTCTGGAACTCTGATTAGGCTGTAGAATTCATCAGTTAGGATCTGTCTCAGAGCTCCACCCTGTTTTTAATGGCCTGCTTTTGAGGTTATTGTACATAAGAAGCTTCCTGGAAGTTTATTGTCTTAAGGAGAATCATTTATTGGAAATGAGGAGTGGGAAGCAGGAGTTCTGAGCCTGGCAGTGGAGGCAGGTGGCCAGCTTGATGGTGGTGTCACCATGCTTCTGCTGTAAGAAACAATGTGAAGCTTTGGGATAGATCTCTAACAAATGACTCTCTGGCTTACTTAAAAAGTCCAAAATTATTTAATGATTATAGAATAACTATAACTCTCTTAAAGAGTTCATTTGGGCAGCTATAAAAAAACACCACAGGCGGGGTGGCCTATAAACAACAGATGTATATTCCTCATTGTCTGGAGGCTGGATGTCCAAGATCCAGGCTTTAGTAGATTCAGTGTCCCCTGAGATCCTGCCTTCTGGTTCACAGATGTTGTTTTCTCATCATGCCCCCACATGATGGGAGAGGGGAGGGGATTCTCTGGGGTCTCTTACAACCTCATCACCTCTCAAAGATCCCACTTCCTAATGCCATCACACTGGGGGTTAGATTTCAAGATATGAATTTGGGAAGGACACAGACTTTCAGACTATAATATATTGTGAAGATGAAATGGGATAAGATAGAGAACCCCATGGCTCTCCACCATCTTTTGAAAGTGCTTCATGTCTGGGTATTCTGAGTCATGGACCACACTGTGCACAGTGGCCTCTCTCAGCTGCTTGCAAACTAGACTCACTGTCCTTGAAACCACACACTGGCTTTTTCTCCAGGATGAAGGACCTACTTTTATTCTCTACTGTAGACACTCCTTAACATACCTTTCCTTCATATTATCAACTCTTTTTACTGAGAATCCCCTGAGGGCCTTTTCTTTTCCTAAAACACAGGACATTTACTGGTATCTCAGTATAATTTTTTTAAAATTTTTTTAAAATTTATTTATGATAGTCACAGAGAGAGAGAGAGAGAGAGAGAGAGAGGCAGAGACATAGGCAGAGGGAGAAGCAGGCTCCATGCACCGGGAGCCCGACATGGGATTTGATCCCAGGTCTCCAGGATCGCGCCCTGGGCCAAAGGCAGGCGCTAAACTGCTGTGCCACCCAGGGATCCCCTCTCAGTATAATTTGTAGAGGTAAGAGATCAGTAGACTCAGCTCTCTGTTTATCATCCTTTACAATAAAAGTTAGTTTTGTGATACTCTACAAGTAAAATAACAATAAAAAAATGAAAAAGTAAATAGTTACCATCTTTATGATTACCTAAATTGGCAGCTCCAAGTAGAAAGGAAAAGCTCCATCCCTCATTTTTCTTCCCAACTCCTATCCTTCTGGCACCACATCTCTGCCCCTGGACTAGTTTAGTCCTATGAGGCTATTCTCACAGATCAAGAGAGGAATAGGCAAAATGAGACAACCATCATGAGTTTCTTAATAAATTTAGGTTTCTTGAACTCAAAAGACAAAATCATTTTCAGAAATGATGCATTTCCTCCTTTGTAGGTATTACGTTATCCCTTTTTTTGAAACAACTCTGTAAGGAAGTGCTATATTTTGTGTTTTTAAAGTCCTTACCTGGAAAAACACTAACTTAAGAACACTCTGTTGTTTTCTCCAAAATTTGTTCTCAAACGTTTCCTTGTCTAGTGTACTTAAAATCTTAGTGCAACCTCTATCTTGAAACTTATATAATTAGATCAAAATTTAAATGAAAATTGGCAGTGGATCTTTGGGGGATATTCTCATGCTAAATCACCTGGATTCTTTCTTTTCTCTGGAAAACTTTTCTCTGGTGCACACTTCACCTATTTTAAATGATCTGTACAGATATACACTCAGTGCACTTAACAGAATCAAGTGCATCAACAAGGTGACATCAGCAAAGGACAGTGCAAGGGCCATGGGATCACAGAAGAAGTAGCAAGTGGAAGATATTAATAGAAGGTGATTTCAAGACAGTCTGAAAGGAATCCTTAAAAAGTGGACTTGGGGCATTGCCATTTCCAAACCACTAGAAAACCCAGTTCTGGAGCCTACTTTGTTATAGGAGTTCTGATGAATCTCTAAGATTTACTGCCATTTTGAAAGAGCTGCGTCTTTCAGAATCTTAGTAAATGTCGCGGGTATTTCTTAATTCTCACACATAACATAAGACTGTAGATTTATCTTCAAAATATTTCCACAATCAAGGCCTTTCTCCCCATCCCCAGTATAAGAATCCTAGCCCAGCTTATCAGGATACCTCACCTAGTGACTGCAACAGCCTGTCCTTAGTTCAGAATAATCTCCTTTAGAGCAACTAGCCAAAATCTTCCTATCAATGGCTCCCAACTACACCTAGAATGAAAGAAAGACATGCAAGCTCCTTCTCATGAACTAAGTTGCCCCTAAGACATTTTCCCTGGCTACCCTCTCAGCCTCATGTAAGCACCTTTGCTCCCAGTGGCTCCCAAGTGTCTTGCTTCCCACTTCCAGAGCTTGGCACAATGTGTCCCTTGCCTGAACTACCCATCCTTTCTCTCCTCTCTTCAGATGTCTGCTCTGAGAAGATTCCGGTGACAATCTTATAGAGCATACCTCCCTCTTCTCTGCTCCAGGACTATTATATCCTCTTGGTCCAGCCTGCAGGGGAGGGTTGGAGGTATAGGGAACTGGTGTGCCTTTAAAGGGATTGGGTAGGGGGAGTTATAAATTAGACATAACAGTGAAAAATAAATATAGAACGAGGCAAACGAAAAGCTATAAGGCATTCTAACAGAATGCACCATGCAAGTCTGTGCAATGACTTTCAAAAGCTCAACAAGGCAAATGGTTTCCTAGGTCTTCCTAGAAAAGGTAGTTGCTAAAATGGAGTTCAGATGTGTAAAACAGACCAATACCCTGAGAGAAGGTGAAACATTGCCTTTCTAAATAAAACTATCTCAGCTTAATGAGTAACTTTTTCTCAAACTTTTAATAAAAGAGAAATTCCCTCCATTTTAGAAACTCCTCTATAGCACAGAGAAAAAGTAGTGATATATAATTATTTTGGTGTGAATCCAAGTTAGCTGATACCAAAATTGAGGTTGGCAAGTGGTCTTAAATGAGAGAAAGAAAACTATAGACAAAATGGACACACTGAACAAGCAAGCATTGAAACAAGGCATACTTTAAAAGCATATTAGAAGAATAACATACCTACCAGCTACAGTTCATTCGAAGAATAAGTTACTGATTTGGTTTTTATAGTATTTAGTGCCAATATTAATATGTTGAAGAAAAAACTCATATGGCCACTTCATATTGTCAAAAAGCCATTGATAATCCCCAGCTTCCATTCCCAAGGAACAAAATAAAGCAATGAAACTTGTTAAAAACCTATCTCAGACTAACACCCAGTATTATGTTTCACTGTGTGTCACTGGAAGGACCCCCAGGGAACTAGGAAGAGTCAGGGATGCCTGCAATCATCTTCATCATGTCATACATTTCTGGAAATACTAACTAGAAAAAACCAGGGGAAAAAATGAATAAAGTAAAATAGAAAATATTGAGAAAATAGGCACAGCCCTGTTTGCAATTTTCATTTTCAGATGATTCATCTTTATTATATTAAATAAGACCATGGTCCTGGCACTGTTGTAGTAGGTAAAGTATCACAGCAAAACAGACAGTAGCCTGGACCTCAGGGAGCCACTGTCTAGTGGTGAAGTGAAACATCCAGCAGTATAAAGATGAATAGTACAAATCACATCGTGCTGAGTGCTGCACAGGGTCCCAGGTGCCAATAGAAAAGTTATAGGAATTACCAAATCTTATCATGGAGAGAGTAGCTGAAGGAAAAAAATGGGAGAGAAGAGGCAACACCTGGATTTCATCACCCTCTTCCCACTCTCTAGGTCCTTCTCAGTCACAAGGTAAACTGAGAGATGGAGAGAAGAGAAATCAGGAAATGGGTAAGAGAGGAAGAAATACCATCATGCCAGTACTTATGTGAAGAAGGGAGCTTTGACTACAAAGATGCCCCAAGCAAATGGCAAGGTGGTCTTTGCTTACTCATGGGAATGGTAGTGGCTCTTCTCTGCCAAAGTCACTGACACTTGTGCTAAAATGTCAGACTTCTCTCCCCCACAAACTTGGAAAGCAAGACTCACTAGACATCAATGTGGTACTACAACTTAATATGTGTGCCTGTAACAGACAATTGCCAAGCTTCAGGTTCTTCATACTGCAAGTTGATTTTGTAGATTAAAGGCAATGAAGATTTAGAAAATAAAGCAAACAACATCAAAAATTTTAATAATCCATGTGGCACCTAACAGGGGCTCAGGATATGTATCTATCTCTCATAGAAGTTATAGTGGGGACAAAGGAGATAATGTTAACAAATAACTTTGAGTCTAATAAATGTTTAAAAATCTTAAGTCAGCAAACTGAGTCCAATAATACATTTTAAAAAATCATGCACCACAATCAAGTGAGATTTATTCATGGGATGCAAGGGTGGTACAATCAATCAATGTGATACATCACATTAATAAAAGAAAGGATAAAAACCATATGACCATTTCAATAAATGCATAAAAAGCAGTTGACAAAGTACAACATCCATTCATCATAAAAACCCTCAACAAAGTAAATTTAGAGGGAACATATCTCAACATAATAAAGGCCATATATGATAAACCCGTAGCAAACATCTTACATGATGGTGAAAAACTGGCAGCTTTTCCCCTAAGATCAGGAACAAGCCAGGGATATTCCCTCTTAGCACTTTTATTCAGCATAATACTCGAAGTCCTAGCTACACAAATGAGACAAGAGAAAGGAATAAAAGGCATCCAAATTAGTAAGGAAGAAGTAAAACATTCACTATTTGTAGATTACATGATGCCACTCAGAGAAAATTCTAAAGACCCCACAAAAAAACTATTAAAACTAATAAATGAATTTAGTAAGGCGGCAGGATACAAAATCAATGTACAGAGATCTGTTGCATTTTTATACACTAATAATGAAACAACAGAAAGAGAAATTACAAAAACAATTCCATTTACAGTTGCACCAAAAATAATAAAATACCTAAGAATAAACTTAACCAAAGAGGTGAAAAACCTGTACTCTGAAACCTATAAAACATTGGTGAAAGAAATTGAAGATGACACAAAGAAATGGAAAGACATTCTATGCTCATGACTTGGAAGAACAAATGTTGTTAAAATGTCTACACTACCCAGAGCAATCTACGCATTTAATGCAATCCTTTTCAAAATACCAGCAGCATTTTTCACAGAGGCAACAATCCTAAAATTTATATGGAATCACAAAAGACCCCAAATAGTGAAAGCAATCTTGAAAAAGAAAAACAAAGATGGAAACATCACCATTCCCAACTTCAAGTTACATTACAAAGCTGTAATGATCAAAACAGCATGCTACTGGCACAAAAAAAAAAAAAAGAAGGAAAAAAAAAAGACACATAGGCCAATAGAACAGAATAGAAAGCCCAGAAATAAACCCAGAAATTGACCAGTATATGGTCAATTAATCTTTGACAAAGGAGGAGAGAATATGCAATAGGAAAAAGTCTCTTCAACAAATGGTGTTAAGAAAACTGGATAGCTACATGCAAAAGAATGAATTGGACCATGTACTTACACCACACAAAAATAAACTCAAAATGGTTTAAGGATGTTAATGTGAGATCTGAAATTACAAAAATCCTAGAAGAACATATAAGCAATAATTTCTCTGGCATGGGCTACAATAACATCTTTCTAGCTATGTTTTCTGAGGCAAGAGAAACAAAAGCAAAAATAAATTATTGAGACTACATCAAAATAAGCAGCTTCTGCACAGTGAAGGAAACAGTTAACAAAACTAAAAGACAACCTACTGAATGAAAGAAGATATTTGCAAATGGTGCAGCTCATAAAGGATTAGTATCCAAAATATTTAAAGAACTTATACAACTTAACACCTCCCAAAACTAAGTAATCCAATTAAAAATGGGCAGAAGACATGAACAGACATTTCTCCAAAGAAGACACAGAGATGGTCAGTAGATACATGAAAAGATGCTCAATATCAGTCATCATCAGGGAAATGCAAATCAAAACCACAATGAGATCACCTAATACCTGTCAGAATTGCTAACATCAACAACATAAGAAACGACAAGTGTTGGTGAGGATGTGGAGAAAAAGGAACCCTCGTGTACTGTTGGTGGGAATGCAAACTGGTGCAGCCACTATGGAAAACAGTATGGAAGTTCCTCCAAAAAATAGAAAATACCCTATGATCCAGAAATCACATTACTGGGTATTTACCCAAAGAACACAAAAATACAAATTCAAAGGATACATGCACCTCTATGTTTATTGGAGAATTATTTATCATAGCCAAATTATGGAAGTAGCCAAAGTGTCCATCATAAGTGAGTAAGGGAGGTGTGGTGTGTGTGTGTGTGTGTGTGTGTGTGTGTACCCCACATATTTATATATATATAGAAATATTATTCAGCATTGAAAAGAATAAAATTTTGCCACTTGCAATGACCTGGGTGGATCTATAAAGTATAATGCTAAGTGAAACAAATCAGTCTGAGAAAGACAAATATACCACGTGATTTCATTCATGTGTGGAATTTGAAGAACAAAACAGATGAACAAATAAAAGAAAGAGACAAACCAAGAAACAGACTCCTAATTCTAGAGAAGCCACCACTGGTTACCAGGGGGCGGTGGAGGTTGGGGATTAAGAGTGCACTTACCTTGATGAGCACCGAGTAATATATGGAATTGTTGAATCACTACATTATACCCTGGAAATGAATATAACACTGTGTGTTAACTATACTGGAGTTAAAATAAAATTTTAAATACATCTTAAGTCATAACATAACCAAAGGCAACCATCTCTGGCATAAGAAAGAGATAAATTACTGTAGTCAGTGCAAAGGAGAGGACAATGTTTCTCTCCACGAAGGGTCATCAGAAACTCCCTGGCCAGGGGCGTCTGGATGGCTCCCTCAGTTAAGGATCCAACTCTTGATTTTGGCTCAGGTCATGATCTCAGGGTGATGGGTTCAAGCCCTACATTGGTCTCCACGATGGACGAGGACCTTGGAATTCTCTCTTTCTCTCTCTCTCTCTCTCTGTCTCTCCCTCCCTCCCTTTGGTCCCCCACCCCTTAAAAAAGAAAAGAAAAGAAAAAAAGAAATTCCTTGGTCAATTATCATATGATGTGACCTGAGGTCTGGGTGGGAGAGGAGGCTCTCAGACCAGACCTCTGAAGTGGAGCTTTATCCAGTCCTTCAATGTTAGGTTAATTTGATTAATTAATTAACTGAACATTTACAAAAATGTTTT
This sequence comes from Canis lupus familiaris, assembly GCF_011100685.1. Lineage (NCBI taxonomy): Eukaryota > Metazoa > Chordata > Mammalia > Carnivora > Canidae > Canis > Canis lupus. The sequence continues at coordinate 29,917,568 of NC_049223.1, read as the reverse complement.
CTGCTAATTTTTTTAAAGATTTTATTTATTTATTCATGAGAGACACAGAGAGAAGCAGAGGGAGAAGCAGGCTCCCAGTGGGGAGCCCGGTGCAGGACTGAATCCCCGGACCCCAGAATCACGACGCTCAACCACTGAGCAACCTAAGTGACCCATTTTTTGCTAATTTTGTGCTAATCTCAAATGATCTCATAACTCTTCAGAGTTCTCAGTCTGGGCATTAGCTTTTCAAAGTTTCATTATTACAAGGAACAATATAGAAGTTATAGTTTATAGGGCACTTAATAGCCTTTATATTGACTCCCAAATAGGCAACAATTTTTTCTTCCCTTTTTTCTTTCGTTTTTGCTTACGTCACTTACTTAAACACTGGCCTCACCTGCCTTTACTTAGATTTGTGTGGCATGGTTATCTGGAAGCTGTATCTTTTCAACGATTAACTGTAGCAAGCCAGCGAGCATTGTAACTGCTTCTCCCCCATCGTGGTTATACCCTCTGTGTGCAGAAAACTTTAAATTTAAAGAAGAAAAAAAATGAGCCTGTGTCATGTTAGAAAGTAGTAAGAAATTCGTTATTTGCATTTTCCAGTGTGAATTTCCATGCCTTCCATCATCAAGGGGATGTGAAGCCTGACACTTCCCGTATTGGTGTTTAGAGGATACACGGTGACTGTAGGCAGGTTCATACTCAAACACATGGACACTGACAGCTTCCCTTTCTTTAATGGTCTCGAGTACATGAATGTTTCCACTCTGATGCAGAATGCCTGGCTAATGCATTTTGAAGGCCTTAGTACCCAGTTGTTTTGACACCATTTTATATGAAAAGCAATAGGAGGATTGACCTCCACAATTCAAGGGCTTTATTAGATTAACAATCAAATTCTTACTGTTTCTGAAGAGCTAAGCTTATAATTGTTATTCCTTTCTCTTTTGGCATTTTTTAAGCCTGTGATTATAAAACATAATAATGATAGGTCCTGAATCATAGAGAACATGTTCTCTGAAGCTTTCAAATATATGCTAATTATGAATGACCTAAAAGCAACCATCCTGGGCACATGTTTTGCATATAATTTGTTACTCTGTTTAACCTTCAACATGAAAATGTAAATAAGGAGAAAAGTGGAAGTCCACTTAGCATTATTTAAAAACCCACACATACATTTTCCAGCTCAGTAACACATTTCTAGTGTTAAATACACTGTATTAAAAGAAATCTGTAAGAAAGAAGGTAGTTTGTAAGTAAATAAAATTTAAGATTTCATTTCTCCTGCAGTAACCCTGTAGGTATGTCTCAAAAATCGAGACATTAGGAGTGCATGTTGGTATTGCTGTGTCAGTTTAAAAAGAAAAAAATGCAGTCACAAAGAATATTTCACTTCCCTGAAAGTCACAGTTACCGTGAAACCTATTTTTTTCCTTCACTTCCCAAACCACCCCAAGCATACCTTGACCTAAATTTTGGAGTTCAGAGAAAAGAACAAAAATTACATAAATTTTAATGTGGTTTTTTTGATGGGGAGAAGTACAAATATTTCTGTATTTTAATAGAAGAAATTCCATGAAAGTTAATTACTCATATTAATAAGCAGTTTGGTAATGGAACCCATCGGCTGAAATAGCAAATCCCAAATTGCATGGTTGGGGGCAGTCACTGCAAGAGGCTTTCACATCCTTTTGTTGAGGGCCACCATCCATGAGGAGTTGAAGGGACCCCACTCCCAGGAAGAGGAGTCTGTGCTAAGTCCCAAGAATGACTTGCCTCCAACATGCCACGATGTTTTTGTGTATGTGGAGGAGTGTGAGATCCACAGTGGCCACCACAGCTTTGGGAGCTCTTCCTCTAAGCCTCACTTGGGGAACCCAAGGGTGAGGGGGGCCACAAGGGGGTTGATGCTTATTTACCCAGTGATGGGGGTCCCCATCCCCTTCTAAAGGCACACGTAAGCTGTCTATATGGAAATATTTAACTTTCTGAATCATTTTCCTAAATCAAGTGAAATATTGATCTGAAAACCTCAAACAGTTTTACTAAAAAAAAAAAAGAAAAGAAACACACACACACACAATTTCACTAATGAATATTGATAGAAAAGAATTTTAAATGAAATGTAAATAAACAGAACACACCAGTGTATCAAACACACTTGTAAGTTGTCCTTTGTGTTTTGTAAAAAACAAAAACCAAATACACTTGCCACTTCCATTCCAGAAAGCCCTCTCTAATGATAGTAGACTTAATAGCGTGTTAGATGAATAACCTTTAATTTTTAAGCATAACTAACTATCTGCAACTTAATGAATAGTACTTAACATCCCTCTATGTAGGGTGTGGGTATACTGGCTCTTTCTTAATATCGTACCTCGATAGTTCATAAAACAGGAAGGCAAGAGGGCTCCACACATAGAATCCATCTATGTCTTTACATCTCTGCTTCTCTATTTCCAATTTTGAAATCAAATATTAAAATTCACATTATATGATGAGCATCACTGTGAAAATCAGTCCCCAGCACCTGGCATCTCCTGCCCCTGAGGCTCGCTCCCAGTTCTGCTTTGTCTGGCATTTACCTGTTTTTAGATCGTATTTTCATGTGTTATTATTCTGTGAAGTGTGGAAATGAGCCTCGAGTTCCTGTTGTGAAATTCCAGAATTTAACTCCCACATAGCCTTCAATATCATCCTTATTTGTCACTCTTCCAGTGTCATCAAATAACAATTTTTCCTTAAGCCAATTCACGTTACTTACCACTGATATCGATAGTGAGCAATCTATTTGTTTCTCTCTGCTCAGTAACTACAGTTGACCCTTGAACACATGGGCTTGAACTGCACAGGTCCACTTACATGCAGATTTTTTTCTAAATGTAAATTCATTTTTACATGAATGTAGTACAAACTGTAAATAGATTTTCTCTTCCTTATGGTTTTTCTGAATCGCGTTTTCTTTCTCCAGCTTACTTTATCTTAAAAACATAATAATATATAATACATATAACATACAAAATATTTGTCATCAACTGTTTATAATATTGGTAAGCCTTCTGGTCAACAGTATTAGTATTTAAGTTTTGGGTAAGTCAAAAGTTATTCATGGATTTTCAACTGTGCAGAGGTGGGGGTTGGGGGGAGAGATTGGTGTCCCTAACCCCCACATAGTTCAAGGGTCACCTTGCTAATTTTTTCTACCTACCATTTCATTCTGGTGGCCTATCTTCTTTGAATGAGAAGTTAATAAGTTCACCCAGACCAGTATCAATATCTACACCATTCTGTTCTTCTCCCAACTGCTGAACTTTCTATGCTCTCACAAATATGCATTAAATCCCAAAAGCACCATGTTAAAGCATTTCCAACACACCCACCTTAGGATCATCCAACCACCTGTAGAGGTGCAAGCAATCAGGGCCTGGGAACGCTTCTGTTCTATAAGGTTAAAATTAAGTTGTAGAAAGTGAGTTAGGAAACCAATGAGGTACAATGGGTTTTTAAAGGCTTCTCTTTCTCTGCTTTCTTCTTACTAGATCGTTCCATTCCATATAAAAGCATACTAAAAATAAATAAATGAACCTCTCCTGATCTCACTTTGCCTATCATTCCACTTCCTGCTTCTCTTCAGAAAGTCTCCTTTGTAGAATTACATGTAGTTGCTATCTCCAAGCCCTCTCTTCCCATTCTCTCTTGAGCCTCCTTAGATGAGTTTCTCCCCCAAGGTTATGAAATCCTGTGGTTATTTTTTATTCTCATTTTACATGAACTAACAATAGCACGTAGCACAGTTGGTCACTTGTCCCTCATGGAAACTTCATTTGCTTTCAAAATATCACACAGAGCTCATTTTTTCCCAGGGCCCCACTGACCATTCCTTTCATCCTTTACTGCTGTCTGCACCTGCTGAATGTGGGGACAAAGGGGGCTCAGTCCTTGGACCTGGGCTCTACTCCATGTACCAAGCCTACTCCCCTTCTGACCCCTATTAAATGCTTGGCTTAAAAAATTACCTACATGCCACTGATACAGTATTTGCATTTAACCCAAATGTCTCTCTTATATTCCCAACTTGTATATCAAACTGTCTGCATCTCGACCTAGGTGTCCAATAGGTACTTGTAAGGACTATGCCCCAGACAAAACTCTTGATTTTATAGCCCCCTCTATGACTCTAGCTCTGGTTCCAAAATGTCTCCTCGCACAAAATTTTCCGCATCTGTTGGTGGGAACTCCATGCTCTCTATTACTCCGACCTTTCTTTATCCAACATCCAATCCAAGTCCTGCTGGGTCTACCTTCAGGGTATGTTCACAAGCCAGCCTTGTCTCACCACTCCCCTTGCTCCCACATATATCCAAAGCACACATAATCCTTATCTGCACTTCACAAATAACCCTCCTAACTAATCACGTACTTCTGTCCTTGCCTCTAGATTCTGTTCTCAACACACAGCCAGGGTGATCCTTTTAACATAGGAGTCTTTGTTCAAAGCCCTGCAAAGGCTTCCCATCTCCACCAGAGTAAAAACCAACTGCTACAGTGGACTAAGCCTGAGTCCCATCTGCTCTTTTGTTTCCTCCCAACCCCCTTTCAACCACATCCCCTTACATGTGTCTGCCCCAGCTTACTGGCCTCCACACTGCTCCTTGAAGACAGCAGCTCCATTTTGCACTCTCCTATCCTGCCTTTGTCTTTCTTGTCTACCAGCCCATCTACAGCATCTAGAACAATGCCTGGTGCAGAAGCCTCATCAACATCTAGTTAAGGGAAACACTAAAGTATGAATGAATGTCCTATTTCCTGAGCATCGATCTCTAATCCTTTGCAAACTCTCCAATATAAATGCAAAACACCTCTGAATAAGGTCAAACACATTAAGCAATCTATCAATTTCATATTTTCCCTCTCAGGAGGAAATGAAGATAAATACAACGGTAAGAATTTCCAAGTTTACCCGGAAGTCCCTTTTTTTTGCCACCACTTCAACCTCAATAGATGCTACTATTTTATGGGGAAGATATGAAAGTAAGTGTTGAGTGACAGGGATAAACAGCATTCTGAAACTTTACCTCCGGTCTGTATAATTTTATCAAAGAGAATTCATGGCATTTGGGTATCTTTCCCCACACAAATAATATCTAATATCTTACTTATCATCTTCAATCATCCCATGTACTGTATTGGGAAGAAAATTATTCCAAGAAATAAAAATAAACATATTGTCTTCCATTTTACATCACATTACAGTTTCCGAGGTTTTGTTTGTTTTTCACATCGTATTTTTAAAAAATATATATTCTTTACAAGGGCTCTAATTAGGTACACCATCTTGATGATTTGCTCACATTAGCTGGGCCTCAATTTTATATCCATTCAATGACAAGGTTTGTACTATGATCATCTGAATTTGCTTCGATGTATAGAAATAATTTATTCTGTAATATTCAGTTTTCACAACAGCCCCACAAGTTAACACAACAGATCTTTTTAGTATAGACTGAAATAATAACATATCTGAGCTTGAATATTAATAGCCCACAAGGCCATGTGAAAAGCTGTGTTTAGAAATCAGGTCTCTTAGGTAACCATTTTTGGGGGGTAACCATTTTTTTAAACAAAAATAAACAACAACAAAGTTGGGAAGAGCAACCTTTTAACATATAAATCTTTGACTTGTTTTCTTCCAATAAGTAGACTGCTATGTTCAAATGTAGAAAGTATTGCACAACACAAAATAATGACAAGATCCCTTAGAATTAGAGAAATATATAAAAATCAAGTATATGAGCACTTAACCACTAGATTGACACATTACCAGTTGGTTCAGACTGACTAAAATACCCAGGTATAGATAGCACATGGGTAAACCAAAAAGGATTTCCTTATATAAAGGATACAGAAGGAAGTCAGCAAAGTCAGCATGCACAACAGATAAAATAATAAGTATTTGTCTACAACAGAAGAAGTTGAAGCTTCCAGACCCAAAAATCATCACCAGAAGTTGCAAAGTTATGCATAAGAACAACATCTGAGTGAGCAAATAACACATCAGATCTTCTAGAAGATCAACCTTCTCCTTTCCAGTCCATATGTAATATAAAATCTATATCAAATCTGGGCAGTTAGTTCTTCATGCAGACTTGTAGTGTGTATGTGTATTAGGGAGCACTTTATCAAGGCCATTTGTAAGCCATTAATGTATAATCACACAACATGATAATTGTACAGAGCATAAAAGAATGCACAGAGTTGATACGGTGTGCTCAAATAAGAATGCACCTCTCATTTATCACTGTCAGCCTCCCAGGCTGATAGAGCATGGTCCAAATAAAGTTCTGAGGTTGGAATTGCAACAACTGGACTTGAAGACAGCAGCTCTTGCAACAACTGGAGTTGTTTGTCTACAGAATTCTCTGGAAATAATGTTGGTAGGCTCTGATCCAGTGAGAGTTCCTGACCTATTAGAGTTCTCTGCTGGCAGAGAACATAAAGAAACTTGGCTATAACAAGGAAGAATGGAATGCATTGGAAGCAGTTGGTATACCTCAAGTAAGTCAGAAAAAGTCAACACTAACCTCAGAAAGGAAGGGAAGCAGGACAGCTCTGAAAATTACTGGTTGATCCAAGGGAGTTGAAAACTTCTGTCCACACAAAAACCTGTACTCAGATGTTTCCAGCAGCTTTATTCATAATTGCCAAAACTTTTAGAAGCAACCAAGGTATCCTTCAGTAGGTGGATGGATAAATAAACTGTGGCCCATCCAGATGATGGAATCTAATCAATGCAAAAAAAAAAAAAAGCCATAAAGCCATGAAAATACATGGAGGAAAATTAAATGCATATTACCAAGTGGAAGAAGCCAATGTGGAAAATCTACGTTATCACATGATTCAAACTGTATGACACTCTAGAAAAGGCAAAACTGTATAGACAGTAAAAAAAGATCAGTGAATGCTAGATTTTGGAAGTGACAAGCACAGAGCACTTTTAGGGCAGTGAAAATATTCTGAACTTTATTGTAATGGTAGATACATGTCATTATATATATATATATATATATATATATATATATATATATATATATATATTCCTGCAAACCCATAGAATGTACAACACCAAGAGTGACCCTAACATAAACTGGACTCTGGGTGATGATGATGAATCAGTGTAGGTTCATCAGTTCTAACAGGCATGTATCTGGGAAATCTCTATAACTTCCTTTCAATTATATTGTGAACCTAAAACTATCTAAAAAGCTTTTTAAACACATCTAATTGTAAGTACTAAGGACAGAGTAATTTAAAGAGCAAACACAGATTCTTTTTGGATAAACCAGAGTTTGTATATTTAAAAGACTGAAGTCATCCAATCGTGATATGAAAGGGACAGAGAAGTATTTTATATAAATATAGAATGAGATATGTATATATCTATTTATTAAGTTCCCGCTGTGTGCACAACACTATGGTAGGTCTTGAATTTCTAATACGCTTGAACCTCTGTGCTGGTGAGACAGACGAAATGCCTAAAGGCTTCAGACACATGACCCCATGAAAAGCAGAGCTTACAGAAAAAGGGAAAAAAGAAATCCAATAGTTATATATATTTACAATAAACTTCAGGGTAGACATCACCTTTCAGAGGCATTCAATGAGATTTCTTTGTCTCAGTGGGAAATTCTGTTTTATACCCTGTTATCATTTCACAGACAATAATCCTGTTGAGATCAATGTACTAACAGCACAGGAAATTATAGATAGGAACTTTGGATTATAAATTCACCACATGACAAAAATGAATTTGCTTTCATTTTTTGTATAGTCTATTTCTAGACTTCTCCACCAATTGTTGCCAAAATGGTTATAAAAGTTGTAATGGTAGGGTAATGAAACTCAAATTTATCTAAAGTTTAAGTGCTTTGCTTTTAGTATCATTTAAATTTCTGTGATCAGATTTCACTTAATATTTTTGAAAAGCCACAAAAATATATGCTTGGTGTGACCTGAAAAAAAAAAATATTCAAAATGGGCCTCCATTCTTTGCCAAACAGCATGTAATATGTGTGATCTTTATGAAAGTGGAGGATGAGCCAGTCTGGCCAGACCACTGTTTCTCCAAATTAAGGTAATGCGTGTAATGATATGAAATCACGGCACGGATGTGCTAGATAGGGTAACAAATGGAATATAGATACAGAAAGTGCATCTTAACTTGTCATAGACCCCCATGAGCCTTGACAAAATTGACAAAGTGAATCTTAAAGTAAGAAAATTACTTAACTAATATAAATAGGTTAAATCTCAAGTGGAAAAAATAACATACACAGCTAACATTAAAAATTGCAAATTGTAATAATATGTTACAATTTTAATAAACATTGGCTTGGAGTTAGAAGAAAATCTGCCATCTGGCAAAGCCAAGTTAAGCTCTGTATGTCCAGGAGTAAATAATACACAATCCCACCTACAAGGTGTCTGGTAAAGCAGGTAAGTACACAAACAATTATTAAGTTAATCTGAACATTTTAGGAGGGACAGAAAAGCAAAATGCTGCGATGGGAAGACTGTGAAGGCTCATAGGGACCAGAGAGAAGGCCGAGTCGGGGATGGCATAGGCGTTGGAGGAGAAAGACGCAACATCCAATACTGCATTCTCTTTCTTGGCACCAGGATTCTTCCAGTCTTCTGTCTTCTAAATCTTTCCCTGCAACTTTCCTTAACATTTCTCTTTTTGGGGCACCTGGGTGGCTCAGTGGTTGAGCTTCTGCCTTTGACTCAGGTCATGATCCTGGGGTCCTGGAATCAAGTCCCGCAGGACTCTGCCTATGTCTCTGCCTCTCTCTCTGTCTCTCATGAATAAATAAAATCTTTTTTAAAAAATCTCTCTTTTATGCTCACCCTGGGCTTGTTTTATCACAGATAGATCACCTCCAACATTTAAATTGCAAGGATTTGATTCTTTGAATACTTCCATAACTTCTTGACAATTCTTCTACTCCAATAAGGTCGACAATCTACTGGCCCTTCTATTAGCTTTCAACTACTATGTAACAAATTATTACATAAATATTTAAAGAAGACTTATTGAGATATCTTTGACATATAAAAAAATGTATATCAAAGAAGAGAAGGCCCAGGATTGAGCCTGGAATGAGAGCAGTTAGGTGGGTAGGAGGATCCCAGAAAGGGGACTGAGAAAGAGCAGAAAGAAAGAATGGAAAGCCTTGTTTTGCTGTTAAGGGAGTTAAATAAGATGAAAATGGATGGTTGGCTGTTGGACCTGGTGAAACGGAGATCCAGGACATTCCTGATAAGCAGCAGGTATGGTGGTGGGGTGACTGGTCAGAATGTGTGAAGGAAAGAACAAAGAGAAGAAAGTGGATCACTCTAGCAAGGAGCAGAGGCACGGGGCAGTAGCTAGAGAAAAAGAGAAATCAGAAGAAGGAGGTAGTTTGAACTTAAAATGAGATGATGTCTGTAAGCAGATACAAGTGAGAAAGCAATGATGCTGGTGATGAAAACGGAAAATTTTTGGAACAAAAAAAAAAATTTTTAAGATTTTGTTTATTTGAGAGAGAAAGCACAAGCAAGGGGAGCCTCAGAGGAAAATGGAGAAGCAGACTCTCCACTGAGCAAGGAGCCCGACATGAGGATTGACCCTGGACCCAGGACCCAGGACTTTGGGATCATGACCTGAGCCAAAGGCAGATGCTTAACCAACTGAGTCACCCAGGAACCCCGTGGAGCAACAGTCTTTAATAAACAAGAGCTTATGGACCTCTCTTCTTTGATATAGTTCTCATCCTTTCCCTTCCATACCCCAACGGTGCCAAACATATTTGTAAACTTAATGTCCTAAATATCAAATATATGAAATACAGATGTATTTAAGGTATAGAAATGGTTACAGATGATATGGATACAGATGCAGATGTAGGTGCAAAGTGTCTCCACTTGGATATTTCATAACCATCTCCCCCCATAGCACCTTCTCCACATAATATTTCTTCACTCCTTCTGCACTATCCCTGCCATATGCACAGTCGGCTCATTCCTCATTTCTCCTCATCTCTGTCAGCATCACTCAGTCACTCAAGACAAAACCTAAAATCAGGACGCCTGGGTGGCTCAGTGGTTGAGCATTTGCCTTTGGCTCAGGGCATGATCCAGGGTCTGGGATCGAGTCCCACATTAGGTTCACTGCGAGGAGCCTGCTTCTCCCTCTGCCTGCGTCTGTACCTCTCTCTGTGTGTCTCATGAATAAATAAATAAAATCTTAAATAAAAAAACAAAACCTAGAACCACTCTGGCTTCTCTCTCTCCCACCATTGTTCTCCTCGCCATACCCTCAACCACATTCAGCCAGTCAGTCAACCAGTCACGTTGGCTGTACTGCCAAAATATATCCATACCCTAGCTATTAAAAATAGAACTACCATAAGATCCAGCAATCCCACTTCTGAGTATATGCCCAAGGAAACAAAATCAGTCCCTCGAAGCAGTATACCCTATGTGCGTTGCAGCATTATTCACAATAACAAAGACATGTCATCAACCTGAGTGTCCACTGTTGGATGAGTGGATAGAAACCCGGTGGCATATATATACAAGGAAATATATTTAGCCATACAGAAAAGGAAATCTTGCCATTTGTGACATCATAGATGAACCAGGAGGACATTATGCTAAGTGAAATAAGCCAGACACAGAAAGACAAATGCAGCATGATCTCACTTAGCTGTGGCATCTGAGTTGAACTCATAGAAACAAAATAGAATTGTGGTTTGCCAGGCATCAAGGGTGGGGGTGGGAATGGGGACATGCTGGTCAAAGAGTACAAATGTCCAGTTTAAAGATGATTAAGTCACAGCATGGTGACTCTAGTTTACAATACCGTGGTTTATACTTGAAGTTTCCTAAAAGAGTAGAGCTTAAGTGTTGTCAACCACATACACACAACTGTGTGGATAGTGGGTGTGTTAATTAGCTTGAATGTGATGATCATGTCACAGTGTGTGCATATATCAAATCATCATGTTTGATGTTGAGTACACCTCAAATGGATACTTTTATTTATGAATCATACCTCAATAAATTGGAAAAAGAAAAAAGAACAAGTAACTTTCTCCACCTAACTCATTAGCCTGCTCTTTCCTTTGTCTCCATGCCACTCAAACCTATATGAAGGAATGTTCTTTGTCAATCTCCTTGCTCCATTTTGCCATGGAGTATAAAACCCATAGGAACAGGAAACAGCTCTGTGTTTCTCCCCAAGATAGCCCAAGTACTTCACTTGATGTGCAGCTCATACTAAGTTTATACAAATTTGTACAAATGTCATACAAATATATAATTCTGCACAAAATTAACAGGACATAGTCAGATACTAGATGTGGGTCCTGAGCCTCAGGATACAGGCACAGTAAGGAGTGAGAGGTGAGCCATACTTCCCAACACGCACCAGACTGTCCACTGACCATCCCCTTCAGCTTGACCACCACCAGTGTTCACTACTTACCAAGGCTTCTGAATTCCTTGTCCTTCTCCAACAGATACTTTTTAAAAATTTATTGACCCATCCACTTCAAATCTGATGATTCTTCTAAAAGCATTCCCCCATAGAAACACGAAGAAAGCCTACTAATCTTCACCAGTCTTCTCCATGACAGTTCTCATATGTCTTGAGCAGTTATTATTCCCTATCACCAAGTTCCCCTTCCCTAATCTAATGGACCCCAGTTTTCTCCACCTATAAGGAGTCTTTTCTATCTCTTCCCAGTAACCTTTTTTTATTAGAGGCCAGCATATCCTATTTGTCATCCAAATTTTAAATTATGCTGTTACCTCAATTCCTGGTCTCAAATGGATGTAAACTATTCTCCAAATTATCTTAAGGATATTTCTGTTGTGCCTCTCATATTCATCCTGTGGAATTGGGCTAACGATGTCATATACATCTGCTCCATTCTCATTGGCAGTGCTCACCATCTTCATTTTCTCCCCATTGAGTTTTTGTGCCCATGCATGTTCCTCATTCTGACACAGGTGTGTCCCTGTTATTAAATGCACACTGTTGAACTGTAAGTACACAGGGAGAGTGTGAGAAATCTTACCATCCTGGCCCCATAGGGGGTTTTCTCCACTTGCTTGGTGAAGTTGGGCAAACCTTCATTTGAACATGCATGGGTGTGTATTTGCGGGAGGAGAGATTGAGAAGAATGGAGGAGATAGCAATTCAAACTATTTCCCATAATGAAATACAAAAAAAATGGCACCACTGTTCAACACTTGAAGACAAAAAAAAAAATGTTTTAAAGATACATAATCTGGGGCGTGACAAAAAGAGCAATACACCCTTGGTCGCTTTGTCTGGAGAGACAACCAGCAGGGCTCGTTCACCTTGATGTGTCACACTTTTGGCCAAGTGGATAGACTAAAGAACAGACCCACAGAGGTGAGAGAATTTAGTGCTGTTGGATACGCAGCGGCTTTGTGGGCACTTTTCTCTTCGAACAGCAGGATTACTGAAAAATAACAGGCTCCAGCGTGTTTCTTTCACAGAGGCACCAAAAATAGTTCTTTTGTCATCAGTCTTGATGAAACTAAAAAGTCCATCCTATAGAAATTGGAAGCAACACCAAAGCTTGTCTGGGTTCTCCTAGCAGGTATGCTGTTGAGGGCAAATGTACAGTCAGTCTACTGCTGATCGCATGTTCCATTCAAATGGGATGAGGGGAATGTACAATAACCAGTTTCTGAGCAAAGACCAAAAAAAGGAAGAGAAAAGAGAAAAGAAGAAATTGAAATAAAAAGGCAGTACTGGCCCTGCCCATTCTTCCTTCCACCCTAAACATAAAGACTATCACATGTTCCTTCCTGCCTCAGTTGCTTTTCCCACTTGCCTATACATCAGAGGTAGAAGGAGAGCAATTTAAACCAAGTCCTCCAGCAACTGATCAATAGAATTAGTGAATTTTAAATGTTAATGAATTCCATCCCTGGCAATGGAAAGACATTCCAATTCTTCATTTTTTTTTATCCTTGACTTAGATGTACCAAAAGATGGAAAACCTGCCTAACATGTAATTCATCTTCTCTACAGACTTAGAAATGAAAATAAAATATAAAAAGAAAAATTTGTTCATGAAGAAAAATCAATTTCCTCAATGGTTTTAAGTCCCTGCGTTTTTTCAGCAAACATACAAGGTTGTTGTCTCAGAGAGAATAAGGGAGGTGTGGCCAGATGATACCAATGGGAAGAAGGGCTCTAGATTTTTTATTCTGATGGCAATCTTTATCTTTATACATTTCCATATATTGCCTTAAAAGTCTAATAATTAAGAATGAGTGAGTCAAGGACTTACCTACATTTGCTTGTTACTCTTTCAGGAATTCAGACTGATGGAAACCCCACCATCTGATCGTTGTTCCTTATAAATACATCCCAGATGCTCTTTGTTACAGGACAAGAGAAACATGGGGTTTTCACTGTTTTACTTCCTAAGAAAACACATCTACTCTACTTATATTTCACTGCCAAGATTAATCATGTCATATTAATGTATTACTGGATGCGATGTCAGTATTACACTTGGCCTCTCCAAATGGCAGGGGCTTCCTTGGAGTCCGGTGGCATGTCTCCAAGAGCATGCATCCCAAGAAGACAGAGAGAAATTGAGGATGGGGGAGGCTGGTGCAAAGGTGTGATCGCTTTCTAGAGATGAGCTTCACTTCAACTTCATTCTTTTTATCCCTAAACCAGACTATATCCGAGGGGAAGGATTAGCTTCCAAATCCTGATGGAAAGAAGGTCAAAGAATTTGCAGACATGTTTTAAATGCAGTACGACAGAGGTGGAGAATTGTCCAAAAAATAGGAAGGACGTTGGAAAATGAAATAGAATCTAAACACACAAATATCATCACACAGCCACTCCATGGGATTTCATATCACCAAAAGCTGTTTCTTGGAGTTTCTTAAATGATAGAATCATGACCATTTAAGACATGGTAGGATGAACATTTTCCATCCATTTTTCAAACTTTCCGATTCTGATATATCTTAGTCAAAATAAGTGACCCAGGCAGCTGTTCTGGAAGCGAAGCTGTGAGTGGGCAGATGGCGGAAGCAACTCTCAGTGGGGGTGAGTGACAGCCAGCCTCCTGCCACCTCTCAGAGCCTGGAGAAGGACACAGTTCACGAATCCCTTGGTCAGCCAGCAATCAGGCCCGGGAGAATCCAGAACCGCTCATCTATCATTTTACATTTGTAAAGAACTTTACAAATTTGGATCCCTTCCAACAAATTTGATGGAGGTCCTGCATATTTTTGAATAAAGAAATTCAAAACCAGATACCTATTACCACTGTGAAAGACTCTGCCAGACTTCAAAAAAACAGGCATAAGCTGAATCTTTATTAGGAGAAAAATCTCATAATTGCTCAGTGATCTGCAACCACTGACCGAGCCACCTCCCTTTGCCTTTCTGTTGGTATCTTTGACTGGAAGAAATTACACTACCACCATGTTAATTTAAATTTCCCGACTGCACACCCAGCAATTTAAGCCATATAAATATAAATAAAATATCCTCCACTAAATAGAATAATTCCAGCAATTTGTGTCATTCTGAATGAATAGTTTTAAGTAGCATGTTGGATTTTACCAAAATGATCAAATTTTGGTTATGACAACTAATGATAATTTTGAAACCATCAATATCCATAGGAGGCCATATAGAATTAAAATAAATAATAATACCAAAAATTAGGAAGTAGATTAGAAATAATTATTGGAGGTCTGAGAGGAGAATCTGATGTAGAAATTATTATGATTCGTCTATCTTAGAAGGTAAATGGAATAGATGTATTAGGTGACTTACCACAGTTTTGTGATTCAAAATTCTGTGTATGCATACAGGTGCCCAATGTTGCCAAACACAATGAAAGTGTGAAAAAGGAACAGAATGAAACTGTTAAAAAATATATATGAGTCAAATGTGATGGCAATAGCATTCATCCCATTAAACACTTACAAACTATAGTTCAGGTCCTGGAACAGGACATTTTTCCCAGATTTCATAATCAAGCAATAACAACGTAATTTTACCAATGGAAGTTTCTTGCTTGAAGTGAAAATGCACATGTGTTCACCTGCCATTGTTTCTGGAGAATGGGGATTTTCCTGGAGTAATCTTTTTATTTATTTTAGAAACATCTACGGGAATACAAAAGTATAATTAATAACAGAGATACCAATTAGTATTAGTCATGGCTTACAGGGGAGCAGTTTTGAAGCTATAACTGTGTTACCTATATCCTTAACATTAACAACAAACACAAAATTAAATTGATGCCCGGCCACTGTATCTACATCTTCACCCATTTGGCGAATATTTATGGAGTAATGCTGGATCGCAAACCCAGAGTCAACCTTCAGGGAGCATATAGTCTAGTAATGGTGATGAGCAAATTGACCATCATAATGCTGTATGCTGATAACATGATCAAGTGAGCATGCCTCTGGGTCAGGGAGCTTATTGTGTATGCTTAAAATGTTGATGATCAGACTGGAAAGGCACAGCTTGGTCAGGGGACTCCTGGAGGACTGTGTGCTGGGAGATGATGGGATGGAGCAGATCATAGCCAGGTCACCGGGGAGCAGCTCATGCTTTGGGGGGAAGTCTGTCCCACTGTGCTGACAGGCAGGAGCTACCAGCCAGCAATACCATGTGCTGTGACTATTATTTGCCCTGTGCACCATCTCATTGAAGAATAGGGCTTTTAACTGCCTTTCCATTGGTGTGTTTCCACACAAAGCTGCCATGAGAGCACACACACTGACCCCACCATGGAACACATGTGCCATATCTCTTCCTCTGCAGAAAATGGATGGATTTCTGAAATGAAGGAGCAATGTGGACTCGTACATTCCCATTGCCACTAACTTTAGGCTTCAGAAATCCCTGCTTCAACTCACAGCACAGACGTGTACATCTTTGTCCTAAATGGGACGTTGCTTCCTATTTTTTCTTTTGTTCTTTTTTCTTTTTTTTTTTTTTTTTTTTTTTTTTTTTGGTGATTCGGGGGGTGCTTTGTTTCTTTATTTCCAGAGTAAGACTAACTGACAGGATTTGTAAGTTCCGACTCAAGGTGTCTTTTGATTATAAGTACAGTGTTTGAGTCCATGAATGGAGCACAGATGAAGAACCAGCCCTGGGATTGAGTGACATTTAATAAAAAGTACTATTTGTCTAACGTGACTGCGATGTTTTCTGAATCATAAAAATACTGAGCATTGTGATGGCTGCCAAGCTATATTATCTATGGCTTGATTTTAAGTGACATCTGTGGGATTTTTATGTAAGTCGATGTTTTCTTTTTCTCACTCATACAACAAAAAGTAAAAGGATTCAGATATTTTTACATCATGGAGTATTCGGGGATTGAAATATTAAATGACTTTAGGGGAAATGTGGCTTTTATGCTGGAGAGCATGACATATTAGAAACCTCTCTATCACCGCACACAGCCCCCTGGCATGAAAAAACTAATACGGCAGACACAATACCTATTTCCACGCCAAGCATAATGCTGTAGGTGAAGCTATAATGCAGAAGGGTAGTCAGTGGACAGAAAATAAATAGGGGCATATGGAAAGATGTTTGTTTTAATATTTGGATTTTCTTTGCAGGGATATGCACCTTTCGATTAATCTTGACTATGTTTTGGCCAGTCTGTCACCTGAAGTGTGTGACTAATCCAGACTCTGACCCAACAGATAGATAAAGATTAACCTGCTCACAAACACTCATTTCATGGGTGACAGGTTCTCTGGATCACCGTTCTGACCTACTTTCCAATGCTCTAAACATATTGTACAATTCAAGAGCTCCCTTTCAGATTACATTTTCTTTTTCTTTTTTTCTTTTTCTCTGATTTTCCAGGACATTTGTAATTCCTTTCTTAAAACTGTAGTTTTTGCTTCTTGGTATTCACCAAAGAAGTTGAAAGCTTATATCCACATAAAAACCTGCACATGAATGTTTCTAGCAGCTTTATTCATAATGGCCAACATTTGGAAGCAACCAAGTAGCCCTTCAGTAGGTGGCGGATAAATAAACTGTGATCCATCCAGACAACGGAGTACTATTCAGCACTAAAAAGAAATGAGTACAAGTCATGAAAAGACATAGAAAAACATAAATGCTTATTTGAGTCATGAAAAGACATAGAAAAACATAAATGCTTATTACTAAGTGAAATGAACCAATCTCAATGGCTACACACTCTATGATTCCAACTCAATGACATTCTAGAAAAGACAAAACTATGTAGACAATAAAATATTAGTAGTTTCCAGGGACTAGGTGGAGAAGGGTAAATAGATGGAGTCCAGAGGATTTTTAGGCCAGTGAAAATACCCAGTATGGTACAATAAGGGTAGCGATGTGTCATTATGCATTTGTCCAAACCCACAGAATACACAACACCAAAGGTGAGCCCTATTGTCAGTTATCAACCTGGGGTGTGATGACGTGTCCATGTAGTTTCACCAGTCAATTGTAACAAATATATCACTCTTGGTGGGAATGTGGATAGTTGGGGAGGCCGTGCATGTGTAGAGTCAGGGGATATATGGGAAATCTCTGTACCTTTTCCTCAATTTTGCTGTCTACCTAAAGCTGCTCTGGAGAAATTGTCTAACTTTTGATGTGATGTTGACACTGGCCTTATTTTAGGATTGAGAATGTAATGCAATGCCAGTGAAAACTGTCTATCAGGGTTTCATACTCAGTGTTGTTGGTGAGTCATTGCTGCTCTGCATTGTCCACTGCCCCCAAAACCCTCCAAACCTACATTACCACCCAGGGTTCAAACCACCAGTCTAATAAGAAGAATATCTGGAGCATAAAAAGTAAAGGTTGAGGCCTACTAGACCGTTCCTGCACATATTGGGTAGTGAAATGTAGAGAAGTGGATAACAAAAGAGAGAAATCGATCACAGTAGGTGTTCATTCATCAGGAGGGTGGGGAGCTATTTATGAGTGTGAAGGTATTCCCGGTGAGCAAAATGTGGGCGTGACTAGTGCTCAGGTACGTGTCACAACTGTCCAGTTTAATCCTTGGCAAATGACTATCTCTCACTCATGACACTGATTTGCAGTTCTAGCTGCATCCTGCTCATCCCCTTCCTATGCGCAGCCAGCTTTGTACACCCAGTGTCTATTCTCCTAACTTCCCCCAGCTAGTCTTCTGTTTCCATAATGTTGTAGATAAGGAAACAAATATTCAACTGGATTCAAAAGACTGGTGGCCTCCCATCCAAGTATGACGTCAAGCTTTGAGCTCAATCTTTGTGACACAACGGAAGCCGGCTACGGCCCAGATGGAGGAGGCTGCAGGGGAGAGGTAAAAGTATTGCTCTCATCAGTGTTCATTCACTAATTTCCTATTAGGGATTATGTAAAAATGTGGACCTAAAATTAGAGGTTAAGAGTTTTTCATTAATAAAAAGTAAACAAGGAAAAAGAAAAAGAGATCTGCAACTAGATAATGGGGAAATTAACTGTCCCACACTTTGTTTAATACACACATACGGGTTTTCAAACAGACTTAATAGATTTTACTTTCACATTTGATAAATTATCAGGGTAGCACCTCCTTCAATATCCTGTCCTAGGAGCTTAAATTGATAAGATGATCCACCTTAATATTATTTTTGTACAATACAAGAGCATTTAAGTGAGACACCATTTATTGCTAAATGGCAACAAATAATCCTTTCCATGTGGTCAATGTAATTTAAACAAGGGTAAATACACTTTACAGAATAATCTAGAAAAGCAATGTCAACAATTTCACTCACACTACCAGAAATTCTGTGAAGCTGCCTATAGTGGGAGCTCACAGACACGATGACATCATAAACTCATAAAAGACTTGCTGTTTTTGCAACCGATTTATGTTATAACCAATAATTAAAAGATTAGGAAATCTCACCTATTGTTCCTGATGTGAGATGCCTCACCAGCCCCACCCTGAGGATTTAGGCTTTGTAAGACACTGAGTCATCTACAGGATCCAGGATCTTCTCTTTGAACTTTAAGGTATTGAAGGATTTGCCAATGAGTTAATTGGACTTATTTTAAATTTGAACTACATCTTAGAGCCCCCGATGACATCTTTTGCCCAGTCTACTCAGTGGACACCTGGAGCAGGTGCGAAGTGCCCTGTGATGAGGTGAGACACAGATTTTTAGGAACAATCTTTGCAAAGGCCTTTGGAATCACAGTGATAATTTTTCAATGCTACCAAGTTTGCTTCTGAAAGAGCATGAAACCAAAAATGTAAGAAATTAGGAGATACCAAAAGCTATTGCATGGGAATAAGATTAGATCTATATTTTTGGCAAACGGTGTCATCATTAGGTGGCTGGATTTTTTTCTTTATTTTCTCTGCACTCTGTGGTCTGTACTACTTACCTTCTTGCCTCTATTACAATTCCTTATAGATCTTAAATCAACCACCTTGTTAACCTCTCAAACCAAGACAATCTCATTTGGTCCATTCATTTTGGCTCATATTTTTTGTTGTAGGAATTACCTTTCATAAAATCTTAGTACTCCATGAGCTCTCCACTATTCTGAGATTATTTTTTACTCCAACACAAATTTAGGCTTCAAAAGCAACTTTATTTCCATTTAGATTGCTCCCATCTCAGCCGAAGACATGTAACACTTCAGGTAACACTTCAGGTACGTCAGACCACCTAGCAAGAGCAGGCATTTTCTTTTATATAAATTTAGTTCATTTTAGTTCAGTTTTTGCATTTTTATTTATTTGTTTTTTTATAAATTTATTTTTTATTGGTGTTCGATTTGCCAACATACAGCATAACACCCAGTGCTCATCCCGTCAAGTGCCCCCCTCAGTACCCATCACCCACTCACCCCCACCCCCAGCCCACCTCCCCTTCCACCACCCCAAGTTCGTTTCCCAGTTAGGAGTCTCTCAAGTTCTGTCTCCCTTTCTGATATTTCCCGCTCATTTTTTTCTCCTTTCCCCTTTATTCCCTTTCACTATTTTTTATATTCCCCAAATGAAGTTTTTGCATTTTTAAAAACACATTGCCTTGAGAATATATGAACAAAACTATACTTAATGCAACTCTCTCCATCATCACGTACATTGTAACTTACATACATAGCACCGGATCCTGTTGAAGGCTGTTTGAATTGTTGGAAAGAAAGACCAAGACCACTTCAACAAACAATTTGAAGACTACAAAAATCCAAAGAACATATTCTAGTGTATAACTATGCAAAACCCTGTTTACCTGTTCTGCTAATGGGCATTCAGATTCAGTTCATTTCCTCTCCTCCTTAGCAACCCCCCCCACACACACACACCATTTTAACATGACTGCATCTCTATAGACCATGAAAAATTAATCTTCACTGAATTGCTTCTTCTTCTCCTGCACTTTCTGTTCCTCTTTTTGGGTCTTTTACTTGGAGTTTTGTTAGACAATTTTAAATCGTTTGATTACTAACTCTTTATAGATTATACACGCTGTCAATCTATCTATTCTTCCCATCTGTGGCTCGTTATTTTTACTGTGGAACATTTGGTCAAATATTTAACATATTCCATATTTTATTGATTGATGGATTGCCTTCATGATTCATGACTTGTTGTAAGTTATTCTTTTCTTCCTTATGGACACAAAGAGACTTTTCTGTATTTTCTTCTACATCTTTTAAGTTTTGCTTTTCATATTTAGTCCACATTAGATAAAATTTATTTTTTTCTGTAGTGTTTTCTACATGGCTATATGATTTCCAGTAACATGCATCAAATGAAAAGCAAGACTTTTTTCCTTTTTTCAGTCTATGAAAGGATCTACCATTCCTTAGAAATAAGGATCTCCTTAATAACCTGATGTTAATTCAATTAAGTTTGATTTTGATTTAAGTAATTGGTCCAATACTTATGAGAAGGCTGTAAAAGTCCTCACTGGGCAAGGAGCACAGGACCAGTACTTTGAGCCGTAGCATTGGGACTGATATGTTCGTCCCCTCACTAGGGGACTGCACATTCTCCACCGTCCGCATGCTGACTAGGAACACTCAGAATAAAGTTGTTCTCGGTGCACATAAAAGTTACAGAGAAAACCAGCACTTCGTAGCCTTCACTTTCTGAGAGTGGCATTTTACGCAGAGGCTAGAAAGTTGATAGTCTTTATTGTTTACCATTTTTTCCATGAATTAGATTGCCAAGGCCCCTCACAGGTACTTATGAAGAGAAAGAGTAAACTGAACTGATTTAATTTCAGACTGTTAGTTCTTGACAGCCTGAAAGATGATATCAGTCGAGCTTTCCAAGTTAGAGGACAGAGAACTAAAATGATTAAACACTATTCTAAGTAAATGCGGCAAGACACGTGTCTAAAGAAGCCTAGAATATCTCAAGATGGAAATCCCTAAGGCACGAAATATAACCCACTTACACGCATATAAAATGAGAGCTTATAGACCATGAGATATGCCGAGACTTTGACATTCCTGAACTGGTTAAGACTCTGCAACAAATACGTTAGAATGTGAGTCTGTAATGAACTCATGCTGGGTCTCTGTGATCCAGATACGCTAAAGAGGAGAGACCCCTTCTGTTTCTGTCACACAGCCACGGTCATACAATATTTAATCCCTTTTGCAAAGTGCTTCAGTCTGGAGTGTTTTGCCATGAACTTTATCTGTTCATTACCAAAATTCAGAAAAACACGAAAATTATAAGTGGATATTTCAGAACGACCTGCATTTTTTTAAAAACTACACGCGTAGGAATGAATATGGTCTATACCTATAATTTTTTATATATTATTCTATTTATGGTAGACATATAATAAGACACTTTGTATATATGCACAAACACACAAAAAGCTATATAAGCAAATAAGACAAAATATCATCGGAATATTTGTTCCTCGACAGCGGGAATTGGAGTGGTTCATTTTGGTTTTGTTTTCTATTGTCATATTGGTGATTTTCCAAATTTTGGAAAATTTTGGTCAATAAATTTGTGTTACTTTTACAAGGATAAAAAGTCACTTGCTTGGAGGATGGAAGGTAAGAGAGCAGACAAGAAATCATTTGTAAGTTCTGAATGTACCAACTGTCAAATGGTTTCCTGGGCTCCAGGCTAGAAGCAGAGCTGCACAAACCAGGGAAGTGTGGACAGCTCTGCCCCCTACCGTCCACCTTCAGCAAGTCTGGTCATCCTCAACCTGCTGTTGGCAAGCATCTCTTGGGGACATTGCTGTTTGTGAAACTACAAACCCCAGAGCTTACTCCTCAGAAAGCCTGCGAATGGGGCCCTCACACATACACCCTGGGAATGTGGTCGTAGAAGGAGGGACTATCTTGACCACGGTTAATGAAATAAACCAGAAAAACGTGGACTTCACATGCAGGAACACAAACAGAAAGGAAATCTGATCTCTTTCCATTTTTTAAAATATATTAGGATTTTTTTTCAAGTATGTATTATAATAGCATATATTTTAATATATTAGTGCTTAATATATATTTTTATATTAATATGCTAATGCATTTAATATATTAGTAATATTACATATACACTTTCATAGTAAATATGTACTTTATTCACTTTTATATGGTCTGTATACTTTGGGGGTTTTTTCTTCTTCTTTTTCTAAATTTTAATTCCAGTGTAGTTAACGTACGGTATTATATTAGTCTAAGGTGTACAATATAGTGATTCAACACTTCCATATACTACTCAGAGTTCATTGAGATAAGTGCACTCTTGATCCCCTGCACTTATGTCACTCATCCTCCCTCGTCCCTCCCCTCTAGTAACCAGCAGTGTGTTCTCTAGAGTTAAGAGTCTGTTTTTCTGATTGTCTTTTTTTTCCTTTGCCCATTTGTTTTGTTCCTTACATTCCACATATAAGTGAAATGTGGCATTTGTCTTTCTCTGACTTATTTCATTTAGCGTTATACTCTCTAGCTCCACCTATGTTGTTACAAATGGCAAGATTTCATTCTTTTTATGGCTGAATAATAAATATTTCATATTATATATACCGCATCTTTATCCATTCATCAGCCAACGGACACTTGGGCTCTCCATAATTTCACTATTGTAAATAATGCTGCAATAAACACAGGGATGCACGTATCCCTTTGGATTAGTGTTTTTGTGCTCTTTGCATAAAGGACGCTGGATCATAGGGTATCTCTATTTTTAACTTTTTGAGGAACCTCCGTACTGTTTTCTAGAGTGACCGCACCAGTTCACATTCCCACCAACAGTGCATGAGGGTTCCCCTTTCTCCACATCCTCACCAACATCTGTTGTTGCTTGTGTTGCTGATTTTATTCATTCTGACAGGTGTGAGGTGTTATTTCATTGTGGTTTTGATTTGTATTTCCCTGATGATCAGTGATGTTGAGCATCTTTTCATGTGTCTGTTGGCCTTCTGGATGTCTTCTCTGGAGAAATGTCTGTTCATGTCTTCTGCCCATTTTTAATTAGATGTTGAGTTATTTTGGGAGTGTTGAGTTGTAGAAGTTATTTATAGATTTTGGATACTATCCCTTTATCAGATATGTCAGTTGCAAATATCTTCCCCCATTCTGTAGGTTGCCTTTTGGTTTTGTTGATTGTTTCCTTCATTGTGCAGAAGCTTTTTATTTTGATGTAGTCCCAACAGCATTTTTGCTTGTTTCCCTTGCCTCAGGAGACATATCTAGAAAGATGTTGTTATAGCCCTTGTCAAAGAATTACTGTCTATACTCTCTTCTAGGATTTTTGTGGTTTCAGGTCTCACATTTAGGTCCCTAATTCATTTTGACTGTATTTTTGGATATGGTATAAATACATGATCCAGTTTCATTCTTCTGCATTTGGCTGTCCAGTTTTCTTAACACTATCTGTTGAAAAGACCATCCTTTTCCCATTGCATATTCTTTCCTCCATTGTTGAAGATTAATTGGTCATATATTTGTGGCTCTATTTCTGGCCTTTTTAGACTGTTCTGTTGACCTACATGCCTGTTTTGTGCCATTTTGATTATCACAGCTTTACAATATGCCTTGAAGTCTGGAATTGTGATGCCTCCAGCTCTGTTTTTTTTTTTCCCCCCAAGATTACTTTGGCTATTCAGGGTCTTTTGTGATTCCATATAAATTCTGGGATTGTTTGTTCCAGTTCTCTGAAAAATGCTGTTGGTATTTTGATAGGCATTGCATTTAAATGTATAGATTGCTTTGGATAGGATGGACATTTTAACAATAGTTGCTCTTCTGTCCATGAGCATGAAATGTCTTTCCATTTCTTTGTGCCATTCAAATTCTTTCATCAGTGTTTTATAGTTTTCAAAGTACTTTCTGTATTTTAATACATTTTTATATACTCTATATGCGTTGTTCATATATTTTTATTTATACTTTTTAATGTATGTATACATTTGTGTATATATTTATGTGTGTAGTTTTTATATGTACAGCATATAGTACTGCGTATATATATGATAGGACATATATAGAGTATACACACATACATACTTTTGCAAATTATTTTGCACTTGTCGGATTTGGGTTTTTTTATATATATATAAAGAGCCTAAACTGTGACAACCATCTGCATTTTAACTCTACAGCTGGCAAAAGCCTTTTCTCATTTTGAAGTTATCTGAAGTTCCAATTTGTTTTAGAAGTTGACACATCCAAGGGAGGTTTTTTGTTGTTGTTTGTTATTTTTTGTGAAATTCAGCATTTCCTTGGAGCTAGGTTTGATATGATGAAGTCTTCAGATCTACAAGCAATTTATTTACAGTCAGCAAAAGACATTGAAGGCAAATTCCTTTCTTAAACATGCTCTCAACCATTGAATTCAGAAACATGTGCTGGTTTGGAGGAAAAACATAGGCAATGTGATAAATACAGTCCTGCCTTAGCCATAACCAAGTTAAAATAGCCACATCTATAGTTGTACTTACAGAACCAAAGACACTGGAAAGAAACCAAGGGGGAAATATGTTTGAAAGCAAACCTTTTTACTCTACATCCTGATGGCGACTCCCGGTCCCTGGGGCACAGCTAGGTCAAGTATTAATACTTCAGTGGCTATTGCATTATTTTCTGTGATTTCATCTGTTAAGTATTGAAATTTAGTTCAGGCTTTTTGATACCATAGTGTCAAAAACCTGGGATAATTCCTTTAAAAATGAATCCAGACATGTAACATATAACTCGGAAATATACTGGCTTAGGGTTTGTGATACTTATAAGCAGGAATTTGTCATTTCCAAAGATAAATATTAGTTCTTTTTCATGTAACACTCTCCTGGCACTGAATCTGTCCATCCCCCCACAGTGTGTAAGGTACTGTGGGAAGCCCCCTCAGTCTCCTGTAGGATGGACCAGCAAGTCCTATTTGCTATGGCTGATGCTCAATCACTCGTGGGGCAGTGTGAGGATTAAATGAGATAATTATGTGAAAGGCCGTGAAATGAACAAATCCCTATATAAACATCCGGTGCTAATAATGTCTCACTGCTGTTAAAAAGGAGGAATTAAGAAAGATATGTAGATTTCAGCATCCTTTTCTCCCCTGGCCAATTAAATTTTGCAGAATCATCTGAAAATGTTGAGATTGTGTACATATTAACTGAGAAAGCTTCGCAAGCTTTGCACTTGATTCTCCCTCTATGCAGTGTACTTTACAGAAAACCTGATTGAAAATGAAAATGTCCTTTCTTTTTTTTTAAAGATTTTTATTTATTTATTCATGAGATACACAAAGAGAGAAAGAGAGAGAGAGAGGCAGAGACACAGAGAGAGGGAGAAGCAGGCTCCATGCAGGGAGCCCAACGTGGGACTCAATCCCAGGTCTCCAGGATCACACCCTGGGCTGAAGACGGCGCTAAACTGCTGAGCCACCTGGGCTGCCCAAAAATGTTCTTTTTTAATGCATCTTTTTCTATGTATTAACCCATGGTCTGCCAACTTTTCTCTCACATCCTTGGGGAGGAATAAGTTTTAAGGGACAAAAAAAAAAAAAAAAGTGGTTTTGCTTCTGAAAAAAAGCCTAGAACATTTACTTTCACTTGGACAGTAACTTTGAGTTTTGTACTGTATAGGCCATAGTCAGACAGTCTTTGTTTTCACACTAAACAGGTAATAGAACACCAGATTAATTTAGGAAGTAGACAGCACTCTCAAAGGGTTTTGCCGAAGAGAGCTCCGTGGGGAACTTGTCTTCTAAAGGGGCCCATTTATACCCTTTTCAGTGGGTTGCTGGCCACCAGCTGCCCCTGAGGAGGAGAGCATGGCATACATAACCTGGCAGGCCAGGAGCTGTGGGCTCCAATGATTCCTTACAGAAGATGACAGTGGCCTGCACAGCCATCACTCACAGCAGCAGGGGTGCAGTGTGCTGGCTGTGAAGGGATCTGAATGCCCTCTCCTATGGGTGGTGACGGGAGTGGAGACCAGCAGCTGCAGGAAGCCACTGCCACCCTAGGCCACCATGTGTCTATTACCAGTACATTCCAGAGCCACAGGACGGCCTCTCAGCAGGAGCTGTGTCTCTAAAACTTGGTGCTGTAGGGCATCAGGAGGTAACAAATCCCCCAATATCTCCCACTTCCCACTTTCCCATCACCTGCCCCTGCCTCTACAGGAGCTTAAGAGGGCACAGGCTCCTGGGCAACACAGTAGACAGAGATCATTGTCTCTGACCACAAATCTTTAGGAAAGTGTGGAGGATGAAATAGAGGTGCCAGAGGATAGTGACACAAAGTGTCCATGACATGCGTTATGAAGCTGTAAGAGCAGTCAGGAGTAAATGGAGCCTATGTGCCTGGCATCTTGCAGAGTCCTCCATGGATCCCATTCTCTTTACTCTCCCCACTCCCTGACCTCCAGCTCCTCATCCTTCTCCTCTTCACACTTTCCCTTCCCTCTCTCCCACTTCCTCCACCCCCTCTGACCCTGGGTGACCCCTGAGAAAGAGTGTACACCTGGCTGGGCTGAAACTATTAACAGAAAGGAAAGAGGGGAGGTGGGGGGTGCGGGTTCAGCAAGGTGATTAATGCAGGCAGGACCAGGAGCTGAACTGTGGCACCACACACAAAGGAAGCTAAAGGACTCCACGTACAAGAGTCATATTATGGCAACTAAACCACTTTACATGATGAAAAACACACAGATTTTGTTTCTGCTACTCTTGAGGGAACACGGAGTTTTGCAAAAGAAGTAGCCAAGAGAGCATTTATGCAATATCTCCTTTGCAGGGAATTAACCAAAGGTGTATGCCAGCCAGCTAGACGTAGAAAGCTACTTTTACCCTGTGTCTGGCGGCGCTTACAAAACTCACTTTGACTTAAATATGAGCCGATAACCCCAACAGGACTCTCTCCTGCTCTTTGGCCAGCGCGTGGGCAGGCAGGCCCTGCAGAGGATGGAGTGAACGGTGCCCAGTGCCGGTCTTTGCTGCCCTGGCTCGTTCCAGGCTGTATTTTTCCTTTTCTGTCCTCTAACTTCTCAGAAAGAGCTGGCCTTTGGTGTGCATGTGGGAGAACTGTAAGTGTGGCATGTCAAGGCGACAGGACAGCTCAGCTCCTGGGGGGCATGGCCTGGGCTTCTGTCCTATGCGTCCCATCCTGGGGCCCGTCTCCCAGGAGCCCTGTCAGCCACAAAGGACGCCGATGGCATTAACAGCCAACAAGATTATATGTCCCATGTTTTCTCGTCTTTTAACTCTGAGCTTGTGACTCACAGACTCGGAATGAGCCAACCTACAAACGTGCCTCCCCTAATGCTGTCTTCAGTGCTCCTTCCTCCAGGCCAGGCTCTGCTCCCATCTGCGGCCCGTGTGCAGCTAGACAGTCCATCCCTCGCATCTGTCTCTGGCCGACACGGAGATTATCTCTCACGTTCACGTTGTCTGCCAGTGCACTTTTGTGCCTTTGAAGCCTCGTCTGACATTTGAGTTCCTTTCTCTTCAGCTCAGTTTCCATGTCTCCCCAAGAACCCAAGTGTGGACGCATTTGTGCCTTCACAGAGAAACGCTCATGAGTATGGTTTTCTGCAGCTACTGAATCTTAGAAGAGTGTGTTATGCAGAAAAAAAAAAAAAATATATATATATATATAAATATATATATATATATAGTTTTCCAATACTGAAGGGCTAACTTACGGCAAGTCTGTAATTGTATTTTCATGGCGATATTCCTTAATTTGTCACACGTGAGTTTTATTAACCAAAACCTTTGGAGGGATGGCCTAAGAAGCCAGTCTGAAGGGACTACACATGTATGATCCAACTCCATGACATTCTGGAAAAGCCAAAACTAGAGAGACACACAAAGGAAGCTAAAACATAAGTGGTTTCCAGGGTTTGGAGGAGGGACAGATGAAGACAGAGCACAGAGGATTTTTTACGGCAGTGAAACCACCCCGTGTGATACCTTGATGGTAGATACGGGTCATCAAACATCTTGTCCAAACCCATAGAATGTACCACACCAAAAGCGACCCTAGGGTAACCATGGGCTCTGTCTGATGATGACGTGTCAGCATAGGTTCATCCTTGGTAACAAATATTCCATCATGTTGGGTGGGGGGCGCTGTTGATAGAGGGGGAGGCTATGTTGAGGGGCTGGGGACAGAAGGCATATGGGAAATCTCTGTACCTTCTCCTCAATTTTGCTGTGACTCTAAAACCACTCTAAAAAAGTAATAAAATAGTTTTTTAAAGAAGTTTAACTTGAAGCAGTCTTTTTCAGGAAAAGCTTGAAAGAATTCATTCAGCAACATGTAAAACACCTTTCTGTTTAAGAGTGGCACAAATTTAAAAAAATAAAAAATAAATAAAAGAAAGAATGGCACAAATTAACATGTTTACTACAATTATATTAAAACCACCCCCACACACACGCAGTTTAATTTAATTTTATTTTTATTTCTTCCTCCACCACGTTTATGAGCTCTGCCCGAGTTTCCTGGATTTTCATGTTCCCTGTAAACACAAGCATCCAGAGCAGCTTAAGGAAGCTAACCCATGACTCTACAAAGGCCTCGATTTTCTAGAGAAAGGGCAAGTTCTTCATCACATTTTGTTCTCGTCTGTGTTTTGTTTCAGTCCAAATCAAAATCACCCAGGAGTGGCAGGGGCAAAGTCACCGTGCTAAGTCAACGCTCCCTAGGCATTGCACCCACTGGCTGTTTGCAGGTCACAGTGTGAGTCATGGGAACACATCTTTAGGGCTTCCCCACCTCTGACTCGAGGCCGGTTGGGTTTCAGGCACTGTTCCCTGGGTGGTGTTGGCTGAGCCAGTCACAGAGCTCTCAGACACACGCTGGGTCCCTTCACTTCCCACTCAGAGATTCCGGTGGCGCAGCCAAGTAAATCTAGGTGGCACAGAGAAAGCACTGATTATAGAAGCTGCTGGAAGTCCAGCGTAAATAGGGCTCCAGGCTTTCCCAGATGTCCCCATCCATCCGCCTACCTGTCACTTGGGGACACCATCACCAACCCAGGTCAGGTTTCATGGGGCATTTGCAGTGTCCTTGTTGATGTTTGAATGCCCCTGCTAAGGAATCGGGTTGAGGAACAGACCTATTTTTATTCATAATGACTTCTCCAGGTGTCCTGGTATTTTCTACAAACAGAGATCAGTGTTAATGGATTTTAATCTGCGAACGAGCCAGATTTAAAACGTCTGTTTAAAAAGTAACGGGACGCTTATGAAGTCTTTGCCCCAGTGTAACCTGATAGAGACTAATGGTCCTTCAAACCACTCAAAGAAGGATGGCATCACCAGTAACGCAGAGGGAACGTTTCATTCAACACAGTGACACTACGTATTGGCAGGATTTTTGTAAGCCGGTAGGAGAAATGTTCTCACTAAGCACTTCAATTAACAGACACTTTTCTTAGCTTGAGTTCTCCCTTCGGTGTGTTTTGGCAGTAACTTCAGAATGGGTATTAGGAGGCGGCTCCTGCCTCCCTCAATGCTTTATCAGGGTATCTTGCCTATGACCCCTAAGTGCTTTGTTCCTTGGCTTTCCTAGTACAGAAAATGAGAACAAAAGAGTCTTAACTGAAAGGGTTGTTGCGGGGATGAAATGAGGTGATGTGAACAGTATGTCAAAAATTGCCCAAATATGTCAAATCCTGTTATGATTCAGCCTGGAAAGTCTTTGGGTGAGATTTCATGACTACCACGTAAATGAGCAGGCATTAAAGACTCACTGGTTTCACTGAATCAGTATATTTTAAACAGACAATTATATAATGAATGCCGTTGTGGGTTTGGTTACAAAATCAAGGTTGCTCGAAATGCAGGAAGTGAGCTTGTACTGCTCCTGTGAAAATAGTCCCTGTGTCTAGTCCATTCCTAGCCTTAAGTGCTCCTGTTAAATAGATATGTAAAAATATAAAATATATATATTTATAGCATGTGTGTGTGTCATGAGGTCTGTTCTCTGTCTCGTGGCTATGCCTTTTTTTCTCATACATTTTTAAAAATGAGATTAAAATATACCATGAAATTCACATTTTTAAAGTGTACGCTTCTGTGGTTCTCAGTATACCGATTCACAAAGTTGTACATTCATCACTACTGTGTAGATCCCAAATGTTTTCACATAAGAGAACAGAAATCCCATAACCCACTAGCAGCAATGCCCCTTTCTACCCCCTGCCCCCAGCCCCTTGGAAACATCCATCTCTCCAGATTTGCCTTTTTTTTAAAGATTTTTATTTATTTATTCATGAGAGACACACACACACACACAGAGAGAGAGAGAGAGAGAGAGAGGATTTGCCTTTTCTAGACATTCAACAATATTTGTCAATTTCCTAATTCTTCTTCTGTTGCTGGTTTTTAATAACATTCCACTGTGATCTGAGTTGATAGCTCATGATTCCAGTACTTTTAACTTTAAAAAAGGTCTCATTTTACAACGTATCCTGTGATCTATTCTGGAGAATGTTCCATCTGCTCTTTAGAAAAATGTGTGTTCTAGGGGCGCCTGGGTGGCTCACGTCATGATCTCAGGGTCCTGGGATTGAGCCCCACATTGGGCTCCCTGCTCAGCAGGGAGTCTGCTTCTCCTTCTCCCTCTGCCTGTTGCTCCCCCTGCTTGTGCTCTTTCTCTCTTTCTATGTCTCGAATAAATAAGTAGAACCTTTAAATTAAAAAAAGAAAAATGTGTATTCTGCTGGTGTTGAACAGAGTCCTATGAATACTCATTGATCCCACCCAAATCCAGTATGAGCTCACCGTAACTTAGGTAGTTCTATCTGAAAAAACTCCGTTTTCCAATAAGCTCACATTCTGAAGTTCTCGATGGGCATGGATTTGGGGTAGAGGGGCATCATCCAATGGTGCACAAGCACTTTTGTGAATGCCACCTATGCCTTCTAAGCACAATACCTGGGCTTCCTCGGGAATGGGGTCTAGCGACTGCTTTTATTCCTTTGTATTGGTCAGACCTACCTATTCCTTTGCACATATAGTGGCTTTTGTTGAAAAATGGGGAATTTTAAATAATGCAATGTCAACACTGGAAATCAGATCCACATACACATGAAGTGTTTGTGGTTCCTTGTTAATGAATTTTTAGAACCAGTTCTGTAGAGTCTGTATCTTTTGTCTGTTTTTTAGTTGGCTTAGTGATCAGCAAATGATTCAAGAGAAATTTCCTTAAATGCCTGGACGCAGTACATCTCTAAGTCTCCACTGAGCCCATCAGCTCTATGCTGGTGTTCAAGACTCCGCCTCAGCATCACTTTGTCCTTGAGAAGAATCTTGGGGTCAATCAAACGTGGGAGCTTACATGTCTTAGGTCTTCCCTGGGCATAGCTCTGGGCATGAGCAGGGCTCCATGCATGCACGTAGCCTTCCAGGTTCCCAGGAACAGGCCAGAGCCTTAGACACCCCTTCAAGATACCTTCTCCAGCTATCTTTTTTCACCTTGTTGGTTTGCCTACTGCTGGGCATGCTCCATCAGTAGGCAAACCAACCACCTAGAGCCACTGGCAAATGAAAATGTTGCCTGATTGATTTCAGTAAATGCCCTGCAAAACACTGTTGTTCTGAGTAATCTCTGAGTCAGGTCAGGTGAAGACAAGACTGATGAGTGGGGTCTTCTGGGAACCACAGACGGTTAAAATAATGACAGTTCTCTGGGAATTGGGCTTGTGCCATCGGAGGCTGCCAGGCTCCGGTTTTCCCCAAGATTGTGTGTTGTTTCCAAGGCTACCGCACAGCTGAGAGAGCAGAAGGGGAAATGGGAAAAGTTATATTAAAACTCCACAAGACTCACTGTTCCTACCAAGATTAAGCAGTTCGTTGTTTGTTTGTCATTTTAATAAACACTCCCTGGATTGTTGTCTTTGGTTAATTTCCTGAGCGCTGAAAAAGTCTATTTTTTTTTAATTTTTATTTATGATAGTCACAGAGAGAGAGAGAGAGAGAGAGGCGCAGAGACACAGGCAGAGGGAGAAGCAGGCTCCATGCACCGGGAGCCTGATGTGGGACTTGATCCCGGGTCTCCAGGATCACGCCCTGGGCCAAAGGCAAGCGCCAAACCGCTGCGCCACCCAGGGATCCCTGAAAAAGTCTATTCTGATCATTGTTGCCAATGTTCTCATGGCTTTCATAGAGGAGAAGATTTCCTGAAGTCCTTAGTCCATCATCCACGCCAATGCCCTGTGGCCACATCTCTTCCGGCTGATAAACAATTTCCTTATTTTGAATTTATCAGAATCATAGGAAACAAAGTGCCTGAAAATGTGAAGTCCTCAATTTGATTAAGTGGCACTTGCATTCTTTTGGAAACACACTCCATTCATCGCGTTGGAAAACCTACATTTTTGGCAGTCACTGTCATGATTCTTTTGATCACAAGCAGAGCAAGCTAGTTTGGGTTTAATTGTAAAGGCACAATTTATCCCCTGGATAAGATTTACTGGGCAGGGGCACCTGTGCAGCTCAGTGGTTGAGCATCTGCCTTTGGCTCAGGCCATGATCCCGAAGTTCTGGGATCAAATACTGCATCAGACTCCTCACTTGGAGCTTGCTTCTCCCTCTACCTATGTCTCTGCCTCTCTCTATGTCTCTCATGAATAAATAAATAAAATCTTAAAAAAAAAATATTTACTGGCACATAAGAGTGGCCTATTCTCTTCTACTTTCAGATACCACTTGCATCAAAATGACTTAGATTAGTCATTTCTCCCAGTAGATTTCTCTCTCTTTGAATTCCTAGCTAGTACATTTCACTATGAGATTTCAAACTTGTATTTTGTTAGTTTTTTTTTTTTAATATGATTGGTCTTAATAGACCACACTGTTCAAACAACCCTGTGGTTAAGACCCATTTAAAGTAGAATCAAAAGTATTATAAAATTCCACGATTGCTTTGGAAACTATAATGTCTTTAAAATTTACAAACTGTGAATATAGAGAAAAGGGTAAAAAATAAAATAAAAACCTAAAACCACTCTCATTTCTGGAGCTTCCACCACCGTATCCTAATATCGTGCCTAGCATTTTCACACATATTGTATAATTTGCAACTTCCAACAATCTTTTGAAGAAGCTAATAGAAAGAACTTGTATTTTACAAATTACAAAATGGAGATCTTAAATAAGAGGCCCACACGTACACAACTAGTGATTGATAGAACCTGGACTCAAAGGCAATCTTTGCTTCTTTTCTTTTTATTGTGCTTTGGTTTTAAAAGTAATGCTAATGAAAAAAAAAATAAAAAAATAAAAAAAATAAAATAAAAAAATAAAAAAAAAAAAAAGTAATGCTAATGATAAATATACCTCCTGATTATCTGAACTTCCATGAAGATTGAAATAGCTTGAGGGACTTCTTATAATACTCTTTCTGTATAAGAATATATAGATACTACTTTTTTTTTTTTTTGCCTTTTTAGATAACAGCCAGAGACAAAATCTTTATTCTTAATGCCACAGACTGTAACTCAATACAGAATGTAAATTATTAGGAAAACATAAATAGCAAATGAGCACACAAGTTGTCTGGAGTTTTTGGGAAAATAATAGATAGGAATTTTTTTATCAAAATATAGCTTGTTTACAATAAAAGTCTAAACTACTTATTATTTTAATGTATTGCTTTTAGCCATTTTAATTATATATTTGGATTTTCAAAAATATCGCTAAACCAGTAGTAAAAATAATGTTCCAAACCACTGAGATTTTCTTGGCATGATTCAGCATTTAAGCATATGGCACTTGTCACTCTTTTGTGAGTCATTGCTTCCAAAGAACTTTCTTTTTAATGTTATAATAGTTCCTGGTAAGGATTTTGATTTTGCAAACAATTTTATATCAATTGATGTCTCCAGAAGTTTTTCATTATTACATAAAAATCATATTTTGGTTCTCTTTACACAAAATCAAAACATGCAACAAAAACTATTATCACTTTCTCATGAACTACATAGTAATAACACACATTTGGTTGCCATTCTGGCTCATTCTTTCTTTCATCTCAGAGAGTCACTTATGAGTAGGGTAGTGATTCTAACATTGCATATGTCCCATCATTTTTAACAAGATTTGTAAACTCTATGTGATTAAGACTTGTCTCTCTAATGGACCTAGAAACGTTTTTGGTCTGGTAGAGTCAGAAAATAAGTCATCCTATCACGTTCCAAGTGCCTTCATCAAGCTGTGGCCATCTTTCCTGCTCGTTGATCAAGGAGTCTCTTATGTGAGACTTAATAACTATTTCCACGCCTTTCTATTTATTTCAGTCCAGTAAAGATTGTGAAAATCTCCTAGGTGGATGATAGTTTCCCAGCTATGAAAAGAAGTGTGCATAGTGTTTGATGTTTTAACACGCACATGAGGAAAGAACACGGTCCGCTGTCTTAAACATATACAAGATTGGGAACTTCAAATAGGTTGTCCAGTGTCGAGACTCTTAAAGGAATGCCGTTCATAATAAGAGCTCTAGAAATAGAAACATTCCCCAAACAGGACCAGAAATACTACAAGGGAACTAGACATTTGCATGGGACTCTGATTTGGGGGGAAACATACTTTTTGTGAGAAATTTAATCCTACTCTGATATTTACGCATATAGAGTCCAAAGTAATATCATCAAAGGGTTGTGGAACTCCCAAGCTGGTAAATTAAGAGAAAATATATTTTGGCTAGATGAAATAATTGGTGGCTCAAGCCAAAGAAAATGCAAAATCACTTTTTATGTGTTCTACTTCGGCATGGCCAAGGAAGCTCCTGCCAGACCAATTTTCCCACAAATAACAGCTATAAACTTGGATAAATTTTTTAAAAACTGCCTAGAGGTAGCAGAGTGAACAAAAGCAGGAAGATTATAGTAGAGAATCAATTCAGAAGAAAGAATGGCCTAGGGTGATTTTCCTGTTTTTTTTAATGGCTTAAGCCTGAGAGTCAGGCTGGACTCAGCTCTTACAGGATAAAACATTGGTGGAAAATCCATACTTTTTCTGGCCTTCAAAACTACAGGAGAGAGTTTGAAATAATCATTACCACTAGAAAGTAAGGAAGATACCCCAAAAAGAACAGAGCCAGAGAGATGGAGCACCAAATCCTATGTAAGAAATTTGGCCAACTGACTGCATAATTTTGAACCATGC
This sequence comes from Canis lupus familiaris, assembly GCF_011100685.1. Classification (NCBI taxonomy): domain Eukaryota; kingdom Metazoa; phylum Chordata; class Mammalia; order Carnivora; family Canidae; genus Canis; species Canis lupus. The sequence continues at coordinate 29,881,869 of NC_049223.1, read as the reverse complement.
ATACATAGGGTAGACTCAGAGCATTTTGAAATGAATTTGGAGCTGCACCAAAGAGACAATGTTTATGAGTCCAAGATAATTCCTTATCTGTTGAAACTAAGAAAATCAGCATTCCATTTAGGAATACAATGGAACTCAGACTCTTTACATGTTTAGAATATTCAGGAAATAGTACAAATTCAGCAGACAGATAAGAAAAGACAACTTAACCCATTCTCCAGAGAAAAGATAATCAATGGAAACCAATTCCCAAATGAACATATCTTGGTTGGAATAAGCAGACAGGATTTTATTTTACCTATTTTAACTAAGTGGCATAAAAGAAAATATACTCTCAATAAGTAAAACTATAAGAAGTTTCATCAGAAAACTAGATATTTAAAAAGTCCCAATTGCAAGAATGAAAAACTCAGTATATGATGTAAATATGCTTCACAGCAGATTGGAGTTGACAATGGAGGGAGTCCGTAAACTTGGAAACAGATCAATAGATATTTTTCCATCTGAAGAACAAAGAAAGACGGTTGAAAACCGAAGTGAATAATATCTGAATTCCCAACATACATGTAACTAGGTCCCAGAAGCAAAGGAGAGAGAAAACAGGACATAAAAAAACTATTGAAAGAATGACTGAAAAATCCTCAATTTGATGAAAAATCTAATTTATAGAACCAAGAGTTTCAGTGAATCACAAGAGTGGGTGTGCATAAAATGAGTAAGCACATCATAGTCAAAATACTAAAAACCAAAGAAATAGTGGTTTTTTTTTAAATATTTAGTTTAAATTCAATTGTGCCAGCATATAGTATAACTCTCGGTGCTCATCCCCTCAAGTGCACTCCTTAGTGCCTGTCACCCAGTCACCCCATCCCCCCACTCTCCTCCCCTTCTGCAACCCTTTGTTCGTTTCCCAGAGTTAGAATTTCTCATGGTTTGTCTTCCTTTCTGATTTTTTCCCACTCAGTTTCCGTCCTTTCCCTTGTGGTCCCCTTCACTATTTCTTATGTTCCACATATGAGTGAAACCATATGATAATTGTCTTTCTCTGATTGACTTATTAGCTAGAGAACAATGATACATTACCCATATACAAAAAAAAAATGGTGCAAATATTTTTCTGATTTCTTGTCAGAAATTTTGGAGATCAGAAGGCAGTGGCACAACATCATAAACTGCCACACCACCATTCTACATCCAATAAACATATTCTCCAAACACGAAGGTAAAATGAAGACAATCTCAGATAAAAGGAGACAAAGACAGTGTGATGCTAGGACTTGTACCAGGCAAAATTCAAACCATCAGGAAGAAATGAAGCACCACTATGGTTGTTTACACAAAGTAGCCTAGGAAATCTACAAAACAACTACTGAAATCCCAAATTTAATTTTAAAAGATCAGAAATCAATTGTATTATTGCATACAATCAGCAAACAATGGGAACTGTAATAAAATAAAGCATGACAGATATAAAAATTGTACAAATGTCCCACAACACAGGGTGCATCGAACAACAAAGGCAACTCAACATGAACTTTAAAAAAAAATTACCACACAGGAAACAACTCAGCACAAGGAAGAAACAACAGGGAACCCCAACCCTAAACAGGGTCCCTGATGGAAACGGGGAGCTCACTACCGGACCCTCGAAGAAAGGCTACCTTGTTACAAACTGTCAGAAATTTGGCCACATTGTGCTCTGCCCCTGGGTAGGAAGTAGGACCTGTAATCAATGAACTTGAGCATTTAGCTGAGATTTCCAAGCAAAACTGGAAGATGTGACCCCTGTCCTCCTTACTCTTTGTAGTAAAATGCTACCAAAGAAAAAAAGAGAGAGAGAGAGAGAGAGAGAGAAAGAAATTGAGCAATGGACCATTAAATTAAGTGGAAAGGAACCAGCACTTGATGATTTGGAAAATTCTGTCTTTCCAGATAGCATGCTCTAGAAACAAGGCCAAGGGTGTGACTGGAAAACCACTTGTTAAAGAGACTACAAGTGTGACTCATGATCCGATCGACCTTCTCGGGCAGGTTGTCCAAGGAGGAACTGCATTGGATGCTCACATTTAAAAGTGCTGGTCTGTTTGACATCCCGGGCTGTGGCCCCAGAGGCCAGAGAGGGCAGAGCTACCCTCTTGGAGAGCCCTAAGGACAGAGCATCAAACTACAGAGGATGGTTCTCAGCAACTTGCCTGGAGGGGGTCGAGAACTTTCTCTAGACCAGTGCCCTCCTCCTCCCCAATTTACTCCTTCCATTCATCTTTTTTGGAGTGGAAGTGTCTATCCTATGCCTGTCCAACCATTGTGCTTTGGTTTTGTTTTGTTTTGTTTTGTTTTGTTTTGTTTTCAACCATTGTACTTTGGAAGCAAATAACTTGTTTTCTGGTTTCACTGTTCTATGGATGGAAAGAAATTTTGGCCCGGAATGGATCATACCAAGAGTCTCACCCATACCTGATTTAGGTAATCTGGTTAATGAGATTTGGAACTCTTTCCAGTCGGTAATATTTAAATGAGGTTTGGATTTACAGTTAATGCTGGAATGGCTTAAGACTTTGGAAGATGTTGGGATGGGGTGAATGTATTTTGCACATGAGAGAACATGAATTTTGGGGTACCAGGGAGTGGACTCTACTGGGTTGAATAGTATTCCCACCTCAAAAACATATTATGTCCATCTGGAACCTGCAAATGTGACCTCGTTTGGAAACAAGGTCTTTGCTGGTGTGATGAAGTTAATATGAGTTCACACTGGATTAGAGCAGTCGCTGATCCAAGTGTCCTTATAGGAAGGAGGAAACCTGAACATGGACACACACAAGGAATAAAGCCATGGGAAGTCATAGGCAGAGATTGGCTTATAGGACCATAAACTAAGATTACCAGCAACCACCAGAAGCCAAAGAAGGCAGGGAACCATCCTTCCTTACAACCTTGGGGGTTAGAAGGGCTCTGCCAACACCTTGATTTCAGACCTCTGGCCTCCTGAACTGTGAGAGAATAAATTTCTGTTTTAATCTACCCAGTTTGTGGTACTTTGTTATAGTCACCTCAGGAAATGAACACACTCTGGGACCAATTTATTGAATGGCCTGCATTAATGGGAATACAAACAGAGCATCATTCCATGAAATAGCTCATCCAAGAAGAAATAAAATTATTATTGCCATTGACCATAGGATCATTCTCAATGAGCTTTGAAGAGAATAGATAATTAAACAAAAAAGAATATTCAAAAAGCTTTGTGCTACAAGATCAGAACTCAAATAATATTACTACACACCAACAAAAAAATCAATTGTGATGTAATAATAATCTAATTAAACAAATATTTCACAATAGCTACCCCAAAACTCTGAAGGACCAATAAATAAGTTTTTAAAAATAATACTCCCAAGGTCTTAGCTGAAACAGCTACATCAGAATCAGGAAGCACTAGATAGCTTCAACAGCAATCATTCTTCATAGCTCTGGAGGCTGGCAAGTCCAAGATCAAAATCCCATCTGATACAGTTCCTGGTGAGGGACCTCTTCCTGGTTTGCAGAGAGATATCAACTTGTGTCCTCATGTGGTGAAGAGAGAGAGGGAGCCGCCTGTAGTCCCTTCCTTTCATCCCCTTATGAGGCCACCAGTTCCACCATGGAGGCTCCATGCCCATCTTCATCCAAACCCAATTACCTGCCAAAGGCTCCATCCCCAAGGACCATCACATTGTGAATTAAGGCTTTAAAACACACAGTCGGGGATCCCTGGGTGGCTCAGTGGTTTAGCGCCTGCCTTTGACCCAGGGTGTGATCCTGGAGACCTGGGATCAAGTCCCACGTCAGGCTTCTGCATGAGCCTGCTTCTCCCTCTGCCTGTGTCTCTGCCTCTCTCTCTCTCTCTCTCTCTCTGTGTGTCTCTGTGTCTCTAATGAATAAATAAATAAAAATCTTTTTAAAAAATAAAAAATAAAACAGATATATATATATATGAAGGGAAAAATATTTGAATATATTTTACAAATGTATACATATTTTATATATACATATATATTACTTATATATGTATATATGATATATATACACACAAAATGAAGGCAAGAAGAGAAGACAAATACATACATTGTTTTTGAAGTTCTAATCAAAAATTTTTTTTTCTAATCAAAATTCTTAAATGGCTTTCAGAGAATCACACACATGCATATAAAAATTATTCTAAAAGAGTAAAAAGAACCCAGAATTATTTGAAGAAGAAGACATCTACCCTTCATATGTCAAGAATGACCCGAAGTCTCCTTAGGACTCAGTGAAACTACCTCCCTAAGAAAAATAAATAAATAAAAACGTCGTAGAAATAAGAAAACACGTATCATCTGCAGCTTCTATAGTTTTACAGTTTATGATAGATTTGATGACCCCTGTTCGTGGAGATGATTCAAACTTCCTTCGAATCCTTGTTTAAGACCCAGTTTAAATGGATGCTGTTGCCTGTAAAGCTCTATAATCATTCCTTTGTGATTGGTGAATGAGGAAAATATCAGGCTGGGGAGAAGTTAATTAGAGTCCAAGGACCTGTTTGAATTAGTGAATCAGAAACCAATCTGGAGTCCTGTCACACCTCTGAGAAGTTCCCTGCACCCCCCCCTTCCCCAAGTGTCTGATGCTCATTTTCCTTCAGAGAAGCCAGGCAGCTGAAGTCAGCTCCTCCCTCAGAGCATGAACCACGGAATGGAGATGGCACGTTTGTCAGGTGCATAGAGCCAAGGTGGAAAAGCAGATCCAAAGACCAACAAAACTGTGTGGAGGTTCCTCAAACAGTTAAAAATATACCTGCCCTATGACCCAGCAATTGCACTGTTGGGGATTTACCCCAAAGATACAAATGCAATGAAACGCCGGGACACCTGCACCCCGATGTTTCTAGCAGCAATGGCCACTATAGCCAAACTGTGGAAGGAGCCTCGGTGTCCAACGAAAGATGAATGGATAAAGAAGATGTGGTTTATGTATACAATGGAATATTACTCAGCCATTAGAAATGACAAATACCCACCATTTGCTTCAACGTGGATGGAACTGGAGGGTATTATGCTGAGTGAAGTAAGTCAGTCGGAGAAGGACAAACATTATATGTTCTCATTCATTTGGGGAATATAAATAATAGTGAAAGGGAAAATAAGGGAAGGGAGAAGAAATGTGTGGGAAATATCAGAAAGGGAGACAGAACGTAAAGACTGCTAACTCTGGGAAACGAACTAGGGGTGGTAGAAGGGGAGGAGGGCGGGGGGTGGGAGTGAATGGGTGACGGGCACTGGGTATTATTCTGTATGTTAGTAAATTGAACACCAATAAAAAGAAAATATTAAAAAAAAAAAAAAACAAAGGCCAACAAAACAAAACAAAACAAAACAAAAAAAGGCCCTTCAAATCAAAAGCCCTCCTCAATAACAAAAAACAACCACATTTTTTGATTCTCCATTCATCTCAAGGTAATTCTAATACTGATATTGTGTCAACTTGCAAAAATAATATTTAAGAGCTTATATAGAACCCAGTTCAGGGATCCCTGGGTGGCGCAGCGGTTTAGCGCCTGCCTTTGGCCCAGGGCGCGATCCTGGAGACCCGGGATCGAATCCCACGTTGGGCTCCCGGTGCATGGAGCCTGCTTCTCCTTCTGCCTCTCTCTCTCTCTCTCTCTCTCTCTCTCTCTGTGTGACTATCATAAAAAAATAAAATAAAACCTTTAAAAAAAAAAAAAAAAAAAAGAACCCAGTTCATCCTCCAGCATCATTTCACTGTTTAGTAACGTAGAATCAGAAGTTATGGGACGTCTGGGCAGCTCAGTGGTTGGGCATCTGCCTTTGGCTCAGGGCATGAACCCAGAGTCCCAGGATCGAGTCCCACATCAGGCTCCCTACATGGAGCCTGCTTCTCCCTCTGCCTGTATCTATCTCTGCCTCTCTCTGTGTGTCTCTCAGGAATAAATACATAAAATCTTTAAAAACAATAAAAGAAATCACTTTGATGGGAGACGGATGCTCAGTGTTTACAGATGAGGAAACATGAAGGTACAAAAGAATGAAGATGCTCATTCACAGTCTCACGTTGACTCCTGGCCAAGCCCACACAGAGGCGGGAAGCTCCTAGAGCTGTGCATTTGCTTGGACAAGGAAACCAAACTGAGTTGTCATCACCATTTGCCATGATTTCCTGCCTGCCTGCCACAGATGAAGACCAGCTTTGTTTTATTTGTCTCCTCTTCCTTAAGCTTGTCTAGATCATGAGAAAGTCACGAATATGATTTTTTTATTATTTCTCATATTCTAGAATTAAAAGATAAATAGGAGAGTGAAACTATTGATTGACTATACTTTTGAATTCTGGCATTCCCATCTCCTCCCCTCAGTAAATAAAAGAGAAGAAATCAATAGAAAGTCTGAATCACGTTTAACACCCTATCCCAAAAATGAAATTCCTGGAGCTTTCTGGTTACGCTACTTGATCTCTCTGTATTTGTAAATTCTAGTAACCAGGAAACTCCAATCCTTTATTTTTCCAAGTCCCTTTTCATTGTCAAATATTATTCATAAATGTAGATACTACCCCAAACCCTATTAAGTATGAAATATTTTAATGGCTAATATCTTAGTTTATCACCTGGAATAAAATGGCTTTATCACAAACAGAATTAACATTTTGTTTATTAGCCATTTCTATGTTGCTTTGCAAAAACCTGAACAGAAAGTGTAAAGAAAGAGGCATAAAAGTGAAATGTAATGGAATTTTATATTTTAACTTATTACAAGGGAATCACATGGCTCGGGGCAGTAAAATGACTGATCTATACGTTTCACTTTAGTGCTGAATATATTTATGTGTTTATATATATGTTTAAATGTATATGTTTACATATAAACATATATAATTAACATATATTATTAAAGATTGGTAATATCTATTATTATCATCATCAGCAGATATTAAAGTTCTCACATAGGAAAAGAAATATAGGAGGAAACTCGGTAAGAATTAAGAGAGCAGGAAATTATAAATTACCCTGTAAAGGTTTGGTGGGGGGAAGCTATTTTCTTCTTCTTTTTTTTTTTAATTTTCAAATCTTTAGCTTTTTTAGTATTTTCTACTTACAGAGCCTAACAGCCAACGAACAGTTAAAACCAGGTTGCTAAAAAAAATAAATAAAACAAAAACCAAACCAAAACAAAAAAACAGGTTGCTGCTAGTATGAAATCATAAATTCTTGGGAAAACCCCGACACAAATGATCATCAGAAGCGTATTCCTTGGGGTAAAAGTTAACACCAGGGAAGACAGCGCGGCTGACAGTCATTTAGCTCCATGGAAATTACTTTGCCACATCTTTCCATGTAGAACAAGCAGCTGAGAGACTGAAGATGCCCAACACCTTGGGGAGATGGGGTGAAGGTCAGGAGGTCAGGAGGTCAGGTCAGGAGGTTGGGTCCCCGTGAAGGGGCTCTATGCCCTGGGGTGAGTCAGGGCTCTCAGCCTCGCATCCTCATCTGAAAACAGAAGACCCTCACCTCCCAGCTGCAGGAAGGACTGAGCGTGCACACCCCCAGCACTCACCCACAGGGGTCAGAACCCAGGCTCTCATTAAGTGAGAAGCTCCTCTGGTCCCCCCACCCCACTCCTACCCCTGCTGTGACTTCACAGGCCCATCCTAATTTTGCCTTGAGGGCATGCTCAAGGCTGGCAGAGGAATCAGGTACAGAGCTTTTCATTGACCTTTAGCAAAAAAAGACCATCCTTTTGAAAAAGAAGAAATAGCTTAAGCAACATTGGTTCTCTTGAATATTTTTACGGTGAGATGAAGGCATCACAAAACATCATGTGAATTTTCAGCTCATTTATGGAACTTTTTCTCCCCTAAAATATCTGAACTAAAAAAAAAAAATGTAAGAGGTGTTTTTTTTTTTCCGAGTTTGATTTTTAAAGAGATAGCTGAATAGATGTTGTTAACTATTTCTAAACTGTTTTTGTTTCATATGGTTTTCCTTTAGAAATCTCATTCCCTTGCTCCTTTGGGTTTTGCTGAAAGGCCCGTAGGTCACTTGAATTAATTTCACAAAAATATCGGGATCAGGATGTGTAGAGTCACCACATGTCACGGTTAACAAAGAGATAATTAAGTGTGTCTCTGGCGACTCGGATTTTACCTATAAGTGATACAGGTGGATGATGCAGATGCTGTGGCTTTCCAAGAGGGAATTATCTTCAGGAAAGGAGTTTCCAAGCTGGTGTTGGAACCTGCCATACTTTGCATCTCTGATCAATTCCTTAGGGATGGGCACAACAGCAAGACAATCGTGACAAGAAGAATGTGTCACAATTAAGCTTACAATTTGAATGTTATATTCGTTCATGTATTCAGAGCTTAGCACATAGTTTTATTGACTATATGCTTTGCTCTTTGCTATAGAAGGGTCCCAACTGATTCCGGCATGCACCCTTCTGTCGGGAAACACAATAAAGATAAGCATGCAAAAATAACAATATGATAAGATAGGAAATAGTGAACATTGAATAAGATGGAAGTTTTGCAGGACAGAGATGTGTGTTATATGATTTCTTTCTGTATTTCACATCCAGAATTAAAAAAAAAAAAAAAGCCAACCCAATACATTATATTTCAGAGGCAAGGGTATTAAGAATATTTTGAGTACAAAGAGAGTGAGCAAACCAAGGTAAACATATAGCTAATCCAGGCCAAAAATATCTGCCTTACCTGTTTTCTTTTAATGATGGGTTAATTATGGGAAATAAACATCAGCTTAATTGATTCCATCTCTAAATTTTTTTTAGATCTGACAAGTTGATTCCAAGTGCTTCTAATTTTACCTGGTGAAATAATATTTCCTAAGCCACCTTGGCCAGGTGTGAGGGCAGGAGAATAAAGTCTAAAATGCAATATATATTGCTCTTCTGCGTCTCTGCACCCTGCCCTGCCTTCCCTGCCTGGAAGGGCTGCATGTCACCCAATGCCTATTGGCATCTGCGACCACAGAAACTACCCCCAACAAAATCTGACACCTGACTGCCAGGTGAGCTGGAACTTGTCCCAGGGCTGGACCGTGTCCCCCACAGCCAGCACGGGGTAGGTCGCAGGGAGACAGATGCTGTAGATTAGAAGATTAGACTCATTCTGTGGCAGGTAGAAATTAGGGGATGTTTTCATTATCTTAGTTACCTGAGCCATGATTGTAATAAAGATTTCAGAAAGCTCTTAAATTATCTGTTTTCAAGGAGGAAGGATGTCGGAACAATCAGGGAGTCATGAAATAGTTTTGGACTGACGCACAAAAAGAAAATTTCAGAGTCTTAAAGCCTTTGCACCTGTGGCAAGTGAGATGGGGCCTGGGTAGGAGCCCTGCGTGGGAACAGTTCACTGGAACTACAGTCCGACAGCCACACATTTGTCTGCCTGTACCCCGTGCGAATAGAAGCAAAAGCATTTTTAAAGCCAATAGCAAACAAACTCACATCAGGAATTCCAACGGAAACTGCTTTTCTCTGATAAACACACAAAAATACCAGAGCCATCATATAAGACACAGAAGCCTTTCAAGTCCCCAAAAGTTAATGGACAGACTCATTCAACCAAGGCTCGCTTTGATATTTGTAGGAATAAATCTAAAGCATCTACTCTAATGTGCCATTAAACTTTTATTGGATCACAGTCAGGATGCATGAGGATTAAAACTCATCTTAGCTGAATAATGTATGCTAAAATGTATAGCGTCTGTGTTCAGGTTGTAATCATCACTTGGCTAATGCACTGCAATGGCCTGATGGGCATTAGCCCATTTTGAACGTAAGCGCTAATACCTTGACAACAGAAGGGGGATGATTTCATCACTCAGAAAGCGCAGGACAAGCACGTCCATGTGGGTCATCCTAGCTCTTGTTCGAGTGAGCATTAGCATAGTTCATCATGAATATATTCACTGAGCTGTTGCTCGAATGAGTCTGAATCAACTTTTCTGAGTGATTTTTTTTTTTTTCTCTAATGATCTTCATTGTTGTAGTCTTAGCTCCCAGATCACAGGGGAGCATCCTTCCCTCCAATAACCTATGTCCTTGTACTTAGTCTTGCCTTTGTTAAAATTTTAATCGGCTCTGTAATTCACACTCAGGTATGAGGGGCTACTTACATCAACATGTCCTGGCCTCCTGGTGCGTAACTGAGAGAGAGGAATGAATGTTCAGGCTCAGCTGCGGGGAGTGGCAAAGGTGAAGCGTGGTGGGGCTTTGTACTGTTTCCATCCCGTCCCCAGCCCTTGCCTGCTTATTCTACTTAGAAGGAGGGTCCAGCTGTATCCTTACCTATAGGGGGGGTTTCTTATTCAGCTCCCTCTCTGAAAATAAGAAGCCATGAATATTCTTTTTGAAAGCTTTAATCTCTTCCTTATCCCATGTGGATTTACCTTAGTAGGGAAACCTCTTATGTGTTCTTATATTTTTGTTTATTATGATTGTACTTCAGAGCATTCTCAGTAATCTTTTTGGCTTGTGGAAATCGAGGAGAGACTCTCTATAATGCTTTGAAGAAAGGGGAAAACTGCATTGTGGATAAGATATGAGGTGGGTGTTGATAGACGGTGTCTTTAAGAATAACTGTTAGGACTGCAATATCTCCCATTTATCTCAGGTTTTCAATGAGAAAATAATTATTTGGTTCACAAAGAGAGATTTCCACTAAGGGCTTGAGAAGTAAACTGTGTTTAGGGTGGGGATCTCCTCCTCTGAAGTTACTTTATGTGGCAGTCTTCCAGAAACCCCCAATTTTCCATCACTACAAATTCACACCTTGGGACCCCGGGTAGCATTATGGGGGATGCATAGTAATGGTCATACCTACAGGTGTGCAACTCAACCTTCTTGACCAGTACTACGTGCATGAATTATTGGATTGTTTCCACAGATGGCTGGAAGGAAGAGTGTGTCAATAAAGAGCTGGAGAGAGGGATGCCTGGGTGGCTCTGTGATTGAGAATCTGCCTTTGGCTCAGGGCATGAAGTCCTGCATCGGGCTTCCTGCGGGGAGCCTGCTTCTCCCTCTGCCTACGTCTCTGCCTTTCTCTGTGTGTGTCTCTCATGAATAAATAAATAAAATCTTAAAAAATAGATAATGAACAGGGAGGGAAAAAGACAAAAATGTGAAGTTACATGGAGGCAACATGACAAAATGACTTGGTGGAGGGGCAGAAGGCAGACTTAATGACCAGTTTGTCTCTGGGACTATTCAGCCTGCATCATTCCAGTAAAGAGGAAAATGAGGACAGAGTACCACCCACATCCAGACAATGGTTTGCTTTATAATAGGGACTGCCCGCGTCCATCTCAAAGCACCAGCACTTTAACATACTGCATGACTCATGTCAGAGACACAGTGAGTATCTGTTGGGTGAATGAACAAAAACACAAATACAATAATCTAATTTTAATTTTAGGATTTCCTGGCATTCCATAAAGACATTTTATGTTCTTTTAATGTAAGCGATAGCACATCTAGACGTGCTAGATTTTTTTACAGTTCCAAAAAAAAAAAAAATGTAGGAAAACAAAAGAGCAGGAATTGGGAACCAAAGCCAGCTGTCCCTATTTATAGTGCACTGGGAAATATTTCACAGAACTCCCTATCTAGGGATTTTTCATAGGAAGGATAACCTCTGATGACCAAGAGCCCTGGAGGGAGGGACCCAAAATGACAAAACATGTAGACTTAGAAATTCAGAGGAAAACCAAAGCAGGAGAAGAGAATACCAAGGGAAGTATTAAAAAAATTTTCATAAGAGGAGTAGATCCATCCAGTTTAAAAGTCATCCCCATGGATTTAAGAATAATAGCCCTGCCTTAAAGTTATCACTCAATGTCCTTTCGGATGCCTAGCTGAATTCACTGTAGCCTCACCAAGAACAAAGTACACAGAATGAACCAGTTGAAGTCCTCAAAGGGTTGGATTTGCTGCACTTATCACAGATTTCAATTAACTGTCTCCCCCATGAGAAAAGCAAACGGCAAGAGCATTTTTTGCCTAGTTTCCTGATCCTGAGCATTAAAAAATGCTTCAGGAAAATACACAACACACAATGGATGATTTGTGATTCCTACCTGCCTGTAGTTCACTCATTCAACAGATATTTTCAAGAGAACATTATGTGCCAGGCAGTGTACATGAAAAGAGCAGTGGAAACATCTAATGTCTGACCACAAAGGTTTCATGAGTGTAGAAAGCAGAGAGGACAGAGGAGGAATAAACATATAGATGTTAGACATAAAATATGCAGTCAGGTTTCAATAATTGCCATTAAAGGGGGAAGGCAGCCATCTGCTGTTTTTGAGAAGAAGACAGAATGAGCGTTCTCTATGGAGGTCATGTCTCAGCCAAGCCTGAAGGAAGTGAGGAGTGAGCACTTGAGGATGCCTGGAGAACAGGAGTCCAGGCAGAGGGAGCTACCGTGCAAAGGCCCTGAGGCTGGCCTATTTTTGAAGGGTGGAAAGACAGGTAGAGTTCGGGGTGGAGGAGTGGGGTGCAGAGGAAGTAGGGAGAGGACAGTGATGAGAGGGGTGTGATGAAAAATGGGTCCTACAGACCCCAGGAACCTGGAGAGGCCACCTGGGAACCTTCCACAGCAGCCCCTCTCAGGGACTCTGACAAATGTGGCTGGACCGTTCTATATTTACTGAACATTGGAAAATCCCTTTCTCTACTTCTGATGTCAAATGCATGAGTTTTTCACACCAAGCAGTTTTCCAATTCTCTGCATCCACCAAGGGACTGTCCTACAATTTCATTCAAATCGAACCGCCCAAAGTTAGCCTTGAGAACACCGGGGAAGGCCAATCCCACAACAGTGCCTCCTCTTCAGATCACCATTCTCAAGTAGAAGGTCCCCATGGTCCCCACACTTCTGTCTGAGTGGGCAACTCATCCCCCCTCTTCAGGTTCAACAATTTGCTCTAAATGCTCACAAAACTCAAAGAAACAATTTACTGACATTTATGGTTTATTACCAAGGATACAGTGAAGGATAAAGACAAACAGGCCAATGAGGAGGTACATAGGTGAGCTCCAGGAGGCTCCTGAGTGCAGGGGCTTCTGTCTCTGTGGGGTTGGTGTACATCATCCTCTCACATTAGGAAGCATTTAGCAACCTGAACTCTCCCAACCCCACAGTGTAGGGATTTTTATGGAGGCTTCGTCATGTAGAGATGATCAGTTATTGACTCAATCTCTAGCCCCTTCTCCCCTCTCCAGAGGATGGGGGTGGGGCTGGAATTTCCAAGCTTCTCATCATGGCTTGGGCTTTCTGGTAACCAGCCCCTAGCCAAGAGGCCACCAAGCATTGCCTCGTGAGAGAAAAAGATGCTTCTGTCACCCAGGAAATATATACACATAGTAGATCAATACATATGTATTATATATACACAGATATATATTATATATTATTATATTTTATGTATTTATATTATATATAATTAATACCATATATATGCATATATATATATTTCTTATTGTGTTACACTTGCCCCTGCAAAGCTTTAAAAGCTAGGATTCTGCAGCCCATCTCTCTTTGCTCAGCCTTCTTAGGTAAATAGTCAGGTTGTATGGGGTCACATGGAAAGCATGGTCATCCATACTCAAACTGACCAACTTCACAGACCTAAAAACCAGCCATTATTATTTCCTGAAATGAACCATTCCAGAATAATGCCTTACAGAGGGCTCTAGAAATACAAATACCAGTGGTGAATGGTGTTGATAGAGATGGGGGTGACAGGAGGCACTTGAGAGGGGTTCACACTTCAATCAGTCCCACATCTGTCCCATCAAGCCTAGGTCATATCTGACTTCTTACACTAATTAATTTGGATATTACACCTCTGAAATAATATCACTAAATATCTACATCATTTTCTTGGTATATATAATTCCACTAGCTGGCAAGTGACTATCCTATAAGTATTCCATGTGTGTGCTCGGCAGCAGGAGTGGCTGGGGAAGAGCTTTATAAATGCTGACACAGCACTGGGGCTGTACCTGTATCTTCTTATCTAGCCCATAAATTTCATGAGAACAGGATTTCCTCCACCCCTCTTGGCATCTCCTGTATGGATGAGCACAGTGCCTTTTGCAGAGTAGAGATGAGGTGGCTGTGGATTCATGGATGGAGGTGGAAGACATAAATATACATGAACAAGATGATGGGTAGCCTACTTTGCTGATACCCTACAGCAGGGATTTAACCTCTGATTCCCATTCAGTGCTGGCTTTCCAACACCATGAGTTTTCTTTTCTTTAGTTTCCAGTTTCCCTGACTCTCAATGGAGTGAATCCTATCATAATGGTAGGGAGGGCCAAAGACCTGGGGTGAGCTTTCCCTTCATCCTTATGTTCCAACCACATGGGCATACAATGGAATTTCATGGAAATTTCCCTCAGTCTTAGAAGGCTCCTGGTATTGAGAACTCACACAAATGATAAATGGCATCAAGTTATTTTTGGTCTTCTTCTTGTTTGAAGAGCGGTGGGAGTTTTTACTCTGAAAGTTATACTGGATTTGGGTAGGATAAGAATATACCATATGCATGTGCCTTTACATACAAATTTGAAGTTGCTCAGAGGATAATTTTAAAGCCCATTTGAAGCTTTTGCAGAAAGGGAAAGCCTTGGGAGCAATACTTCTCTATATGTTGGGTTTTTACTTATAAAGAGGTTAGAAAAAAGAATCAGTCCTATCGATTTTATATAAATGTGCAGGGCCAAACATTGTGATATAGTTAGCTTCTTTTTTTTAAGATTTTATTTATTTATTCATGAAAGACAGAGAGAGAGAGAGAGGCAGAGACACAGGCAGAGGGAGAAGCAGGCTCCATGCAGAGAGCCTGATGTGGGACTTGATCCCGGGACTCCAGGATCACGCCCTGGGCCGAAGGTAGGCGCTAAACCGCTGAGCCACCCAGGGATCCCCATATAGTTAGCTTCTATAGCAAACAGTTTCTATAGCAGGTAACTTGTCTAGTTACTCAGAAACAGTATAATATTTTCTGCTGAAAGAAAATTGTTTCAGGGAAAAAAAAAAATCTCTGGACCTACCGCAAGTAGCACACAAGACATATGTCACTCAGAGTGATGTGCTTTCAAACAGCATGATGGTTGTCGTTAAACATATGTAGACAATTTTGAAATTAGATTTCTTCCTCAAAATGTCCAAACTGCATATTAAACAGGAAACGGGTGGAGCTGTGAAAACCCTCACACACTCTTAATGAGGACAAAAGTCACTATCGTTCTGACTGGCATTTCTCTCTGTTGCAAGTAGTCCTTTCCTACCTGGCCACTGAAGGCGGAACACTGGTGCCCTGCCCACTGGGCAGCCACCCTGTGGAATCCCAGGAGCCACTGAATCACAAAGGCATCACTAGTTTGCTGTCAGTTATGGCATTTTCCAAAGAAAATGATCTATGTCATATTTCTACCCCTTGTCATGAGCACATATAAACCTATACATGTATGCATAAGGAAATTAATTTCTTTATGTGCACAGGTGTTGATACCCACACACATTTATATTACCGGGTACAAAAACTCTACAGATTTTCAAAGTTGTGATGACAGATTCATGATGCTGTTGCGTTGTTAGAATTTCCCTTGGACATGTGGAAGTTTCTGTGTTTTTCTGTGCACACAGATAAGATGCTAACACTTAAGTCTTGGAATGTTATTTATCTCTTCACTTGGCGTCTGGTATTGAAAGGATCGAGCATTGCTCTGGGAAAATGTTCAGTTATCTGAACTACTTTGGGCTTGTTTCTTCAGACTTTAGTATAATGTACCTGTCTTCCTATGCACTCCAAGTGAAGCCAGTGGTGCAGGCTTTGTTCAGGCAGAAAGACCAAAGGCCAACTGCATGTTGTCTTACGAGCCTCTGATGGTTCATAAAACCGAAGGACTAGAGCTGAAGGGGATAGCAGTAGGAGAAATTGGAAGTTATGCACATGGACTGTCAAGACTTAATGGTGGGCCCATGTAGATAACACAAACCTGTCTTTGCATAAACGTCAGGACAGGAGAGGTTTGGAGGGTGATCAGGAACTAGTTTGAGCTCTTTCTTCCATTATGAGAGATCTTTCTACAGTTGTGTGCAAGCTGCTAGAATGTAATTTAAACAAGGAAGATAATCTATCTGCTAAGAATGGCAATTACGGTTCTTAAAAAGTTTTTGAAGTGTTTTATTTTAATTTCTGTATAGTTAGTATATGGTGTACATTAGTTTCAGGTGGACAATGTAGTGATTCAACACTTCTATACATATCCTGGAGCTCATCACAAGTGCACTCCTTCACCCCCATCACCTATTTCCCCTGGGCCCCACCCACCTCCCCATCTGGTGACCAGTGGTGTGTTCTCTGTTGTTGAGTCTGTTTCTTGGTTTGCTTCTAACTCTCTCTGTTTTTCCCTTGCTCATTTGTTTTATTCCCTAAATTCCCCATGTGAATGAAATTACATGGCATTTGTCTTTCTCTGACTTACTTTGCTCAGCATTATACTCTCTAGCCTCATCCATGTCACTGCAAATGGCAAGATTTTATTCTTTTGATGTTTGAGTAATATTGCACTGTGTGTGTGTGCCACCTTTACTATATCTGTTCATCAGTCAATGGACACTCAGTCTGCTTCCATAGCTTGACTTTTATAGATAATGCTGCTATAAACATAGGGGTGCTTGTTTCCCTTCGAAATAGTGTTTTTGTATTCTTTGGGTAAATACCCAGTATTGAGATTGCTGGATTGTAGAATTTTTGACTTTTTGAGGAACCTCTGTACTGTTTTCTACAATGAACCACTTTGCATTCCCCAGTTCTTTATATATTTTGGATGCTAAACCTTTATCAGATATGTCATTTGTAAATAAATATCTTCTCCCATTCAGTAGGCTTTTAGATTGTTGATTATTTCCTTCACTGTGCTGAAGTGTTTTATTTTGCTATAGTCCCAATGGTTTATTTTTGCTTTTATTTCCCTTGCTTCAGAAGACATCTAGAAAAATGTTGCTATGGCCAATATCAGAGAAATTACTACCTGTGCTCTTTTCTGGGATTTTTATGGTTTCAGGTCTTGCATTTAGGTTTTTAATCTAGTTTGAGTTTCTTTTTGTGCATGGTATAAGAAAGTGGTCCAGCTTCACTCTTTTGCATGTAGCTGTCCAGTTATCCCAACACCATTTGTTGAAGAGATTGTTTTTGGGGGGTTCCTGAGTGGTTCAGTCAGTTAAGCATCTGCCTTTGGCTCAGGTCATGATCACAGGGTCCTGGGATTGAGCCCTGTGTCAGATTCCCTGCTCAGGGGGAGTCAGCCTCTTCCTCTTGTGCTGTCTATCTCTCTCTCTCTCTCTCTCAAATAAATAAATAAATAAAATCTTAAAAAGGGAGAGCATATTCTTGTCCCTCTTGCAAGAGCAATTAGTATTAGGTTCTGGTACAAATCTTAATAACTGACAAAATTGATAATATGACAGCATTAAAGAAATGAATCACCATATAGATTAACCTATCTATATACACATACAAAATACATATACTTACGTATACACATATATATGTATGATACATAGATTAACCTAAGTAAGCTTGGTGAAGGTCAATATAAGGGATGGAGAGAAGCATCACTTAGAGAAATTTCCTTTTAAAATGTCCCACTGATCATTATTTTCAAAAGTATTGGCAGGGCTTTAGAATAAGCCATAGAAAAAAAATGCACTTTTCTTGCTGAGGCCACTACTTACAAAGTGACCAGAGAGTCAAAGAATTCCCCAGGCAAATGAGATAAACAGAACGAGTATTTTACAAAATTATTTTGCCTCTAAAATGTCATCAAATGTTTCATTTTGCCCAGCATCCCTTCCCCTTTTGTTTCTTTTGAAAATTATCCCCCCGCCCCACCCCTGATCAAGTGCATCCAAGTTTACTCACACAGAATGGGCATGATCCAGATCGATGATAAGTTTTTCCCTTCCACAGTCCAGGAGTGAGAGCATGATTTTAGAAATCCAATATACCTGAGTTTAATATGGACACTGCACAGGAGAGAATTAGTCTCCCTCTGGGAGAATGAGTACTGAGGTTCATGTAGTGTGGAGCTGCTGGGGACATCTTTACCATGATTTGGAGAGGAATCTAAAGGAAAAGAGTTGAACACAGAGGCAGCTGAGTCAGAGGCCATGCTGCTGTCACTGGCTGATCCACTCAGCCCAAGGCATCCAGATTAGAGCCAATACACTGACCTCATTGTTCCGATGTTTGAGTGATGGCTCTGTAACTTGAACTTTAAAAACAATGGGAAAAAGCTTAGTGTTCTTTTTTGTTCCTGTTGCTATAAGAAAGCTTGTAATTTTATAATGTTTTTAAGTTCAAGGAAAAATACAGGTCTGTTGAGTTCAGTATTTACACTGTAGAAATTTATTTGAAGCTAACACTTTTTATGGCAGGTATGGTGCCAAAAATCAAGACAAAGAGGTCATAAAACAAATAAATGAAGGAATAGTTGATGAATCAATACTTATGTGATATATTTACTAAAATGGTGAATATTCATTATCTCAGAATATTGTACAATTTCCAAGAAAATATACTTTTTTTCATTTTAAAAGAAACCCAAATAGATTAAACAATGTACGATCCTTTGTTATTCTCCTAACCAATGATAAAAAGTTTTTTAAGAGCTTCTGTTTAGGGGAAAATTGGGATTTTCATGGCCCAGTTACATTTCAGAGTTAAAGTAGAAAATATGAACTATAGGGGAAAATATTTATGATATTTAAAACTCAGAGTGAACATATCACCACACACCTACTAATCTCCCTGATTTTCCCCATTGCTAGGGGTGGGTGGGAATTTGGGCAGAAAGCAGGTGCTCTGGTGGAGCTCAGGTTTGAAAAGCAAATTGAAAAAAAAAAAAAAAAAAAAACGAGGCAAACGGTCACTTCACTATTGTAGGGAATTAAAATCTATTCTATCTTTTCCATTGTCTCAGAAGCAGCCTGGATTCATGCTTTACATAAACTTTCTCCTTTCCCAATGATTCGCCCCCTCTGAGGCCATGTCTCAAAGCTGTGCTAGATGTGATTGACAGTGATTGGATCAGATGGAGAAGGAACATCAAGGGGCAGTTCCTCTCTGAAACATGCCATGGTTTGTTCTTCTCATTCCAGCTTAGTCAACCACATGAGTTCATCTTGTCATGGAAAAGAATTAATTTTCCTTTCTTATCTTGGACTAAATCTATTTTCTGGAGGACTTAACCCACATCAGGTTGGTTAGACCTGAAATAAATTATTCCATCTGATAAAATTAATGGACACCAGATGAGAAGAAAAAGAACTGTACTGTGGTTGGTGGGAAATTAGCCTGGTTCTTGGTGTGAAAAGTAATGAGGTACGTGATTCACACACACACACACACACACACACACACACGTGTCATTGACTCCTTACATTTGATCTTAGCCAAAAGGCCAAGATGTGATTCACTGGTTCCTTGATTCCTTTAAATATGAATATCATAATAACTGTAGGACAATTTTAATATTTACCTGACATTTCTGCTAACCAATAAATTCCCATAATAAAGTAAGGATTTATAAATTAAATATGAAACAAGTTTTCTGATTTGACATTTTCATATACATATGAGCTATGCAAAGATCATAACTTTTATATACCCATACTCTTAGAGGAGACAGAAGGATGGAAATAAAAATATTTTGAAACTACTAAGGATAAAGGGAGTTAAACTAGGTAGACAAGTTTACTTGAGAGAAAAATATCACTCAGGCTGTGAGACAGGAAGGCCAAACCTCTCAGCAGGCAGGACTTTCTAAGAAACACAGGGCATCTCTAGGGATTCCCACTGTGGAAAGGACAGATAATCTGGTTGCACACTTTTTACCCCAGAGCAGGACTGTCAGCTTTGCAAATACAAATGAGAGCATTATGAATTGCCATCCACAATTCTGAACCAGATGGTCCATGCTGACTATCTTCCAATGTTGTCAGGCATAGTTATTGAAGCATTGTTGAGAAACGCGTTCAGTTAAACAAAATACTACAGTAATAAGAAAGAATTTGCTTTGATTTTAAATTTCAGAAACAAGGATCTGTAAAATATCATTTTTTTCAATGTGAACTAGCACACCAGACTTCGGTATTTAAGTAGGCTTTGCTTCCATACATCACTAGTCACCTTCCCCAACAAATTAATTTCATTGTGGAAGAAAGAGAATCTGTTTAAAATTTGGAAATGCTGAAGATTGCTGAAGCTACATGAAAAATTTCACTTATTTTAAGTTAAATAAACCAGTAAAGTGAAACAAAGCTGCAATGTGAACCATAACTTATCTCTCTTGTTAGGTGGACACATGTTTAAATGTTCAGGTGTCATACAGAACAAATACTTACAAAGCTAATTAATTTATTTAACCAAAAATTATTGGCTGCCTCTACATGCCAAGCAGTATTCTAATACTTAGGATATATCAGAGAACAAGAGAAAAGTTTAACCATATAAAGCTTATATTATAGCAGGAAAGATAGAAAATAAACAATGAAGTGTGAAAGGTGCTATTTAAAAAAGCTGAAGGAGAAGGTAGAGAGATTCTTCTCCTGGATTGCTGAGGAGTGGTGGTTGTATGTGGGAGGCAGTGATTGGGAATATCGTAGAGATTGGGAATATCGTAATACAAAGAGTTTGGTCAGGGTGGCCTCTGAAGTGGCTCAGAACATGCCACTCCAAAATATGTCACTTTGGTGTAAGAGTTATTTTGAGCTGAAGGCAATTGAGAAGCAGCAGATACAGGAGAAATATCCTGCCCTCCCCTTTGTTCTTAAAAGCAGAGCATAAATTTCCCTGTGTAAGGTGGACATAAATTCTGCTTTTGTAGGTTCCCCATCTCCTACATCTGGAGGAGAACAACCTTAATCATGGAGGATGGAGGCTGGCACCAAGGCAAATCTACATAAACAGACTTTACTAAGTAACCCTTATCTACCCTTACTTTTCCAAATTTTACCCTCTGACAATTAACCAGCCCTAGAGCCCAAAGCCCCCTCTCCTTTGTGTCACTTCCTCACAGTTTATCACTCTCTGTTAAAATGACATACAAGCCCCCAGTCTAACTGCCTGTTTGTGCTTTCACTTCTTTTCGGTAAAGCCCTCATACACATAAAAATATTAACATCAAAAAAATCTGCATACGTTTTCTTCTGCTAATGTAGCTTCTGTTCATTTAATTCACAGGACCTCAGAGACTGAATCTAAGAGGGTAGAGGAAAAGTATTCTCCTCCCCTACACTTCATCAAGGATAGAATTTTTGAGCACAGACCTGAAGATGGTGAGAGGGTGAGGGAACTAGCCACAGAGAAATGAGGGGAAGAGCATTCTAGATTGGACAAAGCAGGTTGTGCAAATGCAAATGCTCAAAGGAGGAAACATTAGGTCAGATATGACAGGAGTGGGAGACAGGGCAGAGAGCACTTCATGTGACAACTGTAAAAGTGTTGGCTTTCAGCAGGTGAGTAGGGAGCCACTGCGGGGGTTTTAGCATAAGAGAGACAATTATGGGGGATCCATGGGTGGATCAGTGGTTTGGCACCTGCCTTTGGCCCAGGGCATGATCCTGGAGTCCCAGGATTGAGTCCCACATCAGGCTCCCTGCATGGAGCCTGCTTCTCCCTCTGCCTGTGTCTCTGCCTCTCTCTCTCTCTCTCTCTCTCTCATGAATAAATAAATAAAATCTTAAAAAAGAAAGAGAGAGAGACAATTATGTGGCTTATATTCCAAAAGGATCCTGGTTGCTGTATAAAAGCAGACCATGGAAAGGCAAGAGCAGAAGCAGTGAGACCAAGTGTAAATAATTTTACTATATCATGAAAGTTATCATCTCTTACTCAATGCCTAGAACCAATGAGGTTTTATTAACATTTAGAAAGATCTGAGGGTGGAGGCACCTGGGTGGCTCAGCCCGTTAAGTATCTGCCTTCAGCTTCAGTCATGATCCTGGGGGGGGGTCCTTGCTCAGCAGGAAGTCTGCTTCTTCTTCTCCCCCTGCTCATGCTCACTCTCTCTTTAATGAGTAAAACATCTTAAAAAAAAAAAAAAAAAAGATCCCAGGATATGTGTGCGTAAGGCATCCATATATCTGAAACAGAATATACATTTTGTATTTTTAATATTCTCATATAATTTGTGGAAATAATATATGTGTTATTGAACCTGTCCTCCAATTAGCCTAAAAATCATCTCATTTATCATTTTATTTATCCCCATGCAATTGGTAAATAACTACGCCTTCTGTTAGTAGAGACATGAACATAGGCCTAGAATCATATTTTTGCTGGCATTTTACTACTTAGGTTCTTTCTAATATATGTGGTTTAGGAATGGATTATACAGCTCAAGTATTAACATTTTGATATCTGGCATTTTGTAACATGAAGCCAAATTCCAGTTTCAATGTTTTTTTCTTTTTCTGTGCTTTGTGTGTGTCTGTGTACTTGTGTGTTCTTTCTAGCGGCAAGAGGGATTGGAAAGAAGCATAAGCCTAGTTGGAACCTGCATTCAGCATCTAAGGGATGGAGCATGGGGATGGGAACAAGGATGCAAGGGAACTGAGTGCAGCCACTCACATTGTCTGAAAACAAACAAAGGCACAAGGACCCAGGTAGGAGAGCAAATCACCACCAAACTTCAGACTTCAAAGAAAAATTATAGTGAAAGGGACCAAGATCTCACATGACAGATCCAAAGTCCTTATATTATTCTTATACTTACAAATATACAAATAACTCACTAAACCAGGATGTGCCCATTTAAAACACAGCTAGTTCCTCTTTGCCATCTCTCAATCTTTGGCATGCTTTCAGAGTTCATTTCCAGCACACTGTACATTTATTTTTACTTTATTGTTTTTATATTATTAATTTAAAAATTACGTGGCAAAAATGCAGTGACCATTCAAGAAGATAAGGCTGAAGAGGTAAGCAGGGGCCAGACCATGCAGGGCCTTGTCAACAGTTTTATTTGTTTCTGTATTTTAAAACTTGGGCAACTTAATTACTATTTGTGTCTGTTTCACCTCCTTTTCAAAATGTGGATAATATTAAAACGCATTTCATATGGTGCCCGGATTATATGTAGTGGTTAGCAGAATGCCAGGTACATTGCTATCTTTAAATAAGTGTGCTCCTTCCTGATCTTAGTATTAAAATTTTTCAGAAGTTCTGGGGTGCCTGGGTGGCTGAGTCAGCCAAGTGTCTGCCTTCAGCTCAGGTCATGATCAGGGTCCTGGGGTGGAGGCTCCTGTCAGGGTCCCTGCTCCATGGGGACCCTGCTTCTCCTTCTGCCCCGCCCCCCCAATGCTGGTGCTCACTCTCTCTCTTTCTCTCTCTCTCAAATTAGTGAATAAAATCTTTAAAAAAAATTTCTCCAGAACTTCTCTAAACATTACTCTATAAAGAAATCTGGGGAACTGGAAAAAGGCATATAAAACTGAGGGCAATTAAATGCCAGAGAGCCAGAGATGGCACTCATACTCGAACCTGTTAGAGTTGTGGGGAGGAGACTTTAGATGTAAACGTTTCCCAGTGTCTCCATGAACCTGTGGCAAGAATCTGACCCTTAATTATGATTCTGAACTAATGAGGCAACAGTAGCTAAAACTTGCTGCCAGCAAACACAATCTCAAAAGCAGTAGCCGGGGACTTCAGACATGTGCAAACTAGACAAAGCGTATTGGCGTTAGCAATAACTGCACACTGGCGCTTCAGTTTGCAGGAACCCTGGAGGGAATCTCTTCACCGCTGTTGTGTCGATGTCCCTTTCATGTTAGACAATCCCATTAACATCGCAATTCCATTGTGCATTGCTCTGAGGGATTGTGTACAATGATCATCTTTGAAGAGGGAGAACGCTGACCCAAGAATCGGGTTTGCTTATTTATTTGATAGGTGAAATGTTATCTTTCTCTCATCTATCTGCCTATCCACGTACGTATCCCTAAGCACTCTCGAATCAGTGGGTGATAAAAAGTAACAGTAGTTAAAATGCACAAAACCTAGAGCTGTGAAGATCAAGGGGTTCGGAACATGTTCACCCCAAAATATGCCACCTGGGCATGCTGATTATTGTGAGCTGAAGGCCCTGGAGAATCAGTGCATACGGGAAGGGCCACTGGTGTCCCTCTCTGTACCTAGAAGCAGGGCATCAGACTTCCCACAGGAAAGGCCCTCCCTATACGAGGAAAGGTGCACATTCTCATCACCAGAGACAGAGCGTGGACACCATAACGGACCTGCGTGAACAGACCTTCTAAACCCTTCTCTTCCATTCTTTTCCTCCATGGATTTCATAGTCATTGACCCACACTTTACTGCCCCAGCCCAACCTCTTTTGTTTCATTATGTCCCCACGATTTATTTCTTTTTATTTTTAAAAGTATGTAAGCTTTTGGATCTCACAGCTCCTTTGGGGTCTTCAGTCTCCCTGTGAGGACTCTTCTTACACTTAAAAAATATTACATGTTATTCTATATGTTGGCAAATTGAACACCAATAAAAAATAAATTTATAAAAAAAACTAAAACTATAAATACTTTTAAAAAAATAAAAGGAGAAAACCTTCTTGAATAAATAAATAAATAAATAAATAAATGAATAAATAAATAAATATATTACATAAAATGTATGTGCTTTTCTCCTGCTAACCTGCCTTATGTCAGATTCTTACAGCTAATTCACAGGTCGAACCGAAGAACCTAAGAGGGTAGAAAGATGTGTTTCCTCCCCTACAAGGGGGGTGCATGACTAAACAAAGCACAGTCCCTTTGATGGCCTCATGCACTATTTTACAGCAGCAGGTGCTTTTTACTGGTGCTTTTTACTCATAAACTCTGGCCTCAGGACTGAGATGAAATGGTGAGGTGAATTAATGATGCTGCACATTCTTTGACCCATCTTGCCACGCAATGGGGTTGACTTTCCCACTCCTCAGCCAAGTGGCAGAGGTAAGACTATATTCTAGGGCCCATCTTTCCCTTAGAGCCTAGAGCTTCTCTATCAACAATTGGATTGCCCTGCAAGAGAGACCACATGGAGAGACCAGTGGGAGGGCCCAGCCAAGCCCAGCGTCTCTGCCATCCCTGTGAAGATCCATCAGAAATGTGAGAGGAGTTCTCTTCATCCTCCAGACCAGCCTCTGTCAGCTGATTTCCCCCAAGCAAAGCCCAACCAGCACCAAAGGGCACAGAGCCCCATAACCAGTGGAAGATGCCAGGCCAAACCACTGAATTCTGGGGCAGTTTGTTTGCAGCAACAGATAAATTGAACAGGTGAAAAAGTAAATTTTAACAATCAAAGGACGTTAACTGCATCATACCAAAATAGATAGGATGAGAATCCCAACCAGTGAGTGGAACCTTTAATGCTTGCTCCTTCTGAGCGTCACTTGTGACTCATGCTGCGCTATGTGTGGAATCCCACTGGGTCAGCTGGATCAGGTTTCCTCCTCAACACTTTGAACTTCCCTCTCAGGCTGCAGGTGAGAGGCATGAAACAGAAAACAGTCAAACAAACAAAACCTTGGCTACACAACTGTTCATCTTTCTGAAGAAAGGAAAATTAAATGACAAACCATCCCGTGTAATGTGTGACATCCTGGGGCCCCCATCTGGGGTAGAAGAGGACAGAGAGGAGGATTGAGGAGTTGTTCAGAATTCCTGGCAGGTGGGCAAGTGTTTTTAGGAAATTAACTTGCCACTTAATTATTGAGGTGTCAAGTTAATTATTATTAAAGTATCTTATTCTAGGTTGTACAGCAATGGAAGAAAAGAAGAGAGAATCCCATCAAATCTCAAGGAAAAACAATGAGCACAACCACAGTCCTTCTTTCTGCAGCTGGACCTGTAACCATAGATTATATTGCAACTTACTTCCTCCGCTATCCATTTCCCATTCTCTCTGCCCTTAGCCACCCCTTCCACTGGTTATGGCTCACTCCAGAAGCTTCTGAACCATGACCCCTGCCTGTACTGAGTTTTAGCTTTTCATTGACTTTTGTCACAGAACATGGAAACACTTAGAGGTACATCAAGTGCTTTCTTGCATTTCAAGCATTCGTAAACCTGTACGGTGATAGCGTGTTATATGGAGTGCCCAGGGTTGGGGGATCAAGAGTTACTTTTGCCAACTTCAGATTCTCTGTTTACAAAATAGAAGTAAGTAATAGCAGCCTGTCTCCTTCTGGTTGCAGACATTAGCTACCTGAGCCCCACTTTCAGAGCACGTGACAGCTGGGGGGCTGGGGGCCAGGACCACCCCCTGGGTGGGAGGGAGGCACAACCTAAAACTCCAATAGCACAGGAGTGCAAAGGCCTCACTGCCAGAGGAGGCGGGCTTGGAACCTACAATCTGAAGAGTCAGGTAAAAAAAAAAAATTGTGAAGGCACTGCCAGCCAACCCCACCCAAGGAGAGACTGGAAGAGCCAATGACCAACGTGCAGAGAGAATGGGCTTAGAGAGAGCAGAGTGACGTCTGGCAGCGTGAAAGGTCCTGGCTGGTTCTGGCACTGGACACATGCAACTGATGCATCACCCATTTTCCTCTCGATGAGAAGGCGACCTCTTGTTTCACATGCCTACTGCCGGCACCTCAGCAGACTACCCATCCCATGGTTTGCACAGCCCCATAAACCTGATTTCCAACCTGCACACACAGTAGGAAAACCCATTCTGATTTAGCCTATGAATTGACTCAGTCTTCCCATTTGTGTTGTGCATGTCAAGCTGGTCCCTCTGCACTCTTCCATTTGGCTCTGTTTGGGGGAAGTTTCCCTGAAGCAGACTGGAATCTTGAAATTAATGCCCATCCCAAGGCCACAGCTAAGGATCATATCATTTCATATTTGTAATAAATAGTATAAAATATACAATCCTTTACATGAGCACTGCTGAGCTCTCTAATTCTAAACTCTGGTTTTTGGCTTCAGCTTCTAATTTTACTAAAATCTCTCATTTTGTCATCTTGGGTTGAAGGAGATCTATTATCTGCTTCCAGGATTGTTGATAATAATACAGTCAAGAATAAGCTACTGAATGTGATTACAGTACACTTGCATACAAGTGCATATGTGTGTGTGCACGCTTGTGGAACTCAAAAGGAAAAAAAAAAAGAAGTTAGCACATCTTGGGAAAATTAAGGAGAAGAGGAAAGAAAACCCCCAGTTCAATTAAATCCATGTTCTCTAGCTATTTTCGGTTTGGTTCTCGTGGTAAATCACCTGATTTGTGCCCCTGGAAACTTCAGATCTTCCTTCTACTCCCTTCTATTTTATTTCTAAGGTCTTGGCCAAAAGTAGCTGATGCCGGAATTCCTCCTTTCAGCAAATCCTTTGATCACTCACACAGACCCACCTACTCAAATAGTTTGTCACCTTCTCTTTGTACAGCTTCCCTGATGGGCTCCACAGGCACCAAAAAAACCAGCAGTGACCTTGGACCAGGACTCACCATGAACTTGAATGCGTGGGCCACATGTTGACACAAGGCGAACATCAAGGTTATTACAGACATAAATGTTTGAGAAAAAAAAACTAACTTCCAACCAAAGCAAAATCAAAGTCCTTACAGAGTGTTTTCTTTAATAATATTAACAGATAATAATTCTCCAGATTATTTTACTCTTAGAAAATATTGTAATCAGAAAATATCTTTGAATGCCCATTGAGGACATTTGTTTAAAGATCTTGATCCCAGAGGATCCCTGGGTAGCTCAGCGATTTAGCACTTGCCTTCAGCCTAGGGTGTGATCCTGGAGACCCAGGATCGAGTCCCACATCGGGCTTCCTCCATGGATCCTGCTTCTCCCCCTGCTGTGTCTTTGCCTCTCTCTCTCCCTGTGTCTCTCATGAACAAATAAATAAAATCTTAAAAAAAAAAAAAGATCTTGATCCCAATTGTTGAATTTATAGCTTTTGTGATAGCTAAAATGTGTTTCATCAGGAGTAACTTGATATTTTTCACTCTTTTATCCAACAGATAGATAGATATAGATATACTATGTTGGAGAATCAACAGGCTGGAAAACATGACAGAGTTTCTCTCTGAAATATATCACATAGATCCTGTTTCTGCCTTTTAAACTGTGACTTTTGAAAGGCAATTACTCCTATTATGCTCATGAGAAAAGACCTCCCAGTTAAAAATAGATCATACAATAATATTACAAACATAAATGAAATTAAGGAAGGAATTTTTACGATATCAAAAGAAATTTATCATTGAATATTTCACTTTTTCCTTCACCTAATTATAGACTACCTATTGATTATCAATCAGGTATGAGGGAGGATCTTTACTGTAGACAAAATGCTATAAAAGAAAGACATGTTTTCTATTTTAAGAGAGCTTAGAGTTTATTAAGGTGTGTAAAACATGTAAGTGAACAAAATTAGACTAAATAAGAGGAAGAGTTAATTGCCATAGTGGGGTATGCTTGTATTATTGGTGACATTTTGGGAAAAGACAAGATTTTGAGCTCAGGAAATACTAGTAAGTTTCTACTACTAGTATCTACTACTACGTAGTAGATAATATTTATACTAGGCAATAATTATCCTAGGCATTCAGGATACAAAAAAAAGCACAATATGAACCTTGACTTTGAGAAACTTATTACTTATTAGGGCAATGTGATTATGACCTATTTATAAGACCAATACCAAGCTAAGGGCTTTGCATTTCATCACATAGTCAGGAAGGAGCTGCTGAAAGGTTTAGGAGCAAGAAGACTTGGGTAGATTTCAAACTGAGAAATACAGGTCGTGCGTCCAACAGCTTTGTGTGGCAAGACTAGACGCAGAGATACCCTCTAGACTTTGTATTTTGCAGTGTCACTTAGAATGGAAAAGAATGGGTATATTTGAAAATATTTTTGTGTTAAATCAATTGGAATTACTGATGTGTATGACACTAAAACTTAGATGAGAGAAAAGGAGAGAGAAAGGGCAGGAGGGCAAGACTTCCCAGGGTGAGGTCTGGCTACTTTGCCAATGGATGCATAGAATCCAAGAAAGAGCCGATCATGCATGCGAGAGATGGGAAAGATAATATAAGGTCTGAGATGAGAGTGTCTATCTGCAGGATGCAGTTTTAGATGAAAAAGACCTAAGATCATTCAATTCCAACAGAAAAGCTATTTTAAAAATCTAAAAATCTCTAGGCTGAAAAGAAATGATACCAGAAGGAATCTTCCCAAATCAGGAATGAAGGGACAGCAAAAGAAATAGTAACTATCTATCTAAAGTAATGGAGTATTTTTCCAGTGCTAAAAATCTTTAAACTATGTCTGGCTTTTGACAGCAAACATTCTGACTTTGTCTGGGGAGAGTTCATTAGGTGGAGAGAGCTGTGATTCACCTGGAAACCACAATAGCGAGGGGAGGCTGAGCAAGTCTACGGGGTTGCAAGTCTTCTACGTTTTCCTTGGTGGGGTAAAATATGAACTTAAAGAAGATTGTGATGTCAGACATTTGTATTTTAATCCCTTGATGGACCACTTAAAATAATAAGAGATGTTGGTTAAAAAAATACGTTAAAACGAAACATTAAAAAATATTCAAGTGAGCCCAAAAAGAAGACAAATGTGTTATTCTACCCAGACTAATACACAGGCTGGGGGCTTAAGACAGAGACATTTGCTTTCTCACAATTCTGGAGGCTGAGAGTCCACCATCAAGGTGCCAGCAGATTCCATTTCTGATGAGAG
This sequence comes from Canis lupus familiaris, assembly GCF_011100685.1. Taxonomy (NCBI): domain Eukaryota; kingdom Metazoa; phylum Chordata; class Mammalia; order Carnivora; family Canidae; genus Canis; species Canis lupus. The sequence goes on along the minus strand of NC_049223.1, from coordinate 29,852,035 downwards.
ATGTCTTCCTGCCTTGCAGGTGTCCTCCACTTCACCGTGCGTTCACACGACCTCTGCTCTGTGTGCACACAGAGAGATGAAGAGAGAGCTCTGCAGTGTCTGTCTCCTCTTATAAGGGAATTAATCCAGCTGGATCAGGACCCCACCCTCCTGACCTCATTTAACCTTAATTGCTTCCATAAAGGCCACGTCTCCAAACACCATCACACTGAGTGTCGGGGCTTCAACATAGGAATTTGGGAGTTGGGGTGTCACAAACAGTCAGTCCACAGCATCAGGGAGAAGGATCAGAGAAGCAAACAACAGAGGTGACAAAAAATAAACAATAAAACGATACAACTAAGCCCCACAAAATCAATAAATACATTAAATATCACTCATCTAAATACACCAAGTAAAAGATGAAGACTGGCAAGCTAGATTTTTTTTTTTTAATCTCAACTATGTGGTGTCTGCAAGAAGCCCACTGTAAATATAACACTATGGAGAGGTTAAAAGGGAACAGGATGGAAAAAAATAAAAGAGATAACCCATGCAAACACTAATCAAAAGAAAGCTGTGCTGACTGCATAAACATTAAGGCAAAGTGAACTTCAAAAAGAATGAAGTTTGAAAGGGCTAAAGGAGGTCATTACCAAAGGATAGAAAGGTCAATTTACTGAAAAGACATAACAGTCCTGCATGTATATTCACTAAACAACAAGCAATCAAAATACATTTTAAAAATTGATAGGACAGAAAGTATGTGTAGACGGATTAACAATTATATTTGAAGATAGATACAGAAAAAGCATCTGATAAAATCCAACAAACCCTCATGATAAAAACATTCAACAAACCAGAAAGGACTTTTTGAAACCTATCAGGCATCCACAAAAAGCCCACAGCTAACATCATACTTAACGGTGGATGATTGAATGCCTTTTTCCTGAGATCAAGAACAAGATAAGGATGTCCACAGACACAACTCCATCCAACACTGAGTTTCTACATGGGGCACTTAGCCAGGAAAAAGAAATCAAGGCATAAAGATCAGTGAGGAGGAAGTAAAACTATCTTTATTTGTAAATTTAATGATCTTCTATATAGAAAATCCTAAGGAATCTGCAAAAAAAAAGAAACCCTATTATAACTAATAAACAATTTTAGCAAGGCAAAGGATGTAAAATCAAAATACAAAAATTCATTGTATTTCTATATGTTAGCAATGAACAATTCAAAAGCCTAAATAAATATACTTTTATTTACAATGGTATTCAAAATGATGAAATATTTAGAATAAATTTCATAAAGTAATTATAAGACTTGTACACTGAGAACTATAAAATACCTTTCAAAGAAATTAAGGAAAATTTATTAAATAGAAGGATATACCACAATTATGGGCAGGTAGACTTAATACTGTTGAGATGACAAAAATCCCTAAATTGATGTACTGATTCAGTGCGAGCTCTATCAAAATCCCAGCTGGACTTTATATATAAATTAAGAAACGAATCCTATAATTTTACATGAGAATGCAACGCATTCAGAATAACCAAATCTTGAGAAAGAAAACACTTGGAGGACTCACACTCCCAAGTTTCCAAACTTACTACAAGACTAGAGTAATAAAGACAGTCTGATGCTGTCATAGGCTGAACATAGAATTCAATGTAACAGAATTGAGAATCTAGAAACACACTTTAATTTATCGTAAAGTGAATTTCTAAAAGGCTGACAAGGCAAGTCAATGGACAAAGAACAGTCTTTTCAACAAATTGAGTGGAAAAAGAATCCTTCAATAACCAAATGGATCAATGAACTATGGTTTATCCATACAATGAATACCATCCAGCAGCAGAAACAGTGGACCGCCGAGACATCCATCGACTCAGATAGGTCTCAAATACATTATATGAAAGCCAACAAATCAGACCCAAAGGCTCCACACAGTGTGATTCTAGTTATATGTCATTCTGGAAAAGAGAAAATGACAGGAACAGATTGGCAGAGGCTTTGACTACACATTTCACCACCAGGAGCTTTTTTGGGGATGGGGAGCTCTTTTATAACCTTGGTTATGATGATCACATGACTCTATACATTTGTCAAAAAGTACAAAATTATGCACAGAAAGTGAATTTTATGGTCTATAAATGTAAAATTGCACAAAGAAACACACAACCAAATCTATCCTTTACCTGAAGTAATTCAAGAAAAAATTCTGACTTTCAATGTGATATAATTCTGGAATTTTGTTCAACTATTATTTGCCACAATTATCTTTAATGTGGCTTCTCAGAGGAAAAGGATTCATTCAGTTTGAAAGTCTCCTTAAAGAAAAATAATCTTAAAAACCACTAACTTAGGGGCGCCTGCGTGTCTCAGTCACTTAAGCATCTGCCTGTCTTAACAGTCAAGCATCAGGCTTTCTGCTCAGCGGGGGCGTTTGCTTCTCTCTCTCCCTCTGCCCCTTCCCTTGCTAATGCTCTCGCTCTGTCTCTCAAATAAATAAATAAAATCTTTTTTAAAAAATTAAAAATTAAAATACACAAAACAACTAATTCAAATCAATTTGTGTCTGGAAATATCTGACCAATTTGTGTTTTCTACATAGTCTAAAATAATTTGCTCTATTTACATAGTCAAGTTTTCATTTTGGGGAATCTGAATCCATGGAAGTACAGAATTACATCCCATTCTCATTGAAAGTTTGAATAAATAAACAAGTCATTGATTTTTAAGCACCTCCAGAGGAGGTGACTTTAAAATCCCATTCTTAATGAGCTCTAGAATCAGCTCTGTCTTCTGTAATGGGTTTCATATTAATATTTCATTACTGTTCATTTCTGTAACAGCTGAAAGCTATTGCCTTGCTGCCCAAATGCCTATAAAGTGCTTCCTGTCTTTACATGGGACCAAACCCACCAAAGAGCTTCTACCTGGGAGCTCATGAGGTGGAGGAAGGAGGTGGGGGGACAGCTTTTACTCAGAAGTGTGAACACAGCCCATCTCTCAGACAAGCAGATTGTTCGCCTGGCTTATAGAACTGAGTAACAGATGGTTATTTTGCGGGTAGATCCCATGTAGAGTTAAGGATAATGGTATTTGTCTACTCCCTTGAATTTTTCTCTGTCTTCCTCATGAATTGCTTCAGTAAATTTCCTAAATTTATATTTGCCAGTCATCTTGTTTATCTGAATTTCAGGAGTATTTAGCCAATGGTTACAAATCCCCAAAGGTCATGGTTTATGAAGCATGACTCACCACAAGCTTACTTCCAGTTTAGCCACGATTTCAAATTTTAATAGACTATTATCATCATCACCACGATTATTATAACAGGTATCTTTAGTAAAATCAGAAGACTTTAGGATTCTCAAACTTTCGGATTAATAATTTTAAAAAGGAAAAAAGAAAAAGCCATTGTGGGATGTTTTTACAAGAGTTCATCTGAACAGTTCCTGTTATTCCTTGTTCCTATTGAATCATATCCTGTGATTCAACTCCAGGCATAATAGTTTTGCACGGCTCTTGCTCTACTTAGGATGGCCATATACTATTCATACAAAAGTGCCACAGTCTGAAATGATACAGATATCTGCATGTGGAATAAGTTAAGCAATACATGTAAATACTGCCAAGCAGCATGTAAATAGATTAAGGGTGTTTACTTTCAAGAGGAGGTTAATGTCTCTGAAGCACAATTGGCAAGCATACAGCTGTGAACCGGGAAGGAGCCGGGCTTATGCACAGTTACACACATTGATTCATAAACTGTACGTGAGGTTGAGCTGGCATGGTCTTCTGGCAATAACAAACCTTTCTTCGCAAAGCTTATCTGTAGGGATGTGGTCAGTCTCTACTAGGGACTGACCAAACTATTTCCTGTGAAGTTTGCCACGAGTCACAGGGTAAAGGTTATTAAGTGGTAAAGAACTTGGAAAGGTTGCTCAGGTATCTTAGTGGAAATATTCTCAAAAGACATAGAAACATAAGGAACGTTGCTTATATCATCACCAGTGATTGAAAGTGAACTCAGCCTTAGCACGTAAAACTGAAGTGTGTAAAAAACTTTTGAGACTATAGGGAAAATTTGATCCCTAACTGGATATTTCATGATATTAGGAGTTCTTAATAAACTTTTTCAGTGTGATAATGGCGTTGAAGCTATATTTTGTAAAAATTCTTATCTTTGGGGGTAAGCATTGATTACAGTTGCAACGATGTCTGGAATTTGCTTCAAAATAATCCAGGACATGGGAGAGAGAAAGGAGGCTTTAGATGAGGCAAAGTTGACCTTGGGTTGATGTCATTGGCAGGTGTGTGATGGATCCAGGAGGCAAGTGATAGTTCTGAAACACGCTTGGCCCCAGAGGGTCCATGATACCAGGCGCTCTCCTTCATCTATTTGTCTTTACAATTTTCCACAATAACAAGTTTAAAAAAATCAATATGTTTTTAGGAAGGATTCCTAGTACTTCCCTAATGAATATTCTATTCTCCTAAAACTTACATGGGGATTGCCAAACAGACTCAATGTAAGCTCTAGACGACCAAGCTATATGTTGTTAAATGGAATTCTTGTGGTCTTTTTGTTGTTGATGATGATGATGATGATGATTATGATGATGTTGTGGGATTTTTGCAGGGGAGGGGAGAATATTTATTTAATAACTTCAAAGTTTATTTGCCTCAAATGTTCCCAGTTCTCTGTCCATGTCATGTTTTCTCCTCTTTTGTGTTTCTTACCCTCCTTTTTTTCTCTTCCTTCTTACCCTCCTTTATTCTCATGCTTTATCCAGTATTTGCAGTGGCTCTCTCTCTCTCTCTGAGAGTCAGCTGGTGGATCTGATCTGTCACCACTGGATACTGAAACTGTCCTCTGCTGCTCTGCACTTACTGATGGCTCCTTGGTGACATTTCCAGAGTAGACATGGCTGGGTGAGGTTATGTCAGAGGGACATAAAGAAGAAGAGAACAGTAAAATTGCAAGAAGGGAAACGTTAACAGTTTCCTTATCCCTACTTAAAAACCCAGAAAAAAATCCAACCAACTCACCAAAGATAATATCATTAACTCAAAGTTCCAAAGAACTGGGGATTTAAATAAGTTAGGATCCTTATCTTTTTAATCTTCTCTACTAAAGAGAATGTCCTCAGTTCCTTAGCTGGTTTTTCACCCTGTCCTACAGAACAGGGCTTTTAGGGGGGTTAGAAATAGGGGAGGGAAGATCAGTGTCGAGGGCTGGCCCCATCTCGTGTTTGTGGAAGAATGAGCCTAGGGTAAATGAGGTGAGAATCAAATCCTGCCGGCCATTTGCTGATGTGTAAACTTGGATCAGTGGTTCAATATCTCTGAATATTATTTCCTCAAAAGGAAATTGGGATTTCCTATTTGAGACATAAATAATATTTTATTTATAAGTTGTCTTGAGGATTAAACTGATGAGAAAATGTAAATGAAGTATGAATCTACCGTTCTTCCTAAAACATTGTAGGAACCCATTAACTATGAATTCCCCTCCATCTTTATACTACTCCTAATTACATTCAGCACAGAAGGGGATAATTTAAAAAATGAAATGGGATTGCACGTCATGTCTCCTGGATTCTGGAAGATAAGGTGGACATCTGTGCACCTTCTTGTTTCCTTCCTCTTCTGCTAGCACGAGCCTGGAGAATTTGGCTCCCTAATTACAAAGAAGATAAAGGGAATTCCAGCACCCTGAAGCAAGTGTTCCTTCAGGTAGTCAGCCCATGAAGGGCATGTGGGAGGCTCGGAAAGAAGAAGGGGCTGGTCAGAGTAGTAGGTGGATGTGGCAAGCCATTCAATATGTCTGAGCCTCAGCCGGCTCCTCGACGAAGTAGGGATAATCCTATCATTTGTGAGTGCTTGCACATGCTGGCCGGACAATCAAATTGCTTATTCCATGAACTCAGTTTGAGAAGTTATAAAGCCCTGTATAAGCATATAATTTTAGCTTAGGGTATGAGCCGCGGCGTTGCAATATACTTAGGTCTCTGAAGAAAATAATTCAAATGCATGCATGCATACAGACATGCACAAGCACAACAAAACCTCAAACGCCAGCCAACGTGGCCCCAGAGGTGGGTGAGGAACAGAGTGTGACTCATCTCTTGCCTCGGAAAAGGAAAGCGTTGATTGCCTTTTACAGAGTTACTGATAAAAATTCACTCTCTTCCTTGACTTGTAGCCTTTGCCCCACAGATTCAGGAAGCCCCCAAAGCAATTCCCAAATAGAATTTGGACTACAAGTGAGACAACCGGTTAAAAAAAAAAAAAAAACCTGGCCAAAACCCATCATTTTTTACAATTTAAATAATGCTGTAAAACCTGGAACTAGGAACAGTTATGTTTTTGGAACTTGGAATTTGTTTCGTAATAATAGAATGAGTGTTTGTTATAGGAAGAGCCGCCAAGAGGTTGATTCTTCCTCAAGAAAATATTGCCTGTGATTAAGAGAAGTATTTCTTTCTCATTGATGGATTCATGTTAATGAAGAGGAATAATTCTTGAAATGGCCATATGCAAGGAAGTCCAGCATAGTTTAAAAGTTATCATAGCCTTGATTTTTATTATTTTGGTTTTTGTGTCCTCTCATAATCAGTGAGTGTGGTAGCAACATGTATTGTGTGGAGCTTAAGTCTCACTAAATGCCAGCCATGGGCGCCCAGACCCTAAAGGCTCTGATTCCTTTCTCCCTGGTCCTGACCAGAACCAGGGGTATTTCAAGAGCTTGCTTGTGTGTCAGGTCTGAACTTCCTATCCCACTGTAGTCTCAGTCCCCGGAGGGCATGGAGGTGAGCACTCAAGATCACCGCCTCCCTGGCACCTGAGGTGTGTCCCCAGCCAGGAAGCCAGGAAATGGGCCTCTGACTCACCTATTTCCCAGCTCTGTACTCGCTTCACTTGGGGGTAGAGTTCACTTGGGGGTAGAGGACACCAGGGTGCCTAGAAATATTTAGGAACTCTACCTGTGTGTTTACCTGTATGAAGACCCCCTACATGGAATGGAAGGGGGTGATGTAGGATTTCCCACTTCATCCACGCCCACCCCTAAAGCTGGTAAAACAAAAGCAGGGTCTCTGAAATTTGGAGATTCGGGGGCTCCTGCATGGGAAGCCGTGATGATGTCATCACCTGGACTGGCAGCTGGGAAGGCAGGCATCTGGTGGGAAAGTGTAGTCTCAGTCCTCGGTGAGGGGCTTCCCGACACCTGCCAGGAGGGCAGTGACTAGCTGTTAATGCTAAAGATCAGTGACAAGATTCAGGGGCGACTTAAGGGGCCAAAGGACCAGGCTGAGTCTTGTGGAGGCAACCACAGAGCTCTGTGGCTCACAATGCTGTGAAGTGGTTGGATTCAATGAAAAATAAACTGGGAAGGTTAACCATAATCCACTCAAGTTATGGTGACTACGGTCCCATGGTGGCAGGAACATGGTGATTGTAGTGAGGAAAGATTCTGGGTTTGAGAGGTGAGCACTTTTATTTCTGAGCGTGATGCAGTTTCTCAGCAGGTCAAGTGCAGACCTGCTGTAGGACCTCAGATCCCAGACAGTGGCAGCTGTGGCTCTGGGTAGAGCCTTGAGTTGGGCAAAGCTCCCCATCAGCCCACTGGAGGGGAAAATAGGAGGTGCCCCCTCCAAACCTCCTCTAGGCTGAGTGGAACACAGGAAGCAAATGGAAGTGCATTCACTCAGTCTGTCTTTTGTAATATCATTGTCTGTAGAAACGGCTCTACCCATATTCAAGTTGGCGGTAAACAAAATGAGTCCCCATACTTTGATTGCAAACCTGATTTCTTGGTCCATTCTTAGTCACTGAACCTTGAAAATTTGCAGTATCCAAAACTAAGATATGTACAGGAAATAGGAGATTATAAAAATATAGTAATAAATCAGATCTGGCAAGTCAGAATGATCGGCATAGAGACAAACGATAAAATTCCATGAATGCCAAAAAAAAAAAGAGAAAAAATAAATGAAATGACCATAAGCTGATGTCAAACCTACCTCCGAAGGCTGAGGCCCGGAACTCGACATGTGTTAACCTCCAATTTTCTTTCACTTTCCTAGACTATTTGTGTTCCTTAGACATTTCTCTTTCATATTACACTATCTCCGGGTGTAATATTTTACTTGGGGAATGAATGATAAGAGCCATTTTGAGCGAAGAGTCAAAAAATGTAAAACGCACATTGATAGCAGTAAACCAAATTACCGCCAAGGTGATGGATAAGGAATACAATGATGATTTAAATACGGTTTACCGAAATGAAAAATCATATCATTTTATAAACCTGACAGCATATCTAATGATAAGATCAAGGAAATATTATTTTCCATGACATAGTTGAATAATTTGGAAACAAGAGACGTGAGTTAAAATTGACTCCAATATTTAACTCAGAGAGCTTGATTTGACAGATAGAAATACCAAAGTGTCAAATCGAAAACCCATCCTTTCTCTTCTTGATTACTAATGCGATCATTAGAACCTCAAGGAAAAAAATGTGCTAGAAATCATTATTTGCCAGTATTCTGTTCTGAAAGTTTTCAATCAAGGATCTTTGTATCAGTATTGCTCAGAGTGATCATTATCTCTGATTTCACAAGCAAAGTCACGGAGGCATGAGACACCTTCTGAATGTTGGAGAGGAAATTGGTACCATGGCTGACCCTTTGAAATCAACTCACTAGCCCAAATGAAGGCAATCGGGGGCAAAACAGTAGAAGAACATGGTTTAAAAGGTAGGTTTTGGTGCTATTAGTATCTAGTCAGTCTTTGTCTGCAAAAAAAATAAAATAAATAAAATAAAATAAAATAAAATAAAATAAAATAAAATAGCATTTCTAAAGGGATACTCATTTTTAAAACGTTTTTGTTGGTTTTACTCTGAGTCTCTTCAAAAAATATCAGAACAAAAGTAAATAGATGTTGGTAGGTCTTCTGTTCAAAGATTATTCTTAGAGCTACTCTTATATGCAGAGCTCTGTGCTAGAGTTTGGGTTATTTAAAAGGAAATAAAAGGGGTGCCTGGCAGGGCACCTGGGTGGCTCAGTGGTTAAGGGTCTGCCTTTGGCTCAGGGTGTGACCCCGGAGTCCTGGAATAGAGTCCCACATCGGGGTCCGCGCAAGGAGACTGCTTTTCCTTCTGCTTGTGTCTCTGCCTCTCTGTGTGTCTCTCATAAATAAATAAAATCGAAGAAGAAGAAGAAGAAGAAGAGAAGAAGAAGAAGAAGAAGAAGAAGAAGAAGAAGAAGAAGAAGAAGAAGAAGAAGAAGAAGAAGAAGAAGAACCACAGTGCTGGTGTGGGTGTGGGTGTGGGTTCGGTGGGCCAGCCAGTGTGAAAATGAAGCTATGAGTGAGGACAGGTTGGTACAAGCCCGATGCTTAATGAACTCCTGTCATTACTTTTTGACTATATCTGTGCCTTTACTGACGCTGCTACTTACTCGTTATGGGGAGACAGGAAGAGGGAACATGGTGTACGAATGATTCACTGCAGATTTCCTTTCCTTTCCTTTCAAGTGTAAAATTTGGGAAGATACCAGTTGGTCCCAGGGGAAGAAATGAGGGGGTGAGCGGACAGGAAGCTGAGGTGCAGGGGTGAGAAGCAGGTGATACCTGGGTCTGGTCATCTACACGGCCTGGAGCATTTAACATGAGATCAGGGTTAGCAAGAGCCAACATCCATCCTTCGCGGTGCTTAGGGTCCACTTTCCTCCACCTCCCATCCTGAGCTGACTCAGAAATTAAAAACACAAACAAAACCCTGAAGCCAAATAATCACCCTCACTGGGGTCGGTGGCAGGGAATGTGGCTTATTTGTGGGGCGAGAGGGCTCCCTGACCCTGAGCCCAGGACCAGGCAGAGATGCCCTCACACACAGCCAGGGCCGTGCTCCCTACAGGCAGGTAGTTTCAAAGGAAAGAGTGAGCAGAGCAGTCAACAGTCTCTCCTTCTGCCTTTATCCAAGCGGGGGCTGTTGCCCCGCTGTAGTGGGGGGGGGGGCGAGGGGCAGCACTGCCAGCTTCACGCGTGTTGGCCAGTGTGGTCACATGGGGCTGGGCTCACAAGGAATCCACACTTGGGTTTTGATGCTCTGCTGTTGCCATCTTGAAGTTCGTGGTAATTTTAATCTTGGGCTTATGTTTTGTAGGTGGAGTCCGAATGGGGCAATGAATGGGTTATGGTCTAGGGATTGGAGCCATGGCTCAGGTGAGGTCCTGATGTCTGCCTCCCTGGGATGTCCTCAGCTGTCCATTCCCCAGGTCAACCAGGTGAAGTGTCCTGCCCCTTCCTTCAGCGGTTCCTCCTTCCCACTAACTGTCTTGGGAGTGGGGCATGGCAGTGTCTGTCCCTTCCTTGGGCAGGTTTGTGTGGTGTACTTGGGAGAAGGACCCTCTAACTAACCCCATGTAGGTCCCAAATGGGCCCTGGCATGCAGGTGGCAAAGCTTGGGGCGGGGGGGGGTTGCCCATCCACTGTGGTTGGGGCAATGGCACATGGGGTGAGGGTGTGTGGTGGAGGCCCAGGCCCTGGGTGCCCATGAGGGTCTGCACGTGGCCTGCAAGTACCTCTACAGCCAAGGAAGGTGACCTTCAGGATCAAATTAAATCACTACCATTGGGTCGAGAAAGGGACTGAGGAAGAAAGGAAGAGCTTAGTATCTATCACTACTCCAACAGCAAGTTCTCCTGCTTTCTGAACAGCGATGCACGTTTTCTGCATGTGTGGGGCCTTGCTGACTACGTAGCTGATGATGTGGGGGGTGGTGAGGGCTGCAGCCAGAGGGGACCTGGGGGCACTGCCTCCTCCCCTCACCATGCAAATAGCATGTGTGTGCAAGGAGCGATTTCTCCACACTCCCATCAGCGACTTCTGCTCCCTTAGCCCTTGAACAAAAGTTGTGCTAGATCCTTCTGGGGAGGAGGTGGATGATGTACGATGCTTTCTTCAGAAAAGCATCTCCCCAAAACTGGCCTTTAGCTTCCCCCAGGACCACTGTTGCGAATGGTTCCCTTCTGCCCCAGAAGGCTCTAAAATAGGTCAGAGCTCTTCACTAAGGAACCTAACTTGGACGCCCTTCGTACACAAGACAGTCCATGCAGGGCACCAATATGGCCCTTAGAAGTTCGGAAATAAAATCCAACCGCAACGTCGAAAGGGCACGGTAACGAAATGAGGTTCACCCAGCATGAATGCAAATCCCCCTGTTTCAGAATTTCCAGCAAGAAACTCAAGGGCAAAGAACAAAATTTTCTTGCAAGTTAAAGTTCAAGAAAATTAAATCCAAAGATAAAATATCAAAGGAATTAAATATTGAAATCAGTTTGTCTTACCTTTTACATTAAAGTAATGAAAGTTAAAATCCGTTTCCCTAATCTTCTTATCTGCTAAGCCTTGGCTAGAGGAGTTCTTGTTGTTGCCACTGAATGAGGTACACCTCAGACTTCTGTTAAATTGACATAAGTCTCAGATACATTTTAATTTTTTTTACTTACATCAATTAATTAACATATAATGAATGTATTATTAGTTTCAAAGTAGAGCTTAGAGATTCATCAGTTGCATATGATACCCAGTACTCATCCCATCGTGTGTCCTCCTTAATGTCCATCACCCAGTTACCCCAACCCCTCAACAGCACCCCCTTCAGCAACCGTCAGTTTGTTTCCTATGATTAAGAGTCTCTTATGGTTTGCCTCCCTCTCTGATTTCATCTTATTTTATTTTTCCCTCCTTTTCCTTATGTTCATCTGTTGTGTTTCTTAAATTCCACATATGAGTGAAATTATATGGTAATTGTCTTTCTCTGACTGACTTATTTCACTCAGCATAATACCCTCTAGCTCCATTCACGTCGATGTAAAGAGTAGGTATTTATCCTTTCTGATGTCTGAAGAATATTCATATGTATGAATATATATACACATTGAACCATAGTTGGTATATATATATATTCATACAAATATTCATATATATATATAGACCACATCTTCTTTATCCATTCATCTGTCAATGGACATCTGGGCTCTTTCCATAATTTGGCTATTGTGGACTTTATTGCTGTGAACACTGGGGTGCATGTGCCCCTTTGAATCACTATTTGTATCGGATACATTTTCATTTTTTAAGGGGACAAGGAGCAATTAGTCTTTTCCAAAAGTTGAAAATTGCCCAGCACAGACACCTGCAACTAAATCTAGAAAGTAATCCTTGCCCCAAGAGCTCCATCAGCCTCTCATGGCATCATGTTTGGGGTGTCCATGGGTATTCCTTGCAGAGATTCAGTGGAAACTGAACAAAGGAGGTTAAAATGGAGTCAAAATTAAATTAATTGATGAATGGAATGAGGGTAGCTTTATTCTGCATCGTTCAGCACACAAAGTAATGACTGGTTTCACAATCATCTGAAACCCAAGAAAACATTTTTAGCTTTTTTTTTCACATTAATTTTATATTGTTCCACTCATCTAAGAACTTCTTCGTGTAATCAAAATAATCGTTACTGAATAGCAGGTAAAGAACTGCCTTGTGCATACATCTGTCCTGGAGAGAAAGCTTTTCCAGATCCATTATTCACATTGTAGCATAAAACTACTGCAGATGCAAGTCTAGTTTGGGAAAAAAGCAACTCCACTTAAAGAAGAAAAACGTATCTTCTTGGACCTGTCTCATCTGTGTAGGAAAATGGACCTTCTCCACACGCACTAATTTCATAACCACTTTTGGATCAAGTCTTTAAAGAGGATAGATTTTTAGAAAGAAGACATCTTCACAGCAAGCCATGCGAGGGTGTCCACCCAAGGTCAGAGTGCCACACACATGGCTCTGGAGTGTGTGTTAAGGGACTTGATTTTCACGTCTGATTTCCACTGAGCAGCTTTGCGGAAAGACCCTGGAACAGAGTCTGGTTGTTTCTGGTATGTGAGGAGATTGAAATGGGATAGAATTGAGGTCTTTTCTGGAAATATTGTTTATGAGATTTCCTGACTTTTTTTCCTGCATTTTCTGTTTTCTCCAGAATGAGATGTAGTGATCCATAGCAGCAGATAGCAACAGTAAAAAAGAGGAGGGGCCCGTTAGAAAGACTTCCGGCACTTCTGGATTAAGAGGTTGGAACTCACACAATGCAACTTGACTCTAAGGACGGAAATGCTGACTCATACCCATTTATCTAAAAATCCAAAGGACCCAAAATCAGGAGAAACACTTTGTTTACCATACAGACTGCAACAGAGCTCTATAGATGTGGGTCCGTCAATACACTGGTTTTACTTTCTCTGTTCTTTTGTTGGGCCTTGTGTTTACCATTAGTGAATTATTTGATCATGTTTTGTGTTTCAAGCAACATTTATTGCCAACTACATCTTGGTCACCGAGATCCATGCTGGTAATGTAACTATTACTGAGGAATTTTACCTCCCCCACCCCAGAGTCTATGGTTCAAGGGAGGTAACACTTGAGCTGAATTTGGGAGGCATGAAGATCTCTAAGATCAACTCTCTATTTATTCTGTTAAGACTATTGCAAGAACACGCAGAGACATTTAACAATTTCTGTAAACGTTTCTGTTAAGTAGCATTAGGTGAACACATGCAGGTCCACAGTGAGCCAGCGCCAGCTGGGTCAACTCCCTGCCACCAACAGCAACAATTGCCCCAGCCTATTCACCTTACATCCACAGGCAATACACACCCCACAGGTTACTTCCACTGCCTTTGAATTTTGGAATCTTCAAACATAAGGGAAACCCAAGTCTTTTCTGTGTATAAGATTAATCATTTTTTCAACATATTTTGTGAAAGTTGAAGAGAAATACGGGAAAGCAGATGACATGTATGTATCTCCAGGGTCAGAAGATATGTATGTCTGCATTTCTGTCTACCTGTAGAGAATATATATGTATTTTTCTGTATGCTGTAGCTATATGAGATTTCTCTTAAGAAAAGAGAAATCAGAAAATGCCTTTACTGATAACCGATGACATAGATTGAATGAGTCTTCACACATATAGGGAGCTGATATTTTAATTCCCTGTATTATGTTTATTCTTGATCTTGGATTACTGTTGGGGTTTGGAAAAACTCAATGGCACTTCTCTATCCATCCATACTTGGAACCAATTAAAAGACAGATGCAGGGACGCCTGGCCGGCTCAGTCAGTAGAGCACGCCATTCTTGATCTCAGGGTCGTGAGTTCAAGCCCTACACTGGGCATGGAATCTATTTTTAAAAATAAAATAATAAGATATAAAATAAAGTAAATAAAATAAAAGGCAGGTGCAGAAATTGGGTAAATGGAGATCATGACATCAACTTTATCACTGCTACATTGGGAAGCTTGGCTAAAGAGTGGAGCAGAAAAGCAATCTAACAATGAACCCTTGAACCAGAGTCTGACAGCTCAGGGCTCCCTTCCCAGGGGCTGAGCTCTCAGGCTAAGTGCACAAAAGCCAAAAGCCAAAAGGAAACTCCCTGAAGACAGGTGGATTCCAGAGAGAGGAACAAAAGGACGGAGACGTCACATCCAGATCCTTGTCTCTTGCACTTGCCACCCCTCCAGTCACTCCTCCTCCCCGACTGGGGGAATGACAAGTGCACGCAGGAGCCAGGAGTGCTCCGCCTGGAAATGCAGCTCCAGAGGCGAGGGCCTACCTTGCTTACAGCAGTTTCTTCCAGCCCCTTCCTCGGCCCTCACTCTAGAAGGGCTTCCTCACCTTATGTTCCTGTAGTGACATTATATCTCCAATGCATTTAATTATTGCTAAGAGGTTCAGACCAGACATTTATATTCAATCTAACAAAGGCCAACAGGCGCTGGACTGCAGGTAAGTATAACATTGACCAGGAAGCCAACTTAAAGCTGGTTGACCAGAAATAGTACCCACCACTTTTTTTAAAGATTTATTTATTTATTTATTTATGAGAGACACACTGAGAGAGAGAGAGAGAGAGAAAGGCAGAGACACAGGCACAGGAAGAAGCAGGCTTCTTTCAGGGAGCCTGATGTGGAACTCGATCCTGGAACCTGGGATCATGCCCTGGGCCAAAGGCAGATACTCAATCACTGAGCCACCCAGGCATCCCCCTGCCATTTTTTAAAATAAATCAACATTAGCTTTAGCCACTTACCTGAAGTGTGATGTGGGATGAGGACCCCCTGTCAGGTTCCAGGGACTTGAGTGTACAGGTGGATAAACTTCAGTATTTCCAACATGCATGGAGAAGCAATCAGCCACTCATACTGCAAGACAGATTTCAGAGTCTCATGGGGGAAGAAAAAAATAAATCATCTTTTAATAGGTCTTGTTAGAATAAAAACATTTAGACGCAAAACTTAGACTCTATACCAAAATAAACCCTAGGTGGATTCCAGAGTGGAATGTGGAAAAGCTTAAAATAAACAGATACACGGGAAAAAACGAAGGCTCCCAGCCTTGGCATAACAGAAACAGAGACTGGCAAATTTAAAAACGAAAATGGATTTTAAATTTTTAAAAATAAAATTTGCGGCTAGAATACATTTAGAAATTTATCCTACAAATATAAAATCTAGCATAAATAACAAAATTAAAATCAAAACACATCAACATACTAGGAAATGTGTTTTATGTGTCAGCACAGGTAAATTTAGCCTGATTTCAGGACAAATCAATGGAGGCTCCAAATGACACATCCTTAAAGGTTATAAACAAACAACTCTTAAAATTGGAAATACTACCAGAGTGAAATCACATGGTATTTGTCTTTCTCTGATTTTTTTTTTCGTTCAGCATAATACTGTCTAGGTCCATCCATATGGTTGCAAATGGCAAGATTTCATTCTTTTGATGACCGAGTGATATTCCATTGTGTGTGTATACCACATCTTCAGTATCCGTTCATCAATGGAGGGGCACTTGGAATTTAAGAAATGAAACAAATGAACCAAGGGGAAAAAGAGAGAGGCAAACCGAGAAACAAACTCTTAACTACAGAGAACACACTGCTGGTCATCAGAGGGGAGCTGGGTGGCGGGAATGGGGGAAACAGGTGATGGGGATGAGGGAGAGCACTTGTCATCGTGATGAGCACAGGGTGTCGTACGTATGGAAGTGCTGAATCACTAAGTTGAAACACCTGAAACTAATATTGCACTGTGTGCTATCTGTACTGGAACTTAAATAAAAATTTTAAAAAGGAAAATGCTACTAGAATGCAAAGATATGAAGTCCCTTTGATTCGGTAAGAAATATAAATTGCAAATCAAAACAATTTAAGGTTGGTTTTCTACTAATAAATTAGTAAAGGAGAATTTTTTAAGATTGTATTTATTTATTCATGAGTGACACACAGAGAGAGGCAGAGACACAGGCAGAAGGAGAAGCAGGCTCCCTTTGGGGAGCCTTATGCGGGACTTGATCCTAGGACCCCGGGATCACAACCTGAGCTAAAGGCAGATGCTCAACCACTGAGCCACCCGGGTGCCCCAGTAAAAGTGATTTTATTCAATAAATTTTATTCCTGTAAACTATTATTAATATTTTTTGCTTTTGAAATTATAAGTAAAACTATTCTTCCTCACAAAAAAAGGATTGTCACATGTTTTGACTTGACGATTGCATGATGAGAAATGTAGCCTAGAAAGCCAAGGTAATATGATGACTTATGGCAGGAATTCTGGGGCGAGACTGCCTGAGTTCAAATTTTAGTTCTATGATTTACGAACTGTAAATAATAAAGAAGTAAAGGTTTACCAGACAAGAGTAAGTACCAGTCCAACTGAACAAACAAAATGAGCTCATAAGTTAGAATATGACAAAGTGCACAAGTGTGATACGGCCAGGCAAAAAGCTGATTAAAAAGGCTTTGTCAAAAAAGCCTTGTGGTTAAGTGAAAGACCATGTGGGGAAAGACAACATGCCTGCACATAGTGGACAGCATAGCATTCAAAATGCATGCAACATAAGGTACAAGACTGAATTTTGTGCCATTTGTAATTAGGACCTCCAGAAGTGTTTCTTAAAATGGACAAAATATAAGTACCGTACACTAACCAATTGCAACCAAAGGAAGGAAAAATAAAATAAGATAAAAACAGAGAGGGAGGCAAACCATAAGAGACTCTTAACTCTATGAAACTGAGGGTCTCTGGAGGGGAGGAAGGGTGGGGACAGGAGAATCGGGCAATGGGCATTCAGGATGGCACATGATGCGATGAGCACTGGGTGGTATATGCAAGTGATGAATCATTAAATTCTATCTCTGAAACTAATTCAAAAATGTAAAAAATGTACGTACAGAGAGTAAAATGTCGCAGACAAATCAGTCAGGTATTAACAACTCCTGAACGCTTCCCTGTTCTTACACTGCTGAGTACTAAGGATCAAAGGAGTCGTTGCCCCTAGAGGTTTCCTGGAATGCCAGAATGGGCAAACAAAATGCCATACAGTCACGTTTCCTAACAGGTGTTCTTGGGGGAGGACAGTGTGGATCAGAAACTATTGAGAAGTGAATTCCCGGGTAGGGGCTGACAATGCCGAAAACTGGAGAGGATGCCGTTGAGATGAACATGGTAGCAAATGACAATCCCAGGTAAAGACAAGAAATAAGGGGCTCAGGAGACTTCAATATCTTCAGAAGGAGAGACCAAGAGAGCGAGAACAATGGTTAGATTGTTATTGCAAAAGACAGTCTGCTTTAGGGCTGCAATGCAAAGAAAGAGACACTTTCTCCTGTGTTAATTAATAACCACCTCTGTGCATTCAAGAAGAAACACTGGAAAAGTAATACTTTTGAAAATATGATTAATGAAGAACTTGCGCTTATGATCTGAATTTTGCCTATTTCACTAATGTAAAGAATAGCATTTTTTTTTTCGTTTTATGATAAAGACCCTACTGTGGAGAGAAACCAGCACCAGCACCAGGGGGAGACAGGAATTACACACAGGAGAGTCAGTGCATATAGAAGCAGATCCAAGGAACCAGGAGAAAGCAAGAAGAGAAGTCGGGATAGAACAGGACAGAGAGCCCAAAACCAACCTTTCTAGGAGTTGGAGGTCACCTACTCTCTGTACCGAGTTACAGGGTATTTTGTTTAAAAAGCTGTGTGGGAGAGTGAATTGGGAAATTCTGGATTAGCCAAGTAAGATCCAATTCCTTTATTACTCCTCAGAGCACTGATATACTAAAGCGCAGAGAGCCCAGCAGGAGGGAAGAATAGAACTGGGGCGATTTCCCAACTTATTTCAACACAGACCCCATTTTTCTTGTGAAATTAATACTTCTTGAAACACATTTTGGAACATCTCAAGATAAACTAAGAGTTTTTATGAATCTTTAGGCACATGAAACTGAAAATTAATACTAGGATTTTGTAATTTTTAATTTATTGTATGGGTCAGTTAACAGAACATACTATAAAATTTTAGAGTATGTATTTAACAAAAGAATCCCTATTGGACCACCTCAGTAATGTCCTGTTGGCCAGACTGGGGGGACCAGGGAAGCCACAGCACTCCTTCGCCTCAAGGAGAAAGCTCCTCTTACACTGTGCTCAGGTGCGTTAGCAACAAGACAGAGATTTCAATAAAACAAATACTGATGCTCTCACGGATAACCTACATGTGTAGCACGGGGTCACAACTCACACCCCTGCATCTGGGGTCGCTTCATTCAGACTACAAATATAGTCCCTACAAAAGCTATCTGTGTCAAGCATGTTGGCCATACAAACCAATCCTGCACCAGGACAGCAATTTGCAGAAAGGGCCACCTCTGACACAGGTAAGAGACCCAAGTCAAAATGAACTAAAACGCGTAGGCAAAGTTGGGAAAATATCTCAGAAATTATCTGCGGGGAGACTTGTTATGGTGCTAAACAAGCAACCTGAGAAAAACCAACCAACCAGTACAAATTAGCAAATACACCTTCCCAACATGCTGTCAGGCTCAAGTCATAAGCCATCAGCTGAGATGTGTCGCTGTGCTAATAGCAACGTCATAGGGCAAACAGGACGCGAGCTCGCTCTATAAACAAAGCCAACCAGAAAACTCGTCCTAGAGCCAGAGACTCCACCATGTGTGTCCTATGTTTTGCATCCAGGTGCTTTTCAGAACAAAGACCGATCATTATTTCACGATCCCCAAGAAGGTCACAAAGGAACCTCTGAGTCTTACTTTAATGATAAATGATAAGTTGATCATTATATAGAGGGACCCCCTTCCTTTATATGACGGAAATGTGTGTTAGAGGGGCTCAGTCAGTAGAGCATGTGACTCTTGATCTCAGGTTGTGAGTCTGAGCCCCATGTTGGGGTAGAGATTACCGAAAAATAATAAAATCTGGACAAAGAAATGTATCCGAAACATACTGTGAAACATTATCATCATTCAAAATCATTTTAAGTAGATTGTGAATACTCCTATTTCAAGATATTACTACACATTATTTTTTCATGGGGAAAAAAACCCACAATTTTAAAGAAAATCATCCCCGTAGCCTCCCATGGTACAGAGCAGGATTGGGGCATCTAGCATGCATGCAAAACCATGATATGGGAGAAGAGCAAGGCCTGAGCCTGGGACTAATGCATGTTTTTCTGCTAGAATATAAAGGTCTAGAGGTAGTTACTGTGTTTTATTGATTTTTATATATCCTTTGTATCTTCCTGGCAGTGAACTCTGAGATGTTCACTTAATGAATGAGTGAATGAATGAACGAATCACAAAGGAAAAAGACCATATTCCAGAGGGCATGGCTACTCTGCTGATTTGAAACCTTTCTCTCTTGATTGGAGGGCAATTATCTTTTAGCCATCGTGATGTTCCATTTCATTTGCACGCCACCTGCTCTTAACTTCGGATCAGTCACTAAACCTGAAGAGAGTGCACTGTGCTGAGGACTAAATACTTCCTATCAAAGGTTCATATTTGAAGATGGATTTCTAAAAATAGAAATCTCCATAACATCAAACAAGTCTCCCAAGTGATAACTACTGGACAGAGGGTCATGGACGTTTTTAAGGTCCTTGATGCATACACATATTTTTAAGCCAGTTGTCAGATTTCATTAATTTTCATACTGAAACGCAGTTTAAGAGCCCACCTCATCCTATGACAACCTCAAAACCATTTTAATCCTTTTAAAATTTGTGAAAAGAAAGAAGCTCACTTATTTCAGAAAAGAAATAGAAGATCAGAAGATCACTGAAATAGAAAAGAAATAGAAAACAGAAGATCACTGTTTCAATTTATTTTATTGTTAATAAGGGTTGGCTTTTTCCTAGATTTTATTCACCTTTTAGAGTTCCTCTTTGGGTAAGTCTGCTCGTGTTCTTTGCCCATTTTCATAGGAGCCGAATGTGCCCTCTCGTGCATGGGATCTGCATGTTTGTGCTTGCTTGTGCATGTGTGTGCTTGCTTTCTGTGGTTTGCCTTTGGACTTGATTGCTACATTTTTAATGTCCAGAAACATTCACATCTTATGCAGTCAAATCTGAAATATTTCCTTTTGTAATTTTTGCCTCTAGCTTTTAAGCCACCTAAATCCATAACTTATATTCATGGCTTGGCTTCTAACGCTTTACCCCTCCTCTCCAGCTGCTCGTCTGTTGCTCTCCATTCCCCTCCACCCCACTTACGTACTCACATATCGTGTCTAATCCACCTGGACTTTCTGGCACATAGAACATGAGGTGAGGATAGGGCTCAAATAAATGGGTTGAGTTCCTTCCCCTTGATCTGTAATGCAATGTAATCACATGCCAAGTTCCTACAGATGGTTCTGGGTTCTCAGCTTGATGATACAGCATCTGATGTGCTTTTACCAGAACCACACCAGTCAATTAATGTAATTATTAAAGACTCAAAGTGCCTTAACATTTCATGGCAAAAGTTCTATCACACTCCTATTTCCAAACATTTATATCTTGTTGACATTTCATGGGTCCATCTGTGTTTTTATATATTTTGTGTTAAGTCACTTTAGGTAGAATATCTTTATTTTTACCATTTCTTTGATAAAGCTATTGAAATAAATCCACATATTTGAATAGAGTGGAAATATGATAAAAAAATATAAGTTTATAACATGTAGATTTTTTTCAGATTCATTAAAACCTGCATATCTGTTTTACTAAAAGGTCTGTTTTTGAATCCTGGCTTATAAATGTTTTCTCTGGTCCCTTCTATCTATGTAGTATTTGTTTTCAAAACATGCGGGTAGAATCAAAAACAACTCTTCTCATGCACACTTTCTCTGATACACAAAAAGATTCTTTTCTTGTATCATACATTCTATATTTTTTTCTTGAGGTTTCCTTCCCCGCTCCACACATTCACTGGTACCGAACTGATCCATTCGATATTTGAAAACTTTTATTAAACAAAAGACACATGATAGATCATACTGTAAACTCTATCCACCAAGAACACTGTTGTTTCATTTTTTAACAGAAGGCAGCTCTGATTTAGGCTTTCTTTACATACAAAGGATTCAGATCAAAGCCTTTCTCTTTTTGAAGTAATGTGAGAGAATGAGCCAACAAGGATATAGTTGTCTGAGGGTTTGATGTGATGCATTTTGGAGTTTCGACTTGAAGTTTACAATAAGAGTGTATGTAGGAAATTTTGAAAAAGAGACCAAAGACTGAAATGAAATTTTATCCAAATAGATAACAACAGGGAGCATTTAAACCATAGAGGGAGGAACATAAGTCACCACGTTGCTAAGCGTGGGCTACAAATCACATCATAGTGATTGAATTTCACCTCTGCGGAGAGATGTGTGTGAAGGAGAGTAGCCTCTACATGGTTGTCCGTGTCCTGGGATGATTCCTGGCAGATGGATGTTGTAAAGTGCAGGTTGTGTTACTCCTCAGTGTGTGCCACCCTTTTGCTCCGCTGCAGTGGTGTGTGTTTGTCTTCACTTCACTTGCTTTGACTATCTGACTATGTAATTTCTATTATGACTCACCCCAACATTAGATCAAATCGTAGGCCTTTAGACCTAGTTCACTGCAAAGGTGACTCACAGATTTACACAAGCCACGTGAATATTGCATGTGACATTTCCAAATATGTACACCTCAGGACTGGATAGGAGAAAAGTCCCCAAATGCTCTACATTAACAAAAGATCTTACTTCAGTGTAGCATTTTTTTGAACATGGCATCTTAATATAATCATAGAAATATTATTGCTGTGGATTAGGGAAGTAAAAATTTATTTACTTTTCAGCTTCCTTATCTCCCAAGTTCAAGAGAGCAATGCCACATTATCCAAAGCTGACTTTTGAGATAAAGTTAACCATTGTTCTGAGTGTGGCTGCTTGTGATAGCATTTATCAAAAAAAAAAAAAATCACATTTTGTAAGTTCAGCCAATGAGAAATATTACATTTTATTAGATATTGATTTTCCGTAAATTATATTTTACTTTTTTTTTTAATATTTTACTTTTAAAATAAATTTCCTTTTACACTGTTATGTGTGGAAAATCTCTGGATTTTCCATTTAATTTTATAATTCATAATTCTTTTTTTTTCAGATTTGTATTTAAATTGTAGTTAACCTACCATGCAATACTGGTTCCAGGAGTAGAATTCAGTGATTCATCACTTACATACAAGACCCAGTGCTCATCACAGGTTCCCTCCTTATGGGCCCCTGAGGGCTCAGACAGTTAAGTGTCAGCCTTCTGCTCAGGTCGTGATCCTGGGGTCCCGGGATGGAGCCCCACATTGGGCTCCCGGTTCAGAGGGGGAGTCTGCTTCTCCCTCTACCCCTCCCCTCTGCTCGTGCACTCTCTCTCTCTCTCTCTCTCAAATAAATAAATAAAATCTTTAAAAATAAAACAAAAACAAGTTCCCTCCTTAATACCAATCCCCCATCTACTCCATTCCCCCATCTCCCTCCCTCAATCCTCCTCTCATTCTCTGTAGTCAAGAGTCTCTTATGGCTTGTTTCCCTCTCTCATATTTATTGTGTGCACTATAAAATATGCACACATTTTATTTTCCTTAATGTATTTTAAATGAAACTTTTTAATAATCAGAGAAATAGTTAAAGATAGTAAACTCTAAGATAGTAATTTAAGTGACTGAAGAATTTGACAGCATGGTCTTTCACCGAACTTAACCTTAACCATGTAGTTGAACTCAGTCCATCCATCATTAAATGAGTTCAAACACAGGGTGTGGATCTTAAAGGTAAGAAATAATTAACGAATTCATGAGGAATAATTCTTTATTAAAAATTCAGTGGTAGTTTTTCATTGTTTAAAGTTAACATATTTTGTTGATTTTAAAAGATGTTTATACCTTTTATCTAAGGATAACTGTGGTGTTGACAATGACAAAAAGAGGTTCCAGCTCAAAATATTATTTTTATACTTAGGATAGATATTCATGTTTCTCTTTTTTTTTTTCCTTTGAACTACTTAACAAAAATATAAATATCATGTCACTTTTCAAATAGTCCATCCGGATCAGTCTCTCTCCAGAGAAGTCATGTGCTTGCATAGAGTAGAGAGTAGTGAGTAGAGGTCTAAGGTATGTATAACTCTTGAAACTGGAAACGTAAGCTCAAGTCATGGGAATTTGGAATACAGCATTATATAAAAATCTTTACAGAACTGCAAAAATGTCCAGTATCCCACTCATTTGAAGGACTATTTAAAGGGAAAATTTTGAGCAATAGTCTACTGAATAAAGTCTAGCTTTTACTCAGATGGAAAATCCCATTGAGCACTGCCTCATGAGAAGGACCTTAATTGCAAATCAACAGCTCCGTTCCCACACATTTACCCCTTTGATTACCGAATCAGAGCTTATGCGTGAAGACACTAGGAGAGGTCAAGGTTAACTCAAGACTTTCCTAAAGAGATACGTGGCTTCCTCCAGGCTTCCATGAACATGGATTACAACCCAAAGTGTAAGGCAATAAATCCTGATCCAAACTGATAATGCCAGAATCAGGCCTGGTGCTTTGCCAGCCATAAACAACGATATGGCTATGCCTTCTGCAAGTTTGCTGTGACATATAGCCACCATTGTAAGACTTGGATCCCAGCCCCAAGTGTTTCGATACCAACCCTCCCAGGGGGAGGGTCCTGGACCCTTTCCACTCACTGAGGCTTAGCTGGCAAGAATGGACAGGAGTCTCAGTGCTGGAACATGTCTGCTCTTAAATGCCTCGCAGCCCCTGTGGGGATAGACATCATTGTCCTTGACTCTGGCCTAGGTCCTACTACACCTCCGTGGGCTGCCCTGGAATAATGGACACCTGCTGCTACTCTTGCCACCAGAGATTTCCCCAATAATACCGCCTTATCAGCCCTGGTGAGTGTGCTCTTGTCCACCTGCTTGTGTGACAGTTTCTCAGATTGTGGTTGTGGTGTTGCTCAGGTCATCTCCTCTGGTTGAGTAGGCTTGCCAGGTCTGCGTGAGCCACAGAGAGCTGCCCTGAGGGAGGGCAAGGGTCATCTCCTCTTTCAGCCCCCTCCCCCTGCCCCAAGGCAGATTCTGGAAAAAGCATCTAGTCCCATCACCAAACCGTACCTTCCCACTTGGTGACACTTGTCCAGCAGCGACTTCTCTGGGATATGACCCCATTGCTTCATCCCTTGGAGAGTGAATGTGGAACTTTCTGTTTGTCGTATGGCCTATATTCTCATGCAAATCATTCCAAACATACTCTACAGACTTGGTGAGAGTATGAAAAATCAGCCAATTTTTCAATGATTTTTGGTGACAAACTAAAATTCATGAACTTTATGAAATTTCTCTTCTCTATTGCTTGATTTGCTTTGCTCTTGGGGCTGGGGCTAAGAATACAAAAGTAGCATGATTCCATAAAACAGCCTCTAGAATCAGAGAATTTGAGTTAGGATCTTCTTTCTCTTATATCCTAGTCTATGTGGACTTGGCAATGTTTCTTCTCTCTGTTTATATACAGCACACACACATTTATGTCATATATATGTTTTGTTTATATTTATACATATAAACATTATTATATAACAAACACACGCAAGTTTTATATATTAGTGATATTTAAATAAATAAAATGTATTTAATTCTTTCAAAATTACTTCAATAGTAACCAAACCCATTGCCACTAAACTAAGGTTTCTCTTTAGTTTTTCTGGACCGAATAAGATCTTTCTAATCCCAACAGTGACAAGGAGTCTCAAAAATGGCTGGGATAAAATCATAGCTCCATAGATTTTGTATGGAAAGAATCAAAACAAGGAGGATTAGTCAGGACCATTATCTAATTAAAGGGATTCTAAAAGGTCGATCTTATACCAGATATTCCAAACCCAAATGTCACCTCATAAATCTTCTGTATTATTATTAAGGCAGGTCACTGCTAAATTGTGAGCGGGTTGCCGGACTTCAGAATACACAGTGCCATCTACATCTATTGTTATATTCGCACAAACCACTTCATTGTATCGGTCACCTGAGTCACGTTCTTGAGCAGTGCTTGCACCACCTGAGTTCATACTATGGGTCAGGGTCAGGGAAGAGCCACAGAACAGGATATCGTTAAGGCTGGTGGCTTTGATGGAGCATCGCAAGACTACTGAATTCATGAGAGATGTGCACAGGGGTTTAGGTTGAAATTGGGATTTCAAAAGGGACATAGGAGGAGGAAAGGCACGAAACAAAACCAAAAAAATTTGGACCACTTTACAATTGCAGGAACTGCAAAGGGGTTTTCCTGGAGCCGAAAAAGCAATCTGGGAGGACATTGGAGATTTCCTAAAATCTGAGAGCTGCTAACTTCTAGCAGATGTTAAGAAGTGGAGGTGAGGGGGATAGAGAGAGAGAGAAAGAGAGAGAGAGAAAGAGAGAGAGAGAGAGAGAGGAAGAGAGAGAGGAAGCTGCAGACAACAGCAGGGGGTGGGGGAGGGGGAGGGGCATAGTGAGGGAGACCTGTTTTTTTCATTCTCCCATTTTATGATTGATTTTGAATCTTCCCCCAATCACCTAGTCATCACCAAAGCCCAACTCGAATTCTGACCTGTAGTCGTCTGATACATTTTACTGTCCTTCTGATATAGATCGTTACAGGCTTCACTCAACTAGCACAGCCAGCAAAGTGATCCTGAAATTGAGCTGGAAGCAGGGCTGGGTAATGGGAGGAATGGACCACTTCCAGCAAGAAATTTATTGTTACCTGTGCAGAGATAAAGCCATGTTTCAGGTCACCAGAAGTATTGATTTAGGGGACCATTTTTTTTTTTTTTTTTTTTGCAAAAAGTACAGTATTTTGGATGTGTATGTTCTGCAGGTTTTATACACAATTTGTATCTGTCAGGGTGCCTCCATGTAGTCTTATTTAAAGGCTTTGAATTTTTTTCCCTACTTTTAAGCAGATGCCCTCCAAGGGCACATTCCTAATACTTACCAAAAACATGATCATTCTGAATGGCAAAATAAAATAAAATGTTGAAAAATATATAGGTTGTTTCAGTAAGTAGTTATTATAACATGCCATTGCTGGAAATTTGGAAGTTAATCAAGTTGAATAGATTTGTTTTAAAAACTAAGTTAGCTGGCAAACATGCTAAAGGGATTTTTAAAAATTGATGCCAGGTGTGCTATTGACACACTTAACAATCCTTTTTGTATGGATGTGTGTATGTCAGCACTGCCCAATACAAATATAATGAGGGACACGTAGGTAATCTTAAATTTTCTAGTAGCCCTGTGAAAAATGAAAAGAGATCATATTAACTTTAACATATATTATTTAAACCAATACATTCAAGAATGACCATTTAAGTATGTGGTGGATATAAAACGATGAATGAAATGTATTACCTGATCCTATTCCTACAAAGTCCTTGAAACCTAGTGTGTATTTCACACTTGCCGTAGGTGTCAGGACACACCACGCTTTAAGCATCCAGGAGGCTAGTGGCTACTACATCAGGCAGTACAAGTCTAGATCATAATCATTATTCATTTCAAGTTCAATATGACTCATCCTCTGTCCTAAAAGCATTATAGATTTACTTCCTTACATTCTGTATTTTTTACCTTGCTCACTGCTTATAAACGCTGATCCCGATAATATATCTGTCCATGAATGAGAGGAATAATCGAGCCATTTAGCTGATAGAGCCAGGAAATTACTTTGCGTGTACAGATTGTTAAAATTGCTTCTAATGGCATAACAAACTGACATTGTATTCTCAGTTTTATACTTCTTTAGGTAATTTAGAGACATTACTGATTTTTCTTAAGTACTGATTTGAAGTTTCCATTTCATATGCTATTACAAAGATCATAGGTAGACCTAAGGAAGAATAAGAAAATAAAATACCAACTTAGGTAATTTTTTTTAATTGCAATTTCTGCCCTCGTGGCACCAACAGAGTGGTAGATCATAATATTGTCTTACGTGTGTTGACCTTGACTATATTCTTATAGATGATAGGCATCGATATTGCAAACAGAGGTGATAAGCCATCCACATTACAAAATTTTTGGGAAGACAGTGTAATTGTGGAACACACACAAAAAAAAATTTTTGTTTTGTTTTGTTTTTTTCACAATAAATTTTTTGAAGTAATGCTCTCTTGCACCCATTAATAAGAGTTAATAATACTAAACGTAGACACAGTTGATGAGCTTCCCTGTGTTGGCAATGGCCAGTTGCATCTGAGAATGCTAGAAATGGGCCCTAGAACAGCAGATCCCAAACACATTCAGATTTAGATTTTCGTGAAACAAAACCAACATTACTTAACAGGCATATGTCTGTTTGGTTGCCCTCATATGCCCGTACCTTACAAAACTCAATGCACTTAAATGCCAGTAAATACTTGCTTAAACAAATCCAAAAATGGTCATCTGAAGATTGCTGTTATTTCCCAACCCTGTAAGTAACAACATGTTTCTGAGATTATAAATTACACGCCCAGGTGTCCTGCAATGTCAGAAAGAAGAAAAATACTATTTTGTTGTCTCATTATCTTGGGAGTAGCAGCCAATATTCAAAATCATCTTATTAAATAAACCTATTTATAAATGACATATTACATATTTATAAATTACATATTATACAAGCATTTTCTTAAATAACCATATTTATAAATTACACATCACTACTAGGTCAGTTGTCTTCTGGGGATATTTGATATCTTTTTTAGGGTTGAGATTTCCAGTTAGGGTGTAGTTGGTACATAACAATATGAGAAAATACCATTTAAAAGTTTAAGAGGTGAACATTTTTTAAAAATCTTAATTTAGAATTGGTCTCTCAAGGGAAAAGCAATTAGCGTTGAGGCATGATCCTTACACGTTTAAAATTTGCCCATAAACAGATTTTTGCCATTTGGAGAGACAAAAATGAGAGAAAAATCAAGTGCAAACAGCCATTTATTCATCCATAATGTGCCTTCCGGGGGGTTGTAAACAGTGAAAGAGTGAAACAAGAGAAATATTACGCATTGTAAACTCCCGGGAAGTTCTATTTCCTTCATGTTTAAAGGAGAACTTTGCACGATTGGCACGCCTTTGTTGTGTGTAATTATAAACTATATCGGTCTTCACTCCAGACGTTAGCAGACGTGGCAGCCTGTCCTGTTCTGGCGCCAGTCAGCTCACGGATTTTTTTTAGGGTCGATGTGCTTTTGGACTGATATCAATATCAATATTTACTTACAGATGGTATAAGTGAACATCTTGTATGAAATATTAGATAGAAATCACTTTTTCTATGAAAATAAAACCATGTCCACATAATTAAAGGATTTTGACAACTTTTATTTCAATCATTTTGAAGAATGTTAGGCCTATTACTCAAATATTAGGAATTTCTTTTATTTGGACTGCAAGAACTAAGTCAACAACATATCCTAGACCAAAAATGACCACACTGCAGTTCAAATATTATATTTTTACAGAAATGACAAACAGCACCTCAGGATATAGATCAAGCCAACATCATGTGGCCTGTCTGGGGCTGTGTTTGGTTTTGTAAGAGTGGTTCCAACACTTTTTGGGCTCAGGATCCCTTTACACTTTTAAGAAACTTCAGAGCTTTGGATTGTGTGGGTTGTGTCTATAAATCCATAGCATATCCAAAGCTAAAACTGAAAAAAAAAAGACAATTGGCTATTGATTCATTTTAAAAGAATAGTAATAAACCCATACTCTGTTAGAATAATTTGGAGAGTGACTGTATGTTCTAAAACCAAAGAACAAAGTGAGAAGAGAGGCATTATTTCACCTTTTTTGAAAATCCCTTTAATATCTGACTTAGAAGAACATAGTTGGAGTCTGAATTCTGAATATCTACATATCTGTTTTTTCATACATTCTGTTGATATATGTTGCATTGCATGAAATATATTTAAAAATTCAGCCTCATACAAACTATATATTTGGAAAAGAGAGTAGTTTGTAGTAGCCCTTCCAGATAATTGTTATAATTTTGATACTATCCCAAAATTTGTCATATGGAAGTTCCATGTGAAGCCTGTAATATGGAATTTGAAACCATATCAATACACTTTTTTTGTACTCTGTTACATTAATATCCATGGGTTTCTATTGCGCTTTGAGTGGGTCTTTTACCTATGCATCTATCATAAAACCAGGCAGTTATCATTTGGAAATTACCAATTCATGAGTTTTTCAGTTCTTTCAAATACTGACATTTTTCAATATATAACACCAGAAGTCCATTTATACCATCACCTCTGAGCTCATTAGAAAAGAATACTAAGTACCAGAGAGTTGCAAGAACTCCATGGTAGGTAAAAGTTTCCCAAATTCTGTCACTTAAAAACCCAAACTTTATGGGCAACAAAGAAGTGTCAGTGTTTTCCCTGAGTAACAAATCAATTTATTTGGTTTGAGAAGTGGTCTCCTAAGTCTGACTAGCCAAAGACTTTCTGTCAGTCATACTTTTAAGTAAAAAATGATTTTCCATGAAAAAGGGTCTAGGTCAGCTCACATCTCAATCACCCATGTGCTTTTCCTTAAGATAATCATTGTACTTTGGTATCAAGAAGTGCATGGCTCATATTTCCCATTTCACCCCACAGAACGGTAAAAAGATTGAAGGCTAACATTGAATGAAATTATATACTTTACTGCTACAATAAGGAACTTCTTAAGGGAAGCCCACACTTGGCTTCTGTCACCATGGATGGTGAGAAATAGAATTGATTGCTACGTAGCTGCCGCCATCATTTTGATTCATGCTAAGCCATCAGCAATCTTACCCACCATTGCTTTTCCGTCACCAATGCCAATGGCAATGCAAAAGGCCTCAGTGACTTAGTATAATTATAAAAAATAATTTTGACAGTGCAGCATCCTCTTGAGATCTCAGAGACACCACACTTGGAGAGCCATCACTCTATAATTTCACTAGGAAGGGGTCCAGCTCCAGCTGGAACATCTTAAGCCAGGACATCTCCTCTTGGAACAGCAATGACGGTCTTTCTTAGATAAAGTTGAAATGTATCTCCCTATAATTTCTTTTGGGGCCACTCTCGTAAATTACTGTGTTAGGACGTTTCGCCTAATGTGCTCTGTTCACAATGTTAAAACCAGATTTAAGAATTCTTTCTACTTCTTCTCTCATTGATCGTAAATATACCCTTTACTTCAGAAATTGCCTTTGAGGTTCTCAAATTTCCATTCCTTTAGAGGATAGAGCCGTGGATAAAGACTATTTTATCAAGTTCTGTGTCCTCGACCACCTAATGTTGCACCTAATATAATATAAATGAATGGATTATTAAATGAAGGATTTGACTCCCAGAGTTCAAGTTCATGTTTTTAAATTTTAATACAAGCTGTGGGTCTCTGACTCCTTTAATCTTGGGGTTTCCTCTTCTTTATTTTTTTTAAGATTTTATTTATTTATTTATTCATGAGAGACACAGGGAGAGGCAGAGACATAGGCAGAGGGAGAAGTAGGCTCCCTGTGGATAGCCCGATACAGAACTCGATCCCAGGAGCTCGGGATCATGACCTGAGCCACCGAGGTGCCCCTGGTTTCCTCCTCTTTAATATCACACGCACATGCACACACTCGTGCACACCTGCGTGCGCGCATCAGCCCATCTGCCCCTACATAGCATGGAATGTCCAGTAGAGACCAGAGTGATGCTCATGGTCACCTGTGACTCCGTGTTTCTTACAGCTGAACTACCTAACTCCCTAGGGGTGGCCCGTCCCGTCTCTCTGTAACAAGTAAACCCATACATAAGATGCTAGCAACTTTCTCATAGTTCCCCCACAAACCAAAAACATGAGGCTATTGCATTCTACATAATTTCACTAAAATTTGGTGTAATAAAACAGCTGAGCCACAGCATGACTGCCAGTTTAGACTTGTTGATCATCTGGCCCCATACTTCTAGTGCCCCAGTCACTTCCCAGAGTCATTTGCTGATGAACTTTCTTCCTCAGGAAACAAAGCCTTTAATTTATGCTTATGTTTTGGGGGTTTTTTTAATATATTTTATTCCCTGCTGTTATTCAAATGCCATCTTTTCTACTTCTGCCCCCGGTGCCCTTTCTTCTGAACTGTCTACAGTCAGTGGAAATTTCTCTTGTTTTACTATTTAAAGTAATTTAGGAGAGAGGTGGTCACATAAAATTCCAAAGCCGAACTAGAAACTTTTCTAACAAAAAGCCACCTTCAGGGTAGAGATCGTGACCTTTACCCTGGTGATCGAAATCAGCCGAAATCAGTTTGTTTGTTTCAAATAACACTTTTTTCCTGGCATACAGGCAGTTTTGAACATCGTTTTGTGGGCATAACATCGTAACTTCCTTCCTCTGTTCCATTTCTGCCAAGGACACGGTGGACAAGTCAAAGGTGCATCCAAATCACAGCCATGGATCAAGAGCCACAGCAACATCCTGGACATGAATGTCAGCAGGATGAGTGAGCATCTGTGCTGTGTGTGTGTGTGTGTGTGTGTGTGTGCAAAATAAGAAACGATTACTTTAGGCAGAGGACACAGCATCCTCAAACTGGCATGTCTCAGCAGCTTTAATGACAAAGAGAAAAGTTGGACAAAACTCTTTGCTTTAGGACAAAGATGCTTTTACTTCTAAAGAGAAGGACCAGGACCCTCAAATCAAATTATCTGTGAGACATGTCCACCTCTGTCTCCCTTGTCTTTCATCTCAAGCTCCTGAACATCATAGCTGTCTCTTTCCTATTTCCACTCCTCTTTCTAGAGCATTAGTACAAAATATTTTTCCAGAGTAAATGTCTCTACACCCTCCCTCCATCAACAACATCTAAATGAAACCCACATTTTTATATTCAGTCAGTGTCAAACAAGGTAAGTCTTTGTAAGAAAATGAGTGGATGTGACAGAGAGTTATTCCTTTTTTCTCCCATCTTTCGCTGCTGCCCTTTTTCCTTTTGCTGTGTGAGCTGGTCTATTCCCCAAATGTAACATCCTTTAATGTTTGCTTTTTTCTCCTCCACTTTTTTCTGACTTATCTGTGACCCTTCCATTCAGAAAATGCTATTCACTGCTATTCTCATCCTACAATATTAGATTCAATCAATTTAATTATCCACAGAATATCTCCCTGCCAAGCAAATAGTAAAAACGTGCATTTGGCGGTGCTGCAGTCAGAATGAATTCCAGCTGATAGCACGAGGTTGAGACATCTCAGAAAATGACAGAGGGCATGTATGCAGCTATTTGTATGTTTGCTGATTTTCTTTGCATGAAAGTTCCACTTTAACCAGTTCTTATTTAACCTGTGACAGGAATTTGCTGGGCATGAGCCACACATATCATAGAGATTTGGGATTGCATCATGAAATCCGATTTCTGTTAGAAATTGAAAATAACCACAGTGCTTAGGCTTTCGATTCAGCTCATGAGGACACTTATTTTGTTACAGAATCATGAATCTGTGAATTGAAGAGAATAATATCTGTGTGGAAAGGTTATTATTACATTAATGAATAAAAGTATATGCATCAGTGCATATCCTTATATATAATAAAAGTATTATTCCATAGTACCTAAATATAAGAATGATTAATCGTATATTTATCAATATGCCTGTCATTCTGATATACAGGTATGGGGAGCCATAAAAATTCAATCAAAATAGTCAACATTGATATTTCCCATGTGTTTCCTGGAGTTTTTATTGCTTAAGTTTTGCTCTGAGTTCAAGTTTCCAAAAAAGTCAGTATATTCTCACTCCTTTAAAACCTAAATTGCCTCCTGGTAATATCTTATGACAGCCCTCCTGGCCTGTGTGTAACTAAGTCATAATACAGATTTGACCCTCTTTATTTGAAGAGGGTCTCATGTGTCTCATTTGAATAAATAATGATGCTTATTTGAATAAACAATTATGCTTTCAAAACGTTATAAATATATACAACTTATTCCAAAGATATTCTGTGTTCTTTATGAAATTTCCCCATGAACAAATAAAGAATTGCATGGGTGGCTTATTTTGCAGTTTTTGATGAACTAAGACAGCTTTTTGGATCCATATACAGTATACACAGTGATTTATTTTTAGTAGGACTTTAAGTCAAAATAAAAATATGTACACACATGCAGGTTTTTATTTGCCTTTTTTGTTCTTCCCTCTGCCCCAATTGTCTAAGACAGCCTACCTCCTAAATTCATTTCCAAGTTATCATTTTTACCTGGCTTTTTTTTATTTGTTTTTATTGAAGTTTGATTTGTCAACATATAGTATAATCCCCAGTGCTTATTCCATCAAGTGCCCTCCTCAGTGCCCATCACCTAGTTACCCCAAGCCCTCACCCACCTTAAACAAACCATAGTTTGTTTCCCAGAGTCAAGAGTCTCTCATGGTTTGTCTCCCTCTCAAATTTTTCCCACTCAGTTCCTCCCCTTTCCCTTATAATCCTTTTCACTATTTCTTATATTCCACGTATGAGTGAGACCATATGATGATTGTCCTTCTCCGATTGACTTACTTCACTCAGCATAATACCCTCCAGTTCCATCCGCGTTGAAGCAAATGGTGCGTATTTGTCCTCTCTGAGGGCTGTCCACTGTGTATATAGACCACATCTTTATCTATTCATCTGTCCATGGACACCGAGGCTCCTTCCACAGTCAGGCTATTGTGGACATTGCTGCTGTGAACATTGGGGTGCAGGTGTCCTGCCATTTCACTGCATCTGTATCTTTAGGGTAAATCCCCAGCAGTGCAATTGCTGGGTCGTAGGGCAGATCTATTTTTAACTCTTTGAGAAACCTCCACACTGTTTTCTGCCTGATTTTTTAGAACAAAGAAATATGTTTATGATATTTCTAAACTATGTGTAACATCACAGTCTTTCACTCTGTTCTTCGGTAAAGGGCAATTGTCCTATGTAAGAGACACTGATGCTGCTCCACATTCTTACCCCTTCCCCATCAGTAGTAATGAGCCCTTTCACAGACTGAGCTCTGTACAAAGTTTGGACTAAACTCCTCAATCAAAAATAGTATTCTTTAAACCTCAGCCTACGGAGGCCTGGGAGGCTCAGTGGTTGAGCATCTGCCTTTGGCTCAGGTCGTGATCCTGGGGTCCCGGGATCGAGTCCCACATCGGATTCCCCGCGAGGAGACTGCTTCTCCCTCTGCCTGTGACTCTCTGCCTCTCTCTGTGTCTCTCATGAATAAATAAATAAAATCTTTTAAAAATAAATAAACCTGAGCCTACAAGAAAACAAGTTCTTCCTCTCCATTCTTTCTCTTCCTTCTCTTCCTCCTCCTCCTTCTTCCTCCTTTTGATTTTATTCTTCACCTCTATTGCTTCCTCAGCTTCTTCCATCTGCTTTTTATCTTCTTCCTCCCCTTCCTCATCCTCCTGCCTCACAAAACTTTGATCAAACTTATCTTTTTTCTCCTGACAGTACCTCATGAACTACTTTCCATACAGTCAGTATTTCCTACAATCATGTTTTAAATGCTTTTATTATATTCCACCCCCATGAATGCATCTCATTTATTTTACTCTTCCCTATTATTATATCTGCCCTTCAATTTTCAAAGAATTTCCCTACATGACTAATGGAACGAAAAATTGGACCTTTTCCCCATGGTTGTTGCCTCAGTGCCATCCCTGCAGCTACCTCGAGCTTAGTCCTATGTCTGCTTCTACTTTGGTTCGTCATGAACTGCAGATGAGCTTTGCATTAAAAGCCGCAGCAGTTTTTGATTGATGTGTTATGAGTCTCTGCCTCTCCAACTCTTTCATTAACATCCCACAAGCATGCTTTCTGGCTGTGTAGACCATCTCAGGTCAGCAGTTTGATTGTTAGTCATGCCCAAACTCATGCACATGCAGACATTACACACTGGTCTATGGATATTCTTTCTGCTTCTAGTCTTAATATCCAATCATCAAAATTTATGGGGCAGCCATTGTATGATCAATCCTGTGCAAGGCATGATTCAAAAGATGCAGTATATATGTCTCTGACATCAAAGAAAATGGCAATAATAATTAAACAGTAATATGATGATGGGTAACATCATGTAACACATATCAGAAACTGCCCTACATCCTTGCATATATTTACCATTTACTCCTCACAACAATCTATAAACCTGTACTGTATATCATCATTCCTATTTCGCATGAAGAAAACTAAGGCACAAACAAGTTTAAGTCATTTTCTTAAATGCACACCTGTAAGTGAAGGACCTAGGACTGAATCTCAGGTAATTTGGTTCTGGATCTGGACTCAATCTTTATAACATGACTGGGGACACAAGCAGCTCATCCAAGAAAAAAATTGAGGAACAAAATCATTCATTATCCAATGCTAAAATAATTGGTGCATTAGCTATTGTGTAATGAGGTGTTAATTGGGTGCCATGGAACAGAGCTAGAAATTGAGATCTTCTCAGACTAGAGTGATTGTGGACTTGGCTGTGGAGAGTGCATAGATGGGCAGAGAAGAAAGATCAAGGCCTTCCTCAGAGAAGTTGAGGGGAGGACAGATACACTCTCCATAACACCAATGGTGATTTTATATTTTTATTTTGCCAATGAACATAGATTGGATGTTGATATTACCACTTTGGCAGTAAAAAAAAGAAATAAAGAAGAAAAATTGTGGTGTTTTGTATGTTACCATAATTGTAGGTTCTATGACAAATCTCAACTCATATGAAGGCTGCTACAGGAGAGCACTGCAGAAGTTCTCAAGAACAGTTCATAATGTGTTTTAGAGCCCAAGATGGTCACACACCCTCATGTCATGACATGTAGTAACTGGCCATGGCACTACAAAATAAATGCAAGGCTGCCACATGTAACTCAACCTCCTTTTTGGGTAGAGAAATGTCTTATCAACTCCAACTGAACACTAATGACCATACTCTTGTACATGTGAGTCTATAAATTTTGCAAGGTGACCAGCAGCTCTGTAGCACTGAGCAACAACTAACTTCTTTGAAGGGGCCGTGATGTTTCCTCAGATCCCTTAAAGGCCATCCTATAAGACAGGCATCTTTCCTTTCATGTTATGACTTTAAGACACTTTGCAAGGATGTTTTCATTGAAATCAACTTCGGTCAAGATTTGCGGTAATGGTGAAAAACTACATTACAGTAAGTATTGCCAGGATGCTTGCTTTCACTTGAACAATATGCTGTTTTGAAAACTTGGACAGATAGGATTTCACTTTTAAAAAATGTCATTCTGGTTCATTATTTAGCACATTGGTAATTTATCACTAATTGTGATCATTTCAAAAGAAAATGAAGAGCAACAACAAAATTTTCCACGTGTCATGTATCCAACCATATGGCCATGGGCTACTTATGGTCTGGGGTCTTATATCTCCTAGTATAACTAATTTATTGTGAAATATTATGACTGTAATTCATTTTTTGCTAGAAAAAAATAGAAAATCTTACATTGAGATGAATTGTTACTTTAGCAATTTTGAGTAATTGTGATAAAACTCCTGACTGTATTTTAAAGGTCCTGCTAAAGGTACCAGCTTTCTTTTCAAAGCAAAGTCAGATTGAAATTTTCTATTGGAAAAAGTGAGGAGAGTTCATGTTTTGTCATCTGCCTGGGTTATTCAAATCAGCATGAGCTAGGGGAGTCCTGATCACATGGGATTCGCCATCCTGTGTTCTCCATTCTAAACAGAAGCTCTTTAATGAACCCAAGCATGTCCTAATAAATGCATAGTAAATCCTCACCCAATGTTACATAAGGCTCTACTTTCTGAATTTTCTGAAACATCTAAGATTGAATTTTTTTTCTATTTTATCAGGACAGTTAAGGAGTAAAGAGAATAATTTCTATTATTCTTCACTTATTAATTTTCCCCCTGCCTTATCAGCTATTTTATTGCATTCACATTGGTCATCTTACCTTTCTTACGGCCATGGGTTTGTTCTAAGCGCTCATGTCATGTATTTCTACATCAGCGCAGGTAAATGGGAGGCCCTCTCTCTTTCCCTATGGGAATGGGGACACCTTTCCCTCAGAGACTGAAGTCCTTTCACATAGGTGTCAGATCCTAATTGCCTTTTACTTTTTCCTATATGCTTAGATTGACTAACTCTTAGTCTAGGAACTTCATTATAATAATTAAGTATGAATCATTGCTTGGCCTATTGTTCCAAATGTAACTCTTGTTGCACTCTCCTCCTGACAAGATAAAGCTGCTGATTCAAATGTTGACATATGAGTAAGCCTCCTGCAATGATCCCAGCTGGAAGGGAAGAGGGAAAAATAGCACAATGTCTATTTGGCTTTACTATTAGGTCTTATAAAATCACAAAGCCGAGATGGACAGAAACGTTAGAGTTTGTAAGTAGGAGATTGGTAAGTTCTGTAAAATACTCTAGTGACAATGTTTTAAGCATTTGGTGCCACCAACAATAATTAATCAGCAGAATTCTACAGTCCTGACCATGTGTCAGTCTGTCACTTGCCCCCTGCCAGCGTGGATGCATTTCCTGAGATGTGCAGGGCAACGGTCCTCTCTCACCCAGCCGGCGGTGATGCTTCTTTCCAGGAACCAAGCAGCTCCTCCCACTGGACCACAGAATGGAGGGGTAGACGCTTCGATCCCTAGATCCAGTTGTTACTGCAGAAAAATGCAATACGGCTGGCCTTCCTTTCCTCTCTGCCTCTCTCTCTTTATTCCTGATTAAAATTCCACTCCATCACACCTTGCTTACAGTGACTCCTCATTTGGTGGGAAAAATTTATTATTTCTCTCCATCATTAAAGATATACTCAGGGAATATGATTTCCTCTCAGTCACATTTATACTATAAAGATCCCAACCAAAATGTCAGAGGCAATTAAAATATTTCATCTTAAAGAAGTATAAAATTGTCGTATGAAAAATCATGAGTGTTTTATCCTGATAATAATCACACAATAATTAAGGAGAACACATTAGGAGAATACAAATGTACTTGTCAGATATTAAGAAGAGCAGTATGATTCCCTAAACAACCTGCAGTATCCGGTCTGTAGCTAAAGGTGTTTTTTGTTGTTGTTGTTGTTGTTTGTTTTTTTGTTTTGTTTTTGTTTTGTTTTGTTTTGTTTTGTTGCTCTGAACAGGTCTGTTGCGAGGACACTGGATGCCAGCCTGTCATACCTGAGTACCTGAAGGGGTGCATTATGCAGGTGCTTACGGATTTATCCACTGGGCAAGGGGCTTCCATCTGCTGGAAGACAAATCATCAGAGGGTGAGGGAAGAAGGCTGAAATCCCACAAAAACCCTTCCTTCTTTTATTCCTTCAGTGAGATCAATGCCAAGGAAATGTGAGTCTAACGCTTGTGGTGGGGGCATCGCCTGTCGCTTGTCACAATGAGGACATGGAACAGGACAGGGGGCAGAGCAGAGGCCAGTGGAGCACAGTGGTTTGTGAGCAGAGAATGACATTTGTAACCCTGCATAACGAGGATGGGATCTCAGCTTGGACATTCGGGGGTGTCCATTTACTTACATTGCCTCATCATTAAGAGAGGGGGAAAAAACACTTTTCTCAAACAGTTCTTTACTTCTCCATCCTTTGTATTTGTTGTGAGTTGGGAGGATGACTTGACTACATTGCATATGCATGATCCCAGTGGTTTTAACTGGGCCCCTCTCAGTTGATGTCCGCCCAGAACCTCAGAATATGACCTTATTTGGAAATAGGATCTTTGTGTATGTAATTACTAAAAGGATTGTGATAGGCCATACTACATTGAGGTGGGCCCTAAATTCAATGACAATGTCTTTATAAAAAACAGAGCCACTGACAAGTTCATGTGAAGACAGAGGCAGTGACTGCAGCAATGTAACCACAAGCCACAAACACCAGGAACCTCCGGCCATTCAAAGAGGCAAGGCACTCTGCCCCTCCAGAGACTTCACGAAGAGAGTGGACCGTGGAGTCCTTCCACGCTAACACTTTGATTTCAGACTTCTAGCCCTGACACCCATGAGGAAATAAAATTTTTTTTGAGACTCCAAGTCTGGCATTTCATTAGTGGCAGCCCTAGGAAACCAATACAACCAGCATGCCCTATGGTAATTATTTAATTAATTATATGGATCTCAGTAGATTTTTCCAATAGGTCTCATCAAGACTGACAAAAGTGAGCAGAAGGCTGACGCAGAACTTTCTCACAGAGGGCATTCCCGAATGACCCATTGACTGAATTAACTGTACATCTCTTGATAGCTTCTCGATCCCTTCTTACCTCCAGCTTTGGTTTCCTGGGGATCCTCCCTCTTTCACTGCTAAAAATATCTTCTTCCACCACTATGGGTGCTCACCACAAAAGATTGGATTAGACTAATTCCAGTTCTTTATTTGTTTGTTTTGTTTTTGTTTTTACTAACTCCAGTTTTTAAAAAAATCAATCAATCAATCAATCAATAAGAAATCATTACTGATTCTATAGTGGAAAGACAGTTTGGGTCATCCAGTTTGGTAGACATTTTTACCTGCTTACCACCTGAAAGAATTTTGAACAACTATGTATCACCACACTCAATGTTGAGACTAAAAAGGTTTTGTCGTAAGTTGAAGTCGTTCTCAAGAGTATAATTTCCACATCAGCAAATAGTGAAGTTTTTAAAAACAAGTTAACCAAACCTTAGGTACGTGTTTTTAAATTTACTTAATGAAGTCTAAATATCATAATAGTTTCATATTTTGGATAGTGCGTTGAAAAGTACACATGAACAGACTCAAATAAGGGTTGACGATTTTGCATCATTTTCTTTCTCTTGAATATAAATTTTATTCCATCTTTCCCATGGAATTGTATATAGTGTAAATGTTCTTATGCCTGAAAGTGCTTTATTGATCACCATATTACTTCACTCTAATAAAAACAGGAACAAAAATTTCTGTGGCCATAAGACATCAGCGGTTGAAAATTTCTCCTGTGTTGACTTTTCATTACAACTATCATTGCTACAGAATTAAGCAACATAAATATGTAGATCTAGAATATTTATTATCAAACTA
This sequence comes from Canis lupus familiaris, assembly GCF_011100685.1. NCBI lineage: Eukaryota > Metazoa > Chordata > Mammalia > Carnivora > Canidae > Canis > Canis lupus. The sequence continues at coordinate 29,811,539 of NC_049223.1, read as the reverse complement.
CATAAATATAAATGCAACATAAATATCAGAATCAAACAACAAGAATTCTGGTGTATGGAGACTTCTGGACATGGGAAGGTCCATAACTCCACAGGGATGTCTCCACTAGACACGAAGCTGCTTTCCTGGGCCACAGACAGATTCTAGAAATGGCCCCAGCTATGACCAGTCAGCATCTGGACTCCTGACAGCCATGTGAATGAGCACCATGGTCCTGGGAGGGGAGTGTGGCATTGGGCACAGTCTCTCAATTAATGGATGAAAACATTTAGAACAGTATTCAACATGCCACATTTGAGAAATTATTGCATCATTACATCACTATTACATTATTAAATTATTATATCATCAATAAGATAATCATATCATGAATATGTTCTGAATCATTCACATTTCTAGACTAAATAGTTTATTCAATTACCAATAAATTAGACTTCTAGCATCAGTAAGAGCTAAAGATTAAAATACCAGACACATAAGGGGAAAAAAGAACCTAAAGAATTGCCTAATGCATTTGAATAGCCAAGACATTTTCTGATCTTGAAAAATAAAAATCCATTTCCTAGGTTTTATTATCTGTTAATTGTTTTGGAAATTGTATATGTTCCACATTAGAACTTTTTTTTTTGAGGGAGGAGTAAAGTTAAGACCACTTCTCTCCCCAAGAGAAGGCATCTCTGTGTCTCATTAAGTGGTCCCTTCCCTCCACATCCTACACACCCTCACTTCCATCCTGTACCCTGCCAAAAACAGATTCTCTGAATTTTCATTTCCTTGAGGCCAAAGCATAGAAGAAAATTAAAGCCTTTCCAAATACTACTTAACCATTCCTAATATTTATGTAAAAGGACATGAAAATGTCAAACGTAGTGTAAGATGAGTGTGTTTGAGTTGTTAAGGGAAGTATTTCATATTAAAATTATATTCCTTGAGTTGCATGAAGTCTTTCTTCAAAAATGAGTTAAAGATGTTGAAATCCACCATTGTTTGTTAAGCGTGTTTGCATAAATCTGCCTTTTACTGACAGCAAGTTACTCTGAGAAAATAAATATAGGACTTGAGTTATTGAACTGTTGCTTGTATTCAATAAATAACATACCTTATTGTCAACTTAACCATATTTTGAGCTGCTGGCTTATACCATAGAAGCTACTGGCTAAAAAAAAATGGTATCTGAACTAAGAGGCATTTTTTAGCTAGTACCTAAGAACGGATCTATAGTGTGTTAAGACAACAACAAAAAATCTATGTCAGAGTAATACTTACATAAAATTTCCTTTCTTCCAAGGGGAAGATGTGAATACTAATGGAAATAGCTCACTTTTTAAGAAATAGTTAAGCATGAATAAAATAGCCATACAATTTATTTCTGAATTCTACAGATTGGTTTAGCACTTTTATTTTTAGCAGAAATTGCAAAACTCAACCGGACTTGACATTTCTGATTTGAAATATGCAGAATATAAAGAAATGGAGAGCATTAACTATTTCCTTTTTTTTTTAAGATTTTATTTATTTATTCATGAGAGACACACAGAGAGAGAGGCAGAGACAGGCAGAGAGAGCCCAAGGCAGGACTCGATCCAGGTCTCCAGGATCACACCCTGGGCTGAAGGAGGCACTAAACCGCTGAGCCACCAGGGCTGCCCTAAACTACTTCCTAAGCATTGGAAAATCTATTGCCTTATTTCTGTATTAAGATTATTTCTATATTTCGAGGCTAAACTACTCCCTACATTCTATTATATGCAAATACATCAAAAGTATGTTTTGGTATACCGTCCTTTCCAAAAATAAATAAATAAATAAATAAATAAATAAATAAATAAATAAATAAATAGTGTTCCATATACTCTTCTACCAAAGTCATTCTGAGTCCTGAAAAATAATTAAAAGAATAAATGCAATCTCACTGATATGCTCACAAATGTTCACATCCTAATATACTGGATTAGGTTTCCCTGCATATTTAATGCGATCGACATTAATTGATATTTCCCAAAGCCTCACTGGGTAGGCTTTCAAGACACCATTCCGTCTAGGATCCAAGTTTTTGACCAGACAGCTGAGCTGAACAAACACAACCCTGGTTTCTCTACCTCCCTTTCCTAAAGGATGTACTGTCCATGTCCAGGAAGGCCCCACTGCAGTGATGGGTTCCCGTTACCGCCATGCCTCCCATTTCACCATCTCCCCTTGCACGCAGCCCAGAATAGACCCAGTGCACGTACCTGCCCTGTTGATGCTGGATTTGGTCACACAGACTGTCGTGGCAATAGAATGGAACAAATGAACATCTGTAAACTCAGATGCATGTCCAGCTAGCCACCCTGCATTCACAAAAACCTCCATGCAAAGATGTTCCAAGGTGTCCGCGGTGCTCAGAGGGTAAGGACACGCGTGCATCAGCCCGGCATCCTGGAGCCTCGAGTCCAAATTCTAGCAGTCAGCTTAGCCAGCTGAGTCGCACCTGACCTGCAGTCCCATGAGAAAGGAACAGACGCATTTTGTTTGATGCCACTGTGATGCTTTTTCACAAAAATATTGTGGCAGTAGACTGTCACCTGTCGTGGGACACCGGGGGGTCTGGTTCTGACCGTAACCTCACAGGTGGACGGTGGAGAGTGAGGCTGCAGCACATCTGCTCCCGAAGACAGGTGTGCGTGTTAGAACTTCATACCCGGGTTTATTGTAGCAAAAGGGGACGTACCTATCATGTGTCACTGCCATAAATGGGCCTTTTTCCTTTTATTTAAAGTAGCAAGAATTCACCAACTTATGGAAGAAAGTCCATTTCAAATGTTTAATATACGGGTTCGACTGTAGCCAGTAGTGAAGGGGTTCATTTGTTGAAAATGTTGCCAGGCTAGATGGATGGCCTAGGTTGGATGACACTTTTACCATATGACCCCTAACTCTTCCTAAGGACTCTGAAAATCAGAGATGACTCATTCTTGCTCCTAGGAACCAGGGAGTTCCAGAAGCTAAATGTGTATGAAAAAAAATTTTTTTTTTCTCTGTAACTGCTATAAATACCATAACGAACCTGAAGGATCCAACTACCATGGGTAGCTAAGTTGCTCAGGTGAGTCTGTCACTGCGAAGGTGGATTTCGGTCACTGATTCAAAGTTACCTGCCGCCTTTCGCTTCTGATTTCGTTGGCCCAATTCACAAGGCCATAGATGGGATGTCATCCCTCACAAAGGTGTAAGCAACCTAAAAGTAGAGTGGGGAAGATTTCCCTCCCCTGTGAGGGAGGAGATATTATTTTCATTTTTCTGGGCAAAGAAAGTGATGTCATGAACCTTCCTCAAGGTACAATCTGCAAAAGCACCAGCGTCATGACCCCCAGCGTGGCCCAGCTGCACACATAGGGAGCCTCAACCTTGCCTGTCATCGCAAGATCAGGGTGACCAGAAGGAAGCACCCCTGGGGACCCCCACATGCATTTGAGTCGCTGAGAGAGGGCCCAAGGGTAAGGATAACATCTTGGCTGGTGATTTCATTGGAGCTGGAGGTAGCAAAGGTCATGCCTAAGGAGGAAGCAGGGCTGCCTGTTCCCAAGGGCATGTTATCTATAAGCCAAATAAATACATTTAAGGTAGAAGAACCCTATGCTTCAACTCTTCCACTTTCTTTTTGGAGAGGGTCCCATAGACATTTAAATCCAAGAGGCGGTTAGGTGGTAGAAGTCATTTCCCTGGGCAGGTGTATATATTTTGTGCTCATTGGAATCAGGAGCAGTAAAAACTGCTGAATGTGGCTGAGGGGTGAGGAACCTGGTGGAGATGAGAAGAAGCTGTGTGTATTTTGCAGAGTGGATAAACTGTTAGTGGTTCAATGATTTTTTGAAAACGATTTGCAAAACTGCTGCAGGGGACGGATAAGTAAATGTTGATTGATTCATCGAAGGATGCCGGCTCCCAGCTGAAGGAAATGACTGGAAATGCACACTCCGGAGCTCAATTTCTTGTTGCACACCTAATTTGCTGCTCCTGAGGCAGGCCCTCTCAATTCAGCATGCCTCAGATCCCTCCTCATATGGATTTCACCTCGTTTGTTAGTGAGGCTTAAGCTGGCTGAAGCCCAGCCTCCATCAGAACAAGGTGATATTATTGGCAAGCGGGTGGAAAGAAATTTGATAAAGAGGTCAAGGGAACAATGGCAATAAAGCAGGATGTGCAGAGTCTGAAACGCTCGGAGTTGCAGATTTACAGCCATCACCATCCTCCGAAACCCGCAGGAACGTCGGCGGGCACGAAAGTCAGAGTGTCTGCGACAAGACCTTCCTCTAGGACCAAGGTCTCCCTCACCCTGTTGATCCATGAATAAACATTTCCGTGGCGCAGGAGTCGACTTCTGGTTTTATGAAGGCAAAGGTCAAACTTTAGTGCCGGTCAGCAGAGCCTGCTGACATCCCCAGCTGTGGTCGGATTCAGGATTTTAGAGATTTTTATTCCCATTCTTACTCACTTTCTCAAGAGTTCGTTCATGGCCCAGGGAAGACCTCACTTGAAAGAATGCGGGTAATACACTCTCGTCCGGATGAAAGAAGAGAGTCAACTTGATAGGGAAATGGCCATTGTTTATATAGCTTATATTTAAAATTGTATTTCAGGGAGGTGTGACTTAAGGAGGAAGGACATTCTGACACAAGCTACAACATGGGTAAACCTTGGAGATCTTAAGCGGAGTGAAATAAGACAGGTACACACACAAAAAAACAAATGCTATCTGATTTCATTGATTTGGGATTGATTTGGGATTTCATTGATTTTGAGAATAGTCAGATCCGTAGAGTCCAAGGGTAGAACAATAGTTACCAGGCGCTGTGGAAACGGGGTGTTAGTGTGTTTAATGGGGACAGAGTTTGGGTTTGAGCGGAGGACATGAGTTCTGGAAATGGTCATGATGGTTGCACAACGAGTGAGTGCTCCTCATACCATTGAACTGTATGCCTCCAAAGAGCTCAAATGTCACATTTTATATTGTTCATATTTCACCACAATAATAAAAAATATATGTATACTTAAAAATATATAAAATAAAATAATATAAATAATAAAAATAATATAAAAATAAATAATAAAAATATATTATATATAATAATATTTAATAAAAAATAATAAATATATATATATACTATATATCTCAAAGTAAACTTCCTAACGCCATATATGAAACAAAGATACTACAATTATGATGTGGAGGAAAAGCACATGACATGGGCAAGTCAGGAACAAGTTTACAAAAGTTTTTAGGTATGCATATCCCAAATTCTTAGTCTTGTCCCAAAGAAACTGAAACCGGTATTTACATTAGAGTGACTTAACTAGAGCTTTGCGTGATCTTCAAACGATTTCTGTCCCTTCCTAAGTTGGGCATGAGGAATAGGGGAAGACAGTGGAAAACCTGAGGGCTTGCTACCTGCTGCCTCTCACAGGTCACCACCATTCTGGAGGAGGAGGCAGGTGGTTGTTTTATTTAAAATAGTGAGAATATATGGAATTGTTGAATCACTATGTTGTACACGTGAAACTAATAAATGCTGTATTTTAATTTTTCTGGAAATAAAAATAAATGAATAAGGTAGCAAGAATCTGTCCAGGGTAAAACGAAGTTTAACACAACACAATTTCACATGTTCAGTATATATTTGACTGTAGCAAGTAGTCAAGGGTTACATTTGTTGAGAATGTTTCCTGGCGCTATGTGGCCACCAGCCTATGTCGGGTGCCTACTGTCTCATGTTCTCCCTAATTGTTTGTAAGGACACTGGTTTCAGGAACTAGGAGGTGCTAGAAGCTGAACATGCATGAGTCTCCAAGGGCATTAATTCCATAATGTCACTGACTTTACAAAGTCCATTAGAATAATGCATCTTCCCAATAATGGAAAGTAGGAGTCATCAATGAAGATACAAGAAGGAAAAGGATGGCGTGGTGTATTTAGAACAGAGGAGAAGCGAGCAAATAACAGTTTCCAGAAAGAGGAGTGGAAAATAGAAAAGCAATTTAGACAAGAGAGGCAGAGGAGCACAGGCCAGAAAATGCTCAGAACCCAGATCCAAGGAGGGCACTGCGGTTCTAAGCTCTCCTGCTGCATTGGGAAGGGCCGCATTGCTTGCACACTCTTCAGTGTGGGAAACCCTAGGACAGGTTGGTGGCAATGGTGGCAGACCATGCAGGGCACAGGCCAGGACTTTGCCATGTTGGAGTAATAAGCTACTACCAGCAACCTGTATAAGAAGAAGGTGATGATCCAAACAGGACTCCTTTAAAAAGTCCTTACAGATGGGCGCTTGGGTGGCTCAGTCGGTTATGTGTCTGACTCTTGATCTCAGCTCAGGTCTTGATCTTAGGGATGTGAGTTCGAGCCCTGTGTTGGGCTGTATGCTGAGAGCACTCTCAGATGATTAGCAGTGCAGGAGAAATCCCTCTGACCCCCAGGTGGACTGAAGACCATGCCCATCCATCCAAGAGCCTCAGACCTCTGTGTCTCGCTGGACACTGTCATCCAAGTCTTAACCCAAACTTAACTGATGGGGTTGAACAGAGTTCTCAGTAGAGAGAGTGTGGGGCCCTTGGGGCATTTGGTGCCCTGCTGATGTCTCATCCACATCTGAATGTAAACAACTTGAAGTATCAAATGCAAGTACTTTCCAGTCTCATAAGTGCCAAGGGGATTTCTCCTTCAGGAAGAACCAAAGGGAAAGACATAGAAGGGAGACAAGTGCCCAGTCATTCGCATTGGCCTGGAGGGCAGGGCAGGATTTAGTGCATGGGCCTCTGCCCACTCTTGTCCAAAGCTTTCACTACCAGTCAGGAAGCAGAAGCCACAGGGCCCCTGATTGTGGATTGTCACACTTCTACCAATAGGTAGAAGCCAACATAAAATTCAGGGGCTTGGTCACCAAATGTTTCTTGGGAATGTGTGGGTGGGTTCGCAGCTCTCAACATCCCTGCTAAACACCACCACATCTTGGCCTCTCTCCTCCACCTGCAATCACCACTGGAAAGGAACCTAGTACCTCACGGAGGTCCCTGGGCTCTGCAGACAGTATGCACCTCACATGGGCACTCCACGTGGCCCTTTGTATTGGCTGCCCCACAAATCCTTTGAAAGGAGCCCAAACCAAGAAGTTGTGTTGGAAAGTGTGGGTCAAGCTCTGCCACTGGGGCCCCCAACTCCAGTGACCCCTTGAACTACAGATCTCTGTGACTAATGGATTTTGTCAGTAGGATCTTCTGGCAAAGTGTGACAGTCTTCACTCGAAGGTGCCCAGGGTATTGGATGTGGAGTTTTGACAGAGTTGTCAGGAACACCCCTTTGAAAAGCAGCCATTGTCTGGTTGGGCTCTTTTTAGTGCTACATGCTTGACTCATGGAGGACTTGGGAGTTTCTGACCTGCTACTCTCATTTCAGGATAGGTCACCTCAGACACAATGACTAGCAAGGTGGGCAGGAAGCCTTGCTTGTCCAAAGGAAATGGTATAGTCAAGAACATTCATGCCCTGGCTCTAGTTTGATCTCAGCTTTTTATGAAAATGACGTCACTGTCCTCTGGGCAGCCAGGGAAATTTTCTCCTCCACTCTGCCTCATAAAGCAAAGCTGCTGACTTACGGCGCCCTCGACCTGTACAGATTACCCTATAGGCTTTGTTCACTGACCATGTGCCCAACTTGAAACCAGATGGTATATTCTCAGAGCTGCTGTGACTGTTCAGGCTCAGCTCCAGCTAAACAGAAGTGATGATGGATGTGGTCACAGCACACGGAGGGCAGAACTCAAGCACATCCTCATAGCTCTGGCCAAAGCTCCTAGTGATGCACCTTTTTGTTTCTCTGCTGACTCTTGGACTGTTTCCAGGACCCCAGTTGTCTGTCTCTTGGTGAGAGACCACTTCACATGGAATATTGCCCCCCGCCCCGCTCCTGGCAGATCAGCTGCACCTAATGCCAGACCTCTTCTCAGGTCATCACTTATGTCTCAACATAGCTGACATTTTATCAGACTGCATTATAGCTCTTCCACTCCAACTGGCTGACACCTCCCACCATAGCACTGGGGCCTTGGACACAATCCGGGTCAGGTTTTCTATCTGCAGTCTGGCAGTGGTGCGCCTTGTACAGCAAACGCCACTCAACAACGGCCTAACAGTCAAGACAGCCCTTCCATGCTACCTACCACCCATCACCCTGACACTTGGGGTCCTGTTGGTAGAAGCCCAAATTAAATGTCATAAGAGGCAAATTGAACAGGTTTGGCTCCTTCCTCTGTTGTTCAGATTACTCCTGGTAGCCAAAGGAGTGGTATGCTCATGGGAAAATTTGCCATATTTGGGGAGGTCATTCTTCATGGGTCTCTTAGCTTTTGGTACATCATCCAAGCAGAGGGTTTCTCATCTTTTCAGGGTATTTGAATACCAACTGTGTGGAAAATACACTCACTCTTTCTAGAGCAAAGAGAAGACATACTTTCTGCCCATCGCAACAGATCAGGCTATCCCAATTCAGGGATCCTCAGCTGCAGCCTCCCCCATGGAACACGCATGCCCCCGTCTGGGCCTGATCACATCTTCCCACTGGGAACAAGTGGCCTTAACTCAGCAAACACAATGCTCAAGCTGCCTGCTGCTCCAAGAGTAGTAAAGTCCTATGTGTCTGGTGTGAGAATCCCATGTCTTCCGGGAGCTTCCACGAAACTGTGATAGCCTAACGTGTTGGTTGCATGTTGGGCAAACTCTTAGACCCTTCTCAGCTCTAGACAGTTCCAGTAGGAGCTACCCTGTGTCTGTGTCTTCAGGGCAGCCACGCAGCTGGGTATGAAACAAACTGAAATCAACCACGGGCTTCAGAAGCCTCAGATGGACATCTTTGTCAAAATGTGAAATCGTAATATGCATTTAGGTACTGTGTATATGAGAAAGTCTTCATTTTAAAAATCAGTATCTTCACGCTTTAAATGAAAAATCACTCTAATCACCCAAAAGGCACTTTGGGGAGTATTCAAAATATGGGAGCAATATTCTCCTCATAATTTTGTTTTATTGTGATGTGTGAATTAATCCAATAGTCATATGGATATTAATAATCCACGGATGGGAGAAGAGAGAAAATATATATATTCCGAACGGAAGAGGTTGACAGCAGGGCAGGGGCAGGCCATTAACTCCAGTCAGTGCAGAGATTTTCCTTCCTTTCAATAACCCCGAATGCAGTTACTCTGCCATTTAATATCATTATTTTGATTCTGAGAGGACTATTCATCTTATAAATCAATTAGTTTGAGTAATGGTTAATTTCCATAGTTAGTATTTGATTTTGTTCAAGTGACTCAGAAGTTCATTGGCCCCTCTCTCTCCAATCTTCCTGTCCCTTCAACCCTTCTTCCTATTCATCATTTTCGCAGTAACTTCCCTGGGACCCACAAAGCAAATGATTTGGTTAGCAGACCCCATTAGCAGAGTTTGGCACGGAATGGGAATGGTCTGTTGAAGACTTGAAATTTGTGCCTTTTCTCAAAGCCTTTCTGCTGCTCAAACGCATGAAGAAAGTGAATGTCAGCTGCTCCGTGAGACGGGGAGAAACCTAGGGCAGAGCCCCGCTGCGGAGCGACGGGAAGCAGTGGGAGCTCCAGAAGCATCGCTGTATCCAGGCTTTGCCTACACCAAAGCCCCTCCAAATAAACAAATAATCCAAGTAAAGCCAGGGAGTTTCCTGTGCAAACACAGCTCTGTAACAGGTCCCCTAGACTCTCCAGTCACAAGATTATCCCCTTAAGCTTCTCCTTTGTAGAAACCGTGGAACTACCACTAGCATGTCCAGAAAGGGCACAACCAGACCATCTATAACACAGAACTCTGGCCCTAGGCTCGGCAACAATGGACCCAAGGGCCAGGGCCTGACCCCGAATGACCAGGTCCCCTATTTTGCCCCCTCCCCTCCCTCCTAACTCAGAACCAGATCAAGTCAGATGTCCTCCCCTCACAACCAACCACGTGGGTTGCCCACTTCTGCTCAGCCACCTCCAGCTTTCCTATGCCAGCAGCCCCTGCCAGAGTGGCCTCCGTTGTGCATGAAGAAACCTCCCAAAGGCAAGTGACAGTGACCAGCAACTCCCGTGCTCTGGCAAGCTCAGAATGAAGAGCCTTTGCTTGTTCTCATTCGCTTGGTCTTCATTTATTTCTATGTAAAGTAATAGGAAGAGTCTGTGAATTGCAAGTGGCTCCATACCCTTCAATAGCTGAACTGCAAAATTAATAAAAGTTAGGGAGTTGGGGGCCAGTTACTTTGTAGGGTTTTAGTGCCACAAAAATGCATGAAGCAGAGATAGTGAAAATTGTGTGAGACCAACACAGTAAATACTTACAGGGATACGTCACCCGAACCCCGACATCCAAAGCCCAAGCCCTCCTCAGGTATGAGCCGCCCTCACCTGCCCTGGAAACGGGCTTCAGAGAGGGTGGAAGGAAGCCCAGAGTCCACCCTGGCGGATCTGACTCCCACTGCTGTTCTCACAACCTTTACTCCCTACGTGTTTGTGTTTGTTATGATTAGCAGGCTTCATGGCTGTCCAGGGGACAATCTCCTACCGAGACCGTGAAACAAAATGTGGGGAGGAGAACAATTTTCCTAACTCCTGTAGTCTCTGCTGACTGAAAGGAGGAGGAGCTAGCTATCCATCACCCTGCTGTTTGCCAGCAGCATCCACGATGGGCTGGATTACGGGCAGCTGCCCCAGAGCCTGCCGGGCCTGATGTAACCATATGTCTGCCACGTACTTCATGTCTAAAATCCAAAAGGAAAACATACATCTGAATTTTGAAACATATCAGATCCAGTGTATTTTGCATGTGGCCTTGGAGACCAAACCAGCTGGCTGATTGGTCCTGGGGGTCATAGGCCATCCTCTGGGCTCAGGCAGGGTCAGAGGGACATTTAGACCCAGGAAAGAGCCAAGGTCGCATTCCTCTCTATTGCTCCTGTTTCGAAGGCCCAGCCTAGTTCACAGGACAAGGCTTCGCAGCAACTTGGAATGTCACAATCATAAATTTGAAAATGCGGCAACTGTTTCAGATGCTACGAGAAAAAGAAAGCAATATTTTGTCATAGTTATTACTAGGCTCAGATTATTTTCTTGGCTCATATTATGAAAGTCATCAGTAGGTTTTCTACTTGTTTTAGTTTCTATTCGTTTCATAAAAGAAAAAAGTTAAGGGGCCCCCAGGTGGGTCAGTTGGTTTAAGCATCTGCATGCAGCTCGGGTCATGATCTCAGGGTCCTGGGATCAAGAGCAGAGTCGGGCTCTCTGCCCAGGGGGAGGCTGCTTCTCCCTCTCCCTTTCAGCTCCCTTCCACTCATGCTCGCTCTATCTCACTCCCATTGTCTCAAATAAATAAATAAAATCTTGAAGAAAAAGAAAAAAGCTAAATCAAACGACCAAAGGAAAACCCATGATATGCCAAACGATGTACGTGGGGATATAAAGATAAATGGTTAGACCTTTTAAATAATGTAGGATTGCTCCCCTGAGAATATTTTGCCAGGATATTCTCTAATGAAGTAACCATCAGGGAAGTCATGTTCCCTAAGAGATCATTTTCAATTCAAGTAGGTATTACAAATAAGATTTCTTTTTACCAAATTTTCCCAGTTATTCAGAGTTCTTACAGTAAAATCAGAGCGGCTTCCTTGCTTCTTTATTTGGGATAAGGTGGTAAAAATCACCAAATGTTAAATCTCAGAAGGCTCCAAAAGAACATCTGATTAAGCCATTTACTTGTATGAGTAAACCAAGACCCAGACATTCAGTTCTTTGCTAAGGGCCCTTCTGCTCAAAAGTAGCATACGTCGAAAATTGGATGGCCATTTCGCTGCTTGGTAATGGTCATAAAAAATAAGTTATCTGAGCCAGGCAGTGGGTACAGGGTTTTATCTGTGTTTATTCATTTACATCTTGCTTCCAAGATACATAGCCCAACGCATACTTTTTATCAAACTGAAATTCAGCTAAAGGTGTAATAATCTAGACAGTTGGGTTGCCAGACACATTCAAAAGCAAACCATATTTTAAAATAATATTTTGCAGAATTCTGTAAAGTAATGCATTTTTTTCTAACTGGACATTCAATAGTTTTGTTTACCTTGCATTCTCTAAGTATAACACACTAATTCTCTAATTATAACAGTTATTTTGTTCTACTATCCCCATTTTTTTTTTCTTTTGGTGGTTGAGTGAAAGGATGACCTGTTGATAAAAGGAAGCTAATAGGAAACCATCTCATAGGAAACCTTGGTTTTCCGGAGAAATTATCTTTCCTCAGCTTTTTAGCAAAAGCCTCTAATAGATTATTTACAGCATAAATCATTTATGATCCCTCAGACAGTCTTCAAGCCATTTGATGACATGACTATGACGAAACATTATGTCACAAAAAATTTTCTGCTTTTTTAAAAGTCCATGACAGCCATATCAATTTTCTGTCCTTTTCATTTTCAGGTGAGACGATTATTTGGGGCACGTTGTGTTCTTTTCAATCACATGTTTTCATCATCCTTTTTTCCTTATGATGTAATTGTACAACGTCATGTCACCTCCACTTCTGAGGGGCAGGACACATTTCCATTCCTGTTCTGGTAACACAACAGAAGCGAGGTCTCCTCCATGGTTCCCGTCAGTATGCTATTTGTCGACTCTGTTGGAAACATCGCCCTCGAGTCAACCACAAGTGTGGACAATCCCTTTCCTTCTCTTGCAGGAAGAGCCAGGGCCTAGGAAGACAGCTTTTGGCAAAATGGCATTGCCAGTTCACAGCTGAAAACAGAGGCCTTAAGAAAATGGTAGAGAAGTGGCAGCAAGAGATCATGTGCTCCCAGAAAATGCCATTTCCTTGCAAAAATGAATCCCCCTAGAAGAGAATCGAAGAGTCTCGACAGGTGAACATCAGGGGAAAAGTATCCATTGGCTTCAATGAGCTCCCACCACCCTCAAATTGTGATGACCAAGCAAAATGGTATTTGGATGAGAGGCGGCATTGCTGAACTCAGCGATGTGACCACAATTTTCATCCCCTCCCCAGATGCTGTCATTAGTTCAAGGTCAAGGACCTCAGTCTCCTTGGTTATTAAATACAAGAATTGGACCAGAGAGTCAAGGTCCCTTTTGGTTCAAAACATCAGACATTGTGTATAATAGTCCCATTGTGGTTCTAACACAACTGTTACGGCTTCTCGTTATAGTTTTGGATGCTATTGCCAGGAAAGACTTTACATGTTTAATGCATGAAGAATTAATAAGCAAAGAGAAAGATTCCATTTTAGGTGATTTTCTGCTAATGAAAGACTTCCTGTTCTCTATAAAATGGGTTGTCGCACCATCTGCTGGTCGTTCTGGGACCTGCAAGAGCTTTCAGGTTTCAAGGGCACATTTCCTTTTTTGTTGCCCCAAAAAGCTTTCTAAGTGTTTTCCGATCTTCACATAAGGTACACATAAATGCCAAGATAGTTGTCACAGTCTAAAAATAATTGAAATAGTGAGCGTTTTATTCATACATCTCCACATGTTTCTCCAAAGAGGGACTGATATATTTGTAAAACAAGAGGTCTAGATTGAATTTGTTGACATAAATATGTGGGTCATGTGCACTCTAACAACATAGTATTTAAAAATGGAATCTCTTCCCCAGCTCCAGCCTCCCTCCAGGAGGCAAAGGGCCAATGAACTGTCCCTCCCCAGACACACAGCAAGAGCCCTTTCCCAAAAGAGCGCCCCGGCGAGGTGTGGTGCATATGCTGGCGTCACTGCGCCAGGAGACAGGAGGGAGTGGCAGGGTGGAACGGATCATTTAACTGCAAGTTATGATAAATAAACATCTGTTAACGAAAAAGAACAAAGACAATGACTTCTTGGGGGGGGGGGGAATGCACTTTTGGTGGAATTATCAAAGGAGTAAATAAAGGAATCCTTCATTGTTCGCTGTGTAAAGGTCCCCGAAATCATGGGTCTTGCAACCACCTACAGGTGCATTTAAAGATGTTTTGATTAAATTCCTCAAGAGCACAGAACATTTGTCCCTCTTATGGTAAACAAAAAGGGTAACATCGTTTCGATGACTTTTTATGGTTCTGATGTTGAAGAAACTATAACTGTTTTCCTCCATGACCCTTCATGTAGGCCTGCGGAATGTCCTCTAGAGGAGTGTCGGGTTTGGGGGGATTACAGACTCTGCACAAGTGACCCCTGCAGCTCTGCCAGGTGCAAGGGGATAAGCAGGAGGCATCCTTCGATTCTGAAATATCTCTTTGAAGGGAGGAGATGATAGATTCCACATCCTACAGAAGATACACAGTCACATGGTCAGACCTGGAAGTGACCAGGCAGCTGATAAATATGAGAGCGCTAAGAGTCCATGACACGCAAGGCAAAGGTGTTTTGAAATGGAACCTGCACTTAGTCTAGCTCATGAAGAGCCATTGACATCATTCATGTCCATGGCTGACTTCTGATAAAACGATTCAGGGGCTTCCACTGGAATGCCAGCCTCACTCCAGCTTGAGTTCCTCTCAGAGCCCTGACAGCCCGTGATTTACTCTCAGTGCAGGGGAGATAGCATATGCTCAGGAAACACAAACCAACTTTTTCATATGCCTGGAAAACATTATCAGCCTAAGCAAGGGCTACACAATTCAGATTGCCTGCACCATGATTCACCACAATTTGCTTGATCTCTTCCTGCACTCCCATCCTCCTCACCCTCCACCCCGGGACAGTCAGCTGACGGGAGGAGGGCTGTGGCACTAATGGGTAGGGCAGGAGGACAGAGACATTCATTAAGGGGCCCCTTATGCTCAAGGCAGTTGCCTTCCCAGGGCTGCCTCCCACGCTTCCTGAATTAATAAAAGACACTTCCACGCCAGAACAGTCCAGCGATATCTACGCTTCCATGTCTCAATCTATAAATGAGTCCGCAGGTTTGAATGTGTGCCTTTCTTTGATTGTTTTTGGGAGGTTTTCATCAATCTTATGGGAAAACATTTAATTGGCTGAGATATAGATAGGAGAGGGGCGGAGTAGCAAATATTTAAATTTGATGAGCTCTGATGCTTTCAAAGGAAAAGCATGCTGGCCCCAGACCTCATCTTGCTTAACATATTAGGCCTCAGCAATCGAATGAAAATGTCAGGAAGGGACATAATCAAATCCAACTAGCGACTGCACAAGCCATGGCTTATTAAATAAAGCCACAGCCCAGAGGACCCTGGAAACCCATTGCCTTAACTCAGTTAGTTGCCTTTGCTTCCAAAGAGCCCTAAGCGAGGAGAGAATTGGCAAGAACAGATCTGAACATGGCCGCCTTGAAAACACCTAGCCCATAAGGAGATATATTCAAATTAAATTTTTCTTTTCTTTTTTTTACAAGGTATCCCTTTTTCCCAGTTGGATTGAGATATGATCGATATGTAGCATTGTGTAAGGATTTTTTTTAAGATTTTTTATTTATTTATTCATGAGAGACACAAAAAGAGAGAGAGAGAGGCAGAGACAAAGGAAGAGACACAGGCTTCTCCCTCTGCCTGTGTCTCAGGCTCCATGCAGGAAGCCCCATGTGGGACTCGATCCAAGGACTCCAGGATCACGCCCTGAGCCAAAGGCAGACACACAACCACTGAGCCACCCAGGCGTCCCAACATTATGTAAGTTTTAAGGTACAATTCGGCGATTTCATAAACCTGTAGATTACAAAATGATTACATTTAGCATCAGCTACTATGTCATCATGTCATGTGATCACCATTTCTTTTTGTGGTGAGAACATTTAAGAGTTACTCTCTCAGCAACTTTCAAGAACATGATGCAGTATTGCTAACCATAATCATAACCATGATGTACATCAGATCCCCAGGACTTACTTGGTTTATAATCGCAAATTTGTACCCTTTGACCACCGTGTCCCCATCTCCCCCACCACCAGCCCAGGGTATTCATCTTCACATGCAAATGTGCTCTCCATACCTATGCAAAGGTAACACCTTCAGTGATCTTTATAGTTGTCAATGTGCATGCTTTAAATGTTTTGGGATCCAGTCTAATGCTCACCTGCTGAGAATCTCTAAACTTTGTAGTATATAAAATCAAATAAAATTTCCCCATCACATAGAATATCAGCTCTGATTTCTTAGCTCCACCTTCAAGCTAGTGGGTTGACAATGTTCTCATAGGAACATAGTGGTTAGTTGTTTGCTTTCTTCTTCGTCATCGTCTTCGTCTTCATCTTCTTCTTTTGTAGCAAACAACAATACAACTCGAGATTATCATTATTTTTACTTCTATTTTAATTAAATCACATACTTACTCATGTACAACCCTGAGTAAACAGACAAGCATTGTATCCACCATACAGTTCTCTTTCAACATTACGGAAATTGGCTTATTCCTGGAGGTCTCAAAGGCTTCCGAAACACTTGGAGTTTAGATAATGACAAAAGGTTTTTGTGTTTTTGTAATGGAGGCCCTTTTGCAAATCAATATAAAATGACCTGAAATGGGGCACAGACCGGAAAGCCATTTGTTTTAATGGGGTCTTAAGAAAAGATGTGTAAAAAAAGGATATGGCTTTACTGTCTTCTTAATAAATCAAACAAGGAATAGTTTGTAGAATAGGAAATGTAACTTGGAGAAAATTGAATTACATTTTAAAAACAGAATAATCCTGGATGTTGTTTTGAGAGCCACAAATCTCATACTTTATCTCTTCAGTATTAACATTTCTTTCATCCTTTGAACCCCAAAAAACTAATAGTAGGTTACACATCCGAATGCAAACTAATATGTGAAATTGATTATTCCAGTATTTTGAGAAGTATTTAGAACATAAAATTAAAATTCGCATATTAATGAAATTAACCCAATTTGCAAATCCACTTACTAATCCAAATATCCAATAATAGTTGATTATTGAAAATGCCCAGCTTTAGAAAAGTAAAACGCACATAAGACTGCTCAAGTTTCTAATACTCAGCTTAGAAACATGGAGTATGAAATTTACTTTGCTGCCAGAATTTCTTCTTTCCTAAACCTGAAAATAATTCTGATGTCTTAAGCTCAAGATAATATTTCAGGCCACAGTTAAAATCATCGCTTTGTTTTTTATTCTGCCCGTGACTTGTACCAGCTATGTAATTGGGAGCTAATAGGAAAGAGTAGAAAAACACTAACTTTTTGACAACTTCTGTTTTTCTTCGAGAAGTAAAATGTACTCACTACCCCAGTGGATAAATTTACACAGGCAAATTCCCACTTAATAATATTTCCTAATAAAGTCCTTAAAATATTACTTGGCTTTTTCTTTTCTTTTTAAAGTTTGGAATTTCTCTGTCTGGTTTTGGAATCAATAAACAAATACAGTGCTACAGTACATAGGACTTGGTATGGACTCGATCAGATTCTTTAAAACATTGTTTTTTTCTGTTTCTTTTTTTAGGTTTCCTGTTGGCCTGCCCCACTGTGTTCTCCTGTGCCTTAGAAACCATATGGGGAAGTAATAAAGTGCATCTCCCTGCCCACAGATAAGCAGTGTTTATTAAACAACCAAGAGAAATAGTGAGAGCTCATTACAACCGGTTTCACGTGGCCATTCGGTCATTCAGAGCAAAGGACAAGACCAGGACACAGGAAACACCCGTGAAAAGGGACAATGGATAATGGGCAGTGGCACAGCTTAATTTTTAACAAAACACAAAAGAAGTTAGACATGACCTTAGACAAAACACAAAGCAGCAACAGCATTGCTGTCGATTGCCTTTTAAAGCTGGTTTCCTGCAAGGAGGAGGAGACAGAAACAGGCCTTTGCATCTCAAAAATGTGTTTTTCTTTAGCACCGAGTCCTGCGCACTGTAGCTGTCCTTAGTAACAGCAGAAATTGATATGGTCTCCCGAGGATTTCCTTCCTGGGAATTTCGAAGACCTGAAGACACATGCTTGAGGATTTAGCTCCATCTACAGGAAGCAGGAAATAAGACAAATTCGTTGTAAACAAAGTACACACCCTAATAGGAAGATAAGATTGTTTTTGGTTCTTGCAGATGATGCTTTGGGCTGAGAAAGTTCTGGACAAGAAAGGAAAGTGAAGGGTAGACAATACGTGGCTCATTCATTACTGAGCCTTTGGATCAACTTTAGAATTTTCATTGTAAACTTAAAAGAAAAAAAAAGTGTTGACGTAGGTTCATCCTTGGTTAAAAATTATTTTTAATTAAATTAAAAAGTACCACTCTGGTGAAGGATATTGGTTGTGGGGAGCCTATTGTGTGTGTGTGGTAGGGGGTCCAGAGGGTATATGGGAAATCTCTGTACTCGCCTCTTGATTTTTTTTTGCAAAACCTAAAACTGCTCTGGAAAAAAAAAAAACAAATATCTTTTTTAAAAATTCTCATGTAGAGTCTGCCCAGAGCCAGAAGTGTCCGTGTTCACACCCCCTCCAGGCTCAGGAAAGTATGGTCATTTTAGACATCCTAGGTCTTAGTTCTGGGTCCTGCCGATCCCCCTGCTTTCCCTGGAGCAGGGACTGCAGTCCTTCCTTTACTGAATCTGCTCCCTCCCAGGCCACATGGGCTCCCAGGGCCCCAGGGCTACGGCTTCCTCAGAACACGCGTCTAGTTCACAGGCAGGCACCCGCCACCATCTCCCTGGGTCTCCCACTCCCAGGACAGGGTGGCTGTTCTGGACCTTCTCAGGTTTGCTCTCCTTGAAGAATCTCTTCTCCAGGCCAATAACTAAGGTCAGGGGCCAGGACCAGATCATTGGGTCAAACGTACCCTTTTCAACAAGACCTTCTTTCCTTCTTTCTTTCTTCTTTAAGATTTTATTTTTAAGTAACCTCTACATCCAACGTGGGCTTCGAACTCACAAACCCAAGGACCTTCTTTAAGAAAAATACAAAAATATGTACAAGCATTGCATATTTGTTTGAAATGAAATACACATCTGCATAAATGACAAGATTTTTTAAAAGCTGAAAATGCCACAAACATCACATCTAGAAAAAAAAGATTCTTTCATTAATTAGCTGCCCAACCTCTATGATGCTTTTACCTGCATTTTTGACCATAGTGTCTTTGACCATCTCTGCCTCTGGAAATACTTTTGTAGCATAACTTTTATATATAAAAAAATAATAATATTAATTCCATTTTGTTCTGTAGCTAGGCAGGTCAGAGTCTGAGTGTTTGTTATTGAAGGTTTCGAGCAGCTCACGTCATTTTCATAATTCATTGTTGATAATTTTGCATAAATTTTTAGGATTCTCACCAAATTCAAGGAAATCTTTGTCGAGGTTATTGCTCATCTGAGCTGCAGGATTTCAGAGTATTCCAAATATCCTTGTGTAGTGAGTAATCATAAACAGTCTGCATTAACAGCACTTATTTTCCATCATGTGTGACATTTGAGAACTCTGGAAAAAAGAAAAAGGATCCAAGATTATGGCATCCATCAAAGCAAACCAAATGTCCTCCTGAGGTTATATCATGTAATCAGGTTGCTCTTGGATTCACACAATGTCACAGGGACACTTGTTTGAATAGGACAGTGTTTAATAGGACATTTTCTGTGCGTGCTACTTGGTCTCTGCTATGGACTGAATGTGTCTTCCTCAAATTTGTATGTTGAAGTCTGAATCACAATGTGATGGTATTTAGAGGTAGGGCCTTGGGGAAACGCAGCCTGTATGAGGGAGACCATTGCCCTTATAAGAAGAGACACAGAGAGGTGGCCACATTCCAGAAGACACAAAGAGAACGCGGCTCTCTGACACCCAGAGGACATGTTGATCTCAGACTCCCAGGCTCCAGAGCTGTGGGAAATCAGTGTTGGTCGCTTAAGCCCCCCAAGTCTGTGGCATCTTTATTATAGCAGCCTGGGCCAGCTGATGCAATCTGGGGCCATGAGACTCTATGGAGACAAGATGCCTGGCCGCACAGCTGTGGACTTACAGAGACAAAGGTGAGTGCTAACCTGGCAGAGACAATTCACCACCACAGGAGGGAAGGGGGTCTGGGGAAGGCTGAACTCCACTTTGACTAGTACAGAGGCTACTGGGCGTTTCGGAGAGAGGTTGAGGGGGCAAGGATGGGTACGCGGAGCTTAGTTGGGTCCCAGAAGTGAAAAGTCGGATGGGATGGGCCAGTGCATAGGCAGTTGGGGCATCATGTCTGCTAGCTGGTGATTACCAAGGCTGGGGGCTCCATCCCCCCTCCCCTCGAGACTGGGAGCCAGGCCCCATCCCTGCTGATGGTTGTATTATAGAGGAATGGGTTTCACATTCTTGAGAAAGACACTCCTGACAGCTGTTTCCCCATGGAAATGCTAGAAAATGACCAGATTATGTAAATACTTCTCACTAAGCCCAAGCTAAAGGAATCCCTGACTCACTTTCCCCTTAGCCACATCCCCCAACTCTCCGTGGTGTGTCCACTGGGAGAAGTAAGCGTAAGCGGGGAGGGGGCAGCAGAATGGAAAGAGACAGTGGCCTTTCACGTTTGCAAATTTTGATAAAACCTATTGCTGGGGCGGCGGCGGGGGGGGAACACTGGTGGAGCTTCTTCAAGGTTCTGGAGGGGGTCTGTGCAAGCGGGATTCCGGGATCATTAATGTTTTGGGCAATTCTGGCTGTCGGGGTGGGTCTCAATCCCCTTCTGTCCAGGAAACCTGGAACCTTCTGTGAGCATCTGCCCCGCCCACGAAACAAGGCTTCCTGAGCTGGATTCCCCTGTGAAGAAGGGGGAAGACCAGTGGAGGTGTTTTCTCAAAATAGAGGCAAAAATCTAGGCCCTGCCTCCTGGGCTGCAGCAGGTTGACGAGGAAGGTATCCACACTCGAAGATGCTCAAAGATGCTCTGTCCGCCAGACACCACACTTCCCAGAGCCCTATTTTATTCATTCCTAAGTGACTCCTTGGAGAACTGAGAGCTGGGGATGTTCCCAGCCAAGCCGGGTCCCTGCGTGGAATCCCCCCAAGAATGCAGAGCAGGGATCGTGCAGACACGCTCCTCTACGGCCGATCGACCGCCAAGTGTCTGAGAGCAAAGGCCCACGCCTTCATCAGTCAGCAGTCGAACTCCAGAACTGGGCTTAAAAATGCTGTCATCGTGCAGAGATCCTGTCGTGTCTCTATATCCAGGCTCCATGTCCAAGGGGAGACATGGCACCTCAAAATGAAGAAACTGCATCCGGGCTAATCCGCTGAAATAACAAAGATGCTGAGGTCCCGACCTCGAACCCACATGAGTTTACACGGAAATGACAGCACGGGGAAATTCTACTCATCACATCATTTCCTCCAAGAGCAAGGCAAGGATCTGCCCAAAGAGAAATACCGGTCTCTACCCCAGGGATCACGAACTTCTCAAATTCAATAAATGAGACGTTTTCAGCCTCGAACCCATCAGATCTCATCTCCTGGTCTCCACTGCTTACGCACGAGTGATAAAGTCATAAAACACACGGTTCTGCTCTGTTCAGTATCACATTACGGCTGTCGTATGATCTAGAAAAAAAGGTTTCATAACATTCCCAAGCAAATAAATTGTAGGAATTCTGGTTAAATGTAGTAGATTGTACACATGCCCATGTAGGTCCACTCCTTCTGGAAGTCCTCCTAAAATGACAGCAAAGTATAAAGTCCCAGAGACAGTGAATGAAGGAGACACATCGTGGGCGAGAGATGTTAACAAACCTCAGAAAGAAAACAGACGGACGGTGGACGTGAACTTAATAGATGAACAGAGAAGCTGAATCCTGAGCGGATTTTTCATGCAGAACCTGGAG
Source organism: Canis lupus familiaris (assembly GCF_011100685.1). Taxonomy (NCBI): domain Eukaryota; kingdom Metazoa; phylum Chordata; class Mammalia; order Carnivora; family Canidae; genus Canis; species Canis lupus. The sequence goes on along the minus strand of NC_049223.1, from coordinate 29,789,712 downwards.
AAGTTTGGGAATCAGAAGCACAAGGTGCTGCATACAGGAGGAGGGGACTCAAAACCAGGGTGGCTGGCAGTGTGAGCCCAGCGATGGGGTGTCCAGGATCCCTGCTCTCCCCCTGGTGGCTCTGGCTGTCCCCCTAGACAGACTCAGTACCGCACGGCAGGCCCCGTGCATGGCGGCAGGTAGGCTTGACTATAAAGTTAAGGAATTAAGTGGAAGTGTATGAACACGACTGTGCAATCATTCTCATCTCCTCCGCCCAACTCGTCAAGATTGAAAGTGGATCATACGGCCTTCAGGCAGAAGGAAGGACAAAATTGGTCTCAGAGGAAACATTTAAAAGACCTATAATTTTTTGTATCATAGGCTCCAACAAGAAAATGAATGGGTCCACATCCAATCACATGCCTACTCCACTGTGAACACAGAGCTTTAATTTAGCTTTTTAGAGATCCATTTTTAAGCATCGATAGATAATAAAACCAGATAGATAATAAGCCAGATAGTTCAATAAAACTTCCTAGCAGAAAGCAAGAAGTAAAAAATTAAATTTGTGAAGAAAAAGCAATGGCATAAAGTAGAGGAAAACATTCAAAAAGTACAGAAAGAGAATAAAAGAACACAGGGAATCTTGATATTCAACAGGAAGCTGGATATGGAATGCAAATAAATTAGAAATGTAAAGTATCATGATTAATATAAAATAGCATGCTCTAATCAAAGCAATGGTTCATGAATCAACATACCGGCCAAACCATATGGAATTGCCACTTTGGTAATTAAAGAATAACTGCATATTTGCAATGTCCTGTGATTTGTCTTAAAAGGAGGGAAAATTGAGAATATCAGAAGGTCAGTCGTGGAGGTCCAACACTCAGCTAATAGTAGTTCCAGAAAGAGTAAAGAGACATACAGGAGAGATGACGTTATTAAAGAAATATCAAGAGCTCACTGAATGATACTGCAAGATTTTCTGTCTTCAAAAGGACCAGCCAGTATTCAATGTATTGATTGAGAAATTAAGAAATAATCTGTACCGTGGCGTAACATTATGAAATTTAAAAACACCAAGCATACAAAGAAGATTTTAAAATCTTCCAGAAAGATAAAAACAAAAATGGGCAACGACAAAGAAACAGGAATTGGGCTGCCATCAGACATGCCACCTGCTACCTACAGTGTAGAAGACAGTGGCATAATATCCTTAAAAATCACTTTCCCATTAATTCTACGTTGGAGGAGATTAAAGACGTGTGAAACCGTGTAAGTTTTCGAACAACGTACCTGCCTCATATGCCCCTGCTCAGGTTGAGGGTGGTGTCAATCAGGTAACAGGGTAAGTGGAGAAAGAGGAAAGTCTGAAATCTCTAAGGCAGAGGAGCCCATCAAGGGGGAAGGGACTAAAGAGGACAGATGGGGATGAATCGGACACACAGGGTACAGGGGTCAGATGAGCGGACAAGACCCCCGCTGCGGGCAGGACATCCCGAGAACACACTGCAGAGCAGTGGAGGGTGGCCGTAACAGGGAGATTTTGGTGAGAAAAAGAAATCCATGCTTTTGGCCTTGAGGAGATAGTTCCCAGTAAGAGGGAGTTTTACCACTTTATCGGAGCATTTAAAGAAAATACTTAGGAGTATATGGAAAATTAAGCAAATGGTAAAAAAAATCAAAATGAAAGAACAATAAAAAATTCCAAAACAAGCAAAAATCATTTAACAAGAAAGTAGAGGCCCTTTTTTTCTTTCTTTCTTTTTTCTTTCTTTCTTTCTTTCTTTCTTTTTTTTTTTTTTTTTTTTTAGCTAAGCAGTGGACGGCAGCTACATAGTCCCAGTATTACAGACACTGGCCAGTTATTTAGCTCAGAATGGTGACATAGTAGGTGGAATTCATGGAAGAGAGGAACAGAGGGCTGTGAAAAATAGCACTTTTTTTTGTATTTTTTTGGAAAATACAGAGGAGGCTAATAAGAATAAACACTTGGAAAATTATAAGCTGTTGCCTTTCGGTGAATGTGCCCAGGGTGGTGAGATGTAGCTGAAAGGTCACCCCCGTTTGTCACAAGTCTTGTGTTAAAATCTGATCTTTAAAAAGCGTGTGCTTCACCTTGATGAGGATTTACTGTAAATTTCACTCTTTGAATTCAGAACACAGAGACACAAGGAAGCCTAGTTGCTTCATGATATTTTAGGCATCAAAAATACTTTCCTTACAAAATATCAACTTTTCAATACAAAGATCAATATACCCATGTTTGCTGTTTGACCTTGTTTTGCAGAACTGCAATATGAATACTGAGCATGGAGAATGATTTCCAAAGGATTTCTCTATGGAAAAATATAGTCTGAGACTTTGTTCCTCTTAGCAAGTCCATAGAATTGGCTCCAGATTCTTATGGACCTCTTGAAAGCTGATATGGAAAAACATCCAGGAAAATGCAAGGATATGCTGCTCCAGGTATCTGATGATAGAAAAATCATCCTTGTAGGTTTCAATCAATAATTAAACAGACGTGACTCTCTTTGAGAAGGCCAAAGTGGTGTCAATCTTCTTACTCAAGAATCTTGTGAATCCTTAGAAGAAGGACTATGTATGAAGGCAATTTTGGGGTTAATAACATTAGTGTTAGATAATAGGTGTGCGGTTAGACCTACTAGCAGTTTTTAAGCATTGAGGACAAAGTCAGTTGAAGTAGTGATGTCTTGAAGGCATCTCATTTCCCAATATGAGAAGGTTTTGGTCTGTGCTTTTTGTTGTTGCCATACAAGCTTATGACCATCGTCAACAATATATAAAATTTTATGCCAGCCTTTAACATTTTTTGCAATTAGGCCCTTTTCGCTTAAAAATCATCCCCAGGAGCTGAGTGAAGAGTGTCATGATGGAGTCCCAGAATGCCAAGCTCAAGACTGTGGGGAGCAGGGTACCTGTGAACCCGGGAAGGGGCGCTTGATACTTGCTGAGAAAAACACGGGCACTGCTCAGGGGCTTGCTCCTGTGCAGACACAACACCCGGCTACGGCCGTTACGTCCTACAAGGCAGGTGGGAAAAGCAACAGTCAAATGACAAAAACACTGGGCCGCATGTCCAGTGGGCCATGGAGTGCAGGTCCTGGTAGACAAGCCCGGGGCTGGCAAATGGGGAACCTGTGAATCAGGAGAAAATATTCTGAATCTCCCCCAGTTTCCTTTTCACAGTCATTTAACAAGACCTTCTGATGTCCCGTGCTCTCTCCTATATACAGACTCAAGGTCCTCAGGCCCTCCCGGAACCTTCTCCACAGACAGTCTCAACCGTTTATACATGATTTTGACGTTCACTGTATCTGACAATTTCCCCCAAAGCGTTTGCATGGATAACCTAGGGCCATAAGGCAAGAGGCCTTGATGCCCGAGCCTGAAATACCGGCTTCCAAAAACGAGCAGAACATTGAGGCAGAGAGGAAAAGATGCAGAGAACACTGGCAGTTTGTCTGTGAAATCCTAACTGTGTGTGCTCCTGGCAGTGAGCAGCCCTAACTGAAGTTGTCGACAGAGAAACTCTAACCGTGGTAGGTGGTTCAGAGGACTGCACACAGCCTGACGTGATGCCTTGTTAGCCAGAGGAGAATTAGGTGTGTGCGCTTAACCTTTGACATTCTAAATCAACCTGTGAAAGAAATACATCCTTTTTTAGTAATCTGTTTGACACATAACTGTAATCTGTTTATCACACAGCCCAGCTGATTGTGCCTTCACAAGGCAGCCCTTGAAATATTTGAGAACAGCTGTAATGTTTCAACGCTTCCTTCACGAGTTTTCTGCTTAACCGGATAAACATCACAAGGTCTTTTAACCATGAGTCATGTAAAATATGGTTCAGTACCTCCATTGTTCTGAAGATGTTCCTGTGGGCATTTACTGCTTGGCCATGATCCTACGTAAAGTTGTGTTCTTTTCAAGGTAAATGAGAAGTTTGGGAGGAAACTTACCCGAGAAACCGATGGCTAGCTTCCAGTCTCAGCTTCGACACATAAAGAACTTAGAAGCTACCACTCCCATTTTTACAACAAGGAAAAATCTAGACAAACTGAGAACAAATTGTTTTCTTGGGCCACTCAGAGAACCGAGGCTGCAGTGCCACCTGCCATCTTGCAATCTGGCAGGATCCAGAGGGCCACAGCCTCTGCTAATCTGGACCAGAAGCTTCCAGAGCCATAAATAGAGAGTGCCACTTAAATTATAACTTTCATGAATTGCTGAGAGGTGGGTGTGGAATAGTAAGAGGTCTCAGTGCTGGGGATGGGGGCCCACACTTTCCTGGCCATGCCTGAAGGTAACCCAGAAGATTCTCATGGTAAAGATCCCAGAAAGATAGCCTTGTGGTTCTGGCAAGGAGAGAGGAAAAGTGGTCCGAGTGAACCCAGAACCTTCCCTTTACCAAAGGCCCACCCTTCTGGAGAAAAGACTTAGCTAGCCTCCTCAACCTCAGCTGGGGGAAGGTCTTTCTTCCACTCCAGCCCATCTAACATTTATATCTCACTCAAGGGGGTAACACAGAAACATGGTCAGGAGGTAAGGCATTGAGGAAACAGATGGGGAGCTCTACAGCCAAGAAAGGGAGAAAGGGGTCAGGGGAAGAAGAGCAATTCCACGGGAGAAACGCTCATACAGGTCACAGCACAGATATGAAGCCCAAGGGATTTTCAGGGCAGTGAAACTATTCTGGACAAGACATGTTATACTGCTGCATACATGTCATTATGCTTTCGTCAAAACCCATAAACTTTATAGCACAAAGAATAATCTATGCAATTTAAATCTATGTTTAAAATAAACCAACAGCTCGGGATGGAATGCAGAATGCGACCGAAAAGTCTAACTGAATTACACGTGCAAGAAAACATCTCATTGAATGAGGAGGAAAGAGAGGCTGATCTAAGTGACTTTTAAAGTGGGTGTTGGTCTGTAAGACTAGAGCCAACAGAAACTGAGCATAAGTCCCATAGTGTAGCCAATAAAGCTAAGCACGGGTGCCTTCCCGCTGGGAAAACCTCTATACATGCAAAGTTGAATTGAGCAGTCAAGTAAACGGATGGTAGATAGTAGGAGCCAGGTTCTCGTTTTGGGAGTGAGAGGTTAGAGAGAAGCAAGGGAAAAGTCTCGAATTGATGCACGTGATAATTTGAGTTGCAGACAGAAGTATAAACTCATATTCTACTTGATATAGATACACATGTTTGCACAGAAAAATATTATAGATATATGCCTATACGTGGGCTAGTATACATTCTGCCAAGTGAGAAAGCCACGAAGCAGTGACTCCCGCCAATGGCAACATATACACCTCACCCCAGATCTCAACTTCTGACCCCATTCTCCAGGAAAAAGAACGAGGCTCCTCAAAGAAATGGCCACTTCCAGGCCCGGTTCAGGAACTACACAAGATGAGCCTGAGGCATCTTTGCAGTGTCAAGAAGTAGAGAAATTAAACTAACACTAGTAATAGCAACAACCTCACAAGGAGAGGGGTATGTCGAAAGGACGCGGGAGCACCTGAGAGAGTTCCCAGTGGCCGTAGCTGGTACTGTGTGAGCAATGAAATGAACTCCCGTTGGATTATAACCCAAAATATAAAAAGAAATATCCATGAATCTCTGCTAATAGGAATCATCAAACGAATAAACTAATACATGAGGGAGAATAGGCAAATGGCCCATGCATGAGTATTTCTAATCATTTATGTAGATGCTCTGCCCTGAGAGTCAGAGCCTAACTCCCACTTCTTGGGTGTGAGCTGAATGTGGTGAGTTCCCTCCCAAAGAGGTCAGTATGCAAAGGTAGACAAAGAGAGTAACTCTGTAGCAGAGAATCCTGAAAACCTCTGTCAGCCGGGTGACCAGAGTTAACACCACCGGTGACAAGTTATTGTCAACAATGAATTGTTATAGACCTTGGTATGTGATGTGATGGAAATGGCACTTTGCCCCCAAGCTCAGACTCCCAGAAACTCATAACCCCGCTGCCATCGCAAGAGAGAAACATCAGACAAATCCCACTGGAAGCAGCTCCTACAAAATACCTAACCAGTCCTCCTGGAAACTGTCAATATTTGTCAAAAATAATTGAAGTCGAGGAAACCGTCATGGCATAAAGGAGCCTAAAGAGACATGACGACTAAACGTGAGGTAATATTCTGGAAAGAATGATGGAACAGGGAAAAAATTAGGCAGGAACTACCAAAATTTGAATTTAGGGTAAGCTGTTGTTTATAGCATGTTAATGTCATTTGTTAATTGTGACGAATATTCCACAGTAAGGTAAGATGCTACCAGTAGGGATAACTGGGTGTGGGGTATAATGGGGGTCCCTTCCATCTTCACGATGTTTCTATCAATCTAAAACTACTCCGAAAGTAAAAGTTTATTTTTTAAAAAAAACTAACGTCTGTTTTTTTTAAATATGTACACATTTATTTGGTTTTGCATGTTAGTCATTTGACGTTTAATATATGCAAATACTTTGTGGGAGGCAGTCATGGAACATTAAAAATCACCAACTCATAGTTTTTCAGCGAGATAATATATTAACGTTTATTTGAGCCACATCTCTTGATTTTGTCAGATTAGACAAGAACTCATGATCCAGATATATATATTTCCTTTCTTTTAAAGATTTTAATTGGGGCCCCTGGGTGGCTCAGTTGGTTGAGCATCTCGCTTCAGCTTAGGTTATGATCTATCCCTCCCTCTGCCTGTTGCTTCCCCTGATTGTGCTCTTTCTCTCTGTTAATCTTAAAAAATATTTTCTTTATTTATTTGAGAGGAAGGGTGCATGAGCAGGGGAGGCGCAGGGGGAGAAGCAGACTCCTCGCTGAGCAGGAAGCCAGATGCCGGGCTGGACCCCAGGAGCCTGAGATTATGACCTGAGCCGAAGGCAGACACTCAACCGATTGAGCCACCCAGGCATCCCAAAATATGTATTTCTAAAATTAAATCCCAATAACTCAGATGAAACTTAAGTTGGATCCCTAACAGATCTTATTCTAGCCTTTTCCAGTATGGTTTTATGTGATTTTATATGATTCATCTTTAGAATGAGTAGCTTAAGGGACTTCTCCTATTCTCTATTTTAAGATTTTTTTTCTTTTTTTTTAAGCTTTTCTTGACTAAAAGCCGGCTCTTGGATGTCTCAGGATTTTGTGCCTCTATTCCCCATTCTATAAATAAGGATAACAATAGAATTGATATTTAGCAAACAGTATATTCTAAAAAAATCTATGAGAGACATTTGCTACAAAGCATTCAAATAATGAGTGAATGTATAGTTTGACTGTAAGAATATTGCTTTTAAAATAACCCATTTGAGTCTAGCAACCAGGAGAAAGGTCAGTGCACCAGTAACAACAACAACCAAAAAAAAAAAAAGTATAGAGATAATAGCTAGGAGTTTAGTTTTCTAAATGTCTTAGCATTTGAGTTTTAGCCTGGCATGAACGTTACTATTACAATTGAATGTGTACGTCTTCCACTGATCTTATTTGATGCTAAAGGTAAAAGCAAATGGCTAGGAATATACTTAACATTCCAAATCTCCACTGTAAATCTCCTTCAATAAATACAAACTGTCATATTTTCTTCCACCCAACAGAGCAAAATAAAAAAGAAGTAACCTGAGTAATTTAAAGATGTTCTTTTCCTCTTAATTTATATTTCAACATTATTTTTCTCTCTCTCTCTCTTTTTATCCATGATAATAGTTTAAAGTTAGGAATCCTTTCTGAGCTAAATAATATAAGATTAAGCCAATGTTAAGAATGGAAAGCAGACAAAGGATTTTAATTTAGCTGGCTAATTCATCATATTTTGAGAAACTATAACTACCGTTATTACCTGCCTAGATGCATCACTAGTTTTTAAAATTGGAATTATACATTCAAACAAAATAAAAATACTCTGTTTACACGTGTGTATTCTATACTTTGTTTGCCAAAGTGTGGTCCATGGATCAACATCATGTGGGGCCTTCTGAGAATGCACAGTCCTATTCCCTACCTGAGATCTACTGATTCAGAATTTCCATTTAACAAGATTTCCAGGTGATGTTCATGCACATTATATCCTGTACAACTATTAATATTAGGAAAATGTTTTCACCAGAATGTGCTGTGCAAAATTCAGGTTCATTTTTGAATTTGCTGCGAACTTTTTTGTTGTTTATTTGTTGTATGTCCTCCTTCCAAAATGTGAATGCAATGTAAGTGCTTAGCAGCTAAAGGCAAACGTGTCCTTCAAGATGAGAGTTCGCTTTCATCTTCCAATAAAATAGCTTCAAATGAAGCAGTGTCCCCTCCACGCCATCTTCCTCCTGGGATCTACTTTCTCTACCAGCGTTTCAAAGGTCAGCAGCTACTAACTCAGCTAACAGAAACAGTGTTGGTCTCATGTCTGGTTCTGACACACTGCAGGTTGATTCTTCTGGCTTTTATCGGTCAGAAGGGACAAAGCTATTCATATACTATGGTAACAAACAACCCCTAACCTGAAAGGCTTAAAATAGCAAGGCTTATCTCTCATTCACCTGTGTGGGTGTGGATATGGGTATGGGTGTCATCCATTTTTTTTTTCTTTAATGGATCGTGCTTTTGGTGCCATATGTTGAGATTTGTGACCAAACTGAAGGTCAAGTAGATTTTGTCCAAATTTGTTATCTCAGACTCTGGGAAGTCAAAAATCCAAAATAGTTCTCCCTGAGCTAAACTCAGGTCAACAGGGCTGTGTCTCTTGCTGAAGATTTTAACAAGGATGCATACCCTTGTCTTTCCAGTTCTAGAAGCTGCCTGCCTTCCATGGCTCATGGCCCCTTCCTGTGTCTTCAAATACAGTATCAGGGCATCTTCAAATTTGACTCCACCCTTCCCTTTTGTCTCCTTCCTCTACTTTACATTTTTAAGATTTTATTTATTTACTAGAGAGGGGGGCAGAGAGAGAGCACAAGTGAAGGATGGAAGGACAGAGGGAGAAGCAGACCCCTGCTGCAGGGAGCCTGACACAGGGCTCAATCCTAGAACCCTGGGATCATGACCTGAGCTGAAGACAGATGCTTAACCTACTGAGCCACCCAGGCGCCCCACCCTCTTCTACTTTAAAGGATCCTGGTAGTTACATTGTACAATCTAGGAGAATCGCTTTATTTTAAGGTCAACTAGCAATCTTTTTTCATCTGCAACCTTAATTTCCCCTTGACAAGTAACATAGCATATTAGCAGGTTCTGGGGATTTAGATGTGGATGTCTTTGAGGGACGAGGGAAGCATTACACTGCATCCCACATCCCCATTATGAAAAAGAACAGATTGTCCTAACAACTCAGAGTCAAGTTAAACCACATCGATATATCACAAAACACAAAGAGTTCTCAATAAAGCCAGAGACTAATTTTTCTAACATGGTTTCCACTATATGTGAAAAGTACACTTGTTTCCAACTGTCTCGGGAGATTGAAATCAACTAGCATGTAGACTTTTAGACCAATGTTTCTCCAGGTGAGCTAGTCATGAAAATATCCGAGGTACTTGTTAAAACTATAGACTCTGAGGCTCCACATTCCAGACGCTCAGGGCGAGAGATGTAGGAATCACCATTTCACAAACAAACACCATGTTTATGAGTCAACTGGAGAGAACAGAGGACTCTGTGAAAGACATGGAAGCTTTTCAAAATAAATTTCTGACAATTAGGGAAGGAAGCCTTGCACCTGCAGATCCGATTCTGCATGATGGGTGGCAGCCAAAACACTGGTTAGTCAGACACTGGTGTGTTTGTCAGGACTGCAAATACTTGCCTCTCACGTGATAGAACAACTGGCTTTAACAACAGGTATGTGTGGTCCCAGGGCAGGACAATTTTCACAACCAAAGGCAGTTTTAAGGTAAAGCTGACTACTCATTGAGCTCTTACGTGATGTGAGCCCATCTTCAAATGAGGTATGAGCATTAGCACCCCTGGTCTCCTAAGAACAAAGTGAGATGAACACTGGTACTATCCCCATTGTACGTATGAAAAAACATAGGGATGTAGAGACTACACTCTTTCTCAAAGTCACACATCCTCTAAGGCATACAGACAAGATTCCACCCCAGGAAATGTATTCCAGAGCCCAGGACCAGAAGCCTGCTCATGTATATACAGCCTCTGAGCAAAGGCCATGTAAGGTTTCAGAGTTTCAAACTAAACCAGACTTCTATCTAAAACTTTACTTACCAGTCTATTGATTTAGGAAGACACAGAGTGAAGACAATAGAACATCAAGAAATGGCTGCCAGGGGCTCCTGAGTGGCTCAGTCTGTTAAGCGTCAGGCTCTTGGTTTTTGGCTCAGGTCATGATCTCATGATTGTGGAATCGACCCCCACATTGGGCTCTGTGCTCAGTGCAGAGTCGGCTCTAGATTCTCTCTTCCTCTTCTTCTCATTCACTGTCTCTCTCTCTGTCTCAAATAAATAAAATCTTAAAAAAAAAAAAAAAAAAAAAGAAGGGGGAACCCTGGGTGGCGCAGCGGTTTAGCGCCTGCCTTTGGCCCAGGGCGCGATCCTGGAGACCCAGGATCGAATCCCATGTCGGGCTCCCGGTGCATGCAGCCTGCTTCTCCCTCTGCCTGTGCCTCTGCCTCTCTCTCTCTCTGTGTGACTATCATAAATAAATAAAAATTTAAAAAAAATTTTAAAAAGTAAAAAAATAAAAAAATAAAAAAAGAAGGAAAAAAGAAAAGAAAGAAAGAAAGAAAGAAAGAAAGAAAGAAAGAAAGAAAGAAAGAAAGAGGCCGCCAAACATTCCTTTTAAAAATTCCATCATCCTAAGGCCAAACTGGGAGACCTCCAATTAAAGCCAAATCATCAAGTATCAAACATGATTTGATACTTAGGGAGGTAGGGAGGTATTACAGAAATACCAGGCATTAAGCTTATGCAAACCAAACATGAGCTTGCAAATTATCCAGTATCGGTTCTTAAAAACACAGCAATTTTGAAATTATTCTACATTTCTCATATGAAATTATTCTACATTTCTCATACGTAGCCACATGAGCTTTTATTTTAAAAATCTATAAAAATACTGAAATACTGAAATGGAGAACAACTGGCCCGAGAACAGTTTGCAGTCCGCTCTTACTTGTCCTAGATACGCAGACGGTATCAGAGACTATTACAATTACCAGAACATGCCAGGCCATCTTACTCATGTGGACTCACAGTCTGGACACAGGGGCCAGGGAGCAGAGGAGCCTGGCCCGTAGAGCACGGAATGATTGCTAGCACTGAATGTCCCCTCCCAGATCCAGAAAGGACAGGATCGAGATGCGGAAGGAATGGGAGATGTTACAGTGGGAGCAAAAGTGTCTTATGCAAACTTCGGTCAAAATGCGCCTCTCTGAGCTGGGCATATGCTACATGCGTGGTCCCTCCAGCATTTTACATCTGTGACATATTCCAAGATTGTGTGATCTCGACTCGGCCTTTGTCCTGTATTTCTCACCCAATCCCCAAATTACCACAAACATTATAAAGTTCAGACACCAATCATCTTTTCCTCTCACTTCCCTCCTCTGTCCCTCCTTCCCTCCTTCCTTCCATAAATGTTTTCTCCCCCTTTATTTCCTCTGCATTTTAGTTTGGGGAGTTTCACTCATATATCTTCAAGTTGAGTGAGTCTCTCTCCAACCACATCTACTCTGCTAAGGAACCCATCAAATGGTTTCCCCTCCCAGCTTGCCTCATCCATCTCCACTTGCATGTTGCCACTTTTTCCCAATGCATTAATCACAATTCCTTTAAATAATTCCAAAATCTGTGTCAAATTGAAGTGATGACATCATCAGATACTTCTGTTATCTTTCCAGATTGCACATTTTCTCACCTTTTATTGTGCCTTTTGATTTTGTTTTTTTGTTTTTGTTTTTTTTTTTTTCATTGAAAGCCAGACATGACCTACTGCATGATAAGAACCAGAGGTAGAGACCCTTCATGTGACATCCAGGCTGTGTTTGACATTTATTGCAGCTGAACATGCCAGAGGCTTCAAAACTTTCCAGTACCATCTCCCGTGACATCGCTGGGGCTTCTCTAAGAGTTCTTCCTTAGAGCCTGAGTCCCACAGCTCTCCCCAATATAAGCTACTGTCATTACACGTGGTGGTGGGACTCAGGAGACAAGAGGTACTCTAGTACCACGTGATGAAGTCACACTGTCTCTGTGAGCCTGTGTCCCTGGGCTGCGACCTTACGGTACTGGCCTCTCCATTAGGTCAGAGCCCCGAGAAGCCACTGTTATTGAGGATAGGTGGGAGGTAGAGAATTACCCCATTAATCCATGTCTGATTTCAGTAAAGAGTTAACAAATGATTTTTATATAATTCTAAAAAACAAAACTATCCAATGACCCTAACGAGATTTCCAAAACAATTATTTTGAAGGTAAATGAATGGAACTCAGGTGTAGAGAGGATTTGAAGCCAGCAGATAAAAAGGCATGAAAGATGGTCTTCAAAGTTCACCGTTTCTGAAATACAAGGCAAAATAATTTGTATTTTGACATTGAGCTCCAGTAAGGGAGCTTATGCATGTAAATATGCGTGTGTATTTTAGAAACCCTTATTAAGATTTTAATTTGCTGTCAAGGGCAACTTGTCATATGAAGAGGAAACTATTTTATGATTCATTTGCCAAGTGTGACTGTACAGCTGAGATTAATTTAATCTGAGCCTTCGTGCATTGGTATTCTAAAGGAATCTGAAGCAGAGGAAAGTACTTGGTTTTGTTTTACTTTCATAAGGAAGGAAATGTTTTTTCTGCGCTCTGTGTTGGTGATTACAATGGCTGGTGGATTAAATGGTTTTGTAGTTAAACACAAATATGGATTAGGAGTGAAAGCCATTGCCAAGATGTATGTTGTCCCGCAGGTGTTTGCTCGAACGACACCCGGTCTCGAAAGGGGGAGGCCGGACCATTTACCCCGGAAAAGAAATGTTTACCTCAAGCAGCAATTGACATTTCTAGCTTCTTGCATGAATGTCAAGCACCATTTCAAACAACTTTTCCACCCCAGCCCGCTTCGTGGGCCTAGGGCCCCAGGCCAACATCAGATGGGTAAACCCTGGTTGGTGGCTTACCTTCACGTCCCAGAAACTCCTCCTCGTGGTGGTAAACACCATCCCCACATTCGTAAGGAGCCAGGTGTGCTCAGAGCTGCAGGGAGCCACGGGGACTGTAGGAGCAGGGAAGGGCTGCGGTGTGGACGGGCCCCTTGGTTCTGCAGTCACTGAGTGAGTTCCAAGCCATCCCACTGAAACCACGAGCTCTCTGGACCAGGCACCATCCAGAGTCTCCAGCATCAACACTGACCTCTGACCCATGAGTGCACTGCCTCACTGCCGTGCACCAGGCCACTGCTGCTGCCGAGGGCCCTGATCTCTGACCCCTGAGCACGCTGCCCCACTGCCATGCACCAGCTCACTGCTGCTGCTGAGGGCCCTGACCTCTGACCCCTGAGTGCACTGTCTCACTGCCGTGCACCGCTGCTGCTGAGGGCACAGCTCAAGAGACAGCGGCCACCACGCACTGCCCAGCTCTTCCCACCCACTGCACTCGCTGCCTTCTCCTTCTCCTGTCCCCACTGGCACATCACCTGCCACCAGGGCAAACCACAGGCCTCAGCCTCACCCTCTCCTCCACTCCAGTGATGGTAAGTTCCACAGCACCTCTCACCTTAACCACTACACCAATGGCTCCAGAAAGTCTCCGCCCTCATCTCCCCACCCGCCCCCTTCCCCTGCCCCCACACCGAGTCTGCGGAGTCAGACTGTGCACATGCATGCGCACACACAGCTGTTCACCAATAACTATAATTATTATTACTGACAGTCTCTCACTTGCCAGACAGTCCATGAACGCTTTACCCTAGACAGCTCCTGCTGCGCTCGGGTTATTTACATTTAGATTACATTTCAGCATCACCATTATATGGACATACATCCTGACTCCTCTCAGATGCAGGCCTCTGAAAGGTAGCAATTGTGACTTACTGTATATAATAGGCCCAGAACAAATACAATACGTATTTTTGAGCCTCTACGATAATCCAGAAGAGGACAACTGAGAAGACCCACAGGACAATACGTAGTAAATGCTGCATTTCCTGCAGTGACTGGGTGATACGGTTGCTCACAGGAGTGAATGGGTGGACTTTACAGGAGCAGCGAAGCCTGGTGGCAGGCAGGGTGAGCCCATCTTGGGATCTTATTCACAGGGCTAGAGACTCTGGTGTCCTGGAAACTAGTGCAGCGAGCATAACAGCCACCAACCTCAGCTCAGAGTCAGAACAGTGATATACCTGTGATTACTTATCTAGAATATACAAATAATTCTTACAACTCGATGAAACAAAGACAAGCAAGCCACTAAGACATGGGCGAAGGGCTTGAGTAGTGAATGGCCAATAAGTACATGAAAAAGATGCTCAGGGCCCTTCGTAACCAGAAACGTGCAAGTTAAAATCATAATTAGATATCATTTTGTAGCCAATATAATGTCTGAAATAAAAAAAGTCAAACACTATCCCGTGTTGCTGAGGACGTAACGCTACTGGGTAGCTCGTACAGTGCTGCTGGGAATTTAAAATTATGGCCCAGCAATTCCACACATAGGTGTCTAAACCCAAAAGAAATAAAATGTACTTCTGGGGAAAAAACTTGTATATGGCAAGACTTGGAATAACCCCAACCTGAAAACAGCCCAGTGATCTATCTATTGGCAAATGGATGAAGAGATGGCAGCGTACTCGTGCCATCGAGCGCTAGTGAGCAAAGAAGGAGCAGGTGACACAAACTCACACCAACATGGATCAACGACAAACACATGCGGAGAAATGTAAGGGGGGGCACTGTGTGAGCTGCTCTGTTCTGCCTCCACGGCTCCCCTGACCTGAGCTGTGGGGACAGAGAGAGGAGAGTGGCTACCCCAAGTGGAGATAGAGAAAGCTCTGGTAAAGTGGGGATAATGCTCAGGGAGCTGTGCACCCACAACATGTCTGTTTCCATATATTGTGTGTACGTAGGAGACCTCGTAATGTTGGCAAACATGGAATAAAATACCACGTTGTGTTCTATTCCGCTCCAAGGGAAAACGTCAAGCTTGCTCAATTTTTCTTTTTTTTTTTTTAAGATTTCATTTATTTATTCACGAGAGACACACAGAGAGAGGCAGAGACACAGGCAGAGGGAGAAGCAGGCTCCATGCAGGGGAACCCGATGTGGGACTTGATCCCGGGACCCCAGGATCACGCCCTGGGCAAAAGGGAGACACTCAACCACTGAGCCCCGCCCCCCCCCCAAGGCGTCCCTTGCTCAATTTTTCTGAGACATTTTCTGAACAATGAGCCCACCCTGCCCTACATGCTGAGCTTCAGACATGTGGCCGTGAGGGATGATCAAAGGTATTTGCAGAACCCGTCCCCGGGTGTGCGCCCATCTATGATGGAACGGAATTCATAAATGCACTGAAACTCAAGCTTTCCTGCCTTGGGGCTCCTATTGACAAGGCAGCAACTCTTGAAAAGGCCACAGGAAATAAAATGTCCTGTCCAGACGCCGCTAAAACTTTGAGAACATGGTAGCTTCAGAGTAGACTGACCATTTGCTCGTATGTCTAACGTTTGCCAAGTGGTCGATTAACCGCATATTATTGTAAGGAAGCCGAAGAACCTCTACGTAAGGCACACAGAGCTTTCTATGAAAACGTGTATCCAACAAGTACTTTTAATTACAAAGAGGATCACAGTGGAGCCTGGGATTGCATGTGTTTTAAGGACCCACAGAAAACTAGACGCTAGAGATACCTGCTAGTTTTCCTCCATGCTCACCTAGAGAATCCGTGACGTAACTTGGCAAATGTATGTGTGCGGTAAGAAAAAAAATGCTGCTATTGGAGTAAATGAGACTTGGTTATATCAGGAATGTTCATGGAATGTTCAAATACTCAAGTGAATAAAACTGTCTATAGACGGCAATCTATTTTTTTAGCTTTCAACAGATTATTTATTTTTATTTTTCATGTTTTTTTTTAATTGGAGTTTGATTTGACAACATATACCATAACCCCCCAGTGCTCATCCCGTCAAGTGCCTCCCTCAGTGCCCGTCATCCAGTCACCCTGTGCCCCCGCCCACCTCCCCTTCCACAGCCCTTGTTCGTTTCCCAGAGTTAGGAGTCTAACAAGGATAATCTTTTGTTTCCGCAGAGACACGGATGAATAAATGATGGTTCGCAGGGATTTTGTTCACTTACGCACTCCAGTTTTCTAAACCTAAAAATGCCTTGGGCGAAGCGAAAGAGAAGCCGCCTGTCATGGTGCTGCCACAAGCAAACACCAAGAGCCTATTACTTCGAATGCTGCTCAGCATATGGGCTGTAAGGTTTTTAAAAGGCGGTGGCCTTGAAAGGATTCTCCTACGTTGCCAAGCCGGCTCTCCAGGTTAGGCCTGGGGGTCAGCCTTTCCCTGCAAGAGAGGGCTCCCACGGGTCAGGGGGCCGGGCGCACTGGGCTCTCCAGGGCCTGGCCTCCTCTGTGCTTCCATCTCTGCTGGGCACTTGGCTCCTCTCCAGTGTCCCTCGGCCACTCTGGTGCCCCAGCCACGTGAGCCACCTGAATGTCCCTTCTGCTCTCCACCCCCGCCCCCCAGCTCCTCTCCTGCTTCCTCCTGCCCTGCAGTCCCAGGAGTGGTGGGCTCCTGACCCCAAGTCCCCTGTTTAACTCCCCCAGGCCAGGTTCTGAGGGTCTCTTTCCTAGACCCCCCTTCTGAGCCGTGCGGATGCATGACCCCCGGGCCCTCGCAGGGACAGGGACAAAGCAAACACACAGTCTTGTCACATCAGCCAACCAGTGAAGGTGGTAGGGCAGCTCATTGGTGTTCATTCTGCACCTCCACTTGTTCTGGAAGGTGATAGAAGCCTTTCTGGGGCCCAGGGTTTGTCCTCCTCCCGTCGGGGCTCCCTGTCCCCCAGGTGCTCCCCTTTGTGCAGCGCGCTCGGCTGGCTCCGCAGGGCTCCATGCACGGGGGATGCCACAGTTCATGCAAAACCTAATGAAAACATTGCTCCATCCTGGGTGAAGTGCCTTCGGTGCCAAAGAGAAGGGATTTTCAACTGTAACCGTGCTGTCACGCGCCTCTGTTCCCTTAGACAATTCCAATTAAGCCTCATGGCCTCAGTCCCCCGTTTGTAAAATGAGGGACTGAACACCACGACCGCAGGGGTCCCTAGGAGTGTGCGTTCGCAGATAAGACAGCCAAGGCTGCCCTAGCCTATAGTTGGGAAATACATGATGCAACGCAGGGTTTGAATGTCTTGTGCCATCCAGAAATTCAATCTCATGAATCAATTATATTAGCAAATGTGACAACATAAGAAGACATAAAGCCTGCAGGTCGCAAATTGAATTGGCTAACGCTAAAAGGGAAAGTTATTGACCCACACAACTAAAAGGTGAGAGGAATTCCAAGGTTCAGGGCAGCCTCGCTGGGGCCGGCCGGTGCTCGCCCCCCACTCCCCATGCCCAGTCTGACTTCTCCTCAGTAGCAGGATCTGCGGCCCCCCTCCAAGCCTGCAGGCCCAATCATCAGATAAAGTCCTAAGCATCATTCTGATGGGGACTTAATGGGACTGATTGCTCAGATCCCTAAAAACAATCCATTTGCCCCCCGCCACCCCCGCCCCAAGGCTGGAGGCAGGAGGCTGGGATGCCTAGCTGCTCCTGGGACACACTGAATTCGAGGGTTGTGGAAATCCTCGAACAGAAATCTGGGTGCTTTTATGAAAAAGAGAGAATTAGAGCGTAAGAAGGCCCCAAAGAGAGTGTCACTCCAGGTAAGCCCTGGAGAGCTATTTCTTTCAAAGTGGAGGGCTAGCAGGTGTGCAATGACGGCCCACAGAGCTGCGCCTCAATTCCTGACGCCTGTCTTCAGAGTCACAGGCCCACCTACGGCTGAAGGCGGATTTCCCACGTCGCTGCCCCACTATTCCTTCAACTCAGCGGGTCCACGAAAGAGCGCGCCCTGTGGCCTGTAGGCACTGGGGCAGAAGGCTCGGTCCCTGTGGCAGGTCCTTCTCTCGGTGGCTGGGATTTTTTTTTTTAATAAATTTATTTTTTATTGGTGTTCAATTTGCCAACATACAGAATAACACCCAGTGCTCATCCCGTCAAGTGCCCCCCTCAGTGCCCAACACCCATTCACCCCCACCCCCCGCCCTCCTCCCCTTCCACCACCCCTAGTTTGTTTCCCAGAGTTAGGAGTCTTTATGTTCTGTCTCCCTTTCTGACATTTCCCACACATTTCTTCTCCCTTCCCTTCTATTCCCTTTCACTATTATTTATATTCCCCAAATGAATGAGACTATATAATGTCTGTCCTTCTCCAATTGACTTATATCACTCAGCATAATACCCTCCAGTTCCATCCACGTTGAAGCAAATGGTGGGTATTTGTCATTTCTAATGGCTGAGGAATATTCTATTGTATACATGGACTACAGCTTCTTTATCCATTCATCTTTTGATGGACACCGAGGCTCCTTCCACAGTTTGGCTATTGTGGACATTGCTGCTAGAAACATCGGGGTGCAGGTGTCCCGGCGTTTCATTGCATCTGCATCTTTGGAGTAAATCCCCAGCAGTGCAATTGCTGGGTCGTAGGGCAGGTCTATTTTTAACTCTTTGAGGAACCTCCACACAGTTTTCCAGAGTGGCTGCACCAGTTCACATTCCCACCAACAGTGTAAGAGGGTTCCCTTTTCTCCGCATCCTCTCCAACATTTGTGGTTTCCTGCCTTGTTAATTGTCCCCATTCTCACTGGTGTGAGGTGGTATCTCATTGTGGTTTTGATTTGTATTTCCCTGATGGCAAGTGATGCAGAGCATTTTCTCATGTGCATGTTGGCCATGTCTATGTCTTCCTCTGTGAGATTTCTCTTCATGTCTTTTGCCCATTTCATGATTGGGTTGTTTGTTTCTTTGGTATTGAGTTTAATAAGTTCTTTATAGATCTTGGAAACTAGCCCTTTATCTGATACGTCATTTGCAAATATCTTCTCCCATTCTGTAGGTTGTCTTTTAGTTTTGTTGACTGTATCCTTTGCTGTGCAAAAGCTTCTTATCTTGATGAAGTCCCAATAGTTCATTTTTGCTCTTGTTTCTTTTGCCTTCGTAGATGTATCTTGCAAGAAGTTACCGTGGCTGAGTTCAAAAAGGGTGTTGCCTGTGTTCTCCTCTAGGATTTTGATGGACTCTTGTCTCACATTTAGATCTTTCATCCATTTTGAGTTTATCTTTCTGTATGGTGAAAGAGAGTGGTCTAGTTTCATTCTTCTGCATGTGGATGTCCAATTTTCCCAGCATCATTTATTGAAGAGACTGTCTTTCTTCCAATGGATAGTCTTTCCTCCTTTATCGAATATTAGTTGACCATAAAGTTCAGGGTCCACTTCTGGGTTCTCTATTCTGTTCCACTGATCTATGTGTCTGTTTTTGTGCCAGGACCACACTGTCTTGATGACCACAGCTTTGTAGTACAACCTGAAATCTGGCATTGTGATGTCCCCAGATATGGTTTTCTTTTTTAAAATTCCCCTGGCTATTCGGGGTCTTTTCTGATTCCACACAAATCTTAAAATAATTTGTTCTAACTCTCTGAAGAAAGTCCATGGTATTTTGATAGGGATTGCATTAAACGTGTAAATTGCCCTGGGTAACATTGACATTTTCACAATATTAATTCTGCCAATCCATGAGCATGGAATATTTTTCCATCTCTTTGTGTCTTCCTCAATTTCTTTCAGAAGTGTTCTATAGTTTTTAGGGTATAGATCCTTTACATCTTTGGTGAGGTTTATTCCTAGGCATCTTATGCTTTGGGGTGCAATTGTAAATGGGATTGACTCCTTAATTTCTCTTTCTTCAGTCTCATTGTTAGTGTATAGAAATGCCATTGATTTCTGAGCATTGATTTTGTATCCTGCCATGCTACCGAATTGCTGTATGAGTTCTAGCAATCTTGGGGTGGAGGCTTTTGGGTTTTCTATGTAGAGTATCATGTCATCGGCGAAGAGGGAGAGTTTGACTTCTTCTTTGCCAATTTGAATGTCTTTCATTTCTTTTTGTTGTCTGATTGCTGAGGCTAGGACTTCCAGTACTATGTTGAATAGCAGTGGTGAGAGTGGACATCCCTGTCTTGTTCCTGATCTTAGGGGAAAGGCTCCCAGTGCTTCCCCATTGAGAATGATATTTGCTGTGGGCTTTTCGTAGATGGCTTTTAAGATGTCGAGGAATGTTCCCTCTATCCCTACACTCTGAAGAGTTTTGATCAGGAATGGATGCTGTATTTTGTCAAATGCTTTCTCTGCATCTAATGAGAGGATCATATGGTTCTTGGTTTTTCTCTTGCTGATATGATGAATCACATTGATTGTTTTATGAGTGTTGAACCAGCCTTGTGTCCCGGGGATAAATCCTACTTGGTCATGTAGAACTGTGGAACAGATCAACAAAACCAGGAGTTGGTTCTTTGAAAGAATTAATAAGATACATAAACCATTAGCCAGCCTTATTAAAAAGAAGAGAGAGAAGACTCAAATTAATAAAATCATGAATGAGAAAGGAGAGATCACTACCAACACCAAGGAAATACAAACGATTTTAAAAACATATTATGAACAGCTATACGCCAATAAATCAGGCAATCTAGAAGAAATGGACACATTCCTGGAAAGCCACAAACTACCAAAACTGGAACAGGAAGAAATAGAAAACCTGAACAGACCAATAACCAGGGAGGAAATTGAAGCAGTCATCAAAAACCTCCCAAGACACAAAAGTCCAGGGCCAGATGGCTTCCCAGGGGAATTCTATCAAACGTTTAAAGAAGAAACCATACCTATTCTACTAAAGCTTTTTGGAAAGATAGAAAGAGATGGAGTACTTCCAAATTCGTTCTATGAGGCCAGCGTCACCTTAATTCCAAAACCAGACAAAGACCCCAGCAAAAAGGAGAATTACAGACCAATATTCCTGATGAACATGGATGCAAAAATTCTCAACAAGATACTAGCCAATAGGATCCAACAGTACATGAAGAAAATTATTCACCATGGCTGGGATTTAGAACCCTGAGATCAACTTGGATTTCCCTGTTTGTGCTCAGTCCACACTCTCGCGAGGACCAAGTTCTATGGTTCTGCCTTCCGCCTGGAAACCCGCAAACAAGTCTCAGGCAAGGTTCAGACAAGTCAAATGTCTTCATCTGTCTTTCTCTAGGAAACATCCATCATGAGGGTGGAATCTTAGAACCTACTCCAGTGATATGACGTCCTCTAGAACCTACTCTAGAACCTACTCTAGTAGGTTCTCTAGAACCTACTCCAGTGATATGACCTTCAGTGATAATACAGTTTATTTTCTTTTTTTTTTTTTGATAATACAGTTTCAATGATGATGATGTTGGTCATGAAAGCAAACTCCTCCATTTCTGCTAGCTTTTTTCCATCCTACATCCCCAGAGTTCTTCTCCCCAGATGGCTGGCTACACATTGAGATCATCTCAATTACATCCCAAGTTCTCCAGAGGAATGTAGTAACTTTACACTTTATGGCCCATGAGAACTAAGAAGGCCAAGTTCAAGTGGCCATTCTTCACTGTTCAAGGATCTTTTATTAGTTTCTTTTTCCAGCTCATAATGTCTATGATAGTAAGCTAAGCTCTAAACTGTAAGTAACCAAAACAAAAATTCAAAATTTTCCAAACACAAGTTTCAAAAATGCAAAAACAAGATCTGAGGACAGGAAATCAGATCTTTTTTAAACAACAATTTCTTCTCCAGCTATCTGAATGAAAGTCAAGAGGAAATAGCCTGAATAAAATTGTGTTTTGAACATTATGATTAGCTACTCTATTAGCTTCCTAAGGCTGCAGTGACAAATTACCACAAACATAGCTCACAATGACAAAAACATATTCTCTAACAATTTGGGGGATCCCAGAAGTCCAAAATCAAGGTGTCAGAAGGATGGGGTCCTTCTGGACGCTCTGAGGGAAGGTCTGGTCCATGCGTGTCCCCTAGTTTCCAGTGACTCAACAAAGCATGGCTTTCCTTGGCTTGTGGCTGCAACACTCCAATCTGTGCTTATGGACTTACCCTCTGTCTGTGTGTTTCCTCTTCCTCCTACAAGACACACGTCATTGGATTTAGGAACCTTTCTAATACATGGTGATTTCACCTTCAGATCCTTCCCATAATCACATCTGCAAAGACCGTATTGCAAGTTCACATTCTGAGGTTCCCTGTGGACTTACCTTGTAGGGGCCACCATCCTAGAAAATCGTAAACAGATTTTTCTAAGTAAAATAGCCTTGGTTTTCATAAAGAGAGAAAAAGTAACTTCAGGGAAAATCACAAATAGATTGTACTTATATAATCAGAATGAAAAGAGAGGAGAAATAAAAATATCTAATTGTGATAAATTCTGTTTAATGTTTTGCATATATATTATAATATATATAATAATATAATATATATATAATAACTGCTCTTTAACTTAATTTTTTTTTACTTACCCTACTGTACATGATGAAATTCTACCTAGGAGGAAATAGCCTGAATAAAATTCTCAAGACTAGTAGACTTTCTTACTTCTGTAGCTATATACATGCAAACACATGCATGTATAAATAAAAAATGCCAGTTAGCCACAAGAATCTAAGTTTGGGGTTTAAAAGTAATCCCCACCTGGGATGGCAACACTGAATCTAGAAAGAAGACCCTCTCTAGCGTTGATAACTGAAGTGACTTCATAACCCTATAGATTTGTGTTGAGAACTAGCTCAGTTAGTGATGTTCTGTGTTGGATTTCGTACTGGATTTGAGGCCTCCCAGATCCATCAGGAAGGATGTGTCATTCTACTCTCCTAGGCTGGATTTCAGCAGATACCTCACTGTGGAAGCTCATGCTGAGGAGCACCTGGTTTACCGGACGATTGAGGCACACCACCTTCACGAGATCATTCTATTACTCAAGCAACAGTTTATTTATAGAAGCTGCGAGTTTCTGTAGATGTCTAATGTTTATAAGCAATGTACTTTCTCCATAAAAAGTACATGGCTGCTTGTCCTTTTGGTGGGTTTGGAAACTCACTGAGTAGTGAATTGTGGTAAATACCATAATCTCTTTGTCATTTAATTGTGAATACTGTATGCTCACGAAAGCTACTGCTGGAGTTTGGTTTATTTGGTGGTTAAGAATCAGGGTTTAAAGTTACTCACTCACCTTTTCCCATTCAAGAGCTGAAAGGGTTGAGGTGGATAAGAAGGTAAAGCACCTTTTACACTCACGATCCTCTAGAATATACCAGGTACCAGAGAGATGTTGGACTTCTCACTCACTCATGTGCTTTCTCAATTTTCCTCTTCCTACACCCACTGATGACAGACAGGTCAGAACCTTTTAGTATTTGTACCAGGGGGGAGGACGAGGGGTTCTGAAGTCAGATCTTACCTAACTAGTCAGTAACCTGAAGCTCAGAATAAGAAAGAAAGAAGACTAAATAAGTGACATAGGCAGAAAGAGTACTTACCAGAACAATAAAAGATTTTCTAGCTCAACAAATGCATTAAGAACGTATTTTGAAAACAAAAAAAAACAAAAAAAAAAAAACAAAAAACTAAAGTCAACCCAAAAGCATTATCTTTATACTATAGGATAAAATGATAAAACTAGGAAAAAAAGATACTCAAATATATGGTTGACTAGAACACTGAAGAAAAATGAGCAAATACACATAAAAATATTAGTTTCAAATTCTGAAACTACAAGTTTGTCACCAGAAGTATACACCGAGAGACAGCCTGGTGCATGAAATGCTCCATAAACCAGTACCTTTCAGTGTCTTGAGTTACTACATCTACCATCTCAGGGATATTACCAGTATTATTTCTGTTTTAATGGCCAATTAATAAAATGTTTGCACCATTTAAAAATACATGGAATATAAGACTCTTAACTCCAGGAAGCCAACTGAAGTTTGCTGGAAGGGAGAGAGTGGGGAGTGGGGTAAGTGGATGATGAACATTAAGGAGGGCACGTGATGAGATGAGCACTGGGTGTTACATGCAACGGACGAATTGCTGAACTGTACCTCTGAAACTAATGATGTACTATATTTGGCTAATTTAATTTAAATTAAAAAAGGAAACACTGACTACAAAAAAAATACATGGAATATATTTACATGTAATCGATGTGGTTCACACACACACACACACACACACACACACACACACACACAAAGCTACAAGACTGTATGTAGCTTGGGATTACATTTACTTCTATTTACCGGTAATGAAATCAAAGTTCACATGAGAGCATATGACTTGAGCTAAGAAGTGTCAAAGCCTCAGTTCCAACAGTTGACAGTAAATTTTGTGGGTTTGTCATAGTACCAGTAAGAATGCTGTTGCCACCCAACTAAACCACATTTTCTGGCAGCCTGTGTCGTAGGAAATATTTGAATCCCCATTTGTCCAACTTGTTTGTCTGTCTCTCAATTGATTCCCAGTGCAGAGTAAGAATGAGAAAATGTTGAGTGTCACCACACAGAACAAGTGTGAGGTTGGGCATCTCAACATAGGAACTCCAAGAAATGAGCTAATACTCAGGTATTACATGAATGTCGATCTCCAAGTTACTCAGATGCCCTCTGGACTTGTTATATTATTGATTGATACAGATTTTTAAAAAAACAATTGCGTGCTAGACTTTATACTATTTTGGGAGATCTCTTTACAGCCTCTAAGTACTTGGATCATTTTATTTGACTTTTATAACAAATAAAATTTGTTGAGGTTGGCAACGCTGCTCTATTTTATCCTCAAGTTCGTGGACTCTAACATAGGTGATTTGACCAATTTTGCACAATGAGTTAATGAAGAACCAGGCTGAGATACTGTATTTTTCAAACATCCACCACATTACAGCTAACCCTCTGTTCTCTATCACCCACCCTGTTTTCTTCTGAGTTAAAATCATCAGTTTATTTCCCTTAAACAACAGAGTTCCTCTACAGTTTGCCTACCATGCAGGGAGGGGCAGTCAATACTAAGGTCTGCTTCCCTTCTGGGAATCTCCTTACCCTACTATGGAATCCATTTGTTTGAGTATTTACCCATTTAATCAATATTAATTGAGAACCCAGTATGTTATAGGTGAAAACAAGTTTTCATGGATTATACAAACATATGCACAGACAGCCTCTGTGTAAATGGAGCTGCAGAGCAGTGGTACCTGGGACGAGAGGAGTGCACAGAGGGCGTCAGCTCAGACACAAAATAGGAAAGTCTGCAGGATCCAATATGCAGTTAATGCAGAAGGAGGACTATGAGTTCTCCATGCAGAGTCAGGGAGTCTGTTCCACGCCGAGAAAACAGAAATTAAACCCAAAGGCAGGGACGTCATGGAGCTCCGTGGAGTCACTTACACACTCAGGTCCTCCCGGCGATATTATTAAAATAGTGTTCAGGGCAAGGGTTCTTACTTTGTGTTATATAATCTTCTCTGTGACAGCGTGACAAGGCCTATTAGATTCCTCAAAAAATTATTTTAAGTGCAAATCATAAAATATAGAAGACTACAAGGGACACAATGTATGAATAGAGTTACCGAATTATGAACTACAAAAACAAGGCGTTTTGTGAAATTGTAGTAGTGTTATGGGCTGGATGTCAGTGTTCACGCCCACTCTGCCCCCCTGCCCCCACCAACAAAATTCATCCATTGAAGCTTTAACCCCCAGTCTGTCTATATTTGGGGTATAGAAGTAACTAAGGTTAAATGAGGTCATAGGGTGGACGGTGGAGCCCTGATTCCATAGGATTAGTGTCCTTACAGGGAGACACATCAGAGCGCTGGCTCATTTTCTCCTGCTCTCTCTCTCTCTCTCTCTCTCTCTCTCTGCATGTACTTACCAAGGAAAGTCCCCTCGAGCACAGAAGCAAGAAAGCAACCATCTGTGAGCCAGGAAGAGAGGCGTCACCAAAAGCCACATGAGCTACACCCTGTTCTGGGACCTCCAGCCTCCCGAGCTGGGGAAGAGCCCTCAAGTCTGTGCTATTTTGTTATGGTCGCTGGAGCACAGTATCCACGCAGTAGTGTCTATGTGTCCCTAGAAGATAGCCAATGACACAGTCCAGGAAAGGACCCACTAGCACCATCACCTGCAGTGGCGATGAGCATGGACAAGGTGCTCGTTCTCAGATGTCACTGCTTACCATGGTAAAGCACGAAGCCATCCACGGTCACCATTGGTGACTGGGACAGAGGTGTCGTTGATGCCATTGTAGGCTTTTTCTAAATCCTACACACAGGAAGTGGTTAAGTGTCTGGGAAGTTTGTGAAAATAAAATTATAACCGTTTTTCCACAACTGGTTCATGGAAATCTAGGGTAAGCACCTGTGCCTGGAGACCTGTCCTACTTGGCAGTTTGGAGGCCAGGTCACAGCCATGTCCACGTCCCACGTTGGGAGGGACAAGAAAGCCCAGAGCAGTGAGCTGTGATGTTAGTCATTCCTGCCCCATCCTGGCAGCCTGCACACAGGACGGGGATGAAAGGACCCTGGGGAACGTGGTCTGTGCCTGAGGAGCCACGTACGTGCCCAGTAAAGCTTACCTGCCAGTGGAGCATGGCCAACCCGACATGAACTCTCGGGGCACCCCTTCATCCATCACGGGGAGGAGGGATGGGAGTCTTGAAGCTTTTCTTGCAGGTTCTCCTTGCTTCTTACCCACACTGCCTGCCCTCCCCACGGGCTCCGCATACCACAGGGAAATTCAGCTTTTCCTAAGATGATGTGTAACCAGAAGACCCCAGTATTGTCTACACACAGAGCCTGGGTCTCTACTAGTCTTAATGTTCAAATAACCCAGAGAATCATTGAAATGAATTAAAGGATTAAAGATAATTGTGCTGTAATGTGACCATCTATCCATCCATCCACCTTATCTATCATCTATCAATCTCTACCTATCTCTATCTCTGGTCTACCTATCTCTGTCTATACCAATCTACCTGTCTCTATCTCTATCTACCTATCTCTGTCTATACTTATCTACCTATCTATCAATCATCTATCTATCATCTATCTATCTCTACCTATCTCTATCTACCTGTCTATACCTATCTACCTATATCTATCTATCTATCTATCTATCTATCTATCTATCTATCTATCTATCAATCATCTATCTATCTATCTCCCCCACACAGAAAGACGGCAGGTAGCATCTGAATCTTCTCACTACATTACTGCTCCATGAAACCACAGTAAGAGCGCTGGGCGGGGAGGGGCAGGGCAGTGGGGACATGAAAGGTCGGTTTTGTACATGTTGCACCTAATGTCCCTGGTGGGACTATCCGAGGGCCACTCCAGCTGGCAGTAGGACATACTGTGAATTTATTAAAGAGAGATCTGGGCCAAAGGGACAAATACTAGAACTATCATCCTGGAGTTCGTCCCAGAAGGTCTGGGAGAGGACAGGCTTTCCAAGGAGTGTACGGAATGAGAAGGGAACAAATGTTAGGACTAGCTCTGAGGAGCATCAACACTAAAAAGAGGGAATCTGGGGAGAACTTGCTCAGATTTGGGCAGAGAAATAGTAGGTCAAACACAATAAGGGCTGAACATTGCCAGTGTATCTAAGGAGGTCATTGTTTTGAGAACTGAAAGGGAGGTGAGAGATGGAATTTTATGTTTGGGCTTTCTATTTTTTTAATTTTATATATTTATTTGAGAGAGAAAGAGAGAGCACGAGCAGGGTCGGGGGAGGGGCAGAAGCAGAGGGAGAAGCAGACTCTCCGCTGAGCAGGGAGCCCAAGGACCACCCCAGGACCCTGAGATCATGA
Source organism: Canis lupus familiaris (assembly GCF_011100685.1). Classification (NCBI taxonomy): domain Eukaryota; kingdom Metazoa; phylum Chordata; class Mammalia; order Carnivora; family Canidae; genus Canis; species Canis lupus. The sequence goes on along the minus strand of NC_049223.1, from coordinate 29,761,748 downwards.
CTTTAGCTGAAGGCAGATGTTTAAACCAACTGAGCCACCCAGGTGCCCCTTAGTCTTTCCATTTAAAACAAGTATTTTGAACAAGCCGATCACAACAGTGCATGAAAGACAGATTGCTTCTTTTGAGGGGGGAGGAGGATGAAATTAGGAAAGGAAATGTAATAAACAGATTTAGATGATTAGTTGGAAGAAATAACAGAAAGCCTTATTTTGTTCATTTTCAAAATTCATCTGAAGTCATTGGCTTAATTGATGCATTCATTTATTCTTACATTAATTCATCTAATAACTATTAGTTAATCCCTATTATGAAATGGAAATTAAAACATGTAGGCAAGTCTTTTTTGGTTGCAACGAACAAAACCCCATTGTTCTAGTAGAAGCAAAAAATTCTGGGGTGATTTTAAAGGTTTGAGGATCTAAAGGAAGGCAGAGGCTGGGATGGGGGGCTGGTTCTCACAAGGGGCTGAGCCTGCACACCTGTCCTGACCCAAGGTGACAAGATTTTCTCCGTCTCTTCTCTGCTTCATTGTGTTCCCTCCTAGTAAACCAACTTGCTCTGATTTTGGTGTGCATGAGGAAGGTGGGGAGTGGGGCTTAGAACCCTTTAGTCTCCATCACCATCAACAGCACCGTCCTTTATGAGCTTGACATAAAATCACAGTTGGGCAGCCCGAGTGGCTCAGCAGTTTGGTGCCGCCTTCAGCCCAGGGCGTAATCCTGGAGACCCAGGATCGAGTCCCACTTCGGGCTCCATGCATGGGGCCTGCTTCTCCCTCTGCCTGGGTCTCTGCCTCTCTCTCTCTCTCTCTCTCAAGAATAAGTAAATAATTGAAAAGGCAAAAAAAAAAAAGAATAAGTAAATAAAATCTTAAAAAAAATAAAAATAAACAAAACCCACAGTTAATGTTACATAGCTCAAAAGATGACTTTTAAAAGTTAGTAGACTGCCCTACATTATAAAGTAGAAGAAAATAGAAGGCAATTTAGGGTAAAATGATATGAATCTTTAAATATCTTGCATAACTTTACTGAAAACACAAGTAGGTACTCAGCGGCTTACACAGTATGCATGAAATCACTGTGAGCGTGGTAGTTACAGATAGAATTCAACGCAGGTGAGTTACCTCGAATCCTCCACTTCAATGCCCACAAGGAGCAACATTCCCTGTGATGTGTTTTTTTTTTCTGAAATGTGCAGTTTGGGGTACATTTCTCAAGCAAACGACAATCCCCTCTTGATCTGCGCAGTAATTGAATGTCTATGAAATTTAGTGTGTATTAAGACCATATGAAAATGGGTATGGGATTTATTTAAACTTGGATTGGCTCAAACAGATTTTTCACTTTTATGAGCGTCCAGTAGCACACCAGAAATCTGGGTCTGTAGGATGTAGCTGGTTCCAGGTGAGGTCAGAGACTCTCTGTGTGCTGCAGGGTACCCAGGTCTTCTGGCATAGTCTACTAAACGACAGTGACACCATGATCACTGTGACAATCCGAAACTTCTCCATGAATTCCAGGCTACAGCTCCCATTTTAGGGCTTACAAATATATTTCTTGAAAGAGCCCAAACAGGGGCGCCTGGTGGCTCAGTCGGTGAAGCGTCTGCCTCCGGCTCAGGTCATGATTTCAGGGTCCTGGGATAGAGCCCTGAGTTGGGCTCCCTGCCCAGGGGGGAGGCTGCTTCTCCCTCTCCCTCTGTTCCTCCCCCCACTAGTGATTCTCTCTCACTCTCTCTCTGGAATAAATGAATATAATCTTCAAAACAAATAAATGGAAAGTCTCGATCTGTGTGGTGTGTTGTGTCGTGGGGAGGGGTCCTTTCCTGCCCAACTCTCTAGGCCGGAAGTATCTGACATGCAGTACTTAATAAAACTTTTATTTTCTAATGTTTAAAGTAACTAATTCTTATTTAAACATCTGCCTGTAGGTGTAAAATGAAAGATTACAGGTTTTAAAAGCTATAAGAAGGGCTGAGGGCTTCCCCATTATTGGAGTGTTGCCTCGTGTATTAAAATTGAGAAACGTACCTTATAGAAGTATTTTATTCTGAATTATTTAATGCATTATTAAATTCAAGTCTTGAAATATTCTAAGGGAATAGATTATACTACATACCCGTTCTACCATCATTTCATGTTTTAGCTTCTGTGCACATTTTATGTCACATATTTCTTCATTTTTAGGTATTTAAACATATGAACATAGGTACAATTGTCGCTGAGCTAGACTTTTATGGGGGAAACCCCTGCACATCATGCTGTATTCCTCTCTCATGTTGCTTTTCCTGGCCAGATTTCTGCACCACGTTTATTTTACCTGAACTAGTGTGTGCATGCACGAGTGCATGTTTTAAATCATTCATGTTCCTAGTGCTCAACTGCATGTTTTAAATCACTCATGTTCCTAAGTGCTAAGAGAATCTGGCTTCTGTAGTTCACATCACCATTAAAAAAAAAAAAAAAAAAAAACAAGCCAGCAAATTGGTCCCCAGATATATGGACGGTGTTCTTTCCAGTGTTTAGAGTGGAGTGTTGTTAAAAAGGCACAGCTCAGGGCAGCCTGGGTGGCTCAGTGGTTGAGCACCTGCCTTCGGCCCAGGGCGTAATCCTGGAGATCCGGGATCGAGTCCCATGTCAGGCTCCCTGCAGGGAGCCTGCTTCTCCCTCTGTCTGTGTCTCTGCCTCTCTCTGTGTGTCTCTCATGAATAAATAAATAAAATCTTAAAAAAAAAAAAAAAAGACACAGCTCAGATAGGAAGGCAACACCAAACAAGGCCTCCGGTCAGGGAGGGGAGGAAGAAGGGCCTCCACACGGTGGTTCTCGCTGGGCGAGGCGACGTCAGATAACAGCCTACCGCTGTCCCCGAATCCGTCATTATTTGGAGATTCCATAGGAGGAAGTCCATGTAGAGCCATCCTGCGCCATTCTGATATTTGCCGCTGAAGTGTGTGCAGCCCCGGGCACCCTCGCGCACACGTGCACACACACACACATACATGCACTCACGAGTGCACACGCTCACACATGCACGTGTGCACACCCAGATGTGCACACACTCACACACATACATGCACTCATGCACACATGCATGCAGTCACATGCAAACACATACACACTCGTGCATGCACACACTCAGACATGAGCTTGTGTGCATATACCCACGCACACACGTATGCACACACACATGTGCTTGCACTCATGCACGCACTCACATGCACACACACGTGCACATGCACGGCCATGTGTGGATAACTCCTAGGTATGACTTGGTCAGCCCCTTCCCTCTCCCTCCAAGGCCAGGGCCCCAGCCCTCCGTCACTCCCTCCCTCCGCTCTCTCCTTGGAGCACTGGGAGCTTGCTCTCCCTGCTGGGCGCTCTCAAGGTAAACACTGCATTGGTAGGATCAGAAGACGGGGTGATCTCTGCCTTCAGTGAACTCAGGGATTGAGACCTCAAAGTCCTCTCCCGTGTGGTTTTAATCCACCTTTTCCATTCTGACATTCCACTTCTGGTCCCATTTTTATGGCACCCGGGCTTTGTGGGTCTCCCCCATAAATCCTGCTCAACTGGTCAGAGACCAGTTACCTCTTCCTCCTCTTCACGCATAAAGTGGTTTTTCCCTCATGCACCTTCTGCACAGCATCAGCTCCTCTGGAGTCATCTTGTCTTATCATTCATACCCTTTGGTTTTGTAAAAACCATCATCACCATCATCATCACCATCATCATCATCACCATCATCATCATCCTCATCATCATCATCATCTTTAGGGAGTGCAAGAGTTTGTTCCTGCGACTCTGCGGTCCTGACAGTAACCAGCACTGTGGCGTCACATCTAGATGACAATCAAAGCGGCCTTTATTTGATTCCTTGAGGCCAAGCTGATAAAATGAGGTATACACACATTAAGTTCTGTTACGCTTTCAGGAGATTTGATTTTTGGTGAGCGAGATAATAAAAGGGAACCTAATAGAGGAAATGTAGAACTTTCATTAAGTTTTGAAGAAGGGCAGCCTTGGTGGCACAGCAGTTTAGTGCCGCCTGCAGCCCAGGGTGTGATCCTGAAGACCCTGGATTGAGTCCCACGTCGGGCTCCCTGCATGGAGCCTACTTCTCCCTCTGCCTGTGTCTCTGTCCCTCTCTCTCTCTCTCTGTGTCTCTCATGAATAAATAAATAAAATCTTAAAATAAATAAATAATATATATATATATATATATATATATATATATATATATATATATAAAGTTTTGAAGAAAAGTAACACTGTAATTAGGCCAGGAGGGAATAGCCGACTCAGGATAAGAGAAGAACCTGCATCAAACTGACTCCAAATTCCCACACGAAGTCTGAGAGAGCGGAGAAGAGCTGGCCGGGCTGGCGTGCTGGAGCTTTTCCAGGTGAGCACATTCAGAACTAAAAATCTCTAGGACTTTTTTGTCAGTAAGCAATAAGAAACTACTGGAAGTGCTCGCATGCCTGTGGGGTGGGTTAACAAGCAAGAGGACAGCACGAATCAGTAAGGGCCATCCTGGGGTGCCCTCCCTGGACTAGCTCCTCGATTCTAGAGACGACCCTTCCCCACCGCCCTCAGGTTCTGTGCCCTTGGCTGATTACTGTGGCCTCTCTGTGCCTCAAATTTGTCGTCTCCAAAAAGGTGATGACCCGACCCCAGAGGGGTTTTCTCATAAGTTCTGGATGTTTTTTTAAGGGTGAATGGGGAGAGAGGGAAGCTGCAGAGGGAAGAAGGTGTGGGGTTTGGAGAAGCGGCGCCCGGGAAGGAAGGCCAGAGGACTGGGGGTAGCATCTCTGGAGACCCCATCACCACCTAATCCGATGGTTCCAGAAGGAGCCACGGCTGAGGGTGTTCAAGCCCGGGGCCAACTTTGTTCATCCTCCCACGATTCAGTAGTCTCTTTCTCTTCACGAAGGGAAATTATCTCCAACATCCTGCAACTTGAACAAGTTGTAGACACATGTTCTCTTTACAAAGCTTACAAAGCTTACAAAGGCGTTAGCGCCTTTCCAACAGCATCCCCTGGACAGTCGTAGAGTCGTGCTGCTTCGGCCCGGCTGTGATACCGCAGCTCCGGGTTCTGGCTCCTTTGAGGAGCGGACAAGGAGCATCAGGACACACAGACTAGAGGACGGGAGAGACCTCAGGGATTCATGCACACACGTGCACGCATCAGAAGACACATGCGCCTCCAGTGGGCTTGGCGCGTGGGCCTCACCTCCTTCCATGAGGGGCAGGAGAAACACAATGAAGCCCGGCGACCAGCAGGAGGAGGAAGCTCGCTCCAGAGTTCATTGATAGGATCCATTGGCCACGTCCATTTTTCATCTCACTATTCCTTTTGTCCAGCTCTACGGAGGTACAACTGACACATCAATTTATAGTGTATCAAAGGTGCACACCGTGATGATTTGATAGGATTCAAAACCATCACCACAATCAAGCCAACACACCCATCGCCCCACATGATGACTTTTTTTTTTTTTTTTTTTTTTTTTGTGCAACTGCTTAAAAGCTGCTCTTGCAGCAAATTTCAAGCACGTGGTACTGTCTTACTAATTAGAGCCACCGTGCTGGACATGAGATCCCTAGAATTTCCTCATCTTATAACCAGAAGCAATCCTTCCCTTGGACCCACAACTTCCCATTCCCTCCACCTCCCAGCCCCTGGCAATCACCAATCTCCGTTCCTTCTGTTTCAAGGAGTTTGCCTATTTTAGGTTCCACAGGTAGGCGATGCCCCAGAGTGTTTGCCTTTCTCTGACCCCACACGGCATGTTGCCGCAAAACGGACAATCTCCATGTAACTTTTTTTATTCTACTTCACATTCTTGTAGATTTTTAAGGAGACACAGAGGTAAATACAGACTTAAGAGAATCAGTTGACATTTGACCTCCAAGAAATAGAGACATCATTACTGATGGCTGGTGGGGCCGCGAGGAGCCCGGGAGGAGCCGCACATTTCAACCTTTTGAAAGACACAGTCCCCATCCGGCACACACTCCACGACACACGGGAAGCACACAGCTTGCTTTCAAAAGCCTCTATTTCGCCCTAAGAAAATCACTTAATAGAGCATTCACCACGGTTGTGTGGCTAAGCTGCTGACATTACCGTGACTTGCTTGCCCACATTTCTGAATCACTCCAACTAAAAGGAAAAAGTCTTTGGATAGAAATAACCCCAAAACATGTGATAGAAAATTTGATATTTTGCATAGTCAGAAAGACTTTGCCTGCTTAGAAAAATGTTTTCTCTGTAACACAGATGTGCTTTTCAAAGCCTTGGAATTTCCTCTTTTGAAAATATGTTGAGCCAACTGAATTTTTAAAGAAAATAATTATATCCTGATTTTAGCTCTGCTGAAAGAGCATGCAAGAATTGCAATCACACTCTTTGTAAATGTTTTAAAGTTTGCCTGGAGTTTAAGCACGTGAGGATGAAATGAAGGGACAAGGGCCCCACCATAAATGTAGACTTTGATTTTTTTTTTTAAATGAGAAACTGCAGAGGTGAAAGGGGGAAAATGTGCCAACGTGTACATTATCATTAATCCTCAGAATCTGAAAACCTCGACTTGTAATATTCAAAATCCTTATTGGCCATTATTTGTCATGTTTACCACAAGGTTCCTAGTAAAATGCAGACTGAGAGCAGGTAAACGTGTGACAGTGGGAGGAATGTTCTTTTCTGTGTTTCTGGCTCGGGAAGGTCACAAATAAACCCACTTACGCATTTCCTTTCCAAAGTGACTATGCCATTTGCATTCCTACCAGCGGCGGGTGAATTCTTTCGGCTCTGCATTTGTGCCAACACCTCCGTGGACAGGTTTTGTCGTTGCTGTTTGTGCGAACACGTACGTGGTGGTGACTCACTACGGCTTAATTCAACGTCTCTCGGGGTTAAAGGTGCTGAGCATCCTTTCATGTGTCTCTAGCCTATTTAGTTAGAAGCATCTGTTCAAACTTTTTGTCCATTTTTTTAACCCTTCGCTTTTTCACCGAGTTCGCTGTATTCTGAATCCTAATTATTTGTTAAGCATACGTTCTCCTAATATTTTCTTTTAGCATACCGCTTGTCTTTTCCTTTTCCTGTCTTTCAAAACTCAGAAATTCTTCATTTCAGTTGGGTCTACTTTGTCACACTTTCGGTGTTATGTCTGCGAAATCTTTGCTGAACTTAAGATCAAAAAGGCTTTCTCCCATGTTGACTTCTAGAAATATAATACATTTTAACAGGTAGGGCCAACCATCCATTTTGAGCTAACCCCAGTTTACATTGCAAGGGATGGTGTGAGGTCCAGTATCTCAGCATGGGGGTGTCTGGGCACCATTTGGGGCAAAGACTGTTTTTCCCCAGCTGGATTATCCTTGCAACTTTGTAAAAAACCATTTGGCGATGTTCAGCGCGTCCGTTTCTGGACTCTGCTCAGTTCCGTTAGTTCACACATCTATCCTTTGGCTAATACCCTACTGACGTGTCTACCATCACTTTATAGGAAGCCCGGGAGGCAGGTGGCGTGAGCCCTCACTTTGTCCTCTTCAAAACGGTTTTGGCTATTCCGTGACCCAATTGCGGCTGAAATTTTAGAAATAGTTGGTCAATTCTTACGAAAAATCTTGTGTGGTTTTGACCCCAATTATATCAAGTGCATACATTTATTTGGGGAGAATTGACATCACTGATGTGGAAATGTTGGGGTTCAGAATGAATGGCCCAGAAAGAATTCTTAAGACGCCTTCGGTGCACAAAAGGGGTGTTACTAAAGGATGGGGCCAGGACCCGCGGGCAGAGAGAGCTGCGCTGGGGTCAGGACAGGTGACTGTTGATACATTGTCAAGCTGGGAGGGGGACAGGGAGAACATAAGTCTCTAAGGAATTTGGAAGCGAGGTTTCCAGGACCTTGAGGGGGTAGCTGCTATTAGGAAAATGTTTACTAGACATTTATTACCGTCTATTAAAATCTGAGTCGTGAGACTCTGCCGATGATACATCGGTGGGCCATATGCTTGGGGGGTGACTGCCAATATATGTATTGGGGGGTAGAGATAAAGGAAGCTTCCAAAGGAATTTTTACATGTTAAAGTAGACTCCCAAGAACCCGGGGGTTGGGCTAAGATTGCCTTGTGCCCTGAGCAGAGTACTAACACGGAAGCAGCTGAGTCCCTAGAGGAAAGTCACCTGCCAGTCGCAAGGACGTGTCACTGGGCCGTAGGCAGTAAGAAGTTTTCTTACTTTTCTGCCTTTGCCTTTATTTCTTTTTTTTTAAATAATAAATTTATTTTTTATTGGTGTTCAATTTGCCAACATACAGAATAACACCCAGTGCTCATCCCGTCAAGTGCCCCCCTCAGTGCCCGTCACCCATTCTCCCCCACCCCCCGCCTCTATTTCTTACATCATTTACCACCTTCCTGAGTTTCGTAGTTTGCGAGCAGAGTGTACCTCCACGCTCGCTACAGTCTTTTTAACACGGGCTCCTTTCCTAAGTGTTTTGTGTGGTTTTGTGTGGGTCATGCCCGCACCCTATTCTATTGATAAAGAATTATTTCAAGTTTTCCATGCCACTGAAAATAATCTATTTTTAAATTTCAATTTCCAGTCTTCGTTGCTAGCCTATTGAGATGCAATTGATTTTTAAATTGGTTTGCTGATCTCACATACCTGTCGAAGAAAACTTTTTAGCGATTCTTTTGGTTTTTCTACTTAGACAGTCATGCTGTCTGTGAATAGACAGTTTTATTGGCCAGCTGTGTGTCTTTTATTTCTTTTTCTTCCCTTATTGGGCTATGTAGAATGACTGATTCCCACGTGGTAATAGGGAACACCTCTGTCTTGCTCCGGATTTTAGGAAGAAAGCATTCAGTCTTTCACTAATAAATATAACGTGAGCTGGAGACGTTTTGTAGATCTGTTTTACTAGATTGAGGACATTTTCTTTTAATTGAATGATTATGCATTTATATCAGATTTTATTCTGCATCTAGTAAAATAAGCATATGCTCTTTCTCCTAATGAGCCTATTACTACGGTTCACATTAATTTCTGAATACGGAATCAGTGTAGAGAGCAAACTGGAGCCACTCGTGTCAAGCAGGCGCCCGTGTCAAACAATGACCGAGCAGTGAAAGATACTGCAGCTATGACACCTCTCCGGGACCAGCGTCAGCCGCCACCCCACAATTACCACCCACCAGAGCCAGAGGATGTCCACAGGGACCCGAAATTGATTGAATCCCTTTAAAAAGCAAACTGTCAGACCTTCAGACCTAACCTCTCTATGTCTGCCCACTTCAAACAGGCAGCTGCTGCTCAAGTTTCTGCCCAGTTGATCTAGGAACAGAACCGAGATCCTTCCCCGCTTGAACATAAGGGGTAAGTGTGAGAGTGAACCCGGATGGGACCGAGGTCTCCTCTCAACTGCGCTGAACTTCCTGCACTTCTGTGACCCGGTTTGTCGTGCGGCTTGTCTTCTGTCCTGCTGTGCGTCCTGTGTGAGAAGCCAAGTTTAATCACCTGGGGAAATGCCATGGAGTTTGGGGTCCCCAACCTGCTTTATAGTTGGGATTTCACTTTGCTTTATGATCGAATAAAGCTGACATTGTGGAAAGATGCAACTCGTGTGTGCACCTTCCGGGCGTACCCATGACAACCAGCCTTCTGTTTCCAGGATAAACGCTGTGGTTTGCTATTTTTACATATTTCTGACTCACTTTGCTAATATTTTGGGGGATGTTTGTGCTTATGTTCGTGAAGGATATTGGTCTGCGGTTTTATGTTCTTCTCATGCCGTTGGTTTGGATTTTTGAGTAACACTGGCTTCGTGAAGTGAATTGGGAAGTGTCCTCTAAACTTCTTTATTAAAGAAGAAATTGTAAATTTTTTTTATTTCTTGAGTGTTTAGTGGAATTCACCAGAAAGACTTTCTGGGTCTACGGGATCGAGTCCCGTGTCAGGCTCCCTGCGTGGAGCCTGCTTCTCCCTCTGTCTGTGTCTCTGCCTCTCTCTCTCTCTTTCTCTGTCTCTCATGAATAATAAATAAAATATATATATATATATATAAAAGACTTTCTGGGTCTGGAGTTTTCTTTGTTTGAAGGACCCTAACCACAAAATTACTTTAATAGGTATAGAACTAAGGGTTTCAGAACGAGTTTCCCCAATATAGGTCACCTTGGCATGAGGATTATTTTGAGCTAAAGGTGATCAAAACCCAGCAGATTCAGGAAAAGCTCTTCACCTTTCTCTCAAATTTCTCTAAATTTACAAGGGAAAGGGGTCTTGCACCAGGAAGAAGCTATTACCAGAGACAACTGGTTTACCTAAGACGCTGACGTGGCTAACCTTTGTTGTCCTCACATCTCCTCTGCCTTCTTGTGAACAGCCTTCCTCTCCACTGCCTCCCGGGGGCCCCCACCCTGTCCATCGCTCAGGATGTTGTATCAGCTTCAACTGTCCAGCTGCCTTTTGAGTCTTCGTATCTTTATTAAATTTGGGTTTCTCCTGTTAACCTGTCCTATGTCGTTGTAACTGTTTGAGCAGCCACAGAAGCTAGAGGGTAGAAGTAGAACTGTTTTCTGTAAACAGTACTCTTCTAGCAAACTGTTTTTTTAAGTAGGCTCCACACCCAGCACGGAGGCCAGTGTGGGGCCCCAACCCATGACCCCGAGATGGAAACCCAAGCTGAGATCAAGAGTCGGATGCTCAAGGGACTGAGGCACCCAGGAGCCCCCAGTTACCTAGTTCTTAGGTGAGCTGGTAGTTTATTACCGTTCTTTCTTTGTGAATCTTGAGACCTTATCAGTTGAATCCAGATGCCGTCCCCACAACCGCCCCCAAAATGCTAACACAAATCAGGGATTCAACACCTGCATCAGGGGCTAATTCATTCACCTCTGTTCCTAAAGCAGCAGAGGCAGGAGAGAGGGAGGGAGGCATGAGGGCCTCAGGGAAGAGTGTAGGAAGCAAGGAACAAGAAGGACGGTTTTTGCATTAACTTTATTTCCAGACGCTTCCCATTCAGCTCAATTAACAAACTTTTTCCTTCCAAAATCTTGCATCCTCTTGTGGACATCAGTTAATTCAGCGCTGGAGACCTTTGACTCTGCCATCAAAACCATATCACCTTGGAGTTAGAGTCGTGGGCCTGTCCTTGGTAAAGACACCATCCCTGACTTCCTTCATTCGGAAACAATGTGTGACAACCAAGGTACCATTTGGAAGGCTGGTTTCAATCCTCTCTCTCTGCTGCTCAGCCTCTAAACCTCCCTGAACAGATAGGAGAGTGCCTCCCCCTTCTCACCTGCCAGCAGGACAAGGGCCTTCATTACAGGACCCTGAGGGGTCTTCTAGGTCCTCTGGCGGACCTGAGAGTCCTCATTTGCTCTCTTCCAGAAGCCACATCTCGGTTAGCACCCCATCCTCATCCCCAAAACTGTCAAGAACTGTGCAGGGCCCCCGATTTCCCCCTCCCTGCAAACCACCAAGCTGGTCTGTTTCATGAATGCGGGTAGAAGGCACAAGGCTGCGGAGCCAGAGACAGAGGACACAGGTGTCCTGACGACAGCAGCAGCCAGAGCTTCATGGTCAAGTGCATTGACTCCTCATGACCCTCAGGTCCCACAGGGGACGACTGCAAACACAGGGAGCCACGCTGCCGGAAGGGGACCTGAGCTCGCTGCACTCGCTGCTCTGATGGAGGGCAGAAGCAGGGCGGTTCCTTGTCCAGAGGCAGACGCTGCTACCTCATCCCCGGGGTTAATGCCTGACAATACGACGTAGCGGCTCTGAGCGGTCAGAGCCTTGCATTCTTGCCAGGTCCTCGGCACCATGGTGGATGGCCTGCCCGGCACAATTCTTTCTCTGAGTCTTAGTTACAGATTTTCAGGGTGGCTGGCCAGAATTAGGAGCATTAACTGGGCAGCCTGGGTGGCTCAGCGGTTTAGCACCTGCCTTCAGCCCAGGGCATGATCCTGGAGTCCCGGGATCGAGTCCCACGTCAGGCTCCCTGCATGGAGCCTGCTTCTCCCTCTGCCTGTTTCTCTGCCTCTCTCTCTCTCTCAGACTCGTATGAATAAATAAATAAAATCTTTAAAAAAAAAAAGGAGCATTAACTGTCCAAACAGCAACCCAAGTCAAGTGGGACTGACCTGGAGTGACTGCTGGGAAAACGCACAGCTCCCTTCTCTGCCACCAGCGGGCGCTCGACACTTGGGCAGGGACGAGCCGCCTGTCCGATGAGTCCCACTCAAAATTCCTTAGGATTTTCCAGACTGTCAAAGTCGCCAATTCTAGGTATTTACTTATTCCTCTAGAGCTGAGGGACACTTCTTTACTCTTCCCAGGAATTAGACAGTTGGTCAGGGGACTCACAGTCCTACTGATGCTCATCCTCTTAGTTCTCTAAGTGGACAGATACTCCCCCACTCACACACGGATGTTGACACGCCCGCCACTCCGTCTCCAGCCTCCTCATTTTAAAACTCACGAGCATTTACTTGTTTCATCATTTGAACCACCACCCACATACTAATGGCTCACGAATCTGTACAAAAGCCCTGGTCCTGCCTGGTCTTCACACACTCACTACCTGCATGTCTGCTGGGTGGTCCCATTTGGGGGTCCTGTAAGAAGTTTATGTTTCATGCGTGTCCCTAGAATGAAGTCCCTTCCCTCTCCTGCCACCCTCCCCCCAACTATCCCCCCTCCGGGCTCCTGTCCCATTTATGAACCATGTCCCACCAAGTGCAGACTTCCTGTTCCCAGTAAATGTCCGAAGACTTTTTTCCTTCACGAAAATGTTTAGGATCATTCAAATCCCTCAAATCAGTGTCATCTTCTCTTGCCTGAAAGATGTGCAATGCTGCCTATTAGTTATTCCCTCTAGCCCCGGCCCCTCGAATCCATTCTCGCATTCACCTATCCAATCTGTGATACCGTTCATGCTCCACTCCTTCTCAACACTTTTGTAGACGCCCATTCCAGCCCTAAGCATGTAACCCCTTTGGCACGCTAAAAATGGGTCCGTACCATCAGCCTCTAGTTTCATCTCTTCTCATCTTTTCCTGGAAAATCATGACCTACAAAAAAGCCAAACTGCTTCTATTTTTGTGACTCTACTGCATTGCTCACACTTTTTCTTTTCCTGGATTTTTTTGGACTATTTTCATTATGAAAACATCCTTTTTTTTTTTTTTTTTTAACATTTCTACTCAGATAGCCTCTAATTAAGAAATCCTCTTTGATTTTCTAGGCAGAGACAACTTTCCATCATTCACTCAGACCATATTATAACAGGTAACTCATACATTTACTATATATAGGTGTATATACATACACAAACATGTGAAATTAAATTATACGTCTACATGTTTGCCTTCCTAATAAGACTAAGCTCCTGGAAAACAGGGTGCTGTTTTAAATTTGTGCACCCTACTTGCAGCCCAGTGCCTAGCCCCAAGGTAGGTTTGAAACACTGTTTCTTGAACTATTCTGGGTTAAACAGCACAGGAGTGAGTGGGTTCTTGAGGTAAGATATGACTATCACTCGTACTTCAGACAGTGTCCTCACCATCGAATCAGACATTGGTCTTAGCCAAAAGTAAGTAGAGACGATCCTCTTCTACTTTAATCGTTCATAATTACCTTTTGGTTCACAGATCACCTTAAACATGTGGTGAGTGTAAAGAATGCTTTAACAAAGACATCTATCTCTGAATACACAGACCAAAGTTTCTATGAAATTCCAGGAAGTTCCCATAACCCTTGCCCTCCACCCTTTCTGATGCATATGCAGTTTCCACCTTGAGTTGTTCAGTAGGATTGGTATCAACATAATGGTCAGTATCCCATAATGGAAGATAGCATGAAAATCCATGAATGAATCCTGAAAGAAGGCTTAATGTAGATTCGGAGGGTCCTCTTTCAATGTTTGGTGGAGTGAGCTGGTGGGGACACGGTGAGAGAAGAACTGTAGGGTGGCTTACCTTCAGTGTCTCCATCAGTGTTCATCAGTCACTGACGCTCCAGAATACTGTCATGAGATGCTTACGGTCCTCCACAGGTGTCCACCAATGGCCAGAGTGGTGTTGACTGCAGAAGACAATTAAACGGGGCAAAACCCCTAACCCTTTGAGGGAAAAATAGTGTTCTAATGAGGAGAGTTTGAGTCGTTCCATGACAACTCTGCGGCAAAGAGACAGAATCCAAAGGTGCAGATTTATGAGGGCAGGTCAGTCCCTCCACCTCTCCTTCTAGAGTATCCCTTCCTGCTTTTCTATTCCACTGATTATATCCCCATCAAGCATTCCCGCTTAGTGAATCTTTCCCAACACGCAGACATACTAAATATCCCACTAACAACCTGCAACAATAAAAATAACAGCAAAGTGATCTAGACTCCAAAATAAAATACCTTGACTAGAACTTTCCTCTAGCTTGCCCCCAGTATCTTTTCATTCACAACCAAACTTGTGTGAGGAATAACATGAAATCTAAATTTCCACATTTTACTTTTGCACTTTCCATTCACCCCTAAATCTACAGCAATTTATCTTGTATTCATATAAGTAACACCAAAACGAATCATGGCAAAGTCACCAAGCCTTCGGTTCACCTATTTTACCCTTTTTTATGTAATTTCTCAATTGGGTAGGTCTACGATGCCATTCCATTACACATTGAGAGAACTGTGGCTTTAATTTTCAGGAAACGCAAGTCCAGAAAAAGTCATTTATAAGGAAAATGTACTAGCTCACATAAATTTGCCATGCTCCTTAATAAAGTGTCCTGGTATATATGGAGTCTCCAGTCGATTAACCATCAGCTCATACAAAAAGGGCACTGTTGCTCTCCATGTTCAATTTTAGCATGCTCAGACTCTATGCCCAGCAAGGTCTTGGGTGCGTACGTGTGCATGTGTGCGGCAAGAACAAAACCACACACGCCAACATCCCCCATCGCAGGGAGACCGCTTCTCCCCATGCATCTTCCTCTGAGGCCCTAGTCATGTTTTCCAGACATCCTCAAGCAGCCCTATCTTAACACAGCTCACAAAGCCACCTGAATAAACAACTCAAAATCATGGGCAGGAAGATCCCCATTTTCCTAGGGATTCTGATAGAGGAGGATCCTTCTAGGTCCTATAAACGCCTAAGTCTTACTGGGAAACAGAGCACGAAGGTGAGCCTGGCCTCATCAGAATTTTCCGGGACCATGTAGAACAAGGATGGGCCAAATTCTGCCTGCAAGAGGGGAGATGTGGCTTGTGGGGCAGACTATCACTCGTGCCTGTGGGACACTTTTTACTAGATTTTCTGCTTGCCCTTCCAACGCCGTGTTGGCAGAGCCGCTCAGTAGGATTGGTAGCAACATAATGGTATTAGTGCCCGCTCACTTCCCTTCTCCCTCACCCCTGCCGCGTGTCTCCCAACTGCATGCTCTGCACTTTGACATGGGTCTTCCCACCGCAGATACACCACCTGCGTGTGCAGCCACACGCACGTCGGCAGAGGCGGCGGCGCCCGTCCACAGAGCTCCCCTCCTCCAACACCCGTGCACGGGAGGGGGGCACCTGAGGGCTCAGTGGTTTAGCACCACCTGCAGCCCAGGGCGTGACCCCGGGGTCCCGGGATCGAGTCCCACGTCGGGCCCCCTGCAGGGAGCCTGCTCCTCCCTCTGCCTGTGTCTCTGCCTCTCTCTCTCTCTCTGTGTCTCTATTGAACAAATAAATAAAATCTTTTAAAAAAGAAAAAACTAAAAAGGACACCCACTGACGCACACGCGTGCAATGACACGGATACAGACAGCTGCACTCCTTCCAAATCTTTTACTTCGTGTTGGTTTTTTGTTGTTGTTGTTGTTGTTGTTGTTGTTTTTGTTTTGCTTTGTTCAGCATCTGCCGGGCTGCTGCCCCCTGGGGCGCGGGGGGCGTGCGGGCCTCCTCGCGGTCGCACGAGACACACACACACACACACACCCCCACGTGCGCACACACACGGGTCCAGCTCTCCGGGCGCTCCCCGGGCGCCGCTGCCCGCGCTCACTTGTACGTCTTCATGTGCCACAGCCCGTCGTTGAGGTAGTGGATGTTCTCGATGCCGATGCCCTTGTTGACCTTCTCGATGTCCTCCGCCGACATGCGCATGACCCCGACGCACAGCGCGTGCTGCTTGCCCTCCGCCATGATGGCCACGACCGTGTCGACGGCGGCGGGGTAGAGCTGCGCGCCGGGCGAGGTCAGGCCGGGGCACATGATGTTGGCCCCGCTGAGCACGAACTTGATGGCGCCCTTGTCCACCTGCTGGTGCGGCAGGATGAACGGGTACTTGTGCAGCAGCCGCAGCGTCGGGTAGAAGGGCCCCTCCCTCTGCCTGAAGAACAGGAGCTCGCCGTTCACCGTGAGGATCTCTATGTGCTCGTGGCAGCGCACGATCTTCACCGGGTCCTTCTTGGGCAGGATCTGGTTGAGCCACGGCTCGATGCCCGGGAACTGCTCTATCAGCTGGTTCTTAATGCCCTTGATGACGGACGTCTTCAGCTGGATGCAGTTGGACACGTTTTCCTTCTCGTCGAATTTCTTGAACATGATCCAAGGCGGACGGGGGGGGCGCCCACGGCGGAGAGCCCGAGCTGCGAGGACCGGGAGGCGCTCACCGGGAGGACGGCCGGCGGGGACGGTCGCGGCGGCTGTCGCTAACCGGAAGGCAGCGCGCGCTTTACGGCTCCGCGTGACGTCTACTTCCGCCGCTCGGGGAGCGGCGCGGGGCGGCGCGGCGCGGCGCTGCCGCCGGTTTCGCGGCCGCAGATTCGTCGCTCGCCACCCCCGCTCCGGGAGGGCGGGTGAAAGGGACGGGATTGGAGGCAGAGGAGCGGGAGGAAGCGCGTCTGTGGCGAGAGGAGAGGCGCGGAAGGGGGCTGGTATTTTTACTGTTTGTTAGCGGCAAGCCGAATCGTCGTCCCTGCGGATAGGCACGCCGGGATCCAGGGCGCAGGTGCGGGGCGCAGGTGCCGGAGCAGGTGCGGCTGCGGAGCCGCGCAGGCGCCGCGCGGAGCTCGGTCGCGGTGGTTTCCCGGGGCCGCCCGCCGTCACACTCTGCGTCTCCCCCCGCGCTCCGTGGCACCCGGGCGGGGGCTGTGTCACCGCACACATCTGCCTGCGGGGCTCTTCCCGCCTGAGCCCGGGGCGGCGGGGGCGGGGGGCGGGGCTTCCCTGCACAGCAGCAGGTGCGGTAGGGACGAATTCTGGCCTCTTCTCCTTTTCTTTTCTTTTTTTTTTTTTTAAGATTGTATTAACTTATTCATTAGAGACACAGAGAGAGGCAGAGACACAGGCAGAGGGAGAAGCAGCTCCATGCAGGGAGCCCGACGCGGGACTCGATCCCAGGACCCCGGGGTCGCCCTGGGCTGAAGGCAGATGCTCAGCTGCTGAGCCCCCAGGTGCGCCCCCATGCACAGGTGTCCATGCACGGGTGTTGGAGGAGGGGAGCTCTGTGGACGGGCGCCGCCTCCTCTGCCGATGTGCGTGTGGCTGCACACACAGGTGGTGTATCTGCCGTGGGAAGACCCATCTCAAAGTGCAGAGCGTGCAGTTGGGAGACACGCGGCAGGGGTGAGGGAGAAGGGGAGTGAGCGGGCAGGGGCCTGAGCGGCTCTGCTAACAGGACGTTGGAAGGGCAGGCTTGCGGGGAGCCCGTCGCGGGACTCGATCCTGCGACCCCGGGGTCACTCCCTGGGCTGAAGGCAGACGCTCAGGTGCTGAGCCCCCAGGTGCCCGCCGTGCACAGGTGTCCGTGCACGGGTGTTGGAGGAGGGGAGCTCTGCACGGGCGCCGCCTCCTCTGCCGATGTGCGTGTGGCTGCAAACACAGGTGGTGTATCTGCCGTGGGAAGACCCATCTCAAAGTGCAGAGCGTGCATTTGGGAGACACGCGGCAGGGGTGAGGGAGAAGGGGAGTGAGCGGGCAGGGGCCTGAGCGGCTCTGCTAACAGGACGTTGGAAGGGCAGGCTTGCGGGGAACCCGACGCGGGACTCGATCCCGCGACCCCGGGGTCACGCCCTAGGGTGAAGGCAGACGCTCAGCCCCTGGGCCCCCCAGGTGTCACCCAGGGGACCCTCTGCTGCCCTCTTCAAGACATCCCAACTGAGCGTGCGGCCCAGGGTGCGGCTTGTCCCGAGGACCACCCGGAGTGTTCCTGAGAAGGATGTGCGTGCAGCTGTGCTCGGTGCAGAGCTCGGCTCGGCGGAAGGGCGTTCTGTTCTCGCTGCTTGATCTACGAAGCGGCACATTGAAATCTCCAGCTGCGATGGAGGCTCTGTTTCCCTTTGCAGTTCTGTCAACCTGGGATTCACACATCGTGCGACTCGACCGTTAGGTGCACACCCACTTAAGATTAGTGTGGAAGTCACCCAGCTCATTGGATTCGACCCAGGTAGACTTCACGTGTCATCCCCAGAGAAGTGTGAAGCCCCCGGGGGCGGGAGTTGTGTTTTACCTCTGTGTTCCTTCCCCTAGCACTTCTCTCCAATGAACACCTGCCTAATTTGGGAAGTCTGCCCTGCGGCAGGAATTGCAACACTGGCCGGATATACAGTGAAAAGGTGACATATATTTCCCCATCCTTGGGAGCTTACAGCACATCAGGGTGACACCTATATATACAGAGAGAGATGTGTCTTTATGTATTATCGATCCCTATTCTCAGAACAAAAATCTATATCAGTCTGGGTGCTCCAGAGAATATGAATATAACATATAACACACACATATATATACACACATACATATATATGTTCTATTATAAAATTGCATATATATATATAAACTTGTAGAATTAAGTTATACATATAGATGGAAGTAATATATAAAATACATAAATAATACATAAACAGAGCATATGTATCTATTGTAGGGAATTGGCTCTCACAATTATGGGGGGCTGAGAAGTCCCAACATCAGCAGTCAACAACAACCTGGAGATCTAGGAGAGCTAATGCTGTAATTCAGTCTGAGTCTGAGTCTCAGGCCGGAGAAGACCAAGGACCTAGCTCAGAGGCAATCCGGCAGGAGGAATCCCTTTTTACTCCGGGAAGAGTCCGCCTTTTTGTTGCTTCCAGACCTTGGATGAAGCCTGTCCATGTTAGGGAAGGTAATCTGCTTTACCAATTAAAATGTTAATCTTACCGAGAAATACCCTTACAGAAACACTCAGAACGACGTTTGGCCAAATGCACGGTCCCCCTGTAGACCCGTCAGGTTGACACGTAAAATTAACCGTCACAAGGGTAGGCCATCTTAAATGAGGTGGTAAAGCAGCATATTGATGTGTCCTGACCCTAGAACCCAGGATGAATCCTGCTGCATCATTTCCTAGAGTGAAAAACTGAAAGTTACTGAACTTGTGTGTGTCTCCGTGTACCCATTACAAAAGTGTGGTTGACAAGAATGCCCATCTCCTGGGGATAGGGGTGAGCTATTGCTTGAATTAGAACTTACAATAATTGGGTTTTAAGTATTTGACATAGCTATAATTACTAATATAAGAACAGTTACACAATTGTTTTAATACTCTCTTCACACAGGACAACTGGCCAGACTTGAGCTTTCCTGTTTATGGCCGAGTCTCTGCTATGCCTCCTTGAGATTTCACTACAACTACTTTGATCCCATGAAGAGTCACACATTTCCAGTTAATAGACCAGCAGCTGATCTTGTGTATTATATATAAGTTTGTGTGCTTAACCCAATAGGACAATTATTTTTCTTTGGGTCTTATGGTTTGTCCTGTTATTCTTATTTGTGAAGTCAGTGCTATATGAGCAACAAAAACCAGATGTAGAAATTCCAGGGAGGAAAAGTCATTGCTGGAGAACTAGTAACTTAATCAGAACTGATTTGACCTGAAATTGTCTAGCAGAGGAATGCCCAAAGGATTTTTTTTTTTTTGAAATGAAGTTATTTTACAGAAGGAAACTCTGAAAAGCTTACTCTGAAGTCCTACAGCAATGAAAAACTTTTTTGAAGTTAATAACCATTTTTATCAGAAATCATACTCAATCTGTACACTGTTAACTCTTCCCTGGGACGCACTTGACCTTGGCCAACTAGCCACTATTTGGCATCTACCATTAAAAGGATTCTAAGTACTAGTTTCCTCCTTAAATTCCTAAAAAATTAAAGAAGTTAAAGTTAAAAAAAAAAAACCTCTATTTTAAGACTTTGTAAAATCTACCCTTCTGTAAAAATCACGGAACCTGGTTCTTAAATGTTATAGAGGAGTCTAGGTCTTTGAGGGTGACCCACACCAGCGAATGAAAAAATACGATACTCACATGTTGCTTTGAACAAAGGAGCATGCTAAACCATTGAAACACATTACCAAGTTATTCTCATTAAATAATTCACAATCAATTCAAAATTAATCAACTATATGGATTTTGAAAAGAAGGAGGAAAGTTCTGGTACAGACTCTGAAGCCAGATTGATTTTCAGGCCCAGGCTGCACTCCTTCCGTCAGGTTCCCTCGGTACCACTTTACTGCCTTGAAATATGAAAAATACAGCGTACACCTCACAAGGTAGTTCCGAGGAATTAAAAAAAAAAAAAAACAGTATACAAAGGACTCATAGACAAAGAATAAGTACATTTACAAGTGTTTCTTTCTTTGCAAAACACCCTTTGTGTCCTAGGGTAATCTAAGGCCTAAGATTATGGTATATATGTAAAAAAAAAATGCAGAAAATATTTGTAGCTTTGGATAAAGCTGCTAAGTCAAACAGGAGATGCCAGAGCTCGGTTCCGTAGCAGGAATCTCAAGGGAGTGTGTGATTGAGACACAGTGATAACGTGGCAAAATTAAAGTGAGGAACCTGAGTGAGAAAATGTCTCCAGTTCTCCAAACCTGCACGCTTGGGAGTGCAGTTCACACACCTGGGTTGTCCTGATAGCTGGAAGCCGCTCACCTGCCTGCAGCTGTGTCTGCATTTTGCAGAAGGGCCACCGGAGGGCGGGAGAGCCAAGCTGAGTCCGCCAGCTGGGCCGGAGGCTGGTGCCCATTAGGAGAGTTCTCCACTAACCCGTAACTGGCTTTTACCACACAATTATTCTTCCTAAATTAACAAAACCATCTCTACAAAGTCCCAAAACATTTCCCAAGTTCAGGTGAAGCACACTCTGAACAGTCATCTTGATTTCTAATTTGTGAATTTATCTACAAATAATCAACGATAAAGCAATTCTTTCTAAAATGATGTCTGTTAAAAAAGAAAACATGCTAGCCCTACATTATTGGCCTTTTCAAAGAAATACAAACTTTCAGGGCGCCTGGGGGCGGGGGACTCAGTTGGTTAAGGGTCTGCCTTCGGCTCAGGTCATGATCTCAGGGTCCTGGGATTCAGCCCTGCCTTGGGGAGTCCCTGCTCAGTGGGGAGTCTGCTTCTCCCTCTCTCATATTCTCTCTCTCTTTTTCTCAAATAAATAAATTAGATCTTAAAAAGAAATACAAGCTTTTTGTTATAAAATAATCCACAGAGATGGCAAGTAGCATAGGGAACATAATCATACTGTAATAATGTTTGGTGACAAGTGGGGACCATTCTTCCCATTAGCACTGAGGACTGTACAGAATTATTGAGTCGTGTTGTACACCTGAAGCTGATGTCACACTATGCTTATTATACTTCAACTTATAAAATACCTTTCTCCATGCTGCACCACCAATTTATTATCTGTTTTTAAAAATTAAAGTTAGGAAGGGCCGCCTTGATGGCTCAGTGGATGAAGTGTCTGCCTTCAGCTCAGGTCATGATCTCGGGGTCCTGGGATGGAGCTCCCTGCTACGGGGGGTGGGGGGTCTGCTGCTCTGCGCCTCGCCCTGCTCGTGCTCTCTCTCCACACCATCTCTCACAAATAAATAAAATCTGGAAAACAAAGTTAAATATACTGTAAAAATAATCACAAGATCTGGAATGGGTTTTTTTTTTCATTTTTTAAAAAAGATTTTATTTATTCATGAGAGACACAGAGAGAGAGAGAGAGAGGCAGAGACACAGGCAAAGGGGGAAGCAGGCTCCCTGCAGGGAGCCCCAGTGGGATTCGATCCCAGGACTCCAGGATCACGCCCTGGGCCAAAGGCAGGTGCCAAACCGCTGAGCCCCCCAGGGATCCCTGGAATGTTTTTAATTCCATCTTCCCTCTCATTGCTCCATTCCGCAGGCGACACTGCCGAGTCCCTCACAGGCTCCAGCAGATGTGCTCTCCGCCGCAGGCATGCAGGTGGATAGATGGGTGCTCACATGGGGCTGCGCATAGGCGGGGGGTCCCCGGAATCTCAGGGCTCTCGTTTCCAAAGCAAAGCCCACAGGAGGTTTGAGTCTCAGCTCAAGTGTCCAGAACCCTTCCTGCGTAGATGGACTCTAACCACCGGATGTGCCCAGGCCAGTCCCCGCCTGTCCCAGCCTGAGGTTCCAATGGTCTCAGGAGGACTGGCCACAGAACTGCGTGACTCCCTCCCCCTCGGCGGTGTGGATGTGACCTGGGCTCCCAGCTCCTGGGTGGGTTTGGTGGGGCCACTGGGGTGCGCAGGGCCTCCTACCCACTTGCAAACCAGAGCGGACCCCTGGGGCGGCCGAGGTCCGTGCCCGCGGGCAGCAGGTGCATGAGACCCACCTGGCCTTGCACGGTCAATCAGGGGCACGGTCACAGGGTCCTGGGTTGGAGCTCAGCGGGGAGTCTGCTTCTCTCTCCCTCACCCCCTGCTTGTGGTCTCTTTCTCACTCTCTCACTCTCAAATAAATACATTCTTTACAGATAATAATAATGATAAATAAACAAATAGAAGGCTCATGGTCCAGAACAAAGAACTCTTACAGGTCAACAACAAAACAATCCAACTCAAAACGAGTGAAAGACTTGAATACCCATTTTGCCACAGAAAATATAAGATATAAGGTTGTGAAAACAGGACCAGCCACATTAGAGGTTAGGGAAATGGAAACTTTTTTTTTTTAAGATTGTATTTATTTATTCATGAGAGACACAGAGAAGGGGAGAGAGAGAGAGAGAGAGAGAGGCAGAGACACAGGCAGAGGGAGAAGCAGGCTCCATGCAGGGAGCCAGACGTGGGACTCGATCCCGGGACTCCGCCCCCTTCCACCTGCGGCGCCAGCCGGGAGGCTGGTCCTCGGCCCCGGGGCGGGGTGGGGCGGGGTGGGGTGCAGCAGGCAGTGCTGTGCCCCATTCTGCACCCCGCAGGTCCTGCTGCCGGGACCCCAGGGAGTAGAAAGCATTTACTGGACCCAGCCAGGTGTGTCACCGACGGAGCCCCGAGGCCGACGGACCTCGAGGAGCCCGGGGGCCTCGGGATGCCCGCCCCAAGCACGTCAGGTTGCAGGGGAGCAAGGCCTTCCCTCTCCCTGCTGGAGGGAGTCCCTACCCGGGCTCCAGCGCCGGGAGCCGGGGCCTGGCCCAGCCCTGCGGTCCCCGGAACCGGGAACACCAGCCCCTCGTCCCGCCCGCCTCCCCGCGGCCGGGCCTCTCCCCGCTCCTCCCTCCCTCCCACCCTCCCAGTCCCCGAGGCTCCAGGAGCGCGCAGGCCGGCGCGTGCGCACATCGCCGCCCGGGCTCCCAGGGGGTGGGCGTGTCCCCGGCCGCCAGCCAATCAGGGCCGCCGCTCCGGCCCCGCCCCCCGCGCCCCTCGGGAGCTGCGGCCGCGAGCCCGGCAGTTGCGCGGCGGCGGCGGCGGGAGGATGGAGCGCATCCCGGCCGTGGGCCTGGGCACCTGGAAGGTGAGGCGGCCTCCCCTGCGAGGCCCGCGGGGCCACCCGCCGCCCTGGGGTGGGGGCCGCGCCGCATCACACGCCCCTGCGCACCTGCTGGCACCTGTTGGACCCCGCGTTTTATCATGGGAGGGGCCGGCTGCGGAGGGCTTAGCATCACCCAGGTATAATCCTGCGAGGTGCTCTCCGGCTCCTGCATACCTGGGGTGCGACTTGCACGGTTGCTGGGGCTCCGCGGCCCCGCCTCGGGCTGTGTGCGCGCGCGCAGCCAGCGCTCCGCAGGGCTCCGTGCCTCGACTTCCCCGCCTGCCTTTGCTGCACCGCCCTCTGCACAGCAACCAGCGCTAGGAAACCTGCAAAAAAAACCAACAACAACAAAATTAAAAAAAAAAAAAAAAGCCTGCTTCGGGGGCCAAACCATTCCTCTCTGGTGTTGCTGGACCCCAGGTGCACAGAGCTGGGTCGGCCCCGTTCGCCCCTTCCTGACCACCACGCAGAGTCTCGCGTTTGTGCAGTCAGGTCACAGCACTACTATGGATTCTCTGCTGGCCCCCAAGAGCGGCCTCAGTGACAATCACAGAGACGCAGTGGCCTAGGGCAGCATGTGGGTCCCGACGGCTGCATGCAGGGTGCTCGGCTGCATGCAGGGTGCTCAGCTGGGCAGCCCTGTCCCGTGCCTGGGTCGGACCCCCTGGGGCTAATCCTTGTGGCTGCACCGAACTCTCAGCCTCAAGCAGGCTATCCTGGGGTATCCACTGGGTGATGGTGGCTGAGGTCCCGAGGGAGCCAGGGAAATGCACAGGGCGCCCTGAAGCCTAGGCTGGAAACCTCTCTGGCTGCATTCTGTTCACCCCAGTGAAGCACAAGGACACCCCAGGTTCAAGATGGCCTTGGGGGCGGGGGGGAGGAAGATAGTTCATTCGGAGTCTGTGGGATCACATTAAATCCATGGATCAACCTGGAGAGAACTGACTTTTTTGTATTAAACCCGGCCTTCTACAAGCATAGTCTATTTCTCTGTTAATACATTGTCCTAGATAGATTGTGTCTGTCAGTGTCTCTTCGTCTGGTTCTACATACAGCTTTCCCTGGAGAGAGCAGACCCTTCATTTGGGGGATTTAGTCCTGGATACTGGACGCTCTGTGATACTATTGGAAATGAAACTTCTCTGAAATTATGTCTTCAGCTCATTCACTGTTGATGCATAGGAAAATAGTCTTCCCCGGGGCCGTCTGTCTGGCTCAGTTGATGGACCATAGGACTCTGACCTCAGGGTCAGAAGTTGGAACCTCATATTAGGTGTGGGGCCTAGTTTTTTGTTGTTGTTGTTGTTGTTTTTTAAAAAAAGAACAGTCTTCTTTGGTATATTCATCACATTTCCAGCCACTCTGCTGAATTGTCCTGTTGTTCTCTTAATTCACCTATAGATTCATTTGGGTTTTCTACATAAATGATCCTCCCGTCTGCAAACAACACTACTTTCATTCCCTTTTTTCTGATCCTCCAGTCTCAAATTGCTATTTCTGAGCTGCTTGTGATGGCTAGGACCTCCATTACCAAGGACTTTCTTGTTTTGTTCTGGATTTTAAAGGGAATGTTTCTGATACTTAACAGGTTTACAATGATGTCTGCCCCTAGGGTTTTTCGTTTGTTTTTGTTCTTGATTTTTTTTTTTTTTTTTTTTTTTTTTTGCTGTTGTTGTGGTTGTTTTAAGTGTGGGTATTCTTTACCAGGTTAAAGAGTTTTCTTTTTTCTTAGTTTACTGAGAGTTGGAATCAGAAATGGATGTTGAAAAAAAAAAAAAAAAAGAAATGGATGTTGAATCTTATCCAATATTGATTGACAACGTGTATTTTTTTAATCTGTTCATGTGGTAAATTATTATGGATTTTCTGATATCAAGCCGTCCTTGGCCATGTCAGATAAACTCAGTGTGGCTGTGGTATGTTCTTTTTCCGTAGTATATTGTTGCATCCACTTTGCTGTTATTTTACTTAGGATTTTTGCAACGATCGATGAGCAAGATCCATGGTGACTGTCCTACTAATATTTTTGTCTGCTTTGGATGCCAGGGTTATGCTGGTCTGGTGGAATGAGTTGGGAATATTCTTTTCCTTTTCTATGAAAGATTTAGTATCAACTTGGGATGATCTCATCCTTGAAAACGTAGAACTCTGTGTGTGTTCAACGAATTGCTTCATTTAAAAAAAGAAAGATAATTATAGGACAATTCGGCTTTTACTTCTTCTCGAGTAAGTTTCTCTAGGGATTTCTCCCAGTCTTTTCATCTCTGCAAATTGTCAGTTTGTAGTGACCGATAATATTTTCTGCGATTTTGGGTCTCAGTTTAATCTGTATGGCTGTTTTTCATTGAGGTCATTAAAAAAAAAAATTTGGTGCTGTCAGTCTCATCAGAAGTTTGTCCACCTTACTAAGGTTTTTCAGAGACCTAGCTCTGGCTTTGTTGATCTTCTCCTCCGTGTCTTTATTGGATGTTCATTCTTGTTCTCACATTTTCCCTCCCCTTCTCATTTCTTGGTGGTTCGTTCCCGACTTGGGGTGGATGCTGCTTCATTAGCTCTCAGCGCCTCTGAATGCTGCTCGTGAGTGAAGACCTGGCGCAGGGGGTTCCGTGAAGGTCAAGCGAGCAGGTGCTCTGAGAATCACGAAGCCCTTGGGGATGCCCGGTGGACGTCGTGAGCCCTCCCCGGGCTCCTTCCTCTGCTTCAGCCCCTTTGCTTGTTGAGCAGCCCCGTCCACAGGGAGCGTTTTTCTGATGAAAGCCCTACTGTGCCTGTGGGTTTGGGGAGCTCCTCCGCGGGGGGTGGGCTATCTTCAAGCGAGTGTACCCCTGTTTGCCTTTCCCCTTGGCCTTCTGGTCTTCCCGGGTAGAGGCTGAATCTGCACCTTCTTGTGTCTCCTTTACTATTGTGATGCCTCCTCCGTGTCTTTATTCCTCTGCTGGTTCAGGAGGCACAGCAGAGGATGTGGCTCCCTGATTTGCAGGCACCAAAAATACCTACAGAGTTTTCCCCAAACAAGCCGAGGAGCTGGAACTTAGAGGCTTGGGAGCCGCCCTGACTCCCACGGGCCCTGATCGCAGGGCCGGCCCACGCTGGCGCGGGTGCGGGGACCTGACCCAGGTGCGGGGGAGCAGCGGCCGTGTCCTGAGTGCGAGGGTTCCTTCTGTCACGCTCCTTTTGCAGGCGGCCCCAGGGGAGGTGGCCGAGGCCGTGAAAGTGGCCATCGACGCGGGATATCGGCACTTCGACTGCGCTTACTTGTACCACAATGAGAGCGAGGTTGGAGCCGGGATCCACAGCAAGATCACGGAGGGCGTGGTGAGGCGGGAGGACCTGTTTATCGTCAGTAAGGTAGGACGTCGGAGGGTGTAGACCCCAGTGTAGACCCCGCAGGGCTTGGGGGGCAGGAAAGCCGACCTAGCGTGTGGAGGGTTTTCTGGGCCTCGGGGAGCTGAGCAGGACGCATGTGCTGGGACTGGTGCAGGGGAAGGTGCCCGGGACTGCGTGACAAGCAGAGGGGACACGTGGGCAGAGCACGCGGTGGGGACAGGTACAGGGACCTGGAAGATGCTTGGCGTTCCTGGACCAGGAAATGAGGCTGCAGCGGGGGACAGGCTGCATCCCGGGGGCCCAGCTACCTGTGAATCAGGGGCTCGCTCTTGTTCCCCACAGAGGAGCACCGTTGCAGGTGTTTAAGTAGGGAGCTCATATGTTGGAGCAGCGAGACTTGTGTCGGATCAGGCAATTGCAGCCACCGAGAGGTGCGGGGACACCTGGGGGGCTCGGCAACTGAAAGTCTGCCTTTGGCTCAGGACGTGACCCCAGGGTCCCAGGATCGAGTCCCACATCGGGCTCCCTGCGTGGAGCCTGCTTCTCCCTCTGTGTGTCCGCCTCTCTCTCTGTGTCTCTCATGAATAAATGGATAAAATCTTTTTTTTAAAAAAAAAAGGAAAGACAGGTGCATTTGTTCAGGAGGCCGGAGACCCTGGCCACCGTGTGGGCAGAAGAGGAGGGAGGCCCGGACTTGGGAGATGGGAGGCGCAGGGGACAGCCGTGCGGGCCGCCGAGGGGCAGACGCGGGCAGCGCGCAGTCCAGAGCGCCCTAGCTGTTGACTCTGACGCGGGGTGTCAGGACCGTGAGGCCAGAGCCCCGGCCCTCACGCCGGGTGTCCCCGAGCTCCGAGGCACTGGGCAGTCACTGGGTGGCACGGGCTCACGGCGTCCTTGTGTGTAAAGCCAGGCTCGGGATCTGGTCATCTCGAGTACTTTCCAGGCCCGATGTCCATAGCTGCAGGACGCACTGCTGCTCCTGTAGTAGCGTCACTGTCCTGCGTGACTCTGCGACTCATCAGGTCCCGGAGAGCTGGAGAGGCCTCAGTGTGTCCCTGGCGGGGTTCAAATTGCTCCCCTGCTGGTCCAGGAGGGCGCTGGCTGCAGGGTTGCCGGGCCAGCCCCCAAACCCAGGCACAGGTTTCTCCGGGGTGCAGCAGAGCCGGCAGGGCAGGTGTGCTCCTCGCCCTTGACATTTGGAAAAGTGGTGGAAATGCAAGTTTTTTACAGAAATCACTCTGTGTGCTCACCGTCTAGAGGGCACCGTTATTTATTCACAGTATATTCCTCCCTTTTTTGTGTTTTCCTGCCTTTGTCAATACCCAGTGTTTCTGGGTGTTGTTTCAGTGTTCTCTTCCTATCTTCCAGTCTTCTTTCTGGAACATGTTATCTGTCTTCTCTTGCTGTGTCAGAGGCCCCAGACCGGCCTCGTCGCGGTCACTACGACACGGAGCGGGAAGTAACGGGAAGCAGATCCAGGGGCGGGGCTGGAAGTATCCAGGTCAGGACAGGGCAGCTGGACACCCGCCCCACCTCACCCGCGGCCACGCGGCCTTCCCAGCCGGCGCCAACTTAACGGGAGACCCAGTGAGCGAGTTGGACGGTTCGCGCCCGCCCTTCTGCTTGCAGGCATTTGGGTTGATTTTCATCTGGTCCCAGCGGATCCCTGTAAGCAGGCGGCCCTCCCACAAATCGTTCCCCGTGCTGCCAACTTCCTTCCAGCGGGACTCAGGCAGCAGGGGCCCCGTTTTGGAGATCCGTCCCCAAGGGAGCATCCGAGGCCGACGTCACCACCTTGTGTTGATTGCCGCCTAGTCGCGGATGTTGTCCACCTTCCCGCTGCTGGAATCGTGGGGCGCAGGGGCAGCTGTGGTGCTAACACGGGCGTCCTTCCTCCCGCCGGCAGCTCTGGTGCACCAGCCACAAGAAGTCGCTGGTGAAGGCGGCATGCACCAGGAGTCTCACAGCCCTGAACCTGGACTACCTGGACCTCTACCTCATGCACTGGCCCATGGGCTTCAAGGTAACGTCCCGGAGGCACCGGCTTCCTGCTCACGGCCGTCGGGTGGCGCAGAGAGCTTGGGCCAGCAGCAGGGCCGGGGTCCCCGGGCCGTGTGGGCCGCACGCGCACGTTTACTTGCCCGCAGTTCCCCATTGGCTCCCTCCTCTGTCTCACAGTCCGGGGAAGAAGATGTGCCCCTGGACCGCAGCGGCATGGTCATAGCCAGTGACACGGACTTCCTGGACACCTGGGAGGTGAGCCTTCAGCTGGCGGGGGATCGCGAGCTTGCTGGTTCAGGTACGCCGGCTGCGTGCCCAACGCACGGGTGTGCAGCATGAACGGGGGTGCACACCTGACTCAGCGGCCGCCTGCTTCCATAGCTCGGGCTGCCTCCTCTCGCCAACACATCCATCTGAGCGACAACTAGGGCAGGCCTCCGGTACTCTCAGTGTCCGCTTGTTTCTTGATTAGGAAACAGCGCGTGGTCATGACGGAAACAAAGAAGAGGATAGAAATAAAACTTAAGAATCCATTTCTCCATTACCCGGTGGGGCCCCATCAGGCTCTTCTGTAGTTGCCAACGGCTTATCGGTAACCGCTCAGAGAAGCTGGAGGGATGGGATGCAACTCTGCAGGCTGCTGCTGGAGCCCGGACGGAAAGGGGGGAGGAGGCCTCAAGTACAGCAGCGAGTGCGGGAGGGGGGGGTTCCCCGCCGGCCTCGGCTGACCCAGCGCGTGTGATATTGCACACTGATGTGGGGTAGAGGCGTGGGAAGCAGGCGAGTTCACACTGAGTTCAGGGAGAGGAGTGGGAGCCGGCCTTGGAGGACCGGGCAGGGTGAGGGGCACACAGATGGGGAAGCGCACCCCCCAGGCCACCCTCTCCCTCCATTTCTTTTAAACGGGAATCAGCGAAAGGGATTAGCAGCGGGGCCTGGGCTATCAGGGCCAGTGTCCGGGGGTCCCCAGCCCTTTCTGTCCCAGGGCACTGCCTCTCTGGAAAGTCGTGGGTTAGAGTCCGGGCGGTCTCGGCAGCACGAGTGGGGTTCTGGATGCTGCTGCAGCGTGCAGGCAGGAGCTGGTGTCTGCTCACTGGCCGCCTGCCCGTGGCCACTCGGGACTTATGCCGCCCCCGTCCCCTGCACCGGGCCATGCTCCGCCTCGAGCAGAGGGCCAGCAGGACAATGATGGCACCTCATGGTGCTCAGGAGGTCCATAACCTGGGTAGAGAGGGAGGCAAGCCAACGGTCAGCATCGCACGTGCTCACAGACACCGCATCAGCAGGTAGAGTAAGAGGAGTAACAATACCTAACGTGCCGCGCGTTCGGGAGATTTGGGCCCTGAGCTGAATGCTAGGTGCGTGTTGTTGGATGGAATCTTAAGACAATCCTGTGGCAAGGACAGGCTTGTCCCCACTTTGCAGGTGGGGACGTTGAGGCTCCGTGGGTCATAAACACGTGCCCCAGGCTCCCCAGCCGGGGAGAGGTGGAAGTGGAGTAGGCGCTGGGGGCAGAAACGCCCGTGGGACGTTGGATGGGATCCGCAGAAGTCTGGGGTGGGTGGAGTGGGCTCAGCACAGTGTGTAGAGGCGTGCGGGGCGTGGAGCATCCGCGGGACCCTGTGTTCTCTCTAGGCCATGGAGGACCTGGTGGTCATGGGGCTGGTGAAAGCCATCGGGGTGTCAAACTTCAACCACAAGCAGCTCGACAGACTTTTGAACAAACCCAACTTGAGATTCAAGCCAATCACTAACCAGGTGAGGCTTGAACAGCTGGCTCTGCAGCTGCCCCGTCCGCGTGAGTAAGCTGGGAACGGGAGGAGGGGGGTTGCAAGTTGGGCCTTCCCCTCCCGGGGCTGCAGAGCGGTGCTGTTGGGAGCAGGTCAGCCGGGATCGGGCGCCGAGGCAGGAGAGCCTGCGGGACGGCAGGTGCCCTGGGGAGGCAGGGCGCGGGCGGAGCTGGGTTTGCTCTGTGTAGAGGCAGCAGAAGGTCCTGGCGAGCCGTCCTCCTTCACCCACGGTGCTGCCCAGGCCTTCCGTGCACCGGGCTGGCTCATGAGCAAAGGGCATTTTTGCAGTACTTCACTTTACCTGAACGGTTGCACAGCGTCACGGACGTCCACAAAGCGCGCACATGACCCTGGGACTCGATGACTTCCACTGAGCCTCGGCGCACTCCGTGCCCGGCATCCAGACACAGAAACAGTGTGACCGCCGCCCGCCAAGGGCAGCCGCTGTGCCGATTACTGACGGCACCAGCCGCTTTTGAACGTAGTCGATGAAGTGACGCGTGACGTACTCTGCTGCGTCTGGCTTTCCACAGTATAGTTGTCAGATGCGTCCACGTTCACGTGTGGTCGTCCACCGTTCCGATCTCTGCGTGGCATTCCATGACGTAAATACAGCACAGGGTAGTTACCCATTCTGGCGTGGATGGGCCCTTGGGTAGTTTCTGGTTTGGGGACGTTAAGAATAGAGCATCAGGTTCCTTTTTTTACAACAAATTTCTGGGGCACCTGGGTGGCTCAGCTGTTGAGCCTTCTGCTCAGGGCGTGACCCCGGGGTCCCGGGATCAAGTCCCGCATCAGGCTCCCTGCATGGAGCTTGCTTCTCCCTCTGCTTGGGTCTCTGCCTCTCTCTCCATGTCTCTCAGGAATAAATAAATAAAATCTTAAAAAAAAAAAATACCCTTCCTATCACGTGGGTACAGGAAAGGGCATCGCTCGGCGAGTCTCCGCAGGTGAGCCTGCTCAAGCGGTCAGCACCCAGAGCAGGAAGCAAAACAGCCTCTGCCTTCTGGAAGCTCCCTGGCTGCCACCCACAGAGCAGCCACTGTCCCCACGTGAGGCAGGAGAGCGCCACGGGCTGGAGCGGAAATACAGGCCCAGAGGGGGCACCTCACCGGGCAGGGGCCGTCGGAGCGCCCGGGGAGCGTGGGGGCCCTCCTGCCCGTTCCCAGGGGCCTGTCACCCCACGGCAGCGGAGGCCTGCGCCTGGGAACGGGCCCGCGGCTCCTCGGGGGCAGAGCCGACCGTGAGCGCATGCCCTGTTTCCTGGTGGCCTGTCGGTCCCAATCCCCCTGGTAAGCTGTGACTCTCTCTGTAGATCGAGTGCCACCCGTATCTCACCCAGAAGGAGCTCATCGGGTTTTGCCAGTCCAGACAGGTGTCCGTGACCGCGTACCGGCCCCTCGGCGGTTCCAGGTAGGGGTGCGTCACGGGTGGTGGCGCATGGGGCTCTAGCAGGGAAGAATTCGGGTGGTTGGCAGGGGCTCTCTGAAGGAAGGGGAGGCTCGCCCGGCCTCCTCCCCCCAACCCCAGCCGTGTGCCGTGCTCCCTCCACCTGCTAAGCTAACGAGCCCCCTTGGCCGCTCGCACCACCCGGACCAGACACCTGAACGTCCTCCAGGCCATTCTGCCGCAGGGCCGGGGTCTGTCTCTCGATCTGTGTTCCCGCCACCCCTGCCGTAGTTAAGCGGGCGCTCTCCCCGCTAATTCTCGCTAGTTCCCGCAGCCTCCTGGCTCGGGCCGGGCTTGCCCGCTTCCCACCCACTGTCCCCGCGGTACCAGACGGGGCGGCTCAGTAGGATCAGGTCACCTTCCTGCTGGAAAACCCTTCCGTTCTTGGCTTGGCCTCGAAGTCCCACTGGTCTGGCCTCTGCGTGCTTCTGGCCTCGGTTCTTCCCCCAACAAGCGTGCTCGCCCAGCACTTGACACCACACGGGGCTCCCGGGAAGGAGCGCCGTCTTTCCGGGCTCTGTGCCTCTCACGTACTGTTCTCTTTACCTTGAGATCTTGCTCGGACCCTTTTTTTTCTTTTTAAATCTGGTTAACTCTGATTTCTGATACACGGTTTAATTCTGTGTCACCTCCTCCAGGAAGCCCCCCACACTCACTCCCTGTATCCCGGTTTTGTCCATAGCCCTCGTCTCACTGTCTTGTCATTAATTCCTGTCCCCACTTGTCAGAGCTGCTCGAGTGCAGGGACAGCGTGTGATTTGTGACTCTCCTCCACCCCTGGCTCAGTGCCTGGGACAGACCAGGGGCCCTGGAGGGCTGGAAGCATTTGACTCTAAATACCTGTGTGTGTGTGTGTGTGTGTGTGTGTGTGTGTGTGTGTGTGTGTCTGCCGTGGGAGGTAGGCATAGGTGTCTGAACACGGTAGTTGCTGGAAGGCCAGGTCGTGTCATGCAGATGAGCGTGGGGTCCCAGGGCCGCCCAGGGCAGGGAACCAGCTGAGTGCTGGGCCCGCGGCAGGTGAGATCAGCTGGTCAGTTCCTTCAGGAGGCTCTGAGCACTGTCTGTAGAGCCACTTAAGGAGTGCTGGCCGAGGAAACGCCTCTCCGGAGTGGTTAGGGCCTCTCCCTGCGGGACGCGGGCCCAGGGGTGGCGCCAGGCCGTAGCCCAGGGTCTCCGCACTAGACCTTCCGCGTGTTCCCGGGCTCAGGCTCGTGTGGGCACCCGAGTTGAGCTTTCTGAGATTGCCAGCAGCAGCAGCAGCAGTTTAGGCGCCGCTCCAGGCCCTATGGTGAGCGAGGTCAGACAGCCCGTAGACGTCACACCAGGCCATGGGCCCTCCGATGGTGCCACCTCGTCCTCGAGGAAACACCACGTATCCACCAAGAGCAGCAGCGTGTCCAGCTGTCTCCTGGGAAGTGTCAGCCGGTGGGGTCGGGGTGGGGAGCGCTTCTGTCTCATTTACCGTCCCCGCAGCGAGCAGATGTAGCGATCAGACGAAAATAAATCTAGGTTTTGCCCTCTGGAGGAAGTAGTGGGGTTTTCAAAGCCAGGAGCATGCACGCTGGACCTGCTAACCCCCTAACCTAACCTCCTGCCTGGCCCTGCTCTCTCTAGTGAGGGCGTAGACCTGCTGGATGACCCTGTGATCCAGAGGGTGGCGCAGAAGCACAACAAGTCCCCGGCACAGGTAGGAGGGGCTGGGCGGGCCTGCTTCCTCTGGGGGCCGGGACCGGGCAAGGACGGAGGACAGGAGCCCCTGGCCAGGCCCCCACGCTTCACCAGCATGTGCTGGGCCCCACCCCGCGCACCAGCGAGTGGAACAGGAAAGGCCTTCCCACCGGCTTCCTTGCTCTGACGTCCAGGGTCGAGGTGTTGGGTGCATCCGTGGGATCATTAAGTCACAGGAGTCTCCGCGGGCCGGTGGCGGTCATTGCACACACATTGGAAAAAGCTTCCAGAAAATACTGGTGTGGGTTCCTAAAAGACTTTGGAACAGAAAAGCTTTGTGATTAAAAGCTGCCCCTGACTTTTGGACTTTTTCACTGTACGATACGCTGTAAACTGCGTGAGAAACCACCAACTCCGTGGAATCTCCTCCCTGTGTCTGATATTAGACTTTTTTTTTTCATTCCTGCAGATTTTGCTCCGATTTCAGATCCAGAGGAATGTGATCGTGATTCCCAAATCAGTCACCCCCAAGCGGATTATTGAGAATATCCAGGAAAGTGCTTCTCTTCTTTTAGGTGGAGGGCTTGGGAACACATGCAGCTAGCGGGGGTCCGGCCACCTCACGCACGGGCCCTGCTGGCTGTGACGTGGCGGGCGCGCAGGGTGAAGCTGTGGCCACAGCCCGAGGAACCCG
This sequence comes from Canis lupus familiaris, assembly GCF_011100685.1. Lineage (NCBI taxonomy): Eukaryota > Metazoa > Chordata > Mammalia > Carnivora > Canidae > Canis > Canis lupus. The sequence goes on along the minus strand of NC_049223.1, from coordinate 29,726,998 downwards.
AGGGTGTGACAGTGCCCAGCCTGGGAGCTGAGACAGGGAGCAGGGAGGCGAGAACAGCCGGGCACCTGCCCGCCGACCCCACCAGAACTGAGCCCAGCCACCCCGCCTCCCGGGCCCCCGCCCCCCTCCAGCCAGAGCTGCTGGGGACTCCGAATCCCTGGCTTCCCCTGGGCTGTGGTGGGGCCTCTCCTGTGGGCAGAGGCTGGGCCCGAGGCCACTCCACCTTCTCTCCCAGCCCCTCGGCTGCAACCAGGGTCAGCCCTCCTGGGAGAAAAGTTCCTATTTCTGGAGCGGGTCATAGTGCTCAAGTATGTTAGGAGCCAAAGGGTGGGCGGGGCAGGGACGGTGCAGCTTAGAGCTCTGCTTCAGAGGGAACAGATGCGAAGAGGACCCTGCATTCTGAACACTGTCGGAGTGGCTGGTCCCGGGGACGAGCGTCCTCCTAGCTGGTAGGGTGGGAGGCACAAATGGTTTTGGGTTTTTTGTTTTTTCTTTTTGTTTTTTGAGCAGTGGGAAAGCTTTGCTGCACCCCTTCACTATCCCAGGGTGTCCCGTACTCCCAGGGGGTGAGTGCAGTACCCCCCCCCGACTTTCCAGGGGCTCCCAGCCAGCCCCGAGGCAGCCAGCGGCAGGCCAAGGCCAAGGCCCACATGCGTGTGGGAAGGCCAAGGCTCTGGGGAAGACCCGGGGGCCACAGGCACCGTTCGCCCTCCGCTTGGTGTCCCCGACAGGCCTGGCACGACACTTGGCAGGTAGCACATGCTCCACGAAGTGCTCCCTGACCTGACTTTGCCATGAACGTCTGTATTGGCTGCAGGTGTTCGACTTTAAATTATCAGAACAGGATATGAATGACATCCTCGGCCTGAACAGGAGCTTGCGGCTGTGCACGTTACCCATGTAAATACGTCTCCTTTACTTCCTTTCAAAATAGGGGGATTGGTTCCTGAATCGGTGTTGATTATATACGTTTTAGGTTAATTAAGGCTTCTCATAACTCCTAAGTCTTTTCTGTTTGAGGCTGTGCCCCTGAGCGAATCCAAAGACTAATTTGGCACATTGGGGACCTTGAAAGTACACAACTGTGTCTCTTAGAATGTTTCTCTTAATGAGAATAAGCATTTCTAATTTTTTATTTGTTTTCCTGTTTTTTTCAGAGCTGCAAACCACAAGGACTATCCTTTCAACATATACTTCTGAGCCTGGCTTCCTGCTTCCTCCTCCTGCCTGGGCAGACAGATCCACGAGGCCCGAACCACCAGCCTCTGCCCTGGGCTGCCAGGGAGGGGAGGGGACGGACGAGGCTTGATTCCGGTGGATTTCCGCCTGGAACAGCAGCTGAGCTCCCTGAGAAATTCATACGGTTCAGATGGTCTCCGTGATGGAAAGGGAGAGGGTGATCCTCTCCACAGAGAACCCTCAGTCTTTTGAGCACAGTGTGATGGGATTTTACAAGACAATGTGGCCTACACTCTCAAAAAAAAAGATTGTATTATGGAAATATTTAGATAAATACAAGAGTTGAGACCATGGCATGATGAGTCTCTGTATCTGTCACTCGGCCCCACTGCAGCCCTGGGCCCGCCTCGCGTCCCCTGTGCTCCCCTGTGCTGGCCAGCCCCCCCCCCCCCCCCATTGATTTTAAAGCAAAATCCTTACCTTGACACATCCAAAGAACACGGGGCTGAAAGTTGGAGATGTCTCAGGTCAATAGAGAGGCATTTTTCCTTCTCCACAATGTGGAAACCCCAGCTCAGAGAGGACGCTCGGTGCCCAGGCCGTCCACACTCTGCACAAGGAAGGGCATTAGGGAGCGTATCCACGCAGGCCCGTTCAGGGCAACGTGTTGTGTTGTTCATCTCACGAGGGGTCACCTCAGTACTATTGGGGCCACTCGTGTTAAAGCTGCTATAAATTATGAGAGACTTAAAAGGCTCATTTTCATGAGTTAATTGGCAGGCGTCTCCCTGTTTCCAAGTGTAAGAAAAATTCAACACAATTGGCTAATAGTACTTTTTATTAACATTTACAGAATTTTCCTGGGTTACAAAGTAATTCAACCAAATTCACAATGCAAAGAACTGAGAGAAGCTCAACTAGAGAAAGTAAAAAAGGCCTAAAAGAGCAATATCTAGGAAAACTCCTCTTTCTAGTGGATCCTTGTGGTCTTTGCCCACGTCTATGACGTGCAGATAGGGGCGCCTGGGTGGCTCAGTCGGTTGAGCGTGGGACTCTTGGTTTGGACTCAGGTCATGATCTGAGGGTGGTGAGGTCGTGGGGCTCTGCGCCTAGTGAGCGAGGAACCTGCTTCTCTCTCTCTCTCTCTGCCCCTCCCCACTGCATGCTCACTTTTCTATCAATCTTTAAAAAACATATCTAATAAATGGGCATAAACGCTTCACAAAACCTGCCACATAGCATACATAATTTGTAACTCGCTTTTTAAAAAAGTGTAGGGGTGCCTGGGGGGCTCAGGTGGTTAAGCAGCTGCCTTCCGCTCAGGTCGTGATCCCCAGGTCCTGGGTCACATCAGGCTCCCAGCTCAGCGAGGAGCCACCCCCTCCTCCCCACTTATGCTCTCTCTCCGTAAATAAATAAAATCTTCAAAAAATTAAACATGCACGAACGTATATACCGGATGTACATTGGTGCAACCGTTCACTTAATATTTTGACCAGTTTCAGCCGGTCATCGATCTCCGGCCTAATGTAAATGACTTCCACATGTTACACTGAATCCTTATCACCACGACTCCGACCTTGCAAAGGCACTGCGGGCTGCAGGGGGCTTTCTTCTCATCCCCACACCTCAAACTCCAACTCTTACCAATGTCCATTCACAGGTGAGCCTGGAGGGACCAAAAGGTAAGCTCCATCACTTTATATTCTATAGAAAACACTATTACAGATTGGTGGTTGGTTTTTTTTGTTGTTGTTGTTGTTGTTTTTGCTAGAAACACTTGGAATAGCAACACCACGGCAACCAGCGAGGATGAGAAACACTGGGCCCCACGCGGCCCGGGGGAGGACGCGCGCCCGCGGGGAGCACTGCGCCTCTGCAGCTGGGCCAGAGGCTCCCGGGTTCGCTCTGTGCATATCCAGGAGCGCCCCGGGGAGCTCGGGGGCGACGCGGACTGAGGGCCTAGGCCAACGCCCCAGGCCTGCCCTGCAGGGACCCCGGGCCTCCCCTCCCCTGGAGGAGCCCAGGAGCCTCTCCAGGTCGCCCCGCGACGGGCGCCCGCGCATCCGCGGCTCTGGCGGCAGAGGGCACCCCTGCCCCGCCCGTGGATCGGAGGCTCCCGCGTGGGTAAAGGGTGGGGGGGACGGGAGCGAGCAGGGCTGCAGGGGGAAGCCGACGGCCTGGTCCATCTTTGGCTCCCGGGGGGGCTCTTCTTGGATCCGCAAGAGCAGGAGCGAAGGGGCCAGCTGCGGGGGGCGGTGGGGCGCAGGGGGGCGGGGGGGCGGGGGTTCAGGGGGGCGGGGGGCCGGGGGAGAGGGGTAGTTCCCGAGCCTGGGCCACACGGGGGCGGCTGGGAGCAAAGGGGCCAGACGGGGACAGGCGGCCGGGCCCTGTTTGTTTACCTGGCTTCTGAGACTGGGCCTCCTTCCCCGCGGCCCAGGGGCGCCCGCCAGGTGCGCCCCGCCCACCACCTGGTCCCGACCGCGGCTGCCTGTGGGTGCGGCACCTGCCCCTGCCCCTGCCCGGTGGGTGCGACACTTGCCGCCGCGCCCCGCGGATGTGGCCTCTCCGTGCTCCCCCGGGGGCGGCACCTCTGCATGCTCCCTGCAGGTGCAGCACCTGTCCGTGCTCCCCCGGGGGCGGCACCTCTCCGTGCCCCCCGCAGGTGCAGCACCTCTCCATGCTCCCCGCAGGTGCAGCACCTCTCCGTGCTCCCCCGGGGGCGGCACCTCTGCATGCTCCCCGCAGGTGCAGCACCTCTCCAGGCTCCCCGCGGGGCGGCACCTCTGCCTGCTCCCCCGGGCGCGGCACCTGCCCCAGCCCCCAGAGGGTATGACACCTGCCCCGGCTCACTGCGGGTGCGGCACCTGTCGGGTGGGACTGACGCTCCCACCGGGTCCACAGGGAGAGAGGAACAGGGGTTTGCTCAGCCTCCCCGGGCTTGCGCAGCCTTCCTGACAAAGGACGGTGTTGGTTTCTTGTCTGGTGCACACACGGCAACGTGACCTCTGAACAGTGGACTCCCTCTTTTTTGGTAGAACCCCTACTATTACTAGCAGTTTTTGAACTTGCACCCAAACAATGTATATTTATTTATGTATTATATGAATACACTTCTTTATTAATCCAGTGTGTACATTATAAAATACCCCAAAAAAATAGAAAAAAAAACTTTACACTGAGCCAGAGATGAAATAAAAAATGGAAAAATAAGAACTTTAATCATGGTCCAAATTCTTTGTTCCCACTAATTTATTGTGGTTACATTCTTTTCAAAGCAATGATTCAACTACGCTTTACATTTATATATATATATATTTTTTGTCACTATTGATTCAATACTTTGTGATACAGAAATTTGAAATTTTGATCATAAACTCAGTTTGATTTGAAACACAGTCTTCATCGCAAGCAGCTGCAGCTGAAAATCCCTCACAGAGATGCATTGATGCAAATGGAGAAAGCAAATCTTTGGAAGTTCTTAATAAATCCTGGCACTCATTTTTCAGTCCCTTTTACTAATTATATCACTTTTGAAATTTGGACTCTCCAATATCTGTGAAGTTTTTTGAAAATTTATACTTCCAGTAGCTTAGTGATTTAATAAACATACACTTTAGGAGATGATTCCCACGATCAGGTTAATTAATACACCCATCACCCTTTTTTTTTTTTGGTGAGAGCACGTAAGATCAATTCTTTAAGCACATGTCAGTGTTACAGCACGGTATTATTAACTATGATTACATGCTGAACATTACATCCTCAGAACTTATAACAGAAGTTGTGCCTTTGACCAACATCTCTGCATCCCCCCTACTCTGATCACATGAATGTTAGAGCTTTTGTTATTGTTCAAGGTCCACAGGCTCTGTTCCTGTTTTTTATCCCCAGCTCATTTTCTCTCTCTTGTTCCCATTGGGTGATTTATGTCGTTTTACCCTCCTAGGTGCCACTTTGATTATTGTGTTTTCCAGTTCTAACATTTCCATTTTGTGATTCTTTATATCTTCTATTTCTTCGCTGAAACTGTGGCTTTCCATTTGTTCCACATGTGTTGTCATTGCTTGTTGAAACATGTTCACCATGACTGCTTTAAAATCCTTGGTCGGATAATTTTCCTATCTTGGTCGTCTTGGTGCAGTGCATCTGGTGCTCATCCTTTTTCATCCAGTTTGATAATCTCCTTGTTCTTGGCATTATGAGTACTTTTTAATTGAAACATGGCCTTTTTTTTTTGTATTGAGTTTTAATTAAGCTTCAGATCTCTTTTAAAGGCCTGATAAAATTGTATAGTGTGGTAAATTCACAGAACAAAAGAGAAAAATTCTTGGAGACAAGTAAAAAGCTAGACTTTGGCAATTTGAAAGTATACTCAATGGTTACCTTCTTGTTTGTTTGTTTGTTTGTTTGTTTGTTTGTTTGTTTGTTTTTAGAGATTTATATCCCTGTGATCACTTCACAGGGACAGCATTTCAACCTCAGTGACAGGAAAAAGCAAAACAGACTAAAAAGCCAAGGCATTGATAGGTTAGGTTGTTTGAAATGTATTGCCATTGACTTTGAGGGGGAAAGACTGGGTTTAGAGACATTTACTTCCAGATTCGGGGGACTCAGGCTACATTTCAACGTGTCAGGCTAAGTAACATGGGCTAAGTCAGATCCTTTCTCATCCTTGAGCTGTTCGCTGATCATCAACCAGAGTCAAAGAAATCAGTTAATCCTCGTCATTAAATGGATAATCCGGATGATTAGCAAATCTAAAAGGTGAAGAGAGAGACTTAGTCAAGTAACTGTTTCTGGGCTGGGTAAAGAGAGGTTTCTTTTAAACTGGCTTAAGTATGAAAATTAATGGAACTTTCTTTTATGGACAAGGACAAAAGCATCCAGTTTTACAATAACCCGGTACTACTACCTACTACCACTTGAGACTATAATGAACATATTGTAAAAAATGGTACACAGTGCTCATGAACACATATACAAAATTAAAACAATACGTTGCATTTTTGAAGGTATTGTATTATTCTACTACTTAGGAGATAAGGTCCTGGAGTTGCTACTTTAAACTCCCAAGAGGGCAGTAATGAACTCTGCCTCTTTTAAAACCATGCCCTTAGGGTTTCATACATAACGGGAACAAATACTTCAAGGCGATGATGGGGAGGGCAATAAGAACGTCACTGTTGTTCAGTTTCTCTCAAGCACTCAGAAGTAATTCATCTATGCCTTTACTCGGTGAGAAATTATTAGATATAGGGATGGATGCAGTGATTATGATATAAATCACTTCATCGGGGGTTTCATTTTAGCAAGGGAGGCAAACTAACTCTCTCTCTGTCTCTCTCTGTCTCTGTCTCTATCTCTGTCTCTCTCTATATATATATATAGGATATATATATATTGAGATATATCATTTATATAGAGATCCAATATATATATACAATATATATTGAGATATATCATATATATATATATATACTATTATATATACTAGTCTCTCTATACTTTGTGTGTATATATATATATATAGAGAGAGAGAGAGACTGGTATATATAACAGTATATATACTATATATAGTATAGTATTATAGTATTACATAGTATATAATATAGTATATAATATATTAGTATATAGTATATAATATAATAGTATATAATATATATAATAGTATATATACTAGTCTCTCTCTATATATATATATACACACACACAAAGTAATAATTTTGAGATAGTGCTAAATCACTAAATAATTAATTCTTGATTAAAACGACTGATGCTAATTGCTAAGGATTACTGCCTGCTTCTCCACTCTCCTTTTCCTTTCCCTCTTTATCATTTGATCATATTATTCATTGACCCAGCACTGATTAATCACTCAAGGAAACAGTAGATTTTTAAAAATCCTGCCCTAGGAATCTAACGTTTCCAATGAGGCAAACGGGAAATAAACAACATAAAACCGTGAAGTGTATGGTGTGCTAATCAGGAATATGCGCTAAAAGGAAAACAAAGTAGAATAGAGAGAAAGGCATTGCTGAGCAGGGTTGCATTCTTAGGTGAGGTGACAGAGAAGGTATATGACGGAGGTGACCTGAGGGAGGACACGAAGGAGGTGAAGGGGTGCGCAGCCAGCTGTCGGGAGGAAGAGCATCCTGGCGGAGAGAACAATCAGTGCAAAGGCCCTGGGACAGGCCCGGCGGCCGCAAGGAACAGCGGGGAGGCCACGGGCCGCAGTGGAGTCAGCGGGCGGAGATTGGACACAGCGGCAGACAGCGAGGGAGGGAGCGCCCTGCGGCCCCTGCAGGTGTGAAGGAAGCCGGCCTTCTGTCCGAGTGAGATAGGCTACCATGTCAGGAAGAGGGCTGCCCGTCGCCCTGGCCTCCAGGCGTGGAAGGGGGAAGACTTGGGTGTGAGCTGGGGCCTCTGCAGATGCCATCGTGAGTCAGTGGTAGGCCTGATGGGTTTGAGGTGGCGTATTGCACACCCAAGTGCAGCTGAGCAACTGGACTTACAAATCTTGGTCCAGGGCCGAGGTCTGGGCTGGGTAGAATCCTGGGGAGTGGGTATTTAGATGGTGTTTAAAGCTTGAGACTGGGTGAAAGCAGCCGGGAGGTGGGCACAGACAGAAAAGAAAAGAGGTCCAAGGACCAAGTCGCTCCAAAGTTAGGAGGCCAGGTGGATGGGGAGGGCTTGCAAAGAACAGGAGAAGGAGGCTCGGGCAACAACGGGGAAGCAGGTAAGCGGGTGGGCCGCGTGGAAGGAAAGCCACGCACACGTTTCCAGGAGGAGAGAGAGGTCTGCCAGCTAAAACGAGACAAATGAGGAAAGGAGGACATGGCTGACCTTGACAAGGAGAGTTTTGGCAAAGTGGGGAGCAGGTGCCTCAGAAGATGGGAAGAGAGAGGCTCGAGGCGGCAAGCATAGGCTCCTTCGAGAAGTTTCCCTATGGAAGGAGAAATGCAGTGTGGCTGCAGAGCGATGTCAGCTCAAGAGAAGATTTTGGTTTGGGTTTTGGTTTTAAAGACGGGAGCACTATGGGGACTTCATCAGGATAAAGAACTTCTGCACAGCCAAAGAAACAGTCCACAAAACTACAAGACAACCGACAGAATGGGAAAAGATTTTGGCAAATGACATATCAGATAAAGGGCTAGTATCCAAGATCTATACAGAACTTCTTAAACTCAACAGCAAAGAAACAAACAACCCAACCATGAAATGGGCAGAAGACATGAACAGACATTTCACAGAGGAAGACATACACATGACCACCAAGCACATGAGACAATGCTCCGCATCACTGGCCGTCAGGGAAATACAAATCAAAACCACAATGAGATCCTACCTCACACCAGTGAGAATGGGGACAATTAACAAGGCAGGAAACCACAAATGTTGGAGAGGATGTAAAGAAAGGGGAACTCTTGCACTGTTGCTGGGAATGTGAACTGGTGCAGCCACTTGGGAAAACTGTGTGGAGGTTCCTCAGAGTTAAAAATAGATCTGCCCTACGATCCAGCAATTGCACTGTTGGGGACTGACCCCAAAGATACAGATGCAGTGAAACACCGGGTCACCTGCACCCCGATGTTTCTAGCAGCAATGTCCACAATAGCCAAACTGTGGAAGGAGCCTCGGTGTCCATTGAAAGATGAATGGATAAAGAAGATGTGGTTTATGTATACAATGGAATATTCCTTAGCCATCAGAAAGGATGAATACCCACCATTTGCTTCGACATGGATGGAACTGGAGGGTATGATGTTGAGTGACATAAGTCAATCAGAGAAGGACAATCATCCTATGGTCTCACTGATACAGGGAATATAAGACGTAGTGAAAGGGAATAAAGGGGAAAGGAGGGGAACAGAGCGGGAAATATCAGAGAGGGTGACAGACCATGAGAGACTCCTAACGCTGGGAAACGAACTAGGGGTGGTAGAAGGGGAGGTGGGCGGGGGGACGGGGGGACTGCGTGACGGGCACTGAGGGGGGCACTTGACGGGATGAGCACTGGGTGTTATACTATGTGTTGGCAAATCGAACTCCAATAAAAAATATATATATTACAAAGTCCCCTCCAACTTTTCAACCTGATGTGACAAAATATTTGATTTCGTTCTAGATTTCCTGTAGCTGTGAATTGTTCAAACATGTCTGATTCATGATAAAACATAAACACGTGCTATTAACGATTTCACATGTTTGTACTTGTGGATTGTACTGTTTTGCTTTCAAATAAAAACTTTTTTAAAAGAAAAAAATATATATATATTAAAAAAAAAAAAGACGGGAGCACGGTTGAGTGCCTGTGGTGGGAGGGAGAGCCTGATGGGGCGGTGGAGAGGGATTTCCCCAGGTTTCGGGGAGGCAGTGAGTAAGGCGGAGAGAAGGGTGACTCCAGCACCCACTGGCCCCCATCACAGGTGCAGTGAGGACAGAGGACAGGAGAGCATCAGGGAAAAGAGGTTCCAGAGTCCTTGAAGGAAAGATGTTCCCCAGCCACTTTCCTAAAAGAAGAGGAACCCCTCTGTGGATTGGGGTCACACAGTCCCACCACCGTCCAGCTTCCCAATGTCAAGGGAGCAACGAGCTACTTACAAAGTATCTGAAAAGTAGCGAATGTTTTTGTTGAGGCTGCTCAGAGTCTCCATGTCCTCTGGTGTCAACTGGAAATCAAACACCTGCCAGAAACATGAGGTGATGACTCAGTTTCCCCGCGGCACTGACTGCCCCCATCCCCCTACCCCTCCCACACACGTTTGTGCAAGGGGTGTGGAGGTTTTGAGAGATGACTCATGAAGCTGGGGTTCACTCCAGGCGGGAGTTGGGCCCCCCAGGGGCGCTGGGCAGGTGCATGTGGCCACAGCGAAGGAAGCCTCGACAGGCCCCAGCGCCAATCACATGTCATCTAACTCCTTCTCTGTGCAGCTGCAGATCAGGCCCTAGCTTGGGGTTCAAAGGAAACCCAGCATGGGGACCCCAAGCTGACCCTCCCGGGGCCTCTCCCGACACCGCAGAAGCTACCTGGGCACTGAGGACGGACAGCCCGCGGGTGCCTCACGGATGACCCAGTGCAGAGGGAAATGGGGCCCCGTCCAGCCCTGGGCCCGCAGCCCCACCTGGAAGTTCTCCCGGATTCTCTTCTCGTTGAAGCTCTTGGCCAAGGCCACCACCCCCCGCTGCAGCTGGAAGCGCAGGGCCACCTGGGCCGGAGTTCGCCCGTGCCTGGCGGCCACAGCATTGAGAACTGGGTCCTTCAGGAGAACTGGGGCGTCCTGGTTCACCCTGGGGGGAGGCAGGGTGCTGTGTGTCGGAGCCCGTGTAGCCCCTCACGCCGGGGGCCTTCGCCCTCTAAGCTCTGCCTCCTGAACCTGCTGCTGTGCCACAGTCCCTGGGCTCGCTTCTTTTGGTGGATCCAAAGAAGGCCCAGAGAAAGGAAGGCAGAAGAGGACCCTCAGGGAGTATTTCATATGTTTTTGTTTGTTTGTTTGTTTGTTTGTTTGTTTAAAAAAGCATTTCTGAGAAATGTGGTAAAAGACTGGATAAGAAGAGAAACTGTCCAAATTAAGATCCAATAATCTGCATTGTAACAACCCAATTATTTTATAAGAATCTACTATTTCAAAAATGCTTTTATTTTATTTTATTTTATTTCGTTTTATTTATTTACTTGACTGAGAAAGGGAGAGAGAGAGCACACACAGGGGGAGCAGCAGAGGGAGAGGGAGCCCAACTTGGGGCTCGATCCCAGGACCCTGAGATCATGATCTGAGCCAAAGGCAGACGCTCAACCAACAGGGCAGGTGCCCCTCAAAAATGCTTTCAATTAATGATCTGCTTTGTCAAGTGCTAAAAGGTGCATTTTTATATTCCTCTTCAAGAGATAAAGATACTAAGACTTAACAGAAGTTGTCACTTGTCTCCTATCACTCGGCTATCAAGTGTCAGAATCATGGCGAGGGCTCACTTTGTCACTCTTTACAGCCAAAGCTTTTCAACTGTGTGAACATTCTAATCAGGGTTTGTGTTATTTAATAATGTGTCCTTGAGTCCCCACAATGTAGGCGAGTTAAGCGTCTATGGAGATGGACCACGGCTGCTGTCTACCATCCCTCCCCCCGCCCCCCCCCCCCGACAGTTGAGTGATGACTCCAGAAGGTACAGCGTCTGCAGTTAGGATACAGGCATAGAGGTCATTACCATTCCTTCCCGAAGTCGGACCCCAAGGCACCGTATGCAGTCAGGATGATGTCCTTGGACTTGCAGAACTCCAGGAGTTTGCTCTGGTTGAAGTAAAGGTGACACTCCACCTGCAGAGTGCCAAGCAGAAGGGCTGGATCACAGGACCACGGCCACCAACCTGACGGGGAAGCTGTAGGGCTGTATCGCCCGGTAGCAAACGCATGTAGGTGTCCCAGCCACAGGAGCCAACACAGGATCATCACCCACAGCTGTGCCAGGGGACCTGCCAGAGGCTTACCTCTGCATTACGGCCCAGAGATGACACGGCTCTACTGAGAAAGGGGCTCACGAGAGACAAGGCCAGATCCCAAACCAAAAGTGTGGCTGAGCTCCTGCTGCACCCCTTTTTCACTGCCTTTCCCTGACTGTGGTGGTTGGATAAGCATGAGCGCAGATCCGAGGAGAAGCCAGAAGCCTGACTTGGGCCTCCCGTGAACCGTATTCATCAACACAGCTTGCAGGAAAGGGGCTGGCTCAGGCATTAGGTGCAAAGGGACTTTCTGTGTCACAGCTGCACGTGTGTTTGCGGTCTCCGTCAGGGACACGGACAGGGAGGAAGGGGGATGTATTGTATTCAGGGCCCCAAACCAAGCCTGGACCTAGGTTCACCTGACCTGAACCACCGTCTGCTATCACCTGATTGCCTCACAGATCACAACGAACTGAACTCTGTTCCAGCTCTTTGAGCCCATGTAGACTTCCCATTAACCAATGACCTCAACCTCACAGGTCACAACGAACTAGACTCTGTTCCAGCTCTTTGGGCTCATGTAGACTTGCCAGTAACCAACGACCTCAACTTGGCTGCATTCCATTTGCCCGGTAGAGCTCAGGGCCACGTTCAGCTTCTTCCTTAATTCGTCATCACTACCCCAATCAAAACCAGTTTCTTTATTTTCTATAAACTGGTGATGCTCAAAGTGAAGGTAAATCTCCCAAGGGACCCACAATACCACCTTTAGAACATCTATTTGTACTTTTCATCTAAAAATAAGAAAAAAAATAAGACTCACTGATATCTAATACACGGATTGCCAATCCCTCTCTAACAAGCCTGCAGGTACGAAGTTTAAAGGAGATAAGCCCAAGGCGAGTGTGAGCTCTCCGGAGTGCAGAAGGGTGGCCACTCACTTCTGTACTCATGATTTCTTACATTATTCTAAGATAAGCAAGTTTTATGTGTGGCTCATTAAAGCAGGTTTATTATAACAAGTGGACTTCTGATTTTTTTTTAACCTTTAAATGTTTTTATTGTGGTAAAATACACATAACATAAATTTACCATTTTTTATTTTTTTATTTTTATTTTTTTTTTAATTTACCATTTTTTAAAAAGTAGATCTACCATTTTAGCCATTTCTAAGCATACAGTTCAATGGCACTAACCTACTCACATTGTGGGTGGCTGATTTTATACCATTGAGTCTCAGCAGATATCTCCTAACACAGAACTCGAAAGAATTACCCGTTTTCTTTTATATAGAAGTGTTCCAACTTTATTGACCAGAGATGAGAAAGCTCAGTAATTAGCTAGCTTTAAATTTCTAAGACCAACCACCATAACACCTAGTAGATTATACTCCAACCTGACACTTAGATGTTTTGTTATAAAGTGACATGGCCTTGGGGACTGTTTTCAACAACTTGCAGTACACTCTGCTCTCTACAGGATGGGGAGATGCCACCCGTGACCTAGTTGAAATGAGGGAAGAGTAAGCCAAGGAGGGAGAGGAGATGGGGGTGCGGTGGGTTGATTGATGTGGCTCACCTGGTTGCAGACAGGCTTGTACTTAAGCCTTGGCTTGCTCAGGATCCTCTCCAGCTGCCTGCGGTTAAAGTTGGACACACCAATAGACTTGGCAAGCCCTGAATCTTTACACTTCTCCATGGCCTACGGAGGGAAGGGGTGGTCAGTAATCTGTGGAGCCAGCTAGGGAAGCATGATAAATGGTAGCGTGCTAAGAGTAGGGGTGGAGGATGGAAGAGAAGATGAGACAGAGCATGAGAGAGAGAGCCTTTATTTTTTTTATTTTTATTTATTTATTTATTTATTTATTTATTTATTTATTTTTTGAGAGAGAGAGCCTTTAAAGGCACTCATGTCAATAAAGGAGATAGGAATTAACCAAGTAGGAGAATGGAAAATAAAATAATTCTTAAAAATGAGTAAGAAGATAGAATGCACAGGGTTTAGAACAGAGCTAAAGGGCTCAGTGCGATTTTTAGCTGCACACCTAGAAAAACTTGAGTGATGGCAAAACAAGCCCCAGGAGACCAGGAGTGGAGGTCTGCAGCTTGGGAACCAAGAAGGAGGCCATTCTGGTCCCCAGCCCACTGGCTCCCTCTTTTCTCTGTGACCTCATGTCCTATTAGGGTCATCAGATTAACTATTCCAGTCACACACGCACCCTTGTTGTTCTTGAACATAATAGGCTCTCTCCCACCTTAGGAACTGGGCCTTGAGGGCATCTGGGTGGCTTAGTGGGTTAAGTGTCTGCCTTCGGATCAGGGCATGATCCCAGAGTCCTGGGATCAAGTCCCATGTTGGGCTCACTGCTCAGCGGGGGATCTGCTTCTCCCTCTCCCTCTCTGCTCCTCCCCACTCTCAGTCTTTCTCAAGTAAATGAATAAAATCTTAACAACAACAACTGGGCCTTGGCTTCCTTTATGCCTGTATCACTCTCCTTCTAGATACCCACGTGTTCAGTTCCGCACTTACAAATATTTGCCCAATTTGTTACCTTCTCAGGAAAGCCTACCCTGCCCATCTGCATCCCATACCTACCCTGGCATTCTCAGTTTCCTTGGTGAGTTTTACTTTCCCATTCCACACACCCCCAACCCATGCCACAGCACTTCCATTCCATGCGCCCAGAGACCTTGGTTTGTTCATTGACGTAGCCTGAGAACTTAAAAATACTTAGTATTCAATACATCATAGGCACTCAACAAGTACTTGGTAAATTATTAAATGGGAGAGGTGTGAAACCATGGCAGAAGGACACTCAGGGAAGGACTCGCCCAAGTCTACATGGGAGCAGAACTGGACGAGATGCACACATCTTGAATTCCTTGTCCATCCTCTCTCACCCAACATGCAGAGACATGGATCGCATCTTTGGAGCTCTACTCACCTCCCATGTGGCACAGAGATCCACTCTGTCAAAAATGATTTTTCCATCTTTGTCCTTTGGGAACAATTCCTCCCCAGGCTGGGACACAGAAAAGAATGAGAGGTTGTACAAAGTTGTGTTTGGCCTCAGCCAAGCCATCAAGAGCCTACAGACCTTCAGGCTAATGCGACAATGTATTCTCATTTTGAAAGGAATGGAAACCTTAGGCTAAAGGGAGAGAAAGTACATGGAGGAAATGCATTTCCTAGAAAGTATGTTTTTAACTGATAAAGGTTCAATAAATATTGTTTGTGTCAAGGGCAGCTTGAAACACCCAATACCCATCCTAGAGAGAGGCTAGGGTGGTGCCAGGGCTCCATAGGCCCCTTGGCCCCAGATACTTGTGGGATAAGCTGCTTCAATTCCTGCTTCCACCTAGAGATGGGCATTCAAGAACATGACTCGTCAGCATCTCAAAGCCTGTGTTCCATCCTCATTAAATCTCCTGTGCCTCAACTGTTCTCTACCTCAGAACATTCTCCAAAAACGAGGGGTCAAAGCTGAGATTCAGGAGCAGAGGTCTTGAAAATACAGACAGTGTATTCACAAAATCAAAGACATGGATGACAGTGAACTCTTGTCACTCTGGGGCTGAGAAAGGAATATTACAGCAGAAAAAAGGGAATCTTAAAATACTATGTATGTTTCTCCTCATTTTTTATAAACTATATCCTCTGTTGTATTCAGCTACTAATTGGTATGTTGGTCATCAAAGTAAAATAACTTTTGCTAACCTTCAAAGGTACTGGGAAATGAATGAGATAAAGATCCACATAGCTAAACCCAAGCTTCTTCAGTGACATTTCTAGATTGGTTTGAACCAATTCTGGACGGAGGAAGGTTACCCACACCTGCAGTGGTTGAAAGAGAAGTAGTATTAGATTATTTTTTTAAAGAATATTTAGGAGAAATTAATAAAGTATAAAACTGTCACTATTCACAATGCAGATGTGGTACTATATAAAGACTCCACCAAAAAACTATTAGAACTAATAAATTTAGAATTCACTAACATGGCAGGAGGAAGTAACAGGGAAAAAAATTAAGAAACCAATCCCAGGGGCACCTGGGTGGTGCAGGCAGTTAATCGTCTGCCTTTGGCTCAGGTTATGATCTCAGAGTCCTGTAATGGAGCCGCTTGCCAGGCTCCCAGCTCAGCGGGGAGCTTGCTTCTCCCTTTCCCTCTGCCTGCCACTCTGCCTGCTTGTGATTTCTCTCTCTCTCTTTCTCTATGCATCAAATAAATAAAGTCTTTAAAAAGAAAAAGAAAGAAAGAAAGAAAGAAAGAAAGAAAGAAAGAAAGAAAGAAAGAAAGAAAGAAAGAAATCCCATTTAAAATTGCACCAAAAGGAATAAAACACCTGGGAATAAATTTAACCAAGGAGATAAAAGACCCGGATTCAGAAAATTATAAGACATTGATGAGAGAAATTAAAAATCACACAATGGGAAAGATATACCATGTTAATGGATTGGGAGAATTAATATTGTTAAAATGTCCATACTACCCAAAGCAATCTACAGATTCAATGCAATCCTTATTAAAATACCAATAGCATTTTTTAGAGAACTAAAACAAACAATCCTAAAATGTCTATGGAACCACAAAAGACCCTGAACAGGCAAAGGAATCTTGAGAAAGGAAAACAAAACCAGAACTATCATAATCCTAGACTTCAAGATATAAAATAAACCTACTGTAATCAAAACAATAAGGTACTGGCACAAATGGAGACACAGATCAATGGAATAGAATAGAAAGCTCAGAAATGAACCCACAGCTATATGGTCAATTAATCTTCAACAAAGCAGGAAAGAATATCCAATGGGAAAAAGATAGTGTCTTCAACAAATGATGTTGGGAAAACTATATAGCCACATTCAGAAGGATGAAACTGGACCACTTTCTTACACCATACACACACAAAAATCTCAAAACAGTTCAAGTCCTAAATGTGAGACAGGAAACAATAAAAATCCTAAAAGAAGACACAGGCAGCAATCTCTTGGATGTTGGCCTTAGCAACATACTTAAGGATATGTCTCCTGAGGCAATGGAAACAAAAGCAAAAATAAACTACTGGGACTACGCCAAACTAAAAAGCTTCTGTAGTGCAAAGGAAACAATCAACAAAACAAAAAAGCAACCTACTGAATGGGAGAAAATATTTCAAATGATATATCTGATAAGTGGTTAATATAAAAAAATATAAGGAACTTACACAACTCAACACCAGAAGAACAAATAATCTGACTAAGGAGACTAATCAGGTCTGGGAGAAGACCTGAATGTACACTTTTCCAAGGAGCACATACAGATGGCCAACAGACACATGAAAAGATGCTAAATATCATCACTCATCATGGAAATGCAAATAAAAACCATAATGAGATACCACCTCATACCTGTCAGAATGGATAACACCAACAACACAAGAAACAACAGGTGTTGGTGAGAATTTAGAGAAAGAGGGACCTTGTGCACTGTTAGTAGGAATGCAAACTGGTGCAGCCACTCCGGAGAAGAGTATGGAGGGAGCTTCTTCAAAAAATTTAAAACTAGAAAAACCATATGATCCACTACTATAATTCTACTTTAGGGTATTTACCAAAAGAAAATGAAAACACTAATTTAAAAAGATACATGCATGCTTATGTTTATTGCAGCATTATTTACAATAACTAAGATATGGAAGCAATCCAAATGTCCACTGATAAGTGAATGGATGAAGAAGATGTAATACATATGTAAAACGGAATATTACTTAGCCATTAAAAAGAATGAAATCTTGCCATTTGTGTCAATATAGATGGACCTAGAGGATATCATGTTAAGTGAAATAACTCATACAGAGAAGGAAAAATGGCATATGCTCTCACTTATATGTGAAATCTGAAAAACAAAACAAATGGTTGAATAAACAAACAGAAAACAGAAACAGACTCATAAAGGCAGAGGAGAAACTGGTAGTTGCCAAAAGGGAGGGGAGGGAGGGAATGGGTGAAACAGGTGTAGGGGTTCAAGAAGTATGAACTTCCAATTATACAGTAAGTAAGTCATGAAGAAAGGAGAATAAATATAGTCAAAAGTGGTGCGACAACATTGTATGGTGACAGATGGCGGCTACGCTTATCGTGGCGAGCTTTCCGAAATATATAGACCTGTCAAACCACTCTCTTGTACACCTGGAACTAATAGAACATTATATGTCCACTCTGATTCCATAACAGAAGTGCTATCTTTTAATTCTTCTTCAATTTTTTTAAAAAATTGCTGTATTTTAATACGGCCTAGTTGAGTCCTTAGGGACTTGCTGCCTAGCTCTAGCCTAAGCAGAACCAAATAAAACTATCTGATTCAGCTTAAAAAAAATCTTTAGGAGAAATGAATAAAATGGCAAATAAATAATAAAAACCACAAACCCACTTGCTGTCATTGGGAAGTGACAAATCACTCTGCCAAGCTCCTAAGTTGTGTTCCTCATAGCTTCTGTTTCATTCTGAATTAAGACCACAAGGAAGAAAAAAAATAGTATGGCCTTGCACGGAGGGTTTCAAATGTTAGAATGTAAAGGAATTATTTGGTTTGCCTGTAAAGAACACACTCCTGGGTTCTACCTCAAATATAATAAATCACAGTATCTGGAGATTGAACCAGAAAATTGCATTTTAAGCAAGAACTTCAAGTAGTTGTGAATCAGGAAATTGCATCTTGACTGTATTAAATGGTTCAGGGTTCCAAAGAAAATTAGGCCCTATAGGAATTTGAGGGGGGGGGGGTACTTTAGCTTATTTTAGGAAGTAACAATTTAGGGAAAATCAATCAAAATTGCTAAAAATAAGGAAACCAGAGGACCCTCTGGAAAGGATATAAACAGATGAGAATAAGATGATGATACTGTGTGTAACAGAGTCATAGAGCCTCATCCTCTGGATTGAGAAGGAAGAGATATCTGTTCACAGACTTGCCTAGGATTCACTTGAGTGGACTTCAAGTGTTTCTTCTTGGGTACTTTACCTCATATTTAAATATCCGGTTCTAGCAGTACTTAGCTCAATGCACACTACTGGAAAAATGCCTCTTGGATTCCCTTTCCAGTCTGACTTTAATACATACATTCTTTTATTTGTTTCAGATATGATATCTACGGATATGAATAATAGTAGGAGAAAATGGCTCAAGAGTTAAAAAATATATATATATAGGGGCACCTGGGTGGCTCACTTGGCTAAGCGTCTAACTCTTGATTTTGACTCAGGGTCCAGAGATAGAGCCTTGTGTAGCCTCCATGTTCAGAGGGGAGTCTCCTTGAGATTCGCCCTCTCCCTCTGCCCCCCGCCACTGGCACGTACGCCTGAGTGCGCACACACACCCTTTAAAAGATCTTTTTTAAAAATTTAAAAAAATATATGTATTTTTACAAACATTGCTTTCATCCTCACAGCAGTTCTGTGGTATTTTTTTCCTACGTCATAGGAAAGAGACCTAACATGTCAATTAGTCACAGTAGAGAGGGGACTGTACACAGAACCTTCGAAGTGTAGAATATGTCCTCTCTCTTCACAGTGCCATCAGCAATCTTCCTCTGGATGGCCCTCCCAATCTCTTCTTCATTGAGATACATATAGGCTGAGTCAAAATGGCGGTAGCCTACATCGATTGCTCTCTTGACGGCCTCTTCCACTTCAGTCTTAGGAACCTAGAAGACCATAAGAAGATAAGGACCTACTTGACAGGAATGGCCAGTTCCACATGTAGAGCGATTCAGCAGAACCTCATTTACCCAAGGGCTGAGAGCTAGAGATGTCAGAGCTAAATGTCAACTCATAACCTTAGTGGTAAATGTTTGACAACCGACTCTCTGAAGAAGAAAAGAAGCCTTGATTTATGGTATTGGCCTGTTTCTATGGTTAAATACTCCCACCCCTGCTAACTTCGAGCTAGGAATATTATGAAAAGGTGCTCACCATTGGATCTCGTGAGCTCATGAGCTGACCCACCTGGCCACTGGCTTTAACCTTCTGCTTCTGGATTTACATGATCTGTGGATTTACACAATCTATTGATTTACAGTCCCAAGTGAATTCACTCTGTAAGAGATGATTAAACTGGTTGCAATCCAGAAGCCGAAGGCTCAAAATTACCTCAGTGCAATGATGGTGTAACTTTATACAGAATAAATTAATGATTCACTTTTCTAAACTTGGAGAAATACTTCAAACATTTGAGGAGGGACAAAGACAAAAAAAGAAAATAAACTCCTCTTTTACAGAAAAATAGCTATAAGCAATAAACAACTTGGTTATTTCTCTTAGCTGCCTGCCATTCTGCTGGCCTACCAGGCTGGACTTTTAAAATTATCCATGAATTTCCCTCTCCATGACCTCTCCCTCCCTCACTTAAAATGTCCCCTGGGTTACTTTTAAATTTATAACTCCTGATGAGTTAACTAGCACCAAGGAGATTAACTGATCATCCACAGATTTAAGAGCCAAGTCCAAGTGAAAGCCATACTCTGCACCAGCATCCTTGCTGCAGTCCTCAGCATTATACCCCATGTGGCTCCTGTGCTGAGGAACTAATCCTACAACTTTCTTTAAACAGTTATAAGCTCCTCCGCCAAGAACCACTGAAGGTGTGCTCTTGTAGTTTGCAATGTTCAAACGAGAAACATGCATGGAGTTCAGCGTTCCAGAGAGAGAATTTCCAAGTGCCACTTGGCTCTCCCCATGGCACAGTACTACCAACCTGGCTTCTAAGAGGATATTTCCACTCCAGACCACCAACGTTCCCTCTAATATTAATCTTGTCCTCTCCAGACCCTTCAGTGGCCAAGATTTCTCTAGATATTCTATGAGTACTGGTGGACAGAGATCTCTTGGACACTGGACCTGACAGAAAAGGACATCACAAGCAAACTCGCCACGAAGTCTCCGTCGTGTGGTAATCAAGACTCCTGGATTTCATTGATTCTAGTGGACTGTGCGTGGCTACAACTGGAGAGCAGGTGAGAACTGCTGACAGATGATACACGTCCATGTCCCTTGATAAGAGTGCCATTCCGAGGGTGACCCGTCGACAAACAGCATCAGAGTCACAAGGGCAGCTCATGAGAAATGCAGATTTTTTTAGCTCTATCGCAGATCTACTCATTGAGAACCTTTGTGGGTATAGCCCCCAAATCTGGACTTTTAACAGGTGTTTTTATTCCTCTGAAAATTTGAAGAGCACCAACTCACTAACTGCACAAAATAACCTAACCTGGAGAGAAGCTTACAAATGAAGAAAATGAGGCCCACCTGCATTTGCCTAACTCTGGTTCTTATAAGGACCTGTGTCTGCCACCCTCCATCCCCAGCGTCATTATGACTACCTTGCTAGGAGCAGAGGTGCCAAATCCCAGTGGAGGCATGCTGAGTCCATCGTTCAGCTTTACAGATCTAAGTTTCATTAGATTCATCTCTTTGCACTCTTCTGGCTTCTAATTATAATACATCTGCAGAGGGGAGAAAATAGCATAGTAAGTCACATGCCATAAAATCACCCCCTTCAAATTACCCAAGTCAACAGTTTTTAGTATATTCACGGCGTTGTTACAAGTATACAATTTTAGAGTACTTTCTTACCCCTCCCCAATACCCCAAACTCATAGAAACATCTCCCCATTCCTTTCTCCCATCGGCCTCTGGCGACCACTTTTTGTCTCCACAGATTTGCCTATTCTGGAAATTTTATTTGAATGCATTCACACACTATGTGGCATTTTGTGACCCCCTTCCTTTCCCTTAGCATGTTTTCAAGGTAAATCCACATTGTAGTGTGTAATAGTACTTCAGTCCTTTTTATGGCCAACTAACATCCCTCTGTACAGATGTACCACGTGTTTATGCAATCGTCAGTTGACAAACACTTGGCTTTTTCTACTTTTTGCTTACAAGGAACAATGCTTCTGTAAACACTTCTGCACGTGGTTTTGCGTGGACGTGCATTTTCAATTCTCTTGGATCTATACGTAAGCCTGGAATTACTGAGTCATAGACCAAACCCATGGTTAACGTTCTGAGAAACTGCCAAGGGTTTTCCAAAATGGTTGTACCATTGACATTCCAATTCGTGAGAATTCCGATTTCTCCACTTCTTCTCCAACACTTGTTACCCATCATCTTTTGTAAATAGCCATCCTAATAGGTAGGAAGTGATACCGTGGATTTGATCTGCATGTCCCTGAGGACGAGTGATGTTGATCATCGTTTCACGTACCTCTTGGCCATTTGTATGTCTTCCTAGGAGACATGTCTACTCAAGTCTTTTGGTTATTGGTTTCTTTATTAACAAGTTGTAGGAATTCCTCATCATATTTTGGAATGAACCTCTTATCAAATACATGATTTGCAAATGTTTTCTCCCATTCCAGAGAATGCCTTTTCTCTCTGTTGACGGTTTCCTTTACTGCACACAAGCTTTTTGATTTGATGTAGTCCCACTTGTTTATTTCTGTTTTGTTGCTGCACTTCTGATGTCTTATTCAAGAAATCATGATCAACATCACTAAGATTTTCTCCTGTGTTTTCCTCCAGTGTCTTAAAGTTCTAGGTCTTACATTTAAATCTTCAATCCATTTTGAGTTAAATTTGACAACCCTGATACATTTGTATTATTCTAACACAGTCTAAGAATGATTAATCTTTGATTAATTTTGTTCTTAAACTATTTAATGAAGCTCTAACCCTGAGCTTACTTATATTTCTGAGTTTGAATTGATAAAAGAGCAATTGAAATCCAGACATTATCTGCTTCATGATGGGTAGCAATAGAAAGTACACAGACCACCTAAGCAGTAGTTTTGAAAAAATGAGATTATAAATGATGTTTGTTCGATTTTATGATGCTATGGAAAATTACTAAATATATATATTTTGAAGCTCTTATCTGATTTTTCCAAGCCAATTTCTCAAAAGGCTGTGCCCCATCAGTGTTTACACTCTGGTCAACAGAGCATGCCAATCTCTAGCTCATTGACCATGTGATGGTATTGTGATACCTCATTGAAAAATTTCTAAACAGACTATTGGGCTGTCACATTCCTTTTCTAGAATATATTATCTATAATAATTAGAGCAGATCTCATTAAAAGAGGCTAGCTAAAGCTGTTAGATTAATTTCTGGATTCCAACTCTGTTACAGAGTCTTTCCCTTTCCTCTCATGCCTAATTCAGATGCACTGAAACATCTCCTTTCCCTCTCCTCTCAAAAAGGCACTAAACCTCTAGTAAGTCTATTCCATCTCACGTACACATAGGATATGTGCAGGAAATACACGCTACCTAGACGTACCGTGGCCATCATTCCACAATCTATACAAACATCAAAATGTCACACTGCACATCTATGACACGTAACGGTATACATTATACCTCAATAAAAATTATGCTTCTGTGGGGAAAATATGCATTAAAATGAAATGCCATTTTCATTTAGTCTGTTTAAATTGTATTACATTAAAATATCCACTACAAAGATGGTGAATAAAGTAAGATATCGCTACATCTTACAAGCCTTACATGGGGTATGAAACTCCAGAATGTTGACAACTACTGTGATATGTATTATTTTATTGCAATTTTTGGTCTCTGTTCTGGAGTAGCCAATTTTTAAGATTCCTGAAAGAAAATGTATGATTTTTGAAGAAACAGGTTAAAATGCCCTGGGTTTGTAGTTTTTATTGCATAATTGGTCACAATGAACTGCCCAGCAGGTGCTCAGCCTGCACAAATTTAGAGTCCCCAAAATGCCTTCTCAACCAGCTCCCCCGGCCTCCTCTGTTCAGACCTCTCCTGTCGTTTCCCTTAGACTTCTTGTCTTGCCCCCACCATCTAGAACTTCTCCGTCTCTGCCATGCTGAGTTTAGAAATTCTTCTAAGACAAAGCCAGCTCAGCTACTGGCGCCTTTCCCTTGGTTGCATAGGTCATCCAATGAATAGTTTAATTATGAAACACTGGGTGGTATTTTCTGGACTTTGATACAGACTACCATCATTATTCAACATCTGCAATTGCCAGCATTGATTCTCAACGGTCTTTAAACCTGTTTCTATTTGCCTGCTGATTTCTCCATTTTACTGTAATTTCCTTTAATCAACTTTTTAAATAAAGAAACACAATATAGGAGAAGATATGAGTGGGTGACAATGCCTCACACTGTAAGAAACATGATATATTAAATTGGAAAAAATTGTATGAGTTCACACATCTAAAATCATGCTTAAAATACTGTCTCCAGCTCTGTCCTGCCTAAGGGAAGCAAATAGGATTCAAGTAGCATCTCCACCTACCACCAATTTTCATATGCGATACCATTGACCAGAGTTTACTCTCTAGCCCTTTCCTCCAAAAAGAAATCTACCTTCTTAGAAAGTAGCTATTTGTATTGTGCATCAGGGAAATTCAGGATAGAGTTAAATACTGTGTTGTTGCCAAAAATCGAAGCTTACAATGCCAACAACAATGCTGATAAAACAAGGCGTCCACAGAAGGAATCTCACCAGACCACTTGTGACATTTTGAAAATAATGTTAACATCATTATTTGGAAGATGTCGATTCTGTGAAAATTAATTATGAGTTCATAGTTACAGTGAAAAGCAAAAAATTAATATAAAGGTTAGGAAAGGGCAGTTGAAATACAAAAGCAAGATGAGCAAAAATAAAACATGTTGAATTTGTCACCAATTTTAATAAGTGAGGGAAGGTGAATGTACATGATTATTTTTTCTTCCTTTATATCAATGGCAGGTTATAAAGTGGAGCTCTGACATTTCTCTATTTTGGCAAGCAGGACATTGATATAAGCCCAGGAGCCTTGAAAGAGTGCTGAATGGGAAGGATGGTGGCAGGTGCATGAGCAGGAAATGTGCCAAGGATGGGAACAGGGAATCCACCAGTGGCCACACAAGTGACAGGTCAGTGCTCCAGTGCTCACTCATTACTCAAACATGGGAAGTGCTTAAGAGCACGGAAGAGAGATGATTAAATCCTATGGGTCCCATAACACTGATGAATGGAGCCTCTGAAGACATGTCAATTCACGAGATACCAGATTGCAAAAATACCGAATCCTATAAAGAAGGCAAAAGCCACTGGCACATTTTTTTAAAGTGTGTAGAAAGTAAAGTTTTACCATAAAAAAAAGAGGTCATTTTGGTGATCAGTGGTTTAGATTTGTACCACCTGGGGAGAGACAATTATACTAGGGCCCCAAAGGATAAATAAATCATCCAAATCCTGCAATTTGGGCAAATCTTTTGTTCCAAAATATTTTATTTCTGAATAGTGAAAGTTGGAATTCACATAATTTTCAAGTGTCCTGAAGTATTATTCACTTTTTGGATTTTTCAGCCATTAAAAAAACTGTCTATGCCATTTGTAGCTTGTGACCATACGTGAACAGGCAGTGAGCTGTTTCACGTTGTGGATCTCTGCTCCGTATAATTACTAGACATTATTATAATATCTGCAATGATCTTTCTATAGATTATGTTTTAACTGTGGTAAAATCTGCCTAACGATGTTTATCATGTGGACCATGTGTCAGTACACAGTCCAGTGGCATTAAACAGATTCACAATCTTGTACAACCATCACCACTAACTATAGGCAAAACATTTTTGTCGTCCCCAACAAAAACACTGTACCTGTCAAGACATTTCCTTTTGGAGAGTTCACTACCGATGTACAGAAACACAACTAATCTTGGTGTGTTCGTCTTGCAACTTGCGACTTGGCTGAGTTTGTTTATCAGCTCTACGAGTTTCCTTATGAACTCTTGGGGCTTGGCTATACTGTAAGGTCACATCATCTGTGATCAAGAATAGTTTTACCTCATCCTTCCCAATCTGGATGTCCTTTGTCTCTGTTGCTTATCTCACAGCTCTGGGTAGAGTGTCCAAGAAAATGTCAAGTAGCAGTAGTGGGAAAAGGCATCCTGTCTTGCTCCTGGTCTTAGGAGGAATGCGTTGAGCCTTCCAGCATCGAGCGTGATGTCAGCTGTGGGTTTTCAATGTATGGCTTTGCTGGGTGTTGAGCTGGACTGCTCCATGATATCATTGCCTCGGCCTCCATTCCGTGTGGCTAAGTGCACAGTGAACTGAATGACGCTAGCTCCTCCCACAAACTCAGACCCTAGACAGCAGTGTTTTCGAATACCCCCCAAAGCAGAGATGGCTCCCTTAAATCTGCTGGAATCCGCTTTAGCCTGTGGGGCATAAAACAATGGCAACAGCCTTTGTATTTGCAGGCAGCAAGCAGAAGCAATAACCCACCTTCAAAACACAGAACACTGATACGCAGAGGACAGGTTCCTTACTGCCCACCATGGATCCAGCAAACTGTGTCAGAACCTCTGGTTTCTATCCTCACGGCAGCCTGCTGCAGACTGGGGGTGGAGGGCAGGGGATGCATTGAAACTACCGCCCTGAGGGCTCTAACCATTCAATATTAGCTCAATGTACCAGCCAAGCTTTTCCCTGGATGTGGCAAGCTTTCAAATAGACTCCGGAGTTCCAAACTTTTTCGAAGGAAATTTCAGTGTTCGTCTAGTAATATACTTTACAATCATTGCTTTTGTATGTTTTTCTGAAGTTTCTTTCATCGGTGATGTTAAAATTGTAATTTCAATACAAACTGCTTAGGAGGGACACCTGCATGGCTCAGGAGTTGAGCATCTGCCTTCAGCTCAGGCTGTGATCCTGGAATCCAGGATCGAGCCCCACATCGGGCTCCCTGCGAGGAACCTGCTTCTCCCTCTGCCTGTGTCTCTGCCTCTCTCACTGTGTCTCTCATGAATAAATAAATAAAATCTTGGGGGAAAAAACTGCTTAGGAGATGATTTTTCCAAAATTTAACCAATTTTTAGTTGTTCAGTAAAAATCGGTTTCCATGTTTTGATTGATAGAGTAAGCTTAATCTACCTAGCAGGAAACTAAGGACAATTAATTGGAGATACCATTCCCCTCCAGTCATAGAGGTGCTTTAGACCTACTCTAATCAACTGGCAGACGTGATTCTCCAGCAAGGAAAAACCTAACCTAACACTTGGCATCTTTGTGACATTTGTCAAAACCTTCTGTAATATCACTGTACCTTTCCTTCATGCATTCTGGTTCCCTATCTTTGAGCAACTGGTGCTCCCAATCTTGCAGTTTTTCTATAAGAAATGTGCTCAGAGAGCAAGATAATTCCTAGTACGTATGGATTCTGTAAGAGAAACGTGACCTGTCCTGCCATAGGAGCTCCAGTTATGCCAACCAACTTACAGAGCCTGCATCTTTAGACACAATTAGTGGTTATGAGTTGAGCAACTAACTCAAGATAAACCAATTATATATGTTCCCCATGGCTAAAACAATTGGCTCTAGGTTAAGGGTTTCAAGAACACTAGGATTGGGATTTTCCCAATGGGTCCCTTTCATAATCTATGCAAAATCCAAGATTACAATTATCTTAACTTACACTCACATTCTTAACCCAGATTCTTAAGGCAAAACATCACACCAGGGTTAGTTGGTTCAACCTCAATCACCTACAGCGTCAGAACCAGGCTCCCTCATGAATCCTTCCCCGTGCCACTAGTACAAACTTTTTTATCCTCATGGTAATTTATATCAAGTACTGTGTAGCCTTTTTCCACCACTTTTCTTTCTTTTTCTTATTATTACTTATATTCACTATAACATGCCTGCTAATTTCAAACGTTGAAGAGCTCTGGTGGCCAAGGACTATAGGAAGCTGGTTTCATCTGAATTTCAAAGCAGTAGTTCTCAGAGTGTAGTCACAGGACCCATGGAGGACCCTAAAATCCCTTTTTGGGGCATATGAAAAAGACTATCATCATGATACCAGGGTACCATTTTCCTTTTTGGTCCTCATGATCTCACATGTATGCAGTGGAGGTTTTCCAGAGGTTTGTAGGGTGTGGGGTATTGTACCAGACTGGACGCAGAAGCAGATTTGATATTCTAGCTGCCTTCTGTTAGGCTACTCATTCTGTTTTCAAAAATACCAAATGATTTCACTCTTATCCCTAATGGATTTTTTTTTTTGGAAAATATTTTTACTTTTCATAAAATGTACTTTTGGCATTATTATTTTCTAATGATACATAAATGTTTAAAATGTCCTCGGTTTCATTTCCAATAGAATGTGTAGAATCTTAAAAATCTACACAATCTACAATAAAAATGCTGAACTTACAGAAACAGAGAGTAGAATGGTGGTTGCCTGGCCAGGGCTATGTAGGGGGGAATGGGTAAAGGTGGTCAAAGGTACAAAGTTTCTCTTGTAGAATGAAAAAGTTCTGGGGATCTAAACAGCATGGTGACTCAAGCTAATCACACTGTAGTATACACCTGAAAATTGCCAAGATAGTAAATCTTAAATGCTCTCACCACTCCTCCCCCAAAAGTAAATGTGTGAGGTAGTAGATGTATTAACTAACTTTACTGTAACAATCGTTTTCCAACATATACGTGTACTGAATCATCACATTGTCCACCTTAAACTTCCACAAGGTCACATATCAATTATATCAACAAACTAGAAATGTTTGTACAAATTAAATCATGTTAAAAGAAATAGTATGAATTTACCAAAAACAACAGCGATTTTCTGGACTACAAAATACTAAAATCATTTAACTAAAATCTGATAATAAAAAAAGGTGTTATACTGTGGAAATAGACATACTTTAGAATTCACTAACCATAGTATAATTGTGTTACAGGGTACAAATATAATACAAAAGAAAAGAATATACTAGAATATTCTAGAGACTTCTGTAATTGGGTACAAGGCAAATACACAAAACTTGCACCAAAGCACCACAAAATGGAAATGAGCAAAGTATTCCCTGCATTTCAATCATAACAACTTCAAAATATTTAGGAATAAATTTAACAAGAGTGATGGAGCTTCTACAGGGGAACAAAACTATAAAATATCATTGAAGGCATAAATAATATCTGAACAAGTGAAAATGTACAAAATTTTGGACAGTTTATTAAAATTTAAATTCCCATAAAATAATATATATACCCACATGATTTTAATTCAAATTCCCCTAAAAGTCCAATTTTTAAGATTGTATACAATTTTTTCTGGTATATATGAAAAAAATTAATACCAGAGAGAAAATTCATGGAAAGAAAATTCATGGAAAGTATCAGTGACAGACACTTTCTTGACTGTACCTCAGAACTTATTACAAAGCCAAGATTATCTAAATAATTGTATTGGTACTCAGCCATCAAAAAAGGATGAAGGGCAGCCCCGGTGACACAGCGGTTCGGTGCTGCCTGCAGCCTGGGGTGTGATCCTGGAGACCTGGGATCAAGTCCCACATCAGGCTTCCTGCATGGGGCCTGCTTCTCCCTCTGCCTGTGTCTCTGCCTCTCTCTCGCTCTCTCTGAATGAATGAATAAATAAATCTTAAAAAAAAAAAAAGAAAAAAAACAAAAAAAAAAGGATGAAATCTTGCCATTTGCAATGACATAGATGGAACTAGAGGGTATAATGCTAAGTGAAGTAAGCCAGAGAAAGACAAATACCATATGATTTCACTCATATGTGGAATTTAAGAAACAAAACAGATAAATGTAGAGGAAGGGAAAGAAAAATAAAATAAGATGGCATCAGAGAGGGAGACAAACCGTAAGAGATTCTTAATTATAGGGAACAAACTGAGGGTCGCTGGAGTGGAGGCAGGTGGGGAGATGGGGTAACTGGATGATGGGCATGAAGGAGGGCATATGATGGAATGAATACCAGGTGTTATATGTATCTATGAATCACTGAATTTCACCTCTGAAACTAATAATACAGTATAGATTAATTGATTTTAAATAAGCAAAAATAAAGTAAAATCATATTGGTATAAAGTTACACAAAATTCTCATGGAACAGAACAGAAAATTCCAAATTAGCTTTTATTTATGTGAGAATTTAAGGTATGAATTAACTGGGTGGGTATAAATCCAGAGAAGAGTAATGAATTATTTAACATATGGTACTAGAATAAATGCCTGTCCACTTCAAAGACAGTAGGGTTGGATTTCCCCTCTTTCACCATATATGTAAGTAATTCTAGATAAAGTATAAAAGGAGAGAAGAAAAATACTTACAAGAAACTCTAAGGCACAATCTTGTGGGTGAGAAGATCTTGTTAGACCGGGAAATCAGATGCTATGAAAGAAGGAATAAACGTATTTGAACACACAAACAGGAAAACTCGGCATGACAAAATTCACTTTTGTCAGAATTAACAAGCAAATGAATAAGCTGGAAGACATTTATCAACTAGATGAAAGGGAGCTGGTATTTATAACCTAAGAGAGCTCTGAGATATTGACCAGAAAAAGACAAATAGTTTCCAAACATTGGTATTAGAGGAGGAGGCCTTCATTGCACAGAAGACTAAGCCTAATGTCCACACATACAGGACGTTGGGATTCACTAGCATTCAAAGCTAATCCGAGTCCTGAGAGAGGTCAGCCTAAAGCCACCTGAGTGGCCGAAAATCAATGCCTCATGCCGTCCATCGTGGGTAGGTGCGAGGAGGGGACGACGATCTCATCTGTCACGGCCAGGTGTTGGAAACTGCATTTGCAAAGCAGCCTGGCCACAGGGACCGAAACCTGAAATCAAAGATGCAGTCAGGGGACAGAGAGCCGGGAGGTTTAAAGGTCACTTGGTACTCACAGTTGCCGAGGATGCAACGTGCCCCTCGGGTCACTCCGGAGAGCCACTGGGGCTGGTGCTGAGGACACCATAATAAGAGCAGAGCTGTGGGCCAGAGGAGCAGAGCATGCGGGATCTGGGAAGCATCGGGTCAGGCAGGGCAAGCAGGCTTCGGATTGGCTGGGCTCGGCTCAACAGGCTCCCACGTGCGACTAGCAGAGCATGTGGCCTGGAGCTATTAAAGTTTCAACATGCTTCTGGATGGGCCAAGGTAATCTGAGGAGCCTTGTTCCCCTTTTGTGGGTGTTAAAGTATCCGTTTACAAAAATTTAAACTATGTTTGGGGGCCTGGCCAGCTTGTTTGGTGGAGCATGTGGCTCTTGATCTTGGGGTCATGAGCTCTAGCCCCACGCTGGGTGTAGAGATTACTTTACAATAATAATCATCAAATAAAAAAGTATGATCCCTGGGTGGCTCAGCAGTTTAGCACCTGCCTTTGGCCCAGGGCATGATCCTGGAGTCCCAGGATCGAGTCCCACGTCGGGCTCCCTGCATGGAGCCTGCTTCTCCCTGCCTGTGTCTCTGCCTCTCTCTCTCTCTCTCTCTCTCTCTGTGTGTGTGTGTCTCTCATGAATAAATAAAATCTTAAAAAAAAAAAGTATGTTTCATGCAGTTGGCCCCATCACGCTTTCCATGACCAGGGGAAATCTAACCAGTGTTATCTAACACTCAGGGTGGGGTTCACTGGGGAGATTCGGGTAGTGGGGACCTCTGTAATGGAAGGCACTGGTAGGTATAGGGTGAGACCTGGTCCCCATGCATCCATAGCATTTAAGAAAACCACAGCATGGGTCTACTCCTCAGTTGGTCATGACGACCCCTTGATGCACGGCGCATTGCCAGGTGGCCCATTGCCAGATGGCCCATTTGGTGAGCATGAACATAAATCCATGACACACTGGGAAGCATTTGGGGCTTGGAGTAATGTGGCATGAAGGGAAATAATGCGAAACTTGCTTTAGTAATAGCAAGGCACTTGCGGGGCGGCTTGGCTCACGTCATGCGCGGACACCTCATGGAAGGTTCTTGGGATTTTGCAAACACTTCCGCTGTCAGCCGGTGTGAAGCCAACCACGAAACAGTTGCCTGACACCATCTTAGCTAGTGAGCCCCGTCCTTGACTTAGGAGGCCAATGGCTCGTGGTGTCTATGTCATTTGAGAGATGAAAGCCCGAGACATTTGCCACTTGGCCTCTGCAAGTTTGGCCTGCCATGCCAGTCGTCTTTGGGACGGGCGACGTCCCTTCCTGAGGAACATATCTGGGCTGGGGGAGGCTTGCAAGTGGTGTTGGCAGAGGATGCAGACACGGTGGCGGTGTCCATACTGAGCATAGGGAATCCCAGAGTAATGAGGAGGAAGCCAGTGAGTGACAGCTGGTCCATGAGCGAGGGGGTCACAGCATGGGTGGGGATGGAGGGGTGAAGGCTGGGCATCCCAATGGGCCGGTCCCCGCGGTGATTTGTAAGAGAGGGTGGCATTAGGTGAAGGGTGGGATATAGTCAGGAGCTGAGGGAGGAGGACAGGAGACGGGGAGGGAGCACAGGAGGGGAGCGTGTCTAACTGGGGTCGTCCTCTGGGGGCATCTGCAGTGCACCCTTGGGGAGGACGGGTGTGAGCAATTAGTGGCACCCCGGGTGGGAGAGAGGACTGCAGGGTGGGAGCGCAGGTGGGCCTTGACGGCGGGTGTGGATACTCATGTAAGTGCCATCCCGGTTCTAGATGTCGCTGAGGGGGCGAGGGAATGCAGGGCTGGTTTGGTAAAAAGAGTGACCATGTAAGTGCAGCGCTTGCACGTGTCTGAGGCCGTGGCCGTGATCTGAGCGGCAAGCAGGTGCGTGTAGGTGGGTGCTGCTGGTGGGGCAGCGGGGAGGGCCATGGTGGGGGGAGAGCCACAGCGCGGGGGATGGGGACACGGGGAGGGGGGCAGCAGTACCCAGCCACGGAAGAGCAGGGACCAGCCTCATCCGCGGTGGCAGCGAGGATGTCCGTGGAGGGTGGCGCTGGCAGGAACAGATGCTGGTGTGAGGGAGAGAGGAGGTCAGGGCAGAAGTCTGGGGGCGGGGAGTCAGGTGCAGAGACGGGAAGCCCCAGTGGAGAGGCTGGAGGCCGGGGAGCCTAGTGTTGTGATGCACCTGGGGTGCAGCGGGGACGCTGCGTGGTCCTGGAGGCCTCGTGCTGGGTCCTCTGCTCCGGCAGGTGACAGAGAGTGGGGTGTGTTGGGGCCTGGCTCTGGGGTGAGTGTTCTAGGCCTAGGCCGGAGTGCGTGGGTTAGGGAAGGCCCCGCGGGGTGCTAAGGGGGCCGGTGAGCCTATGGGACAGGCCTCCTGCAGCCCTGGAGGGAAGGGGTTGGGGCCCTCCCTGAGGTTGAGGGGCAGGGAGGACATTAGGGGGGCCCCTTGGTGGAAAGCTGTCCTCCAGCGAGAGGGGCGGGCGTTCATGGGCGGCCTGTGCTGCTCAGCTTCGGGGCTAAGGGAAGTGCCCCAGTTTCCCGGAGTGTGCAGAGGGGGGGCACGGCCCCTGGGGAGCCAGGGAGGCCGGGCAGGGATGCTGGGGGCTCCTCTGTTTCCGGAGCGTTTTGTAATCCTTGACTCCAGCTGAAAGAGAGTAAACCTGCGTGTGGGCGGGTCGCAGCCCAGCAGGTGTCCTGGACTCCTCACCAAGCAGCCCCCAGGGCCAAGAAACGGAGTCCAGGCCACAAGGGCCGTGCTCTGTGGGAGGCTGGTGGCCCCGCAGGAGACCCAGGGGAGGGTGTCCAAGGACCTGAGATGCTGTATCCCCGGGGGTGAGTCCTGGGCTGGGCGACAGCATCTCCGGGGACAGCCTTCCCGAGCAGCTACCCGCCCCGGTAAGGGCACTTCCTCACCTGGGGCTCCAGAAGGGTAAAACCTGTCGGGCAGCTGGGCTCGGGACCTGGGCTCGGAGCCCCGGGGAACACCTCTGGGTGTCCGGCCCTAGTCTGGCTGCGCAGGTGCTTCCTGGAAGGGCACCGGGGCCTGGGTCACCTGGTTCCTCAGGCAGGTAGGAGCGCCCGGGCCCCGGGGATTGGCCCCATCCAGCCTCGGCTGCGGCCCCCACTGCACCCTGGGCTGGAAAAACTGAGGAGGCCCTCGAGGCATCTCGGGCTTCGGGACGCCCACCTGTCCTGGTGCGGCCTTCAGGCTGGAGCTGCGACCACTCCCCGGGCCCGGGGCCGTGAGCCGGTGCCCAGACCCCAGCCGGACTCGAGCCGCCGCTGACAGGTGCACCTGACGCCACGCTCCTGTGGGCCGTGCGCAGGATGGGCCTCCAGGTGGCCTGCGGGTGGCCAGGGGGCTCATTTCCAGGGCTGATCACCCCCTGTCTTAGTGGGCCCCGGGTCCGCCGGGTCTGCCGTTGGCCCTGGGGAAGTGGCTTCTATTTCCCAAGAGGGGCTTCAGCAGAGGTTGTGGAGCAGGGACAGCAGGGAGCGGGTCCTGTGTCCCTCTGCCCGGGCTCTCTGTCCCCGGGCACCTCAGCTGGGGGCCACGGGTCGGCGGTGCCAGGACATTAAGGCCGCCTGCGAGCAGCCCCAAAACGCAGGTAGACGGCGCTGCATCGTTGGCCCAGCCGCCCACCTTCTGCAAGGGCTCGGGGGCTAGAGGCCCTAAAGGATTCCCAGAGCTCCCAGTGGGGCCGCATTCTCAGGGGGCCCTCCCCTCCCTCCCTCCCCTCCTCACCCCTCGTCTGGGGTTTTCCTCTCACCTCTGGAAGATACCACTTTCGCTTGACACCTTTCATCCTAGTCTTGGGGGTTGGAGGGGGGGAGCCAAACGGAGGCGGGCACTTTTGGGGCAGCTGGAGACGTGGGAATGCGGGCTGGCCGCCTGGTGACGGAGATGTCCCTGCTCTGGGGACATCAT
Organism: Canis lupus familiaris; assembly: GCF_011100685.1. Taxonomy (NCBI): domain Eukaryota; kingdom Metazoa; phylum Chordata; class Mammalia; order Carnivora; family Canidae; genus Canis; species Canis lupus. Next base: position 29,692,730 of record NC_049223.1, on the reverse strand, counting down.
GTTCAACTGCGCTGCTCCCGACTTAGTTTCATGAGTTTTCACAGGAAGAGAAAATAGAGAGAGAAAGAAAATGTAGCAAAATATTAACAGGTGAATCACGGGGAAGAGCATGTGCGTGCTCATTATACTGTGCTTTCAAATTTTTTTTTAAAGATTGGATTTATTTATTCATAAGAGACACACAGAGAGAGAGAGAGAGAGAGGCAGAGACACAGGCAGAGGGAGAAGCAGGCTCCATGCAGGGAGCCCGATACGGGACTCAAACCTGGGACCCCTGAGGGTCACACCCTGGGCAGAAGGTAGATGTTCAACCGCTGAGCCACCCAGGCGTCCCCTGTGCTTTCAATTTTTTGGTGAGTTTGAAATCTTTCAAAATAAAAACTTGGGAGAGGACGTAAATGTCTCCATGGGTTCTGAGGAAACATGAAGGTGACCCCGGAGGAACACAAGATGCTCCATGAGGAGCAGCCTGGGGGCTCCCTCCTCCCTGTGGGACTGAGAGCCTCCAGAGGAAGCCTCAGTGACACGATCTGGACTGGCCTGGGCAGCCCGGGTGGCCCAGTGGTTGAGTGTCCCCCTTCGGCCCAGGGCCTGATGCTGGGGTCCCGGGATCAAGTCCCACGTCGGGCTCCCTGCAAGGAGCCTGCTTCTCCCTCTGCCTGTGTCTCTGCCTCTCTCTCTGTGTCTCCCATGAGTAAATAAAATCTTTAAAAAAATAAAAATTAAAAAAAAAGAAATCTTTTTTAACTGGCCTGGTTTCAGCAGAAGCAGCCCCCCCATCTTGCCCCATGCTTTGGAGGCCCAATGCTTTACAATGTGGCTTAATCATTAAACGCAAAGGTCCCAGGTCCTGGGATCAAGTCCCAAGTCGGGGCCCCTGCTCAGCAGGGAGCCTGCTTCTCCTTCTCCTCCCTTCTTGCTCTCGCTCTCTCTGACAAACAAATAAAATCTTTAAAAATGCCAATATTCTTCAGCCATTAGAAACGACAAATACCCACCATTTGCTTCAACGTGGATGGAACTGGAGGGGATTATGCTGAGTGAAGTAAGTCAATCGGAGAAGGACAAACATTGTATGGTCTCATTCATTTGGGGAATATAAAAAATAGTGAAAGGGAATAAAGGGGAAAGGAGAAAAAATGAGTGGGAGACAGAACACGAGAAGAGACTCCTTACTCTGGGAAACGAACTAGGGGTGGTGGAAAGGAAGGTGGGCGGGGGGTGGGGGTGACTGGGCGACGGGCACTGAGGGGGGCACTTGATGGGATGAGCACTGGGTGTTATTCTATATGTTGGCAAATTGAACACCAATAAAAAATAATTAATTAATTAATTAATTAATTAAAAATGCCAATACGGGTTCCCTCTCCGGAAAGCAGAGGCTTCCCCCAAAGCCTTTCCTGAGGGCCCCAAGTGAAGGAACGATTCACATTAACTTATGCTAATTACCTTTACAAGTGGGGAGCATCCCAGACGCAAAAAGCCACCCCTGCCACTGCTTGCTAAGGGAGGTGCGGAGGCCCCAGCCGGACCCAGCTCCCAGACGCACCCAGGGGTGGTGCTGGGTGGTGCTGGGTGGCGCCTGTGGCTCGGCCCCTGCCAGCTGCCTGCAGAGCCCGGCTCCGTGCTCTTTGTGCTTTTCCCCTTTTCTAAGATAAAGAAAATATAAAATAAATAAATAAAAGTAAAGTAAAGTAAAATAAAAATAAAATGAAATAAAATCTTCAAATGCTCAAGAAGTGTCTTAATTAATGGGCATAAACTGTGGGAAGGACTAAGATTTGGACCACGCATTTTTTAAAGATTAATAGACAATATTTTTTAGAGTAGTTTTAGATTTGCAGGAAAAATGCTCATAAAATACAGAGCGTTCCAATCTCCATCCCCCGAGTGTACCCTATTATTAGCATCTTGCGTTACTGTGGGATATTTGTTACAATTGATGAGCCAATACTGATATATTATTAGTAACTAAGGTCCAAAGTTCGTGTTAGGGTTCGCTCTGTGGTTGTGGAGCTCTGTGAATATTGAAAACTGCATACAGACATGTCTACACCATGACTGCATACATCACACAGACTAATTTCACTGCCAGAAAACTCTCGGTGCTCCACCCATCATCCTCTCCTTTCTCTCTTCCTCCAAATTCCTGGCAACCATTGGTCCTTTTACTGTCTTAATAGTTTTATCCTTTCCAGAGTGTCATACACTCAGAATTATAAAGCATGTTGCCTTATAAGACTGGCTTTTTTTTTGGCCTAGGAATATGCATTTAGGCTTCTTTTCATGTCCTGATACTTGCTCTCTTCTTATTGCTGAATAAGACTCTACTGTATGAATATAATTATGCATCCAGATCCTCCCTACATATTTTGGCAATTAGGAAAAGCTGCTACAAATATCCGTGTGAAGTTTTCTGTGTGGACCTGAGTTTTCAATTTATTTGGGTAAATGTCGAGGAGTAAATTGCTGGATTATATGCTAAGAGTATATTTAGTTTTCTAAGAAACTGCCAAAGTGTCTTCCAAAGCAGCCACACCGTTCTGCGTTCCCACCAGCAGGGAATGAGCCTTCCTGCCGCTCCACGTCCTCGCCAGCATTTGCTGTTGTCAGTGTTCCAGATTTTGGCCATTCTAATAGGCAGGTAGTGGTATCTCGTTTTTTAAAAAAATTCGCAATTTTATAACGACAAATGCGGTTGAGCGATTTTTTATGAACTTATCTGCATATCTTCTTTTGTTAAGTGTCTGTTCAGGTCTTTTGCCCATTTTAAAATTGGGTTGTTTGTTTACAATTGAGTTTAAGAGTGCTTTGCATACTTGGGTACTGATCCTTTATTAGATATGTTTTGCAAATATTTTCTCTCTCTGTGGCATCTCATTCTCCTTACTATGCCTTTCACAGAGCAGATTTTTTAAAAATTTTATTTTAATGAAGGTTAACATTAACTTTTTTTCTTACATGGATTATGCACTTGGCATTGTGTCTACAAAGTGATTGCTGTGCCCACAGTCATCTAGATTTTCACCTATCTTCTAGGGTTATATAGTTTTACTTCTTACGTTTAGGTCTACAATCCATCTGGAGTTAAATTTTGTGAAACGTGTAAGGTCTGAGTCTAGATTCATTCTTTTACATGTGGATTTGTTGAAAAGATGATGATTCTTTCTCCATTGGATTGTCTTTGCTCTTTTGCTCTTTCGTCAAAGACCAGTTGACTGTATTTGTGTGGGTCTGCTCTGTCCCACTGATGGATTTGTCCATGCTCTCACCACTACCATACTGTCTTGATTGCTTCTAGTAAGCTTCAGCATTCAGTAATGTCAGTCCACTGACTGTGGTATGCCTCTGGCATATTCTCCTGCCTCTGGTATGTCATGATTCTCTACACCTGTCTGTCTCTCCAGTTTTGTGGTCTTCCATTTGCCCCATAACTTCAATTTCTGACAGATCTAAGAGCTATTGAATTTTAGTTTATCTTTTTGCTTGTTATGAGGACGGGAGGGATGACTTGCAAGTTTGTAACCTGTGAGACCAGAGACCAGAAGTCCGGGTTTTTCTATCTTTTTAAAATTTGGCTCTCCCCTGTGGACAGCTCTGACCTTGTTAGACAATGTACTTTTTTTTTTACTCCTTGCGTCTTCTCCTTATCTTTTTACTGCCTGAAGCAGGCCTAGGGAGTTCACCTGGCTGCCTTCATGTACAGTGATCTTCCCAAGGGAGCAACTTTTTAAGATGGATTTCAATAAACTGACTAAAAAAAATGTCCAATGAGACATTATAAAAAAAAAGAGAGATACAATCTCAGTCCACGTAGAGAATTCGATCCCAATATTTATGTTCGGTGTCTTAAAAACATAAGGTTATGCCATAGCCCAACATCTGAGAACCTATATGGAACCTATATGGCCTCCTCTAATTTAAAAGGGTGAGTCATTTTAGGAAAGACTGTGGGTTGCAACAGCTTGTTGGTTAGGTCTCAGGTGAAGAACGCAGCTTTGGAAAACCCAGCGGTTATGACAGGTCAATGTGGTCATGAGATGAAGCAGCAGGTTAGGTATCGGTATTGAAAAGTACACCCGGGTCCTGAACAGCTATAAGTCTCAAAATTCCTTCATTGTCCCTGTTAGGTCCTTGACTGTCTCAAATTTTAACAAAGTGGTCCGCCATAAAAAATCTGGTTCCTTCGGATGGCATGATGAAGTTGGTATTCCTAAAACTTATAGATAGCAAATGTATATTTTTTGTAAAAGATGTTCCTAGAAGTTAACATAGGTGTAAGCGGTGTGCTCTTTTGCGTGCATATATTTTCCAATGGTGTTTTGAAATTCAGGAGAATTGGAGTTTACAAATGGATTAGCCATGTTAATGTTGGCTTTATAGAAAATATTTAATGGCTCATGAATAGTTTGTGTTTTGTATTTGTGAGTGTGCCTTATTTCATGTTTGAGGTGTTTCAAGGGGTCAAGTATATCAAATTAATATTTTTTGGACTTAAGAAAATTGGAGAAATGTGGAATTAATGTGAGGTATTAAAACCACAGGGCATCACAGGGATTACCTAGTCACTAAACCAAGACTTACTACCTAACCCAATTGCAGCTTCGACCTCTCAGGAATGTAATCTTTAGCTGGTCAGCACGAGAATTTCCTGGTCACTCACTAGGAGACCTACTGATAGACCCTTCCATTCCCCTTAGGAGGGTGACCTTGCCTTAAACAATGGATTCTTTGCTAATAATTTCCTTTTTTCTGCTCCCTCCCTACATTTAAAAACTCTTGCTTTCCTGCAGCTGGATGGAGCTCCTTTCTATTTGCTAAATGGGGTGCTTCCTGATTCATGAGTTGTTTAATAAAGTCTGTTAGATATTTAGAATGCACTGAGTTAAATGTTTGCTCCTTCGCAAGGGCAACTTGGCCGGTGAGTGGTTTTCTTGACTTGCTGCCCAGCGACCCCCAGCAAGGTCCTGCTATGACCTGGACACACATAATAGTCTATCCCTGACTCTCAGCTCTGGTTCTTTGGTAAAAGACTGTGGAAATTTCCCCTTTTCCTGCAGGACAGAAGTATCAAAAGAGGCATTTGCCACCATTTCCCAAGCAGATGTGTGCTCCGCTGCCTCCTCAGCCAGCAGAGTCCTAAGCATCCTTTGGGGCTGGTTCCCCTCCTGCATCCGAGGCCACTGGGGCCATGGTAAGTACCTCCTTCCCTCTGCTCTGCAGACTGCTGGAAGGAGCCCATGGGCTGCTGGCCATCCTCTCAGAGTGCTTCCCTGTCCAGACTGAACACCATACATCTCCCTGTTCCTGGAAGGGCCCCAGAGACACTGATAAATCCCTGGGAACTGCTATTTCCTGGAGGCTGAAAACTACCCACCCCATGCCCAGGCTATCAGTGAAGCTGTGCCATCTTATCCCTTCTTCCCCACCCCAAACCCAAACTCTGGGCAAACCAGTTCGGCGCTCTATTGAGTTAGAAGGAAACCAAACACACAAGACAGCGGTTGGAAGAGGTAAGAGGCTTTAGGGAAAACAATTATTTAATATTTCCTGAAAGCGACAAAGGTTTAGCACCGTCCCCTCCTGACCTCTGGATTTTGCTCTGACTGAGCTTGCACTCCGCAGCCTGGACTGACCCCACGCTGCTGTGTCTAGTCACCAACATCTGAGACGTTGCCACACTGCTTGCCACCCTCCAGAAGCCAAAGGCCTCCGTGTTAATATTCGTCAGCTGTTGAGGTTATGGTGGCCAGCAGCACCTAAAAGGGAAAGGACGATGTGTAATATTGGTTCAATGACTCTTTCTTTCTCTCTCTCAAATAAACAAATAAAATCTCAAGAAAAGAAGAAGTTAAAAATTGTATCACCTGGCTGGTTGTGAAGTCTGCCTTTCTTTCTTCCACAAACATGACTTTATAATAAATGTGGTTTTTATCTATTTTTAAAGATTTTCTTTGTTCACTTGACAGAGTGAAAGAGAGAGGAAGAGAGAGAGAAGGAGCAGAGGGGAAGGGGGGAGAGGGACAAGCAGACTCCCTGCCGAGCAGGGAGCCCAATGCGGGGCTCGATCCCAGGACCCCAGAGTCATGGTCTGAGCGGGAGGCAGACGCTTAACTAACTGAGACCCCCAGGTGCCCCTAAATGTGGTTTTTAAAAGATAATAATTGAACTCTTCCAATCATATTCCCTGCCCAGATCTGAATACACAGGTCACGCAGGGTCAGCTATTTCAGTGCACTCCTCGCCCTCGCTACACCTGTCAGGAAAGCAATGCAGAGTCCATCCCTGGTGATTTCAAATACTCAGTGGAAGAAACGGCTGATTCTGGCTTGTTTTGAACTGGTCACCTCCAGCCACCTGCTCAGCACGAGCACATACTTCAGAGTGATACGGGCTCCCAGCAGCAAGTTCATTTCCCATTTATAAAATTCATGAATTATTTGCCAACTGCCCACCATATGCAACATAGCAGAGATGGGAAGAATGTCGCATAAAAATCAGATCCCATCTCCCAGGTGCTTACTCTAAAGTGAGGAGACCTCTATACAGAGTAGCAACCCAGAATAAAATGGGATTGAAAAATGATTATTATTGAAATATCTACTTTTTTGTAAGAATTACTGACTGATCACCTCTCTCTCTCTCTCTCTCTCTCTGCATTATTTTCTTACCTTTGTCTATATGCATGAGTATTATGACATTAATAAAATATTATCAAGAGTATTTGCAGACATCTGAGTGTCACGATGTGCCATTAGGCGAGCTTCTTTCCAGATGTTATCACATTTATCACTAAATGGGAGGCTATTTTAGGGTTGCCTTGTAAATAATGAGTATCAATGAACTACTGGCAAGACTTGGAATAGTATTAGGTGGAATTTTTTCTAATAGAATAGGAGAGGTAAGACTTGTGGTTACAGCTTTATTGAAGATAAAGAAGTAAGTTCAGTGTCCTGGACTACAAGGCCCTGAAAGAGAACACATGAGACTTGGGAGGGGGCTGTATCACAGAGGGCCCAGGCTGGACATTCCCGGGTTAGTCCAGGGGCTGCCAGCCAGAGCCCTCCAGCCTCCCAGGCTCCCTGAGAAACTGGCCAGTCCATAGGGATGATTGTTTGACCAGCCTGGGTTAAAGGAATCCATGGGGATTCCAACTCTCCCCAGTTGTATACAATCAGGCTGAACGAGAGAACTGTCAAGAGACTCGAGGTTCTCCTCGTTCCGTAGGAGGGGGCTAAGAGAAAAGCGTGAGGAAGGGAGAAGAGAGGAAGTGGGAACACAGAAATGAAAGAAGGAGATGCCAAGGGCCTCCGGGAGTCATAAACAAGTGCCACAGGTGTGCCACAGGTAAATAATTGCTTTTGGTTTCTCCTCACTCACTCCCTAGAATTGTCAGTGTACAGAGAACAGCAAATACTTGCCCAGCAAAGAGTATATTGACATGGTTCAAAAAATAAATAAAGTCATGTTGCCAGTAGTATTTGTCCCAAGAAGTGACCTGTTTTCCTTAATGAATTCTCTAAAGTGGGACTGGGTGCTGTTGCATTCTGGGTGAACAAAAGCTGTGTCCCTGAACTTGGCAGAGAGGCATGGGTGGGAAGAAGCAACTCAAAGGTCAGAAAGACACTGCTCTGGGAAATGGGAAGCTGCTGACCACCCCCCCCCCCCACATTGTCTTGCTCTGAGAAGATATCCACTCCTTCCTCGCAATTCCTAAACCAAAAATGTCTGGAATCAACTCTGACTCTTTCCTTTCCCTTCACCATACATCCAATATGGTAGGTAGCCTTGTTGACTCAACCCATCAAATATATCCATATTCTAACAATTTCTGACCACATTTACTGCTCACGTTATGGTCTAAGCCAACATTATCTCTTATCTTCATGTCTACATGGAACCCTGAAAGAGGTTCCTCTTCCTCCTCTACATGAACACCCAGGTAATCCTGTTAAAACATGTCACCCAAGTAGCTTCTCTGCTCAGAACTCAGTATCTTTTTCCATTTCTCTCAGAACCAAAGTCCTTTGAAAGCCTGGATGACATACCCACTCTCTGTTGGCTGTCCGGACCTCATCTTCTACACCTATCTCCTTTGTTCACCCAACTACACACAGTAGCCCACTTGTTGTCGCCTAAATATTGTAGGAACGCTCTTTCTTCTTGCCCTTGGCCTTTTCTGGTCCATGTCCAGGAATACTCTCCCACATACTCACCAAGCTCACTGTCTTGCCTTAATTTTTGCTCAAAAGTCGCCTTCTCAGTGGAATCTTTCCTAACCATGTTTTAAGAGCACTAAATGCTCCCCCTCTTCACCACTACCAATTCTCCTTCTTTGTCTCAGTTTTCTTCAAATCACCATCAAGAATCATCAAGGATGGATTTGCAAGCTAACAAATTAGCTTGTCCTGGTTTCATGGATGCCAATAGAAGGACAGCTTATTACTCACAGTAAAAGCTAAAGCTAAAGTAGCAGCGTCTTTTCTAGCTTTGTTGATATATAAGTTGACATATAACATTGTGTAAGCATGAGGCTTATGATATGATGATTTGACATATGTATATATTGCAAAAAAAAGTGTACGACCATAAGGTTTGCTGTGCTAGTTTCCTTGAACCCCCATCTCCATCGGGTGGAATGAAGGGGACCAGGTGAGACCTAAACACACAGTGGGTTGAGCTAGGAGAGAAAAATCTTGAGTCTAGGGAACCCGGATCAGTAGGCAGTAAGCACCCCTGCCTTTTCTCTGGAGGGAGATATTTTCTTTGTATTATGAAGCAGTAAACAGCCTTCCATGTCTCTGGCGGGGGCCACAATCTATATTCCAAGGCTATTTGCTGTATGAACTTCTTGAAAAAACAATAGTGTGGAATGAAGGGTCGCCACTGCCTCTGCTTCTGAGGAGTCCAGAGAGGTGAAAGACTGCAGAATTATCCCCCATTTATCCATTTCTAACAACTAAATATGCGTTATTTCCTTCATGGAATTCTTCTTCTGCTGGACTACAAACTCGAGACATTTCTCATTTTAATTTCATTCTCATCTGTTTTATTTATTGATAAAACAATGTCTGGCACATAAAGGATGTCCATAAAGGTGTGCTGCATGGATAAATGGATGAATGGTAAAATACACAAGAACTAATCACACTGCCAAAATACACGCAGATGATTGAGAAACTAAATAAATCCCTGAGATGCATTGCTTTACCACAAGCCAAATATAACACCAGAACTTTTTAATCTTATTTTAATGACTTGCAAAAGGACTGAGGCTAACCAACAACATTTATACAAGACTGTATGATGAAGATTATTTCAATTTTGTAAACAAACACATACACATATGTATAGGAAAATCAAGAAGGAAAACGCACCAAAAGTTAAGTATTTTTATTTTTTTACGTTTTTTTTTTAAATGAGCTAATTATGGGTTAACTGTGTTCTCTATCCTTTGTCTTTATTTCCCAATGTTTCCGTAATTTTTATGTATTATTTTGATTATCAGGAAAAACCAACATGTTTATTTTGAAGTCTTTATTATTTCTTTCTTTTTTCTTTTTTCTTTTTTTTTTTTTAAGAAAGAAAGGCAAAGCAGCCTGAAACCACAGGTTTCTTTCTTTCTTTCTTTTTTCTTTCTTTCTTTCTTTCTCTTTCTTTCTTTCTTTCTTCCTTCCTTCCTTCCTTCCTTCCTTCCTTCCTTTCTTTCTTTCTTTCTTTCTTTCTTTCTTTCTTTCTTTCTTTCTTTCTTTCTTTCTTTCTTTTTTCACAGACTGCTTTTAATCCCCTCCACCACTCACAGAAGTCCTCTCCGAGCCCTGGAAATGAGAAACTCTGGTAGAGCGAATGGTGATAGCTCAGGGTCAGTATTCTCCAGAAAATGGGTAATGAGAATGATCGGCAGCACTACAAGAGAAGGAGGGACATGAGCTTGCCGCTTTTGCCCCCCACTGTCCCAGAAGGTTTCTTTGGGGCTGCTGGCAGGCTTGGCTAACACCTCCAAATCCACAGCCACATCCCCCTGGTTCTGCCCCAGGCACATGAGCACTGAGGCTCCCAAGCCACATGCAAACCCCCACGCACGTGTAACACAAACACCAGAGTGACACAGGGCCTGACCTAGGTGGCAGTTTACAAGAGGGGGTGAGTACTGGGGCGCTAATACTGTAGTCACTTCATCCCCAGGGGGAACCGGCCCGTATATGGTGAGAACAGTCACAGGATTTTGCTGCTTTTTTTTTCGTACATGCATTCAGCAAATATATAAAGAGCTCCCTCAACAACATATGGTCCCTCTATTAAGGAACTGCCAGTCTGTTGAGGAGGTAAGATGCACCCCTAAATAACCATACCTGCAAAAAGTGATCAGACTTCTTAATTTATAATTTAAGAGAATACTTGTTGTTCAGTAATGAGTATTACTGATGATCTTTCTTTGAAAACTAAATTCTTATTCTATAACTAAAATAACTAAAATCTTATTCCCTTTGTCTCTAACCTTGCGAACCCTCCCAATTTGACTAGTCTTCCTTCTCCTGGATCCTGAGACCCTTCTGCAGTAATTGAACAACTGGAATGTGAATAAGTCGTAGTCAAAGGAGGCAGGGGCTCCCCAGGGGACACCTCCTGATGGACAAAGGCCACCCGAGAGTATGTCTTGACTCAGAGACCGGAGAAATCCAAAGGATCTTATCTGTATATGACTGGGGACACATCTGTCACCAACTTGAAGGTCAATTAATTTCATGACCCATTTATAATCAGTTCAGTGGCATTACATAGCTAAGAAAAGGTCAATGAAAAGATGTATTTGAAACAAATGGATCTGAAAGAAATAGGGGAAGGATTACCCACTAAGGAAAAAAACACATTTGCCTTCCTAGGTCATGCTCCTCCATAAAAATATTAACATTACATTTACAATTATATTAGGATAAAAATAAATAGAATCCAGGCTGCACTGATTATTATATAATCATTATTAATGAGATTATTTTTCTCCTGATTTTTATTAAAGATTTTATTTATTTGAGAGAGAGAGAGAGAGAGAGAGAGGGAGAACGTGAGCAGAGAGGAGGGGTAGGAGAGAGAGAAACAGACTCAATGCTGAGCAGAGAGCCCTAAAAGGGACTTGGTCCCATGATCCTAGGATCATGACCTGAGCCAAAGACAGACACTTAACCAACTGAGACAACCAAGCACCCAATTCTTTCTCCTGATTTTAAAAAGAATTAAAGATGAAGCATTTTGATAGGCCCCCCCAAAGTACAGTGCGTTGAGGGCGCTGTGCCTCTGTGTCTAACAGATAAGTCAACCCCGAGTGGAAGTACACCAGGCCCAAGGACTAGGGCATGAAAATAGCGAATTCCCAATGATGCAGGCGTTAGCAGTTCTGTTCTGGGGCCCCACTCACACTGCCATCGGGTCAGAGGCTGAGGTCTGGAGTCAACCTCCAGGTTGAGGTCTACAGGAAGCTCCCATTTTACTGCTGCACAGAAATCAGGCCTTTAGTCCTGATTTAGGGCAGCTGAGTCCCTCTACTGACCTCCACACTACAGAAAACAACTAACAATCCATAAAACACAACGTACAAGTCACTTACAATAATAGTTTGAAATATCGAAAATTTCTGTTGAGGCCTTCAATTGCTTTCATGTCTTCTGGAGTCAATTCAAAGTCAAAAACCTGGAAGGAGGGATAGAACCAGATTGAACTCTCCCCCAATATAGCTGGCTTCTACCTGGGAGCTTGAGTTCTTCCCAGCTGTGTGGGAGTAAGGGACAGGAATGAAGATGGAAGGGGCACATTCTGAAGGGGCCTGAGTTCACCTCCCACACTTCTTCCCCACCCCCTCTCCTCTGATCCACTCCCACAAAAGAAAGGCTTATAACTCACAATCTCAAATCTTTTTAATTGAACTGCTTGTAACAGAAAAGAAAACAATTATTTTTGTCCAACCAAAGGCACAGCTGGACAAAAATATCTGTGGAATCAACCAAAGTGTAATCAGGTTTTTCCTTCCCCTACAATATGATGCAACCTTGAGCTTAATCAAGCATTGGAAGGAAGATCAGCTCCCCTGTGAAGGTCTCTTCAAGAATCTGTTGATGAGAAAAAGGCATCTCCTGATCAACTGTTCAGTCACACCACCTGCTCATCCCAACGCCAAGTACCATTCTCTTCCTAGTCATGTTTACTCTTCCCTATGAAATAAAAATCTTTCTGATTGATCTCTGAGACACTTACATTCAGAGAGTTCTCCCTACAGTCTCTCTTACTTATGTCCAGATTTGTTTTTATTTGAAGATATATAACACCTAATTGAGAGGGCATTCAGAGCGAAGGAGACAGATCTTTGGTAAGAAATATTAAAGCAGAAGTCATTATTTCATCCAGGGGACAATTTTTTGGAAAACTTGGTGCATCTATCTATCTACCTATCTATTATCTGGACATCCATCTATCAATCATCTTACAAATATACTGCAGAAGTGATATGTTGTCATGGGATATATATTAATACATTGAGTTGAACTGAAAAATAAAACAGGATCTTTTCCTGATTTAACAATGAGATTAGATTTGCCTATTGGATATTTCCATAAATTGAATGAACTAAATCTATGGCTTCGAGGTTTTTTTTTTAAGATTTTATTTATTTATTCATTAGAATACACAGAGAGGAGAGAGAGAAAGAGGTAGATACACAGGCAGAGGGAGAAGCAGGCTCCATGCAGGGAGCCTGACGTGGGACTCAACCCCGGGTCTCCAGGATCGCCCTGGGCTGAAGGTGGTGCTAAACCGCTGAGCCACCGGGGCTGCCCGGCTTCAAGGTTTTGAAGCAAATACCTTATAAATAATATGCTCCACAATATCATCTTTTGCAAATATAGAACTCATGACGAAATTTTCCTTGTCATTAGCACAGGCTAGGGATCCCATGGTTTTTCACAATTCTCAGAAATTCACTATAAAGTAAATTAAAGACAACAGGCTGATCAAAAGCATAGGAAGATATATGAGAGAGGGTGTATGGCAACACTACTCATTCACTAGTTAATTTGTTTGGTCCATAAACTTATACCAGGCTTCCTACCTAGAGCCAGGAGCTCTATTGGGGGAAAAAGTGTTACGAGATGACCCAGAGAGCATCACTACACTTAGGGTTCTCACAGTCTGGAGAGCACACTGACATATAAACCATCAATTTGAGTTTAATAAGGAAAACCCCACAAAGCCATGCCAAGTGCTATGGTGGCCAAACTGTGCTGATGGTCATACAGAGCAGTTCCTCCTATTGGGTTTGATATTGAAACACAAATTGGAGTTCATCAGATAGAGAAGGTAACAAAGAGGAACCAGGGTTTTAAAAGTTCTTTACTGCATGGAGGGCCTCCTATAAGGAGAACAGAGATAAAATGTATTCAGGATCACACAACTAGGAAGAGGCAAAGCCAGAGCTAGAAACCATAAAGCCTAGGGCTCTGGGTCATGCTCTCTCTCCTACCTGCCAAGCTGTCCCATCGCACATGGGGAGAGATACCTAGGAATGAATGAACATGGGCACATTCTGAAAAGCAAGAGAGCTAGTCCCCAACACAGCACCCATTCCTTACTTTGGAAAAAATACTGCTGGGCCTATCCTCAAAGTTCTCTTTGATTCTCTTCTCATTGAAGCTCTTGACCAGGACCACCACCTCTTGCTACAGTTGGAAGCACAAGGCCACTTGGCCTGGGTTTCTTTTTTTTTTTTTTTTGGCCTGGGTTTCTATTGTGTTTCTTAGCAATGGCATTCAAAATTGGTTCCTCCAAGAGAGACGGGCTACCCCCTTCCACCCTAAGAATAAAAAACAAAACCCACAGATCTGAAGGGTGTAGAACTGAATATATAGAGTGTTCTGTCACTTTTCCCCAGATTCCCCAGGCAACTGAAAGAAGTAGGTACAATACAATATGATTAAAAGAGAGTTTTGTGTATATTCTTAGTGATTCATTCATCATTACAACAAACTGGAAACAATTAATGTTTCCATCAACGGGTGAATGGAGACACAACTTGTGGTACATGTGTCCATACGATGAACTATTACACAGCAGCAAATAGGAATGAGCTAGACACTTGAAGCAACATGGATACATTTCAACAGATACTATGCTAAGCCAAAAAAGCTGGACCCAAAGAGTATGTAGTCTATGACTTCTTTTATGTCCAAAGGGTATGTACTCTATGACTTCTTTTATTTATGAAGTCCTGAAACATACCAAACTAATCAAAGTTGAAAGGGGGAAATTAGGAAGATGATACAGAAGAAAACAGTATGGAGGTTCCTCAAAAAGTTAAAAATAAAACTAGCTTACAGTCCAGCAGTCACACTTCTGGGTATTTACCCAAAGAATACAAGAACTTATCCAAAAGGGTACATGCACCCCTGTATTTATAACAACATTATCTACAACAGCCAAGATGCAGAAGCAGCCCAAGTGTCCAACAACTGCTGAATGGGTAAAGATGTGGTGTATATACACAGTGGAATATTACTCACCCATCAAAAAGAATGAAATCTTGCCATTTGCAATGACATGAATGGAGCTGGAGGTATTATGCTAAGTGAAATAAACCAGTCAGAGAAAGACAAATACCTTATGATTTTATTCATGTCGAATTTAAGAAACAAAACAAGCAAAGAGAAAAAATAAGAGGGGGAGAGAGAGAGAGTGAGAGAGAAATCAAGAAACAGACTCTTAACTACAGAGAAGATACTGATGGTCACCAGAGAAGAGGAGGGTGGGGGGATGGGGAAAATAGGTGAAGGGGACTAAGGAGTGCACTTGCTGTGATGAGCACGGAGTAATGTATAGAATTGTTGAATCACTGTATTGTACACTCGAAATTAATGTAACACTGTATGTTAAGTAACTGGAATTAAAATAAAAACTTTAAAATAAAAGAAAGATGGTGAGGAAGAATTGATTGGGAAGAAACACAAAAGAACTCTCTTAGGAGACAGCAAGGTTCTGTATCATGGTATGGGTGTGGGTTATACTGTACATCCACACGTCAGAATTATATGGCTAAGAGTGATGCACAACAAGCTGTGCAGATTTTACCATAAAATCACTTAATAAATGATATTCGGAGTGGAGGTGGGAGTAGACGAATGCATGGATGAAACAAGATTGAAAGATTGTGGGTGATTTTTGAAGCTTGGTGATGGTACATGGGAATTCACTACAGGATCGTGTTTACTTTCTTATGTTTGAATCTTTCCACATTAAAATGTTAATGAGGATCCCTGGGTGGCGCAGCGGTTTGGCGCCTGCCTTTGGCCCGGGGTGCGATCCTGGGGACCCGGGATCGAATCCCACGTCGGGCTCTCAGTGCATGGAGCCTGCTTCTCCCTCTGCCTGTGTCTCTGCCTCTCTCTCTCTCTCTCTCTGTATGACTATCATAAATAAATAAATAATTAATTAAAAAAATAAAATAAAATGTTAATGAAAGTGTTTCATCATCATAGAGTTGCTAGCATAAGTTCACTCTGACGTTCTCATTACCAGGTTGGGCCCTTTTGGGATCCAAGGGTGCTGTAGGCAACTAGAACGGTATCCTTGGACTTGCAGAAAACTTCAGGAGCTAGCTCTGGTTGAGGTAAAGGCGACACTCCACATGCAAATTGCCAAGATCAAAATACATATGCCAATAACATGTAAATTTAGAAAGTCCTTTGAAGAGATATCCAATAGTCTATGAACATATAGTCTGTGTTTTCAGATTAGTAATATTTTTCCTGTCCTTCTGAAATACCTTCAGATGCTATCAATTTTCAGAAAGGATAAAACAATCTTCTTCTTCTTCTTCTTCTTCTTCTTCTTCTTCTTCTTCTTCTTCTTCTTCTTTCTTCTTCTTCTTCTTCTTCTTCTTCCTCTTCCTCTTCCTCTCCTTCTCCTTCTCCTTCCTCTTCTCCTTCTCCTTCTTCCTTTTCTTCTTCCTCTTAGTAGGGTCCACACCCAGCACAGAGCCCAATGCAGGGCTTGAACTCATGAGATCATGAGCCTGAGATCGAGGCTGAGCTGAGATCAAGAGTGGGATGCTTAGGTGACTGAGCCACCCAGGCACCTCTCTTCTTATTTTTTTATTAGTGTTTAAAATGATTAGAGGCTGTTATGCTCAAGTTGGGGCCTCTAAATGCCATTTCCTACTAAAAGAAACCAAGAATCCTTAGAAAGCTGGCTGACTCTAGGTCTGAACAAAAAAGCTACAGATTGATCCTAGAACATCTTACAGTCCTGAGAGTAAAGACACTGGGGAAGACAAAGAGGCAGGCCAAAGGAACAGGGGCTCCCATGAGTAGGCTCCTGCTGATCAAAATGGTGACGATTTGACCATGGATAAGAATAGCAACTGCACCGGGTGGGAAAGCATCCTATTCTATCTGTTCACACTCATGAATTCACAATGACCTGTATATGTGATCACATCTCTTTAGATATAACCTCCAGTTTATTTTTTTAAGATTTTATTTATTTATTCATTCATAAGAGACACAGAGAGGCAGAGACACAGAAGGATAAGCAGGCTCCCTTGGGGAGTCCGGTGCAGAACTTGATCCCAGGACCCCAGGATCACACCCTGAGCCAAAGGTAGACGCTTAACCCCTGAGCCACCCCGGCATCCCTAACCTCCAGTTTAGAGGAAGCACAAAGCCACCCCGGCATCCCTAACCTCCAGTTTAGAGGAAGCACAAAGACCAAATAACACATCAAACTGTATCACATCAGTCAGTAAAACCAACTGTGCAGAAAAATTTAAAGAAAAAAAAGGGCTTAGTTTCTTTCACAAATAGAAGGAGAAAAGGAGGAAGACAAAGGGAAGGAAGGAAGGACAGAGGGACATATTTTAACACATTTTAAATTATTTTCTGCAAATAGATTCCCAGAAGTAAAATAGCTAAGATGAAAAGTATAATATTTGAATGGTTTCTTGCTTCATTTTCAAGCTCTTTTACAAAAGGGCAATCCAACTTCACAATGTCATAATGTTTGAAAGTTTGTACCATATGATGCTATTTTTAAAAATTATTTAATGATGACTTATTCCTTTCCTCACTCTCCACCCCACTCATCCTCCCAGGCGTCTCCCTCACCACTGCTCCTGTGGGCTTTCCCATGCAGCCTGTATCATGAAGTCCAATGGCTTTTTCCACCTCTATTTGGACTGGCTGCTCCTCGCCAAGACACACACACACACACACACACACACACACACACACCCATGTCCCACTCAAACTTTTTCAACCCTCTTCTTTGGCTTCTACCATGTTCCCTGTCCCTATTTTGCAGCTCATATTCAATCTCCTAACCAGTGTTTCTTTGCCTGATCCTTAATTGTTTGTTGACTTTCTTGCCCTCTTCCTGTTTGTCCTATTCCAGAATAAACTGGATATTTACCTCAGGAATGCTAACTCATTTCTGTGAGTTTAATTACCACCCATAAAGCAATGACTCCAAAATCTGCACCTCCAGCCCTGACGGGCTTCCCGAGCTCCAGACCAGCACTGCTGTCTTCCAACATCAGCTTCCACTTAACATCTTTGAGAAGGGACATCAGGCATCTGAGAAGTGGAAATAATACCCTTCCTACTCCCCTCAACTTGTTCCTCATTTGGCCTTTTCCTCTTTTCATAAAAGGAACAATCTCCTATGCAGTAGCCTTGAGCCAGTAACTTGGGTCCTGCACATTTAGGAAGAAGGTGTGAAGGGCAGGAAGCAAGGTGGTCTCTGGTGGGCTGTGGGCTCACCTGGTTGCAGACAGGCTTGGACTTGAGCCCTGGCTTCTTCATGATCATTTCCAGCTGCTTGTGGTTGAAATTGGATACCCCAATGGACCTGGTTAAACCTGCATCTTTACACTTCTCCAGGGCTTGAGGGGGAGGGAAACATGTGGCAAACTTTTAGTGTACTTGGGCCCTTGCATTTGACACTGAACTTAAAAAATCAGGAAATCTCTTCTAATATATATAATGATTTGACTGAACTAGTTTTATCACTTACATATGCTATGTCCTAAGATATGTTATTGCTCTGCACATGTTTTATTTCGTTGAGCCCATTACATGCACAAATGGGACAACAAACAGATGTTAAAAAGCTTTTAAGTTTCCCCTCATCACCCCACTCTCTTTCATGGCACTGTTTTTGCTATTAGGCCTGTAATTGTTCTTTAACAAATGGTGTCAGAGTCAAAGGTAAAGAGAAACTCAGGTTTTCCTCCAAGGAAAGGTCTTTCTGCTTCCTCTTTCCTTCAGTGTTGAAAAAAGCATATGGAATGGGATACACATTGCAGGCTTGGCTCCTACAGCGCCCCCCCTTCTGCTAAGTCAGACAGCTGCCCATCCCTCCCTCTGTGGGGATACAGCTCTACCCCCTTTTGAACTTACTGCTGACAATCCCCCTTATGAGGTTCGCAGGCCTAACCTGACCCATGGAGCAAAGAAACCCCCACTTAGAACCACGGAAGTTAGGTTAAAAATAGACCTTGAGTCCATCCTGCTCAACTCCCTTGCTTTACAACTGAGAACAGTGAGGTATATCAAGGTTTAACGACTTGAGGGCAGACAACTAGAGGATTCGAACCCGTGTCTCTTGACTCCCTACCCAGTGGCTTCTACCTCCCCGCACCCCTCTTGGGTCCAGTAGCCGTACTTCCTGCCCAGGTGTCATGCAGATCTACTGTCTCTAAAATAACCTCCCCGTTGGCACTGTTGGGCATAATCTCCTCTTCAGGCTGGAATACAGAGGGAAAACAGGAGGAAAAAGAAGTTGTTTGTTTCTTCGTTTTTAAGAATGACCTTTCTGAAAAAAAAAAAAAAAAAAAAAAAAGAATGACCTTTCTGGTGCCTAAGGAGCTTGGTCACATGACCTTTAAGCGGCTGTGATTACTAATCAGAGTGTGTGTGTGAATGTGTGTACGCAAGTGTGTGTGTATGCTGTGGAGAAGAAATGTAGGAAAAGGAGAACAACAGTCATCTGAGAGACTGTAGCAAAGAATCTCTCCGCCTTTCTATCCACACACATCCCTGAACTCTCTTAAGAATCCACTTTCCTACTGTTAGAATTGATTTCACAGAGTTTGGATGATAGGAACCCCTTACACTATTAGGCAATGTGTTTCAGCTCCAGTTTACAATAACCCAAGTCAGAGATGGTGAGGTTACCAGACATGGTCAGTAACTGCCCACTCTGATGAGAGGTTGGATCAGTGAAGCCCAAAGAAGCCCAGTGGTGCAGTATGGACCATCCCAAGGTACCTCATCATGATTGGGCTGAGAGGTGCAAATGGGAGAGACTTTCCCCCTAAAGATGGGGGTTTCCCACCACCTCTCTGCAGTCAGTTATAACTTAACATTCTAGATAGTCCAAGACGGTAGAGGAGTAGGAGACCTTAGTTTCGTCTGGTCCCAGGAATTCAGCTATATAGCCATCAAATCATTCTGAACACCTGTGAACTCAACTGGACATCTAAGAAAAGAAAGACTGTGAATCTACAAATAGAAAAGCAACCACTTTCTGCAAGAATGACAAGATGGAAAAACGTATCTCAAAAAAGAGAACAAGAGGCAGTACTGATTGCCAGGGACCTAATTGGTATGGATATAAGTAAGATGTCAGAACTAGAGTTCAGAATAACAATTATAAAGATACTATCTGGGGAGCACCTGGGTGGCTCAGTTGGTTAAGCATCTGCCTTCAGTTCAGGTCATGACCCCAGGGTCATGGGATCAAGCCCCACATCCAGCTCTCTGCTCAGTGGGGACCCTGCTTCTCCTTCTCTCTCTGCCTAACACTCACCCTGCTGTGCTCTCACTCTCTCTTTCAATCTTTCAAGTAAATAAATAAAATCTTTTTTAAAAAAGATACCAGCAGGACTTGAAAAAAGCATAGAAGACCCTAGAGAATCCCTTTCTGGAGAAACAAAAGACTAAAATCTAATCAAGTCAAAATCCAAAAGGCTATTTCTCAGATGCAACAAAAAAATTGAGCCTCTAACTATTAGGATAAATGAGGCAGAAGAGAGAATTAGTGATATAGAAGACAAAATGGTGGAAAACCAAGAGACTGAGAAAAAGAGAGATAAACAACTACTGGATCATGAGGGAAGAATCTGAGAGATAAATGATACTATAAAGTGAATCAATATTAGAATAATTGGGATCTCAGAAGAAGAGGAAAGAGACAGAGGGACAGAAGGTATATTGGAGCAAATTCTAGTAGAGAACATCCCTAATCTGAGGAAAGAAGCAGTCATTCAAGTCCAGGAGGCACAGGGAACCTCCACCCTCCCAAATCAATAAAAATAGGTCAACATCTTGACATATAATACTGAAACTTGTAACTTTTTTCACAGAACTGGAATAAATAATCCTAAAATTCAAAAAGTTGAAAACAGAGCTACTCTATGACCCAGCAATTGCACTACTAAGGATTTACCCCAAAGATACAAATGTAGTTGTCCAGAGGGACAACTGCACCCTAATGTTTATAGAGGAAATGTCCACAATAGCCAAACTATGGAAAGAGCCCTGATGTATATCTATTGACAGATGAATGGATAAAGAAAATGTGGTTTATGTATATACATATAATGGAATACTACTCAGCCATCAAAAAGAATGAAATCTTGCCATTTGCAACAATGTGGATGGAACTAGAAAGTATTATACAAAGCAAAATAACTCAATCAGAGAAAGACAAATGCTATATGATTTCAGTCATATGTGGACTTTAAAAAAGAAAACAAGATCATAGGGGAAGAAAGGAAAATATAAAACAAGACAAAATCAGAGAGGGAGGCAAAGCATAAGAGACCCTTAATCATAGGAAACAAACTGAGGGTTGTTGGAGGGGAGGCAGATGGAGGGAATGGGGTAACTGGGTGATGGACATTAAGGAGGGCAATGATGTAATGCACACTGGGTGTTATATAAGACTGGTGAGTCACTGACCTCTACCTCTGAAACTAATAATAAATTATATGTTAATTAATTGAATTTAAATAAAGATCTTTATAACTATTAAAAAATTATTCAACATTCTTGAGGATACTGATCGCTAAGGGACCACAGACAGGAACACATCATTTAGACATATAGGGCACTATCCTCAACTCTTTGAGGTGGAGGAAAAAAGATCATTGAATTTCAGTCATTACACAGGCTACGAGATGAGGATAAAAAAAAAAAATCTCAGTGGTGAAAGGACAGAAGTGTCAAGGTGAATCATAAGTCATGGAGCCAAACCCAAGCCTGCCTCTCAGTCAGAACCCAGAAAATGGGAAGGAGGTAACATGATGCAGCAGCAGTGATGACCATAACAAGGCATAACAAGAAAAGCAGAAGCTGACCTTCATAGCTATCGGCAAATGGATAATGAAGAGATCCACATAGTTCATCTGAAGTGCTTTCAGTGATCTTTCCAGGGCTGGTCGAACCAATTCAGGTCAAAGGAAAGTAGCCCAAAGCTGCAGTGACCAAAAGAAGTGATTTCACACATTTGGGGACCAAAATTAAGCACCTTTTTTACAAGATTGAGAAGTGAGTAACAAGCCACTGGGGTTATCTAAAAATAAGGGACACTGGGGCTAAATGTATCACTTGATGTGATCAGGGTCCTTCACGGGTACTGAGTTATATTTGAGTGATGGTAGGAAAACTGAATGGACATCAGTGGACCAAGGAGAGCAGCCCCAGCATCTCAGGGATCAGAAAAGTCATCTCTCAAAGGAGAGTCAGGAAGTGTCAGGCGAGGAGAATGGAATCTGCCATCCTGCCTGGAAACAGTTCTTCCTCTTTCTAGATATAGGATGTCCCTGATGGAGACACTCATAGGGTCATTCTGTAGAGACCCTCACTCTCTGGACATTGGAAGCACCATTTTCCACCTGAGAACATTTTACAAATTTTGGTAAGTTCAATGCTGACTTGAAGAATGTGTTTCTGAGTCAAGCTTCCTTTGCGGAGTACTAGGTCGACCACACTTGGATATGTCCTGTGACAACCTGCTGAAGAGCAAAAGGAGTGGAATCCAGTCTAGTGACTCAGCTGATCCGTACAACAGATAAAAAATATGCTTATCACTAGTAATGTTTCATGTGTGAATGGGGTTGCCCTCCTACCTCTCTCACAGGCTTCGATCAAAAGCAAGCCTTTTCTGTTCTTTACTTTTCTATCATGGGCCCCTACAATGTGAGAAGGAACAGAAGTTACTCAAACCAAGACCAAAGGTCATTCTTTTTTATTTTTTGCAAAATAACGTGTCTAGCAGTGACTTCTCATGACTCACCCACAGCACCTTGATGGTATAGAATATGTCCTCTCTCGTCACGGTCCCATCAGCAATCTTCTCTGATGGCCTTACCAACTTCCTCCTCATTTTGATAGACATATGCGGCATCAAACAGAAGGAAACCTACATCAATAGCCACTTTGGTGGCCTCACCAGCCTTGTTCTTAGGAACCTACAAAATATGAATTAGAAGTGCTGGTAATCCACCTGACTCAGAGAGAAGAAATGCACTTCCTTCATGTCATGTTGGCCAGCTGTTTCTACACATATCCTGCTACCTCGTGGGTGATGCAAGCCTCGGTAACAAGCCTGTACTCTGGAGGCACAGACAGGACCTCCAATCTCAGAAGAGTTAGTGAAACAGGCTTCACCATGGAACATGGAAAATCAAGTCTCATTCAATAAGGAATTAATCATATGGAAGTAACCAAAAGGAAGGCTTCTGACACTAGAAAAAACTTCTAAGGAACTAGATGTATGTAGATATAGTTACAGTTATAGAAGACAGAGACAGGATAAGGGGGTGACATGTATTTTGGGCTCAGAATTGAAAATGAGGCCATTGTAGCCATTCTCCATGTGAGAATGGAGATATATATGTTTTTATTTATTTATTTATTTATTTATTTATTTATTTATTTATATTTGTATCTCACATTTTCTTTATATATATATATATTTCTCTTTTATAAGATTTGTTTATTTGAGAGAGAAGTAAGAGACAGAAAGAGAGAGGGAGAGGAAGTGGGAGGGGCGGAGGGAGAGGAACAGAGAATCTCAAGCAGACTTCCCACTGAGTGTGGAACCCAACATGGGGCTCGATCTCAGGACCTGGAGATCATGACCTGAGCAGAAATCAAGAGCTGGCTGCTTACCTGACTGGGCTACCCAGGTGCCCCTATATATTTCTTTACACTCACACACACTCACACACATACACACAATGGAATATTATTCAGTTTTGAAGAAAGAAATCCTATCACTTGCAACAACATGGGTGAGACTGGAGGGCATTTATGCTCAGTGAGATAAGTCAGACAGAGAAAGACAAATACTGCATGATGTCACTTATATGTGGGATCTGAAAAAAAAAATTTCCTAGAAACAGAAAGTAGAAAAGTGATTGCCACGGGCTAGGAGCTGGGGAAATGGGGAGATGTTAGTACCAAGTTTCCACTATAAGACAAAGTCTGGGGAACTCATGTATAACATGGTAACTGTCCCTGATAACACTACTGTATAATTGAAATTTGTTAAGAGGATAGAAGATAAATGTAGAAAAGAAAGGGAGGGCATAAATATTTGACGTGAATATTCTCATAATGTAAACATATACCAAATAATCGTGTCATGCAGTTTAAATATCTTACAACTTTGTGAATTTTATCTCAATAAAGCTGATTTAAAAAAAGCCGATCAAGTGTACCAATTGGATTTAAAGGAAAAATAATGGCTCATTTTCAGGGAGATTGAGAGGGAAATAAAGGAGAAATATACTACAGGATGTCCATTATTGTGACACAATTGTCACTCTATCTGCTTGGCACTCAACATATCCATGTACACTCACCCAAAGACGTCTAGCCAGAAGCACCTATAACTCTGCCTGGGGATTTCTATGGCCACCAGTGTCTTTGGGAGAAGCTCTTAGTAATTAGGTAGAGAAGATGTGTTGACCACTGGGTGCAATTTAGCCTCTCTACCTGGCTCTATAGTCCTCATCCTATGGGCCCATGAATGGAACAGCCCTGCTGGGAGGGACTAAGACTACATGTGGGCTAACTGCATGGGCTACTTCTCACTAGAGCTCTTTACAATCATGCTGTTCATAAATGTGTGACCTGTCAGCAGCCTCAAAGACTGACAGCCAGTGTTCATAGGGTACCATTCCTCAAGGAGACAAGCCAGCCCTGGGATTGTATTAAACACCCCATCACAGTGAGGAGGGAAGCAAGCAATGCATCTTTACTGGACTACAACATTCTATGGATGAGTTTCTATGGATGTCCCTTTGCACAGTCCCTTGGCCAGCATTACTATACAGGGGCTCTCAGAGAGTTTGGTTTGTCCATACAGCATCCCGTGTACTGCTGCCTTGACCAAGGGACCCACTTTATAGTGAAGGATATGCTACAATCAGCACCTGACCACGGAGTCCATTGGTTTTCCAAAGATATTGCATCTTCCAGAAGCAACTGGCAGTACGTTGGACGGCTTCTTGATGGTACAACTACAAGTGCCAGGTTGGGAGGAATGACACTGTCGGTTAAGGACACTGCCATTTAAGAAGCGATATGGTATTTTGAACTAGTAACAATTATGTGATACCATAATCCTAACACCCGATTCAGTAACCAAGGGCTGGAAATACAAGTGTCCCCCTGAATCAGTGTGAGTTCCTCCAAATGGGGAAACTGAGGCAAGGATCCCAAACCAAGTAACTTACTGGAGAGGCAAAGGGTGTGCTGGGAGCAGTGTGAGCAAGTGGGAGAAGAAAGAGAGCCAGTAGATGCTGCTCCATCACAGTTTCCACTATGAACCCCAGGTTCACGTAAAATCTATGGCTCCCAAGAAGAGACAGACTGAGGATATTCATAGATAATTCCAGCCAGTGAATTGTTGTGGGCTGCTTCTGGACACTTTGCATAAGTCTCCGGCTGTCAGGTGAGGGGATGCAGATGTTGGCAGCTGGGAGCTAGGCTAAGTGCCAGGTGTTCAGAGGGAACGTATGAGTGGGACACCAACTGCACCTGCCACACACTGTCATCCCCACTCCCAGTCACCCACTTGGGAAATTTATGTTGCCCATTTGCTCAGCTTTAGGATCTGCCAGATTCATGATGCTGGTTCTGAGTAGGGAAACCCTCTTCCAGGTGACATAGGTAGGGTTCTACCTAACTAATGCCATGGCTGCCACCTTGTCCATCTCGTTTTATCAGAAGTAGACAGAGTGGTCCATAGACAAATACTGCATGATGTCACTTATATGTGGATTTCCACATTTCCACAATGGAGGCAGAGAGGAGTATGTCTGGAATTCAGAGAAGTTGCGAGGGCAGCTCTTGATGCTTCTGTGCCTGGTAAAGACTGTGAACGGACAATTTCAGCAATTACCACTGGCCAAGGTCATGGTAACCAGATGCTTAGACTCCCCCGTGATTACCCGGTTAGGCAGGCAGCCTAGAGCAGGAAGTGATGAGTGAGCACGACTGAAATCTAGAATGGCTGTCAGAAGGGACAAGGAATACACAGTGGCCCGCAGACCCAGCTGGAGCAGTGGGGAGTGTCCCCTGGTATAAGGCTTGATTTTGTCACTGCTATAAAGACATATAGACAGATTTTTTTAATGACAATTCATGAATAATTTTGAAATATCTTTCCAATTTTTAAAAAAGAATGTTTAAATTAATTCCCCTTTTCCCACAGGAAAACAGAAGCCCTCTGCCTGAAGTCCACACTCACTGTCATAGACAAGGGGACATGGGGCTGCCCCTCGGCCAGCGGGAAAGACTTCCGTGAAAGGATATGAGGCAGAAGCAAGTGTCTTCTACTCAAATGGAGTCATCACACTGCCCATTAGAATGCTTGAGTCTGACTTCAAGTCTCATTTAAGCTCAGCTCACCTCCCCCTGGAAGCCCTCCCAGCATGTCCCAGCTCACATCAGCCTCTTTTTGGAACCTCTCAATTCTTCCTGGCACTTAGCAATCTAACGTAGAGCCTTGTTAGCCTGTGCATCAAGTGTCTTTCTCAGCCAGAGAAAGCCCCACATAAGTGGAACTACCTTCTGTGCAAACTCCCACCACCACTAGGATAGACCACCAAGTAGAAGCTTAATCATGACTGTTGAATTAGCTAATTGATTTATTAATTAATAGCAGCATATTCTATCTGTACTTTCTTGATAGCCTCACTCACAAGATCAGAAGGCTTATTATTACTTTCTTCCCACCATGTCAAACACTGGGTTATTTATTCTAATATTTATCTGATAAAATCAACACACTGACTTCACATACAGTGGGCTAAGTGAGGCTGCCCCTTGGTCAGCATCAGAACTTCTACGAAAGGGCTGAGGACAGGACACAGGGCCAGATCCAGGAAAAATGACAGAAAGCAGGTAAATGCAGAGCAGAAGCCCCGAGACCTGACCCACTGCTCATCTGAGGAGCTGCTTTCACCTGAGACAACGTCCTCCCCTCGACAAACAGGCAATGGCTCTGGGAAGCCAGCACAACATCTCTGATAACTGCATCAAATTTCAAATGGGGAATGGCTTAGTGACTAAATCTGAGATACTCAGTTTGCATGTTTCCTGGAAAAGATGTTTGCCTCAACAAAAGAAGTCACCTGAGCAAGATGCTGGAACATGTCAACCTTCCTGTGCCAACAAACTTACCACAGAGCAGTCATTTTGTCATCCTGTCCTCCTGCACCCACTGGCTATCAGGGGTTTCTAACAAAGAGCAGAATGGTTCTGACCAAGATCGGGTGAGTGCAGGAGGAGCAGCCCAAGCTCAGATTTTTAAACAGGCGAGAAATTAGAAGAATAATGGCACTTACCCAGGCTAGTTGTTGAGGAATTAAAAAAATAATAATCATAATGCATGGAAAGCACTTAAAATACGCAGTAAGCATTCAGTATGCATTACAGTAACCAAAATAATAATAATAATAATAATAATAATCCACCCTCAAAATTATTACCTCTGAAACCCCAGAATCAATAGCTCATTATCCCACTTAGTATAAGCTTAGAGATCATGAAATGAAGGCCCAAATGAGTCCCAGGGTGCATGAGGGGTGTATGTCTGCTGACCACCCACCCAAGGCTGTTCATGGCCAACCCTCTGGTCCCCTGGGTTCTACCTATATCATCAGAAGCAGGAGTGCCAAACCCAAGCATCGGCATGACGTGCCCATCATTCAGTTGCACAGAACGACTCCGGTTGAGGTCCATCACCATCCACAGTCCCGGCTAATCTGACTCCATCTTTCCTTCCTTTTCCTGACAAAGACCCAAGAGAAGACAAGGCTCCAGTTAATGCTCTTTATTGCTACCAACAACAAAAGGATAGGTAAGGCTGGGCTCACAGATTCCAGCGATTGCCAGATGAAGCTGGAATCAATCCAATGACTTTCATGTCATCCTTTCAGGTCTCTGCAGGCATCTCTTACAGGAACAGCAGCCAGAAATGTCATTTCTTTCCAATTAGCTTGTATCAAAAGAGAGAACCCATGTGGCTCAGAGTGGTCACAGACAAGCTAGGTTTGTGTTTTTGGCAGTTCTAACATGCCATCGAAAGCCTCTGGTCACTGTGAGTCAGCAGTATTTTTTTAAAGAGGGGATGGGTGGTATTTCAAATAACAGCAAAGCAGGAATTTCCAATACCAAATACACAGGCAGGTCAAAGTTTCACTCCTCTTGGTTTTCCTACAGAATGCAATGCCAGGTACTAATCACATACACCATGCATGGCCCTTAGCCTTTTATAGGAGGGAGGGGATTCTCAACTCTCCAGGTGGTTCTGGGAGCCAAGGCTGGCATTGCTCACTCAGTTAGATGATGGCAGGAAGAAGAGCAAAAGGGGTTCCCCGTGTTCAGATCACTGAACATTACTGGGTCATCCCCAGTGTAGACTCTGGAAGGGGAAGTTAGCTCTGTGTCCTTTATTATGCCATTGAAGGTAGAAATGATGAGCCCATGGCTACACCCAATGGCAATCTTCCTTTATCTTCTTAGGACACTGATGGTCAAGCTTCTCGTCAATCATGTTTAGGGAAAAATTAAAAGTAAAATCTCCTGCCAACATAGAAAACTCCTCTCCATGCATGCAGAAAAGGAAGCAAATGGTTTTATTATGGAATGTTCATTAAACCAGATTGCAATGAACATTACAGGTAATCTGCTAATGAAATTACAAAGACAAAAAGAAATTTCATCCCTTTATATGAATAAGGAGATATATCTTCAAGACGAACAATAGCTTGTCCTTAGGTAAGAGGGTTTAACACCACCATTGGCAATGCATTATTGTTTATAGTTCAATTCCAAATTCATGTGGCAATTGGGGCAACTATCTGTGCTAGTTAATTGACTTTTTCTGAAGGAAAATAAAACTTCTATGACAACAGGCAATTATAGCCTGGAGCAAGGGGCCCAGTGGGAAAGAAACCCATCTTCTCTGATGTTTACATTTCAAAGAGAGGGGTCTCAATCCTTTAAGAAAAATGTTAACAAAATTGACAAAATTTTAAGTAAAACTAATCCAATAAAAAAGAGAGCCTACATAAATATAAATGAAAGAGAGATTGCTATAAACAACTCTACATCAACACATTGGACAACATAGAAGAAATGGGTAAATTCCTGGAAAGGTACAACCTACAGAGGCTGAATCATAATGAAACAGAATATGATCAGATAAATAATGAGTACAAAGATCAAATCAGTAGTCAAAAAAGCTCAAGAACAGTTGACTTCATGAGCATATTCCATCAAAGATGTAAAGAAGAATTAACACCAGTTCTTCCCAAACTCTTCCAAAAATTAAAAAGGATAGAATACTCTCAAACTCATTTTATAAGGCCAGCATGACCTTGGTACCAAAGCCACATAAGGACACAAAAGGAAAAGAAAACTACAGGTAATGATGAACGTTGACACAAAAAATTCACAAGGAAATATTAGCAAACCAAATTCACAACACCTTAAAGGGATATGCCATGATCAAGTGGGATTCATCCCTGGGATGCAAGAATCTTCGATATGCATAAGCTAATAAATGTGATACACCATGTTTGTAGATGAAAGATAAAAACACATGATCATCTTAATAGATGCAGAAAAAAGCATGTGTCAAAATTCAGCATCCACTCATGACAAAAATTCTCAACAAATTAAGTATAGAGGGAACATACTTCAACCTAATAGGGCTTTATATAACAAACCCACAGCTCACATGATAATCAATGGGGAGAGGTTGAAAGCTTTCCCTCTGATTTCAGGAAGAAGACAAGAGTGCTACCTTCACCACTCCAATTCAATATAGTACCGAAAGTCCTAGCCAGAGCTATTAGGCAAGAAAAAAGAAATAAAGGGATCAAAATCAGAAAAAAAAGAAGTAAAATTGTGTTTGCAATGACATGATCTTATGTACAAAAAATCATAAAGACTCAAAAAACTATTAGCAGTAATCAACAAATTCAGTACAAACACCAGTGTGCAAAATCAGTAGTATTTCTATACATTAACAATGAATTATCCAAAAAGAAATAAATAAAGCAATCTCATTTACAACATCAAAAACAATGAAATATTTATGAATAAATTTACTTAAGTAAGTGACAGATCTGTATCTTGAAAACTATAAGACATTGACTGAAAAAATGCACACAGGGAAAATAAAATGCAAAAGGAAAAAATGCAAAAGGAAAAATAAAATAAGATGAAAAGAGAGAGGGAGACAAACCATGAGAGACTCAACTGTAGGAAACAAACTGAGGGTCACTGGAGGGGTAGGGGTAGGGAATGGAGTAACTGGGTGATGCGCATTAAGGCGGGCACATGATGTGATGAGCACTGGGTATTGTATGCAACTGATGAATCACGGATTTCTATCTCTGTAACTAGTAATACAGTATATGTCAACTAAATTGAATTTAAATTAAAATTTATTTTTTTAAATTTTTTAAATTTAAACTAAAATTTTAAAAATGAAGAAAATACAAATAAATGGAACAGAGCCCGTGTTCATGGTTTGGAGGAATTAATTTTGTTAAAATGTCCATACCACCAAAGTAATCTATAGATTCTATGCAATCTCTATCAAGATTCCAATGGTATTTTTTACAGAAATAGAAAAAACAATTCTAAAGTTCAGATGGATTCAAAAAACAAAAGCAAAACAAACAAGCCCAGAGCAATCTTCAGGAGACAGAACAAAGCTAGAGACATTGCACTTCCTGATTTCAAACTATATTGCAAAGTTATAATGATCAAAACAGCACAGTACTGGCATAAAAACAAACACAGAGACCAATAGAAAAGAATCGAGAGCCTAGAAATAAACCCACAAATATATAGACAACTAATATCCGACAAGGGAGCCAAGAATTCTCAATGGAGAGAAGATAGTCTCTTCAGTAATGGTGCTGGGAAAACTGGATATTACAAGCCAAAAACACGTAATGGGACCGTTATCTCACACCACTCACAAGAATTCATTCAAAATGGATTAAAGACTTAAATGTAGAGCTTGCAACCGTAAAACTCCTAGAAGAAAACAGAGGGGAAAAGCTTTCTTGACATTGGTCTCGGTAGTTGCTTTGTGGATATGACACCCAGAGTACAAGCAACAAAATAAAAAATAAATGAGTGCAACCACATTAAACTAAAAAGCTTCTGCGTGGTAGAGGAAATCACCAGTGAATTTGATACAGGATTACCATCCAAAATACAAAAATAACTCATTTGCCCTCACGTGGCATCCTCATGTGACACAAGAAAGAGAGCTCTGTGTCTCTCCTCATGAGCACACCTGCCTCCTTGGATCAGGGCCCCACCCTCATGACCTGAGTCACCTCCTCCCTAGGAGCCCCATCTCCACATACAGCCACATGGTGGGTTAGGATTTCAACCTAGAACTTCCAGTGTAGGGGGCGGGGGCCCAACTCTGTCCCTAGTGAACATCCCCACCAGTCTCCTCAGTTTCTCACCCGGAATCAATTTTTTAAAAGATTTTATTTCTTTTAGAGAGAGGGCGGGGCAGGGGCAAGGGGAAGCAGACTCTCTGCAGAGTGCAGAGCCTGACTTGGGGCTCAATCTCAGGACCCTGATCGAGCTGAAGTCAGATGCTTAACCCACGGAGCCCCCTAGGTGCCCCTCTCACCTGGAATCTATTTATAGCTCCTATCTGCTTACTACCTCCTCAGGCCCTCTGACCGGATCTCACCTCGTGATCCACATAGACTCCGTTTGCCCTTATCCGGACCCTCCCTCTTCCACATGGGAACTCCCTGGGGTACAAGCCCCGAGTGTTCCGTGTCTCCTCTAATCCCATTCTATCCGAAAGAAAATGGGCAGCACTTCATGGGGTCTGGATGGTTGGTTGGCTTGTTTGTTGTCTTGCTTTGTTTTCTGGAGGACAAGTTAGATTAGGCAACAGGAGCTGGGAGGTGATGTTCCACAGGGATCTCACAGGTCAGGAGTAGTAATCCAGACCCTAAGTATGAAGACGGTTCATTGTGGTATTTCGTGCTTGTATCACAGCCTCCTCACCTCCCTCTTCCCCTGAGAACCTGCCCTGCCCACATTTTACTTTCCTGGATGTCGGTGCACGTTACCCCCAGCACCCCGCTCCCAAGGAAGCCAGGACTGAACAGTTACCGCTGACCACAGGCACCTGCTCCCCCCAGACTGAGACTGGTTCTCCTCTCCCAACAAATCCCAGCTGTCATCGCCTTCTGGCTCCACCGAGGGAGATCCCTGTGGGTTTTCTGGGTTTTCTCTATCAGGGCCCAGCAGAGAGGATGCCGGAATGAAGGATTTCTCCTTTCCCATAAAAGTCAGGTACCTCGAAGGAAAAACAAGTAAGGTCTACAGTATCAAGAGCCATCTAAGAAAAGACAGGCTTGTTGGAAAACACTTTGCTGGAAGGAAGGACACTAATTATTTATACACAACTGAGCAGAGGGGGAGATTTATACGCGACATTTGAGCAAAGGGAGGGTGAAATTCAATTAGGTCTCTGAGATCCTGAAGGAAAGGGTTATGAGAAAAGCATTCACTGAGCATGGGAATAGAGCACATACATCATCCTCCCCGAATAGGTGGGAATCCACTGTGGAGCAACAGAGGGAAACCTTGCCTCCTGGGTGGGGACAACCCGACGCACCCCTACTTCACCACCCATACAGCAGAGCAGACCAAAGATGGCCTCGGAGGGCTCCTGCCACGGCCCCTGAAGAACCTGGCTGAGCCACGCCTGCTTCTCACTGGGCCACGTGAGCAGGGTCATCCCCAACAACCTGCCCATGTTCTGGGAGCAGCCCCTGCCTCCTGGGCCAGTCCCCATGCCAGCTGGGACCCTCCTAGGTCAGCCTCACAAGCACAGGCTCCAGCTCCAAGGGGGGGTCTCCTTAGACATACGCCCCGGTGCTACAGCCATGTGACTGTGCTCTTGCCAAGGTCTCAGCTAGAAGAGCAACTGAAAGGAACCAAGACTTGTCACCAGGCCCAAGTTCCCCCAGAGCTTCGAGGGCCTGCCCCCTTCTTGCCACTTGGGGGTGCGCTCCAGAGCCACCCTCTTGGAGGGGTCTTCTCTGCTCCGCCACTCTAGCCCAAGCAGCTTCCCGCTCTCCACGGCCCCTCCCCATCTCACACCCTGCTTCAGGTCCTGCAGAACTGCTACTCTCCAAAAGGAGCTTATCTCTTTCTTTATTTGCTGGTGTGTCTTCAAATGCGTTGAATTTTTCAACACTGTAACCCCCGCGCCTAGAAAAGGCTCCCTAGCTCATGGCTGATGCTCAATAAATCTGTGTAGAGTGAATGAAATTGAGGTCTGGGGACAGCAGATGTTGAAATATTCTTTGTTCCGTGCTTAGATTCTGGGAGCCCCAGACTGTGTCTAGATCCTCATTAACTCCTTAAAACTCTGCTTGGCTCCAGGAAATGGACGGATCCATCTCACATGGGGAACAGAGTGGCAAAGCATGTTTTTTTTTCCTCCCTTCAAGGCTGGTGACAGTTTTCAGCAGGATCAGCTGTGCCTGGCTGAGGGATGGCCTAGTGGCAGAGAAATCAGCAGGAAGGCAGGCTGGTGTGGGGGCCACAGGGAGGGAACGGGAGCACTTTCCCCGGGCGCAGCAGGTCCAGGGAGTTCCCTAGATGGCTGGGGACATCTTGAAGGGCAGCTCCAGCCAGGAAGCAGCCCCCAGGAAGAGGTCACGCTGGTTACTTACACGGGGAGCTGGTATTCAAATAGTGGGAGCATCTGGAAGCCAGTCTGGGGACAATGGAGCTCCCCAGTGATTAGCAAAACCAGGAAGCCACAGCTTGCTGCTCCTCTGGGTAAAGAAAATAAAGGGGATGAGCACTGGGTGTTATTCTGTATGTTGGCAAATTGAACACCAATAAAAAATAAATTTATTATAAAAAGAAAAGAAAATAAAGGGGTGCACAATTATGAAACACAGAGTTGGGGGCCCCTGGTGAGTCCAGGGGATGGGAGCTAGAAAGGCCCGTAAGTGGAAGCTGAGGCTGTGTCCCCCAGAAAAGGAGAGGGAACATCCCCACACCTCCCCTCCTTCCAGGCTCTCCCAGCGCCTCCCGATACCCACCCCACCTGGAAACCCGCAGACAGGAAGGTCAGGGCCAGCCACACTGGGCAACCCTCATCGGCTACCACGGCCACAAAGAAAGGGTGAGGGGTCCCAGGGCTGGCGGGGTAACGTCCCTCAGGCAGCCAGGCTGCGTCTGGCCGAGCACCCTAAACTGGATATTGGTAAAATACAGCCTTCTTCTGTACTGCATGCAGATGGGGCCGGCGCATTGGGCTCCGTGGGTGGGAGAGAGGGAATGGAGTCGGGTGAATAGAACCTGCTAGAACGTGCTCCTGCAGAAACGCTAAGGTTCTTTAGCATCCATAAGATTCAGCTCACCTTTGCCAAAGTTGGGATTAGCACAGGTGGGGCTACATAACGTGTCCTACCCAGGCTCAGGTCAACAAATATTTACCATCTGTCTTATAGGGCACTCTCAGGATGCTGTCCCTAATCTCTTTTTTTTTTTTTTTTGAAGTGATATATATAAGAACAATTCAAGAGTTTTGAAGTTTGCTTTTGTAGGGTTCTATCTTCAAATCTTTCCCTGGCATTAAAATGACAACAACCTTCTTGGAAATATGGGTGTAGGAGTAATTATTGCTGGAATTTTTTTTTTAATTTTTTTTATTTATTTATGATAGTCACACAGAGAGAGCGAGAGAGGCAGAGACACAGGCAGAGGGAGAAGCAGGCTCCATGCACCGGGAGCCCGATGTGGGATTCGATCCTGGGTCTCCAGGATCGCGCCCTGGGCCAAAGGCAGGCGCTAAACCGCTGCGCCACCCAGGGATCCCCTATTGCTGGAATTTTAAAAAATATTTTATTTATTTATTCATGAAAGAGAGAGAGGCAGAGACACAGGCAGGGGGAGAAGGAAGCTCCATGCGGGGAGCCTGATGCGGGACTTGATCCCAGGACCCTGGGCTCACACCCTGAGCTGAAGGCAGACGCTCAACCACTGAGGCACCAGGTGCCCCTATTGCTGGATCTAACAGCCCCATAGTCAAGGGGTAAGCTCCATGGCTTAGGAGCCCAAGGATGGCACCATAATCACACCACCAAAAAACATTGACGGCTGCAGTGCGCATGACTCTGCTATCTGTAGCTTATAACACAGGTGGCTGGAGGGCCCTACGGACTGAGTATATCTGCCTGAACTCAAGGGCAGAATTGGACAGATCAAGGATCCCACCTTCTTCAGTGCAGTTTTCCTAAGAATCCATATCATGGCATTGGTGCTGGTTTGTGGAGGATAAGCCAGAAAATGAAGGCGCTCAGACTTCTGACGATGGAGCTACCCTTTTGATACCAAAGAGCAAGCTAATTTCAGCAGCCTGAGTTTTCTTCTCTTCCAGGACTTGCTACAATGCATGAGCTGTGGAAAGAGAGGAGGCCCCCAGAGTCTGAGAAAGAGTAATCAAGAGACACACTCTCGAGGTCCCTTGCCCCAAATGCAAGAGGGCCTATCCCGACCAAGAGCAGAGTCTACATGGTAGGTGCTTGTGCCTAGGACCATCATCATTCCTGGTATCCCTGCCACAGGAAGGTTAGACCGATCCCAGAACTATAGGAATAATAATAAAGATAGCTATATTTGATATTTTTCAGCAGTTTTATTGAAGTATAATTTACGCATCCTGAAATCCATCCATTCTACACGCATTTCCAATGAGTTTTAGTAACTATATAGAGTTTTACATTCATCACCACCACCCTGTTTCTGAACCTTTCCATCACCCCCAAAAAGTCCCCCTGTGCCTGGTGGAAGGCAATTCTTTCTCCCATACCCCAGCCCCACACAACCTCTAACCTCCTGCCTGCTTACAGAGGTTGGCTTCTCCCACAGATTTCATATACATGGGATCATACAATACGTAGCCTATCGTGTTAGGCTGCTTTCACTTGCCAGAATATTTTTGATATTCATCTATGTCATGCATGTTCCCTTTCACTGTTGAGAAAGGTCCCATTACAGGGATGAGGGCCACCCTGTGTCTCTCCGTCTACCCGTTAATGTGTTTCGATAGTTTCTACTTTGGGGCTGTTATAAATAATGGTTTTGCTATGCACATGGGTGACAAGCCTGTACATTTTCATTTGTCTTGGGTAGTTGCCTCCAGCACATAGGGCTGGAATTCCTGGACAATGCATGTATGCTTGACTAGACCACAAACTGTCAAACTGCTTTCCAGCAACATACCGTGCTTCCCTTCCTGGTCCCCAAGCCAGAGAAAGTAACCTCTTTCTGTGCTCTGTGTCTTTATCTCATCTGTGCCCAAGGATGCTTCCTGAGGACTAGGTCCCAAGACAGTCGGCTTCCTTTTCTCTCACTGGTTCAGAGTCTTCCAGTGCTTTTTGGTGTCATATGCTGGGTGGAATATCAAAGTGTAACACGTTACCTTACCTGGAAGCAGAGGCTAGTGTAGTCTTATTTATTTTTTTTTTAATTTTTTTATTTATTTATGATAGGCACAGAGAGAGAGAGAGAGAGAGAGAGAGAGAGAGGCAGAGACACAGGCAGAGGGAGAAGCAGGCTCCATGCACCGGGAGCCTGACGTGGGATTCGATCCCGGGTCTCCAGGATCGCGCCCTGGACCAAAGGCAGGCGCTAAACCGCTGCGCCACCCAGGGATCCCTAGTGTAGTCTTGAAGAGCATGACCCACTCTGGAGTCACACTGCCTGGGTTCATATCTTGGTTCTGTGGATGTGAGAAACTAGGGACCAGCAGGCACCTTCCCTGGTGGGAAGGTGGGATCCTAGATCTGTCCAATTCTGCCCTTGAGTTCAGAAGGACAGAACAGAAATTATTTAAAGTCCTTACTCTCTACAGCCCACTGACACATCCTTGAGACAGGCAGGGTGACCTTCCCCTAGGGACTCAGTTGCCTCAATGCTAATACTCGGCTGAGGGCAAAAGGCAATCTTAGCCCGACACCCAGGATCCTGTGAGTCTACTTTAACATGTAAAAATTCCTTTAGAAATTTCCTTTATCTCTAAGACCCCCAAGATACATATTGGGGATCATCCCCCAAGCATATGACCCACCGATGTACATCTGAAGGGTCTCGTGATTCAGGTTTTATTAGACGGTGATAAATGACCCTAGTCCCAACAACAGCTACTCCCTCAAGGTCCTGGGAGCCTTGCTTCCAAAGTTCCTCAGAGACTTACACTCTCCCTGTCCCCCTCCAGACTTGAAAGTATATAAGGAGCCCCTCCTCATGACTCAGGGCAGCTGTTTCTGCCACCAGATCCTGTCCCTGTGCTTTAATAAAATCACCTTTTTGCACCAAAGACATCTCAAGAATTCTATGTTGGCCATTGGCTTCGAATCCTAATGTGTTTTCCTACATCATCCATCACCTCCTAGCTGTGTGACCTGGTCTCAGCTCCCTGATTCATAAAAGGAGGGATGTGCCAGGACGACATCAGTGCCTGTAAGATCCTCAGTTTCGAGCACATAGTAAACATCTAGGCTGTCTATGTATTACCATCTGAATTTAAAAGCAATGTTCTTGTCCACAACACTCTCCTTACGGAATGTGTCAGGGAGGAAAATTGTTTTAACATTTTCCCTTTACTCCCATAAATCCTCTGTCTGGGATCCTGCAAATTAGATGAACAGAAGACAGGTAAACAGGAGGAAACCAGGTGGAGTCTGTCGTCACAGGCCTCCTGACCTTCGCCCACTGGTAGTTAGAACCCTAGCTCGTAGAGCATCTTAGCAGAAGAGCAGTAGATTTTGTAAAGAAGGGACAAGACAGAGGAAAGTGGGGAGGTAAATATAGAGAAATCTTGAGGGGTAGACGCTAGTCAGAGGGGTTGTTGTGTAGACTCCCCTGGTCCCTGGGCTGATGAGAGTCTAGAAGTGAATCCCCTGGTGATTAAGAGCCTGCTGGCCTTCTTCGTGGGGCTGGGGCTGGCAGACAGGTCTGCAGCTCAAGACAATCCTGATGCCAAAGTGGTGTATTTTGGGGTGGTGTAGTCTGAGCCCCCCTGCCAGACGTGTAAAATGTGCCACAACAACGTTATTGAGTGGAAGCTAGAATTACCATCATCCCCAAGCGTGTCGTGCTCACACCAGCTTCAAGGACAACTTTAAGCCCCCCTCGGCCTCAGGGTGCTGGGCTTTCTCAGTGTTAAGGCTCGCTCAGAGTTGGGGAATGAAAAAATATGAAAAAAATGCATCGTGTTGTTAAACACACACACACACACACACACACACACAAACCACAGGTCCAAAACCGGGTCGTGTAGATGAGTTCCCAAATTGGGACTTAATACATAACCTCTTAGCAGACTCACCTCCCCCAGGAATGGGGTCTCTCAGGGATTTTTCTGTCTGCACTGTGGGTTCTCTCTACCCCACAAAGAAAGAGGAGTCATCTGCATGATACTATGCTTTTTCTCCTAGAAAGGGCCCCACCTGGAACTAATCCTTTTCTTTTGCTAGTAACTCTTGCCTCCACCCTCCTTCTATAAAAACCTTCCATTCTGAACCAGTCTCTGCTTGCTAGATGGGGTGCTGCCGGATTTATGGATCAGGTAATAAAGCCAATTAGATGTTTAAACTAATTTGGTTGAGGGACACCTGGGTGGCTCACGGGTTGAGCATCTGCCTTCTGCTCAGGGTGTGATCCCGGGGCCCTAGGATCGAGCCCCACATCGGGCTTCCTGCATGGAGCCTGCTTCTCCCTCTGCCTGTGTCTCTGCCTCTCTCTCTGTGTCTCTCATGAAGAAATAAATACAATTTTTTAAAAAATTAACTGGGTGGAATTGTGTAATTTAACAGTATAATTGAGGATATTGGAAGATGCAGGATCGTTGAGCATGGTGGTCAAGAAAGAATTCTTGAGATGTTTTTGGTGCAAAAAGGAGCCTTTATTAGAGTACAGGACAGAACCCGTGGGCAGGAAGAGCTGTACTGGGTGTGTGGGGTGACTGATTGTTCAGGCTTTTCTGTCCTTTGGAAGTGAAGGTGACGTTAAGGCTCCAGGAAATTGAGTCTATAGGTTCCTGGAGGTCTGACTATTAGTAAGATTGTGTTTTTCTTGTAAATCATTAAGATAGTTACAAACTATAGTGGAGTTTTGAGCCCAATACAACTGGGATCTTTATCAGCTGGTCATTTGTTTTTCCCTGGCCTTTGTTCTTAGGCAGTCAGGAGTGCTTGCAGGATGTAATGCATATCCCACCCCAAGGGGGTGGTTTGCTGGTGTCAGTTCGTGTTTTGTCCTCAGCTTGCCTTTTTCTCTCTCGCCATTATATACAACTCTATCCATCTGGGCAAACCCTGGCTGTCCAAGCAGAGTTCTGATAAAGACTGATTTTGAGGGCACCTGGGTGGTTCAGTCAGTTAAGTGTCATGCTCAGGTCATGATCCTGGAGTCTCGGATCGAGTCCCACGTGGGGTTCCCTGCTCAGTGGGGAGTCTGCTTCTCCCTCTCCTCCTGCCTGCAGCTCCCCTTGCTTGTTCTCTCTCTCTTTCTCTCAAATAAAGAAACAAAACCTTAAGAAAAAAAAAAAAAGACTGCATTTGAGGTGTTTGTTCCCAGGAACCTGAGGGAGTGGGAAGAGTCACTCACTCCTAGCCTTAAACTTCTATCTGTTTTACACGCACACATACAAGTGGGGATGTCTCATTGCAGTGAAGGGAAAGGCCAGTCTGAATCGCATCTACCAGCACCAAAGGAAGAACATAAGGCCCACAGCACAAAGGACACCATTCACCCGAGATGCCCAGCTCCTGCCCTGCTGGCTTTGGACAGTCAGCTGTTGGCCAGACTCAGGGTTTCCCTCAGGAGGTTTGGGGGAGTCCCTGGGGCTCTTGCCACTTGATAGCCAGGGATCGCAAAAATGGGTGAGTGGGCCCGTAAGTCAAGGGCCCGTCTCCATGTATGAAGCTGAGTGCCCTGGCATCGCCTGATCAGATTAGCTGAGTGTTAGGGGAAAAAGAGAAACTTTATAAAACAGAACCCATACAGGCCAAATACCCTAGCAAAACAAAATCACAGGCGAAAAAAAGAAAAAGAAAGAAAGGAAAGAAAGAAAAAGAAAGAAAGAAAGAAAGAAAGAAAGAAAGAAAGAAAGAAAGAAAGAAAGAAGCTAAATTCCTAGCAAGCAAACACAAAAAGAAAAATAACAAAAGGAGAGACATAAAAAACAAACGTATAGACAGGAGAAGAAATAACAAAGTATTAACAGAGATCAAAGCACCGCAATGAAACGAGAAACAAAAAGGAGTGCAGATCTGTCCCAGTAACTTAAACTGAC
This sequence comes from Canis lupus familiaris, assembly GCF_011100685.1. Classification (NCBI taxonomy): domain Eukaryota; kingdom Metazoa; phylum Chordata; class Mammalia; order Carnivora; family Canidae; genus Canis; species Canis lupus. The sequence continues at coordinate 29,652,794 of NC_049223.1, read as the reverse complement.
ACCTGTGAGATACGTCCCACTTAGAAAGTCTAAGGATAATGGAAGGAGGATATCCATAAACGACATTTAGGATAAAAAGTGGAAGCTCAATACATTACAAAGATCTCTCCAACCTTTGTGGGAAGGGCTAAGTTGTCACAGTGCTTTTAAGGGCAATGTGACATCAATTTGAGTTTATAATGCTCTTTTTGGGATCCCTGGGTGGCTCAGTGGTTTAGCATCTGCCTTCAGCCCAGGGAGTGATCCTGGAGACCCGGGATCGAGTCCCACATTGGGCTCCCTGCATGGAGCCTGCTTCTCCCTCTACCTGTGTCTCTGCCTCTCTCTCTCCCCTCTCTGTGTTTCTCATGAATAAATAAATAAAATCTTTAAAAAATAAAAATAAAAAAAATAAAACACTTCTTTCCTTTGAACAATCTCACTTCTAAAAGCCACATCTGGCAGAAAGATCTACATGTGTCCAAAGATAAGCAAAGATATTCTTCACTGCATTGTTTGTAAAAACAGTTACAAAAAAAATGAGTACAAATATATCCATGAAGTTCAATTTAAATAAATCATGATTCGCAACATACCGTGGAGCCATGGAAGGAACGTAGTAGGCTAAGGTGGGAAGGGCATGTTCTGAGTAATGTGTCTACACAGCCTCGCTCTGTACCGACATGTGGGCTTTGTGTGTACGTGTAGGGTATTCACGTGCTCACAGGGTGCTCTGTGTTATGTGGATGCAGGGGGAAGATGCGAAGGCTACCCTCCAAGTCACCCAGAGGGTAACTCTGGGAAGTAAGCAGTGGTATGAGCTGGTATGAAGTAGGCAGGCTTTCCTAACCCTAGATATTTAGGTCTTACTTTTGTTCATTTTAAAGCCTGGAAAGGAGAACTGATTTGTCTCAATGTTTTCTGGGCCAGAGGCAAGAGAGTCCAGGGACAGACACCACAGCACACCCACACTCGAGTGTGTCCATGTCTCCACAGCCTCAGAACCCTGCCTCGCCCATGAGCTCAAAGTCCACATAGCAAAGCTCTACTCCAGAAAAGAAACCATTCCATGCATTTTGAGCAGAAATGACCAAAAGAATGGAGTGCTCAGAAACACACCGGCAGGGCCAGAAAGTGGGACCTCAACATGATCCCCAGGAACGGGCCCCAGGCACTGATGCTCCCCAGGGGTGACCCCACTTAGAAGCCAGGCCTTCAGGAGGCGACCTTGGCAACTCTGTGATTCAAGGACACACCTCCAAAGCTGTGCTAACCCGGGGTCAGGAAACCACTGCCACCGGCCACAGTTCCCTGGACACCAAAACAGTCACACCCACCAGTGAATCTGTCTTCACAGAGCCGTCCCACACGTGCAGCCTCCGTATCATGACTGGTCACCTCAGAAGCCAAGGCTGCAGCCCGCCCCCTCTTACTTTAACTCCTAGCAGAGGCAACCAGAAGCCACAGGACCAGAGCCTCCGCCTTCCAAATCACCGTGAGTGCTTCTGATTAGCAGAACTCCATTAGCACATGGAAACCCTATTTGTAAGAGTCTACTTTTTTAAAAGATTTTATTTACTTATTTATTTATTTATGTATTTATTTATTTATTTATTTGAGACACACAGAGAGAGGCAGAGACACAGGCAGAGGGAGAAGCAGGCTCCCTGTGGGGGGCCCGATGTGGGACTCGATCCCAGGACCCTGGGGTCACGCCCTGGGCCAAAGACAGACACTCAACCACTCAGCCACCAGTGCTCCTGTAATAGTCAACTTCTATGCCAACAGGTTAGTCTTCCTGGCCACTGTCTGCCCAGGACATAGAAAATGAGTTGTGTGTCAACTAACAAGCAGATGGTGAGCAGAGTGCTTAAAATGCACCATCTCAAATGCCTTCCCAGAGGCTGCCACCCTCCCTCTCCTGCAATCCCTCCCCTAAGGAGGATTGCCGTTGTTGAATGATCCAAGACTGACCTCAGCCAGGAGGATAAAAGGTCTTTTCTCTGTGAAAGGGACCAGGCAGGGAGAAAAGTCTCACTGTTACTACTCTTGAGGTTCCCCAATTTATACTGGGATAGAGCTCCAGCCTCCACCCCTATAGGGTGGATTACTAGTCCTTTGAGGAAATCCTGTAGCTTGAAAGACAGGCGGTGGGGGGGTGGGGGGTGGGGGGGAATAATTTAGGGGGAATAAAAGCATAGAGACTATAAGACAATGGAATTTCTTTGGCTCAGATTGTGATCCCAGGGTCCTAAGATCTAGTCCTACATTGGACTCCCTGCAGGGAGCCTGCTTCTCTCTCTGCCTATGTCTCTGCCTCTCTCTCTCTCTCTCTCTCTCATGAATGAATGAATAAATAAATAAATAAATAAATAAATCTTTAAAATAAAAAAAAAAGTCTATATAGGAGTCCCCTTGACTGTATAACCAAAAACTGAGATGTTAAACTCCACAGTCACTCAAATATAGGTGGGAGCAATGAGTTGAACAATTCCAAGATGACACAGAGCTAGGGCATGTTTAAGTTCTACCAGCAGAGTAGAGAATCTTTGTTGAACACCCATGGAATTTAGTACAGACCCATAGAAGAGTAATATTTTAAATTCTAGAGGAACTACCAAAAAAGTTTTAAAAAATGTAAGCTAATTAGACCATAGTGAAGTTAAATACAACCAACCAAGTGTTAATACTAAAGAAAGCAGAACAAGCAAAAGAAGGAACAAAGAACGGATGAGACAATTAGAAAACAAATAGCAAGATGGTGGATTAAAGTCTAAACATATTGATCACTATGTTAGATATACATGGTTTAAACACTCTACTTAAAAGGTGTAGGTATTCAGACTGGATTAAAAAAAACAAAGTCTTTTTATATATTATCTTCAAGAAACAGATAACATTGTCTCTATGCACAGATGTCATGGTTATCAATATTAGATATTCCAAAAACAATTTGTAAACTAGAACTAATCTGTGAGTTTAGAAGGACACGGAATACAAAGTCAGTATTTAAAAGAGTGATGATTTTTTCTATACTAAGAAGTAAAACAGGAATTGATATATTTTTAAACGGTATCATCTACTATTGTATTAGGAAACAAGATATTTAGGGAAAAAATTAGAAATAAGTGCAAGATTTGGATGCTAAAGGTTATAGAATATTGCCAAAAGAAATTAAAAACACCTAAAAAAGTGAAGAGAAATACTGTGCGCATGGACTGGAAGATTTAATATTGCTATGATGTCAATTATTCCCAAAATGTTTTCTCTAGAGTCAATGCAATCCTGCTAAATATTACCAGCACTTTTTTTTTCTAGAAATCAATAAACCGATTCTAAAATTTATATGGACAAATAAAGAAGTCAGAATAGCAAACATAATTTTGAAAAAGAACCAGTTTGGAGGACTTAAGTGACCTTATTTCAAGACTTCCTATAAAGGAGCAGTGATTGGGATGCCTGAGGGGCTCAGGGGTTGAGCATCTGCCTTCGGCTCAGGTCATGATCCTGGGGTCCTGGGATCGAGTCCCACATCGGGATCCCTGCAGGGAGCCTGCTTCTCCCTCTGCTTGTGTTTCTGCCTCTCTGCCTCTCTCTGTGGGTCCCTCATGAATAAACAAAATCTTTAAAAAGGGGGGAAGCAGTAGTTAAGCAGTTAAGCAGTTAAGCAGTGTGCTGTACTGAAAAGATAGACATCCAGGCCAAGGGAGCAGAATGGAATCCAGGAAGAGATGGACACATGTATGGTCAATTGGTTTTCTACAAAGGAGCCCAAGTAACTCCAGGTGAAGGATAGTCTTTTCAACAAAAGGTGCTGAAACACGTGGACACCTTCTCATTCAAGGGCAGAAGCTTTCCAGCTGGTGTCCCAGGCTCCAGTGCTTACCATCATCCAGTTTAAACCCACAGAGCAGCTGAGCTGTCCTTCTCAAATGAGGCATTCCCCTGTTCACCCCTCATGGCTTCCCTCAAGACTGCCCTCAAGAGGAACCACCTACTCCTTAGGAAGCAGCCTCTTTATGATGCACCTCATGAGCCCCATATCTTCCCTTCCTTCCCTGGTGCTCTATACTCTAACCATACTGAACTACTTAGAGTCCTCCATATATACTCTGAGCTCATCTTTAGAAAGCTCCCTTGGCCTGGCCTGGCCTGGCCTGGCCTGCCAATCTTCACCTGTCCTCCATATGCTTTTTTTATATATATAAATTTATTTTTTATTGGTGTTCAATTTGCCAACATATAAAATAACCCCCAGTCATCCCGTCAAGTGCCCACCTCAGCGCTCATCACCCAGTCACCCCCACACCCCGCCCTCCTCCCCTTCTACCACCCCTAGTTTGTTTCCCAGAGTTAGGAGTCTCTCATGTTCTGTCTCCCTTTCTGATATTTCCCACTCATTTTTTCTCCTTTCCCCTTTATTCCCTTTCACTATTTTTTATATTCCCCAAATGAATGAGACCATATAATGTTTGTCCTTCTCCGATTGACTAACTTCACTCAGCATAATACCCTCCAGTTCCATCCACGTTGAAGCAAATGGTGGGTATTTGTCGTTTCTAATGGCTGAGGAATATTCCATTGTATACAGAGACCACAACTTCTTGATCCATTCATCCGTCCACGGACACCGAGGCTCCTTCCATAGTTCTCCATGTGCTTTAGTATTACCTCCTCCCGGAAGCTCCCCTAGACAGCCCACATCTAGGTAGAGACCCCTCTCCTGTGTCCTTTAGCTATGTATGCTCACCCTCAGCCTTAGGACTTGTCATATGACCCCAGAATTGCCTATTTACAGACAGTGAGATCTAGGAGGGCGGGTGCTACATCCTCCCAATGGTGGTGTCCCCAGCCTGTTCGCAGAAAGCCTGGCACAGAGCAGGTCTCAACAACTGTGGGCTGGATCATCTAGTTATCACCTGCCCTTCATATTCCACAAGTAAAGAGGTATTTCCCGAACAGTGGAAATACTGTTCCTCTGACCGATAGGAGCAGCTTTGAGAGTAGCTTGGTAAAAGTTCATTTAGCCTTGCCTATCTTTGATTCATTGTCAGAACAGGCCCTGCCTATTAGCAAGTTCTAGTTCCCCAGCCCCAGACAGGATTCACAGAGATTCCTGTGAGGGGAAAAAAAAAAAAAGAAAAAAAAAAAAAAAAAGGAGTTTGAGCGAATTGAAATATTTTAGCCTGAAGTAAATAACGATGAAATATCGTCAAGTAATCATTTGAAATAGTTGAGGTTTTCTTACAGAGTCTCCTCATCTGTTATTCATCCCCACTCAGGACAGGTTAAGCCAGAAGGATTTCAGTTGGATACAGGGAAGTGGTCCCGGCCCAAGGATGATAGTAGAGAAGTTTGGTGTCCGCCCTGGTGGGGTTGATGGGTCGGTGGACTCCCAGCCACTCACCTGCCCATCTCCAGAGAGCCATCGTTGTCTAGACTAGTGATGACACGAAACAACCCCACTGCTCCAAACTGATAAGCTGCGTCCACTCTACCATGATCTTCATCATCAATAGTTGCTAAAACTCAGCAAACTAAACTTGCAAGACAAGGTCTGGCATTCGAGGGCTTCTCAGCACATTTTAGCCAATGCTTCCCTCTAGTGTGTGGCTTTCACGTTGCACTCACCCAGGGTTGTGACTAGAGACCTAGAGTTTGAGGAAACCTAGAGACTTTTCCCAAAATCGCTTCAGCTAGCGTATTTCACACATAAGGAAACTGAAATGCCATGCATGTTGCCCCAGGTCACACAGCTGGGGGTTGGCAGGGGCAACGAGCCTGCAGGACCCCAGTCTTGCACCTTTTGCCACCACCAGTTAAGAGGCAACGCAGATGACGATGCAAAAAAGGCAGGGACTAGGGAGCGTGTCTCCTGCTAGGCTTTCGAAATCCAACCAACCATAAAGCATGGTCCTTGCCCCAGAAGTGGGCAATCTAAAACACAAAAGAAGATTATGACATAGCTCAAATAAGAAACAATCCAAATTCCTGCACGCCAGGGGCTTTCTGAGAGATAATTGGGGTTTATTTATGGGAATGTTGGAATTTCAGAGTGGAGAAACAGAACAGGTGAAGACCAATGGGATGACGGAAGAGAAAGGCTACAGAACAATTCAATCCACACAAAAGGCTGAGTGTTTCTTCCCGCTTTAATTCTGAGGAAACCCTCAAAACAATGGTTGGCATGACTGAATGCCTGGTGAGCATCTGTGAGATGAATGTTTAAACCCAGGCAGTAAATCCAGGGTGGGGAATATTTCATGCGCATCATCAAGATGGCTTTGTTTTCTTCTATCCAGGCTGGCTGTGTGAGGAGATTGCTCCATTAGCTTCCAGCTGTGCTAATTTTTTAAAAGATACATTTACTTATTTGAGATTGAGAGAGAAAGAGAGAGAGAGCACAAGCAGGGGGAGCAGTAGATGGAGAGGGACAAGCAGACTCCCCACTGAGCAGGAAGCCCGATGCGGGGCTTGACCCCAGGGCCCTGAGACCATGACCTGAGCTGAACCCAGATGCTTAACTGCCTGAGCCACCCAGGTGCTCCCCTCCCCCCCCGCAGCTGTGCTAATTTCCACCTCAGATCAATTTCTGAACAGACCCACTCTCCTTTGGAAAGATCCTAGGAATAAAGTAAATGAAATAATCATTTCTCTATTACTAACCAGGGGAAATACGACTCACCTGGGGAAAATGAGGGACAGGCCATTAACATTTAAAAATACCCGAACACACAAAAGTCGGTATAGGGATTCAGAGTCAGAGCGTTCCTAAGCATGGGCTCTCTCCACTCCACAAGTGAAGGCTGTGTGCTTTCCCTCTTCTTTTCTAAAAAGCTGTTGAGATGCAGTCAATCAAGAGAGTCCACCCAACTGTAGATACCACTACACGGAGCAGCGACACTTGTTACTCCTTTTCCTCCTCTTCCTCTGCCCAGAAGAGTTGGAGCAGAGCGGGCAAGGACACTCATTAACATGCAACGTCTGTGCAAGGTCACGAGGAGAACCTTAAGAGCAAACCAGTGGGAAAGCCCTCAGCACCCCACAGAGAATCACAGTAAGGAGGATGGACGTGTCGTGGAGAAGTCCCACAGAGACACCTGCCCCAGGAGGCTCTGGGTGTTAACAGGGGAAGAGAGCAGGAATGTGTGGGAGACCATCTAGTGAGGTCTCCAGCCTCCGAAGGCAGAAGAGAGCCTCCAGGGCCATCGGAGTGCCTTTCTCCCCAAGAAGGACGTTTTGTTTTCACCCCCATGACTTTCCCCAATACGGACACAAGTCGATGTTCTGGTTGGAGCCGGTGCCCCAGGATGGTGCACACTCAGATGACATCGTCAACGTGTACTCATCAGGCTTCCTCATGGCCGCCACAATGTGACAACGACAGAAACCCAACCTCGATCTTTGGCTCTGGATGATGCTCACAGGACGGGGATGGGGGAGACTCTGGAGCCCAGCAAAGCCAGGGCACTTAGGCAGAGAGCGCAGCCTTCTCCCCAGGACTGGAGGCCCGTGGCAGGGCTGGCTCTGGCTTATCACCACTTGTGGGGATGGCCTTCTTCGCCAATCCTCCCTCTCCCTTCTGTCTCCTGACCTCACGCCTCAATATGATAATAACCACCGGTGCAACTCATTGAAAACCCGCCATGTGCCAGGAGGAACAGGGTATTTTGACGAGGGCCATCGGAGGCAGCCAAGTTCACTTGCGATCTACAAACATCTCTGTTCCCTCTGTGTTGGTGAGCCTCGCCTGCCACTGCCGCTCCCCTCTCCAGCACCTGTTCCATCTCTGGGACACACCCTAGAGTCGTGTCTTCATCTGGGGCCCGTGGGCCACATCCAGACAGAGTCCCTAAACCTAAAAGGGAACAAGCCACATCCTTGTGTTCCCTAAGCTTTAACTGCAGCTAACCTGTCTCGCAATTATGACTGTGGAACACACACCACGGTGATCTTCACAGGCCCGATGCTCACGAACAGAGTCAACACCTTCCTACCCTCTCCCAGTTGTTACAAACATCCTCAGTGTCATCCACCTTCAACACTACCTTGAGATCACGGTACCTACTAAACCTGCCCCTGGGTCTTGCTATTTCATGCACCGTAAGGAGGCTCATGTGTTATTAGGTAGTGAGGATGTTTTGTTAACTGGGCGGAAGGCAAAATAATGCTCCCCCAAGGGTGTCCACATCCTAATTCCAGAAACTTGGAATACAATTCCTTCTGTAGTAAAAAAGAAGCTCTAAGATGTAAGTTAGGGATCTTGAGCTGAGAAGAGAGGTGGAGAGGGAGAAGGAGAGATATTTGATGACCAGAGTGATGTACTTGCTGGCTTTCCAGATGGAGGAAGGGGTGCAAGCCAAGGAACACAGAACACAGGGATCCTCCAGAAGCTGAGGAAAGGCAAGGAAACAGGTTCTCCCCTAAGCTCCAGAGGAATGCAGCCCTGTTTGCCCAGTTCGGATTTCTGACCTCCAAAACTGTAGGGCAACCTCGTGTTATTTCAAGCCACTCGGTCTGCAGTCATTTGTTACAGCACAGTGAGAACCAGTGCCACTGTATTTCGCTATCATTGCGCTTGCAATCCTATGCATTTACTTAATTTTCTGGCTTAAAAAAACCTCACTATGGTAACAGCCTGTGGCTTCCTCCTTGTTCTAGGAGGCAAAGGGTAGATGAAATTCAGGGATGGGATGGAAGCCTGAGACGAGGTGGCAGTCAGAAATCCAGTAAGAATTCAAGGTGTAGGATTCTATGGGTTTCCTTAAAGTCGAAAGTGTCATAATTATAAGCAACACTCAAGTGTGAACTTCGCTGTCGTTGCCTCTCTGAGACCTTCAAGTGTCCGGGTTCCAATGCGTCTACCTGCCAAGACCCTGGAATTGCTAACGGAAAAATTAAAAGTTTAGAAAAAATCAAAAGCTCCTGACTGTGGACGGGTCAACAAAGGGTGCAAAAGCCGGGTAGTGATCATTCCTTACTGGAGGGCGCTGGTAGCCCTCAGGTCTTCTTCCAGAAGAACTGGCAGGCCCAGGCCCTGTCCTGGGGCGTCGTGGGCTCACTCTGGGGCGGGGGGTGGGGGGGGTGGGGGTACTTGCCAGACAGAGGCCATCACAGTGGCTTCACGGTCAAGGGAAGAAAGGTCAGGCACAAAGCCCGGGGCCAATGGGTGGATGACCAGGGACCAGCAGGTGAGCGGGGGGCCAGCAGACCCTCCTCCAATCTGAGGCGGGTGGCGCAGAGCTCTGGCAAGAAGGGCCTGGATGACATACGGGACAGTTCCGAATGACCCTGACGCAGGTCTAGGGAGACAGACTTGTAAGCGACCGAGGAAGGCCGGACCAGGACTGAGGCTGAGGTGACCCAAAAAGCAGCATCACGCAAACCCAAGTCCAGCTGCCTGTCACTCAAAAGGCCAAAACTCAAGAGACCAGCTTTGATTAGAAAGGAATGCGAGCTTCGTTCAGGAGGCCAGCAATCTGCAGAGAAGGCGGGCTCTTGTCCAAAGGCCGAGGTGTCTGCCTGGCTCAGGTTCTTTTTTTCTTTTTAAGATTTTATTTATTTATTTATTTGAGAGAGAGAGAGAGAGAGCTTGAGTAGTGGGGAGGGGCAGAGGGAGAGAGAAAAGCAGACTCCCCACTGAGCAGGGAGCCTGATGCAGGACTCGACCCCAGGACCCCAGGATCATGACCAGAGCCAAAGGCAGATGCTTAACCAACTGAGTCACTCAGGTGCCCCCTAGGTCAGATTTTTAAAGGGGCTTAGTCAGTTGAGGGATGCAGTGGTCTGTGACTTTTCTTGCTTACATGCAGCCTCCATGGCAGCCATAGTTATCTCGGTGCCCAGAGGTTGTGCAGGAAGGTTGGTGCTGGGGGGTGGAGATGTGGAGATCTGTACAAGAGGTCTGATTCCTTGGTACCCGAGGGTTGTACAAGAGTACCCTCATTTCAGGGGAGGAGGGGAAGAGGGTAAGGTCTACAGATCTGCAAAGGGAGGTCATTAAAGTCTTTCTCTTAAAAAAGAATATTTTGTTAAAAATTGCTGGGCTAATCAGAAAGCCAGGGTAGCTTCAAACAGACTTGCTGGCCTCTGTGGCCTAGGAAAATTCTGATCTTTCGTGCTCCAAAGGCAAATCTCAAAGTAAATTGGTTCTGTTACAGATCAAGGGTCTTAGGTCAGCAAGCAAGGAGTGTATTAACCTTGAGGCAAGTTAACACTTAAGACGGGCTGAGTGCTATCACTGTTGCGCCTAACCCCATGGACAGATCTAGGCTGGGGATGGTCTTTGGAAGCTGTCCCACGTTGAGGCAAGGGGGGCTGGGACTTTGTCTTCTGGCATCAGCAATCCCTGATTGTGAGTAACTCCCCACAGGGGCTGCAATCTTGGGTGAGGAGGTTTCTTGTTTCCCAAGACAATGTCAAAGAAGGTGTGCTCACAGCTGTGAACCATCCTGACATGCCAAGAGTTTCTAGAACTATAGACAAAATCATCAAGCTAAACTGTCCACGCCCTTCCCCCCACCCCTTTTTAAAGAATTTTTTTAAAAGATTTGGAAAGGGCACATGAGCAGGTGCGGGGAGAAGGAGAGGGAGAAGCAGACTCCCCATGAGCAGGGAGCCCAACGCACAGCTCCATCTCAGGCCCCCTGGGATCATGACCTAAGCTGAAGGCAGACGCTTAACTGACTGAGCCATCCAGGTGCCCCACACCCTTCCCCTTTAAACATGGTGAAGTGTATACATTGCTTTGAAAGCTCTCCCAAGCCTTAGAAAATTCAAATGAGCAGGGTTGCATAGTAGCCTATCCCTCAGACAGATGAGGACTAGTTTGATCTAATGATGAGAACAACCTGATCTAATGCTCCATCTGAGTGTAATTGCCCAGAAGAACTTCTATTGCCTCATTAACTCTCTGACCATTAACAGTTAGAAAAGCAAATACTCAGCTGGGCAAGGCAAATACACTCTAGCCATTTGCAAGGGTGAAGATGGAGCCCTCGCTACCAACAGGTGATAGGCACATGGGCAGCAGGCGGTCCCCTAATCCTACCCAGGGAGCACAGTGGACAGGCCCTCTGTGTCTTCAAGCAGGACTCCGTGAAAGTGGCGCCAGAAGATTAACCTGCTAAAGTAGCTCAACGTCTCAGTGGCAGCCACCTAATGCTCCCTTTCTTTGTTCTGCAGAGGAGTGGTCTGAAAATATCAAGGGGGGGAGGAGCAAGATGGCGGAGGAGTAGGGTCTCCAAATCACCTGTCTCCACCAAACTACCTAGAAAACCTTCAAATTATCCTGAAAATCTATGAATTCGGCCTGAGATTTAAAGAGAGACCAGCTGGAATGCTACAGTGAGAAGAGTTCGCGCTTCTATCAAGGTAGGAAGACGGGGAAAAAGAAATAAAGAAACAAAGGCCTCCAAGGGGGAGGGGCCCCGCGAGGAGCCGGGCTGAGGCCGGGGCGAGTGTCCCCAGGACAGGAGAGCCCCGTCCCGGAGGAGCAGGAGCTGCACCGACCTTCCCGGGGGAAAGGGGCTCGCGGGGAGGTGGAGCAGGACCCAGGAGGGCGGCGATGTCCTCGGGCTCCCTGGGACAGTAACAGAGCAACTGCGCGCCCAGGAGAGTGCGCCGAGCTCCCTAAGGGCTGCAGCGCGCACGGGGGACCCGGCGGGACCCGGAGCAGCTGAAGGGGCTCGGGCGGCGGCTCCGCGGAGGGGGCTGCGCGGTTCCAGGAGCAGCTCGGAGGGGCTCGGGCGGCGGCTCCGCGGAGGGGGCTGCGCGGTTCCAGGAGCAGCTCGGAGGGGCTCGGGCGGTGGCTCCGCGGAGGGGGCTGCGCGGCCCGGGAGCGCGAATCCAACAGCGCAGGCTCCGGAGCACAGGGCGCCGGGACACAGCCCAGGATCCGGCCTCCCCCGGGACAGGCAGAGGCCGGGAGGGCCCAGGACCGCAAGGACGCTCCTGCCCCAGCTGAGCACATCAGCGGCCCCGCCCCGGAGCCTCCAGGCCCTGCAGACGGAGTTCCTGCGGGGGCTGAATCCAGGGCTCCAGAGCTGCCCCGCCACTGGGGCTGTTCCTCCTGCGGCCTCACGGGGTAAACAACCCCCACTGAGCCCTGCACCAGGAGGGGGCACAGCAGCTCCCCCAACTGCTAACACCTGAAAATCAGCACAACAGGCCCCTCCCCCAGAACACCAGCTAGACGGACAACTTCCAGGAGAAGCCAAGGGACTTAAAGTACACAGAATCAGAAGATACTCCCCGGTGGTTCTTTTTTTGTTTGTTTGTTTTTGTTTTTGTTTTTGTTTTTATTTTGTTTTGCTTTTTGATTTGTTTCCTTCCCCCACCCCCCTTTTTTTCTCCTTTCTTTTTCTTTCTTTTTCTTCTTCTTTTTTTTTTTTTCGTTTTTTTTTTTTTTTCTTCCCTTTTTTTTCTCTTTCTCTTTTCTTTCCTTCTTTCTCTCCTCTCTTTTTCTCTTTTTCCCAATACAACTTGCTTTTGGCCACTCTGCACTGAGCAAAATGACTAGAAGGAAAACCTCACCTCAAAAGAAAGAATCAGAAACAGTCCTCTCTCCCACAGAGTTACAAAATCTGGATTACAATTCAATGTCAGAAAGCCAATTCAGAAGCACTATTATACAGCTACTGGTGGCTCTAGAAAAAAGTATAAAGGACTCAAGAGACTTCATGACTGCAGAATTTAGAGCTAATCAGGCAGAAATTAAAAATCAATTGAATGAGATGCAATCCAAACTAGAAGTCCTAACGACGAGGGTTAACGAGGTGGAAGAACGAGTGAGTGACCTAGAAGACAAGTTGATAGCAAAGAGGGAAACTGAGGAAAAAAGAGACAAACAATTAAAAGACCATGAAGATAGATTAAGGGAAATAAACGACAGCCTGAGGAAGAAAAACCTACGTTTGATTGGGGTTCCCGAGGGCGCCGAAAGGGACAGAGGGCCAGAATATGTATTTGAACAAATTCTAGCTGAAAACTTTCCTAATCTGGGAAGGGAAACAGGCATTCAGATCCAGGAAATAGAGAGATCCCCCCCTAAAATCAATAAAAACCGTTCAACACCTCGACATTTAATTGTGAAGCTTGCAAATTCCAAAGATAAGGAGAAGATCCTTAAAGCAGCAAGAGACAAGAAATCCCTGACTTTTATGGGGAGGAGTATTAGGGTAACAGCAGACCTCTCCACAGAGACCTGGCAGGCCAGAAAGGGCTGGCAGGATATATTCAGGGTCCTAAATGAGAAGAACATGCAACCAAGAATACTTTATCCAGCAAGGCTCTCATTCAAAATGGAAGGAGAGATAAAGAGCTTCCAAGACAGGCAGCAACTAAAAGAATATGTGACCTCCAAACCAGCTCTGCAAGAAATTTTAAGGGGGACTCTTAAAATTCCCCTTTAAGAAGAAGTTCAGTGGAACAGTCCACAAAAACAAAGACTGAATAGATATCATGATGACACTAAACTCATATCTCTCAATAGTAACTCTGAATGTGAACGGGCTTAATGACCCCATCAAAAGGCGCAGGGTTTCAGACTGGATAAAAAAGCAGGACCCATCTATTTGCTGTCTACAAGAGACTCATTTTAGACAGAAGGACACCTACAGCCTGAAAATAAAAGGTTGGAGAACCATTTACCATTCGAATGGTCCTCAAAAGAAAGCAGGGGTAGCCATCCTTATATCAGATAAACTAAAATTTACCCCAAAGACTGTAGTGAGAGATGAAGAGGGACACTATATCATACTTAAAGGATCTATTCAACAAGAGGACTTAACAATCCTCAATATATATGCTCCGAATGTGGGAGCTGCCAAATATATAAATCAATTATTAACCAAAGTGAAGAAATACTTAGATAATAATACACTTATACTTGGTGACTTCAATCTAGCTCTTTCTATACTCGATAGGTCTTCTAAGCAAAACATCTCCAAAGAAACGAGAGCTTTAAATGATACACTGGACCAGATGGATTTCACAGATATCTACAGAACTTTACATCCAAACTCAACTGAATACACATTCTTCTCAAGCGCACATGGAACTTTCTCCAGAATAGACCACATATTGGGTCACAAATCGGGTCTGAACCGATACCAAAGGATTGGGATTGTCCCCTGCATATTCTCGGACCATAATGCCTTGAAATTAGAACTAAATCACAACAAGAAGTTTGGAAGGACCTCAAACACGTGGAGGTTAAGGACCATCCTGCTAAAAGATAAAAGGGTCAACCAGGAAATTAAGGAAGAATTAAAAAGATTCATGGAAACTAATGAGAATGAAGATACAACCGTTCAAAATCTTTGGGATGCAGCAAAAGCAGTCCTAAGGGGGAAATACATCGCAATACAAGCATCCATTCAAAAACTGGAAAGAACTCAAATACAAAAGCTAACCTTACACATAAAGGAGCTAGAGAAAAAACAGCAAATAGATCCTACACCCAAGAGAAGAAGGGAGTTAATAAAGATTCGAGCAGAACTCAACGAAATCGAGACCAGAAGAACTGTGGAACAGATCAACAGAATCAGGAGTTGGTTCTTTGAAAGAATTAATAAGATAGATAAACCATTAGCCAGCCTTATTAAAAAGAAGAGAGAGAAGACTCAAATTAATAAAATCATGAATGAGAAAGGAGAGATCACTACCAACACCAAGGAAATACAAACGATTTTAAAAACATATTATGAACAGCTATACGCCAATAAATTAGGCAATCTAGAAGAAATGGACGCATTCCTGGAAAGCCACAAACTACCAAAACTGGAACAGGAAGAAATAGAAAACCTGAACAGGCCAATAACCAGGGAGGAAATTGAAGCAGTCATCAAAAACCTCCCAAGACACAAGAGTCCAGGGCCAGATGGCTTCCCAGGAGAATTTTATCAAACGTTTAAAGAAGAAATCATACCTATTCTCCTAAAGCTGTTTGGAAAGATAGAAAGAGATGGAGTACTTCCAAATTCGTTCTATGAAGCCAGCATCACCTTAATTCCAAAGCCAGACAAAGACCCCGCCAAAAAGGAGAATTACAGACCAATATCCCTGATGAACATGGATGCAAAAATTCTCAACAAGATACTGGCCAATAGGATCCAACAGTACATTAAGAAAATTATTCACCATGACCAAGTAGGATTTATCCCTGGGACACAAGGCTGGTTCAACACCCGTAAAACAATCAATGTGATTCATCATATCAGCAAGAGAAAAACCAAGAACCATATGATCCTCTCATTGGATGCAGAGAAAGCATTTGACAAAATACAGCATCCATTCCTGATTAAAACTCTTCAGAGTGTAGGGATAGAGGGAACATTCCTCGACATCTTAAAAGCCATCTATGAAAAGCCCACAGCAAATATCATTCTCAATGGGGAAGCACTGGGAGCCTTTCCCCTAAGATCAGGAACAAGACAGGGATGTCCACTCTCACCACTGCTATTCAACATAGTACTGGAAGTCCTAGCCTCAGCAATCAGACAACAAAAAGACATTAAAGGCATTCAAATTGGCAAAGAAGAAGTCAAACTCTCTCTCTTCGCCGATGACATGATACTCTACATAGAAAACCCAAAAGTCTCCACCCCAAGATTGCTAGAACTCATACAGCAATTCGGTAGCGTGGCAGGATACAAAATCAATGCCCAGAAGTCAGTGGCATTTCTATACACTAACAATGAGACTGAAGAAAGAGAAATTAAGGAGTCAATCCCATTTACAATTGCACCCAAAAGCATAAGATACCTAGGAATAAACCTCACCAAAGATGTAAAGGATCTATACCCTCAAAACTATAGAACACTTCTGAAAGAAATTGAGGAAGACACAAAGAGATGGAAAAATATTCCATGCTCATGGATTGGCAGAATTAATATTGTGAAAATGTCAATGTTACCCAGGGCAATATACACGTTTAATGCAATCCCTATCAAAATACCATGGACTTTCTTCAGAGAGTTAGAACAAATTATTTTAAGATTTGTGTGGAATCAGAAAAGACCCCGAATAGCCAGGGGAATTTTAAAAAAGAAAACCATATCTGGGGGCATCACAATGCCAGATTTCAGGTTGTACTACAAAGCTGTGGTCATCAAGACAGTGTGGTACTGGCACAAAAACAGACACATAGATCAGTGGAACAGAATAGAGAATCCAGAAGTGGACCCTGAACTTTATGGGCAACTAATATTCGATAAAGGAGGAAAGACTATCCATTGGAAGAAAGACAGTCTCTTCAATAAATGGTGCTGGGAAAATTGGACATCCATATGCAGAAGAATGAAACTAGACCACTCTCTTTCACCATACACAAAGATAAACTCAAAATGGATGAAAGATCTAAATGTGAGACAAGATTCCATCAAAATCCTAGAGAAGAACACAGGCAACACCCTTTTTGAACTCGGCCATAGTAACTTCTTGCAAGATACATCCACAAAGGCAAAAGAAACAAAAGCAAAAATGAACTATTGGGACTTCATCAAGATAAGAAGCTTTTGCACAGCAAAGGATACAGTCAACAAAACTCAAAGACAACCTACAGAATGGGAGAAGATATTTGCAAATGACATATCAGATAAAGGGCTAGTTTCCAAGATCTATAAAGAACTTATTAAACTCAACACCAAAGAAACAAACAATCCAATCATGAAATGGGCAAAAGACATGAACAGAAATCTCACAGAGGAAGACATAGACATGGCCAACATGCATATGAGAAAATGTTCTGCATCACTTGCCATCAGGGAAATACAAATCAAAACTACAATGAGATACCACCTCACACCAGTGAGAATGGGGAAAATTAACAAGGCAGGAAACAACAAATGTTGGAGAGGATGCGGAGAAAAGGGAACCCTCCTACACTGTTGGTGGGAATGTGAACTGGTGCAGCCACTCTGGAAAACTGTGTGGAGGTTCCTCAAACAGTTAAAAATATACCTGCCCTACGACCCAGCAATTGCACTGTTGGGGATTTACCCCAAAGATACAAATGCAATGAAACGCCGGGACACCTGCACCCCGATGTTTCTAGCAGCAATGGCCACTATAGCCAAACTGTGGAAGGAGCCTCGGTGTCCAACGAAAGATGAATGGATAAAGAAGATGTGGTTTATGTATACAATGGAATATTACTCAGCTATTAGAAATGACAAATACCCACCATTTGCTTCAACGTGGATGGAACTGGAGGGTATTATGCTGAGTGAAGTAAGTCAGTCGGAGAAGGACAAACATTATATGTTCTCATTCATTTGGGGAATATAAATAATAGTGAAAGGGAAAATAAGGGAAGGGAGAAGAAATGTGTGGGAAATATCAGAAAGGGAGACAGAACGTAAAGACTGCTAACTCTGGGAAACGAACTAGGGGTGGTAGAAGGGGAGGAGGGCGGGGGGGTGGGAGTGAATGGGTGACGGGCACTGGGTGTTATTCTGTATGTTAGTAAATTGAACACCAATAAAAAAAAATTGATTTGAAAAAAAAAAAAAAAATGAAAATATCAAGGCCAAGCATACTATGCCACAGCCCGCCATCATGTGCCTGAATGGGGGGCAGGGGTGCAGGTGAATATGGGGGCAGGTAGAGGGAGAAAGGATGTTTTATTATGACATACATGTTGGTGAGGAGAGCTAAGTCACGCTGATGAATGAGCTGTCATATAAAAGAGCAGAAGTTAGAAGGGAAGTCAAGGTTTGTCTCCTCCACTCCCTCATTTTATGGGGAAAAAAACTAAAACTCAGAGGGGGAGAGGTGCCTTGCCCAAGGTCACAAGCGAGGTCATGACAGCGCGCATTCAGACATAGCTTTCCTGATTTCCATTCGGGGTTTCTATCTACCTCCCCAAGGGAAATAGAGGAAAAGGAGAAAGGTAGGTGACAAAGTAAGAAAGATAAAACTATGGGAAAGGTATAAGATTAAACTGAGAACACTGAGGGGGGCACTTGATGGGATGAGCACTGGGTGTTATTCTATATGTTGGCAAATTGAACACCAATAAAAAATAAATATATATATATAAAAGATTAAACTGAGAAATGGGATAGAAACAAGCAGAGGATAAACAATCCTCAAAACAGATGGGGATTCTAAAATACACGTGTGTAAGAAGAGCCAAGAAAGTTCTGAGAGACATGTGGAACTAGCTCTCCAATTGCAAATATTCTGGAGCATTTGTGATGAAGACCGTGTGTTATTAGAACAGTAATCAACAAATATATCAATTAAGGATATGTGGGTTTAATCATAGGGAAGATGCCATTTCAGTCCTTGGCAGGGGATATGGGGAGGGTGGAGATCTAGGTCATAACTGCCATGACCCTATGGGCTATATATACATCTGAGGGAGAAATTAGGTTAAACACCTACCTCACAACATGTCAGTGAAAAGATGGCAAAACTCAATAAAAATGGCAATATTTTTAACATATGACAAGAAAATGTAGGGAAATACCCATAGGAGAATGGAGGTTCTCATAAAAAGGCACAAAAAAAAAAAAAAAAAAAAGCTAAAGGAGAAAGATTGGTAAATGCAACCACATCAGAATTTAAAACTCTTATTTATAGTAGCAAGTTAAAATACAGGGACAAACCAGGAGAATTATTGCAAATATCTAGCAAACGACTTAGAGCCATAAAAAGATAAAGAATTCCTAAAAGTAATACAAAGGGATTATAAAAAAATAGGGAAAAATGGGCAAAGGATATGTGCTAGCAATTTGAAGAAGTAGAAACAAAAATGTCCAAATCAACATAGCAAAAGTTGATCAACTTTGCACAACAAAGTTGTGATTGGGGAAATGCCAATTAATGCGAAATAAAATACTGCTTCACACACAGCAGCTTGGCAAAAATGTTAATATTTCATGTTATTCTTCTAGGAAAGAGGGTCACTTTGACCAAAAATGTCAGACAGGGGTCCTGGGAGGGAAGGATGTTTGCATCAGTTAGCATCTCAGCCCATGGGTGGGCCAGTACCAGAGCTGGGGAGGGAGGGGTGGCCAACCCAGGGGTCACCCTCTCCTCCCTCCTCCATGCTTCCAATGCCGCTGACGCCATGGGCTGTCCCGGGGGTGGGGGGGAAGATGGCTTCAGGTCATCTCATTTCCCAAATGTCAGGGATGAGTCTATTTCAGGTTGGCAAGCCAAGCAATTAAATCCCTTAGTGGTGGGGTCACCTACTGCTAAATTAAAGATTTTACTGCCAGGCAAGAGAGACATGTCATTAGTCATGGCGAGGTCCCCACATGCCCACTCTTGAGTTCCTCGTGACCTCCTTGAGCAGACTCCTTCATCTTATTCCTCTGTGCAGAGTTGCCAGAAATGGTGCATTGGGGCCCAGATAGGGAGGAAAGTCATTTAAATGGTGGTGACCCTGGAAATTGACAATCTCCTGTGGTCCTATCAAAGAGTCAGTTAATATCCTAAAACGTCTGTAAGTTTCTGGGGAAATAACGGCAGAACCCAGTGGAAAACTAGTAAGACTGCATGAGCAGAAGCTAGTGAGCACAGCAGGGAGAGGGGGCTGGCATTCAGTAGACTCCAGTGTTCAAGGACCTTGATGGTTTGCATCCCTTGTGAACCTGTCTCTACCTTTCTGGATCGTTCCACCCTTACAAGTATGAATCTCAGGGTCTCGGCTGTCATGCCTGACTCTGGCTGTTGCTGTCCTTGCCTTGACGGTCTGATCCTTGGTGTTCCTACCCTACTTCCTGTTCATGTCCTAGGAGTACCCTCCTGGCTCCTGATCCAGTAGCAGTGATGTTATTCAGTTGGCCCCAGGCCCAGTGCTTTGCATGAGTTCTTTAATAAACTCTGGATCTCTGCCATCAGTAGTAAATGACCATAGACCCCAAGGCCTGCCTCCTCTGGGCAGATGTGGCTGGTGCACCCAAGAGCTATGCCTCAGAATTACCAGGGGAGCTTTGTCAAAATATACACACCAGGACACTCAGACTTTTCTGTAGAGGAGCCTAGGAGATCCCCAGATGGTCAAGAGATGACTCCTGGTTAAGAGCTATTGATCTGGGGTCGGGAGTGCAACCTGGTTTGACTGATCCCACCATATCAGAAAAAACTCCTCCTCTTGCCAATGAGCCCTGACAGCAGTCCCCCACGCTGGGTGCCTGAAGTAAATAGCTCCTTCAGACCTTCTCCCATAGGCTCCAGTCCAATCTTTAAAAAGTGATTTGAGGGTTAAGCACTGGTTCAGATAATCCACATCACTTCTCTCTTTCTTAGACTGTGCTCAAAAACTCCTTTGGCAGGGACCACTAAATCCCTAAGAGAAGTTTTGAGTATGCCACCCCCATCACTCAAAATGTCTTCAAAATGGAAATGCTAATGGCAACTAGAAATAGGAGGGTTCTGCCCCCAGATTTCATGGTAATAAGGAGACAGCCTGTGAATCAGCTAACATAAAGTACAAGGGGCAGGGAAGGTTGAGCAAAAGCAAGCACAGAATCCATCACCTGATAATACCACCCAACCCACCAATCTCTTTAATCAATCATGAAATGGGAAAGTAATTAAAAATAATAATAATAGCTGGGCTATTGTGCTGGGAAGAATGTATGGAAGATGAAGAGGTGGTACCCTTGACCTCAGACACTGAGAGAATATGAAGAATTTTTCTAAATGAGGAAGCCACCCACTGAGCTGTTGAAGGGCAGCAGAGAAAGGAAACCATTCCCTTTCTTGTCCAAAGCAAATGCAGTCAGGGATTTCAAAGACAGGCCTGGATTCAAATCCCAATCTCACCACTTCCTACTTACGCAATCTCAGGGAAAGACACAACTTCTTCATGTAGAAGTGGGGAGAATCATTGTACCTATGTCACAGGGCAGATGTGTGTTAGTAACCAGGAAAACCTAGCTCCACAAGAAACTCTAGCATGTGAAAAGCATATCTCCATGCCTAGCACTGGGTGAGAGTTCAACAGATGGTTGATAATCACCATGACAATATAGATGTCCGTCTGGATTTCTGCCTGTCTCTCAAGGAATGCTAGGCAGGGGCTTCATTACTCAGAGCCTCATTCTCTCCACACACACACACAGAAGGGGAATAATTACTTCTGACCCTGATCCTATGTAAGTTTTGATTTTCCCAAAGGACTTGTATGGCAATGTCCAGAAAAAAAAGATAGCATTGAATTTCAGCTTTAAAAATGAAGGTGATCCTATCATTTGGGGTAACATGGATGAATTTGGAGAACAGTCTGTTAAGTGAAATAAGCCCCAAACCAATACTACATGATCTCACTTAGATGTGGAATCTAAACTAGTTGAACTCATAGCAGCGTAGAGTAGATTGGTGGCTGCCAGGGTTGGAGGTACAGAGAGATGTTAGTCAATGAGTACAAATTCCCATTGTACAATATGAATACATTCAGCTTAAAATTCACAAAGAGAATAGGGGTGCCTGGATATCTGAATAGGTTAAGTGTCTGATTCTTGATTTTCATGAAATCATGAAAGCTCAAGTCATGATCTCAAGGTTGTAAGATCCAGCCCCTCATTGGGCTCTATGTGCTGAGTGTGGAGCCTGCTTAAGACTCTCTCTCCCTCTGCCCCTCCCTGCTTGTGCACACATGCTCTCTTTCTCTCTAAAGAAAAACAAAACAAAACAAAAAATTCACTAAGAGGGTAGATTGTGTGTTCTCACCACCAAAAAAAAAAAAAAAAGAAAGAAAAAGAAAAGAAAAGAAAAGAAAAGAAAAGAAAAGAAAAAAGGTAACTAGTGAGATGATACATTAATTAGTTTGATGGTGGTGATTATTTCACAATGTATATCAAATCATCCAATTTAAATATGTCCATTTATTTTACTAAGTATAAAAATACTTAAATAAAAAATAAAAATAAATTAAAAAATACTTATACTTTATTCAATACTTTACTCAATATAAAAGATACTAATTGAGTGTGACATGGTATCAGCATTCCTGCCTTTATGTGACTTCTAGCAACAGGATGTGAATCCCAGTGAACCCACAAAGCAAAAGTCATGCACCTCTAAAGAAGCCAGCAGCCAGAGAGAGGAAGAGCTGGGGAAATGTGTAGAACATGTGCCCGAGGAAGCAGACCTCTGGAAGAGAAAGATGAGCACCTGCAGTAAAAGGTAATCGAGTACCTAAGGAAATCTGGGGAGAGCGCAAAAACATGTTTTGAATTTTAAAATCTAATATACAACTTAAAGAACCAAAGAGTCATCCACTATTGAGACCAAGAGTAAGAAATATGTCAACGTACAAGAAAAGAAAATCAGAGGGAAAGAGAAGAAATCAGAAAGATAGCTCCAGGAAGCTTAATTTTTGATTAAGAAGATTTCCAGAAGAGGAAAAACAAACCTATTATGAGGGAATAACAGGACCCACATCTACCCTCTTGCCGTAAGCAACTAGAAAACCAGACAAATGAATAACACGTATTTCAGACATTGGATGACAGCACAGCATGGCCAGATTCATCAGAGATTGTCCTTGATAATGTTACAGGTTAAGTTTCAACCCTTTCAACTCCAGCATGTGCATCTTTTTAGTATTCTCTGTGTGACAAATTGGGAAGCATGCTGGTGTTTCCAGGAAAAGCACTTGTACAGCTGTTTGAATTGAGGCTGAACAAGTCACTCTTCCACTGAGTACTATTTTTACTCAAAAGAACAACTGACAAACTATGGTTGGTTATTCAAACATCGGCATACAGCAGGCATTTTCTCACTTGGGGGAAGATGGCTAACAATATTTGTTGCCAAGGATAAAAATGGAGCTTTCAAGAGAAAATTATATTTTGGGAAAACTTGTATCAGCCACTCTGAGCTCACTCAACAAGAAACAGAAGGTAATGTAACCAGTCATATATTTATCAATGAAATGAAATTTGTAGTTAAAAATTCATTTTATGAGCCAATTATTACCCTGATAACAAAGCCAGACAAACATATCACAAGAAAAAAAAATATTTTTTAGGAGCATCCAGGTGGCTCCATGGGTTGAGTGTCTGACTCTTGATTTTAGCTCAGGTCATGATCTCAGGGTCATGAAATCGAGCCCTGCATCAGACTCTGTGCTCAGGGCAGAGTCTGCTTCTTTCCTCCTCCATTTCCCTATCCCTCTGCCCCTCCACCCACTCATTTGTTCTCTCTCTTAAATAAATAAATCTTTAAAAAAACAAAAACACTTTTCAGAATAATATCCCTTATGAATATGGATATAAAAGTCCTCAACAAAATATTAGCTAATCATATCTAGCCATATGTAAAACCAAATATATATCATGATGAAATGGTATTATATCCCAGAGACAGAGAAAAAAAACAAAAAATTTAAAATATTATTGATTCTCATTATTTGTGATATTTATGTTTGATAAAGTTGCTGTGGACACTGAATTGACAAATACTGAACCATTGCTCCTGAGGAAAATACAGGGTTGGGTTCCTGCCAGCTTCTGGTCACATCATTTTCCCCAGCTGATTAAAATATATCCCTGTTTTGTGTGTGTTTCTGTTTGAGGAAAGTTCATTTTACACATATTGTTGAGTTCCTAACATTGGACTGATGACCAGCAGCACTACAGGTCATGTCTGAATGAAACTTTAACACAAATAGTTTCTCCATAAGGCTGATCACAGTGCTCTTGCACTTAGGAACACTAGGCAGTGCCTCAGCATTATGCTTGGGGACCATTTTAAGCAGAAATCACCAACAAAAAAGCACAAAAAAGCCAAAAGGCAGTGAAAATGACATGTGTTTACAGTGTGAGCACTGAAACAAGAAGGCAAGCATAGCCTTCTCCAACCTCAGCTGGAAACATGAGCATCAGATAACATTTTTTGGCCACGATTGCACGTATTGGGAATGACCACAAAAGCTCTACAAGTATGGATTCTGGGGTTAGATATAAATTGTAGCATTTAGGGAAATTCACAAAGACTCCATAAATAGTTGAGTATTAACTGCAATAGTAAAAGAAAAATGTCTACTAGTTGAAGAAACATTTGAGTCTACAATTTAAAAGGTTCATTGAATCCTAGTTTAGATTGATGACACAAAAGACACCTCTTTGAACATATCCTAACAAAGTTCTTGAATTATAATTATTAGGAGGGAAATTTGCAAATTTCCTGGAAAAAAACAAGTTATTCATAAAGAGGGGACTCTGACTTGCCTCGACTTCTCACCTGCTACCCAGTAAGCTGGACTGTTGCTACCTCTGGATCCCACTTAAGAAAAATATGTGAGGAAATGAGCCAAATGATATGTGAATGAAAGAGAAAGACTTCAAGATGGGGGAAGATGAAGAGAAGAGAAAACAGTGGGAGTAAAGAACCTTGAAGTATATAGTTAAATATTAATGGGTAAGAACATAATCTCTGAGAATGTATAAATAAAGACCTTCATACCAGAAGAGATCTATTGTAAGGAACATTCTAATAACATGAAATGATTTCACAAAAGCTAGATGACAGAGAAAGAGTGGTAAAGGAATTGCAAGGACTCATTAGCTCCTTGAAAGGGGAAGGGGGAGGAAAGTAAGAGAATTTTAAACTAAAGAGAGGTCTAAAGTGAAGCTTTGAAAGGGTTATACTCTCCATCTTGATGCATGAGGACTTGCAAGCTTGCCCCATACCCTATAGACGGATGGCTCTGGCATGGTAACATGCCTTTTCCCCATCAAGGTCAGGGATTGAGCTCCAGGGGAAAACTGAGAAAGTCCCATGCCCCTCGGTTATTCAGAGGAGGGGAGGGAGGGAGACTCAAAAATAGTTGTCATTTACTGGATACCAACTATGCGTGAGTCATTTGTATGTACAACCTTATTTAATCTTCGCAGAAATCCTGCAAAATAGACATTTTCTCTGCTATTCAGATGAACAAACCAGAAGCATAGAGAAGGAAACTTGCAACAGGCAAGCTAGTGAATAAGAGAACTGGAACTTGAGCTCAGACCTGTTTGCTTCCAAAGTCCTTGCTAATTGGATGAGGAAGTGAGCTTCGAAGTCAACAGCAAACAGCAACTTCCTGATAGCGTCCACCACGGCCTCCTCTCTCCCTTACAGAGAAGTTGGTTGGTTCTTACTTCCTGCTGATTCCTCCCCTTAGATACAACTATAATCTACAGGAGCATGAGCTTAAAGCAAAGCACAAGGAATAAATGAAAAGTCAAAGTGAGACAACAGCCTACCCACTTAGAGATGTGGGTTTTCCCAGTTGACAATTTTAGGAGAAGAAAGTTTTTAGGACAAATGAAATCAAAGAATAACTAAGTAGTTGGAGATGTATTCTATGTTCATGAATAAGAAGAAATAATATTGCCAAGGCTATTCCCAACCTGATCTATAGATTCAATGCAACCCCAATCAAAGAACAAGAAACTTATTTTAAGAATATTACAAATTGACTCAATTTATATAGGCAGGCAAAAGACCTGACTCTAAGACTCACTGTAAAGCTACAGTAATCAAGCTAAGTGTAGTATTGATGAAAAAACTAGATGCATAAACCAATGGGACAGAACAGATGGACGAGTAGCCCAGAAATAGACCCATACAAACAGCCAATTTTTGACAAAAACCAGAGGCAATATTAAAACGTAAAACTTAAAAAGACAATGTCAAGAGTGTGAAAAGTCAAACCACAGACTGGGAGACAATATTTGCAAATACATATATATTAATATAATATATATTAATTATATATAATAAAAGGACTGTTACCAAAATATACCCCTAAAACTCAACAATAAGAAAACAAATCAATTTAAAAAACGAGCAGAAGGCCCAAACAGCTACCTCACAAAAGAAGAAATACGGATGGCGAACAAGCATGTGAAAAGATGTTCAACATTCTGTTATTTGGAAACTGCAAAACTAAAATAACGATGAGATGCCACGATACATCTATTAGAGCAAGGAAAATCCACACCACTGGCATCAGCAAATGCTGACAGTCACCTGAAGCAACAGGAACTCCCATTCACTGCTGGTGGGAATGCAAAATGGTACAGCCACTCTGGAAGATAGTTTGGCCATTTCTCAGAAAACCAGACATTCTTATCACACGGCCCATCCGTCATGCTCCTTGATAGTGACCTAAATGAATCAAAAACTTATGTCCACACAAAATCCTGCGGGCAGATATTTATAGCAGCTTTACTCATTATTGCCAAAACTTGGAAGCTACCATGATGTCCTTCAGAGAGTAAATGTATAAATCATAAGCTCTGGTCCAACCAGCCAATGGAATGTACTTCATTACCGAAAATAAATGAGCTGCCAAACTTGAAAAGGCATGAGGAACCTCAAGTGTATATTACTAAGAGGAAGAAGTCCATCCCAAAAGGCTGCATACTGTGTAACTCCAGTTTGATGACATCCTGGAAAAGGCAAAACTCTGAAGACAGTAAAAAGATCACAGGGTGTCATGGAAGAGAGAGGAAGGGACGAATGGGTACAGCACAGAGGACTTTCAGAACCACCAGCTGAGTATGTAGGATATTGTAATGCTGGAAACCTGTCATTACACATCTGTCCAAACCCACAGAACATACAGCCCCAAGAGTGACTCTAATGTAACCTGGATTCTGGGTGATGATGATGATGAGTCTGTGTAGGTTCATCAGTTGTAACAAACATCTCCCTTTGGTGGGCGTGTTGATACTAGAGGAGGTCACGCATTTGTCAGGGCAAGGCATATATGGGAAATCTCTGTACTTTCTGCTCAACTTTGTCGTGAACCTAAAACTGCCCTAAAAAATAAGTGTATTTTAAGATTTATTTACTTATTTCAGAGAGAGAGTGTGGGGAGCGGCAGAGGGAGGGAAGGAGAGAGAATCCCAAGCAGACTCCCCACTGAGCACGGAGCTGGACACGGGGCTTGATCTCACATTCTTGAGATCATGACCTGGGCCAAAATCAAGAGTTGGACGCTCACTGATGGGGTCACCCAGGCGGCCCTTGAAAAGAAGGTAACTGAATTTCGGGTCACTTCAGACTCCAATAACTCACTCTCTCTCCTAAATAGAGACGAAGCATTAAAAAAAATCTGACTTAGATAAAAAAAAAAAAAAAGAAGCATTTCCTAACAGAGATGAGTATGGAATTCTGAAATGGGTGAAGGAAGGAGAATATGCACTCTGTGCTCCAGACACTCACGGTCTAGACACCGTGTGGACGGTGCTGCGGTTGGGAGGTCCTTCTGAGCTGCCTTATGGCGTAGATGAAGACCAGGTCTGACCCACCATGAACCCAGGCAGCCTGGTTTATAAATGTTTTCTAGATTACGGTTCAGAGTAAACTTGCATTGATAAAATAGTTTCTCTTCTTCAAACAAACAAAACAGGAAAGGGAGAAATTGAAAACCACTTCCAATCTGATCACCTACGTTTCTCAACCTAAAATACTGATTTTTTTTTTTTTTTTAAGAAAAGGAAAGCAAAGGAAGTGCTACTTT
Organism: Canis lupus familiaris; assembly: GCF_011100685.1. Classification (NCBI taxonomy): domain Eukaryota; kingdom Metazoa; phylum Chordata; class Mammalia; order Carnivora; family Canidae; genus Canis; species Canis lupus. The sequence continues at coordinate 29,625,340 of NC_049223.1, read as the reverse complement.
CCACGTCAGGTAGCCAGTCGGTGGAGCTTACTTCCCTTGGAGGTGTTAAAGGTGGAAAAACACCACAGTTCATATTCCTTGCTCACAAATTTACTGAGTGTCTACTCTGTGCCAGGGTGTTGGTGTCAATAAAATATGCATGATTCGTACTGCACAGGGCCTATATTTTTAAGTAGAGAGGAAAGAGAATCATGAATTAAAGTCCACGATTAGCAAAGAAAAGAAGGGATATCATTCCACAAAACATCTAAGTCTAGAGCATGAGCTTCAATCTACTAGAGACTGCAACGACCTAGCTCACTGTTCTTATTGCCCAAAGCACCTTCAGAACTTTTGAAGAAAATAATTCTGACAGTATTTGGAATTGGAGCCATCCCTGGACAAGATTTAGCTGATCTGGTTCATCTTGAGTTGACTCTTAGCTCCTCTTCCTCCTCCCAGATAGGCTTTGTCCCATGACCTCCTGGTTTGATTCTTCAAGCCCCTACTGCTGGTGGTGGCTGGAAGGATTTTACCGTCCAGGGCATCTGCTGCTCAGCCTGAGTTTCCCGAAGACTGACAAGCTTCAAGCCTCAGAGCAGAAAATCTCTAATGGTTTGATTCCAGACACCAGGATTGTCCAATGGGGTCATCCAGTTCTGAGCTACGCTCCCAAAGTTACACCACAGTGTGGCCTGCCTCCTCTCAAGTCTGTCATGGGGACGCCCACCCAACAGAGGCCCAGCCCCTCACGGGGACCAGACACACTAGCATTGCTTGTGAACCTCGCATGGGGTGGGATGGGGTGGAGTGGGAAGAAGTCATCCCAGGACTCCAGCCTAGCTGTAAGCTCTATGATAAATCCTTCCTTCGAAGCCTTATCCCGCCTCCAGCCTGGCTGAACCAGTACGGCTACTTCTCCCCCATTGAAAGTGATGGAAAGGTCTGGCAAAGTTCATGACTTAAATGAGTTTGCTCCCCAATGATCCGATTTGACTCTGATTTGATTTCCGAGGGCAGGGAACACAAATCAGTCATCACGCTGTGTTTAATACAATTGAAGTCTTGCCTCCTGTCCACGTTCAGATAGGAGAGAAGCTGGGGTGGTTGGTAGGGCAGTGGGCGGGGGGCGGGGGTAGAGAAAACTTGAAGTCTGTCCTGTCATCCCAGAAGAGGGAACAAGGTGTAGAAGGACCTACCTGCCTTTCTGCCTTCGCTTGAAAGCACAGCCACAGCAGGAGGCAGGCACCTGCCCTCCCCAGAGACTGAGATGCTGGGCCCCCCTCCCAGCTCCCTGCGTGCACCCGTCCCCTCCCTGCCAGCTCTCCTCTGCTCCAGCACCTCTGCCTGTTCCCCTGGTCAAGGCTGCAGCCACCTGACTCAGTCCTCTCCCCGCTGTTGATATATTTCCAGGAAAAACACCAGATATTCCTGCTTCTCAATTCTTCCCACACCGAGAGCAGTTGGCCCACTGAGAGTCTGAACTAGTACCCACCCTGGCCACCATCAGACCTCAGTGGGCCTCCTCAGACCTCAGGTGCTGTCTCTGCCTCCTTTGGGCCTCCTCCGTCCACATTTTGGTCAAACTCCACACCTCAGATAGGTCCTCCCATGGACAGTGCTGATGCTCCCTTACTCTTCTTTAAAAAAAAAAAATTAAGTTGTTTTTTTAATTTCATTTTCATCTCTACACCCAAGGTGGAGCTTGAACTCACAACCCCGAGATCAAGAGTCGAGTTCCTCCGACTGAGCTAGCCAGGCGCCCCCACTCTATAACTTTTCTATAACATGCAGATGTCCCAGAGGGGCACCAGGGACATGGGTAGGACTCACTTGCCCCAACCAGCAGCCAGCTGACCCCCAGGCTTGGAACTGAGCCCAGTCAGGACCAGCAAACCATCAGCCTAAACCACTGGCCCACAGAGTTGAGCTAAACGTATGTTTAGGATTTTAAACCAATTGGGCTTTGGGGTGTTACATGACACTCTTTGTGCAGTCAGTAATTGCTAATATTTGCCAACATCGTGTTCAATGTTTGAATTAAATTTTCTTGTATTTATAGGCTCCTTGACACTTTTCTGTTTTTATTATTGGCTTCTGTGCATTTCATCTCCTTCAGAGCAAGTAAGCCACCCCCGAAGTCTTGCTCCTGCCCTATGCCCTACCATCCTACCACCCTACAACCTACCAGGAGGGATTGTCTGGGAGGCTTACTCGGTTGAGTGCCAACTCTTTATTTCTGCTCCCATGGAGGGATGGAGCCCTGAGTCTGTGAGTCTGCTTCAGGATTCTCTCTCCCTCTGCACCTCCCCTCCTTGATATCCCTAAAATGAATAAATAAATCTTTAAAAAATATAATTTAGGGATGCCTGGGTGGCTCAGGGGTTGAGAATCTGCCTTCGGCTCAGGTCGTGATCCCGGGGTCCTGGGATCGAGTCCCACATGGAGGGCCCCGCAGGGAGCCCATTTCTTCCTTTGCCTGTGTCTCTGCCTCTCTCTCTCTCTCTCTCTCTCTCTCTCTGTGTCTCTCATGAAGAAATAAATAAATCTTTAAAAATAATAATAATAATTCAAATTTTTTTTTAAAGTCTAACACAAGATTTTGAAAGATTAGCTCTAAGGACTATTGGAAGAAATAGCTTATAAGTAAAAACTCCTTACAGAGGATCAAGTATTTGAGTTTTGAAAGTGGGTCTGACATGGTTGATAGAAACAATCAGGGGAGAGAAATATATAACCCGCAGCCCTCTCCAAGTAGCTGAAAACCTTAAAACAACGGAGAATAAGACCAGGTCATGTGATTAGAACACAGGCCAGGCAGATTTGCACGATGAAGACTAGATACACAGTGTGCGTAGAGGCAGGAGGAGGTTGTATCTGGTCTCTATTGGAGGAGATGGTGGTAGAGGCAGGAGGAAGGCCGTTTCCTCAGCAGTGATGAGGAAGGAGGATGTGGTTTGGGAGGTAAGGGTAAGAAGGGTGGGATCAAAGATATAGAAGCAGGACTAAGTTTCAGGACATTGACCATGGCGTGAAAGACTGGGATCAGCTGGGGAGATGGTCCTGCACAAAGCGGGTATCAGTGAAGAGTGAGGAGACCCTGAGTCTGAGGGTCAGATCTTCCTAGGCGCTTGCAGTGGGCGCAGCAGCCAGTGAGAGGCACATCCACTGCAGGTGTCACAGGGCTATGCCTTTGGAGTAACGAAATCCCACCTTGGGAATGTATTCCCAGGCCAAGAATTCAAAAACAGAAAAAAGCTATATACATAAAGATACCTTTTTTTTTTTTAAGATTTTATGTATTTGTTCATGAGAGACACAAAGAGAGAGGCGAGACCCAGACAGAGGGCATGGCCTGCCTCTACGCCCTGCAAGGCCTAAAGATATTTTGTGCTAAGGCGGTCGCAGGAGAGAAAAAAACCCTCCAATACAAAATGTCCACCGATTTACAATTGACAAAGTCTGGCAACTTCAGGAAATATTCCACATCAGTTTTTAAAAGCTACGTGAAAAGAGTGGACACCACAATGTGCTTATAATGTGATATTAAACGGAAATAAACTACAGATGATTTATAATTACAGTACAAGTGTTCATATGGGACTATGTTAAGAGGATATTTAAAGAACTAAAATAGCTGTATGTGAGAGTTTCATACAAATATTTAAACTTTCAAGACATTTTATGATTTAAAGGTGGTGATAGCCATTTTTTTACTTTAAAACAAAGAGCTATACAGCCGTGGTGACATAATGAAAGTGGAAAAAATTGGCCAAACTGGCCTGGACGCCTCTGTGTTCACATTTTTGAGTGGCACATGATCCTACTAGCTTGTGATTTGACCTCCCCACCTCTGTGGCTTCCCTTTTAATTACTTCTTGCCTTTAATTACTCCCATAAACACCCCTAAGATATGCTGACAGCTCAGAATATACCAGAACCGTACCCTGGAGCTGCCATTCCTGGTGATGAGCTCAGAGGCACTGGTCCCAACCTTTTTGTTCATTTATGGGGCTTAATTTAGAGCCTTTCCTCAATTGAGACAGGATTCTCCTTGCCATTAAGTGGACTTTAATTTTGTGTCCACAATATAAAGACCTATAAAGGTAATGGCTAACAATAACAAATCTACCTAACAAATATATATTAAATAGCACGCACCACAAACTAGACGGCAGCCCTATACATCTCTTTCAACAAAGCTTTGATTTTTTTCATGATTGGTTTATTGGATAGAGACAATGGGAGCAGGGGGAGGGGCGGAGGGAGAGGGAGAGAATCTCGGTCAGACCCCCCCAAACAAACTCCCTAAGCTTCTATCCCTCACCTAAAATGACTTTGACTACACCTTCTCTGTATCAATCTCTTCCCTCATTAATTCATTTGTTCATTTATTTACCAATTATTTTTTGGAGACCTACTGTTTATGCATCTGCCCTGGGGCTAGATTCTGGACATTTCACAAAATTCCACTGCCCCGATGGAGAGACAAGTCAAGAGGAAAGCAAGATAAGTGGGTCTGCTGTTATTTCTGCCTGCCCTCATTGCACGCACGCCCTCTGCTCCCCTGCACCTGCTCCGTGGCCCAAGAGGTTGTTGACCAGATGGGCTCCATCAACAGGCTCCTTTGCCCTGCCTTCCGGTTGCATCAGGCCAACGTAGGGAGCAGACTAAAATTCAGCAGGTCTATTTAGCTCTCTCAGCATCATTCGGACCCACTGCCTTAGGAGATGTTGAGATGATCAAGTGAGATCTTTTATTCCTTCAACAACTTTGAGTAATTGGCGGGTCATGTAGGGCTGGCTTCACGGGCATGCCATCTGCACAGTTGCTGCGGGTACTGTGCTCAGAAGGGCCCCATGCCTGCTTTAACACTCAACTGTCACTATGTTGAAAGCTTAATTTTTTTAATGGGGAGCGCCATGGTTTCATCTGGCAATTACATAGCTGGATCTGCTCCTATAATATGCTTTTCTTTTTTTATAAAAGCTCTTATTTATTTTTTTAAGATTTTATTTATTTATTCATGAGAGACACGGAGAGGTAGAGGGACAGAGACACAGGCCGAGGGAGAAGCAGGCTCCCTGCGGGAAGCCCGACTTGGGACTCGATCCCGGGACTTGAGGCTCATGCCCTGAGCCTAAGGCAGCTGCTCAACCACTGAGCCACCCAGACATCCCCCCTATATATGCTTTTCTAAATGCTAGGGAGAAGCAATGAGCAAAACAGGCAAAAACCTGCCTGCGTGGAGCTTACACTTAAATTCTTGTTGATCACATGCTATCAGAGAACAACACTTCAGGAGAGAGAAGTGGACAGCAAACAGCTTAGGTGAGAAGTCGTTTGCATGTTAAAAGAAGGGCAAATGTTATGCTGTAAATTTTTTTTTTTTTTTTTGGTCTTATGGCATCCCCCAGGATAATGTTGAATAGAAGTGGTGATAATAGAGGCTCCTGGGTGACTCCATCAGTTAATCATCTGCCTTCAGCACAGGTTGTGATCCCAGGGTCCTGGGATGGAGTCCTACATCAAACTCCCTGCTCAGCAGAGAGTCTGCGTCTCCCTCTGCCCCTACCTGTCTCCCCCTTCACTACTCCCCCTCCCCTATTCCTGTCCTTCCCTTCCTCCCTCCCCCTTCCCCCTGCTTGAGCTTCTCTCACTCACTGTCTATCAAAATAAATAAATAAAATCTTTAAAAAAAAAAAAAAAGAAGCGGCGATAACAGTCACTCTTGTTTTACTCCAGAGTTTAAAGAGAATGCTTCTAATATTTCTCAATTTGGGTTTATGATTTTTATACCCTTTATTCAGTTAAAGCAGGTTGTTTTTATTCTTAATTTAACCAGTTTTTTAAAATCAAAACTCATATTGAGCATTATTAAATGTGTTTCCTGTGGCTATGCGATAATAGTATTATTTTATTCTTAAACATCTGTACATTTATAGATTTTTTTTAAGATTCCAAATATATTTTAAAGATCAAGTCCACAGGATTTGTTGACAGATCAGATGTAAGACAGGAGAGAAACAGAGAAGTCAAGTATGATGCCAAAAGTTGTGGCCTAAACAAGTGGGTAAATAAAATTGAGTAAATAAAATTGCCATTAATCTCCAACCAGGGAAGGCTGTAGAGAAGGTTTGATTTTTTTGTGGGGGGAGGGTAGGTTCCAAGTCAGAAGCTCAGTTTTGTATTGTGAAATGTGACACGCCCAGAAGACCTTAAGCTGAGACACAAAGCAAGTGGATAGATACCATAGGATTAGAAGTCAGGCTCCAGAGCATCCGGGTGGCTCAGCTGGTGAACCGTTGACCTTCAGCTCAGGTCATGACCTCAGGGTCCTGGGATCGGGCTCCAGGCTCAGCGGGGAGTCTGCTTCTCCCTCTCCCTCTGCCTCTTCCTGTTCTGCTTTGTGCTCTCTCTCACCTAAATAAATAAAATCTTAAAAAGAAAAGAGAAAGAAGAAGATGGGCTCTGACCACAGATAGGAACTTACACCTTGGGGATCATCAGCATTTGAAGAAATGGAAGAAGGAATGGAAGAAGCCTTCTCAAGAATGTACATGCCCAAGAGTAAATACATCTCAGCATTAGCTGCGACAAGCATTCCTTCCCTTGTGTGGGGGAAAGCACACACACAGACGGGATATCAGCATACACAATATCGTTGTATTATTATGCAGCACACCCTGTCACTCTGGGCCTCAGTGACCTTCCTCACCAGGCATGTTCAGTTCTTTCTCTTAGAGCTATTTCATCTGATAGATTGCCTTCAGGAGTCTATCGACCTGTAGAATGATATGGAAACCCTGCAACTTCGAAGGCAAACCTGAAACAGACCACACACACACACACACACACACACACACACCAGTCACACTATATGTAAATTCAAAAATATGTTTTAAAAAATGCTTTAGCCTCACACGTTCTGCTTTGAGGTTTTCCAAAGCCACCCATCAGTCTGAAGAAAAGACATGATCTCTGCAGGTAAAATGGAAGGTGTTGGCGTTTACTAAGGGGGTTGTCTGGGACTATGAGCTTCTTCTTATTAAACTGTGTGGACTCTGAGCCAGAGACAAGGTCTTCTCCTTCTGCTGGTTATTGGATCTAAATTTATAGCATCAGAACTGAAGACTGGAAGTGGCCTTCAGAGATTGCACAATTACCTGGAAATCCGTTCATTGTCCTGCCCCCAAGAAACACACTGAGCCACTAGACTGGTGGCTCTAGACTGACCTGCCTTAACTATCTCATAGGATTATTACAAGAATCAAATAAGATGGGCAACATGAGGAACTATTAAGAGCTTGGCGAGTGGAAAGCATTCTTCACACCTTTCTTTGTGAATCCAAACTCACCATTCCTATCATACAGATAAGGAACCCACAGTCAGACAGAAGTTCTCGGGAATTAATATATTTCTTCCATAGTCAGCATGAATCCTCCAACATATGCACAGCTTCCCTTCTGTCCTGGCTTCAACATCACTTTGTTTCTCCTCCAAAACCTGGCAAGCTTATTGGATTCCTGATGAGATTACTCTTTGACTCATACATCCTCTCTCTGCACATCTCATCCTTGACTGACGTGTGACCTTTTTTGACTGAATTATTGAAATCCAGTAATGGCTTTATTGCTTCTGATTGCCAACATGTGCCAGTTGTGCCATGGTATTTATCAAATTCTTGTTAGCCTGGACAAAGATACTTCCGGCATTGATTTGCGCTCCCCAAACTCATTTTCCTTAACTAGCATCAGCTCAGCTCCAACAGTCCTGGCTAATAATCTCCTAATGAGTTTGCCATAGAGTATCTAACAAAAAGAAATACACAGAATTAGTGAATATTTAGCCAAGTTGCAAGGTATTGAACTTTCAGAAAAGGATGTCATGGGAGTCCAGAGCACTGTTGCACATGGTGTCCTCCTATAGAAGGGGGTGGGCTGGCAGGAAGTTGCTTTGCGCCTGAGGGTCTCATATCCCCTTTCCTTAACCCTAACCACCTGCGATGTCAGTGTCTAAGATGACTTCTGATAAATCCAGAGCCCAAAAGAAGAAACGCATTTGCGTCAGTGTGAAATACTTGGCAAGTTGACTCATACCCCAGAGAAACCTCAGGCTGATTTTTCATTGTACTGTTCAAGTAGTTTTAGAGAGTTTGAGAAAGGAGTCTTGATTTAAAAGTCAGAGGTGTAAGTTTTTATTAGCTATTGGGCAAATCACGTAACCCCATAACCTCGGGTCCAGTAAAATGATAACAAAACCTTACCTACTTCCAAGAACAAGCTTCGGTCAGATGAATTCAGCCCAACATCTCCTCCAAGATTGAAAGGTGGGGGCTCCGTAGGGCTAGCGGTCCTAGTTCAAATATTCACCTCTTTTCCTTGTTTTCAGACTGGGAGGTCTAACACTTCCTTTCCCCATGGCTGGAGGAGTTTGACTGCATCGTGGCCAAACGCATGGTTTTCAGGCACAACTAGTCAAACTCCTCATGTTTTGAAAGGGAAATGCTTCCATAATAAAAATCAAAACTCAACCCTCCCTCTAGATTTGAACAGAAAAGGTGTAGCTAAGAAAAGGTGTAGGTGACAGGAAGGAGATCGCATTGAATGTGCGCATAAATGTTCACACTTTCTTCCCACAGCTCTGCCTTCCTCCCGAAGGCCCCTCTGACCCAGACCTTGTCACACCATCCAAGTTGGCCCCCAAAGATATTGTGTGCCTCCTAACATCCACTCCATCTCATTCAATTAGCACTTTACTAAGAACTTCTACCCCCTAAATCCTGGGCTTGGGGATAAAGGTCCTAAGGTAAATAGGGTGCAATCCCTGCTCTTAGGAACCTCACAACTAGGGAAGGGAGTAAGCTGGGTAGAGATAAGCACAGTAAAATGTGATAAGTGATGTCATACTAGTACACACCAGGTGACATGGGAGTGCCAAGATGGGAAGGACAAGTCCTGTAGAAAACTTTCACAGAGGAGGTAACTTTTCTACTGGGTCTCAAAGGATGAACTGGAAGGTGAAATGTACTCCCAGAGAATCTGGGCATGTCTCTGGCAGCTGTGTGTGTGGTCCTTAATTTCCTGGTATCCTTTACCAGACTTTGAGCTCCTTGCAGGTAAGGACTGTCTTGTTCATGGTCCCTGCACCTTGCCCAATTCCTGGGAGGTGGGAGGTCCTCAACCAAAGGCTGAGGGATGATGAAATGTGTAAAGAACAAATGTACAAATTTCTGTCTTGAACAGCATGGCTGTTACCTGAAGATCCTAGTTCCTTCTATTTTTTCCTTCTTTCCTTTGATTTAAATGTATTTTGTACCCACTAAGGACGAGGCACCTTGCCACATTCTCCAGACCACGTCTCTCTACCCCTCTGAAGGTAAATCGCTGATTCACCCCACATGTATTGAACCCTTTGATAAGCAGGGCACTGTGTTATGTACCAGGAGTGTGTTCATCCTTCACCCTTACTGAAATGAGTGATAGCTGTTAGAGATGAGAGAATGATAAAAAAGCAACTAAAATAAGACCGAGGGTCCTGGGAATTTGATTATTTCAGTAACTTGGAATCCTGCTTGCGACCATAGATTTGAGGGGCAGCAGCCAGACGTAAAGAATGTGCAGGTGCAGGGGTAAAGAATGAAGGGATGGGGATCCCTGGGGAGGTGAAGGGATCAGTGCACAGAAGATGTGAACCTTTTCAACAAGAGCCCAATACCGCTGACCCAGCATGAGAGCAAAAGGGGTAGGAAATGGGAAGCATGTTGGTAAATGTGGAAGACTCGTTTCATAGGATGGCACGCAAGGAAATAGGAACGGAGGAAACTCCCTCTTGTTTCTCCGTGAAGTAGAAGCACTAACATTTGCTGGGGCAGAGAGGCAGTGGTCGGATCAGATGTGCCCACTCAAGTCTGGTTCTCAGAATCAGCCCTTATCTCTGGAGAGCTTGAAAAACATGCCTGTTTGAGGAATCAAGTTGACATAATGCTTTCCATCAACTCCTACAAAGTGGTGTCTGAAAGGGCTTAGGTGTTCAAAAAATGATAGGGCTCCCAACCTCCGTTGTCTTAACCTGGTCTTTGCAGCCGCAGATCTGAAAAATCAGCTTAGCTGGAAAGAAGTCCTCCTTTCCCTCACAGATGAAGCCCTCAGTCTCCCCGTAGGTTGCCAGCCACACGTAGTCACGGTCTAGCGTCAACTGCAACAGTTCCTTGACCATATGATATATACCGTGTGTGGGCAATGCTCTTTCAGGACCTCAGGCCAGGTCAATTCTGAACACAGGCCATATGGGAAAACCCTCAGACTGGGGGCAAAAGGCTTTTCTTAACTCTCCACTGACCCTTTTCCTGATCCACTTGCGCTTTAGAGAATGACCACCTTTTGCTACCTGAGTCACTCTGTGTAGGACATAGATGAGCTTCTGACAGAGCCGATCACTGGGGGCCCCTGAGGATCAGGGGCTCAGCATAGGGAGGAAAGGTGACTATGAAGTAGAGCCAGGTGCTGCAGAGTTCTGGAGGGGGAGCAGTCACTAGGCAGCTGTACTATCTGACCCTCCCTTCCTCGTCTCTGCTGAGTCCCACAGGACCCCCAAGCAGGGCATCTCATAAAGGCATCTGGAAATGTGGAAACCCTAAGAAGGAATTAAAAGTTTTAGGTCAGTCCCAAGGTGGGAAAGCACGCAGCCCACATGAGCCTAAGTAAAGTATGTTTACTTTAAGGGCACAGGATCTCTTTCCTTGCCCTCAAATTCCACAATTTTTTTTTTTAAACCTCTGTTGTTAAGTAGCCATTAGGTTTTTTTTTTTTTTTTCTTTTTTTTTTTTGCAGAATTCTATAAGTTTCGCAAAATTCCCTTCTAGGTTCTTCATAAATAAGCTCCCCTTCTGTGTAAGAGAGCTAAAGATCCTAGTTCCTTCTTTTTTCCCTTCTTTCCTTTGATTTAAATGTATTTTGTGCCCACTAAGGACAAAGCATCTTGCCACATTTTCCAGACCACGTCTCTCTGCCCCTCTGAAGGTAAATCACCGCTGATTCACTGCACATGTATTGAACCCTTTGATAAGCAGGGCACAGGAGTGTGTTCATCCTTCACCCTTACTGAAATGATTGATAGCACCTTACCCCCGTTCACTTCCAACAACCTCTCCTCCCCCACCCCTGTTTTCTTCATCTGGAAATCCATATCTCCAAGCACTTTTTAGACAAGTCTGTGATCTGTGGTTCCAATTCCATATAATTGTGGCTTCTTTCACTGGCAGACACTTGCTCCTGGGAAGTTTATGTTCTGATCCATCTTTCCAAAGTTACACAGCCTGCCAGCCATGAACAGAGGTAGCACCTGAACTCATCTCTCTAGCTCCCCCTTTTATGCACCTAACCTCTTTGCCACACTATTCCCTGCTTAGGTTTGGGTGGCAATTTAACCCAACTATGAAACAGTGTGGCAGTTCCTCAAGCAGTTAAAAATAGAGCTACCCTGCAACCCAGCAATTGCACTGATGGGTATTTAACCCAAAGATACGGATGCAGTGAAATTCCGGGACACCTGCACCCCAAAGTTCACAGCAGCAATGTCCACAATAAGCCAAACTGTGGAAGGGCCTCAATGTTCATGGACAGATAATGGATAAAGACACTGTGGTCTATGTACACAATGGAATATTCCTCAGCCCTCAGAAAGGACAAACACCCACTATTTGCTTCCATGTGGATGGACCTGGAGGGTATTATGCTGAGCGAAGTAAGTCAACCGGAGAAGGACAATCATCATATGATTTCACTCATATGTGGAATGTAAGAAATAGTGAAAGGGATTATGAGGGAAAGGAGGGGAACTGAGTAGGAAAAATAAGAGAGGGAGACAAACCATGAGAGAATCCTAACTCTGGGAAATGAACAAAGGGTTGTGGAAGGGGAGACAAGATGGGGTTTGGGGTAACTGAGTGATAGGCACTGAGGAGGGCACTTGCAGGGATGAGCACTGGGTGTTATACTATATGTGGGCAAATTGAATTTAAATTTTAAAAATGTAAAAAAAAAATAACATGCATACGAGAAAAAAATAAAATAACCCAACTATGACTCTTGTTTCCTTCTCTCGTCTATCAGTTCTGACCCCTGAAAAGCTTCAGCATGCATTGCCTTAAGTGTCAGCATACAGCTACTGGAACTGCTGGAAAATATTACATATATAATTTTCAGATAATTAGTGGGACTGGATTTTCAATCCAAGTAATGATAGTATGGGTTTACTTGGTGACAATAGGCACAACTTCTTCCAGAGGAATCCTGAAACAAAATAACCCACATGATGCCCATCTTAAAAGGTATAATACTGTTTGCCCCCAATGCTACTGCCCTAGTTAAGACTCTTATTACCTTTCATGAGATTCTTGTGGCCCTAACGGGTCTCAATGCTTCCTGTGTTCCAGTTCTCCAATATTAATCCTGACAGAGTCATCTTCCTAAAGCACAGCTGTGAGCACGCCACAAGTCCTGCTCCTCTGCCATTAACTCTACTACAGAAACTCCTCAGCTGTCACTCAAATAAAAACGGTCTCCTGAAAAAGTTCCTATCTTTCTGGTTTTATTTATCTACACATCCCAACACATCAGCCAAAACGCACTGGGCTGTTCCATGACATCCTGGGCTTTTGCTCATATTCTTCTCTCTACTGAGAATATTTATACCTACAATCTTTGCCTTTCAAAATTCTGCCCAGATGTCAAGTTCTTGCAAAAACACCCTCCACTATAAATCTTTTGATACTTATCTTATTGAAATATGATATGGCCTCCTTAGAGTTCCCATATTTTAAAATGCTCTTATCTTCCTTTTCTTATTAGTTTTGTGACCCTGGAAAGTCACTTAAGCATGAAGCGAGACTAACACCTACCTTACATGGTCGTCAAAAGGATTAGATGAGGTTAAAAAGAATTTTGAGTAGTGCGGGAGGTACACAGTCTAGGGTAGCTTTTCTGGTAAGTTTTCGTCCCTGATGACACACACACACACAACTGTAAGCCCGTGAGGACAATTACCAGCCCTATTTATTCTAGTATCCTTTGCAGAAAATTTCACATGGTATGTCTTCAAAAAACATTGGTTGAATTGAAAATGCCAATGTCCATACTGAGACACCAATACTTAAAGTCCAGATAGGAAGACGCTTTGAGAAGAGGAATAACTCACCTGCCTCATTGATACACTTAGCCCTTGTAAATACACTTATCTGTTTCTTTTGTGAGCAGTTTGTTGGTGACAGAATGGGTATTGTCTTTCTAAACAAAGGCTCTGGCACACATCCTAATGATAAAATAACTGCTCAAGTTTAATAGCATTTAAAAAAAATGGTATTTCCTATGGACTGAATTATGTTATTTCTATTTTCTCCATCTGTATGCAGGTCAAGGAGGACAGTGGAATAGGCCCTACCATAGCTGTCTTGGTATCCCCAGACCTAAAACAAAACCTGGTACAAAACATTTGTTCCAGAAAATGCTTTCTGAATATTGTTGAACCATATTCCATTCCTTAGTGAAGCTACTAAGGAGCAAGAAGCAATAGATCAATCTTGGCACATGGGGCTCAGCTACGCCTTGACAATTCCTCTCCTGCTTCAATCTTATTATTGCTTCATTATCCTCAGGACAGTTGACTCAGGTTTATTTCTGCACAGGCCAATTCGGGACAAGGGCTCTTGGATGTCCTGAAGATGTCAGGGCTATATAAAGATTTGTGGTTAAGGCTTGATAGAACATATTTAGAAGCAGTCCTGTTACTTTTGTGTTCGCAAAGTTCTTCTGCTTTGTTAATCAATGTATCAGAAGCTGATCCTAGAAAAGGATATTAAACAATCCATCAAAAATCTTTACTTCTTTGCTTGAGGGAAACACAGTCATAATGAATATATATCTTTCTCCTGTCTTCTGTTTCCTGAAATTCATGCCCCCAGGTTCTCACCTGCCGTCTGAAACTTCAAAGCATTTTTCAAAACCAAGACAATTTCTGCTCTAAGAGGAATTCCAACATCTGCTACCAAGATTTTTTTTTCCAACCAACTAGGAAATAATTTTAGGACCAAAAAATGACTTGCATTCCAGCAACAATGCTTTGTCCCTGTGTAGAGGACTGGTGGGGGTAACTTATACTGGAGAATAGGATGCAATTACTATGGACAAGAATTTTAAGGAGTAGCTTCATCCTATCTTGTAGCTGCTTTATAAAGAGCTGAGAATAAGAGGGTGGAATCAAGTATCTGTCCCGGGATCCGGTCAAGCACCAGAGCCAGTAATAAAGTAACTGAAAACGGGAGGTAATGAGCTAAGCTTTGGAAATGTTGACTTTGATGTGCTTCTAGAACATTCAAGTGGAAATACGTAGTGCACATTTGGATGTGTAGTCTGGGGCCCTGGATGGAGAACTGTCTGGGCTGTAAATATAGATTGAGGGTCACCATAGGGCGGAAGAAGCCATAGCTTACAGAATTCTCCCAGGAAGGGTACATATGACAAAACAAGCTGGCTCTGAGAGAATTCTGTGAAAGGAGAATTTTGCAGGGAAGGGGCACCTGGGTGGCTCAGTTGGTTAGGCATCTGACCTCAGCTCTCGTCATGATCTAAGAGTCCTGGGATCAAACCCCACATCGGGATTCCCTACTCAGCGGAGAGTCTGCTTCTCCCTCTCCCTCTGCTACTCCCCCCCCCAACTCATGATCTCTCTTCTCTCTCTCTCTGTCAATCTCTCGCCCTCCCTCCCTCAAATAAATAAGTAAAATCTTAAAAAAAAAAATAAGGAAGAAAAGAAAGAAAAAGTTTTCTTTTCAGCTCTCAGCTCTTTACGAAGAAAAAGAAATTGCAGGGAAGGTGGAGAACCAGTACATATTAGTCCCAAAGCCAAGAGATCATTTTTAAGAGAGAAGTGACCAGGGACAGAGAGACCAAGTAAAAGAGATTTGAAGGAAGTTGAGGGAAATCATTTAACATTCCTTTTTTTTTAATCTTGAAAATGGGGGTAATAATATTCACCCTGGAGGGTTGTCAAGAAAAATAAATGCAAACACCCCACAGAAACACCCAGTCACAAGATAGACCATCCCTTTGGTCCCTGGTCTGGTGCTCTTTTCCCCACACTGTGCCTTTCTCATTCAGGCATTTCATCTGCAGTATAACAGCTGCATAAAGGATGATGTCTTTAGCAAACACTTATTAAACATCTATTACTTCCCATGCACCGTGATAACAGAGATGAACAAGGCCCAGTTCCTTCTCTGGTTGAGAAACCAAACAAGCAAAACAACAATCATAACTCTACATTTGGATGGAAATAGGGCCAGATGTTTGAAATATAAAAAGTAAACCATCTATGAGTTTGCCAGTGAAGGTGAACTCAGAGAAATCAGCTAGAGTGACTTTAAGTGAAGAGCTGAGAGAAGAGACGAAGGAGAAGACGTGATCCATTTAGGGATGACTGATGTGAAGCACAAGGTATTTAAGGGGAAATTAGGGGAAGGATTTTAGGGAGTTTGCTCTATGCAGTGGTTCTTAAGCTGGGCTGTCCATTCCAACACTTGGCAAGCTTTAGTGAAACTCCAGCTCCTGAAGGCACATTCCAAGGCTGCTTACATTGGATTCCGAGCTGGTAGGATCCAGGCAAGAATATTTTGTAAATCTCTCCAGGTGATGATTTCGATAGGCATCCAACACTAAGAACCAGTGCTTTTCAACGTGTGGTCTCCAGACCAGCCAACCAGCATGGGCATCACCTGGGAACTTAGAAATGCAAATTCTCTGCCCCTTCCCTCTCCAGCTACTATGATTGAATGAGCCCTCGGGTGGTTCAAATGCACTGTAAAAAGCCAGAAATACTCTTGCATTAGAGGAAGCTGAGACTGAAGTCAGGGATGCAAGATTGGAAGCAATGACCTTTATCCAGGTAACCAAGCCAAGGGCATGGAGAAGGCACAGAAGGAAAGATCGGCCAGAGATGGGGGAGGTAGAGTTGATGTGATTTGTTGTGGGGTCTGGGAGCGAAGGGTCAAAGAATTCTCGAGATGTTTTCAGTGCAAAAAACATGATTTTATTTAAGCATACGGACAGGACCACTGGACAGAAAGAAATGCACTGGAATCCTGAGAATCAATTGATTTAGTTTTAAGTTGGGGGAGTGAATAGAGACAAAAGTTTCCAAAAGGATTTTCATGTGTTAAAGAAGACTCACAGGATCCTGGAGGCCTGGCCATTGTCAAGCTAGGGTTGTTTTTTTCTTTTTCTTTTTCTTTTTTTTTTTTTTTTTTTTTCCTTCTAGCAAGGTATTAATATTAAGACAGTTGGGAGTTCCTGGAGGGTGTCGTACTCTGCCGGTCTCAAGCAGATGCTTGAGGCTCAAGGGGCTGCCAGTTGTAAGATTTAATTTTATGTACCTTTCTTTTGTCTTTGTTCTCCACATCAAGTTGACAGAATGTATTTACTCACAGAAATGAACAGTGGCAGAAATTGCCATCAACACAGATTATACCAAATAGTTTTTCATTATGCTCTTAGTAGTAACACAACCATAGATTGGGTACTTACCCTGTGTTAGGTGCTCTGCTAAGAATATATGCACCTTATCTCATTTTGACCTTTACAACAACCCCATGGGATAGAAACTATTATCACCATCTAAGGGATGAGGCATTGGAAATGCAGATTCTTGATTCTTATTCCTGATTCTAGAACCTGTTCTTTATTCTAGCTCATGAGTGTCCAAGCTGGGATTTGAACCCATTTGTCGGCCTCCAAAGCTCCCGCTCTTTCTCATCCACTACGCTGTGACTGTTTTATATGCCATTTACTTACAAATTTGCCTTTTAAATGAATGTATAAAGAAGATGTGGTCTCTGTATACAATGGAATATTACTCAGCCATTAGAAACGACAAATACCCACCATTTGCTTCAACTTGGATGGAACTGGAGGGTATTATGCTGAGTGATATAAGTCAATCGGAGAAGGACAAACATTATATGGTCTCATTCATTTGGGGAATATAAAAAATAGTGAAAGGGAATAAAGGGGAAAGGAGAAAAAATAAGTGGGAAATATCCGAAAAGGAGACAGAACATGAAAGACTCCTAACTCTGGGAAATGAACTAGGGGTGGTGGAAGGGGAGGAGGGCGGGGGGTGGGGGTGACTGGGTGACGGGCACTGAGGGGGGCACTTGACGGGATGAGCACTGGATATTATTCTATATGTTGGCAAATTGAACACCAATAAAAAAATAAATTTATTTTAAAAATTACCTTTTAAAATGATCTCCTTTTTGGGAAAAATCTGAAAGAACCGCTAGTTGAGTTGAGTTGAGATGAAAAGATTTGCCTGGGATCCACTGCAGTCTCAAAGGAGAGATATGCATAGGGCGACACATTGGGGAAAGCCAAGGCTTGCTGAGACTACCCTAAGCATGAGCCCTAAACTCCTATATGGAATTCTTAATCCTCCTAAGGCAATAGAGCTCCTTCGGTGTCTGTGATTCAAGACCCCAAGGCCAAGCCAAAAGCAATGGCCTCCTTGACCTTGATCTGTCCCTGCCCAACCCCCTGCCTAGTTTCAAATCTTAAAATTGGCCTTTGATGTTTTATGGCTCAAAGGACAAAAAGTTGAAGGACAGAGGATACCCAAGCAGCTTAAGGAGAGCATGGTTGACCTAATACATGATAATTTATATTTCTACTGCTAAATCTCAGCCCCTAACAATGAGGGAATGCCCTTGACCCTAATTCACATTATCCTTTCTCCTTAGGAAGAATCCTCTCATTTCTCCCGAGTAGCCCTGTGAGTTGCTGCACAAACCTGAAATATGCTCAGGGTCAGGGAAAAGATGCCCTGAATTCACAGCTTGCCTAGGGGCAATAATAGTAATTTGCAGTTGTCTATACCTACTTGTCGTAGGACAGGCTGATGATCCGTCAGGCACAAGTATGGGGGCATTCTATTTGTGCTTTTTTAAGGAATTAAAAATGTCTTAGACACATAATTAAACTGGCTCAGAAATAGATTAGTTGATAAGTCCTCTTATAAAAACAACTCATAAGTATTATCTCTCCTTCCATTCATAAATCCACTCAATTCAGTATTTAAAAAAAATTCTTTATTTATTCATGAGAGACACAAAGAAGCAGATACATAGGCAGAAGGAGAAGCAAGCTCCCTGTGGGGAGCCCGATGTGGGACTCCATCCGGGGACCCTGCAATCGAGACCTGAGCTGAAGGCAGACGCTCAACCACTGAGCCACCCAGGCATCTCCACTCGATTCAGTATTACTCTCTGTTATTTATGTAATCAGATGTCTTAGTTGGGCCTTGGGATTGGTTAGTTCTGGTGAAGGAAGCTGGACAAAAATCTCCTTGTATGTAACTCTTTGTGTCTCGTGGTTTACGGAGGGATCAAGAATCCTCTGGAAACAGTATTTGCCCCTGGCCGTTGTTGAGATTCAGATGTGTCTAATGGTCTGCAGGGGTCTCATGGAGATCAGATTGCAGGAGATGGAACCACAGGAGTAGTAAGATTCTGCTACAACCAGTAGGCCTGGCAACAGGATCAGAGCCTGAGGACATGGAGTTTCAGACAGGGTGTCCTCCCCTGAAGCCAGTTATGATAGTCTGGGTGCTCCCACAAAAAAAAGAGACAGTGTTTGTGCCTTAAAAGAGGCTTCATAGTCATGATTCAAGGTACATTACCTCACTCCCTGACCCCTGGCAGAAAATAAACACGGTAGGAATGCTTCATTCATGGGGAGAGGCTTGGAGGACCATGGAGCCTCTACTTCTGAGACTCGTGGGCAATGTCTCACTTTCACAGATACTCAACATTCAGACTTCCAGGAGAAGGGACAGTGCCCACCATGGCACTGGGGCATGATTCCATCCTTGGAGCAGCAAAGCCCCCTGTGAATTATATGGACCAGGGACTTCAGAACCTTATGTGTACCAGCCAAGCAGTGAACAATGGTCAAGAATAATTCTTCCATTGTTACCACGTGTACACACCCCTGAGGAAGCCCAGAAATATTTAGGGAGGAGGTTTTATAAAAAAAAACAAAAACAAAACAAAACAAAACCCTAACTTTTTAGAGTCAGCTGGGGCTGATGGCCAATGGGAATGATTCTAAACTCCTGCAGTACTTGACAGGATGAGCACTGGGTGTTATTCTATATGTTGACAAATTGAACACCAATTAAGAAATAAATTTATTTAAAAAATAAATAAATAAACTGCAGTTAATAAGCCTGAGAACTTTGGCATAATAGGGTAAAATATAACTTTATTATAAAACTCACATTGTATTTATTCTTTGCTCTCTGGGTCTCAGGATGACATTTGTTGGCACTCAGGTGTAGACTCTGTGGCTGGCTGGAGCAGCCATATCAAACCCGTCCCAGCAGATGCATCTCAGGTCCAACCACACGGAAGCTGTCCACCCCCACGATATCACACTTATCAGAAAGCCAAGGGGTTGTTACTGTTGTGTAGTCATGTCCTCTAGTTTCTATCCCCAAAGTTCTATTCAGGGGACCTTATGCTGTATTCTCATATATTCCTATTGAGAGTGTAAATTGATTTAACCTCTATGGGGGAAAAATCTGGCAATTTTTTTCAAAATGACAAAGGTATAGATTCTTTGATCCAGCAATTCCACTCCTAGGAAATCGTCTTACAGATACATGCAAAAACATGTTTTTAATAGCAAAAGATTGAAAACAACTCAAATGACCATCAATAGGGGACGGATTATTTTTCAGATTGTATTTATTTATTTGACACAGAGAGAGAGGGGAGAGAGAGAGAGAGAGAAAGCAGAAGCAGGCAGAGGAAGAGAGAGAAGCAGACTCCTGGCTGAGCAGGGAGCCTGGTGCAGGACTTGATCCCAGGACTCTGGGATCATGACTTGAGCCAAAGGCAGATGCTTAACTGACTGAGAGCCACCCAGGTGCCCCCCAGGACTGATTTAATCAACTATGGTACATCCTTAATTGGAATATGAAAGAATGAAGAAGTGCTATAGCTCTTTTAACAATTGTGGGAAGGAGGAGGAAAAATCATATATGCACAATATAAAAATATATACAAATTATACTATATAGAGAGCATTATAAACCTACAGTTTATAAATATATACACACATATAATTTTTTTTCTACACACATATAATTTGCTTGTTTTCTGCATGAGATATCTAGAAGGAAGCATAAGAAATGTGTAAGTTTGGTGTCCTCCAGAGGCAAAGTTCAGCGATTCAGGGCAGGGTGGACGGGACAGTTTTCACTGTGTGCCTTTGTGGACCCTTTGTATTTTGAATCATATGAATGAGTTACATATTCAAATAAACAAATAGTTTTTAGTTTTTATTTTTTTAAGATTTTATTTATTCATTCATGAGAGACCCAGAGAGAGAGGCAGAGACACAGGCAGGGAGAAGCAGGCTCCATGCAGGGAGCCTGATGCGGGACTTGATCCCGGGACTCCGGGATCATGCCCTGAGCCAAAAGTAGATGCTAAACCATTCAGCCACCCAGGGATCCCCCAGATAGTTTTAAAATTGCATATTAACTTTACTCATGATGCAACAAGGAACACAGCTCTAAGTTTGCCTAGAACTTTCACAGGACTGTTCCCTGCCTCTCTTCTGGTGGGCGGCATCAGAGAAGCCCCTTGTGTAGAAAGGAACATTAAAGCCCGAACAAGACCACACCATCTCTCAGACTAAACCATGTCCGTCCCCATTTCCTATTGATCCTTCTCAACTGTCCTACTAAGCGTGAGCTTCGATGTCTGGGAATCTTCAGGTGGCCCCCAGGACCAGACAAGGGGCCCCTGGGTATGTCCTCACAGCACCCTGGCCTCCCCTCTTATGGCAGTGGGTCATCTCACTGTCCCACCACTGCCCATTTACCCATCTTCAGCCCAGTCCAACAACTCACCTGGCAGGTGATTCAGGATCTGTGGACCTTAACTTCCATTCTCCTGTAATGCTATTAAGAGTACAAATTGGTACAATCACTATAGAGGACAATTGGCAATATTTTATCTGATATTATAATATCTTTTTTTAAGTTATTTATTTATTCGACAGAGAGAGAAAGAGCACAAGCAGGGGGAGTGGGAGAGGGAGAAGCAGGCTCTTCACGAAGCAGGGAGCCAGATGTGAGGCTCCATCCCAGGACCCCAGGCTCATGACCTTAGCTGAAGGCAGATGCTCTAGCTGAGCCTTATATAATGGCTCCTATATATCTTTTAAAATTGTAAAAGTACAACTCTTCTGATCCAGCAGTTCTTAGACACCTAACCTAATCTGAGAATTGAAGAATGAATAGGAATTATCCATTCTTAACAGGAAATGAGTGTGTTTCTTCTGAGAGACGCTGCTCTGAGGGGTGAGCTCTGAGAGCAAGAATCATGACCGTCCCACTCCATTTTTAATCTCCAGAAGGCAAGACTGTCCCTCACACCCATAGGCATTCAATGAATATTTAAGTGGGTAAATGACTGTACCCAAAATGCAGATTTGATTCATTATATAAAATTTATTTTTAAAAGCCCAGCATGTTCTTCTTCCAAATGAGACAATTAACCAGTCCTATAATTTTGAAATGGCAAAGCAGAGCATCTCTGAAGTGCTTCCTTTGTTGAAAACTGAAACGTATTTATTACTGACATTTAACTTTTTCTCCCACCTACTCCCCCCTTACAAATATTTCTGAAGAAAAATCCATTTCTGGATAGATTTATCCTCATTTGCATTGAATTCTCTTCAGACCACTCAGTGGAGGAGTGTTGGAAAAGGTTAGGACAGTTGGAAAAGGTGACAATCAAAGAATCAAGTAAAGACAGATCTTTAATCAACAATTAGTCAGAGTGAAGGAAGAGACAAAGGAACCAGATGCCTATTCTAACAAGCAGCAAAAACTATCCACTTTGACTGATAGTTGCAAAGAACCTACAGAAAGGATTTCTTGTCCTTTTAGACTTGTCCTTCTTAAGCTGCAGATCCATGGACACATACCAAGCCAGAAAATGTCCCAAGGTAGCACCTAAACAGGTGAGCAAAACAGGAAGAACTAACCAATATGGTCAGAACCAGAGCATCCCTGACATTCCTGACTCATCTGGAAGGGTACATCTTCCTCTTACTTGGTTAGCATCGTTCTAGAATGATGTGCTTCTAGCACCTTCTGGGTCAGTGGTTGTGCCTATGGAACTAATAAATAACAGTAGTGACAAATTTGCATTTAAGGGCCATCTGAGAGCTACACCCAACCCAGGCATTTCATGAAAACCGAAAATGTAATCTTAAACCAAATTGCTGAGACGCCTGGATGGCTCTATGGTTGAGCATCTGCCTTCAGCTCAGGGTGTGATCCCAGGGTCCTGGAATCGAGTCCCAAATCAGGCTCGCAGCGGAGCCTACTTCCCCCTCTGCCTGTGTCTCTGCCTCTCTCTATGTATGTCACATGAATAAATAAATAAAATCTTTAAAAAAAAAACACAAAGAGCCTTTTCTCACAGTACACTTAGCCAAAACAATTACAGAAAATACTGGCCCTGAACTCCCGTGATATCTATTGCTTATATAATAGCAAATTTTGACCTTTTTGATCTCAGGACATATTCACACTCTAAAGGGAATGCAAAAGGGCTTTTGTTGATGTAAGATACATTTATCAATAGTTATCATAATAAACATTAAAGCTGGGAAGTTTTTAAAATATGTATTAACCCATTTAAAAATAACAATAGTACACCTATCACCTGTGAACATAAATAACCATATCTTATGAAAAATAACTATGTAATCTAAAACAAAAACTAAATTTAGTGAAAAGTGGCATTGCTATGTAGTGTTGGAAATCTTAATATTTGAGAGATTTCTTTTATAAATACCAAATCCAAGGTTTTTTTTGGAAATGTGATTTGCAAATATTTCCCCTAGTCTGTGTCGTCTTTTCACTCTTTTATTAGTGATCTTGAAGATCAGAAGTTCTCAATCTTTCTAAAATTCAACTCAGCACTTTTTTTTTTTTAGTGGATCATAATTTTGGCATTGTATGTCAGAAATCATTGCTTAACTTTGCCAGATTCTTTCCTACATTTTCTTTTGGAATTTTATAGTTTTAGGTCTTACATTGAGATCTATGATTAATTCTGAGCTAATTTTTATATGTGGCATAATGTAGAACTCATTTTGTTGCATGTGGATATCCAATTTTTCCAGCAGCATCATTGAAAAAGTTGTCTATTCTCCATTGAATTGCATTTGCTCCTTTATCAAAACTCCATTGATCCTATATGCATGGGTCAATTTCTGGACTCAGCTTGCTTCCATTAACCTATATGTCTATCTTTTCTCGAAAGTCATATTCCTTTGATTACTATGGCCTTATTACTAACCCTTAAAATTAAGTACAGCGAATCTTCCAACTTCGTTCTTCATTTTCAAATTTGGTTTGGCAATTCTAACTTCTTAAAATTCCAAGACATTAGAATTGGCTCATTGATCTCTTTTTTTTAATAATAAATTTATTTTTATTGGTGTTCAATTTACCAACATACAGAATAACACCCAGTGCTCATCCCGTCAAGTGCCCCCCTCAGTGCCCATCACCCATTCACCCCCACCCCCCGCCCTCCTCCCCTTCCACCACCCCTAGTTCGTTTCCGAGAGTTAGGAGTCTTCATGTTCTGTCTCCCTTTCTGCTATTTCCTACCCATTTCTTCTCCCTTCCCTTCTATTCCCTTTCACTATTTTTTATATTCCCCAAATGAATGAGACTATATAATGTCTGTCCTTCTCCAATTGACTTATATCACTCAGCATAATACCCTCCAGTTCCATCCAAGTTGAAGCAAATGGTGGGTATTTGTCATTTCTAATGGCTGAGGAATATTCTATTGTATACATGGACTACAGCTTCTTTATCCATTCATCTTTTGATGGACACCGAGGCTCCTTCCACAGTTTGGCTATTGTGGACATTGCTGCTAGAAACATCGGGGTGCAGGTGTCCCGGCGTTTCATTGCATCTGCATCTTTGGAGTAAATCCCCAGCAGTGCAATTGCTGGGTCGTAGGGCAGGTCTATTTTTAACTCTTTGAGGAACCTCCACACAGTTTTCCAGAGTGGCTGCACCAGTTCACATTCCCACCAACAGTGTAAGAGGGTTCCCTTTTCTCCGCATCCTCCCCAACATTTGTGGTTTCCTGCCTTGTTAATTTTCCCCATTCTCACTGGTGTGAGGTGGTATCTCATTGTGGTTTTGATTTGTATTTCCCTGATGGCAAGTGATGCAGAGCATTTTCTCATGTGCATGTTGGCCATGTCTATGTCTTCCTCTGGGAGATTTCTCTTCATGTCTTTTGCCCATTTCATGATTGGGTTGTTTGTTTCTTTGGTATTGAGTTTAATAAGTTCTTTATAGATCTTGGAAACTAGCCCTTTATCTGATACGTCATTTGCAAATATCTTCTCCCATTCTGTAGGTTGTCTTTTAGTTTTGTTGACTGTATCCTTTGCTGTGCAAAAGCTTCTTATCTTGATGAAGTCCCAATAGTTCATTTTTGCTCTTGTTTCTTTTGCCTTCGTGGATGTATCTTGCAAGAAGTTACTGTGGCCGAGTTCAGAAAGGGTGTTGCCTGTGTTCTTTGATCTCTTTTTAAAAAAATCCCCCCTCCCAAAAAAAAAAAATCCCAGCAGGATTTTAATTGGAGTTATGTTGGTTCTACTGATCAGTATGGGAAAAATTGACATTTTTACTCTATGTAGTCTTCCAAGCCATGAACATGGTATATCTGTACATTTATTTAGGCATTCTTTGAGTTCTTCCATCAAGGTTTTGTAGTTATCAGCATATATGCATTTCACACATAATTATCTTTATGTCTAAGTAGCTTTTTAAAAATTTTAGCTGCTATTGTAAATGGTACTTTTTATTATTTTGATTTCTAATTGTTCATTTGCTAATATACAGAAATACAATTGACTTCACATGTTGACTTTGTATCTTGTGCTTTTACTGAACTAACCTACTGGTTTTCCTATGGATTCTTTGGGATTTTTAGTATAGAAATCATGTCGTTTGTGAATATTGTTTTATTTGTTTCTTTACAATCTGTATGTTTTTATTTCTTTTTCCTTGAATTATTGCACTGGTTAAGACTTGTAGTACAGTGTTGAATAAGAAGAGTGATAGCAGACATCCTTTGTTCTTAAAGGAAAGCATTCAGTTTTTCACCATGAAATATAATGTTGATGTAGATGCATTTATTAGGTTGAAGAAGTTCCCTCCTATTACTAGTTTGCTAAGATTTTTTTTTTATTATGAAGAAATGCTGAATCTTTCCAAAGGCTTTTACTGAAACTATTGAGATGATCTGATGGTTTTTCTTCTTTAGCCTGTTGATATGGCAAATTAAATTGATTGATTTCCAAATGTTAAACCAGACTTGCATTCCTAGGGTAAATTCTACTTTGTCATGATATAATATCTTTTTTTATATATTGTTAGATTTGATTTGCTAGTATTTTAAGATTTTTCCATATATGTTCCTAAGGGATATTAGTTTTTTGGTTGTCTTTTCTTTTTGGATTTATAGAATGAGTTGGGAGGTATGTTCTATACAGGGCTGGGACCAGGGTGAGACAGCAACGTACAAAATTTATGGTGGCAGTCACTCATAGGCACTGACCCTGCACTTGCATTAATGTCTCTCTTACCTCACCCTAGTCCCAGGCCTGCTTTTATATTCTGGAATAGTTTATATGAGTTTATATGAGTGTAGGAATCATATTATTTCTTTTTTAAGTGTTTGGTAGCATTTGCCTGTGGAGTCATCTAGGCCTGGAATTTTCTTTTTTGGGAGTGTTTTAACTACAAGTTCAATTTCTTTAACAAATATCATAATATTGGTTATCGCTTCTTAAATGAGCTTTGGGATTTTGTGTTTTTCAAACCTTTTTCTCTCTCATCTAAGTTATTTAATTTATGGGTTAGGGTTGTTTGTAATATTCACTATTATCCCAAAAGGTCAGTAATGATGCCCCTTTTTAATTTCTGATATAGGTAATTTGTGTCTTCTCTTTTTCCATGGTCAATCTAGCTAGAGGTTTATAATTGTGTTGATCTTTTAAAAATGCCATCTTGCATTTTTTATTGAGTCATTTCCTGTTCTCAATTTCATTGAAGAAAGCTTTTATATTTACTATCTAATTCTTTTTACTTGCTTTGAGCTTCATTTGCTTTTCTTTTCCTGGTTTTGTTAGGTGAAAGCTTAAATCATTGATTTGAGACCTTCTTTCTTTTCTAATATCAGTCCTTAAACCTATCAATTTCCTCTACCCATTGCTTTAAATACATACCACAATTTTTAAAACATTGCTTCTTTGTTTTTATTTAATTATAAATATTCTCTATTTTTCCTTGTGGCTTCCTCTTTGATCCATGTATTCTTTTTTTCTTTTTTTTAATTAGTCTCAGGGGTAGAATTTAATGATTCATCAGTTGCATATAACACCCAGTGCTCATTACATCGAGTACCCTCCTTAATACCCATCACCCAGTCACCCCATCCCCCCACTCTGCTCCAGCAACCCTCAGTTTACTTTTCTAGACGTCAGCATCTCTCATGGTTTGCTTCCCTCTCAATTTTCATCTTATTTTAATTTTCCTTTCCTTCTCTTCCTCTATGTTCATCTGTTTTGTTTCTTAAATTCTACATATGAGCGAAATCATACGGTATTTGTCTTTCTCTGACTGCCTTATTTCACTCAGTATAATACCCTCTAGTTCTAACCATGTCATTGCAAATGGCAAGATTTTATTCTTTTTGAAGGCTGAGTAATATGCCATTGCATTGATCCATGGATTATTTTCCAGATATCTTTGTGTTATTAATATCCAGTTTAATTATTTTATGGTCAAAGATCATACTTTGCATTGTTCTATTTTCTAAAATGTATTAAATTTTATCTTATAGCCCAGAATATGGCATATCTGGTGACATGTTTTCATGTACACTTTATTTTATTTTAATTCCCATGTAGTTAACATACATTTTTATAACAATATAGTTATTCAATAATTCTATATATTACTCACTCACATGTATACATTAAACATTTATGTATTCTACTGTTATTAAGTGGCATGTTCTTGAAATGTAAGGTCAAATGGATCAAAATAATTGTTCTAATTCTGAGTTTTCTCTTTAATTTTTCTATTGATGGGTGACCAAAGTTTTAAATTCATAAAAGTTTATAATTGTAGGTTTATGTATTTTTGCCTTTCAATTCTATCAGCTTTGCTTCATGTATTTTGAAGCTCTGCTGTTGGTCACACATACACATTTAGGTTTATTACAGCTTCCTGGTGAATTGACTCCTTTATAATTAATGTAATACTCATCTTTATCTATAGTAATATTTATTCTTCTAAGTCTGCTTTCTCTAATATTAATATCAGCTATATTAATATAGCCACTTCAACTTTCTTTTTATTAGCATGTACATAGTAGGTCATTGTCATCCTTTTACTATCCTTGAATGTACCCATGCCTTTATAGTTAAGCTAGGTTTTTTTAGACAATCCAGTTGAGTTTGGGGGTTTTTAATCTAATCTAACAAACTATATGTTTAATACTGATCATATATAATGCAATTATTGATTGATATTGTTGGATCAAAGTAAATTTTTCTAGCCATTTTCTATTTGTTCCATGTTCTTCATTTCTTTTGACTGTTTCCTGCCTACTTTTGACTTGATTATTTTTGTGATTCTATTTTATCTCCACTATTACCTCGTTTTTTATCTTTAAAAAGTGTTTTTGGTGGTTACCCTAGAGTTTAATTGTAGTCTACCTTCAAATAGTATGATGACACTTCATGTGCAGTCTAAGGACCAAATATACTGCCTTCTTCCTATTCTTTATGCTATTGTTTTCATATTTTACTTTGACATATACTATAAAAAATACTATCATTGCTGCCATTTTTGCTTTACTCATTCACATTTTAGAGCAATTAAGAATGAGAAAAATATTCATTTTATATTTATCCACATTTGCACCATTTCCAGTGTTCTTCATTTTTTTGTATAGATCCAAGTTTTGGTCTGGCAACGTATTCCTTTCCCTAAACAACTTCATTTAACATTTCTTGTTGCGCGGATCTGCTGGTAATAAATACTACCAGTTTTTGTAAGTATGAAAATGTTTTTATTTTTCCTTCAATTTTGAAAGACAATTTCCTTGGTTTTGAATTCTGTATTGACAGTATTTTCCCCCAGCACTTTAAAGATATCCCTCTGCTTTCTTATAACTGCCACTGCTTCTGAAGAGACAGCTTCTGTAAATTATTGTTCCTCTGAATTATATCTTTTTTATTTTTCTTCAAGATTTTCTCTTCACCTTCAGTTTCTAGCAGTTTGAATACAATGTATCTGAGTGGGGCTTTATGAGGGGCAGGACATTTATCCTTCTTGGTGTTCTCTGGACTTCTGGGATTTGTGGGGTTTGTCAAATTCTTGGCCATTATCTCTTCAGAGATCTCTTCTACTCCTTTGTGTCTCTCCTCCTCTGAAATTCCAGTTACAGGCATATTAGATGATTTTCTTTTACTCCACAGACCATGAGTAATCTGTTTCATTTTGTTTTCAGTTATTGCTCTGTGTTTTTGTTTGAGTAATTTGTATTGACCTATCTTTAAGTACACTGACTTATTAGTTACGTTCAACTCTAAAGCATTCTTCATCACTGTTACCATACTTTTCTATTTCTTACATTTCCATTTGGGTTGTTCTTACAGCCTCAGTCTTGCTGCTAAAGTTCCCCATCTGATCATATACATCTGCTGTCTTTTCCCTCTGAGCCTTTAAAATGTTATTCATTTATTTAAAATTTTAATAGTTCCAACTTCCATGTTATATGCAGGTCTAGTTCCAATGATTGCTTTGACGCTTGACAATACGTTGATTCTTTTCTTGTTCTTTTGCAAGTCTCATAATTTTTTGTAGAAAAAAAGTATTTTTCTTGCAATTTTGAAAGATAATTTTCCCAGTTATATAATTCTGCATTGACAGTTTTCTTCCCAACACTTTAAAGATGTCTCCCTGTTGTCTTCTGATTGGTATATCATGTGTAGGACAGTAGAGATCCAGATAAATGATATCCATGTCTGAAAACACACAAGCCTCTGTGATAATCCTTTAGTGTGGGGGGTTCAGTAATTCGAAGTACAGTATGGGATTTGTTGTTGCTATGGTTACCCTCAGTGCATGCAAGCTTCTAATTCCTCTAGCATTTTCTGTGTCAGGGCAGAGGCTACATTGTCAGAGAGTTTAGCCAGTGTCTGCTCTACCCTCGGCTTCTCTTCTCCCTTTTGCATGTGTACCTTGGAGAAGGCCTCTCTCCGCATTCGTGGCCCTCTGCATCAGTAGACATGTTGCTTGTTACTTATTGCTTGCTAGCTTGGTACTGAGGGGCCCAGAACAGGGTCCTCTATTGTTCTGGTGCAGCTTTGGTCTTGGGTAGACCTCAGAGATGGAGTTTATTCAATGACCCTCCCTCTCCTTTAGTGATAGGAGACTCCCAAGGATCTGGGCCCAGCACATCTTCTTGCCCTCTCCTATCAGTATAGAGCTTTTGTTCTGTGGGTGCAATAAACCAAAGCATTTGTGTCTTTCCCACAGTGGCTTCTCCAAGCCTATACCATGAAATAGGCTTTCTCCATACCTCATTCTGCCTGGTCTTTCTCGTGATCACCCAGTAAGGCTTGAGGAAGAGTCTATAATCACCTCTCTAGGAGGTTGCTAAGGTCTGAATTTTTGTGGCACCCAAAATTCATATGTTGAGATCCTAACTCCCATGGTAAAGTACTGGTAAGTGGGGCCTTTGGGAGGTGCTTAAGTCATGGGAATGGGGCCCTCATGAATAGAATTAGTGTCCTGATAAGAGAGACCCCAGAGAGCTCCCTCATTCCCTCATTCCTTCTACCATGTGAAGACAAAAATATCAGCTACAAATCAGAAAAAGGGCTCCTACAAGAATGTGATCATACTGGTACCTTGATCTTGAACTTTCCAGACTCCAGAACTGTGAGAAATAAATGCTTATTGTTTATAAGCCACTTAGTCTGTGGTATCCTGTTAAAGCAGCCCAAACAGACAAAATCAGAGGTACCTGCTTTTTGTTACATTAGATCTCTATATCCTAAGCAGAAGCTGGAAGTCTCTCAATTTGGTTTTAATTTGCATTTTTCTGATGATTAATACTGATGACAACTTTGCCAGCCTCTTATTTCCACTTTTATATCTTGTTCTATGGAAATGTCTGTTGAATCTTTTGCCAAGTCTTTTGTTTTACTATAGAGTTGTAGGCACTGTTTATATATTCTGGCTCTATATCTTTTGTCAAAAACATATTTTGTGAATATTTTTACCTTTTAATTTTCTTAATGTCTTTTTTTAAAGATTTATTTATTTATTCATGAGAGACAGAGAGAGAGAGAGAGAGAGAGGCACAGACACAGGCAGAGGGAGAAGCAGGCTCCATGCAGGGAGCCCGACATGGGACTCGATCCCGGGTCTCCAGGATCACACCCCAGGCCGAAGGCAGCGCTAAACCACTGAGCCACCTGGGCTGCCCAACAATGTCTTTTGATAAGCAGTTTTTTTCAACTTTAATTCAATGTACCAGTTTTTATATTATGATATATGCTTTTTGGTTCCTGTCTAAGGAATCTTTGTCCAATATAAGTTCATAAAGATAGTCTCCTATGTTTAGTAATAAAAGCTTCATGTTATAAGCTTTTATGTTTAGGTTTATGGTCCATATCAAATTCTTTTTTTGTGTCTGGTGGGAGGTAAGAATTGAGGTTTCTTTTTCCCCATTTATCTAGTTGCCCCAGCATCATGTGTTGAGGAGATTTGCCCTCCCATTGAACTGACTTTGTGTGTTTGTCAAAAATCAATTGGCCATATATGTGCAGATCTATTTCTAAATTCTCCATTGTGCCATTGATCTATTTGTTGATTCATAATATCCAGTATTATAGCTTTATAGTAACTCTTGAAACTTGTAGCCTAAGTCTTTAAACTTTGTTTTTCTTTTCAAGATTATTTTAACTATTCTAGGCCCTTTGCCTTTTCAAAGAAAATCCTTGCTGGGATTTTTATTGGGATTGCATTGAATCTATAGATCAACTTGGGAAAGACTTATTATTCCTTAGAGGCTATTTCCTAGCTTACTGTATAGAAAGACCCTAAAACCGGTGATACCTTAGTAGCAAGGAGCACATCTGGAATTCTCCACTAAACATCATTTCTTTTTAAGATTGATTGATTGATTGATTGATTGACTGATTTGAGAGAGTGAGAATGCGTGCACAAGCAGGAGGAGGGGAAGAAGGAGAGAATATCCAAGCAGACTCCCTGCTGAGCACAGACACCCCCCCCCAAAGCAGGGGTTGATCTCCGGACCCCGAAATCATGACCTGAGCTGAAATCAAGAGTTGGACACTCAGTTGCTGAGCCACTCAGGCACCCCCATTAAATATAATTTTTAAATACCATTCCCAACTAAAAAAAACAGGGCTTCTTGAAGCAATGTTTGATCCCAGTCCTTTGATAGTGAAATTATAAGTCTATAACATCTTGTCCTATCAGAAAGTAAGGATGTATTAAAAAAATAAAAATAAACCCATAGGGACATGTCAAAGGACCCAGGGCTAGCCTGCAGGACTACTATTGGACACATTTTGAATCATTTGAGAATAAAAAAATTATAGTAATGGATAATAATGCCTGGAATTTAAAAATGAATCCATAGGTCTGTGTTGATAGTCAGAAATGAGAAGGAGGGAGAGAAAAGGGGAAAGGTGAAAATAGGGAGTTCTTCTCTACTGATAAATACCAACCAATAAAGGTGGGAGGAATTATAGATGTAGAAAGTCATTGTTTGCAATCCTCTATGTTATGATTCATCAGATGTTGTCAGTGAATGCTAAAATGACAAAGTGAAAGGTTACCGAGAAACAAGATATTCACATGCTCTCAACACAGATTACTTATTGACTACAATAAGGAGAAAGTTGCCTTACCATAGAGAATGTTAGCAAAACCACATTAACTTAATGATCAAAAGTAACATAACCAGTGATAGAACAGTCATCACACACTTCTTACTGTGATGCAATCAGAAGTCCATTATGTCATTGATGTGGTTTTCTTGTCAAAAGTGTTTAACCCACAACTAAACATAAAGAAACAGACAAATCCAGACTGTGGGGCACTCTACAAGATATGTGGCTTGGATTCTACACATGTGCACATGCACACACGTGCGTGCGTGCACACATACACACACATAATGTTAACAATTGGTTAATGTAGGTAAATTGTACACCAGTGTTCATTATGCTCTTATTTCTACTTTTCCGGAGATTAGAAAATTTTCAAAATAAAAGGTTTATGCTAAAAAAGATTGCACAAGGAGTCATTTGGGCAATGTCTTACTTCACCCGGGATTACTCTTGTGGCAGAGTACTGACACGCTGGCCATCTCTTCAGCAACAAGCGTGGAAGTTTGAAAATAAGCCTAGGAGAGAAGAATGAGCAGTTGCAAATGCATGATGAATTATTGTTTGGGGAAATCTCATTGTCACCTCTGAGCTGGGCCAGAAAGACTCTAGAGAAAAGTGATGTGCTCATTAGCAGCCCAGGTTCAGCTCAGATTTGCACAGTTCTACATGGTACAGCATCGCGGCCTCCCCTGCAGACGTCGGTTCCCGAGTGAGTGCCTGCTGTTTGCCAAAATGACTGTGCCAACCTCTCCCCTGGGGGAGCCTGAGGAGCGTGTGCAGCTCAGCGAGCCACCCGCCTGGTACACAGAGTGTGAAATGAGAATAGCAATGTCATTATCCCTGTAACACAGAGTGAGAAAGTGAGTCTCAGATGAACCTAAAGGGAAGTAGACTTTTTAAATATTCAAAAATGTGGTGGGAAGGGGGAAAAATGGCAGAATGTAAAATAATATCTATGCTATGGCCACAAATACATGTCACCTGTTTTGTCACACTACAGATCCAGTTGCTCATGCCCTTCCTTGTCTGAAGAACAAGGGACCTGCAGTGTCACACTGCCCCCCAAGTCCCGAGGAGCTCTTTTTGGGGATGTCTCCTGTGAACTACCGAAGAGTACTTTTCATTCTTCCATTTCCATTTCCTGCCCCCCATCATGATAACAAGACCCTAATGGGACCAAAGTGACATTATTCCCTTCAGCTTTCACTGGGGTTAAGGTAACGTGTGTTTCTCAAAGAACTAAAAAGCTGATCATGTCTAATCTCGAGAGGCTCTCATTCAACCACCTGATTCCTCAAATTTAACTTCAAAAATATTCCTATAATAAAGCCATTTATCGATGCTCCCCATAGCTACTCTTCTTACCTGAGACTCTTGTTTAAATGCAGGTCCTGGCTCACTAGGCCTGGAGTGAGAGCTGAGGTTCTTCACCTGTCAGAGAGCTTCCAGGGATGCTGAGCCTGCTGGTCCATGGACCACACTTTGAGCAGCAGGCTCCCATAGCACTTAGTACTAAGTCTGATTTACTTAGTACCTATGTTGCTCATACTTGGTAGTAAACATGTTCTGGTGGGATTACTGCATCCATGGACTGTTTCTACAATAGTGGAATCAAGTAGAAAAGCCTTATGGAGACATCTGCCTTTCCTCCTACTTAAGTGCCTCTTTTTTTCTTGGAGTAAGAAACCTGGAGGATGGTCAGGTGGAAGCAGAACTGGCTAAGAGGGATTTAGAACAAAGAGCATCACTAGTCGAGGGGCGTCATAGGTGGATGGAGCCTGTTGTTCCTGCTTGTAGCTGCCTCCATCCCCACCTACACGACAATTATTGGTCAAAGTCACAGGTTTATTCATTGTTGACTTTCCCCTACTTTGCCTATCTTGAATACATATGGACAAGCACACTCCTTTTAATTTAAATCGATCCTTCTGCTTCTCTAATGAAAATGAGTTGTTTGATTTTACATTATTGAAAGCAAACTGTTAGTGGTATTAGCACCTTCTAACCTAGCCTTAGACCGACATAAACCAAAACACACATTCTTCATCCTTCTTTGATCATTAGAAATAAAATGTAATCTCAATGCGATCTGATTCCCTACACTTGTCTTTCTGAATAAGTATCCAATAATCTCTCATTTTTATTTCATCTCAATAATATAATCTTCAATTATAGGCTCCCTGTCTAAGACACCCACTCACTCTCAAGGCAAAGTGTTGTTCCCTCCTCATGGTTGGAAATGCAGCGTCATCTGGCTTTGCTATAGAGATAACCCCCAAAATATTCCTGGCAGGAGGCCTGAGTTCTCACAATAACCTGTGTGTGACCCTATCTGAAGACTGAACTAGACTAGGAGGTTTCTTAAGCCAAGTAGTCTATGATTCTAGAAAAGTCCACAGAAACAAAGCACTTAAAATACCTAAAGAATAGAGTATCTGTTCAGGTATATGTGATTGACCGCAATTGTGTGTGTGTGTGTGTGTGTGTGTGTGTATAGACACTCAAATGTTCAACCTCACTTATATATATATATATATATATAAATTATATACATATAAATTTTGCAACGTGTATAAATATTAATTTTTGCTATATATATACACACATATCCATATATACATATAAAATTTTGCTAATTCTACTTTGTTCTAGATTTCACAGATTACACAGATTAAAATATATACCACAGAGGCCTAGGAGTCAACTGGCTTACATTCTTTCCTCACTCTGCCATGGATTTCCAGTGTAATCTTCAGTAAGAGTTACACACACACAGATGCACACATACACACGATCACCAGCACCCACCACATTTCTGCTTCCATTAATCCAGCCCTGTCTTGAGCGGTGGCATTTTCAGACTTGTGGCTCAGAAGGGTTGTTCAGTTTGGATTGGGCTTTACTTAATTTGATTTGTTATAATAACAAGAGCTTTGTTTTAAACAAAATTCTGTACAGAACCCCAGTATATAAAATAAAAGTAGCCATTGTGATGAAAGCATGGAAAGCAATCTGAAACCCTGTCTCCACAGTTACCCCTCACTCCCCTGCCCCACATTAAAAAAACAGTCCACAGAATCCCAAACTTTCAACACTCTGGCCAATGCATTCCATCATTTTATCAGTGCTCAATTCCACTCACAGGAGACTGGGTGTTTTTGGTTTTTGTGGATGTTTTGTTCTTTTGTTTTTTGTTGTTGTTTTATTTTGTTTTGTTTTTTGGTGGGATGAGGGGAAGTCTAAGAACTTCAAAACTAAGAAAATTCTGACCCTCATTAATTCTTAATCATGAAATCTATTTCTTGATAGAATCAAGAATCACAATCTAGAATCACATTTTAAAAAAAAAATCTACTCCCTCCTCCATATGAAGCCCTTCCAATAGGAGTTCACATTTCTCTCTTGTCTTCTTCAGGTGAAATTTCCCCCATCGATTTGGCTCTTGTGTTATATTTCCAGGTCTCTCATCACCTTAGCAGCCTCTTCATTCAAATTCCAGTTTATCAACATCACTTTAAATATATAACACATAAAAAAACAGTGGTATTCTCAATGGTTATGAGTCTTCAATAGAATTCTCAGATAAAGTGAGTTTTGTGGTTATTATCCTGCTACCCAGAGCTTTCCTCTCTCAAAGTAGACACTAGAATTTGAATCATTTTTTAAAGATTTTATTTAGCGACGCCTGGGTGGCTCAGCAGTTAAGCGTCTGCCTTCAGCCCAGGGCGTGATCCTGGAGACCTGGGATCGAGTCCCGCATCGCGCTCCCTGCATGGAGCCTGCTTCTCCCTCTGCCTGTGTCTCTGCCTCTCTCTGTGTGTGTCTCTCATGGATAAATAAAAAATCTTCTCAAAAAATAAGGATTTTATTTATTTATTTGAGAGAAATCAGAGCACTAGAGAGAGCACAAGTGAGAGCGAGGGGCAGAGGGAGAAGAAGCAGGCTCCCTGCTGATCGAGGAGCCCTTTGCAGAGCTCAGTCCCAGGATCCTGGGATCAGGACCTGAGCCAAAGGCCAAAGACAGATACTTAACCAACTGAGACATCCAGGTGCCCTGAAGCATTTCTAATAGTGAAACTTTGCAAGGAAAAATATCCTACCCGTTGAGGATCTATTGGTGATACCTTTGCAAATATCCATTTTTATATTCGTTGTACAATTTTGGGACCATCTTTCGGATGGAAACTGAGCTCTATTTTATTTCTTTGCTCATTGTGGAAGCAGGTTTAGGATTCTTAGATTTTGGTTTTCAATCTGTGGTAAGCACACAATTGTGAGTCCTGCTTCACTAGTGTGCCACCCTACGTGCTCTTTTCAGAGGATCAGGATTAGGATATTCTATTAAAAGATGTTTCCTCCATTATAGAGAATTTTCTTTTTTTAATAAATTTATTTTTTATTGGTGTTCAATTTGTCAACATACAGAATAATACCCAGTGCTCATCCCGTCAAGTGCCCCCCTCAGTGCCCGCCACCCAGTCACCCCCACCCCTCCCTCCTCCCCTTCCACCACCCCTATAGTTCATTTCCCAGAGTCAGGAGTCTTTCATGTTCTGTCTCCCTTTCTGATATTTCCCACTTATTTTTTCTATAGAGAATTTTCTTTGTATTATTTCCACTCTACTGTCCAAACAGTCCATATTTGTTGTGTAGAGTACAGTACATAATCTTTACCACAGTTACAGTAAGGAAATTAATTACTCTGCAGCCAAATGGGATTGATTGATTGATTTCCTTCTTCCCTTTCTTCCTTCCTTCCTTCCTTCCTTCCTTCCTTCCTTCCTTCCTTCCTTCCTTCCTTCCTTCTTTTTTTCAACAGATAATTCCTACCAATATACATCTGAACCCCTAGTACAGATGGACTCTGCCGTCCTGCTGGACTCAGAAGAAGCAGCAGGATAATACTGTTGTAAGGAACAATGGTATCTTCATTTTAAGAAGCACAGACCACTATTAGTAAAATAATATTTAGGCATAACTACTAATATATATAATTATATATTAACTACCTATCTGAATCGTTTAATTAAAGTACCACACATTATCATAGCTGTATATGAGAAAAAAAATAATTAGATAAACTAACATACAGCCAAATGAGATTTCTAAGGAAGTGAGGGAGAGTTTACTGAACAAAGGTCTCTCTCCCACACATCTACGTAATATGTGTAGTGCGATAATATTTTGATATAGTAAAGCATTTTTCCCATCACGATACCATTATTTTCCTTCCCCATCTCTTATTTAATTGGTTGGACTGGCCTGTTGTCAGTTACTCAGGGGCGGGCTGGACAGGCAGATAGGTGAAACATCTTGGCTTTGATTTCGAAAGACCCAAGCATAAAAGAGAGCAGAGGGTATCCTGGCATAAAACAAGTGTTTGGGAGGACAGCAAATAGTCAGAGAAAGGGCCTCCCTTACAAAAAATGTTACTAGGTTAAGAGGAGGTCATAAATGGGACCCAGAAGGGGAATAGGGGAGAAGGAGGTGAGAATAGAAAAGCTAGTGGGACACAACATGAAAGGGAGGGACATCTAGGCAAAAAGCCACCGGCAACCCAGCTTCAGTGCAAGTGGGCACCGGGCATCGCCCCTTGGGGCCACACTGCTGCCCCTCCCAATCCCCATCTGCTGGCTGGTAGAAACAATATTCCAAGCTACTGAGACATAATCACTTAAAAAAAAAAGATTTATTTGCTTATTTTAAAGAGACAGAAAGGGTAGGGTAGGGGCAGAGAGAGAGACTCAAGCAGACTCCCCACTGAGTGTGGAGACCAACATGGGGCTCCATCCCAGGAGATCATGACCTGAGCCAAAACCAAGTTGGATGCTTAACCAGCTGCACCACCCAGGCCCCCCGAGACTTAACTATTTTAACCTGCATCTTAAAAAGTGAAGATTCTTGGACATATCCCAGATTCTTCAATATGCATCTCAGTCTTTACCTCTCTTATTTTGGGAAAATATGTGGAAAAAAATAATCTATTATTGGCTAGAAGTATAAATAAACTTTTTAAAAGACTCTTGATAAAATCATTTCAGAAAACTTTTACACTCCCACCAGCAGTGTTGGGGAAATGTTCAGCCTCATTAATACGAAGAAAAGCAAATTAAAACAAATAGGATAAACATTTTTATGATTTTAATGTTCAAAGCTGACAGGGGTAATAAAGAGATTTGTTCCCTCATGCACGATGATGTTATTGGCTGAGGTTAATAGACTTTTTATTTCAGTTGCCAAGAAGAAATGGGGGAAATTTACATCTTGGAAGTACCCTTCTTGGCCTAGGTGCTGTGCTAGGTAACAACACGCATGGCCTCATGCAGTTGTCACTATACCCAAGGTGGCAGGTATGATCAGTAACCAAACTTTTAAAGAGGAAAAAAGCTAAGTGAAATTTGTTTAATATATTTTACCTAACCCAACATATCCAAAATGTTATTTCAACACATAAGGATATAATAAATTATTAATGAGATCTTTACACTTTTCTATACTGAGTCTTTGAAATACAGTGTGTGTTTTATACTCAAAAGCCCATCTCAATGGAGATTAACCACATTTCAAGTGCTTGCTAGCCACATGTGGCTCTTGGCTCCCATATGGGACAGCACAGAGCTAGAGAGGGCAAATTTTTCAGAAAAACTATGATAGGAAATTCTCCTTATAGACCCCCATTTAGCACACAGCCTTTCAAATCATGGGAGATGGAGGTGGAATTTTACAATTGTAACCAAATATTTTAATTTCACCAAGCCATTCATTTCTCACAGGAGCCTATTTTGCTCTAGAGGCATTTGAGAGTTCTTTCCATTTCTGTATTGATTTATCTTTAGCTCCCATAGAAAGCTTTTGGTGGGCATCCCAGTTCCAAAACTAACCTTGCGTGAGTCCAAGACCCTCTCCTCTGATCCCACATAGTTTTTTTTTTTTTAAAGATTTTATTTATTTATGCATGAGAGACTCACAGAGAGAGGCAAAGACATAGGCTGAGGGAGAAGTAGGCTCCCTGTGGGGAGCCTATGAGGGACTCGACTCCAGGACCCCGGGATCACGACCTGAGCCAAAGGCAGATGTTCAACCACTGAGTCACCCAGGCGTCCCCCCATGTAGATGTTAAAACCAATGTCCCTGACTCCTAGGCCCTGCAGTCTTCCTCCAGGGCACACGTGGCACCCGTTTATGTGTTTGTAACTTTGATTTTTAGTTCCCTCATGTCCTGGCACCAGAGGACCCTCCCAACTCCTCTTCTTCCTTGTGAGCTCAGAAATGCATTTTTTAAAGATTTTATTTATTTGAGAGAGACTGTGCATACGAGAGAGCACAAGCAGCAGAGACGGAGAAGCAGGCTGCCCATCAAGCAGGGAGCCCGATGCCAGGCTCGATCCCAGGACCTTAGGATCATGACCTGAGCCAAAAGCAGATGCATCACCAACTGAGCCACCCAGGTGCCCCAGAAATGCATCTTTAAATGATGTATTTTTATCCAGAATTTCTATATGGTCATCGCTGGAGGTTTGGGGTTGGTGCAGTCTGCCATCTTATCCAGGTCAAAAGTGCTTATTTGTCGTATTCTTTGTTATACCATGAGAGAGGCAAAAAGGTAAAGGAAACTTGTGACAAAGGAAACACAGTCCCGCTTCTGGCTTCCTGTGTCCATTCATTCATTCACCACATGCAGTTGGTCTTTGTTATTCATGGATGGAGTCCGTCCTGCAGTTTGCTTCATATACTGTACGTACATAAAAGAATTCATATATGATTTTCTGTATATTATGATGTTTTGTCATCCTGAAGAAACTTTCCAGCTGGGAGACACTGCCACCCCGGACTAGCCAATACTTCGAGATAGCACAGCTGTGATCTGCATGTTACCCAGTCCTGAGCTAGACCTCTCTCTCTGGCCTGTGTGCCCCAGGAGACAACATTCCTCTGCTTTCATCACCCCAGGGGCCAGGTAATCAGGGACACCCCGACAGCCCAAGCCTGCTGAACTGTTCACATTGGCCAGTCTTTACCTATTTACCTTGCCCTGCTTTCCTTTCCCTGGAAACCCCAAAAAAGGCTGTGGCTGAGTGCTCTCCTCTCTCCTATTTTCTGCTCCCTGACATCGCTGGTGCTGCCCCCCTACGGGGGGCCATGCATGGTGACTGTGCCTCATGCCTGCAGGACTTTTGAGTTTAATAAACTTGGTTTCCCTGGATCTTTCCTTCATCTCCCCTTACAGCCGTACTTGACAGACGAGTTCATAAAAGAATACAAAACACTTACATATCACGACATACTTGTAACTCCAAAATGAACATTGATGGCCCTTTCAGGGTCATTCGGGTACATGTGTTTGTGCAGAGTGGTGAAAAATTTGAGTCACCCAATGCACACGTTTCCCATCTAAGGCTGAGCAGGGTGACACTGCCTTCAGCTTTCAGTTCTTATACTGCAAAGGAGTGCCCTTTTTGCAATATATGTACTGCTCCTTTTTGGCATTTCTGTGCTTTATGTGGTGATTTTGCTGTTTAAAATGACCCCCAAGCATAGAGCTGAGGTACTACTGTCTTAGTGGTCCAGAGAGCAAGAGCATTGTGAGGATCCTTACAGAGAAAAGGCATGTTAGATAAGCTCCATTCGAGCAGGAGACGCGGCGCTGTAGGCCGTGAGTTCAGCGTTAACCTCGGCCAGCTCCACAGCCTAGGCTTAGCCGAGGGAAGCAGATTAAAATTCACAGCAGATAGGAATATGCTGGCTTTTACTTCTCATTGACTGATTAGATAGTTGGTGGAGCATGGTACCTGATTGACCTCCAGGCATCAAGGCAGAGGTTCCAAAACGCATCTAGGGGCCGGGTCAGTGGCTAGAAGAGAAGAAGTGGCAAAGGTGCATTTACTGCACTTGGGGGAATGGCGTCTGCTTGGCCATCATTACCGCCGAGCCTCCACGGAGAAGTGTGGGAGCACGCCGCCTGCTGTATTGCTTTTGTGTAGAAGTTTCAGAGTTCCCATTTCCTTTGCTACTGGAGGAAATGTATATCCTCTATGTGGATCTGGTGCTATTGACTACTTAGTTTGCCCACCACCTAGATAGACCCCTGAGTTTGGGAAGACAGAGAACAGGCGTATCAGGCTATCCAAGAAGGCTCATGTCTGAGTCTGCCCCTTCCTTGGAGAAACAGAAAGCTTTTGATGCTTCGTCCCAGGCGGCCCTGTTAGAGGCAGCTGCATCTTGCTGGTGGCCCCTCAGGAGACCCTATGAATCAATCAGCTACCAACAGTCCATTAGGGAGAAGACCATAAAATGTCTGACATGTCACCACTGTGCCTGGATGTGGAGACGAACCAGAATTTTTTCCCACCTGTCCCCACTGCCGCTGGTTTCAAGATGGATACAAAGTCCAGTGAAAATAATCTGTGATAGATCCACAGAGGAGGTGTTGCAGGACCGCTCCGGAGAGGCCTGGACGTGACCGTGATGTAATGGGTCTGCTATTATTGCAGGAGTATGCCCTATTTGCAATTAAATCAGTCCTGCTTGTTGAAGAAACAGGAATGAAGCATGGGTCTCCCCTTCCCTAAGGATAGAATGATTTTACCAGTTTACTGTTCATTATTTTTTGTGGGATGCAGTGAAAGCAGTGCTCCGAGGACACATTGTGGCTTTGAATGCTTCTACTATAAACTACGAGAGGGAAAAATGAAAATGAAGAACTAACCCAGCAGAACACACCAGGAAAAACCCAGGGCAAATAGAAAGCACAATGTGAGACAAGACAGCAGAAAATAATCCAACTACATCCGTAATCACTATCGGTATAAGTGTGTTAAAGGCTTTGTTAAAATACAGGTGATTAGATCAGATTTTAAAGTTTAAACAGGTACCACTGCCCAAAAAAAAAGTCGACACGGAAAAGACCAGTCACACGAGGCGAATGTTACCCAACAGCACCCTGGAATAGCCATTTGGATACGAAGCAAAGCGGACTCCGAGACAACAGGTGTTATATGGCATGAAGGGGTTGGCAGTAATGTCATGAAACGTGATGAAACAGGCCACTTGCACGTACCCAACACTCCAGAAAGAGCAAAAAAGTGGACAGATCCACAAGAAGAAACACACACACACATGCACGCACGCACACACACCTGTCAGCCACCCAGGAGTCAAGGAAAATAAGGGGAGGACTGGAAAGTAAGGCTGACAGTGATATTCTCTGTTTGCGCAGAACTTCAACGGGTTCGTACCAATGCCCTTGACATCAACCTTGGTAGAAGAAGAAGGCGGGCACGCCGCCCCACACTTTGTGAGACGGGAAACAGGAGCCG
Source organism: Canis lupus familiaris (assembly GCF_011100685.1). Lineage (NCBI taxonomy): Eukaryota > Metazoa > Chordata > Mammalia > Carnivora > Canidae > Canis > Canis lupus. Next base: position 29,582,930 of record NC_049223.1, on the reverse strand, counting down.
AGAATGTGCCGGGCGTGACCAAGGAGCCACGCGAGCCCCCACCGCAGAAGTGAAAGTGCTCTATCCTGACACCAAGGTAAGGACTCCTGCCTCGCGGTCCAGCGTGCTCCTGTCCCCTCGTTCCTTTCCCTGCCTCCTTCTTTTCTATTTCTTTCCCTGCCTCCCTTGGAAGCGGAGAAACTGATGGTGTTATCTCATGCACCTGCTCTGAGCACTTTGGGGAGAGGCGCTTTATAAACACAAGCTGGTTCTGTTGGCGTGTGAAGCTGCTCGGCGCCCTCCACCTGCCTCCACCGCGGGGTCCCCCCCTCCAACCACATTCTAAGGCTGCATCCATGGAAGACACCTGTGACCCACCAGGGCCAGAGAAGAGCGCCAGCCTAGCACAGTGCCAGGTGTGCACTTCTGCAGAGGGACGGAGGGAGACCCTGTTGATGAGCAAGTCTCACCAGTCGGCTTCCTTCTGCCCAGCGCTCTCTCCAAGCCTCCATCAGATGCATCTAGAAGCAGCTGTGCAGCTGTAAAGCAACCAGGCTGCTCTTGACCTTTTAATCTCTGCGAAAAGCACCCTTAGGACTGTGCGCCCAGCCACCGCCCAGGGCTACACGGACCCCACATGGGACCTTCTCCTTTCAGGCTGAGAGTTCATGGGAGTCATGAGCCAAGCCCAAAGCCAACCCAGATGGGCCGATAGGGCCTGAGGAGCCCAGCCCTGTCTGGAGAACGGATGGTGCCCTCAGGGACAGCCACCAGCCACTGCTGCAGAGAGGCCCCACGGTCCCCTGCAGCTTCCGACTCGGGTAGAGAGACTCCGTAGGACGTGAGAGGGGCCAGGGCAGATCAGCAAAAAGAGGCCAATGTTGTCTCTCTTCCTAAATCCCACAGTCTAGGGCAGGGGTTCTCCACTGGGGGCAATTTTGTCCACCGGGGACCCAGCTGAGACACTTGGTTGTCACCGCTGGGCAGGGGAGGGTGTGCTGTGGGATGTCCCAGGCGATGGGATGCTGCTGCTAACATCCCAACATGCTCAGGACAGCCCCCCCACGACCTCACCCGGCTCAAAATGTCAGCAGTGCCAAGGCTGAGGATCCCTGCTCTGGGGGTATCTTCACAAGACCACCTGCCTCATATCCCAGAGCTCAGAAAGGCAGAGAAGGGGGTCAAACTCAGGTTTCTAACCACCTACCCCTCAATCTACGCAAATTCTATTACTTTGTAATTATCTGAAATGGGCAAAAAGAACATTTCTCCCAATGACAAATATATGGATGAGCGAACAAGTGAATGAATGAGTTTGGATCAGCTCTCTAGTTGCATGTGGCCACTAGGCTCAGGAGAACCTGGGGCAGGCAGCTGCAGAAGAAGGAGCAAGGTGAGGTCCAATCCTGCTCGTCCACAGTGGAGGCTGAGATGCTGGGGGACTCCGCATCCTCCCCCACAAGGCCACAAGGGCTTTCCACTTGTTCCACAAAACACCTCTGAGCACTAACATGTCGAGATGGTTCCGGAAGTCCACTTAGCTCTTCGTCCAGAGGAATTTTAGGAGGTGAGAAGGCCCATGGAGGATGGAGAGCTGTGGTCTTGCCCAGAGGCCTGGGCATAGCGTGGGTCTTGCACGGCCCTTCCAAATGGTTCAGCCCCAGGTTCAAAGAGCTCTGGGCTCACAGGAGACCCAGATCCTCACCCTGACTCTGTCCTCGGTGCCCTCATCTGTGAAACAAGGAGGTTGCCTGCCTCAGTGTCCCTACTTCTTCACGCCATTATATTTGGAATGAAATCGAAACCCCCTCAGCTGGGCGTTGGGTGCCTCCGGGTGGGAAGCCAGCCTCCTGACCCAGACCTGCCCACCTGCCCCTCCACCCCCCAACACATCCTCAGACCTTCTCCTCCCTGGTTCTCTCCTTCTCAAGCCTTTCTGTCTGAACCTCTGCTCTCCTCTCCTGGCACACGCTGCCTGTGTTCAGTCTCCCCTGCTCCTCCGTCCTGTCCTCCGGCACTGGCCATGCTGACATTAGGCTGTTTTTACCCATCCTTCCATACTGTGATGCCTAAGAGAACAGGGTTCTCAACTTTGAACTCCTCAGGGCCCTGCCAATACCTGGCACACAGCAGGGGCTCCAAAAATATTGGATGAATGGATGGAAAAAATGGGTAAAATTCAGATGATTTTCCAGCAGAAGCTCTAGGCACAGTGTGTCTGCCCCCTTGTGTGTCCTCTGATGAACACAAACTTGCAGAGCTCTGTGAGCCGCTAAGGATAACAGCACACGGCAGGACCCACAAGAATTAGAAGACAGCACTTGAACTTCAAGTCACCTTCTCTGCTTTCAAAGCAGGACCCACATCCAGCTTTCAAAAGGAGGGAAGGATTGTGAGAATTCAAGCCCCACACAGGAAAAAAAAAGAAGAGAAAAAAAGGTAGATTGCTGCATATAACATTGAAGAACCAAGTAGAGTAGCAGCAGGAAAAAAAATGAAGAAAAATAATTTTACAGAGGTAAAGTTTTGTCTCTTAAGACGGAGCTTGCTAAACCTTATATACCTTATTTAGGTAATGAGAGCACCTTATGACACTAATAGTCTTATAATGCTGTTGTTATACTGCCTCAATATGACTTATACCGGCATTGAAAATGCATTAAATTATGCCTAACAGTTTATAAGTCAATTACACAGGTGCTCAAAGCTAATTTCTCAAGACCTCAGGCTATAACCCCCTGTTTTTACTAGAAAAAGACTGTGTCAAGTTACATAATTTTGACTTTAAGCAGCCTTTTCAGAAACATAACCAAAGTATGCAATTGCCAGTCCCAAATGTTAGGATAATCTCCAACTTAAAACCATTATACACTAAATGGATCAAAGCAGCAAGGTTTTCACAACAAAACTGTGAGAAGGTAGGAAAAACATAGCCAACCTCAACCCAAAAAAACCCCATTCATACTCAGGCTAAAAACTGAGTGCTAATGTAAAACAATTCACAATTACTATAACACACACCTAAAATTTCTTGATGCAACCAAAACACTAACAACAAAAGAGGCATTTCCCTAGAAAGGGGTCTATTCCTCGGCCATTAGAAAGGACGAACACCCACCATTTGCTTCAAGGTGGATGGAACTGGAGGGCATGATGCTGAGGGAAGTAAGTCAGTCGGAGAAGGACAAACATCCTATGGTCTCACTCATTCGGGGAATATAAGAAATAGTGAAAGGGAATAAAGAGGAAAGGAGAGAAAACGAGTGGGAAATATCAGAAAGGGAGACAGAACATGAAAGACTCCTAACTCTGGGAAACGAATCAGGGGTGGTGGAAGGGGAGGTGGGCGGGGGGTGGGGGTGCTGGGTGACGGGCACTGAGGGGGGCACTTGATGGGATGAGCACTGGGTGTTATTCTATATGTCGGCAAATCAAACTCCAATAAAAAAAATATACAAAAAAAAAGATAAGTTGAAAGAGAACAGACCACGTTCATGTAACTTTTATTACAGGACATTGTTACAATTGTTTTACCTTTTTAGTTATTGTTGTTAATCTCTTACTGGGCCTCATTTGCATATTAAGCCTATTAAACCATATCAGGGGCAAAAAGAAAAAAAAATAAAAACAAAGGAGGGATGGAGTGATGAGGACGGGCATGGAAAGGCTGAAATCAGTAGGAGCTAAGATCAGGAGCTGCTTCTCGGGTTAATAGAGCCTTTTCTCCTTTTCCTCAATGAGCAAGTTGCCAGGGCAGGAGGGGAAGTGGGAGGTGGTGGGAGGGCCAGCGGGAAGGCGGGTAGGAGGGGTCAGGGATGCAGAGTGTCTGTCATCTCCGTGACGCAGACAGCTGGTCTGGTTGTCTTTTAAACGAAATCGCATCCCAGGGTAGACACCGCGTCTGGGATTACGATCCACCCCGTGACCTGTCCCTTTTATATATACATATACACACGAGGGAGTGGAGTGGTTTCCATAGAGAGGGAACCATCACGGCCCACTTAGGACACACAAAAGGAAAGAAGAAGTGACTCCAGCAGAGACAGAAGTTCAAGGGGATGTTTCTGGGGCAGATCTCCTGGTCCTGAAGCTGCACCTGCCACGCCGAGCATTTCTACTCCAGAGCGAAGGCCACTCCCAGGTGAGCTTTTGGCTGGGACTCGCCCATCCGGGGTGAATTTATTTGCCCCTAGATAAGGCAGGACGTGCTGGGGACTGGGCGGGCGGGGGTGAGAGGCAAAGCCGGCCAGCACCCCCCCACCCCCACGGGGGCACCGGCCCAAGGGAGCCCAGTGTGCATTTTAGGTAAGAAGTGCATCCTCCCTTTGTTGGTACAGAGAGACCTGCTTTGCAAAGGTAAGAGATTGGAGGCAGAGCGGGTTCTCGCAAATGTATTTTTTCCAAACAAATGGGGAGGCGGGTGTGAACAGAAACTACAAACTACAGCCTGTTGTTCCCCACATTCCTGGCTGCAGGAGCAGGAGGGTGCTGGGATTTATTGCTTCCTCCCTGGACACCTGCAGGGCAGGTGATGTCTCTCTTTCTCAGGATTCACTCCCGGGACAGGCGAGAGGGTGAGGGGGGTTTCGAACCCAGGTCCTCTTGCCTTCAAAGCCCAGCGTCCTTTCTCCCTTGCCCGTGCTGGGGACCCTAGAGGGAGGGGACTCACGTCTGTAATAACTCGGGGCCACCACCTGGGAGGGGGAAGGAACACAAAGATAGACGTTGGATGTCTCTATGTGATGTCCGGGTTCTCTGAGGAATCCCGTTTTCTCCGTGTGGCAACCTTGCAAACACGCGCACACGCACACACGCGCACACACCACTTCTGAGAGTGGATTGAGTGAGGTGAACATGAGCACTGCCGGGGACACGTTATCCGTAACATGCACACGCTTCTCCCGGTGCTTCCTCCGTCTTTGGGGCGGTGGGGGGGTGGGGTGGGGGGAGCCTTCAGGTAGGAACCCTCCTCGCCCGCTCACTTTGAGGGTGCCTTGCGCAGCCAACGGAGGGCTCCCCGGTCTACCAGAGAGGGCAGCTCCTTGCTATGACACCTGCTGAAACGCATAAACGTCCCCCAGATTCCACAGCCACGGTTTTATATTTTAAAAAATTTTAATTTAACTTCTTCCCGGTGTTTGCAGATGAACAGGGTAAAATGGGAGGACTGGTCCTGCCTCCCACGGCTGGGAAGCGCTGGCCCCAGGAGCAACTGGGGAATGGGTGCGTCTGCCTCTGGCTTCAGGGCCAGTGCCCATCCCTCCCGGGGCGCCTGGGCTCTCGGGTTCGGCTCCGACGGGCACCTGCAGAGGTGACGCTTCGCAGGGGAGGGTGCGGTGTCAGGTACCCAAACCAACAAACCCACGATGGATGGAGAGCTGTCCCCTCCTTCCGTCTGTCTCCCTGGAGGGGGAGCGCTTGCTCCCGCAGCAGGTGGCTGGGACTTGTCCGCCTCTGTGGGGTCCCACTAGGGGGGGATGGTGAAGGAATCCTAAGAATGTAGGAGGGGAAACGCTGGGGAATCAGACCTCCGGGCGGAGCAAAGGACTTCCTGGCTCCCTTGCGGAGACCTTCCCTCGAAAACCCTAAATGAAGCTCTCTCCACTACTTCCCGCCACCACTCGTCCTTTCTCTGTGAACTGGGTTTTTCTGAGCCTTTAAATCCTTTCAGTCTTACGAGCCCTTGGGACCTGCCCCGGAGCTTTAAGATGTCTCCAGGGTGTGAGGCTGCTGAAGCCACCGCTCCTACCAGGTTTACACAGGCGGCCACTGGGTCCTCAGTGAAGGATAAAGCCAAATGTGCGGCTGTTGAACATGACGTTACAAGAAAGACCAATTCCACTTTCCCACAGAGACGGTCCACATGCCCCTGGTGACTGTTGCCTGTCCCGGGAGCTGGTGCATAATTCTTTTTTTTTTTTTTAATTTATTGATTTATTTATTTATTCATGAGAGAGAGAGAGAGAGAGAGAGGCAGAGACACAGGCAGAGGGAGAAGCAGGCTCCATGCAGGGAGCCCGACATGGGACTCGATCCCGGGTCTCCAGGATCAGGCCCTGGGCTGAGGGCAGCGCTAAACTGCTGAGCCACCCAGACTGCCCTGGTGTGCAATTCTTTTTTTTTTTTTTATAAATTTATTTTGTATTGGTGCTCAATTTGCCAACATATAGAATAACACTCAGTGCTCATCCCATCAAGTGTCCCCCTCAGTGCCCGTCACCCAGTCACCCCATCCCCACACCCACCTCCCTTTCTACCACCCCTAGTTCCTTTCTAAGCAGGTCCCAGGAGGGCAGGGACAGCCGAGGGGTGGTTCCCGGACCCGCAGCAGCAGGACCCATAGGAGCAGGTTAGAGACGCAAATGCTCAGGCCTCGTCCCATCCCTACCTCACCGATCCAGAAGCTCCTGGGGTGGCGCCCTGTGGCCGTGCTTGGACAATCCCTTCGGGTGATGCTGAGCTTCTCCAAAGGCTGAGAGCAGCTGACTGGGACTTCGTTCAAGGCCGGAAAAGCCTGCGAGCGAGAGGATGGAGAAAGTGGCACAACAGCCAAAAACTTAAAAAAAGCCAGAAATACAACACAGTAAAGAAGAAATCGGCCTGCAGGATCAAGTGAGTGGCCGAGAAGAACCTGGCATGGAGAGATGTAGATGGAGAGAGACCGAAATACGGAGACACAGATGTCACCTCCCAGATGGTTACGCGTGACCTGAATCTCATCCTCACGGGACCCAGAGATGATTTATGTGCAAACATATATTTATGTTATGTTCGCACATAAGTAATAGGAAGCAGCCTTCTTTGCGAAGCGCGTCTGGCTGGAGCAAGAGCTCTTCCACCCCGATTTCATCCTCCACACGGGCTTTCTGAGGTCCTCGTTGCTGTCCCCCCTCATGGAGGTTAAGTGACCTGCCCACGGGGCTCAGGCGAAGAGGGACAGGGTGGGCTTGAACCTGTGTCTCGCTAACTCCCAAGTCTGGGAGTCTGTGGGTGTCACCGCACACTGCCATGTGCCCCGGGCACCTAGGTCAGGCACTTCGGTCATAGAAAGCAAGCATCGTGTATTTTTCCATAACTGATCAATTAACTTGAAATCTTAACGATGTAAAAACAAATAACAAAGAGATCCACCTGGTTCTTAAGGGGGACGTGGGGAAGGCAGGCGGTCGCTACAACGCGGAATGGCCAGGAAAGCACCGGCCTTCCACGGGGCGCTGGCCTGGTCAGTGCGTGTGAGGGCGCACAAGGTGCTCCTTCAGAGAGAGGACGAGGCTCGGGTGTCTGAGGGTTGGTTCTAGGTCCATTCACGGCCTAAAGAAGCTGGGAGGGGGTGTGGGTTCATTCCCACTCAGGAAAAGACCTGCTTACGGTCATGTTGACAATGATTCGCAGAGCTGAGGCCAGCGCTCGGCCTCCACGGCCAGCCCCTCTCGTCTCTGCTTGTCACCTGTCCCCGCAGAGAACAGAAGGATCATCTGCTATGCTAATAGGTTTTTTTAAAAAGAATTTATTTATTTATTCATGAGAGACACAGAGAGAGAGGCAGAGACACAGGCAGAGGAAGAAGCAGGCTCCCTGTGGGGAGCCTGATTCAGGACTCGATCCCAGGACCCCAGGGTCACGACCTGAGCCAAAGGCAGGTGCTCAACGACTGAGCCCCCCAGGCATCCCCAGGCTAGCACTTCTTAATGCCCAGAAGGACCCCCGTGTTGACTTATTTATCCAATTTTTTTTGCTTCCCAAAAAGCTACCTTATAGAAGCAGTCTAGCAGGTTCCACAGAGAACTCCACCTTTCTTGCTTTCTTTTGTGGGAGCCAAGGATGTCATAGGCAGGAATTAACTCCAAGTTCAGGTAAAGCAGCCGAAGCGAACAGCGCAGCCCTTCCCTCCTCATGCCCCCTTGGACCGTCGGGCAGCCTGAGAAGAGGGGTGGGCGGGGGGATCGGCGGGTCGGGCGTGCAGAGGCCGGGGCCCTTCCTCTGGGGGGGTTGATGGACTCCCACACCTTGGACCTCACATGGTTTCCCTGCGCCTGATGAAGGGAGACAGTGAAGTAAGGGAACCTCAGGTCTTTATTCATCCCAGAGCAGGAGAGAGCGTGGGCAGGACAGACCAAGGGGGCTGGGGTGCGGGTAGGGGTCCCGGGCCCCAGGAGGGGCATGCTGCCCACTTGGCCGTCGTCTTAAGGCACAGTGACCACACACAACCAAACGCTGGTGTCTTCTGAGCGCTGCGAGCTGTTGCTGCAGAGGAGGTGGGACAGAGGGTGGGACTGGCCCGGCGCAGCCCTTCTCCCCGCCTCGTCCAGCGCCATTGATCAGGGGCCCAACGCCCATGATGGCTTCGAACCCAAACAGCCCAGGTTCCAGGAGGGACACTGCGCTGTATGTTTTCACGGCCATGCACACTTCCTACACTAAATTTAGGTTTTCTTCCTTTGCCTTCTGTTTTGTTTTTTTTTTAAATAAAAGACTCGATTCAAAGGTCACTCTAGACCATAACCCTTTCATACCTCTGAGCATGTCCGTCTAGCCCTGGACAGCTGCACGACCTGCCCTGCATTTCAAACCACGACCGAGCAAGCACCCAGAGAAGCACGGAGCCACTCCTGGTAAAGCATGTGCTTGGGTGTCGGTGCCTCTGGGTTCGTTCTCAGACGATGGCCCTCATTCAGGTCGATGGCCAGCCAAGAGCGTCATGTAGTAGAAAAACCTGATAATTTTAGGATTGAGGTCGCCTCAACCCTGCACGCTAGAGAACATAGGTGTCCTTTGTGAAACATTGAACATCTCGACACAGGGACCAAACTGACTTTCGCTTTGTAAATTCTATAGTAAAGCCAACCAAATTCACAAACTTGTTTGCTCCTGAGGAAGCAGGCAAAGGACCTTGAAGATCTGCCTCAGAAACACTGGCTGGACCACCCACCATGGTCTTTAAGCAATAGGGACGCACTCAATAGGGCCCCTGCTAAGGATGAGAGAGCTGCAAGTCCTCGGCCGCTAAAATCAACCAAAATAAGCTACTAAATGCTCATCTCGCCTATTTGCCTTTCATTTTTCAGGGCCAGTGATGACCAGCAAAGCTGAATGAAATATAACCCATCAATTCCAGCCGATTAGTGGCGCTCAAACTTTCCCAACCATGAGAATCATCTGAAGGGTTTGTTAAGCCCCAGATTGCTGGCCCCAGACTTTGATCTAGTAGTTCTGGGGGTGAGAACTGAGAATTCTTTGCATTTCTAGCAAATTTCCCGATGATGCTGCTGGTCCTGAGACCACACTTTGAGAACATTGTAGAACATTACCAAAGCCCCGGGTCCTTCTGAGCTCCGAGTCCTTGTCACACCCTCTGCTCTCATCCCTGTCTTCTCTTCCAGGGAGAGATGCTGATGCCAGCCTACCTCCTGCTGCTGCTGCTGCTGCTCCCAGGAATCCCGCAGCCGGGCCTCTCCCAGAAGTTCCACCCAGGAAAGTCCTTCTTCAGCTGCATCAACACAGCCTTGTGGGAGGCCCGGCAGAGCCCGCTGGAGGATGCACCGCTGCTGAGCAAGAGAAGCTTCCCCTACCTGCCCAGCCAAGACCCATCCTCAGGGGAGGACGAGGAGAAGGAGGAGGAGGAAGAGGACAAGAAGAAGAGGACCTTCCCAGGCTTCGGGGGTGGCAACGGAGCCGTAAGCGCCCGGTACAAATACCTGTCCCCAGCTCAGCTCAAGGGGAGGCTGCACCAGGACAAGGCCAAGAGTGATCGGCGCACCAAGTTCACTCTGTCCCTCGATGTCCCCACTAACATCATGAACATCCTCTTCAACATCGCCAAGGCCAAGAATTTGCAGGCCAAGGCAGCTGCCAACGCGCACCTGATGGCACAGATTGGGCGTAAGAAGTAGAGGCAGAGGCCAGCAGGACGGCGGCACCTCAAGGACAGGGACGGGGGTCAGGGTGGAGGGTGAGGGTCTGCCAATTTGGCTGCTTTGTGTTCTGAGGGATGGGCCCAGGTCTCCAGGCCGCCTCACTGCCCGCCCCCCGTGTTCCTTTGGTGCCTCCAGCCCCCCTCTCTCCACTGCACACACACACTGAACACTGTCCCGCCTGCATGGACCTGAGCCCGTCGGGGTGTCTCCCGCTCTGCGCCTCCTTTCTGCTCCCCCGCAGTGAGTGGCCAAGGTCACTCACGCCTGCTCGCCAGGCTCTTCCTCCGTGACCCGTGCCCGAGAAGAGGGCGCACAGCGCTCCTCGTGCCCACACGCCTCCCAGCCACGGGGGCTGCAAGACGAGGTGCACCGCTCACCGTCCTGCCTTCAGACCCCTTCCCTTCTCTCTCGCCCCCATTAAAACCAATGGCTTCTGCAACCCCGAACTGGTTCCAATTCCTTGTCCTTCATCAATGGGCTTCACATCTCTGAGCATGGAAAAGGGGAGGTGAAGGAGGGAGGTGGATGAGTCCCATCCTGATGTCTCCTGTGATGGAGAGCTTCTTGGAGATCCTAGGAGAGCTAAAGGGAGGCTCGGGAAGGCCAAGCTGGCAGGACACTGCCAGCCGTCACCCAAGCTAGAGCCATGCGCTTGGCCTGGTCCCACCCAGGAGGCAGAGCCTAGGTCTGCTGTAGGATGGGCACCAGGTCAGGTGGGAAGGGAGCTTTCAGTTACCCCCCTTGACACCCCAAACTCCTCCATGGCTGAGCATGGGGCCACTAGGCTGTTAATAAGGGTTCATTGGATCGGAAGTAGCTACCCAGCTGATGCCAGGCCTGGTGGGAGAGGCCGGCAGGGGAGGCAGGGCCTCTACTCTCCATGAGCCCGGACGCTGAGTGATGATCTGAGAAGAAGCAACTTCCACCAGGGACTGTAGAAGCGCTGGACTGCAAGATGATAGCAACTGGTGTAAAAACTTATATGGGGGGTTTAGAGATGAGAAGGTTTAATATGAGCAGAAGCTCACTAGAAAGGGGCATCCGCAAGAACTCTGTGGCCTCTGGCTGCAAAACCCGAGGGCCAGATTCCCAACCAGGGACTGTGGGTCTGCTCCCTTCTGTGTGCAGATAAGTCACAGTCACAACAGGAACTTCCGCACGCGGCCGTTACTTCACAATAAACAACACACGCACCAGCAGCCAACGCTAGGCAAAGTCTGAAGACGGACACGTGATTAGATAAATGCTTGCCAGTCATATAACAGGGACCAAAGGCTCCCTGATCAAATGCATAGAGCTGCTAAAAATTAAGAACAACCCCTCCCCTCCAAATAAGCAAGGACATGAATAGATCTCTCTCTGTCTCTCTCTGTCTCTGTCTCTCTCTCACACACACATTCAAATGCTCTTTGCATGTATGAGAAAATGCTAAACTTCATTCCAATGAGAACTGCCCTCCCAACAATTTCTCACCTACCAGATTGGCAAAAGTCCCTAAATATGACCATTAACCTAGACTCCACGGGTAAGGCGAATAGTCACCCTCCTCCGTTGCTGCCTGGTGGGAATATAAACTCCAGAGAGGCAATTTGGAGGTACCTATCAAAATTACACATTTATTTTTTTTGAGATTTTATTTTTTAAGTAACCTCTACACCAACATGGGCTCTAATTTACAAGATCAAGAGTCACACACGTCACCAACTGAGCCAGCCAGGTGCCCCTACAAACTCATTTTGCCTTTAACTCAGCAACCCTGCTTCCGGCAGAAATTACTGGACAAAGTAAAACTGGATATTTTTTTAAACAGTGAGTCAAACATGAGATGAATGTGTAATGTTTGGTTTTCCTGGTACATTCTTCCTCCAGGTAATCTGCATTCTCTGTATGTCGCTTCCTCCACGTCTTTGACAAATGCCTCTTTCTCACTGACCATCCTCCTCTCCTCTTACCATGGTACTCTTAAGAGGACCGACGCTCAAAAAACTGAAAATGCAGCTTGTTTCCATTCTGGAAAAGGCTCTCAGAGCCTTATCTGTGATTTATTTTTTTATAATAAATTTATTTTTTATTGGTGTTCAATTTACCAACATACAGAATAACACCCAGTGCTCATCCCATCAAGTGCCCCCTTATCTGTGATTTAAATGTGAGCATAGACATAGGGTTAATGAACTAGGAATTTGCCAGAACTGGTCCCAGCAACAGTGGGAACACACAGGTTTATGTAGGAGCAACCCAGCATTCGCTGTCTGAGCTCCCGACTCGGACCCTGACCTGAGCGCACGCCGAGGCCGCAGGGGGCTCACAGTCACATCAGTGATGCCCACGAGGACAACAGCCACATCCACAGATCCCCAGTGATCCCCCTTCACCCTTGACTGTACTTTGTGAAATCCCTGGGGAGGCGGAGAGAGAACTGGTGTCAATCCTCTTATTTTATTTTTAAGATTTTATCTCTAAACGAATTTCTATACCCAAGGTAAGGCTTGAACTCACAACCTCGAGATCAAGCGTCGCACACTCTACCCATTGAGCCAGCCAGGTGTCCCAATCCTAATTGTTTTATAAGGAAGGACCACCCCCCCCCCGCCCCATCCCCTTTGCCTTCTCCTCAGTGGAGAAGAATACGTCCATAGGAAAGGAACAACCTCCCCAGCCACAAGAATCTAACATTCCAATTTAGTGGCAAGAGTTGAAGAGTATTTTAGGAGGATATGACAAGCCCACGGCCATCCCTGGGTGCCACAGCAGGCTCCAGGTACACAGGATGCAACATTGTGATTGAGGCTTTGGTGAGTCCTTGAGGCACAATACCTGTCACCTGCCCAAGACACAACTGGATAACTCTGCAGGGCAGATGCCCACAAACAGGTTGCTTCACACCCACAAGCCCAGTCCGTTACCAAGTGACCTGTCTCGGGGCAGGCGACTTGGCCTCCATTCCTTATCAAGGATGCCCCGTGTCATGACAGTCCCGAAGAGGGCTGCTCAGGTTTTCACTGGTCTGCGTTATTGCATTTTGTGGAGATTACTGATGAATTTGCAATCCTCAGAGGTCTTCAGCAAAGTCTCACTGTGTAGGCTCCCATCCAAATCATATCAGGGAGCCTCCCGGATCCCATGCCCTAGAACTGAGAGTGCCACGTGCTAGAAGGTCTAGGAGGGCACACCCAAAGATAAAGGCTGATAGAACTGAGTTCAGCTGACATATTATATAATAAACATTTTTAAAAATTAAAAAATAGTAGGTTCCTAACTAGTCTTAGAATTTATGAGGGACTGTGCTGTGTTAGCACTGAGGACACTCCTCTGAAGTGGATTTAAATTAAAATAATAATTATTATTATTATAATGCTTTGGCTGTATCCATAGAGAGACTGTGGGATGAATGATACCAAAAGGACTCTTTCTTTGTCAAGGGTCAGTAAGATTCATGGGGCCAATGAAAATACTAGTGTCGCTTCATCACGTCCAGGAAAGGAAATCCCATCATGGAAAACAATTTTAAAAGATGTGATGAACACAAAAGCATATGAGCTTCACAGGAAAGTTTTGGAAGTGGGTTTTTGGGGGTGATAATAATGATTTCACATCAGAGAAAATTCTCAACACAATTTCTGTTGGATTATTTTTTTTTAATTTTTATTTATTTATGATAGTCACAGAGAGAGAGAGAGAGGGGCAGAGACATAGGCAGAGGGAGAAGCAGGCTCCATGCACCGGGAGCCCGATGTGGGATTCAATCCCGGGTCTCCAGGATCGCGCCCTGGGCCAAAGGCAGGCGCCAAACCGCTGCGCCACCCAGGGATCCCTCTGTTGGATTATTTGTGTTGATTTGAACTCCTTTGAAAAAAATGTCAAAACCCTCTTTTAAAAATAAGACAAGGCTCAAAAGCCAAGTGAGGCTGCTCAAAGGAGAAAAGACCAGTGAATGGATGAAGTGATCTCTAAATGTCCTACCTCGTAAGAAATCTGAAAACAAACACCAACCGCAAGCGAAAGGGCCTACTTTGTGACAGTGGCATGACTTGACAGCTGTAACCAAATAACCAGGGAAAGCTGAGGGACACTCAGCATTCAGTCAGATATTTAATATAATTCAAAAAAATGGAGGATGCACAAGTTCACAAGAATGTAGTATTAAACTAAAAAGACAGTTGCATATGTTAAGAGCCAAAGAAGTACAAAATCTTGCCAAATGGTGGCAAGATAATAAGGATTACAGATGAATTCCAGTCTGACTTGAAAATTAAGTAATCACATTAATCTAAGCATGGGCCATCAGACAATTTGTTATATTAAAATAAATTATTGGGGCAACCTGGGTGGCTTAGTCAATTAAGCGTGTGCCTTCAGCTCAGGTCATGATCTTGGGGTCCTGGGATTGAGCCTCATGTCAGGCTCCCTGCTCAGCGGGGAATCTGCTTCCCCCTCTCCCTCTGCTACTCCCCTACTTGCTCTCTCTCTCTCTCTCTCTCTCAAATAAATAAATAAAATATTTTTTAAAATTGTTGAGGTATAATTGACATGTACCATTATGTCATTATATTAGTTTCAAAGGTACAACATAATGACTCCCCCTTGTTCTTTAATTAATGACATTCCCATCACAGACTGTTCCTAGGGTTGAGCGTGTTCCATCAGAACCTGTCACAACCTGGTGGATGTCACTAAGAAACCTCCGTAAGCCGAGAAGGCAAAAGACAAAAACATTATCTTGGGAAGGAAACCCCGAACCTATGGGATGACCCAGTATTTTCTTAAAGGTAAGCATGCTTCATCCCAGGAGATCATTCTCCCCACTTCCTCCCTAAGCCATTATTCGCCACCTGAACCTCACATCATCATTTGGTCACCCCACTGCCCATTGTTGTTACCATTCACCAACGCCTGGGTCAGTACACCTCGTTTCCCCATCACTTTAGCTCTCAGCTCATGAGTCTCTTGGACACCATTCCTGCCTTCATGGTTTCAACACACGTATAGATGACCTGTCCAACATCCTGGGTCTCATTGCCACTCCCTGACCCTGACCAACTCACTCCTAAAGTCACACTCCAGACTTTGCCATTACACCATAAGCTGTCCAACTACCCCTCCTTATCTCCCCAGCTTGCTCCTTCCAGGAAGCCAACCCCAAACATCTTCCAGCCTCACTGAGACCAATAATCCTTCAATCCTCAAAACTGCCCTTCACTCTTTGCCAGTGTAAATGCTGTGATCAATCATCATCACTGTACCCCTGTAGACACCTGTAATTCCCCTGTTCTGCTTCTGCTTTGCCTTATGGATTAAACCCCCATGAATTCACTCTACCCCCCTGTCCCTGTACTTTGAAGCTGAACATGCACACACCCATGTGCACACACAATCACTAATCCCACTATGCAATCCTGACAAGCTCTTCATGCAGTGCAGCAGTGACATTGCATTTCCTTACACTCCCACTCCTACTACCCTAGACGTTCACTCATTTTCCTCTCTCTTCCAACCTCACATATTTCTGCCCCATATCCAATCTTAGGTGATGACTTTGCTTTTCATTTCACTTAGAAAATTGGATGCTTCTGAGGCAAAATTTCATAAAATCCCATCACCGCCTTCACCTACGCTAAGCGTCACTATCCACAAGCTCTCTTTCTTCTCTACATTGGACGCACCATTGGTGCTCCTGTGTCAGGGACAGCCCTGTGTCATACACAAGGTTCCCCTCTCCTCCCCTCCCCTGTTGCCATCTTAAGACACGGATCCAACAACTCTTCCTTCTTTCTCCCACGTCATCGGCATTACCCCACCTGCCATTCACATCAGCACAAAAACCCACTGTACTTTTCCTACATCATACCAAACCCCAAAAAAACCTTGACTGCCGTTCCTTGCAGACAGTAGCCTATTACTCTGCTTCTTTTACGGCAATCTACTTTTGATCCATTTCTCTCTTGGGAATGAGTGTCTCTCATTCCCATTAAACCCACGCTATCAGGCCTCCATCCCTACCCTTCCACTGAAACTTCTCATCAAGGTCAGAAAAGACTTCCACATTGCTAAATTCAATGGTCAAGGGACAGCCCTCATCCTTCTTGACCTGTAAGCATCATTTGACACAGTGGACCACTAACTATCTCCTCCTTCACACACTTTTTTCCAATTGACTTTCAGGACACCAGAGTGTTTCCCTTCTTCCCCACGGGCTGCTCCTCTAGATCTTCCTTTGCTGGTTGGTTTTCCTGGTACATTCTTCCTCCAGGTAATCTGCATTCTCTGTATGTCACTTCCTCCACGTCTTTGACAAATGCCTCTTTCTCACTGACCGTCCCCCTCTCCTTTACCATGGTTTATTTTTCCCAACTGTACCTATCACCTTCTAACATCTGATATAATTCAATTGTTGTTTATGATCTTTCATACCCACCCCCATCTTCACTACTGTATAAACTCCATGAGGGCTGGGATTATTTTTGCTTTATTCAACATTATATCCCCAGTGGTCAGAAGAGTGAGTAGCACCTGAGAGGTGGCCAGTGAATAACTAGTGAATGAGTCAATTAAATAATGTAGTAAAGTTCTTGCGACAAGGAATCCGTACATATTTAGCATTTAAAGTACAGCTTTTCTGATAGTTGAGTATAGAAGCGTTTAGGCTTATAATTCCGATTTTAAGATATGTGAACTGAGTGAATGATTTATATTTGTGATCTTAAATAAAAATCTTACTAGCTTATAGGCGGTTTGGAGTACTTGAGCATGCTTAATCAGCATGTTTATAGTTTCACTTATTAGATTTTAAAAGAATTACTTCAAGTACTTGTGCAAGTCTGTTGGACAAAGCCCTTAAAAGAAAACAGAATATATTAAATTTATAAATGCAATCTAAAATATTTAAGAGCAATCTTCTAAGATTGCAAAGGAGATGAAAAATTTGTGTGTATTCCCTTTAAAAGCGATTAAATTTGGTAAGCTTAGAAATGATCAGATTCTCATGCTGACCTTAAAAGTGTAAGGAATAATTAGGTTTTGTTTTGTTTTTTAGAGAGGGAGAAAGCAGGCTCCACGCCCAACACGGAGCCCTGGTGAGGCTGGATCTCACCATCCTGAAATGATGACCTGAGCTGAAATGAAGAGTCAGATGCTTAACGAACTGTGCCACCCAGATGCCCCCAAATAGTTTTTTTAATCTTAATGTTAGTAGACTATTAATTTTTGAAAACAAGAGAAAACCTCTGAATAGTCTTTTTTGAGTGTATGAATACACACAGGCACTCGCTTGCACACCCACACACACGAATTTCCTTGAAAATAACAGAACAATTATGTGACCTGAGGGGGTTATTTGAGCATTCACTAGTGCCCTCTGGTGTCTGAAGAGAGAAACAACAAATGCTCCTAAAACCAGTAAAAATCTAACATAAGTTCAAAGCTCTCTGTAGGATATGTACATGAAAATATATGCATAATTCATTAGTAAGTATTTACTATAATATTTCCAATTAGTGAGAGATTTCATAGTGTATCCCAAGTACCCCTAATCCTGGGGTGGGAGTAAATGGATGCCCAAGAAGCTACATGGAACAGGAGAACTAGGTTTGAAGTATTACATCACTCAGCCACAGAAGGAAAGAAGGAAGCAAGCAGCAAGAAGGAGCAAAGGCAGAGGAGAGAGAAGAACAGGTGCTAAAAGGGGCTGGGGGGGGGGGCGCTCCAGTTTGGATGGAGTGCATGGCAGCACAGTGAAGGATGGCACTGGGGATTTAAGTTGGAACTAGTGAGGACAGGCTCTGCACACCACGTGCAGGAATTTTTTTTAAAGATTTATTTATTTATTCATGAGTAATTTAGAGAGAGGCAGAGACACAGGCAGAGGGAGAAGCAGGCTTCCTGTGGGGAGCCCGATGCAGGACTGGACCCCAGGACCCCAGGATCACAACCTGAGCCAAAGGCAGATGCTCAACTGCTGAGTCACCTAGGGGACTCCATGTGCAAGGATTTAGACCTCATACTTAAGAAGTTGGGAATCACTAATCCTTTGAGCAAGGGGGCAAAATAATTCCGAATGTCATCGCAGGGTGGTGTGCAGGACAGGTCAGGAAGGCAAAGGGAAAGGTGGAAAAGCCTTTGGGCTCTAGTGGTGCTAGCTCTGGGGAGAGGGTGTGAAGGCCTGAGCTAGGTCAGCTTCTATGGGAAGAGGAGGAAGGGAATGGATCCATTACAGAGGTAGAATGGGTAGGACTCCTATAAGTAGAGAGCAAGAAGACAATCAGAAGACAGTCAACGATGACAGTGTTTTAGAATCTGGGAAGATGACATAAACAAGAGAGAACACCAGGGGAAGAGCAGATTTCTTTTGAGGAGAATGGTAAGGTTTTCTTGGACAAAGTTAAATTTAAGTGTAGGCAATACATCAGAAGGTAGGTCCAGCAAGTAGGTGGCAGTTTCAGTACAAAACTTGAGAGAGAAGGAGAACTTAAAGTTTTCACAGTGACCCACGTGGAGCTGATGTGGTTGTGGACAAAGTAGCCGAGGGCCACAGGAGAGCATCAAGCCTGCCTCCATCAGAGGTGGACGAGTTGGAAGAGGAGCCTGCAGAGATGCCAGGTGTAGTGAGAGAACCAAGTAGAGCTGAAGGAATCACAGGACAAGTTTCAAGAAAAAAGGAATAACCAAACGTTTAGGGCAAAGAAATCTGAAGGCTGAGAAAGTCTTTGTTTCAACAAATGAGGTATGATTGGTGATCTTACAGGTAAAGTTTTCAGTAGAATGGTGGGGAAGACGCATCACAAACGAGCAGTAAGCAGAAAATGAGGCATGGGCATCAGACATATATTCCCTAGAGAAGCTTGACAGAGAGGAAAAATGTGAGGATCCAGGATCAAGTCCCGCATTGAGCTCCTACGAAGAGCCTGCTTCTCCCTCTGCCTGTGTTGTGGCTCTGCCTTTCTCTCTCTCTTTGTGTCTCTCATAAATAAATAAATAAATAAATAAATAAATAAATAAATAAATAAATAAATAAATCTTAAAAAGAAATAGGACACTCAACTTTTATGCCTTCAGCCAAGGCTTTAGTGGCAATTCCCCTCAGATGTCTACCTGAACCAAAAGCCCTGACCATGTTGAGGCCAAGAGAGTACAAATGGAGGACTGCAGGGTAAACACCGGAGCTGAATGAGGCACTTGGAAACTACCATTAGCTCAAGAGCAACCCCCAAGCCCAAGTGAGCACCTTTGTAGTGTCTAGTTCTCCCTGAATCTAATGATTAGTCAGGTAAAACATCATGGATAATAAAAATGTGACTGATGGTTTTAATGCATTTATAGCTATGTGTTTCCATTCTAAGTTATAACTTGTTTGAAAGTGGTATAGTTTAATACCAAAAATGAATTCCGTTAAGTGTTTTTTAAGCTTCAAACTCTTAGGTCATGCCCCCTCCAACCCCTAGAGCTTCTGTAGTGAAGCTCAAGAATCTGCATTTTTAAAAAATTTTTATTTTTTAAATTTTTTTAAGTAATCTCTACACCCAACACGGGGTTTGAACTTACAACCCTAAGATCAAGAGTCGGACACCACCCACTGACCAGCCAGGTGCCCAAGAATCTGCATTTTTTTCCTAAATGTCTCTACTGGTTCTGATGCAGGGCTCTGTTGGCTACACTTCAAGAACATCTTTTCAAGGACGGGGGTGGTGAGAGAGATCCCTTTCACCTTCTGACCCATAGGAACACAGATGCACATTTTTGAAAGACCCAAGAATATTCTTGTTTTTGTTTGTATAAAAAGCAAGCTGAGACTGTAAGGCCTACATTTGGAAGAAAGAAAAGAATGATACTGAACATGTTCATTATTTAATCAATGTACAAAACATAGCCATGGGGGAAATAACATTATTATGTGCTGTTTTATACTTCAGGAAAGGAAAAGCAAAAGCACTGACTTGAGGGTTTCATCGTCTTTTGTTGAAAAAGCAAAGAATAAAGCTAGGTTTCCATTTGGAGAAAAAGAAAAAAACAAAAAAGAAACATGGACAGGATCCAGAAGCTCAAAGGACCCCAAACGTAGGAGGTTCACAGGTAGTTGCGCTGAACTAGCAGACAAGGAAATCCGAGCTCAGTGTTGATACTGACCTATTCAATGTAGTGTGGAGCTTAGGGGCTTGCTTGATTTGGTTTCCAGTTTCTTCCAATCAGGGAAACTCTACCCACCAAGAATAGATAATGTCTTGAAAAGAAAGCATGACACTTCAACCTAACACTCATTCTCCCTGACCACGTTTACATCAGAAACTTCGCCCCATTTCTTCATAATCCTTCTCCAGGGCAGCCAAGTCTTCCCGGGCCTCTGAGAACTCGTCTTCCTCCATGCCTTCTCTGGTGTACCAATGCAGAAATGCCCTCTTGGCATACATGAGGTCAAACTTGTGGTCCAGGCGGGCCCAGGCCTCCACGACAGCCGTGTTATTGCTCAGCATGCACACAGCCCGCTGGACCTTGGCCAGGTCCCCTCCTGGCATCACCGTGGGTGGCTGGCTGTTGATGCCTACCTTGAAACCAGTTGGACACCAGTCTACAAACTGCACAGAGTTCCTGGACTTCATGGCTGCAATGGCTGAATTCACATCTTTGGGGACCACGTCCCCTCTGTAGAGGAGACAGCAGGCCATGTACTTCCCCAGGCGAGGGTTGCACTTGACCAGCTGGTTGGAGAAGTCAAAGCAAGCAGCAGTGATGTCGCACACAGAGAGCTCCTCACGGTAGGCACTCTCAGCGGATATGATGGGGGCAAAGGTTGTCGTGGGGAAATGTATTCTCGGATAAGGAACCAGGTTGGTCTGGAATTCAATGAGGTCCACATTCAAGGGCCCTTCAAACCTGAGGGAAGTAGTGATGGAAGACACTGCCTGACCTATGAGCCTATTAATGCTGGCGTAAGAGGGACACTCGACACCAAGTTTATGGTGGCAGATGTCATAGATGGCCTCATTGTCCACCAAGAAGGTACAGTCCGAGTGCTCTATGGTGGAATGCGTGGTGAGGATGGAGTTGTAGGGCTCCACTATGGCAGTGGAGATCCTAGGGGCTGGATACACAGAGAACTCCAGTTTCGTCTTCCTGCTGTATTCCATCGAGAGCTTCTCCATTAGGAGGGATGTAAATCCGGACCCCGTGCCTCCTCCACAGCTTCGGAAAACCAAAAATCCCTGAAGTCCACTGCACTGCTCTGTCTGGGGAGGTGAGAGGAGATGTGAGAACTGGGTCAAATGAACCTAGGAGCAGTGGTAGTGGGAGGTCAACAAGTTCCCCCCCAAACAAACAAAACCTTCAGAAAGGACGGGTGTACCATTATTAACACCATCATAACACACGCAAGTGGTTGGTTACCTCTGGGGGTTGGGGGGGGCACTTTAGAATTTCACTCTAAGCAAAGCAGAAATATTCAGCTGTCTGTAGCTGCCCTCCCCAAGTTTATCTGCATGTGACCTAAAGCAAGATCTTTCTCAGTAATGAAGAAAGCAAAATCGCAAACTATTGAAGCAACCTATCCCCCTACTTTCCTCCCCAACCCCCGGCCCGGGAGATGAAGTACCTATCGCTTCTATGTCCAATCTACTCTGGGCTAAAAGACATCGGGTTCCTTGAGGATTACACCAGACACCGAAATAAGCACTAGACAAAAGGGCCTCCAAAGGCAGGTCCTTAAAGAAGAATTAACGGTCAGTAACTACAGTAACCAATCTCCAGGTAGGATGTGCCTCCTGTTGACTTCATGAATAATGGATACTACTGGAAAAGGACCAGGTTCAGGATGCTCTCTCTGGAAGCCTGTGCTGACAAGGTGAGCCATGAGGAGTTGCAGAAACAAGAGTAGAGGAGGGGGCTAGTCATTATAAAGCAGGTCATCCTGCCATTTGTGGCAGCGTAGGTGGACCTTAAGGGCATTATCCCAAGTGAGAGACATCAGATGCAGAAAGACAAATACTATATCATCCCATTCACATATGCGGAGTCTAAAAATGTCAAACTCATAGAATCGGAAAGTGGAACGGTATCTGGCAGGGGCTGTAGGTCAAAGGACACAAACCTCCTGTTAGAAGATGAGTAAGTTCTGGGGATCTAGTGGACAATGTGGTGACTTTGGTGAACACCATGTTGTACGCCTGAAAGTTGGTAAGAGAGTGGATCTTGAATGTTCTCATGCCCCTCCCCCACACACACACATTGACTGTACTGTGGCAATCACTGCGCCATAGATGTGTATCAACTCATCACGTTGTACACCTTAAATTTACAGGGTTGGGTGTCAGTTATCTCAATAAAACAGTGAAAAAAAACCCAAAATATTTCCTCATAAGTCTAAAAAGAGAGTAGGTGGGGCTGCAGTAAGGGTAAAGGTTTCTTTCGCCCTTCCTACAGGACAGAGCCTAACCAAGGCCAACAGCAGGATGCTTCCCAGCTTTGAGCATCTGCGGAAGAGGCCACAGTGGTGATGCAGGTGGGAGGATGCGCTGGTGCTGTTGGGAGGGCAGGTCCCAGGCCTTGGGGTCCTGCACCCGCTGGGGAGAAAGGGGGCCACTTGCCAGCTTTCGGATCCTCTCTAGCACAAGATCGATGATCCCTGACCCCACGGAGTAGCGACCGCGGGCATAGTTGTTTGCAGCGTCTTCCTTCCCACTGACCAGCTGTTCTGGGTGGAAGAGCGCACGGCGCGGGCCAGCTCGAATGCCATCTGCAGGAGGGGACAGGAGGTCAGTGCTCCATCCATTCGGCTGCCACCCCTTCACCAATTCCTGCACAGCCCAGCACCCTGCCCACACATCCCCAGTGTTGCGGTGAAACAAGGGCTTTACACCACTGGACTGGCCTCCCTAGTCTACAAACAGGGTCATCGCTTCCAGATAGATTGAAAGTCCATCCTCCCATCCTATACCCTTTATTAGTTTCTTGTGGCTTCTGTAACAAATTACAACAAACTTGGCGGCTTAAAGCAAGAGGAATATTTTCTCTCACAGTTCAGGAGGCCCTAAGTCCAAAAATCAAAGTGTTAGCAATGCTGCTTCCTCCAGGGGTCCCAAGGAGAAGCTGTTTCACTCCCCTCTCCTGGCTTCCTCCTGCTGGACATTTGGGGAGCTCCTCGGCTTGGGGCTGCACCACTCCTGCCTCCATCATGCATGTCCGCTCCCCCTGCCTGTGGCCCCTCTTCTCACAAAGACACAGACTACTAGAGTTAGGGCCGACCCCAACCCAGTAGGACCTCAACCTCATATACCCACTGAGACCTTATTTCCAATAAAGTCACATTCTGAGGTTCTAGGTGCACACAGATCCCATCATGCACACTGTGACACTCTGGCATTCTAAGGCGAGTATTTCTATCTACAAATAGCCAACTGAGTGCCAGAAAAGTGGGGAAAAGTAGACCGACCTCAATTATTAGGAGTATGCTTTAGCAGAGAAGGTGTGACCAGCTCCCACGCCCACCCAACTCGAAAGCAGTTGATATAAACACAACCAAAACTCTTTCCTTCATTCTAAAACCATTCCAGCTGCCTTTGGACAAGATCAGCTGCTTTCACCACTTCCAAGGCTAGATTATAAAAATGCCATGGACTTCAGCTTTGTGCTCATGAGATGCTTGCTCTTAGAGCCGAGCGGCCACACCATGCTTCTGGACAAGATACTACAAAGTCTGCCATTAATAATCATAAAATTGTACTGATTTCCCCACAATTAGAAGATGTGTTTGGCTCCTTGTCTCTTTGGAATCATGCTCAGGTAATGCCAACTTTCAGATTCTTTGTTGGAACCCTCTAGCAACTGGTCTTCAAATTCAAGAAAAGATTTAATCTTCTGTCACAACAAATGTGTGTGGAGAAACTAACAAGGTTTGAATTTGTTTCATCACACAAAAAAAGAAGACTACACTAGTACTCCCTTAGGGTATATTTCATGCCGATCACCTTAGGTGGTCATGAGCGAACTTCTAGATTTAAAAAAAAAGTCCCTATGATCCTATTCAGATAGATTCATGTAACCTAGTGATCCCATCCACTGGTACTGGATTTGTTAGCTTTGATTGTGGACCTGGTTAAGTACCGTTGAATGCGAGTCTTATGTTACCTATAACAGTGGGCTCCAGATCCATGAAGAGTGCTCGGGGCACGTGCTTCCCAGTGCTCGTCTCACAAAAGAAGGTATTGAAAGATGCATCTATATGCTCCATGTTAGCATTTTCCAGCTGATCCTTTTTACTGTTGAGAACAACACCATCTGGCTGGATTCCATGTTCCAGGCAATAGAGTTCCCAGCAAGCATCCCCAATCTGGATGCCAGCTTGGCCAATGTGGATGGAAAGGCACTCCCTCTGAAATAAGCCACAGGAAGTTAGAACTAAATAGTCTTCTTAGATAACATGAGCTTGCTCACTCAGTAATTCTGCTCACAAGCAATAGAAAGCAAGCTAGCATAAGCCAATAAGAGAAATGTACGATAAGGCTAATTAATAGTATCTCATAGAAATAAAAAACCAGGTACAGGTATGTTTTAAGAATAATTGAACCAAAAACTCCAACCTTACTGAAAGATTTCTTTCAACAACATAACTTAAGTATTTATTGTGTAACAGGCCAAGAGTGAGGTAGAAATATATATACATAATATACTATATATGTATGAAATCAAGCTGCCTCACCTAGAAAAATATCAGGTAGTTACTAGAAAGGGATAAAACCAAAGATAAATGTATAATCTTGATATATATTAAAACCCATAGCACTTAAATTGAAGATGTTACCTTTTCATATATTGAGATTTTATATTACTATTCATATGTGCTCTAAATAAGGAAGGATGGAACATGAGAGACTCGTAACTCTGGGAAACGAACTGGGGGGGTGGAAGGGGAGGTGGGCGGGGGGTGGGGGTGACTGGGTGACGGGCACTGAGGGGGGCACTTGATGGGATGAGCACTGGGGGTTATTCTATATGTTAGCAAATTGAACACCAATAAAAAATAAATTTATATTAAATAAATAAAAAAGGAAGGAAGGAAGGATGTTCTAATCATAAAAGTAGTGGAAAATTTACCAAGGAAATGTGTAATAGATTTAACAACCCAAAGTTGTAAAATCGCAATACTGTAATAAACAAATAAGAATAATGATGTATATAAAGTGAGTTATGTATAGTCCTTCATATTAAGGTCTATCAATAAGGCAATTTTATATATATTAATTTTTAAAAATGCTTGAGGGGCACCTAGCTGGCTCTGTTGGTAGAGCATGCTACTCTTGATGTCAGGATTGTAAGTTCAAGCCCCATGTTGAGTATAGAAATTACCTAAAAATAAAATCTTTAAAAACCCAACCGTATACTTGAAATATCTAGTAGATAAATAGGCAAGTAACATACACAAATGAATTATTTTGAAAAAGAATCTAAAATGCAAAGATTTAGGCACAATGGCATTCACAGCATTATTGTTTATAAGAGTGAGAAGCAAGAACCAATCTACATTCATTCATTGTTGGGCATTTGAAGAACAGTTAGGCAACCCTTAAAAGTTTACCCTCCAGATTTTATGACATGGGAAAAGCTTATGAAAAAAGATGAAGTAAAAGGTATGTAAGTCACATAATTATATATTAAATGAAATATCAAATATATTAAAAATAAGCATAGAAAAAGATCTTTAAAGTACATCAAATATTAACTTCAGTTCTATCTGGACAGTGATCTTTTTCCTGGTTTAAACTCTACTGTTTTCCATCACTGTCATCAGCCTCCACTCTCCCATCCCACGTTTAAATCACCATTCATATCTTTTTTTTTTTAATTCACGAGACACAGAGAGAGAGAGAGAAAGGAGAGACACAGGCAGAGGGAGAAGCAGGCTCCCTGTGGGGACCCCGAAGTGGGACTCCATCCCAGGACCTCAGGATCACGACCTGATTCTCAACCACTGAACCACCCAGGCATCCCCACATCTCTCTTCTTAAAGACCAACAAGTTTGGGTCATTTAAACAGACACAAATATCTACTCAACTAAGAGAAGTAAAGAAAAGGTTAAATCCTTAAAAAACATAAGAACAGCAATCGCCAATTCGAATGTGGTTGGGTTTTGGTTGCCAGCGGGCGTAGGACAGGTGTATGCAGGGGGGCTCACGGGGCGAGCAGCGTGTTCTCCGCATCACTGGGACCCTTCCAGCTGTTAGCCTGTGAGCCGGTGGGCAGCCCTGCCCTCGTACAGGCTGCTCTTTTCCTGGACAAGGTCTGAGATTCAACTACGAAAAGACCACTAGTCCAGGGAGGGAAGGAGGGAGGGAGCTCTGGCCAGTCACAGCCCTGCAATGCGACTTGGATTCTGTTCTTGCTCCGCTGCATCAAGCCCTTATATCTCATCTCCTTGATTCGCCAGGCCTAACACAGCCCTCTTTGCTTTATGAGGAATGCAAATTCACCACCTGAGTAGAATTTCCTCCTATTTCCTTCCCGTGTAACTATGGGTCTCTCATGACAAAGGCGGCAAATTTGTCTCATGACAAATTTCTCAATTCAGAAAGCACCTCGCTTAGCATCAACCAGTGTTCCAACCTCTGTCCGGCACAGGAAAAAAAAAATCAAACATGTTCCAGCATAATAAACAGGCTTCTAACACACTTGTCTGCAAAGCATGCTTTTATTCCTCCCACACCTGCTGGACTGCAAATGATCTCAGTACATCAGATACTGTAATCAGATCAAAACTCCCTAGATTTAGGTAAAAATGCTGAAGGGGGGAGCATTTCAAGATTTTCACATCATTTAAGCTACTTACACCTCAATTTCTCTCTGTCCTTTCTGAACAAGCCAGGAATACTTGGCCCAAGAAGGATCGATCACACCCTTCCTGGTTTGAGAAGCAGCTGAGTTTATAACACGACTGTGTCCCAGAGGACAGAAGGTAATCTTCACCTTCCTCTCTTAGCCGGTCCCTCCTTTGCAAACTATCTGTTAAATATTGTCCCTCCTTTGCAAACTATCTGTTAAATATTAGTCACACTATAAAGTAAGATTGTAAACTGCGCATTCTGTATCAATATTATAAATCGCAGCATGTTAGCTGCAGCAAGGTCAATCTGAATTACTAGGAAGGCATCATTTTCTAATTAACGTTTTATTTTGAGATAAGGAGAAGTCGTAGATTCCTAGATTCAGATGCGGTCCTAAAAAAGGGTAGGTATCTTGCAAGACGCTACAGAACAGTTTCACACCCAGGATACCGAAGTTGATTCAGTGAAGACGGGGAACAACATTTCCCTGACTGCAGGGACCCCTCTTGTAGGAAGGAATCATTTTTTTCAGAGCAGAACAGCTTCAGCATCCTTAAAATGTTGGGGAGAGAAAGTCCAAGGGGGATGAGAACATCAAAGATGAGAAAGCACTATGAAAGGCAACTTCCATTTAAGAATTTAAAATTCTAAGATACCAAAAATTACTGTGACAGA
Source organism: Canis lupus familiaris (assembly GCF_011100685.1). NCBI lineage: Eukaryota > Metazoa > Chordata > Mammalia > Carnivora > Canidae > Canis > Canis lupus. The sequence goes on along the minus strand of NC_049223.1, from coordinate 29,555,562 downwards.
CACATAAGACATTAAAGGAAAAGTGGATCTTAAGAGAGGATCCCCAAAGAGGAATTACCGTAAGTAACTAAGTTTCCTGTTGTCTCCTAAGAAGGAAACTCGAGAGGATGTCCCTGCACTTTACCCTGCCATGCATTTATGAGCTTTAGCAACAATGACCCGGGTCTGAAGTCCCCAGAAACTCTACAAGCGTAACTAAAAGTGAAGCAATGGATTTCTACAGAAAAAAAAAAAAAAAAATCAGCACAGCAGGTCTACGACAAATGTAGACCTAAGGGAAAGAGAGGTTCTTGTTTCAACACTTGAGTTAAAAGCAGTGGAGCACTACACACCCACCAAGTTTTCCCCCAAAGCCGCAAAACTACAGCTGGACGGACGAGAGCTTATCCAAATCTTGATAGAAACAAATGCCCCCTTGCCGATTTCTTCTCTGGAGTAAGAATTTATGAAGGGCGGGTTAGTGGGAGAGGACCAAATCTGGGGAGTACCCTCAGCTAGGGCTAGGGCGCTGCCAGCTGGGGACACAGCCACTTACCATGCTGATCCGGAGATGCCCCCACCGGGCCGGCAAGGACGAGTGAGCGGGGCCCAGGCCGACTTTATCACATCTATCACAGGGCAGGAAATGACTCCACCTGAGGGCAGAGGCACCTGCTTCACTTAAAGCTGTACACGCCCCTCTGCGCTGCTCTCTGTCCCCCAGGGGACCTGAACCCCCCTCCCCCCGGGAGAGTCTGTGCACGGCCACCGGTGGAGCTTACCCAAATCTACTTCCACCTTAAACTCATTTTTTGTTGCTGTTAAAAATAACAAATGTCTCCTTCCAAACATCCTCCTGTATTAAGACTATGTCAATTATATGGTCTCATTCATTCGGGGAATATAAAAAATAGTGAAAGGGAAGAAAGGGGAAAGGAGAAAAAATGTGTGGGAAATATCAGAAAGGGAGACAGAACATGAGAGACTCCTAACTCTGGGAAACGAACTAGGGGTGGTGGAAGGGGAGGAGGGCGGGGGGTTGGGGTGACAGGCACTGAGGGGGGCGCTTGATGGGATGAGCACTGGGGGTTATTCTATATGTTGGCAAATTGAACACCAATAAAAAATAAATTTATAAATTAAAAAAAAAAGAATAAAAAAGACTGTGTCAAGCATGGAAAGGGAAGGAGTAAAATTTGCTGCTGCAGCAAATAACTTTCTCTAGTGCATCAGTATTACCTGAGTATCTTCTCTTTAAATAAGACTCAAACAACCCCCGGGGGGCAGAGAGCAAACGGAGAAAGTGTCTTTTTACCTCCCACCTCCTACTCCTGCACCTTGATCACCAGCACTTCCAAATGTATGGCGATTTTCTGTGTGTTTATTATTACTAATTTTATTATTTATTCTATTTTAAATTATGGTATGGTCATACGCAATATACACGGATGCCGTGATTTTTGATTATTCAAACTAAGATCAGAGAACAGACTCTAAACGATTTCTCTCTATATGTATTTGTCAAGACAACCTCTATGTTCTGCTATGTGGTCAAGTTTTGAAAATGTTCTATGAATGCTTGAAAAGAATGTACATTCTGTAGTTTGTTGGATGCAACGTTTTTATATACATATTTCAAACTGATTCACTATGTAGTCTAAATTTTGAGTATTGGTTACTTCTAAAGATGTGTTAAATTTTTCCGTTATGATTGTTGATTTGTCTATTGTTTCTCTTTCTGACAGTTTTTGCTTTATATATTTTGAGGCTATGTTAAGAACATGTGAACTTTAAATTATTATATTTTCTGTGGAATTGAAATATTCTATTATTTTTAAATGGCTATATTGGGGCACCTGGGTGGCTCAATTGGTTAAGCGTCTGCGTTCAGCTCAGGTCATGATACCAGGGTCCTGGGATCAACTTCCTCATTAGGCTCCCTGCTCAGCTCTATCCTTCTCCCCTGCTCGTGTTCTCTCTCTCTCAAATAAATAAATACAATTAATAAAATAAAATAAAATAAAATAAAATAAAATAGATAAAATAAAATAACTATATCTATGAGTGATTTTGCCTTAACATCTTTATTATTGAATATTAATGTTGCTACTTTAATGCAGTTTTCTTAGTATCTGAATGATGTCTTTTCCAGCATTTTACATTCTTAAGAATTTAAGAACCCTTCAGTATTGTCATATTTTTGATGTGTCCTTTGTAGGCATAACTGAGTTTTTTCCAATTTATCTTTTAATAGAATAATTTGGTCTCATTACATTTAATGCAACAACTAACATAGATGGGTTTAGATATTTGTGCTTTTATCTTATTTCCTCTTATTTTTTTTAATTTTTAAAAAGATTTTATTTATTTATTTGAGAGAGACACAGTGTAAGAGGGGGCACAAGAGAGAGCAGGAGCAGGGGGAGGAGCAGACTCCCCGCTGAGCAGGGAGCCCAATGCGGAACTCGATCCCAGGACCCTGGGACCATGACCTGAGCCAAAGGCAGGTGCTTAATGGACTGAGCTCCCAGGTGCACCACTTTTATCTTATTTCTGCCTGTTCCCATGTTCCAGGTTATTTTTTTACATCCTTTCTTTTGCACCAATGAAATGTATTTAAGCCTGCAGGGCATTATTGTTGTTGTTGTTTTATAAAATCAATGTTTGTTTTAGATTTACCCACGTTACAGCTTTTTTTGCTTTTCATTCCTTCTCCCATTTCAGAACTTACTTTTTTTTCCTTTTTACTTCTTCTGCCTGAAGTAAATCCTTCAGAATTTCCTTGAGTGACATCTTTCAGTTACTTTTTTTTTTTTTTTTTTTTTTTTGCTTTTGTCTGAAATGCCTTACTTTCACCCATCTTCCTGAAAGTTATTTCAGCAGGTAAGGAATTCTATGGCAACATTTCTCCCTGAGTCCACTGGCTTCTGGCTTCTGTTCCTGACTACGAGAAGCTATTGGTATAAATATTGTTCCTTTTAAGGTCTCTTTGGCTGCTTTAGGACCTTTTTCCCTTTTTTTTTTTGAGGTTGAGATGACATTTATACAACATAAATTAACCATTTTAAATTGTCCAACTCAGTGGTGTTTAGCACATTCCCAGTGTTGTGCAACTATAACTTGTATCAAGTTCCAAAGAATTTGCATCACCCCAAGAAAGACCCCATACCTGATAAGCTGTCACTCCCCACCTTCCACCTCTCAACTCCTGACAACCATTAATTGACGTCATCTCTATGGATTTACCTATTCTGGATATTTCATGCAGATGCAATCATACAATATATGTGACCTTTCGTGTCTGGCTTCTTCTTCTTGGCATAGTATTTTGGGGGTTCATCCACCCTGTAGCACGCGTCAGAATTTCCTTTCTTTTTATGGCTAACATTCCTTTGTCTGTACATATCACATTTTTAAATTTTATTTCAATTCAATTAATTAACATAATGTATTATTGGTTCCAGAGGTAGAGTTCAGTATTCATCAGTCTTACATTACACCCAGTGCTCATCACCACGTGTCCTCCTTAATGCCCGCCACCCAGTTGTCCCATCCCCCCATCCTCCTCCCCTCCAGAGATCCTCATTTGTTTCCCAAACTTAAGAGTCTCTTACGGTTTGTCTCTCTCTGATTTAAACTTGTTTTATTTTTTTCCTCTCTTCTCCTGTGATCCTGTTTTGTTTCTTAAGTTCTATACATGAGTGAGATCATTTGATAATTGTCTTTTTCTGACTGATTTATTTTGCTCATCATAGTATCTTCCAGTTCCATCCACGTTGTTGCAAATGGCAAGACTGATTGACTGATTGATTTTTTTTTTGCTGCTTTAGAATTCATCTTTGTAAAAAAAAAAAAAAGGAATTCATCTTTGTGTTCAGTTTCTTTAGTTTTACCATACGTGTCTTTTTTGCATATTTTTTATAATGTGTCTTTATGTGGATTTCTTTATTTGTCTAGCATTGGATTTGTTGGGCTTAATGATATGTAGATCCATGTCTTTCTTAAGTTTTAGAGAGTTCTCAGCCATTACCTTTTTGAATATTGCTTTCCTCTCATTTTCTCTTTCCTCTTCCTTTTGGTCGACATTTTTACTGTAGCTGGTACATCTCTGAACACCTTGTATTTGCAATCTCTTTGTACCCCTGTGCCACATCCTGCTTAATTTCTACGGCTATCTTCCTCTTCATCCATTGCTTTTCTTTGGCTTCGCCTAATCTTTTTTAAAAGTCACATACTGAGTTGTTAATTGTAATTATATATGTTTTCGCTTTTAGAAGTTTTTTTTCTAAATCTGCTACATCCAGCTTTTTATAAATAAATAAATAAATATTTTATTTATTTGAGATAGAGCAAGAGAAAGAGAGAACGAGCGGGGTGGGGAGCAGAGGGAGAGGGAGAAGCAGAATTCCCACTGAGCAGGGAGCCTGACTTAAGACTCAATCCCAGGACCCTGAGATCATGACTTGAGCCAAAGGCAGACACTTAACCAACTGGGCCACCCAGGAGCCCCTCCAGCTTTTTTCTCTTTTTGTAATTGACTCTTTCCCAGTGATATTTTCCATCTTGTCTTCTATACATTTAGACACAGTAACTGTAAATGTTTCCTAATCTGTCTGATTATTCCATGAAACAAACATCCTTCTGGTCTGTTTCCTCTGTCAGTTTTTTTTTTTTTTCTGATTCTTCCCAACAGTGGCTTTTCCCCCCTTATGTGTGAGCTTCTGATTTTCTTCAAAAACTTACATGAAGAGCATCTTTGAGGTCTGAGATGAACATGTTTCTCCAGAGATGATTTGCGTTTGCTTCTGCAAGGCACCTAGGGGATTTATCTGTTTACACTGATTCACTGAAGTTTTCTTTTTCAGACCATCCAAGTGAATGATTTTAGGTTCCCTTTTGGTCTAGGGCCAGCTTGTGGTTATAACTTCTGAGATGCAATCCCTCCCAACATCCTGCTCTGCTCAATGCCAGGAAAAAGCTTTGTCATTTCTTGAGTGTTGAAAACTAGAGCCGGCTTACCCTTATTCTAAAAGTATTTTGGGATTTGAACTTTTTGGAGAAGGATCTCCTATGAAACTATCTTGGGTTGGGGTCCTCTTCCTTGTGCCCACTGAGTCCATGAAAGCTGATGCTTCCCGGTTTGGCACCCTTAGCACAAAAGCAAGTTTCTGGCCTCCACCACCTCTCTCATTTCCTCAGGAATTGGCCTATCTTATTCATGAGTCCTTTCAATATATTCTTTTGTGTGTTTGTTGGCGTTTTTAGTTTCACTTAGTGGTCAAAAGGGTCCAAATAACTTATCCCATCTTATTACTGGAGCTGGAACTGTTTTTTCTTAGGATTTTATTTATTTATTCATGAAAGACATAGAGAGAGAGGCAGAGACACAGGTAGAGGGAGAAGCAGGCTCCCTGCAGGGAGCCTGATGTGGGACTAGATCCCGGGACCCCAGGATCATGACCTGAGCCAAAGGCAGATGCTCAACGACTGACATATCCAGGTGTCCCTCCAATTGTTTATTTTTAAACTTGTAGATGTGCTTCTTATAACGATGATGAGAGTCTGTCTTTTGATGAGAAAATGTGTTCACATTGCTTGTGATTACCAATATGCCTGAGTATATTCTTGCCTTACTTCATGTTTTCCACTATGTTTTTCTTTTCTTACTTTTCTCCAATTTGATAGATCGATTGAATTTTCTTTGCACCACAATTTTTTTTTCTAGTGGTTTGTAAGTTGTAGCACATTTTCCAGGACTTCTGTTACTCTCAAAATTTTAATATGCAGATTTGATTATATTTTTTAATTTATATATTATTTTAATCTTATATTTTTGTCTTTTAGAAATATATTACCCGCTGAAACACACACACACATTTTCAATCTTTCCCCTCTCCCTTTCCAAAAATTTTTTTTAAAAATTTTATTTATCTTTTTAAAAATTGTATTTATTTATTCAACAGAGACAAAGAAAGAGACATGGACACAGGCAGAGGGAGAGAAGCAGGCTCCTCGCAGGGAGCCCAATGCGGGACTCGATTCCCAGGCCCCAGGATCATGCCCTGAGCAGAAAGCAGACGTTCAACCACTGAGCCACCCAGGCATCCCAACATTTTATTTTTAAGTGATCTCTACACCCAGTGTGGAGCTTGAACTTATAACACTGAGCGAAGAGTAGCATGTTCCACTGACTGAGCCAGTCAGGCACCCCTCATTCTTCCTCTTTTGATGCTATCTTCACTTCTATCACTTCCCAAACTGAAAATATCTGGAATTTTGGTGCCTAAGTATCACTAAAATAAATTTTTTACACTAGCCATCAAAAATTATTTGGGCATAAAGATAGTTTTGGCTTCTTTATACACTACTGCTCCCTGTAACCCACTTATTCTTTCTTACAGGATTTGTTAGTCATGTTGCTACATTATATATGCAATTATTTTTTTCTTTTTTTAAATTTAATTTAAATTTTTTTTGCAAGTAATTTTTTCAATTATGCAGATGGTACATTTGATAGGTTCTTCTTGCAGATCCAAAAATGTGTTCTCTTGTTCTTAACCTTTAAGTACCAATCTGTTTGAATATGGGCTTTTAGGTTCCAAATCATATGTCCTCAAATCTCTGAAGATATCGACCGTTATTTTTTCTTTCCAATGAAAACTATTGCACTGCTCTGATTCTTTTTTCCTTGTAGATAACCTATTTTTCTCTGAGAACTTTTATGATTTTTCTCTTTATTTCTTCTAACATGAAAATTTCCATGACGTGTCTATATAAGTAAATCTTTTTAAAATCACCTTGTTCTGTACTTGGAGGACACTTCAAATATTCAGGTCATATGCTTTCTTGAGTCTGGGCTTTTTATTTATTTGATTATTTTCTCCTCTCCATACTGCCTGTTCTCTTTCCTGGAACTCTTGTTAGATGTAAGTTGAAACTTTTAGTTCTACCCTTTTGACTCTAAATTGTCCTTTCATTCTTTCGTTTCCCAGGCTCTTTGCATTATATTTTTGGAAAATTCCTCAGCTAGAACTTTTGGCTAGTTAATTTGCTTCTCATCCGTGTTGGCTCTGCTACTCATGTGTCTTTTGGTTTATTTTTATTTTAAATGGCCAGAATTTTAGTGTGTTTTTTTTTTTTTCCATGGCTGAACTGGCATCTCATCTCTCCCTTTGAAGTTTTCTTCTGTTTACTTTATTTACTCTCTTTCCTTGTGTTCAAATTCTTCCCCCTTTAGGATTTTGATGTCTCTCTCATCGTGAAGGTTTTCCTTAAATCTTTTAACAGTCATGGTTTTGTCTTTCATCTTGTTTTCTTAGACCTCTATTTGCCAAGCTGTGCTATTTTCTACAGCCTGTTTCTAGTGATAAAGGGGGAGGGTTGGAATGTACTGCCAGAGTGGCTTGTACATCTCCTGGTTTAGTGTTCTCCATCTTCCCTGGAATATTCAGCTTTCTGAGGCACTGCTCCACATCTCCAGCTCTGAGTCCCACTCACTGCTTTAGCCTATGGGCAAGTATACTTCACAATTGACTCACGTGCTCCGTATATACCTTCCAACTTAATGGCTCCAACAAATCATTCAAACTCCTTCTGCATCTTGTACCTGTTGATTCTGCATGGGGAGCTCCTTTAATCATGTGCTCTCCAGCAGTTTTCTCCTGAATTTATGAGTTCTACTTGTCTCAGAATTTGATCTTCATAAAGTCAATCCTGTCTGTCCCTACCTGCCAATAATCCCCCAAATTTTTAGGGTTCTGGTAGTTCTATATAATAGAGATGAAGAGTAAGCCGATTCCATTTTATAAAATCAGAATCATGTTTATTATGTTGCTGTGTCAAATTTCTCCCATTGCCCTCTGATTATTTTTAATTGAAACAAGATAAGGGAAAATGAGATGATTTGAGTATCTCATTTCTGGTCCACTGACATATTCAGTATGTTTCATTTTTTTTTTTAATTCTCAACCTCATATAGAGCTATGATTAACTTAGATTTGCAAAGGAATTAGAACAAAATTAGAAGAATCTCTTCTGCAAAGTAACTTAAGAAATACATCTTAGTATTATTTTTTTTAGTAATTCCTTACTACCTTGAAAGACTAAATCTGAAAGCAATAAAGTTCCCTAAAGTAATAATAATTGGAATTTCAAGTCTGGAGAAGTCTTCTGTTGTGATGGTTAGTTTCATGTAGCAACTTGGCTAGCCCATGGTGCTCAGTTATTCAATTGAACACTAATCTAGGTGTTGCTGAGAAGGCCTTCTGTAGATATGGTTAACACTGACAATCAATTGATTTTAAATATTACCCTTGATCATGTGGGTGGGCCTCATCTAATCAGTTGAAATGCCTTAGGAGCAAAGCAGCAGCAGCAGCTTCAGCATCTACCTGAGTTGCCAGCCTTCCAGTCTGTCCTACTGACTTGAGACTTTACAGTGCCCACAGTGATATAAGCCATTCCATGAAATACATCTCTACATATGTATAATATACTACTTCATTATCTCATATACATATAATCTCTCCTCTATATAAAACTCCATTTTTCATAAACATAAACACACACATACACACATATATATTATATAAATTTATTACTATTTCTATTTCTCTGGTAGACTCCTCACTGACACATGGGGTGGCACTCCTTAGATCTTGAAAGAGAATGAAAAAATACCTGCATGTATAAAAGTATGGTGTGTATAGTTAGGATTTCCTTTCTTTACAAAGTTCCCCTCTTAAGTATTTTTTGTTTTGGTTTGTTTTTCTTTTTTTTTTTTTCTTCTTAAGTATTTTTTAATATAGGCCAGTCAACTCACTGGCTAAGTGAATGAGAAAAAGAAAGCTTCTAAGGAAGAAATTCCTGTTCAACAAAAATTCTTCAGCATTGAGAAGTAATTCTGATATTCTCACATTTCTGAAGTTATCTTTGCTAATTCTCCGTTGGCAGCCAGAATCACTTTTCATTGTCATTCCCACCCCCGCTGAGCCCACATCCCTATATTCCTCCCTCTCCATCTTCCTCCCCCATGACTAACATAATTCAGTACTTTAAAACTCCAATGGCCTCCTCACAAGACAGTCCAAGAATAAAAGCAATTCGACTCAATCTACTTCTAATCAATTGTGCTTCTCCTGGGCACACATTTTTCTCCCCAACTTCCATTCTCCTAAAACTCCCCCAGCTGGCACTCTAGTTTCCAATTTTACTGTTTTTCTCCTTAAAATATCTAAAAGCAAACCACAATAGTAAATAGATGATAAATGGGTGAAAAAAAAAAAAAGAATAACTCTCCCTTCCTTCCCCTACACACAAACACACATGATAGATTTTAAAAAACAATAAAACTGATTTCAAATAGTCTGCTCTCTGGTGCCTGTACATACTGTTCTGCTGGTCAGATTAGATGATGGAACATTGTCTTCATCAAATAATTTTACCATCAGAGTAACCTTCCCATTTGGCAGTTTATGAAAGCACAGCTTCGATATTTTTTAAAGCATTCTTCTAACTCTGATTTTCCTGCAAAACATGTCTCTGAGGGCCTGGTGAAAGAACTGAAGTATCCAGGGTGCAGAATTAAAGAAACTTGTGCATTCCCAGCATTTTCCCTCTATAACCCCACTCACATACAACTGGCACATACTATCTGACCGCGCTGGTTGCTAAAACAAGCATGATCCGTATCACTTGGTAAGTAGTTTCACAAAAAGAGAGTGGGATTCACTTAGGGAATGAAGAGAATAGGTTTTAGAATTATTGATTTGTGAACTACTTCATATCAGTCTACTAGTTGTTGAAATAACCTTTGAGAAAGACCCCCAAGAGAATATTTGTAAATCTCTGTTTTGGTTGAAACCAGCTCCTTCTGGGCACCTGGCTGGCTCGGTTGGAGGAGCATGTGGCTCTTGATCTTGGGGTCATGAGTTCAAGCTCCTGTTGGGTGCAGACACGACTTAAATAAATAAAAACAAAGAAAAACAGATCCTTAACATTTCTTTTTTTTTCTCTCTCTCTCTCTAGCATTTCTGTACTGCTTTATTCTAATGGCTGCAAAGCAATACTCTCTTCTTTAACTTTGGGGGAAGGGTAGGATAAGGTAGGATAACTCAACATGATTCTCATAACACAAGAACTTTTCCTTGTCTTATAAATGCAATTCAAATTCAGCATCTCATGATTTAAAAAATCACGAAATAGGGACTCCTGGGTGGCTCAGTGGTTGAGCCGCCGCCTTTGGCTCAGGTCGGGATCCTGGGGTCCTGGGATTGAGTCCTGCGTTGGGCTCCCTGCAAGGAGCCTGCTTCTCCCTCTGCCTGTGTCTCTGCCTCTTTCTCTGTGTCTCTCATGAATAAATACATAAATAAAATCTTTTTTAAAAAATTCTGAAATACAATAAAGTAAAAAAAATTTAATACTCATACTCTGACTACTTAGAGATACATTTATACATTGATTTCATCTTCTTCCTGTTTAATTGCTCACAAGTCATAACTCAGAATATACTGAATATACCTTTATATTCCTTGTTTTTATTTCAAAAGTACAGTACTTATTGTATCATACATTCCAAAATTAATTTTTATTGGCTGCAAATACTCTTTCTAACGGATCAACTATCATTAACCACTTCCCTATCATTATTTAGATTGTCTTTACTTTTTCTGATATTAGAAACATCAGTGCCCTTAACATCTTCACGTTGTAGGGAGAACCCAATGTCACATCCATCCTCTCAGGGTGTCCAGTGGGCATGAGAGTTAAAATGAATGCAGATTAACAGGGTTTGAAAAGCAAATCAAGGGCAGCCCGAGGGGCTCAGCGGTTTAGCGTCTGCCTTCAGCCCTGGGCCTGATCCTGGAGTTCCAGGATTGAGTCCCACGTTGGGCTCCCTGCAGGGAGCCTGCTTCTCCTTCTGCCTGTGTGTCTACCTCTGTGTCTCTCATGAATAAATAAATAAAATCTTTTTTTAAAAAAAAAAAAAAAGGTCAGAGGAAGAGAGACTTAATTGTGGGAAAGTAGCTGCAATATATGAGAAGAGAAGAGGTACTGTAATGAGTGTTGTTTCTACGAATTCTCTGTCCTTGGGCTTCCTCTTATCTCCCCAATGGGTTGTTCAGGACGCTTTTTCCTTCTTGGTTCAGGAAGGGCAGCTTTCACAGGGGAGTCCGACCTCCAGGTTTGAGGAAGGAAAGGACGAGCTCAGAACTGGTGCACATAGCTCAGAACAGACCCGACAGTATACTGGGGGGGGGGGGGGGCATGCTCTGCACCCCTCGATGCACATGCAATCCTTTTTTTTATTATTATTTTTATTTTTATGTTATGTATTTATTTTTTTGCACATGCAACCTTATGATGCCTTAGGATGTAGTCCCAGAAACGGAATCTGTAGCGTCAGAGAGAAGTTTTGCAGCCTTTGACACATAAAACGCAAGAACTTAAAAGCAAAGACCGTGCTATTGAACGCCCGTGTTCTTTACTTGAGAAGGTCCTTCACTTGCTGACTCGGCTCCCGAGGGCGATCAGACCGCAGCAGGGCTTCCCCAGGCGCCGCCCCGAGGTCGCCTGCACCTGCGGTTCCCGGGGATCTACGTCACGAGGAGGTATGTGGCCAGCACATCCCAGCTTAGGGCACCACCTTCGGCCTCTCTCGGACCCCAGCACCCTTCCGGCGCGCCCCGGCCGCGGGCGATAGCCCAGGAGCTGTCCGAAGCGCCTGCGCGCCGGGGGCGGGCCTCGCGTCTCCTAGCAACCGCCCGCCGCCCCCGATTGGCTGCTCGCCGCGCGGCCGCCATTTTCAAACCCCGGAAGATGGCGGCGGCGGCGGCGGCGCCCCCCTGACAGGACCCGCGCTCCGGGCCGAGGCGGTCGGGCGCCGTGCCCGTCCCAGCGGGCCCCCCGGGCACCCGGCCACCGCCCCACCCCCGCCCGCCCCCTCCGCGCCATGGAGCCCGCGCCCGCGGCCCCGAAGCCGCCCCGGCCGCGGAGGCGAAGCCGTCGGGCCTCCGGGCTCCACGCCGACGGCGCCGCGGGACCCTCGGCCGACGCCCCCAGGCCCGAGCCGGACGGCGGGTAGGCGCGGGGAGGGGAGCGGGGGAGGGGCGGAGAGGGGATGGAGGGGGAGGGGCGGGGGCTGGAGGGCGGGACCGGGGGGAGGGGAGAGAGGAGGAGGGGCCTCCCCCGCCTCCAGCCCTGCCTCAGAGGGGGCGTGCGCTCCGCCTCCCCCGCGCCCCCCTGCTGGGGGGGCCTCAGGCTGCTCCCCCTACTCTTCCCCTTCCTCCCCCCGCTCTGGGGGGGCTCAGGCTGCTCCCCCTCCTCCCCTTCCTCCCCCTGCCCTGGGGGGCTCAGGCTGCTCCCCCTCCTCCTCCCCTTCCTCCCCCTGCCCTGGGGGGGCTCAGGCTGCTCCCCCTCCTCCTCCCCTTCCTCCCCCTGCTCTGGGGGAGGGCTCAGGCTGCTCCTCCTCCTCCTCCCCTTCCTCCCCCTGCTCTGGGGGAGGGCTCAGGCTGCTCCTCCTCCTCCTCCCCTTCCTCCCCCTGCTCTGGGGGGGGCCTCAGGCTGCTCCTCCTCCTCCTCCCCTTCCTCCCCCTGCTCTGGGGGGGGCCTCAGGCTGCTCCTCCTCCCCTTCCTCCCCCTGCTCTGGGGGGGGCCTCAGGCTGCTCCCCCTCCTCCTCCCCTTCCTCCCCCTGCCCTGGGGGGGCTCAGGCTGCTCCTCGTCCTCCTCCCCTTCCTCCCCCCGCTCTGGGGGGGCTCAGGCTGCTCCCCCTCCTCCTCCCCTTCCCCCCCCCTGCTCTGGGGGGCTCAGGCTGCTCCCCCTCCTCCTCCCCTTCCTCCCCCTGCCCTGGGGGGGCTCAGGCTGCTCCCCGTCCTCCTCCCCTTCCTCCCCCTGCTCTGGGGGTGCTCAGGCTGCTCCTCCTCCTCCTCCCCTTCCTCCCTCTGCCCTGTGGGGGTCAGGCTGCTCCGCCTCCCCCGCGTCCCCCTGCTCTGGGGGGCTCAGGCTGCTCCCCGTCCTCCTCCCCTTCCTTCCCCTGCTCTGGGGGGGCTCAGGCTGCCCCTCCTCCTCCTCCCCTTTCTCCCCCTGCTCTGGGGGGGGGGCCTCAGGCTGCTTCTCCTCCCCTTCCTCCCCCTGCTCTGGGGGGGCCTCAGGCTGCTCCTCCTCCTCCTCCTCCTCCTCCTCCTCCTCCTCCTTCTCCTTTTCCTCCTCCTCCCCCTTTTCCTCCTCCTCCCCTTTCCCCCCTGGCTGTGGACCGGCTCAGGCTGCTCTGGCTCCTCCTGCTGCCCCTCCCCCAGGCAGCGGGGTGGGGGTGGGGGGTGTGGTGGGCGGCTCAGCTGGGGGGTAGGCTCAGAGGAGGCAGTGACCCTGCTCTCCACTGGCTGCAGGGGTGGGGTCGTGGCGGGGGCGGGTCCTAAATGCAAACCGGGAGCCTGAAAGTGCCGTGGGTGACTCCCAACAGGCAGGGAGGTTTTGGCCTAGAGGGTGCCTGTGATGTTGGGGGACACCAGCATCGGTCTTTTGGAGAACTGGCCCAGTCGGTGAACCGAGCAGAACTGCCGGTTCCAGCCTCCCCAGTGCAGAGATGCGAGAGGGTGGCCGCCGACCCTTTTTCCCTGTTCACGCCGTGTCTCGAGTGTCCCGAGTGTCCGGAAGGGGCACTGAGGGCTTCAGGAGGCGGTCTGAGGAGCAGCGCTGCAGGGAAGTGCGGAGAGCTCCGCTTGCCCACCCACGTGGGAGGTGGGACCCTACATGTCAGGCCTGTCCTCGCCCTCGCCCGTCGGTACCTGGAGACGGTGCCGGCCCCCTCTTGTACAGGTCGAGACCTGTGCCGGGCGTCTAGTGAGATGGTGCCCGTGCCGGGCGGACGGAGCAGCTGCGCAGAGAGCCCTGTTCGCTCCTGCTTGTGGTTCTCGTCTGTGAGTTCCACCTCTGCTCATCATTTCAGAAGCCCCTGTGGGCCATTTCACACACTGCTTTGGGCAGAGTCCCGTACATGACTTACGTTCCCTGTATGCCTGATGTGCTGATCCCTTTTTGAGAGCCAAGACACCTTACTTTCATCAGCAAGGCATTTATAAACCCATCAGTAGGTTACTCCGCAGAGGTCTAGGTTTTTTGTTTTTTTGTTTTGATTCTGGGAGTTCTGGTGAATAAAGTAGATGAAGTCCCTGTTCTTGTGAAGCTTGACTTCTCACTAGGGGAGGGTCACCTGGTTGGCTCAGTGGTTGAGCATCTGCCTTAGGCTCAAGTCCCCAGGACCTTCATCAGCCTCCCCGCATGGAGCCTGCTTCTCTCTCTGCCTCTCTCTGTGTGTCTCTCATGAATTAATAAGTCTTAAAAATTCTGATTGGGTGAGAAAGACCTGAATCAAATATATAAAACAACAGGTGGTCATGCTGTGAAGAGAATAAAGGCATTAATAGACCTAAGGAAGGGGTAGTGTTGCTGTTTTTAAAAGAGCAGAAGGGGGATCCCTGGGTGGCGCAGCGGTTTAGCGCCTGCCTTTGGCCCAGGGCGCGATCCTGGAGACCCGGGATCGAGTCCCACGTCGGGCTCCCGGTGCATGGAGCCTGCTTCTCCCTCTGCCTGTGTCTCTGCCTCTCTTTCTCTCTCTGACGATCATAAATAAATAAATAAATAAAAATTAAAAAAACATAAAAGAGCAGAAGGAAAAGCCTGTCTTACAACGACATTTGAGATCTGAAGGAATTAAGGAACTAAAGCTTTGTGAATATTTGGAGAGGAGCAGCAAGTGCAAAGGCCTTGAAGTAGAATCTTGTTTGGTGTGTTTAAGGAACTGCAAAGAAGCCAAGATGAGCTAGTGCTCAGGGGAAGAAGGGCAAAGGATGCAGAGACATGGCTGGGGCCATATCATGCAGTACCTAGGAGCCCCGGAAAGGGCTTTATATTTGAATTCGTGAGTTGGGAAGCTAGAGGAAATGATGTGATGTATATTTTAAAAATACCACTCTGTTAAAAAGCAGAGACCAATTAAGGTATTGCAGTGGAGACATCATATCAGAGTGGGAGATGTGGAAAATACTCACATTTGGGACGTGCTTGAAAATAGAGCTGACAGGATTTGCAGATGGATTAACTGTGGAGTTAAGAGAAAAAGACAAAGGAGCACTCTGAGGTTTTTGGCCTCAGCACTAGAAGGGTGGATTTTACTCATGTCAGAAAAGGAAGACTTGGAGGAGGTTTGTTTTCTGGTAGGTTATGAGACGCTTATTAAAGAGTTCACAAAATAAAGAGTTCACAATTATTTTTTTCCTCTTTTTTTTAAATTGAAATATAATCAACATACAGTGTTCTATTAGTTTCAGGTGTACAATATGGCGATTCAACAATTCTATACGTTATTCTACTCGTTACTCTCTTATTTGCTTTTTTCTCTTTTTTTAACCTCTTATTGAACTTTAACACTTGAAAGAGTGCACAAATTGTGTTTAGCTCAGTAAAATTTCATTAAGTGAACCCACCTACATATCCAGATACGAATTTGAGAGTTGTCAGCAAATTGGCTTGAAATCATGGAACTGGGAAGTCATCTAGATAGCGAGTATAAATAAAGAAGAGTTTGAGGACAAACTCTGGAAGCACTCCCAATATTTAAAGGTCAGGGTAAAGAGAATTCTCAGAACCAAGTAAGAACAGTATCTAGGAGGGCAGATGAAGAAAGGACTTCAAGAAAGAGGATATGGTAAACTATGTCAAATGTTACTGATAAGGAAGGACTGCAAAGTTTAGGTTGGATAAGGAAGAAAAAGACCATTAAATCTGGTCATGAGAAGAACATCATCTTAGATCATTTCTATAGACTAGATAAAATACTGAATTTAGAATGTTTGCAGGGTTTGAGAAGAAAATGAGGTTTGATTTATTCAGGAAATATGTAAATGCCAGATACTAGAAATACGGAGATGGAAGATACTATCCTTAATCTGTAAGAGTTTATAATTTTATAGGGAAGAAAGATACATTGATAATTACAATTGTGACAAAAGTTACGTAGAGGTGTACACAGGATGCCATAGATGCAAATAAAGGGAACACTTAAGAAAAGAACAGAAAATGATTTCCTGTTGAAATCCCTGAGTCTTGGAGGACCAATCTAGAGAGGTGTAAACAGGTGGCTTCTTACAGGGGAGAAGCATGCTGAAAGGCCCTGAGGCAAATGAGCATGAGTTCTGTATATCACCTAGTTGGCTGTGACTGGACACTACTTGTGTGGAGGGAAGGATTTAGGGATAGTGATGAGAGATTATGCTGAAGAGGTAAGAGCCACATCATGAAGGAGTCCTTTATGCCATAAGAGTTTGGGTTTTATCTTAAAGGTGATGGGGAAATACTGAAAGACAAGCCAGGGACATGATCATATTTGCAATTTAAAAGGTCATTCTGCCTTCACTGAGAAAAGTAGGTAGCAATTGGGGTCATAACACTCCTTAAGTCTTAGAAAATACCCCCAAATTTCAGATTTGTAGTCCCTTGCAGTCCAACTATGGATACCAAATTAAAAATCCCAAGTGTAGATGATGACTTGGTGGGAAGTCAGTCTGTAGTAGTCTGGATAAAAAATGAGTTTTTGAATGAGAGCTGGCAATGAGATTGGAAAACAAGAAATACTCAGTGTGGATTGCACTTTCAAGAAGTTTCATTGCAACAGGAAGGCAAGAGTAACGGGGGAGGCAACACAATTTTGTGGGGCAGACTCTTCAGGTATAAACTTGATAGGATTGGGAAATAGGTAGAGGGAGACAGGAAAGAAAGGATGATTAAGCAAGGAGCCAAGAAGGCAGAAAAGGATGGAATTC
The DNA here is from genome assembly GCF_011100685.1 of Canis lupus familiaris. Lineage (NCBI taxonomy): Eukaryota > Metazoa > Chordata > Mammalia > Carnivora > Canidae > Canis > Canis lupus. The sequence continues at coordinate 29,538,768 of NC_049223.1, read as the reverse complement.
AGATTAAGGGTAGAGAATTTAGCCTGGCTAAGAGCTATGGATGGCTTACTTTTGGATAAGTTTTGAGGAGTAGGGAACGTTGTGAGCGGGAATTTGAGGCTGCCATTTTTTTGTGTGGGTAGAAATGAGGTCTGCTGAAGAAAGGAGGTTAACACAAGCGGCATGAGGATAAAAATGAACTTGGAAGAACCCTGGAGGCAAACTAGGGAGTGAAATAACTATTCCATTTTCCAGAAAGAATGTAAGACACCTGCATAAAGACACAAAATATGACAGGGTAATATCAATTAATAGTGGAGGAAGGAAGAAACAACTATTTAAGTTGACACCAAATCCGGAAATCATTAAGGAGAAAACCTGGTGTATGAATCTATGTAAATATAAAACTTTCTGTAGATAAACTCACTGTACACTAATTTGAAAAACAACATACAGTACAATTTTGCCCATTTAAAGTATACAATGTTTTTCTATGTATTCACGTATGTGCAACCATCACCACCATTTTAGAATAATTTTATTAATCTTGAAAAGAAACCCCATGCCCTTTGGTTATCATTCCACCTCCCCAAAGCCCCTCCCCTTCCTTTGTCCCCAGCTCTGAGTTCTTTCTGTCTCTGTATTTCCCAGCTCTGGACATTTCATACAGATGGAATCATGGGGCCTTTTTTGCTGGGCCATCTTTTGCCCATCTTTTTTTAGTTATTTGTCCTTCATTATTGAGTTACAAGAGTTCTTTATTCTAGACTCAAGTCCTTTATCAGATTTATGATTTGCAGATATTTTCTCTTATTCTCGGTTGTCTTTTCAGTTTCCTGATGTCCTTTGAAGAACAAAAGTTTTTTTTTTTTTTTTTTTAATTTTGATGAAGTCCAACTTATTTGTATTTGTTGCTTTTTCTTTTGGTGTCACATCTAAGAATCCTTTGCCAAATTCAAGGTTGTGAAGACTTACCCCTAAGTTTTCCAGTTTAAGCTCTTATATTTAGGATTTTGATCCATGTGAGTTAATTTTTATATATGATGTGAAGTAAGAGAACTCTTTTTCCTGTAGCTGTCCAGTTGCCCCAGCTCCGTTTGTTGAAAAACCTGTTCTTTCCCTATCAGACGGGCTTGGCATCTTGTCAAAAACCAGTTGATCATAAGTATCTGTTTCCTTTGGGACTTTAGATTTTATTCCCTTGATCTGTATGTATATCCTTGTTCCAGCACCACACCTTATTATCATTACTTTGTAGTAAATTTTGAAATCGAGACATACGAGTCCTGCTTTTGTTCTTCATTTTTCATGACTCTTTCACCTATTCTGGGTCTATCGCAACTCCATGTGAATTTTAGCATCAGCTTGTCCATTTTTACAAAGAAATCAGCTGGGATTCTGATAGGGATTACATTGAATCTGTAGATCAGTTGTGGGAGGTATTGTCATCTTAGCCATGTTAAGTGTTTCATCTATGAACAAATAATGTTTTTCCAACTATTTAGATCTTTATTCTTTCATCAGTATTTTGCAGTTTTCAGAGTATAACTTTTGTACTATTTGCTTAATTTATTCCTAAGTATTTTTTTTCTTTTGGATGCTATTGTAAATGGAATTTCTTTAATTTCATTTACAGTTTCATAATTTCAAGTGTATAGAAATACAATTGATTCTTGTATCCAGCACTGTTGCTGAACTCATTTTTTATCGTTTTGATTGTTTTTCTTGGTGAATTCTTCAGGATTTTTCTACAATGTTATGTCATCAACAAATAAAAATAGTTATATTTCTTCTTTTCCAACCTGGATACCTTAATTCTTTCTCTTCCCTAATTGCCTTCACTAGAAACTCAAGTACATTGTTGAATAGAATCAGAGACTGGAAATCCTTATCTAGTTCCTGACCTTGGAGGGAAAGCATCAAGTCTTTTACCTTTAACTGTGATGTTAGCTGTGGAATTTTGTAGATGCCCTTATCAGACTGCCATTTATCAAACTTCTATTTCTAGTTTTTTGAGTGATTTTATCTTGAAAAGGTATTGGATATTGTCAGATGCTTCTCTCCCCGCCACACCCTAACTTTGGTCTGTTTTTTATTGTTACGATGTATTGCCTTTTTTTTTTTCTTCAAAGATTTTATTTATTCATGAGAGACAGAGAGGAAGAGACACAGGCAGAGGGAGAAGCAGGACCCATGCAGGGAGCCCAATGTGGGACCCGATCCCGGGTTTCCAGGATCACACCCTGGGTTGAAGGCGGAACTGCTGAGCCACCCGGGCTGCCTGTATTGCCTTTTTTTTTAAAAAAAAAATATTTTATTTATTCATGAGAGACACAGAGAGAGAAGCAGAGACAGGCAGAAGAAGAAGCAGGCTCCATGCAGGGAGCCCAACGGGGGACTCATAGGACTCGATCCCAGGAACCCCAGGACCACATCCCAGGCTGAAGGCAGGCACCAAACCCGCTGAGCCACCCAGGGATCCTGATGTATTGCATTTTTAAAAACATTTTTATTTATTTGTCAGAGAGAGGGAGCACAAACAGAGGGAGAATCTGGCTCTCCACTGAGCAGGGAACCTAATGCGGGACTCAGTCCCAGGACCTGGGATCATGACCCAGGCCGAAGGCAGATGCCCAAACCAACCTTGCTACCCAGGTGCAATACCCTTGATGTATTACATTAATTTTTAGGTGTTATAACAACTTTGCCTGACTATAAGTCTCCCTGGTCATGGTGTATAACTTTTATACTATTGGATTCAGTTTGCTAGTATTTTATTGAGAATTTTTTTCCATCTATATTCACAATATAGTTTTCTTCTAGTGTCTTTGGTTTTGGCATCAAAGTAATACTGGTTTCATGAATTGAATGGTGTTCCCTACTCTTCCGTTTTTTGGAAGAGTTAGTGAAGAATTGGTATTAAATCTTTAAATGTTTGGTAGGATTCAGGGGTAAAGCCATCTGGACCTGAGCTTTTCTTTATAGTTTTTTGATGGCTAATTTAGTCTCTTCCCTTGTTTTAGATCTGCTTCTTAAATCAGTTTCAGTAGTTTGTGTCTTTTAGAAATTTGCTCATTGCATCTAAGTTAATTTGTCAGCATACACTTATTCATAGTATCTTTTATAATCTTTTATTTTGTAAGATAAATGATAATTTATTATCTTTTATTTCTGTTTCTAGTAATTTGAGTCTTTCCTTTAATCTTGGTCTGTCTGGAGATTGTCCATTTTGTTGATCTTTCCAAAGTATGAGCTTTTGATTTCATTGATTTTTCTCTACTGTTTTTTCTGTTTCATTAATTTCTACTTTAACTATTATTATTTCTATTCCTTTGCTTGTTTTGGGTTTAGTTTGCCCTTCTTTATCCATTGTCTTAAAATGGAAAACTATTTCTTTGAAATCTTTTAATATAGTTATTTATAGCTGTAACTTTCTCCCCAAGCACCACTTTGGTTGCATCCTACAAATTTTGATGTTTTGTGTCTTCACTAGCACTAATCTCAAATTATTTTGTGATTTCTCTTTGCTTTCTTCTTGAAGACTCATTGCTTTCTCTTTGCTTTCTTCTTGAAGACTCATTGACCCATTGTTTACTCAGGAGTGGGTTGTTTAATTTCCACATATTTGTTAGTTTCCCAATTTTTTTTCCTATTGTTGATTTCCACTTGCATTCCACTGTGGCTAAGAATGTATTTTGTATTATTTATATCCTTTTAAATATATTAAATGTTGTTTTATGCCCTAGAATATAGTCTCTCAAGGAGAATGTTCTATGTGTATTTGAAAAGAACCTATATTCTTTTGGATGTAGTGTCTATAGATGGCTGCTAGATCTAGTTGGTTTATAGGCTATTTAAGTCTTGTATTTCCTAGTTGATCTTCTAGTTACTACTGTACCATTATTGAAGATGAGGTGTTGAAGGTATTATTGTTGAACTGTTTTTCCCGTCATTTCTGTCAGTTTTTGCTTCCTGTATTTTGTTATTAGATACATACATTTGTAGTTGTTATTCTTCCCTGATGCATTGAACCTTTTATCATTATAAAATGGCCCCCTTATCTCTGGTTACTGTTTTTTGTTTTAAAATCTATTTTGTCTGATATTAAATAACAGTCTAGCTTTCTTGTGGTTTGCTGTTTGTATGATGTCTTCTCTCTTACTTTCAAGCTATTTGTATCTTTGAAGCTAAGATATATCTTCTATAGATGGTACAGTTGACTCTTGAACAATGTGGGTTTGAGCTACATGGGCCCACTTATATGTGGATTTTTGACAGTGCTGTAAATATATCTTCTTTTCCTTATGATTTTCTTAATAACGTTTTCTCAAGCTTGCTTTATAGTAAAAATGTATTGTGTATAATACATATACAAAATAAGTGCAAATCTACTATTTATGTTATTGTCAGGGGTTATGGTCAACAGCAGAGGGTATTAGTAATTAAGTTTTGCACGAATGAAAAGTTAAATGTGGATTTTTGACCACATTGTCCAGGGGGTGGGGGGGTCACAATGTCCTCCTAACTCCACATTGTTCAAGGGTTGATGATATATAGTTGGATTATGATTCTTTTTTTTAAATCCAGGTTAACAATCTCTTTTGATTGGGTGATTTACTCCCTCATTTGTAATATTAACTATTGATAAAATTTGATTTATGCCTGCTATTTTATTTTGTTTTCTATGTGACTTTTGTTTCTCTGTTTGCCCTTTACTGCTTTCTTTTGCATAAAATTTCTAATTTATGGCATTTTAATTTCTTTATGGATTTTTTTTTCTCTTTTAAACTGATTTAATTGATGCTCTTTTTTTTTTTGGGTAGATTCCTATAGGCTCATTGCTTTTAGTCTGAATAATTCTGTATGTGGGACAGGTCTACAAATAACAAATTTTCTCAGTTTTTGTTTATCTGATAATGTCTTTAGTTCACTTTCATATGTGCAAGATAGATTTGCTGGATATAGCATTCTTTGTCAATAGTCTTTTTCCTTGAGCACTTTGAATATGACATCCCACTGCGTTTGGCTTTCATTGTTTCTGCTTATAGGTCAGCCCTTAAACATGTTGGGATTACTTTGTAATTAGCAAGTCATTTTTCTCTTGCTCCTTTTAAGATTCTCTCCAATGTTTGACCATTTTTACTGTGATATATCTGTGGATCTCTTTGAATTTATCTTCCTTGGACTTCACTTAGCTTTCTGGATGTATATGTTTTTGTTTTTCAGTAAATTTGAGTCTTCAGGCATTATTTCTTCAAATATTTTTTCTGCTCCTTTCTCTCTGGTACTCCCATTACATGTATGTTGTAGAAGAAATTTGGCAGATGAAACAAAATTTTAAGAGTACATATATATTTTTTGATATGGATTTTATTTATTTATTCATGAGAGACACAGAGAGGCAGAGACATAGAGGGAGAAGCAGGCTCCCTGTGGGGAGCCTGATGGGGGGCTCAATCCCAGGACCCTAGGATCACGACCTGAGCCACCCAGATGCCCCTAAGAGCACATATATTTAAACTGAACACTATATATAAAGTAATTTATCTTAAGAAAGTAACTGTACAAGTATATGTGGGTGTATGTATAATCAAGTATATCACAACACATTTTTATAGTAATAAAAAGGCTAGAAAAAACTGGAAGGAAATTAAATACATTATGATACTTTTTTACAGTGAAATATTACTACAATAGTTTTAAGTCTTTTTCCATAATTCAGATGGAGTTTATTTGGTATATCATATAAGGTATATTTGGATGTCCATTTTCTTTACCTGTACAAGTCTTTTCTAGGGTAGCAGTTCTCATTTTTGTGGTATCATGACTTCTGTATACTCTTTAAAATTATTGAGGATACCAAAGAGCTTTTGTTGATGTCTATTATATTTATTTAGAATGATTAATTTGTTAATTTTTTTAGCAGTCAGACCCGTTATATTTGCATAAACAACATATTTTTGAAAACAAAGATTTTCAAAACCAAAAATTAGTGAGAGGTCTGGAGTTTTTATAAGTTTCATTGATTTCTAATACCTAACTTTTTTTTTTTTTAATGATTTTTTTTAATTTTTATTTATTTATGATAGTCACACAGAGAGAGAGAGGCAGAGACACAGGCAGAGGGAGAAGCAGGCTCCATGCACCAGGAGCCCGATGTGGGATTCGATCACGGGTCTCCAGGATCGCGCCCTGGGCCAAAGGCAGGCGCCAAACCGCTGCGCCACCCAGGGATCCCTCTAATACCTAGCTTAATAAAAGAGAGCAGGATTCTTTTGCTTCCTGCAGTATGTAGAGATGAAGTATATTAGAGAATGAAGTATACTTGAGTATATAAAGAAAATATGCCCTGACATAGATTTTTAGTTCAAAGTGCATGAGCCCTTTAATGGTCTTTTCAGACAATTATGGGTATTCTTCTTGGATTAATATACCAGAACTTGACAAGTGGTAGTTTCTTAAGGTTTGGCTACAGTTTGGAATCTGAAATGTATCATGAACTTTTCATTCTTTGTTATACTAAAATCCATTGTCTTTTAAATTTTTTAATAGATATGTTTTACTTATCCATGATTTTGTGACATGTATTTGTCATTTAAAAAATACTGGTGTACTGAGTTATGCAGATCTTCTAAAGGTTGATACAAACTATTACATGCTATCAAAAAATCACATTTATATAATCACCAATCTCACTTGAAAAGCTTTTAAGTGTTGAGGTATGCTCACATGATACAGTTTTCAAACATCCTAATTTTCATTTGAAAGCACAGATTTTTATCATTGGCAGGAATACTTCATTGTAGAGTAAATGCCTGCAAAGTAGTCAAGTCCAAATAATGATAGTTTATCTGTTAGTGGCTCCTTCAAGTAAATACATTGTTCTCTGAAAATGACCAGCTAAATCAGTTCATAAATCCATTGATCACACAATTGCTTTTCTTCAAGACAACCTTGTTAAACTATGTGCCCTTATTCATCAAGGATCTTCCTCTAGCAATTTTTATCTTTAAATTGTTGCATTTCATCTAGTTATTTTCATATCTGATTATTGGGGTTTTTTGAAGTTAATGTGTTTTGTCTCTGGCTTCTCTAAAGAGTAGAGAAGAGAAGATACAACCCAGTGTATAGGTGGAGGGTTTGGTCTCCTAATACGGCTTACACATTGTAACAAAAAAAAGAAGAAAAAGTTTAGAATATGTTGGTAGATTGGACAGCGTAAATGTGGGGGATATAATATTATAAGATGCAAAGTCATAAGCTGAAAGTGAGGGCCAGTTGAGGAGGGAGTATTGGAAGAGTAAGAGAAAGGTTTGAAATAGTTATTTCCAAAAGTAGGAGAGGAAATGACCAGTAATTTCACTGCTAGGCCAGAGTGAAGACCTACCTGAAATTTGTGGTCAGGGCAGCCTGGGTGGCTTAGTGGTTTGGCGCCGCCTTCGGCCCAGGGCATGATCCTGGAGACCTGGGATCGAGTCCCATGTCAGGCTCCCTGTATGGAGTCTGCTTCTCCCTCGCCTGTGCCTCTGCCTCTCTCTCTCTCTCTCTCTCTCTCTCTCTCTCTCTTTTTCTCGTGAATAAATAAATAAAATCTTAAAAAAAAAAATTTGTGGTCAGAAATTTAAAGTGAAACTAGTCAGCACATGGTGTGTGTGTGCGCGCACACGTATTTGTGCATGTGTGCATGCACATGCATACATACACATGCATGCCCACCCTCTAATAACCTGACCCACAGGTCTGGAGCTCATTTCCAGCTATACCCATTGCTAATAATTAATCCTGGCCTGCGAAGCAAGAAATGCGCTACGTCAGAATGAAGTGGGCAATAGAAATGGCTAGGATGTACAGCTCCTAGGAGAGATAGATGACTTACTGTTTTTAAGTCTGTACCAAGTTAAATAAAGGGTTATGAAGCTGGTTTGCCTCCACTAAATACTGATTGTGGGGGGAACATGTCATATGTGTAGTGACTGCTATAGGCTCTAACAGGGGAGAAATTAATGGGGAGGAAGGTAGAAACAGCTAGAATCCAGTGGAGTGTAAGCTTCTGTGTAGGTTCTATGGCAGGCCTCTCAAATCCTTTCTCCCCTTATGTCCCTCTCTTTTTGTCCTGGGTAGGAGGAAAGGGTCTTGTCCACGGACCTTGTCCTGGGTAGGAGGAAAGGGTCAGTCCACTGGGTAGGAGGCCCTGCCATATAATTCAGAGCTCAGAGGAAGGCCTGCTTTCCTGGTCTCATTTCCCTGATGCTGACTCTGTTCGGGCCCTAGCTTTGATTCACCTAATTATTTTCTCTGGTAATGTACATTCTTTTAGACTGACACCCATAACCCAAATAAAATACTAGTGTTTAAAGAGTTTAGGCTTTACGGTCAGGTTTCCTGGGTTCAAACTCTGGCTCTTGAGGACTTAGCCTCTTTAAATCTTATTTCATAGTATCTCTGCCTCGTTAGGTTTTGAAAATCATGTGACATAATTCATGTAAAGCATTAGGACAGTACCTAGACAGAGCAAATGCTCCATAAATATTAGGTATTATAATTTGTAATTTTTGCAGGAAACACTAGAACTATCACTTACTTAACATTTATCAAGAATATTAGCAGTTAGCTCTGTTGTCAGCTTTTGTAGAGGTGGTGTAGGATATTTAGCAGTGTAATGCGAGATGCAAACTGACTAGATGTGAATCCTGATGCTGCCACTGCCGACTTTGAGGCCTTGACTAAGGTTTCACTGATGTGTGCTGCCACCTTCTTCATTTATACTTTGTTTATAAGAACCCGACTTTTAGAGTTGCTTGTAAGAGTTATGAGTCAATGTACAGAACTCATGTAAACATCCAGACGCTTAGAATAGTGCCTGGGACATAACAGGCATTCCATAAATTTCTTGATGCTGCTGTTATTAACTCTAAGAAACATTGAGTCATCCATTTTAGTACCAAGAGGGCCTTAGAATTTAGCACAACTTCTTCTATGGATGAGAATGTGAAGCTCTGAAATTTCACAGCTCGATGCTAGAAAATGTCCTGTATTTCCTAACTCTTAATGTTCCGTTTGCCATGCCTCCACAATATGTCTCTAAAGAGATGTATTAGTAGCATTAACCATTGGAACAATTACCATCAGTCATGTAACCACATTTAAGGAGCTTTTCTATGCAAATACTACAATTACTGGATATAAATAACATTTAAATAATTCTATTTCTGCTGTTTGGAGCCTTGGGAGAATCTACCAAATATTCTATATCACTTGTATAGCAGGAGCATAAATCCCTACTGATCCTTCTAAGGATTTTATAGCATTTTTCTTTTAACAGACTTGAAGTAATGTTCTCCATTGGTAGAAAGATAATACATGGGGTGCCCGGGTGCCTCACTCAGTTAAGCCATAGACCCTTGATTCATGATCTCAGGATCCTGAAATCCAGCAGCATGCCTCCCCCAACACTACATCAGGCTCCATGCTCAGCAGGGAGCTCGCTTGTCCCTCTCCCTCCCCCAACTGTCATGTGCATGTCATTCGCATGTGCATGCGAATGCTCTTCGTCTCTCTCAAATAAATAAAATCAAAAAATTAAAAAAGAAAGATAATTCCATCCCAGTGATTAACCAGTGGTGATGGGACTTACTCTGTACATTTTTTTTCCAATGAAAGTGATAAATATACAGAATGCTATCAAGGGTTAAAGGTAGTCTTTAGCCAGACTAGCTGTTATATAAACTCAGAGCTAAGGATTTCTGTTCCCTTATTTAAAGAAATTTCACTTTTTGAATAGGCTATTTTTCAAAATGTATTTTATTTTATTTTGTTTTGTTTTGTTTTGTTTAAGATTTTATTTATTTACTCATGAGAGATACAGAGAGAGAGGCAGAGACATAGGCAGAGGGAGAAGCAGGCTCCCTGCAAGGAGCCGGATGTGGGACTCGATCCTGGATCCTGGAATCATGCCCTGGGCCAAAGGCAGACGCTCAACTGCTGAGCCACCCAGGTGTCCCTCAAAACGTATTTTAAACCACATTAGGGCATATAAACAAATAATTGAGCCAGTCCTCGATAATTTGAGATTGTCATTGTCATTACTGTTTATATAGTTGCTAAAAATAAAAGGATATCCTCATTAGTTCCTAAGGCTATTTGCTCCCAAATCAAATGATTACTTTTTTAACAGTTTTATTGAGATACAATTTGCACATCATAACATTTACCCATTGTAAGTGTATGATTCAGTGAATATTAGTAAATTTATGTAGTTGTGCAACTATTACCACAATCCGTTGATGGAACATTTCATCACCACGGATATTACCTCATGTTTGTGTGCCGTCAACCCCCACTTCCACCCATAGGCCTAGGCAGCCACCAACCTGCTTTCCATTTGTATAAATTTATATTTCTTTACATCTTATATAAATGGAATCATATAATATATAATCTTGCAGTTTATCCAAATTATGGCTTGCATGAATATTTCATTCCTTTTTATTGCTAAATAGTATTCCATTATATGAAATGAATATTCTACATTTTGTATATATGCGTGATGCTCAAATGTGTTCTAGAAATGTTCCAAAATATATCTATTATTTGGGGCTCACAGATAACAAAGTTGAGAAAGCCCTAATAGAGTAAGAGATATTAGTCTATATGACTTTCTTGCGGAACCTTTACCAAGTGGGAGAAGAGACAATTTCTTTTTTTTTTCTTTAAGATTTTATTTATTTATATATTTATTTATAAATGAGAGACACAGAGAGAAAGGCAGAGACACAGGCGAGGGAAAAGCAGCTTCCCTGTGGGGAGCCCGATGTGGGACTTGATCCCAGGACCCCAGGATCACACCCTGAGCCAAAAGCAGACGCTCAATTGCTGAGCCACCAGGTGCCCCAAGAAGAGACAATTTCTTAATAGCAAAGATGCTAAGTAGTCAAAACAGTCCATTATATCAGATATTTGGCCCAAATAAATGAATTGTTTCAGTAATATTTGTCATTGTTTTTTGCCTGATTTACGAAGAAATGGGAGAACCTTAATAGTTCAGCACCCCAAATACCAACAAATTTTCACTACAGAGAATAGTTTACATCATTCTTTCTACATTCATGGTAACCTTAGCATCTACAGAGTAAAATTTTAAATTTTAGCTGCTTATGAGTTATGCATAGTAGTTTGTAGTTAGGCTAAGACATTTATTTGAGTTGCACTGCTGGTGTGTAGGACCAGCTTCCTTTGTCTAGCAGCTGTATTTCAGCCCTATTGTATTCTTTTCTTGTTTTACCATGTAGGAACTAATTCTCCGTAACAGATCTGGAGGCATCACAATTTTCAATTATACTCTGTCTTATTTTGGGTGCCCTATGCATCAAGTCGTCTTGCTAAATGTCAATGACCTAGTCTGTTATATTCCTATCTTTAGCCCTTCTATTTTCCTTGCTTTTTAAAAATATTTATTTTGCTAACTCATTTTGGTGGTTCTTTGTTAAAAACTTCTAAATGTCTACCTTGTTATAAGCCAGTATCTTTACATTTTTGTGGTTTTCCTTTTTAATTGGAAGATTAACTCCCTTATGTTGTCTAGTACATTTTATGAAAATGTTCATTGAGCTGTCTTTCTGCTATTTATAATTCAAATTCAGTTCTTACTTATTTGCCACGATAGAAGAGGGCAGTAATACAAATCATAATCTAAGAATGAACTAACGATTTTTCTCTTATTGAATATCATCTTTACCATTGTAGTTTTGCTTTGTGTAGGCCAAAACTAGTTCAATGTAAAAATAATTTACATTGTTTAAAAACACACCAAAAGATAAGAAAAGAAGTATGGATGTTAGGCCAAGGAATAATCACAATGAATTAATAGAAAACACGATTTACTACAACAAGCTGGTTCCTTCACTTATTAGTTTATTTTATGCCTGAAATGTTGTAATTGTTTGAATATATTAAAAAGAGGATTGGACAAAAATTATTGAAAAGATGAAGGACCATCATTTCTTATTTCAGCCCTTAATACCTCTTTAAATGAACTCTGCTTAGTATCTTTTAGAAAGGCCACTTACAATTTTAACATTTTATGAAATAAAAACTTTTTTTCCCACAAGGATTTAAAATAGCTATTACATTTGGGCCTGACCCCTGTGAAAGATAACTGTATGTCTTTCCAAGATTTTTTAAAAGTTGGCACTGTCTTACATGATTTTTGGGCACAATTTGTTTATTGGGTTCTTTTTTTCCATGGGTATTCAGAATAAATAGGTACTTGTTATTCAATTGGGAAAAAATAGCATTACTATAAAACTGATTACAGCTTGTACTGGAAAGAATCTTGCCATCTGATTGGAAATATTTTTCCAGTTTGTTGACCTATTTGAAATTCCTAAGAGCTATTTTTCTTTCCAGCTTTCAAACATGAAATTCATTCTGAGGTCAGTTTGGTTGATTCTAGGGACTAAAGAAATGAGTAACTTTGGTTTTGTGTTCTCCTTAAAACTCATCTTAAGGATGTATTTATTGAATATTTTAAGTGCTACTATAATTACTACTTTGTAATGAATATTTGCATTGGATTAAAAATAATCTTATGAGAAATCATAATTAATGCTTCTCAACCAAGTCCCCACTGATGCTGTTATTAACCATGTAGTATATAACAGCACTTACCTAGAGAAGTATTTTTAAAAAGTATGATCCATGGATACATGGGGTATGAATGTCCTGTTTTTCCCTATTATCTTTTAGCGTTGTTTATAATATTATATCTATGTATTGTTTAGACATATGAATTCTGATTCTTTTCAGATGTCATGTTGGTTTAACCTAAATACCTCACTCTAGTGTTTTATCAAAAATCATACTATTTTCTTCATTGTTACTTTTTCTGCAGTGGCAAGAAAAATCAGTTCCTTAAGTTCTCTTGCTCCGCTAAAGAGGCCCTGGGGAGGCCTGGGATGGGGGGACGGAAGGGGGTGGGATGAGTTTTAATAGTAATAAAGGTGGGGCATCCAGGGGTTCAGTGGTTGAGTGTCTGCCTTTGGCTCAGGTCGTGATCCTGGGGTCCTGGGATCGAGTTCCGCATCGGACTCCCTACAGGGAACCTGCTTCTCCCTCTACCTGGGTCTCTGCCTCTCTCTCTGTGTGTCTCATGAATAAATGAATAAAAATCTTTTTTTAAAATAGTAACAAAGGCTTACTGTTTTAATATTTCATAATAATAATTTAAATAATTATTTAGGAAATGCTTACTTAAATATCTTAAGATCTTTCTGCATCTAATTATCAGTGGAACCCTATTTCTCTGTGCCGGGAAACTTGCTGGAAACTGAGGCTGACATAGAAAGAGGGAAAAATCTGCTAGTTTTGTCATTGAGCCCACTTTCTAATATGCTTCACTAAACTTTGTTGCTATGCCTTCACCCTCTTGCTTCTTCCCGACCAGTCTTGTTGCCTCCCAGTTCATCCCTCTTGTTCCAAGGCTTATTGCTGCCGCCATTCAAGATCAAGTCCATACTCTCTAAGGGTTGTTATGTAAGGCCTTTTATCTAGTCCTACCTTATTTCTTTAGATACTCAAACATAAGGAACTACTTGCTGTTTCCTGAATATAATTCATTTCACTCCCACTTGTGCTGTTCTCTTTGCCGGAAAAGCCTTCCTGGCTCTCCTATGCTTTGCTAATTACTATTTCTCTTTGATTTAGCTTTAGTATTGTTTAAGAATGGATTCTGTGAAGCCTTTTGACATCCTCTTTCTCTGTGTAGCCATTTTCCCTTGTGTTCCTTGTCAACATGTAAGCAGACTGCTGCTTTATATTTAGCTTAAAAAACTACCTGTATTTGATGTAAGCTTGTAAAGTCTTGTAGGTTTAATAGCGTCTGTGGTATTTTGTACTTAGAGTGAATAAAGACCATGAGGATCAAGGGTGAGAGGTGGAATGAATATACAAATGGAGGATAGCCTTTCAATCCAGAAAGCGGAACACTAACTTTTCTAACAATTGAACCACGTGGCCAGGACTTGATCATAACTGCCAGGTTCCCTAATTTTTATCCTTGCTTCCAACTTAGAACCAATCAAAGCAAGCCAAATACACCTTCCGCCGCCACCACCAATCACATAGGATGTCTCACCTTCAGCTTCCCATTGCCAACAGTCTCCAATCAGGGCACACTTTTGAAACCTTCCCTTTTTTCCACTATGAAGCTTTCCCACTCTTCAGCCTTCCTTTGAGTCTTCCTCAACACAAATGATGGTGACTGACTCCCCGCGTCTGGCAGGCTCTGAATATATAGCCTTTGCTTTTCTCATTTATTTCTATACAAGGGGAAAACCTATTTATATTTACTTACATCCAAAGTGATTAATGGTAAGTATTTATAAACCGTATTTCTTGTGCTATCTATATTTTGTGGTTTTTTTCTACATGTTTTATAAACATAGAGGTTTATATTTTATAAAGGTGAAGACAGGTTTTGGTTATAAGGATTTTCATGAATGGAAAAATAACACAGAAGAAAAGTCTGTCACTTAATAGTAATGAACAAAAACTAGTCAAATTTTAATCTTGAGATCTTCGTCTCAGATACAGTTTTTAAAATTCTTTATTTGGTTAATTAAGCCATAACTTTTTTAAAAAGTACATGCAAGAGATTTAAACATGAAATGCAAATTAAATATGTTTGGGTTTTATTATATTGAACATCCTTTTATTTTTAAAATACTAGGCATACATAATGACTTTTATTAAATATTTTTTGCATCATTTACTGCTTTTTATTTAACCTATTAGTATACTATACTATATAGATTTCTTGCTATTGAACCATGTATATGTACCTAAAGTAACCCTGCTTGGTTTGGTGAATTATTTTTGATATGTCCACTAATTTTATAAAGGCCCTTTCACCTTTTTAAAGATCGTAAAAATGACTAAACCCTATACCCTGGTTTTTTTGGGTTTTTTTTATTTTTTTTATTTTTATTTTTTTTTGCATGCTCTCATTTCTACAATGAAATGACTAATAAGGCTACTTAAAATCATTTTGAACCTATGAAAAAGAGCTTTTAGTATGTCTAGAGTGCTTTGTTTTATAAAAGTTACTCTCAGTTTATTTATTACTTGAATTTTCTTTTAACAGATATTCCCTTCGGAGAGGTAGCTCCTTCACATTTTTAACACCTGGCCCCCATTGGGACTTCACTTTGGTGAGTAGCTCCTGGGTATTTTATGTCCGGGCATTGATAGAATTAATTCCTAGATTGTCTTTCAGTCAATGTGGTGTACAACTCAGTTGTCGGTACTTCTCTGAGTATCTTAAGGTACAGACTTCCTATCACCATCCTTGGCAGTCTAATTTAATTCTTTTCTGCTAACAAGCTAAAAAAATACTTTTATTTCAATTAAATATAAAACGTATTTTGAAAAGTACCAGATCTTTTTATTTTTAACCCTATGCAACCCTTTTTCTTATTACTACCAGTTTTTAAATTAGAATATATTATGAAACATGAAGTTGTTTTTGTGTTCATACTCTAACAGCTTTTTTCTTGTTTGAAAAATATAAAAATGATTTCAGATGATATATATGAGTGAATTATTTTGTGTTGTTAATCATCCTTGTATCCTAGTCTCATTATTTTTAGAATGAGACTTTACGGAGGCATCTAACTGCAAAATGACACCAGACAATTGATTCTTTTTGTAATTAAAAACTCATACCTTATAAATACTCATAAAAATAGTGTATATACAAATAGAACATGATTCTTTATTTTCTTATTTGGAAGAAATAGCACATATCATTCTGTTTCTAGTTTGCCAAGCTTTACATAATCATGTGCCAATGGGTTCAGCAATACAGATTTAATTTGTACTCTCTTCTTTTGTGTTTAATTTATATTTCTGTTGGAGACTTTGAGATTTCTGTACTCTTAACACCAGTAACTTATATTAATTGGTCAGTGAAGCATTCATAACAAGAATCTCCTGACTTTAATATAATTCTCTATTTTCTTTGAAACTTTTTTCATCTTAGTTTCTTTCCCTTAATAGTTGACAAGCCTAAACTCACACAGAAAAACTTTAGTAGAGAAGTATCTCCAAACTTGATTTTGTAAACCTATCAGCAAAAATATTTTGAACATGTATGCCTGATACATTTATTTGGAATTTTTATGTATGTACCACCATTATTAACTACTAACAGCACAGTACTCAACTTAGGGTGAAGTTCATGATAGTGGACATAAGTCTTTATTGCAAATAGCCATGACATTTTCACAGTGTGAGGTCAATTTCTTAATCTGTTATATTTCCTTATGATGTAGATGATGATGAGCTCATCATCTGTGTATTGAATATTAGTAAAGCTTATTCTTAAGGATTAGTAAATACATAAAAATAGAAGTTCTTGCATTTTCCTCCTCCACTCCAGGGAAGATATCTTACATCTCCTCTGGGATGGGTACATCCCACTTGGGAAAAACACTTTTGTAGAGTTCTCCCATGACAAAAGAAACGTCTCATGGTTCATGTATTACGACGTTTGGAATGTGATTAAGGAGTTCTAAGAGAGAGATTTATAAGGAAAAAAACATGGTTTAAGAAAGGAAAAAACAAAAGTAAGCATCTAGCTTACTTTTTTTATAAGTAAAAAAAGAGATTTATAAGGAAAAAACATGGTTTAAGAAAGGAAAAAAACAAAAAGTAAGCATCTAGCTCAAGTAATTAGAGAAAACAGCAGAATGAACCCAAGAAAATAGAAGGAAAAGTGAGAATGGTTAAAAATAAAATCAGCGCCCAATCATGAGAAAATTCTTGGCAAACTAGGAATAGAATTGAACTTTCTTAGCCTGAGACCTACCACAAGCAACATGTTTTGTAATGATAATATGTTAGAAACATCCCCTTAAATTTTTTTTAAAAAGCCTACTGTCACCATGTCTATCCAGTATAGTACTGGTGCTTCTAACCAACACAGTTAGACAGGAAAACGAGTGGTATTCAAATTAGAAAGGAAGAGACAGTAGGATTCCATTACTTAGGAACAATATGACTATCTACATAGAATATCCAAGAGAATATTAATTGCAGCTGTTAGAACTAATAAGAGTTCAAGCAAGATTACAGACTATAAAATTTATAAAAAGAATTCAATAAAATGTATATATACTGGCAATAAACAATTACATGTAACTTGTAAAGCTTTTATTGAAATAACAATTTTTAAACCTAGAATAAATCTATGAGAAGATCTGTGAGATTTTTATTGGAAAGATTGGAAAGCGTTAATAAAGAACATAGACACCAAATTAAATGGAAAGAGAGTTACGCAACATGAAAATATCAGTACTCCCCGTATTAATTTGTAAATTCAATGCAGTTCTGATAGAGTATAAGAGATCTCAATTCTACAGCTCAGGAAGAAAAGTGAAGGCCCGACAGCTGTAAAAGTATTGTGCAAGTCGGGGATACATGTGACTTATTATATTAGCTGTTTAGACTTATCCCACAGGTACAGTTAAGTATGGAACCACAGTGTGAATGAAAGTCTAGGTAAGTAGGCCAATGCCATAAGATCGAGAACCCAGAAACTGACATATATATGAGAACTTACGGCATCATAGGCATCAGGGGGAATAGTGCTTGCAACAGAGATAATAGCGGTGGGACAGTTAGTTAGCTGTGGCTCATACCATATACCAACAAACAAGTTCTAGATGGGCTGCACGTGTAAATAGGAAAAGCAAAATATTCTTAAGATACTTAAAAGAAAGTACAATAGAATGTTTTAAAATATGTTAAATGTCTTTATACATATGCAGACACATGTACATGATTTTATATAAATGCATAAGTACACTCATAAATGAGCTTTTCCCCTCAGTACACTTCTTTCTGACAGTTTTCCCCCTTTCCTCTCTTCCGTCAATCCTTCCATCCCCAACCTCCACTCTAACCCTTGTACCTGTCCTTTATGTTTTGCTCATATAATTATTTACACACACACACACAGCTTTACAAATAAAATACACACATGCATGATCTTTGCTTAGTTTGTTTTTCTAAATTAGGATCATATTATTCATATTTTTCTAGATCTTCTGGATATGAACTTAGGATCGATAAAGATTTCTTGTCACATCATTTTTCATTTTTTCCAATCCTGATTTATATTTTCTTTCAGATCTTACACAATTTTCTTAATGTCTTTTAGCTAAATTTTGAAAAGTATGTCATAGCTTTGCCCTGCTTCTTTGAGCATTTTGTTCTGAGGTACTTTCATTCCCTGTAGGGATGTTACTCTTCCCTTTTTCCCGTTTTTTCCTTAGTTACTTTGTATAGGATTTGACTTGGAGAATTTTCTGTTCATTTTAATGTGAATTTAGTTTTTCTGAACTTTGCAAAGAGGCTTGATTCAGATCAACTTTGATCTTCACAAAGAACTTTGCTAACTTCACAGAGCTCCCTCTCCTCATTTTGATGATGCCTTACTTCTGCGAGATCCAGGCTCCATCTGTTCTCCCCCTTCCGTCTGGACTTCATCTTTCCTTTTCTCTATAGTCCCTATCCTGCTCGATTTTGACTCCACTCCTAGCAGTTTCTCCTTGGGATAGAGTCAGGTCCTGGAAGGGAACCCTGGCTGGTCAGTTTTGAGAGTTCACAAGAGCTAGACTGTGTCACAGGTAATCCGAAAAGTTATTCTGAGGGGTAAGTGGATGACATGTTACTTAACGATTCTTCTTCAGTAGTGATAAAGGACAGAAATAAGATTGTACAGTTTCTCCACTACAGGCATCAGCAGAGTTGAATGAGGCTGAAGAATGATAGCTAGGAGTGTGTTGTCTTCCAACCAATAAATCCTGCTTCAGGCAACAAGTCTTAATTTCTTTGAGCCACGAGAAAAGGATTTTTTTTTTTTCCTAGTGAAGGCCTTCCCCCCTCCATAGGATAAATAATGTGTTCCTTAAAAAAAAAAAAAAAAAAAAAAAAGTTGCCTTTATGTTTAAAACATAATTTACTTTTTCTCAGAGTTGTGTTCTAGAAAAACTTTCCGTAAGGTTTTTTTTAATAGGGTGTAGCATGAGATGATTCACTCAGGGAGACTAAGTAGTAAATATACTAGAGATAATTTATGAGCATCCCTCAGAAATAACCTCTTTTAAAAAAATTTTAAGTACAGCTTCACTTTTTTTATAGTGATTTTTCTGGTTTTATGGAGTCCTTGTTTAATGAAGCAACATGCATTCCTTCTATATAAGAATGAAATCTTTTTTTTTCCACATAGAAAAGAAAGCGGAGAGCAAAGGATGATGATGTTGTGAGCCTTAACAGCCTTGATCTAAAGGTAAGCCTTCCTTCTCTGTCAAAGAAAAGCACTTTAAAAATGCAGATAGTGTTTTATTTTTTGTAGCTATAATAATAATGAATGCTAATTTTTAAAAAATTGTAAGTGCAAAACTGAATAATGCTGGCTCTTATAGGTATTTTCTTTTTCCTGTTGTTCTTAAGAATGAGGTGAGAAAACAAAAAAAAAAAAAGAATGAGGTGAGAGCCTTCCTTAAGAACCATGTAGGCTTTAGCTAGTGCTCTCACATTCAAATGTGTAAAGAGGTCAGGCCTACTGTATATGCCTTGAGGAAGGAAGGGCTGTGGTGGAAAAGAGAAACATGCCCTCCTGCAAGAGGCAGCTGCTACTGTGCTCTAGCCCTTGGCTACCTTTAGGACTATCGAAATCTGGATTTTTAAGTGAATACTATGTAAAATTGTTAAGTCCCAAAACCTAGTGTCTCTGGAATTTCTTAGACCATTTTCGTCAGTTGGCCAACTTTATAGAACCATCTTGGTTTTAAGGAACCTTTTTTTAAAGATCGTTATGTAAAAGTTATACATTTGTTAAGTGAGTTAAAAAATGTCTGGCATCGTGTGAAATGATGGCAAATTTTTATAGGTCTGTCCATCAACATTTTACCAAATCCAGCTAGCCAGAGGGGGGTGGGATGGGGCATGTGTATGTACATAATATGTTTATGGAAGAACTCTGTGTTTTAAGTGTTAGGCTTTTTGCAAAACAATTTTAATTACACTTAAAAATCTTACAAAGAGAAAAAAGGATAAAATGGCAGCTCTGAATATTTTTAGGTATGCTTCAAATCAGATCACATACAGAAATAGGACAGTATTTATCATTCACCACAATAAAATCCATGGTCAAATCTACTTAAAGACAATCCTCTGGTTGATCCCAACTTCTGCATAAAGACAATCCTCCTTTGGTTTATCCCAACTTCTGCAATTTGGATCATTCTCATTTTAACTATCAACCTGCCTCCTCTCCCCTGTATTATTTTGAAGAAAATCCTTTAAGTTGTATCATTTTATCTTTATCGTCAGATTAAGTGTTCATACTTCCCTTGATTTGTCTTACACCTTTTTTGTTTTGGTTTTGTTCATTTTGTCTGTTTGAATTGGAATTCATATAAAAGTCCAAACGTTGTCTCTTCAGTGTCTTTTAATCCACAGATTCTCTCTCTAGCTTTTTGGGTTTTTTTAGGATTTGTTGTTGAAAAAGAAATCGTGTGTAGAGCCTTTTACAGTCTGCATGTTCATGGTTGTGTCTCCATGGTATCATTTCTTCTGTCCTCTCTTCCCTTTATTCTTGATCAACTGATAGAGCTAGAGATGGTTTGGGCTCTCTAATTCCTTGGGAGGTACATCATGTCTTTTTGTGATGTTGTCAAAATTAATTATCATTGCCTAGATTTATTTGTTCATTGAGGGTTGCAAAATGGTGAAAGTGCCTTTATCAGTCATCTTTATTATATTTCTGTAAAAAGAAAACTGCCCTTGGGGCACCTAGATGGCTCAGTCAGTTACACGTCTGCCTTCAGCTCATGTCATAGTCTCAGGGTCCTGGGATCTAGACCCACATTGGGCTCCCTACTCAGCAAGGAGTCTGCTTTTCCCTCTGTTCTCCCTCTGCCCCACACCCCCCACTTCCTGCTCTCTCTCTAATAAGTAAATAAAATCTTTAAAAAAATAAATAAATAGAACTCCCTTCATCAACCATTTGGTTACTATGACGTACTTACTTATACTAAAGGTAGGACAGGTGCTTGATTTGATTCCTTTTATGGTTTTCAAAAGTGATGAGTTTTATTCATTACAATTCTCTGAAAATAGTTAATTTTTTTCTTTTTAATATAATTATGAACTTGCAGATATTAGCACATTTGTGGTGTTCTGATCCATTCTGGTTATTACTCTTACAATGTTTAGATTACCCTATCTTTGGCCACTGGACGCTGCTTCAGGATGGCTTGCTCCTAGGTCCTTTTTTCCCCTAGTTTTAAGGTATAATTGACATTTAATATAATGTAAATTTAAGGAATGCAATGCATTGATTTCCTATATCCTTTGACATTGACCCCCCCCCCCCTTATACCTAGAGGCTCAGTGGCCTCCCTTTCTTCAAGGATGACCAGTTATTCCATGCCCACTTGTACATTTTGTTGTTTCTGCTCCATACCTGGACTCCGTCATTTATAAAAATCCTGGTTTCCTTAGGAAATGGTAGAGGCTTAAACCTGTACTTTAAGAACACTCCCTGCTGCTGTATTGATCCTTTTTCTGTGCCTTTTAATGGACAAAGCTAGGAAATATATATCACTTTTTCAGATAAATTATAAGTTTATACTTATATTTCAGATTTGAGGCTACAATGTTTCTTACTCAGTCTCATCAATATTACTATCTGGATTTCTCGGCCACACCAAAAATCTAGGTCTTGGAGATACTGACATAATTACTGATTTGATTTACTCACAGTTCAAAGACAACAGTCTACATTACTGCAAATCACTACTGTATTACTATAAATGAGACAATTACTGAAAACATGTTTCATTTTTCAGATTTTTTTTGTTTTTTACATATAAGTTGTAGTGAGTATTACAGCTTACTATGTTTTTCAATTATTGAACTAGTATTTTTTTTGTTAAGATAGCACTTGCAAGTAGGAACAGGGGAGGGGCAGAGGAGAGAGAGAGAATCTCAAGCAGACTCCTTGCCTCCTTGCTGAGCATGATGGGGAGGGGTGGGGTTGGCTCAATCTCAGGACCCCAAGATCATGACCTGAGCTGAAACCAAGAGTTGGATGCTTAACCAACTGTGGCACCCAGGCGCCCCTGAACTAGTGCTTTTCTATGTGTAATTACAACAACAACTCACTTGTTCCTTTTTATTTTCAATTTTTAAGAACTACTACTTTTTAATTATTTTTTCTTATAATCATGTGACAAAATTGTATGGAATTTCTTTTTTTTTTTTTTTTTTTTTTTTAATTGTATGGAATTTCAAAGTTAAGTTCCACAGTATTCTTGTTTCTATTCCTGGCCCTTCTACCCTACTTCTTTCTTCCATACAGAATCCTTTTTTTCTTTTTTTTTTTTTATTTTATGCTTTATTCTTTCACTTTTTAAAAATAGAAGCAGTTGCATGTATATTTGTATATCCCACTTTATTGGCTACACAGTAGCACGCTGTCCTTCATTATGTGCTCTATTTTATTCTTTCCTTGTTTGTTTTGCTTGTGTGTTTATTGCTTTGTAATGTCTTTCCATATTTAGGAATGTTCATGTTTTTGTTCTCTTGGTTATTTTTTTTTGCTTCAGTTTGCTCTTTTTAGCCTTTGTAAGTTGGTTCATTCCTATGAGCATTATTTTAATCAACTAACACCTCTTCTCCCTCCTCTCCTCCTCTGTTAACAAACTAAAGTAATATCTCTTCATTCTAAATTAATACATTTAAAGTATTAAGTGCTTATTTTACTTTTTATGAACATCACCATTTTCCATTTCTTGAACAGTTTAATTGTGTCCATAAGATCAGAGCATTTAGCCATTGCAGACTGCTGTGTACCCTGGTAACCATTATCTAGGCTTTAGTTTCACAGGTAAGTGTATATTGAATGTTGAGTACCAGTTCTAGGTTTTTGGTTTTCTGAAATTCATTCCCTAGCAAAGGGGTCAGCAAACTGTAGCCCACAAACCATTTCTGATCTGCTCATTGACTGACATGTATTGTTAACGGCTGCTTTTAAAAACACTACAGTGGCAGAGGTTGAGTAGCAGTGACAGAGACCATCTGACCTATAGAGACTGAAATATTTACTATTTGGCCTTTTATAGAGAGTTTGCTGACCCCTCCTCTAGACTTGAGTAAAATTCAGAGGACTTGTTTGTTAATGAGGACAGTATTATGTGAGTTACCGAATGTTCATGTTGGTTGATTTGCAGTCACTGTACTTGAAGGGTTTGAATGGATGAAATCCATGGCTCACATTTTCTTTCCTTGATAATTAAATATTTTACTCCATTAATTTCTGCATAAAATGCTACTGTTGAAAAGTTACTATAAATACATATTTTTGAGTCATCTTTTATTTTAGGAACATTTTTTTCCTCATAGTTTTTGTCATTTTTTTCTATTCCATTGTTTTCTGTCCTCTCCCTGCCTTTTATACTTGGATTGGATTTTTTTTCTTTTATATTTATCACTAAAAATATTTTTTATCTGCTCATATCTTTTTTATTTTTATTTTTATTATTTTTAGTAGGCTCCATGCCCATCATGGAGAGCAACATGCGGGGCTTGAACTCCTCATGACCATGACCTGAGCTGAGATCAAGAGTCAGATGCTTTGCTGACTGAACCACCCAGGCTGTCTTTAAATTTGTCTTCCCTTTTGTCTTCTTTTTCTCTTAATGCAGTAGATAGATTTTCTTTATTCTGAAATAATTTTTCTTCTATTTTTAATTGTTTTTGAGTCTGTCACCTCATTACAAATCTTGCTTTCTCTGCCCATCTAATTTCTGAGTTTTGTGTTCTTCCATAGCTTCTATAATTTTTTTAATTTATGTTATAGAGATATTATTCTACTTCACATTTTCTGCATCTTTATAATACTTTTAAAAGGGATTCATGGGGACGCCTGAGTGGCTCAGCAGTTGAGTGTCTGCCTTCGGCTCAGGAAGTGATCCTAGGGTCCTGGGATTGAGTCCTGCATCAGGCTCCCCATAGGAAACTTGCTTCTCCTTCTGCCTGTGTCTCTGCCTCTCTCTCTCTATCTCTCTCTCTCTCTCTCTGTCTCTCATGAATAAATAAATAAAATCTTAAATAAATAAATAGGATTCATGATTCTTTTCTGTTGCTCTTTTTTTTTTTTTTTGAAGTGGAATAAGTTTTCCTGTCTTAAAGGTGAGAGGAGTGAGCCCTTTTACCCTGTCTTCACCTTCATTGCTCCAGAGCTCCCTCTTCTGTTGTCTGCACAAAGTGGTTTTTAACAGTACAGCCTCAGGCTTTCTGAGATCTTTTTCTTTTCTGCTCTTTTTTATCTGGGCTTTTTTTTTTTTTCTTTCTTTGCTTCTGTTGCTCTGTTCCACTCAATTTGGATCTACTCCTAGTATTTTTTTCAAAGTAGTGTTATCTTCAAGAGTTTAAGTGCCGCAGACTGCTTAACCTTTATAGCACTGCAGGATCTTTGCTCAGCCCAAGAATTTGATCTTGGGGTCCTTCCCAGGTTAGACTACTGTCCGCAGACTAGCATGCTCGTGAGGGGTTCCCTGTCCTCAGTGCTCTCAGAGAAGCCCAGTTGCCTTCCCTTTGATAACCCTGTAGGTCTCCTAGCTGTCCTATTTGTCACTGCCTGGCCAAGAAAAGGTTTGGGGGGAAATACTGTGTCTTCATTTTGTTGTAGATTGAGTTTCCTGTTTTGCTAGGTTAGTTGCTCTAGCTGCCTTTTTTTTTTTTTTTTAACTTTAAAGAGTGAAGACCTGTCAAAGACTTAATTAACATAATAATGAGTGAACCAACAGAATGGTAAAGCTAATCAAACGACTATAGGAAACACTGAAGTATTCTAATTACTGAAAGAAGGAAAGAATGGTGAAGGGGGGCCTGGGTGGCTCAGTCTGTTGGGTGTCTGACTTCTTCTGGCTGGAGTTGTGATCTCAGGGCCCTGGGATGGAGCCCCACGAGGGGCTCTGCGCTCAGCCTGGAGTTTGCTTCTCTTTCTCCCTCTGCCCCTCCACTCATGCTCTCTGTCTCTCTCTAAACTAATTAAAATATTTTTTAATAAAAGAAAGAATGATGGAATAAGATTGCTGAATTAGATGGAAAACAGATTAATGTCCTCATCTGTAGCTCTACCTGCAAAATGTATTTGCACTGTTTTCAGCTTTCTGCAGTTTAATATTTGCCGTTACAGAGTCACAAAACCTGATCAATAACAGTGAGTCAGAGAAGATGCACATCCTAGAAGATGAAATCATCCACTGAGAGGACGTGGGGACACCCTTTATGTCTGATTTCAAGTTTTGATTTTCCTCTATTGCTAATTGTTAATATTACCACTTTTCTAATTCTGATTTATACTCTTTAATAGCTAATATTGGAATATTACAGTTTTTTATGAGCATGTTTTTCTACCAGGCTTTTCTTTTTTGTCGGGATATTATTTTTTCCCTTATACCTTTTTTCTTCATGAAAATTTCATAGAGATGTGACTGTGATTCTTTTCTATTGGTCATTACCACAGGAAAATGGCCTTAGAAAGGAGGAGTGCGTCAGTAGAGCTTTTCTAGCTTCATGACTCTAAAGCTTCCTCTTCTGTTGACTTTAACAAATGGTAGATATAGATAGACTTTGAGCTCTCCAGGACCTGTTTCCCTCCTCAACTTTATTCAGAACTCTTTCCTGTGTATCTGTCACTTCTATTCCTCTTGACTTGAATCTATTCCCAGAACTTGCGCCACAGTGTAGGGCTTTGTCCCGGAAGGGAGCTTTGAAAGTTTCTAAGCTCATGTGTTCCAGCCTTGAACCCTTTACTGCTACACTTGAGGAGATAAAACCCTTCCCGGTTTCAATTACTGTGCTCTCTGAAGCTGCAGCCAGTAGCTGTCATGGTTTCAGGATTCCTCTCTACTCAGACCTGGCAGATATTTTATTTTTCTCTGCTTTCTCTTCTGATACCATATAAATCTTATAGTTAGTTGTTGGTAGTTTATCCATATTAACTTGTATTTTGGAGTTAATGGAGATATGTACCTTGTTACATATCTATTCATAATAACCTTTGGGTTTTGGCCTAGCTGTCCTTGTTCTGAAGGATTTGGAAAAATTGTAAAACTATGTCTCTGCCACCACCTTAAGCCAGAATTATGCCTTCTGTATCTTATTCCCAATGGTGAAAGGCAAATTTAGCGTTCTTCTGAACCTAATATAATTTGATCACATATTATTGACATTGAATTTACAGGAATTATTTAAATTGCTATAATTCTTAGGGTCATATGTTATGAACTGATACCAATATTCATCAACTAGCCAAAAGATAAGCTTTTTATTGTCTTTGAAAATTTATCAAGTTTGGGGCAATGATTATACATTTGCATGTACTGTTACTAGCTTCTTCAAATTGTGGAGTTATCTTCAAGAAAGAAATCCTTATAAAAATTTGGTGACATTAACCAGACTCACTTGCATGCCATGATATAATCTCCATTTCTTCTAAACCTAAGTAATCATATACAACTGTGATAAGAAAAGAATGAATTTGAAATAATAATTTATTGAATATCATCTTTGTATACTCAAAACTTCACTAGGGTCAGCTCTAAATTCTTTCTTTTTTCTTTTCTTTCTTTCTTTTTTTTTTTTTTGATTCCACAAATATTTTATGGAGCACCCATAGTGTTCCAGGTCCTATACTTAGTTTCCAACCAGGACAAAATCATGCCTGCATAGATTACAGAAGTATGATAGTGTTCTTAAAAAGAGGAATTGGAGGGAGAAATAGAAGATTTGGGGAGGTTTTGATTTGGAGTTGAGTTTTTATGAAAGTGAATATGAACTGGGAAAAACCAGACACCCCAGTTGGGGGCGTCTACAATGGAGATTATCATTGGATTGGAGAAAAACCAGACACCCCAGTTGGGGGCGTGTACAATGGAGATAGTCATTGGATTGGAGCATGTCAAGAATTAAAATGAGTTAAGTGTAAGGAATAATAAACATATTATTTGGAAAGAGTCAAATATATGAGGAAGAACTAAGAAATGAAGTAGTACAGAGGCCTAATTGGCCACTCAGTTTGGAGGCTGAAGAGTTTATCAATCTATGAAAATGAGCAGAAAGGACATTCTGGATTCTTGAACTGATTTTCTGTGGTTACAGTCCTTCCATCTCTGTAGAAAGTACTGGTTAGTGAGGGCCTGGTACAGAGTCTGGAAGCCTGGAATGAGACTGATGGCTGTGGAAATGAAAAAAGCATTCCTAATGTTTCATCTTCATCAATTTTTTTCTTCTTACTTAATTATCTTTCTTTGGAGAGTTCATTCACTCGCCAGATTCAGCTGTCTGTAATTGATGACTCCCTAATCTGAATCTCTAAGCTAGATCACAGTCCTGATTTTCAGACCCTTTATCCAGTTGCTTCTAGAGATACAGCCTTGTAACTGGCCTCCCTGCCTATAGCCTCTTTATGATGCTGTATTGATTTTCTTGGGTCTGTTTTTTTTGTTTTGTTTTTTGTTTTTTTAAGAGAGAGCGAGCTAGAAAGTGAGCATGCGCGTGCATGCAAGTTGGGGAGGGGCAGAGGAAGGGAGAGAGAATCAGAGAGAATCTCAAGAGGACTCCTCCATGCCCAGGGTGGAGCCCAACATGTGCTCATTCTCATGACCGGAGCTGAAAACAGGAGTCGGGAAGCCTGACCAACTGAGCCACCCAGGTGCTCCTCTTTGCTCCTCTTTGGTCTGTTCGGTACCTTGCTTAAATTGTTTCAGTAGCTACTCATTGCTTTAAAGATAAAACCCAGATATTACTTAACAGGTAATCCCCATTGTATGAGCTTCCTGCAGCATCTCTTCAAAATCTCTCTTCTTATCATACTCCCTGTTTCCTTTCCCTTCTACATCCTTATTTTCTTTGCCTGAAGAATGCCTCCCTATCCCCACTCAGGCATTATATCCAGGAACCCTTCCCAGAGTCTTACACCTCTGCTGTATCCCACCCCCACGAACCTGGGCTGGTTACTTTTCCCATTAGCCCTCTAGGTAGGGAAAATTGAATAGAGAAGGAACAAATTAGGATTTCATGAGGAGGAAGGAGGTCAGCATTGAAGTTCTGATGATCACAGTAGCATTAAGCTATATTTATAGCTTGAAAATAACAACTCAACTCTGACTGCAGGTCAGAGTCACCTGAGAGTTTTTAGAGGAGGAAATGTATGGCTAGGTCCTATCCCGGACTGTGTAAATGTGAGGAGATGGCGGAATAAGGATGGGTGCCCTTGGGACCTAGGAACATCTGGTTGTTGGTTTCTTTTAAGATTTTTATTTATTTATTCATGAGAGACACGGAGAGAGAGAGAGGCAGAGATACAGGCAGAGGGAGAAGCAGGCTGCATGCAAGGAGCCTGATGTGGGACTTGAACCTGGGAATCCGGGATCACGCCCTGAGCCAAAGGCAAGCATTCAACCGCTGAGCCACCCAGGTGTCCCTTGGGTT
Source organism: Canis lupus familiaris (assembly GCF_011100685.1). Lineage (NCBI taxonomy): Eukaryota > Metazoa > Chordata > Mammalia > Carnivora > Canidae > Canis > Canis lupus. The sequence goes on along the minus strand of NC_049223.1, from coordinate 29,510,223 downwards.
TTGTTTTTGTTGTTAAAGTTGTTGTGGTGATTCTTAAGTATAGCCAGGGTTAGAAAACCATTAAGTTAGAATGTGACATTCTTAAGGTTGTCCTTCTCCCCCAAAACACACCGTGAAACAGATACACTGCCAACTCTCCCAGCCCTGTTTTGGTTTTGCGTGGCCTTTCATCTAAATACAACAGTGATTATGTAATATACTAATCACTTTGTATGGTCTTTTGAGGACTGCTGCTTCCAGCCATTGCTTCATTTACCTCTACTTCAGTCACCTAGCCCCATGGCCTGACACATAATAGGTGCTCAGTAAATATTTAATGAATGAACAGATAATATAGGTTAAATGAATCCAATAAGACTTTGGACTTAGGTAAACATGTAATATGAGCATTGTTACATGTTTTGATTTTGGATATCTTACATTAGGAATGTAATACTGATGTTAAGAATTTGTCATGTAGGGGATCTTTGGCTATTTTGTTGCGAAGTTGTGGTTGCTTAATCAAATTTGTCTCTAAATTTTAGCACTCTGTTTTATCAGGTTGCCTCACCATTATATTACATATAAAATTATTCATTTTAAAAGGAACAAAGTATTTGTTTTTCAAAGGTGTTTCTCAGCTGTGTTGTTAGCAACCATAACCTTGCCCTTTTCTTCTGATAGTAAAGAGTCCAAAGTGACTTTTTACAAATAATACCAGGATGAGTAATACTGAGTCATATTTTTATGGCTAAAGTTTTTTAGCTCTGATAGTCATGAACAAAAAACAAACCAGAACTCTTCAAAGGAAATGATTATATATATATATAAATAGTTCATTCTTTTTCAGAATGTTCAGATTTAGGGATTTCACTTTCTGATTAAATAGTATATTAAAGGGTTATACTTTGAGTATTTGTATACTGTAACTTTTAGATTAAACATAATGAGTTATATATATTATTCCTAATAAATGATTTTAAAAACATTTGTGATTGTTTAGAATTATAATACTCTTTTGTCAGTTCCTGGCTTAATAAAATCTCACTTTTGACAAACCCACCTCTTAGAACCATGACAGGTAATTGGTGATTTTTCTGAGGCACAGATTTGAATAATTTGAAGCTCGCTGGCATGCTAAAACTAGTGGCTTATTATATTTTTTAAAGATTTATTTAGAGAGAGCAGGGGGAGGGGCAGAGGGAGAAAGAGTCTTCACACAGTCTCTGTACTGAGCAGAGAGCCTGATGCAGGGCTGGTTCTCACCAACCCAGAGATCAAGACCTGAGCTGAAACTAAGAGTTGGAGGCTTAACCCACTGTGTCACCCAGGAGCCCCTAGTGGCTTATCTTATGAATAAGGCTAACTTACTGCTCCCCCTTCTTCCATTTTGATGTAACTTATGGTCTCTGCTGGTTGCCCTGTAAGATAATATAATAAAATATTATTTCTGTGGGACACAGGTCCAGAAAATGAAGCCAACTGCTGGCACAAGTAATGAAAGTTAAGAGGAACAGAGGATAGATACAAGACAATGGTTCTTCTTAGCCAAAAACATAAAAGTTAAACATAAAACAATTACTCCTGATAATGCTCTAAGAAGCCACTGAAGTATCCAGAGTTATTTATCCTTATGCTTAATCATTCCTAGACCTCTGTGAATCATTCCTAGACTATGTGCATTTAAATGCTTGTATCTACTTTTCAGTTATAAAAGTAATACAAGAATGTATTGTCCTTGTTCAAAATTAAATATTTTTTTTTAAGTTTCCTTGTATCACCTTCATCCTGTGAAGTAGCCAGTTACTATTTGATGTGTTCCAGGTTCCTTTCTGTTTATTTAAGTACTTTCACGCAATGTATATAATGGTTACCTATATATGATCTTACTATACATGTGTTATAGCTTGCTTTTTTCTCTTTATGTCTTATCAATACCATATAAAGCTACCTTATTCTTTGGTTGCCATATTCCTGTTCCATAGTATAAAGTACCATAATTTATTTAACCAGTCCTTAAAGAATGGCCCTTTAATATCTTTTCCATTTTTTTCACTTTAAAAATAATGCTGCAGAGGTGCTTGGGTGGCTCAGTCAGTTAAGCACCTACCTTCAGCTCAGGTCGTGATCCCAGTGTGCTGGGATCAAGCCACACAGGAGGCTCCCTTCTCCGCGAGGAGCGTGCATCTCTTCTCCCTCTACTGCTCTCCCTGCTTGTGCTTGCGCTCTCTGTTAAATAAATAAAAAATAAAATCTTTAAAAAAAATTTAAAAATAATGCCACAGTGTGTCTTCTTGTATACAGAGGAACCATTGTTGTGTCTCTAATACAGATATCGAGGTAGAAATGCTGGGTTACAAGTTTCAATTTTGATAATATTGTTCACTTGCCTTCCAGTAGTTTGACAAATTTATACGTCTTCATCAGTTTATGAAAACATATCTCTGCATTCTTCTCAACCCTGAATGTTTTTAATGTTTTAAATTTTTGCCACTGTTGTGATAGACAACCGGACAGAAAGTTAATAAGGGAATAGAAGACTTGAACACCACCGTAAACCAATTGGACCTGACATCTATAGAACACTATCCAAAACGAGCAGAATATACATTTTTCTCAAGTGCATGTAGAACATTCTCCAAGATAGACCATATAAAGCCTTAATCAATTGGAAAAGATTGAAATTACAAAATTGCATTGTGATTACAAAAATAAAATATTTTTGTAATCACAATGGAATGAAACTAGAAATAATAGAAGGAAAATTTTAGCACTATCTCGTATCAGATTACCTTACTACTATATTATGTATAATAATGTATGTGAAAAATTCACAACTATGTAGAAATTAAACAACACAGTATTGGACAACCAGTGGGTCAAAGAAAAAAAATCACAAAGAAAATCAGAAAATACTTTAAGACAAATGGAAATGAAGACATAACAAAACATACCAAACTAGTGGGATGCGGCAAAAGCAGTGCTAAGAGGGAAATTTATAGCTCTAAACTCTTATATTAAAAAGGAAGAAAGATCTTGGGGCACTTGAATGGCTCAGTTGGTTAAGTGTCCAACTCTTGATTTTGGCTCAGTCATGAGGGTTGTGAGATCAAGACCCACACTGGGTTCTACTCTGGACTTGGAGCCTGCTTAACTTTCTCTCTCTCCCTTTCCCCCAAACCCCTGCTTGCGTGCATGCACTCTCTTTCTCTCTCTCAAAAAAAAGATCTCAAATGAGCAACCTATTTTCACACTTTAAGGAACTAGAAAAAGATGAACAAGCTAAACTCAAAGCTAGCAGGAGGAGGGAAAAAGTAAAGATTTGATGGGCATTAAATTAAAAAGGGAATAGAACAACAATAGAGAAAAATCAATGAAACTAAAATATGGTTCTTTGAAAAGATAAAACCAACAAATCTTTAGGTAAATTGACCTAAAGAAATGAAATGAAATAAATGAAAATGAAATGAAAATAAAGACATCACTACCAATTTGCAGAAATAAAAAGGGTTATGAGAGAGAACTGTGAACAATTTTATGCTAACAGATTGTATGACCTAGATGAGGAGGACAGATTCCTAGAAACCTACCAAGACTGAATCATGGAGACAATCTGAATAGACCTATAACTATTAAAGAGATTGAATAAGTAATCAAAACACCTCCCAAAAAAGAAAAGCCATGGACCAGATGACTTCATTGGTGAATTCTACCCAACATTTAAAGTAGAATTAACACCAGTCCTTCTCAGATTCTTCCAAAAAATTGAAGAGGCCAACAATACCCTGATACCAAAGCCAAAGATACTACAGGAAAACTATAGACCAATATCCTTTATTCCCTTATAAGTTTTGATGCAGAAGTCTTCCAGAAGATACTTGCAAAGTGGATTCAGCATGATAATAGGATTATACACTGAGACCAACTGAGATTGATTCCCAGGATGCAAGGATGGTTCAATAAATGAAAACCAATGTAATAACCCTACATTAACAGAATTCAGGACTAGAAAACCTCATGATCGTTTCAATTGATGCAGAAAAAAACATAAGACAAAATCCAGCACTCTTTTGTGATTAAAAAAAAAATAGCCAACAAACTAGGAATAGAAAGAAACTTCCTCATGGATAAACAAGATGTGATACATACATCCAATGGAATATTCAACTTTAAAGAGGAATTGATTACATGCTACAACACAGATGAACCCTGAAAACATTATGTTAAACAAAATAAACCAGACACAAAAGGACAAGTGTTGTATGAGTTTGTTTATATGAAGTACCTAGAATAGTCCAATTCATAGAAGCAGAACAGAATAGTGGTTACCAGAGGCACAGTAATGTGTATAGGGTTTCTGTTTGGGAAGGAAGATGGTGGTAGTGATGGTTGCACAATGGTGTGAGTGCACTTAATCCTTCTGAGCCCTACTTACTGTACTTTACCCTTCAAAATGGTTAAAGTGGGGGGTGCCTGACAGGCCTATTTGGTTAAGCATCTGCCTTAGGCTCAGGTCATGATGGGGGAGGGAGTACCTGCTCAGCAGGGAGTCTGCATCTCCTCCTTGTTCTGTACCTCCCCCCACTCATGTTCTCTCGCTCACTCTCAAATAAATAAAATATTCAAAAATAGTTAAAATTGTAAATTTTATGTGTATTTCATCACAGCTTGTAGGGTTTGGGTTGGTTTTTTTTTTTTTTTTGTCTCTTGTTTTTATCTTTTGATAGGATCATTTATTTAATATTTTTCATTAATTTTTTTGTTAATCCTGTTTGGCATATTTTGGACCTTCTAATTGCAAAGAATTACATACATTTGTTTTTAGAAATGCCTTGTAAAATTTTTTGTTTTCAGATTATTTTCATCCTCTTACTCTGGTTGTAGCTTTTAGAACTCAGGAAGAATCCAGAAAATCTGGAATTATTTTATGTTTACTAACTCTTTTTTTCTTTCCATCTCTTTAATCTTGTATGCTATTCCCCAACTTCATTTTCTAGCTTGCTAATTCCTCATTAGTGTCTATTCTGCTAGTTAGCCTATTTACATTTCTATTTTGGTAATAAATAAAATTTTGACAATTTTATTTCCAAGATCTCTAATTTTTTGTTTTCCCATAATAGTCTTTATTTTCATTAATGTACTTCCCTCTATTACCTTTCTGAGAATACTACTTCTATTTCTTTTAACATCTCCCTCTATTTGCTTTGTTAACTAATATAAAATAAACCATTAACCAAATGAAATTATGCTAGGGCCAGTAAAGATTGTTTAGAAGTTGCAAAGTTTTGGACTCAACCCACGTGTGTAACTATTAGTGTGACCTTGTACAAATTGTATAACCATTTCTGTTTTCTGTATTTATGATAAAATTTTAATCTCAAATTTGATTCATAGCTCTTTTTATCCACTCCTCAGCATATTTGGTCTTCATTCATTCATTCTTGTATTACTGAGCTCCTTCTGTGTGCTAGACACTCAGAGAACAAAATATAGTCTTCGCCCTCATGAAGTGGAGGCATATCTGTCTCCAGATTGTATCTGTCTGCAAACCTAGAAATTTGTAGAAGAGATTTGTATTCTGTTTATTGCATGCATCTCCTTCCCACCTTTTTGAGACCCAGATTCCTCCAAGGGTGAAAGGAGAAATAGGAAAGAGTCTCTTTACCTTACTGGATGAGATTACAATCCTTTCGGTGTTGGTTTGTAACTTCTGTTCTATCTCATCCTCTATGGGATCAGCGAGAATGAGTAATGGCTCCACCAAATCCTGCTAATGAGGGATCCATTCCTGTCAAACTCCTCAAGGTAGTGATGATAGTTTATTGCAAGATGAGCCATGTCTTTTGGATGTCCTCTAGCAAGTAGCATACCATGTACCCTTCAGTACGTGCTGTTGTTTGCCCACCCGGGTGCAGCCACCCCAGCAAGACTATGCCCTCAATCTCACCTCTGCTCTTTGTACTAGAGGAACCAGACATTCATGTGGGCTCAGTGCCATGTTGGCTCTCTCTCCTCTTGAAAGTCCCTAAGGGAAGGAAAGCTTGGAGAGAAGAGAGAACAGTTTCTTTCCAGGCAAACTATAGGCCCCACACCAACAGTTTTATTTCTGAGTCCTTTTCTGCTGAATTGGAGATGGCTACTGTGGGCATGAATGGTTCATTCTCTGATCAGATGCTCATGAGTAAGTCTTGCAGGAAAGCTGTAATTGAAAGACATTTTCCTCCTCCTCTTCCACCACCCAAAATAGGTTTGTCTCACCCTGAGCTAGTGGCTGGTGCCACTTGCTCATAACTCATTGAACTAGAAATATGGGTGTCTTGGGGCTCCTGGGTGACTGAGTAGGTTAAGTGTCTGTCTGCCTTCGGCTCAGGTCATGATCTTCGGGTCCTGGGATCAAGGCTCACATCAGGCTCTCTGCTCAGCAGGTCAGCTTCTCCCTCTCCCTCTGCCCCTGCCTACCCCCCTTGTGTGTGTTCTCTCTCTCTCTCTCTTAAATAAATCTAAAAAAATAATAATAATAATGGGACACCTGGGTGGCTCAGCGGTTGGGCGCCTGCCTTTGGCTCAGGTTGTGATCCCAGGATCCGGGATCGAGTCTCACATCGGGCTCCCTGTGAGGAGCCTGCTTCTCCCTCTGCCTGTGTCTCTGCCTCTCTCTCAGTCTGTGTCTCTCATATAAACGAATCTTTAAAAAAAAAAAAATACGGGGGTCTTAGTCTACGTTTCCCCCAGAAAGTAGAACATGAGATGAGGCTTTTATGTAGATTTTTTATTTGGGGGACATAAGGGACTGGGAAAATGAGGAAAAGTAAGTTCCAGGGCGATTTGTTGGTTTGGCAGCTAGGCCTCTGAGGAGTCACATAGAGCATCCTCACAGGCAGAGAAGAAACAGTTCATCTGTTGGTCCAGGTTCCCTGTAGGATATATGCACCCTAGTATTTTTGTAGGTTGTATATTCATAAAGCATTCAAGAAGCCCTGGAGCAGAAAGATTGATTTGTAGTACAACTAATCAAAGGGTAGGGTTAGGGAATGTGAGGAGGAGGAGGAGGAGGATACAAATGCTGTTTGATTGTGTACACTCTGTACTGTGGAGATGTGCTCATAGACTCCTTTAAATCCCGTCTGTCACAGAGGCTTCTAGGTAGTGGCCAGCTACCAACTCTGCAACAAGCAGATACAGAGCAACAAGCTACAGTGTCTGCTGCTACACAAATCCCTAAATGATGAGCATCTTACTCCTCCACTACTGTGATAGCGTTCCTTCACCCTTGGCCAGCACTTCAGAGTCTGAGTTGCCTGCTCCACCTTCATCCTTGAGGGGTCTGACCTCCTAGTTTGCCTTTTTTGAGCCTTGGTGGCTACAGAGCAGGTTGTAACTGGGAAGCACCACATCTGGGAGTGATGATGAGAGGGATCAGTTCTACTTCCACCCCTTGATTCCTAGGACCAAGTATGATAGCTGTTGAGGACATAGCACCATATATAGGTTATTTCACAAGACCACATTCTGAAGGACAGTGTTCCAACACTGCAGAATTTTAACTGAGCTGCTGCAGTAGCTAAATCTTTAATAAACAATTACGTCATTCAGTTAAGGTGTCTACTTCTGGATAATGGGGAATATGGAGGAACCCATGGATCAAGTGATTATCTTTCCATTGCTGTAACTCCTTTGCTATAAAGTGGGTTCTGAAGTCTGACCCACTTGTTTAGGATCCCATGCAAGTAGAGCAGGCACTATACAAGCCCTTAGAGGATGGTGCTGGCAGGGGCCCTGAAGATAGACCAGGAAATTCAACGTCCAGTGGAGGTGTCCATTGCAGCAGGTGTGAACCACTGCCCACTCTTAGAAATAGGGTCTGATGTAATCAATTAGCTGCCAAGTCTGCCCAGAGAATGGGACTATCTGGCCAGATTTCTAGCTGCTGACAGGTTGGGCATTCATCAGTGGCAGTGGTTAAGTCAGTCTTGGTAAAAGAGGGCTCTGCTGGTGGACCTGCACATACCCTTCATACCCGTGCTACAGCCGCACTCTGTGGGCCTCTTCCATTAGCACTGTGATGGTTTAGGAGAGAGACTTGTTGATATGCACAGGATAAATCATTGTTTTTACCTGATGCTTCCAAGGTACTAGTACCTTTGTATTCTTGATAACAGGAGACAAAGATCCTCTCGCGTTGTGCACACTCCATAGGTCCATTTATATGCTGCTTTCCAAATTCTCAGCCTTGTTTTAATCTTGCTCCTTCCAAGCCCTGAGCAATTAGCCAAGCTATTCACTACTTCTCAGGAGCCTGTATATATCTGTATTTCCTGCCCTTTCTCCTGTATAAATTGGACAACTGCCTGTAGCTCTGCCTGCTGGAATTGTTTCCCTGTACCCTTCTCCTTCAAGATTATCCCTAAATGGCACTGCATTGCAGTAGGGAGTCTGTAGTAGTGCTTATAACAACAGATGAAGCTAATCTACCCAGGAACCAGGGGAAGTTTTTCTCCTCTATCAGTTGGTTATCAAGAACTCACCACCAACAACTGAAGGCTTGAAGGTGTAATATCAGTGTACTGGGACAGTTGGGGACATCTTTTTATGTGATTTACTTAGGCCTTTTGGTGTTGTTCAGGCCTAACTCCACATAGACCATTTCCATCATATAAATGATTGCCATTGTACCTGCCCAACCTCGTGACTTAGTAGGCTTGACCCTGTTCATTTTGGACAGCTCTGATTACATTAATCACATGATGTTCCATGGGCAGGTCCTCATTCTGTAATAGAGCTGCTAGCACATGAGCTGCTGCTCAAACAGCAAGTGATTTCCTGCCGTGGAAAAGCATAGCCTAGTTTCAGAACCCTAAGGACCTGCATTGCAATTCTTTTCCTGGCTTTGCCAGAGATATCACACAGCATCTTTGTCTACCATAGAGACCTCAGGCTTTATCAGATAGGCTGGGTCACATGGTTTGAGCAGCAGGACAGCTTGCACCACAGCCTAGACCTGCTACGGAGACTTCTTTTGCTCCAGATTCCATTCAAAGCATTTTAGGTTACTCCATTAATGGGTCAAAGCAAAACTTCCAGATACAGGTAAAGTCCTTCCTAGTGCTAGGGAATGCAAGGTACAACAACTTGTTCTTCACCTTGGAGGAGAGATCTCAGAAAGTCTCAGGCCATTGGACTGATTAAAACTCTTCTAATGTGAGAGCCCCAGGATTTTCACGGATTTTCATTTGACTTCCTAGGGTGTCCAGAATACTTGCCATCTCCTGCCCACCAAGTTCTGTTTGAACGATGTTGTCAGTTTACTAAACTAATATGTTCTGTGGATAGGAAGGTCCTTTAGGACTCTGACGGAAGAGAAAAGTTAATAGCCTCAGGACATGAAATAGAAACTTCTGTCCTTCCCATCATAAAAGCCAACTACTTTTGATCCTCCTCACTAATGTGAATTGGAAAGAACACACGGGCCAGATCAATAGCCATATTATCAAATGCCAGAGGATGTCTTGATCTGTTCCAATAAAAGATCTGCATCTTACCCAACAGCTGAGATTAAAGCTACCACTTCAGTTAAATTCACAGTAGTCCACTGTTGGCCATCGTGGTCCATCTCATTGTAGGAGCCCCATGAATTAATTGGATGAAAATGTACTGGAGACTGTCATTCCTGCCCACTGTAATTTTGGTGACTATCTCTGCATTTTCCCTTGGTGTGCAATATTGCTTCCATTCATCATCTTGACTCTGGGATAGGGGATAGAATTTCAGGGGCTCCCACTTGCCCCTTCTCACCGTAATGACACTGAGAACATTATGAAAGTTACCAGCTGCTTTTTCAAAGCCTTTGAAACAGTTAAGAGAAGACCACCAATTCTACAACCTTTGCAGTTCCGATAGGATGTTTTTCCTATGCCACAACTGCTCTGTGGGCCATTGCTTAACGCCATCTGTACCGATCAGCAACTATAGACCTCATTACCCTTTTTCCAGAATCTTGTTCTGTATGTCTAGTCTCTAGGGCCAGTATCAGTGTCAGTGTCCTAGCTGGATTCCTTTCAGAAATCAGCCTGAGACATTTTGAGATGTGGTTCCAGGGAATGGGGAATTGAAACAGAAGAAAGTAGCTAATACCAAGTGCCTGCATTTAAGCTGGTCACCACTGGGCAGCTGAGGCTCGTTTTTGCCAGAACCTCCTGAAGAGCCTTGTAAGATACATCACAGAATTGTCTTGTCGAAGGACTGAAGAGGGAGCACTTATCGACCAGCCCCGGTGCTCCATTAGTCAGTGGCTCACCTGTAGGATGTTAGTCTTACAGTCTCAGGCTTCCTGTGTAAATACTACACTCCCTTCAGGAAGCCCAAAGTGGGGAGCAAGAACTGCCGAGTACAGCTGGTTGCTGTAGCAACAATTGAAGTAAAAGTGGGCTGAGGAAATAGGCTGGGCACAGGACATAGTACCATTTGTCTTAAGGTTCGGGCCTTAGCTGAGTTTCAGGGACAAATGAGAAAAATCCCATTCGGCATCTTACTTTGCAAGTGTAAGTGATCTTACATTATCCTGGGTGTTACTTGCTATCCTCTGTACTTGAGATAAAAGTCACCACTAATAGCACCAATACCCCATTTTATTTGCTGTTTGTGTTATTGGAAAAAGAACTCTGGTTTTGCTAATACCAAGCTTCTTAGCCTCTCAGGTATTCTGTTTATAGTCTTTCCTTTTTTTTTTTTTTTTAAGGTTTTATTTATTTATTCGTGAGATGCAGAGAGAGAGGCAGAGACACAGGCAGACGAAGGAGCAGACTCCCTGCGGGGACCCCAATGCAGGACTCAGTACCAGGACCCCAGGATCACCCCCTGAGCAAAAGGCAGGCGCTCAACCACTGAGCCACCCAGGCACCCCTGTTTATAGTCTTTCTAATAGTAAAAGATCTCGATTGATCTTTTTCCAAACCAAGCTCTTAGTAAAGCTTGGAGACCATCAGGTTTTTAATCCAAATAATTTTGTAAAACTCAGATCCATAGGGCACCTGGGTGGCTCAGTCATTAAGTGTCTGCCTTTAGTTCAGGTTATGATCTCAGGGTTCTGGGATCCAACCACCCAGCTCCCTGCTCAGCAAGGAATCTGCTTCTCCATCTCCCACTTTCCATGCTCATTCTTGCTCTTGGCACAGAGCTCTCTCTCATAAATAAATAAAAATCTTTTAAAAGACTCTCAAATCTACATATAACTTTATTACCAACTTCTTTCATGTGCATCTAGTCCAAATGTAACTGCCTTTTTGTTGTTTTGTTTCAAAGATTTATTTATTTCCGGAGTGGGGGTGGGCAGAGAGAAACCAGACTCCTCACTGAGCCCCACAGAGCCTGTGGGACTGATCTAACAACCAGGAGATCCTGACCTGAGCCGAAACGGAGAAAAAAGTAGGTTGGCAATTGCATTTCACAGTATTACCTGCAGAGGGCAGCGGAGAGCTAAGAGTTTGTTTTCTCTTTCCCATACTAGGGCTTTCCTGGCCCAATCTCCAATTGCTTATTACTCCAGACAAAAGTAAATAAAAATAAATAGTATCCAGACCAAAAAAAAGTAATGATTATTCTTTAGCTCTAGTTTATCTAAATTCTAGAATTTTGATTTCATCTTAAAAGGAGGAAAAAAGGTTAAGTAGCCTTTCTCTATAGAAGGGAAGCAATGTTCCCTCTTTTTACCTTCTTCATATTTTAGGAAAGAAAGTATTGAGGGCTCCATACAAGCAGAAAAACAGAGGTTACAACTATAACTGGTCTTTGGAAACCCGTATTTTCACCAAAAACTGGTCTCTTACAGAGCTGCATTATTTCTAGAAAACTCAGTTTTTAAGTTTATAAATTTTAGATTTTTTACACAGAGAAAAGACACCCAATCTGTGCTTCAGTTATGTGATTAGTAATACGTACAAGTCATGCTTTAATAAGCTGGGAATAACATTAAACGATTGAAATAGGATCTCCTCTAAAATTGAAGCAGTTGGAACTATTTTATTATCTTTTTACTTACCTGCCTCATTATGAAAGACTATGAGGCAACTCATCTCTCAATTGTTTCATGATTTCCTTCTCTGCAAAGCATTCACGTTTATTTCACAAACACTAGCCTGAGACCAGGAGACCCAATTCCCTGAAGGAGGCCGGCATTGACCACGCATCAAGTGCACACTGAGCATGCTGCAGGCGGTGCTGTGCTGCCCATCTCAGCAGGAAGGTGTGCTGTGACGGGAGTCGGTAGACCAGACTCAGGCCTGTCCAGCTCCTAGTTAACTCTGCAATTTCGGACAAGTTTCTTAGACTATCTGAGGCCCAGCTCCTCCATTTGTAAAATGGTGCTAATTAATAACACAAACTTCATAAAGCTGGCCAAGCATGAAGCTCCGATCCTGGGGTAAGGACACAAATTTCCCTTTTCTTGTTTTACTGGTGCTCAGTTTCCTCCTAAGAAGATGGAGGAGGAGAAGGAAGACTAATGACCTCAAGGACCTTTTCAGCCTTGTGATTTTATGGAGCATTGTTAGCGTCGGAATCCTCTTAGGCTCATTACTCAGGGTGCTCATTGAACATCCTGTGTTCATTATTGCTTTTTTAGATGCTATCTACAGTTGCCTAAATTATATTTAGACCATACCCCTGAACACTCAAAAGGAAACGAAGATTTTAGGATTGGTGAGCTGGAATTTTTGTGCCATGACTATCACCATTAAACCCTATGTGGCTCCTGTAGGCTTTCAATTTTTATAAGACTTCTGTTTACCTCTTGGGTCCTCAACTACCAGGGAGAAATGACAGGAATCTCCCTCCTCATTATCTTGGCCTTACCTCTATCAGAACTAAATAGAAAAACAGTGAAAAGAGATGTCAGGTAACAGACCCATGAGGTCACACTGGCAGCTTCTTCCTACACTCCCTGAGTGTAAGGCCTGTATTCCCTTAGGAAGCTCAGTGGCCATCAACAACTGGCCTTACTTGCATCATTTTTGAACCAGTGAAACTAAACCAGACTCCTGGGTTGTAGCCTCACCTCTTTCTGAGGGCTTGAGCAGGTCAGTGTTTTTACCTGTAAGAACTGTTCTTACCTGCTATATAGTACTGTCTTCTGCACACAGCCACCCTTGAGGCCAACCATATCCATGAAATGTATGACCAGGTGTGGTCAGAATAGATCATGAGATCCAACCAGTCACCATTCTTATTTTTTTTTTTTTTTAAGTCTCCGAGCAAAAAGATGAATTGCCTTCATCTTGAATACAAAATACATTGGCATTTATAGAACAGCAGCATTGATGCTTCCTGTAAGGAGTTACTCTCTCCCACAAACCTTAGTAACTTGTTATAAATAGCCTGTGCCCCATATTTATTCTGCTCTATTCACTCTCCAGCCTCCTTAGTTTATCTTCTTTCTTGATTTCACTGAACTAGCACACTCCAGGTCCTCATTAAACTTAGAGTCACTCAAACCATGGGCCTTTTCTTACCCTTCTTAACCTTTCTGCTGTAAGCAATACCTTTTCTTCCTTTGGTATCTTGCTGTTTCTTTTCTGCTGACTTTTCCTTTTGCAAAAGTCTTTTTCCCTTGGCATCTCTCCAAAGTTAGATCCTTGTTCTTGTCCAGATTTTCTCTCCTAAGCATCTCATTCACTCCTAGCTTCCACTCTAGTCCCTGTGTATATGGCTCCCCAGTCTAAATCTGCCCTCTGGCCTCTTCCAGGTTCTTGTCCAGCATCTTCAAGTATTAGCTCAGGATTTTCAATTTTACGTTCTTCCACCACCTCAGTAGATCTAAAAATGAAACTCAGAATTCTCTTTCAGAGGTCATTCTTGCTTATTTCTTTATGTGTATTAACGGTAATCCCTCCTAACTTTAACATTGTAGGCATCTTTGACTTCTTGATGTGTTGGCCCTTGTACATATCCTTTTCCTTTCCCACGGTCCCTACCTCAGGCCAAGTTCTTGATACCTGATTGTGATTCTTGCACTGTATTTCCAGTCATCTTTCAAACCATCTGAAAGACCAGCTTATAACCTAACTTCCATTTGGAATCTCTCACCTGCTCAGTATAATCCTCTGCTCATCTATCTTACCCACAGTCCATGATCGCAATCTGTGAGTTTACTTCTTCATGCTCTTTTGGGAAAGCCTACCCTTTCCCCTTTCCCAGTCCCATTTCTCCTCAGAGGACTGCTAGAAGCCACTTCTCCTCCTGAACTCCTATGGCACTTATTAGCTAGCTGTATAACTTACTTGGAATTTTCAAGAGCTGCTTCTTATGAGTTAACTCTTTGTGTAGCCTACTTTTTACACAGTGGTTTATTAACACTTTAGGAGCAGATATGAAACCTATTTTTTATATCATCCACAGTACCTGGAATAAGGCCTTCTACATACACTTCTCAGATTTCTCTGATCCTAATAAATTCTGAGAACAGAATTTTTTTTTGCAAATTACTGACATCATTCATAGTAGTTAAGATAAAATCCTGCCTTTCAAAATAGAATACAGTATGTTCTGTTGAGGAAGAAAATCTGCTTTTTAGCAGGCCTACCAAACCAACATAAGTGGTGTTTTTCTAGAGAGGAAAGAATTTAGAGACTGTCACTAATGCATAACTTGGGCCAGTTACTTCACCTCCCTGAACCTCATTTCTCTACCTGTAAAGTACAAGACTTCTTACGGCGGCCTTTTGACTCTTTTAGGACTATATCAAGAGGAGTTATTCGGAAAAGAATCCTGTTATTAGAAATCACCTTTTTTGTGTATATGTTGTGAAACACCTCTTACACAGATACCAAGTTTTTAAAGCCTGTAAGTGTCCAGAGTGCTGCCTTTGCAATCCAAGGGAGGGCAGTTCTTCCCCCACAGCCGCGTGGTGGGGTGACCTCAGGTGGGCGGGCCCTCGCGGGGGTCGGTGCGCTGGCACTGAAAGCTCCTTGCCTAGTCGGGCTTCTCTTCGGTACATACACGCAGTTTTCTTACTTGGAGCCAAGCTGTCCACAACTGAGTTCGTCCCGAGTTGCTAGGGTTTGAAAGAAAACTGTCCCGGGGACTGAGTTCTAGAGTAGGTAACCTAGATAGGCAATTAGTTTCCCTTCCGGAATGCTTCTTAAGGGAGGAAGACCCCCTAAGGTTTCCTTGAGCCTGCTCGTCTCCAAGTAGAAATGCCAAACTTGGAAAGCTTTCTCCTGCAGGGCCAGCGGGAGCCTAGGTGTGCCGGGCTGTCGGTAGGCGCGGTCACGTGCCCGCAGGCCCCGCCCCCCGCAGGCCCCGCCCCCCGCAGGCCCCGCCCCCGCAGGCCCCGCGGGCTGGGTGGTTCTGGCTGCGGCCGCGGGAGTTGCAGTCGGCGGCGGCAGCGGCGGGAGCGGCGGGGCCGGCAGGGAACGGAGCGGCGGGGCCCATGGCCGCGGGGGGGCCGCGTGCAGGGAGGGGAGGTCTGCGCGCCGGCGGTGCGTCGCCGTAGGGCGGCTCGGCTCCCTTCCAGCTGACGGTCTGCAGGGGCGCGGGGGAAGCATGGTGGCTCATGACGAGGTCGGAGGTCTCCTGCCCATCAAGAGGACGATCCGGGTCCTGGATGTTAGTCATCCGTCCTTCCGAGAGCAAGAGGTAAGGCAGCCGCAGCCTTCGATGGCCCCGCGCTGGCCCGAGGTCTCGGCTTGTTCACGGTCGCCCCGAACCCCACTTTTGACGGAGCGTTGAAATAAATGCAGGACTCGGAGCCCTCTGCAGGTGAACGGCTCCGCGGTGGAGCTGTGGGAACCCTGCACGGGCAGGTTTGCCCGGAGCGACACTGATACGGACAGGGCAGGCTGAGTGTGTAGGCTGCTCCAGTTGGTTACGTTGGTCACGTCTCCCGTGCTTCGCACTTTGTTCTTCTTAACGTGGACTAATGTTCCTCGTCTGAGGACCTGCCTGTGGGCTAAAAGGAACATAAGAAAACCTTCCGTGCAGGTTCACGCTCGGGAGCAAATGGCAACTAAAATGCTCTCACCCAGCGCTGGTTTTTATTTTTCTTTGCGCATCTAGTAAGTTTATCGTGTGTAACTTTTTTTTGGAAAGAAAAATATGTTAAAATGTTTAAACCATCAAATCATTAGTTAAGTAGTTCTCCCCTCCTTTGTCTAAAGTCATCGTGGTTTTTAAAAGTCGTTATGAACATTTATCAAAATAAGTGATTTTTGTGCCATTTTACTTAATTTTGACAGTTGATATTTAATACTGTGTGGATATTCTATTTATACTGCTTACTATAAATAAGTACCCTACGGTATATACTACATTATCACTTACGGGTTAGAAATAGTGTTCCTGTGTTCAATTAACTACAGACTTCTTAATCTGGATTGTGGTGATAGTTTTGTGGCTTTACACTTGCATCAAAACTTACCTGATTATACATTTTAAATATGTGCAGCTTGTTGTATACCTCGGTAAGGCCGCGTATTATACATACACACGCCTTTTGGTAGTTAAAATAGCTGCCATCTCTAGGACTTACGCTTTCATTTGGTATAGTTTAGTTTTGGATTTTGTTTTTGTTTGGTTTTGGTTTTTCCTTTCATGTTTCAGTTCTCTCAAAATGTGTAAGCATTTCCTTTAGGGCAAGTCATACGTGATTATCAGTATAAATACTGAAACTGATCATTTTTTGGACCATCAAAAACTAGTCCTTTTCCATTGGTATCTGGCACTGGCCATGTTTCTGGAATATCTTTATTCCAAGGATTTAAAGCACTGGGAATGTTGTCAAGTTTTTAGTACTAGCAATAAGAACCTAAAATAAATGACTAAATTTGATTGTTTCTAAGTAGAAAGGGAAGAAATCCTGTATAATCATAACTCTTTTATCTTTCTATAAACAATTTTTTCTTTTTGTTTTTCTTATTTTCAAGTTCTTACCAAATAGTTCATCCCGTAACCCAAACAGATAAACCCAGATATATAGATTTTTTTTCTTTTTAACTAAGATTTAATTTTTTTTTTTTTAAGTAAACTCTACACTCAACGTGAGGCTCAAACAACCCCAAGATCAGGAGGCGCACGTTCTGCTGAACAAGCCAGCAAGGCGCCCCTGTACTGGTGTTTGTTTATTTATTTATTTTAAGTGTCTTGTTTTGGTTAACTATAGAAGAGACTCTCCTAGCATATCCTCTTTCATGATGTCATTAGGAGAAAAAAACCTTTTTATCAGAAACAACTGCATTCACAACAGAACTTTTCTGTTTTTGTTGTTATGTGCAAAGTACATTCCAGTAAAAGAATTAAAATCCATCTTGGGACACCTGGGTGGCTCAGCGGCTTAGTGTCTGCCTTCAGCCCAGGGCGTGATCCTGGAGACCCTGGGACCCCGGGATCCAGTCCCACGTTGGGCTCCCTGCATGGAGCCCGCTTCTCCTTCTGCCTGTGTCTCTGCCTCTCTCAGTGTGTGTCTGTCATGAATAAATAAATAAAATATTTTTAAAAAAATAAATAAAATCCATCTTAACAGTTTTCTGTTTTCAACTGGATTAGTAAAATAAATTGAAAACTGTCTAAAAGCAGATATCCTAAAATAATGCATGTGATTGCCTGGCTAAACTAGAAAGTCTAGTTAAAACCTAATCTAAATAAAAAAAAATTAAATAAACAACATAAATTTACATTAGAGGTATTGGAGTATATTTCCATGTCTGTGAACTTTGGCCCTGGTAAGAGATTGGCTACAGGAGAAAGTTCCTGTGTATGGAAAATTCGTTGGTATTCCTTGTTTATTCTCATAGATGTTCAGTGTCTTTTGAGGAGAGTGTATAGTTTCACCATCTGCACTGGCTCTTTAAGCTTTATGTATTCACCATGGCACTGTTAGCCGCACTCCAGAGCAGAAATAACAGCAGCAACAAAACCATTTTGTAAGCCTTATTTTGAGTGATGGTGAGGCAGGTAGACTCCTACCCTACTCCACTCATCACCTCCAAACACTGTGCGTCTTGGCAGATATGAGTGTAATACCAGTTCTTGAAAAACTTTGTGTTTGAAATAGTTTTGGTGCAGGGCAGATGTCTAGGTTCTTAATAACCAAACCTAGAGCATTCAGATGGTTCATCTGGACCTCTAAAGACAAACTCCATTTGGTTGTAGCTGACATAGGCTGAATCCTAACCTGTGTTTTTAAAAGAAATTTTTGTTCCAATTATTAAAGTGACCCTGTAATAGATGAATGCCTAACCCATATCACGTTGCCACAGAAGTTTTCTCTGTGTGATTTTTTTTCTCAAATACTGTATGTGTAGAAGTGAACCATATTCAGTGTTACAGCTTTACATTTCACCCACACTTGAGTTATTAAAATTTTTCATACTCTTGAAGTATATATGCTGAAAGTTGGTGTGTGTCTCCTAAACATTCATCACAGATGTCCTTTTAGTAAGGCAGTAAGGCCTTTACTTCTGGATCTCCAAAAACATGTGAAGAGTACAGAGGTGTCTCCCCCCACACACACACACACACCCATTTCCTGATTTAGTACTTGCACTTACCAGGACAGTCACAGAGTCTCATGTTCTAGTGACTGAGCTAGCCTGGAGCTCTTAATCAAGACATTTTAGATTAGATAAACTCAGAAGACCGCCATATCCTTTGTGAAGATAAGAGATACATGGCTTTCTAAAGGGCTGTAGAATGTACTTAACCACCAAATCCAAATACTGCTCAACGTAAATATCCCACCGCCCTGAACAGACTGTATACACAAGATCCATACTAAGTTCAGAAAGATGCTTTAGATATATTTAACATTTAATCATCTAAATCTAAATTCTGTAGTTTTAACTTGAAGTACCACATAATTTTGAGTTACCAGGAAATGAGTGGTTGAACAGTAACTAATCCTCTAAAGATAAGAATTTTTTTATCATTAACTTGACTTAATATAATAAAATGGATATCAAAAATCTTTTCCATCGAAACTAACTTTTCAAATTCACTGCCGAAAGCTTATTTCCAAAGACATTTTAAGTTGAAATGACTTATTCTGTGAGTTACTAGGAAGTCAAATTTGTTATGTTTTAAGCAGGAAAGAGGAATTAACTTCTGTTTCCAAAAAGTGGAACAGAACTTTCTGACAACTGCTTTGTTTCTGGTTAACATTGGCATATCTTCCTTTGTGAGGAGGTAATTATATCTCTGTTCAAACAGAAGACTCTTTGTCCTGTCTTTACTAAATAGAAAGGAATGCCTTATGCTGGACCTTCTGCCCGTGCACGTGTCACTTCAGTCTTGCACAGATGTATGTTGTAAAGGCATCCGCACATGTCCTTAGCCACACAGTGTGTCACTTTACTATGTATCTTGAAGGTTTCTTTTTTAGTTCATTTAACATTTGCACGTTAGTGGTTTTATAGTCAGTTTTACTTCGGGGTCAATCATGTTGGTGGGAGAGAGTTAGTCTGCAACTCTTCTTCGTTAGGCCTTCAGAGACCTGAGCTGTTACCTGCCCAGCCTCCTTACGTGATAGGTCACACTCCCTTCTGATACGAGTGTGTACCTTCAGGAGCTGTGATAGGCCTTGCGTCATTGAAGGTTCTTCCCAGAGGATTTTAACTCTTTCTGCTAGTTTATTCTAAGGGGACTGTTTTTACTCCATTTTCTCACCCCTTTTTTATATGACTTCAGTCATCTCAAAGAGTTCTTAGAAAAAAATGTTTCATCTGTCATTTTTAAATGGTAATTTTAATTTTTACATGTTATCTTTATTTAAAAATTAATTTATTTTTATTAAGTTAATTTTTTATTATATATCCTTCTGAATTATCATCAAAATTATTTTTTAAGTATACCACAATTATCAAAAGCACCAAATACAATTAAATATGCTTCTTAGATATGTAAAAGACAGACTTTTTGTATGACCTGATGTTATTTCTCTGACTATATGAGTCACCTAATGCTAGGTCTCCATTTTCCTAGCAGTAAAATTAGAATAATGTAATTTGTAAGTTTTGAGATCCTTGAATGATTAAGTAATATGTTTGCTGAACTATTATTTTTGAAACAATACGTATAGAATAACGATTTCTTTTCAACTTATATGTGTTTCTTCCTTTAAGTTAATAAATTAAATGTTTGAGAGAGAATCTAATTACAAATCCCAGTGTTTATGTAGCAAGTGGAAATATTTCTAAGAATGTTAGTAATAGCAGAAACGTAACATGTTCCAGGCATTGTTTAAGCCACTTACACATATCTTATTTAATCTTCGTAACAACTTTATAAGAGAAGGTCTACTATTAACTCCATTCTTCAGATGAGAAAACTGAGGCCCGGGATACTCCCCAACAAGTGCTGGAACCAGGATCTGGGCCCAGTCAGTCTGATCGCAGAGTCCTGGTGCTCTCCTGACCACTGTCCTGCCTCTATTTGAATACCTCCCGTCACAGGGATGCTCTGCCTTCAGAATTGACAGCCATTCCAGTGGCAGATACATTCATTTAAAAGCTATTCTCTAACTGAAGTGCTTAAGAATGAAATGATATACGATGTCTGGGATTTGCTTTGAAATAGATGAAACAAATGCTCACACCAGAAACTTACTGAAGCTGTGTTACAAGTACATGGGATCCATCATGCTACTATTTTTTGCTTTTGTGTATGTTTGAAATTTTTCATAATAAGATACTTTTTTAAAGTGTATTAAACTAAAAAGTTCTGTAGGATTCTGGAATCTAAGGTCTGTGTTTTCATTTTAGTTTTTCTTCCATGTACTGGTAATATTTGTTCTGTTCTCAAAGTGATATTCAGCTGGCCTTTTTCAAACCATTAACTTTTTTAATAATTTACCATCATTAGTGTTCTTAGTATTTTAATAGCAAAGGACAACATTCATTTTCAGAATTTCATGTTTTTCTCTATTTTATAATTTACAAATATGGTTTTTGAGACTGTTCAACTTTGTCCAAACTTGTTTGAAACCATTACACCTAAACACACATTTAGTGTAACCTGTTTTTGTTTTTACAGGAGCCAAGCAATAAAAGAGTTCGACCTCTTGCTCGGGTCACATCCTTGGCAAATTTGATCTCTCCTGTAAGAAATGGAGCAGTCCGACGCTTTGGTCAAACAATTCAGGTAAGCAAGGGATGGGACTGGGTGAGTAGTGTAGTAAGGAAACCTCTTACAGAAGCCTAAAATACGTATTTTCCTTTGAGTTGTACAAACAGTTTTGCACTATTATATTTAAACGCAAAGTTTTTTTAACATGCTGGCAAGGAATATTTTTACCAGGCTGGCAAGGAATATTTTTACCAGAACAGTATCAAGTTACATCTTCTATCAAAGAGGAGTCTTGGGATCCCTGGGTGGTGCAGCGGTTTGGCGTCTGCCTTTGGCCCAGGGCGCGATCCTGGAGACCCGTGATCGAATCCCACGTCGGGCTCCCGGTGCATGGAGCCTGCTTCTCCCTCTACCTGTGTCTCTGCCTCTCTCTCTCTCTTTCTCTCTGTATGACTATCATAAATAAATTAAAAAATTAAAAAAAAAAATTCAAAGAGGAGTCTTAAATAGTTTTTAATCCCCAAAAATGTAATTTTGGCTGATAAATTTTAGATTGAAACTTGGATAAATGATTGTTTTATGTGCTGAGATGCTGAGAAATTCTCAGAACTATGTTTTTGTCTTTGTTTTTTTAAGAAAAAGAAATAATTATTGTATCCTTTAAATCTCTCTTGCTCACCTTTTTTTCTTTTTTTTTTTTTTTTAAGTCATTTACCCTTCGTGGTGACAGCAGATCTCCAGCTTCTGCCCAGAAGTCATCGAGCAGATCAACAGTCCCAACACCTGCCAAAAGGAGAAGCAGTGTACTGTGGTCAGAGATGTTAGATGTCAGTATGAAAGAGTCTTTAACTACCAAAGAAATTAAACGTCAGGAGGTAAGCTGGCATTCAGTAGCAAGGCCATATTTTTTGTCTTACACTAAAAAAAAAAGTCCCTATTTTTTAAACATGTTGTGTCTTAAGAATAGCAAACTAATACCTAAGCAAAATCAGCTTGCAGTTTTCTATCTGAGTGGTAATTCATAACACATGCTGAGCAGGAACATTTTGTGATGGGTGGTAGTCATCAAAGTTAACTCTGATGGACCAAAGTTATAAAACATATGGCAACCTCTTGAGATTCCATTCTGAGTTAGAGTTTTCAGACTGTATCATTTTAAAAAGCACTCTGCAAAACATCAGCTAAATAATTAATGACAAATATCAATTGTATATAATTTTCCTTTCTCAAAGGAAGGAATGACCTGTAATGTTTGCTGGATTTTTTTTTTTCCTTTTTTTAGGCAATATATGAAATGTCCCGAGGTGAACAGGATTTAATTGAGGATCTCAAGCTTGCAAGAAAGGTCAGTAAATAACTTCTTATCACTTGCTCTAGTTTTAAAAAATTATATTTCACAAATTTTAAACTTTTTATATGACTTGAAAATCTCTTCAAATATGAGTATCAATAAGAGACTTTGAGTATTAACATATAGTTTGGTTTCTTTTATGTGTAACATATAGAATCCACACTAGCTTTTATATAGTTAGTCATGTTTGCGTTCAAGGAAGGTGTCTCATCATGTTTTATTTGCTTGATCTCTTTGGGTGACATATTTTTCCCCCTCTGACAGGCCTACCATGACCCTATGTTAAAGTTGTCTATAATGTCAGAAGAGGAACTCACCCATATATTTGGTGATTTGGACGCTTATATACCTCTCCATGAAGGTGAGATATATGATATTTAATTTCTATTAGTGTCTGAACAGCATTAACACAAAGTTTTTTTTTTTTTAATTTGTGGGGGAGGGTATTTTTTGTTTGTTTTTTAGAGCAAGCAAGGTGGGGTAGAAGGAAGGGAGAGAGAGAGAGAAAGAGAGAGAGACAATTTCAAGCAGGCTCCATGCCCAGCACAGAGCTCGAGGTGGGGCTTGATCTCACAGCCCTGAGATCATGACTGGAGTTGAAATCAAGAGTCAGATGCTCAACCAACTGAGCCACCCAGACACTCCAACACAAGTTCTTTTGAATCTAAACTTCTAATTTAGTGCTGAATTACTTTTTAAGATAAATTTGTTATTGGTATTTCTGCCTTTTTACATTTCAGATTTGTTGGCAAGAATAGGAGAAGCAACCAAACCTGGTGGAACAGTGGAACAAATTGGTCACATTCTTGTGAACTGGGTATGTAGTGAGCTCCTTACACCAGCTCCTTTTTCAGTCTATGCCATACTTGTCATTTGTGGTGAATAGCAGATCTAGTAAATGAATTCTAAAAACAGAGAAACAAGGCATTAAGACAGAACAAAATTATATAGCTGTAAGAAGTTACAGTGTTTACTTAAGAAAATACTTCACGAATGATACAGTTGTATTTGTTTTAAAAATCTCTTTCTCTTGGGACAGAATTCCCACATTGCCTGTTTTGTTCCTTCAGTTAACATTTCGGTCCCTCCTAGATGCTAGGTGCTGTTCCAGGAGGGCTCACTGGGGGTTCAGTAGTGGAAGGTGTCTACATTTATAATCCAGTGAGAAAGGGTGGGTAGTCAAGTACATATGCGATCTTAAGGTTGGTGATGACTGTGGTAGAGAAACACTCAGGTGCCCTGGAAATATAGAAGACTACCATCTAAACTGAGGCTGGGAGAAAGTAGAAGCCATGGGTCTTGGGTTAGATGTAGTCAAAATTACAAAAGGACATTCTGATGTTGGCTCAGATACTACCTTACCCCCATCATCATCTGCAGGGAAACTTTTGCAGCTTATTAAAATTTTCAAGAATTAGCTGCAAGTTTTGTTTTTGTTTTCACAAAAACATGTATCCTACTGTGTTTTCTCTTCGTATTCTTTAGTTGCCAGGCTTGAATGCCTACAAAGGCTACTGTAGTAACCAGCTGGCAGCCAAAGCTCTTCTTGATCAAAAGAAACAGGATCCACGCGTCCAGGACTTCCTCCAACGATGTCTTGAATCTCCCTTCAGTCGAAAACTAGATCTTTGGAGCTTTCTAGATATTCCTCGAAGTCGCCTGGTCAAATACCCTCTACTGTTGAAAGAAATTCTTAGACACACTCCAAAAGACCACCCTGATGTTCAGCCTTTGGAGGAAGCTGTAAGTCTAGTAAATGATTCTTAGATTTTTCAAGTTTATATATTAGCTTGCCTTAGAAATATACACAGTGGTACTCTCAAATCTTATGCGTATTGCAACATAGCAAAATGCTCTGTTCATTACCCAGTACACTTGTGTACTAAGCAGTAAAGAGACGTAATGCGTGTTATATTTATATTTTAATCAGAAGACTAGATTGTAATATCTGACCTCTTCCACCAGCTAGCTGTGTGGCTTTGGGCAAGTCACCCAATTTGGCTGTGGCTGTCTTTTCATCTGTAAATTGAAGAGACTGACTGAATTATCTGATTTCTAGAGAGAGTCCTTTCAAGCTTTAAAATCCTATCACTTTAATATAATGTTTTAGCCCTGTAAGGAAACCATAAAGCTAATATGCTGAAAATGCTTCATTGATTTCTTGATAACTTTTAGATACTGATAATACAAGGAGTTCTCTCTGATATCAACTTGAAGAAAGGTGAATCAGAATGCCAATATTACATTGACAAACTGGAGTATCTAGACGAAAAGCAGAAGGATCCTAGAATTGAAGCAAGCAAAGTACTGCTCTGCCATGGGGAGCTGAAGAATAAAAATGGACATGTGAGTGTATATTTTTTCTCACCAATATGAAATGAGCTATTACTTTCACCTTTCCCCCTTGTTTAATTTTTTCTGCATAAGTTATGAAGCAAGTTTTAAAATAAAATCATCACAGTGAGAAAATTACTAGTTTTTACTTTACATTATTAGCTTTGATGAAGCAAACTTTGGTTTCTGTTGTGACAGAATGACTCAAAGGTCTTGGTTGGAGAACAGTTTGTATATTTTAGTTTAGTTTTTTTTTTTTTTTTCAAAGATTTTATTTATTATCACCAATTCATGAGAGACACAGAGAGAGAGGCAGAGACACAGGCAGAGGCAGAGAGAGAGACAGACAGAAGCACAGGCAGAGGGAGAAATAGGCTCCATGCAGGGAGCCCCTGTGGGACTCAATCCCAGGTCTTCAGAATCAGGTCCAGGGCTGAAGGCGGCAGTAAACCACTGAGCCACCTGGGCTGCCCTATATTTTAGTTTTGAAGCATAAATCAACTTTTTTGGCTAGGGGTTCCTTTCAAAATAAATTAATAGTTTCCTAATTTAAAAAACATGTCTTTCAATTTTTTTTTCAAAGAGTTTATAGTGATAGAAGTAACTTGTAGCACTACTAAACAAATTTCTACAACAGTTTGAATGAAAGCAAACTTATTTTTTAAATATTAATTATACAGGCACCTGGGTGGCTCAGTGGTTGAGTGTCTGCCTTCGGCTCAGGGTGTGATCCCGAGATGGAGTCCCTCATAGGGCTCCTGGCATGGAGCCTGCTTCTCCCTCTGCCTCTCTCTCTCTCTCTCTCTCTGTCTTTCATGAATAAATAAGTAAAATCTTTAAAAATGAATGTTTATTATAAAAGTATTTGCTAGAACTAAATAAATGTAAGCATGGATTTTTTTTTTTTTTTTTAAGATTTATCTATTTATTTGAGAAAGAGACAGAATGCACCTGTTCAAGGGAGGTGCAGAGGCAGAGAGAGAGAGAGAATCTCAAGCAGGTTCCATGCCCAACATGGAGCCCGATGTGGGGCTTGATCTCAGGACCCTGAGATCATGACCTGAGACAAAACCAGGAGTCAGACGCTTAACCAACTATGCCACCCAGGGACCCCATGTAATGGTATTTTGTTTTATTATGTGCTTTTCAGAAAAAAGGCCATTTTTTTGGAAGTTTTATTTTAATTCCAGTTAGTTAACATACAGTATAATATTAGTTTCAGGTGTATAATGTAGTGATTCACCAATTCTGTACATCACCCAGAGCTCACCACAAGTGCACTCCATCATCTGCATCACCTATTTCCCCCATTTCCCTACTCCCTAGAAGCCCAGTTTAGAAGTTGAGATCTTTTCGGAAAAAGTTGAAACCTGACACCTCTGATTTCTATTATGAAGCCTAATTGTTCTATAAAGGCTTACATTTGTGTGGGACAAAATCAAACCATTAACATTTTTACCAGCTTGCATTTGTTAATCCTTGTTTTGTTAGAAAACTGGTATCTGATACTGGTGTCTCCAGACATGTTACTACTGGTAGGTGTTTTGTGGTGCATAGCGTTTACTCAGCTGCTGCTTAATCTAATGTTACCCGCTGATAAAAATAAATTTTATATAGTCTGAGATTAGAAAAGCTCTCCAAGTAGAACATGGGTAGCTTTGAAATCAAAGTCTTTATGAGATCATTTGTAAGGAGGATGTTAGTAAATAAATCTGAGGAAGTTACTGTCGAATCAAGTCATTTTAATGGTGGATTTCAGTCACTTAAAATTACAGAGTTTCACATTTAAGACATATTTATTTCTTGTTTTTCCAGAAACTTTACATATTCCTGTTTCAAGACATCTTGGTTTTGACTCGGCCTGTTACACGAAATGAGCGTCACTCTTACCAGGTTTATCGGCAGCCAATCCCTGTCCAAGAGCTGGTCTTGGAAGACCTGCAGGATGGAGATGTGAGAATGGGAGGGTCCTTTCGAGGGGCTTTCAGCAACTCAGATAAAGGTAAGAAAACAAGCTTTAAAGTAGTTTAAATACACATAAATTCAAAACCTAAGTGAATTTAGTTGTCCTTATACAAAAAAAATTGTAAATGAGAAGGATTCCATTGTCCTGTACCTGTTGCACTCACTGAGTTGGCAGGTGCTTTGCTGCCCTGACCCAGCAGGTGTATCTAAGGAGTCAGGGATGGGCTTTTCCTAGGCTGTCTGCCTAATGGATGTACCTGCGATATGAACACCCCCCATCCTAAGATTGCATGCTGACTTTATTTACCAGAAACTTTTTTAAGTCTCTTTTTTTACATTTCTTTATTCTTCTAGCTAAAAATATCTTTAGAATTCGCTTCCAAGACCCCTCCCCAGGCCAGTCCCACACTCTGCAGGCCAACGATGTGTTCCACAAACAGCAGTGGTTCAACTGCATCCGTTCGGCCATCGCTCCTTTCCAGCAGGCTGTCTGCCCAGCTGACCTGCAGGGTCTCCCAGAGCTCGACGAGGAGTGTGGGGAGAACGACCCCTCTGCCGGGAGCATCCGGGCCCGGAGAAGGGCCTCCACGGCGTCCAGCATGACTCAGGTCCAGGTTGACGGAGACACTTCAGAATGTGTGTCCCCAGTGCACACAGCAGAGGACGTGAAGAGTGTGAAAGTTCACCAAACACAGTCTGGCTTCCGAAAAGCAAGGGACAAAGCCCAGTTCAGTGGCAAACGGAAAGAGACTTTGGTATAAAGGAAGTTCTGTGTATGAACTGGTGGAGAGACTGTTTATTTATAAATGTGTACAGTTTGTTTTTTCTTGTAATGTAAGCATGGGAGCATTGCAGGGCTACTTAATACCAGTCTTAACATTTTCTGTGTTTTTGGTTGGTTTGGGTGGTTGTTCCTTTTTTTTTTTTTTTTTTAAGGCAGCTAAAGATACATGCAGATTACTGTTAAACTGTAGCCTTTTTTTTTAAAGATATTTTTCTCAGATTATTTAGAACATGCAAGCCTTTTATTAATCAAATGAAATATTTATGAAATGGATTTTCTCTTCTGCATTCATCAAGACTTTCTAATTGTGATATTTACAATATTTGCCAAAACTTAAAGTTTTACAAATACTGGGATTTCACCAGTGTTTCTCTGGTAAACTCTGCATACAGAGTTTGAGTTTGTAGCATCAGCAACCTGAAATCTTCACACAATATATGTTTGTGATATTTCAGAACTTACAGTGAAACTTAAAGTCTTTGGAGAACAAACCGTAAAACTTACTAAGTTTTCCATTTTGTCAACTGGAATGCTTTGTATTTGTTTTTCATTGCACATTCCTCATTTTTCATCCATTTAACCTGCCAAGTATTTAATTTTTTTTTAATTTGTAGTTTTTAGTATTTGCTTTTATTTTTTTTTACTTTGATGCATTTTCCTTTTCAAATTGGTGTGTCTCTAAAGTATTTTTCTTTTTTGATTAAAATGTGTATGTATGTGTGTGTGTGTGTGTATATATATATATATATACATATATATACATATATATATCTTTTTTTAAAAAATCAGATTAACTTGACCAAGTGAAACCAAGCCATATTGTTTTTGAGCCAATTAAGAAAATTGCAATCTTTAAAGCATAGCATGTCAGAATGGAGAACACACATGAAATGACCCCGTGTATCCTGGACTATGGGAAGAAAAATGCCGTAAGGTTTTTCTTGAAAGTTTTAGTGTTGTCTGAGAAGCAAGAGGGAAAGCAGTTGACTGGTAATAAGTTCAAAACAAACAAATAAAAAAGAGAGCCTAAGAGAGTAGTTTTGTCTTAAGGTAAAAACGTCTGGTTGTGCCAGGACGTTGAAACGATATCGTAAAAGCTAAACTTGAGGGTATGTCGTAAGTCGTAGAAGGCTTGGGGGAAGTGAATTTTTCTTTGTCTTGGTTTATGGGTTTGAAAGGAAACAAATGTGTTGAAAATTTGACCATTTAGATCAGTTTTGCTGGATTTATTCATAAGAGGGAAAAATAACTGATGAATCTTTCACTGTAAAATGTTTCTGTTCAATGAGGCCATTGTCTCTAAGGAGGGAAGGCCAAAGCCCTGTGTCATGGCAGATCTATATTGGTAATCAGCTCAAGTAAATGTTGACTATTACGTGAACTGTTTCTGGCCAGTGGAAATGAAAATTGAAAAAGATTGTAAATAGATAATCCAAATGATTTCTCTGTATAAATGAATTATACAATTAAAAAAAAAAGCACACACATAATCACCCTTAAAGGTTTATTGGCTGGTGGATGTTGAGCGACATGTGCCATGACATGCTGGTACAGCAGAGGAGGTTAATGACAAGCTTCACAAAGGTTTTTAAAAATCATAAATAACTAAACCCTTAATTCATTGATGAGTAAGAGAAAGACTGAATTATAAGGTCAAGCTTTGTGAGTCTTTTTAGAATATTAGAATACGATATAATCAAAAATAGCTATTCGATTGAAGTCAGCTGAACATCTGGCTGCTTTCTGATTATAGTAGTAAAGCTAATAGCAAAACATGCTGATTAATTTCAGATTTTCATGTCAGTATCTCAGGTTTCCAGGTTTGGAAATGCAAAGTCAAAGTGTAGGTTACATGAATAGTTGTGATCTGAAAAGTCAGAAAACAAGATGTTATATAGAATATTCCTTCCAGAATTACCCTGTTCAGCTTCTGAAGGTACAGAAACAAGTTCAAATGCTGTTAATGGAATGATTTTTCATCAAAAACTGTATCTTCTTTGGTTCACTCAAGAGAGAAAATAGGCCCAGAAACTGAATAATTACATGGAATGAACATTTCAGAAATTGCATCTGTGTATTTGAGAGCATCTGATAATCTAGCTAGTGGCTCTCAAACCAGTTCAGGCATCAGAATCACCAGGGGTGCTTTAAAAAAAAAAAAAAGGAAGTGGGCCCACCCCTTAGCTCCTCCCCATATAAATACCCATTTCCCTGAATCAGGATCTTGCGGAGAAGGGGTGGCAAGAGTGAGGGTTGATCATCTGTATTTGTAAACACTCCCTCCTAGTAATTCTGATAAGTGAACTCCTTGGGTCAGCACTTCATAATCAGTGACCCAGCCAATAGCCATTATGTAAATGATACACGTAAGTATAGGCATATTGCTAACTTGTCCATCTGCCTCACACTCTTCAGGGTCTGTCGAAATAAGTCTGATTTTTCTAACTTCTTTCAGTGAGTGCATTTATGTATTTTGAGCAAAGTTAGTCTCTGCCTAGGGAGATCTTTTTTAAACTCAGGATGTGTGCACACGAGGTGGGGCGGGAAACTAAGGCACCCGCCCAGATTAACTCTAGAGAACGGGAAGCCATTGTCATTCAGTCACCCTTGAGTCTGTGGTGGGGACTGGTGTTTCATCAACTGACTCAGGTGAGCAGTTACTTTTGTGCTAGCTTCTCTCCACAAGCAGATCCAGCCCAGTACTTGGTTATTTAATATATAGAGAACTATAATATTACTAGATTAATTTTGCAAACCACAGCAAATGTCCGGTTGAATGCCCAGGGAAGGCTTCCTTCCACCTTTCAGGCCTGGTAACTGAGATGCAGAGAGGAGGTCTTACAGTTTGTCTTCATGATGCCCATCAGATAAAATTCCTGCCTGTCCCCAGAGATGAAACTGGTGTTCGTTGTTCATTCAGAAGTCCACCGGATTCAGAGGACATGACAGCTCAACCTTGAGCTTTTCTTAACCAGCATTCAAGAACACCTACGAAAGAATGGTATTTCCTTGTCCACTGAACCTAATTCCCCTGAGGGGAGTGTCCTATCGAAAAAAATCTCCCTCAATCCAGAGGACTCCATAATCTCCACGATCCGAAGGAGTTTTGATTCTTGCCTGCGTATTTGAACAACTCCAGAACCAACCGCAAGCCTGAGGATGCCTCAGATAGAAGTTCCTCAGGGCCAGTCGATAGGAGTACCTTGAGACTCCCGATACAAGGTATGGGCTCTCTCCCAGAAAATGTATATATGTACATACACATCCACACAGGTTAGTGGGGTTCAGGGATATTCCCCAAACCTATCTATGGACCCCAAGTTAAGATTTGCTCAAATGTAGTCTGACCAGGACTTTGTTTAGGGAAACATGCCATAGATTCTCAATTTTTAAAAATCAGGAAAATATAAAAAAAACTTGTGTCAGGGAAATAAGACTCTACAGACTCTAGGAGAGAGTATTTGTAAAAGACACATCTGATAAAGGATTATACTAGCCAAAATCTGCCAAAAACAACCAAAAAAAAAAAAAAAAACCTTAAAACTTGACAATAAGAAAATGAACAAACTAGTTAAAAAAATGGACAAAAGACCCAAACAGACACTTCAGCGAAGAAGATACGCAGGTGACAAGCACAGGAAGAGAGACTCCACATCATACGGCCTTAGAGAAGTTCATGTTCTAACAAGGGGGTTCCACTCCAGCCTGTTGGGACGGTGAGTCCTACCCCAGGCCCTGACTCCAGGCCCGGCCGAAATGTAGAGCAGCAGGGACGCTCATTCGTTCCCGCTGGGAACGCAAACGAAGCGTTGGGCAGTCTCTTCCCAAACTGCAAAGGACAAACCCCGCCCCGCGGTCAAGCAGTCCTGCTCTGGTTTTACCCACGGAGCTGAAAAGTTCTGTCCACACAGGAACTTGCACATGGATGCTCATGGCAGCTTTATCCGCAAAAGCCAAAGCTCCAGAACAACCGTGGTGCTCTGCTTGGTGACGGGGAAGTAAACCATGGTGCATTTAGACCTAAATAAGACACTCGGCACTAAAAACGCAAGTAGCCATCAAGCCCCGAAGACAAGACAGAGAGGAATCTTAGACGCGTATTAGCAAGGGGAAGAAGCCAATCTGAAAGGGCTCTGCGCTGTAGGATCCCAACTTTACTACGTTCTGGAAAAGGCCAAACGGAAGAGACCGTGGGGATCAGTGGTTGGCAGGGGATAGGGCGATGGGGTTTTTACTTCTAGGGCAGTGTGTGTGATACCATAAGGGTGGATACATGGCATTGTGCATTCGCCCAAACCCAGAGAGTGCACAACACCGAGCATGAGCTCTAATGTCAGTTACGGACTTTGGGTAATGTGACGGTGTAGGTTCACCGCTGTCCCAGTCGGGGGGGGGGGGGGGGGGGGGGGGGGGTTGCTGATGGTAGGGGCGGCTGTGGGTGTTTGGAAGCAGAGGGTAAGGGAAAGCTGCACTTCAAACGTCTTATTTTTGAGAAAAGAACAAAAAAATTACCCAGGCCCAGAAAAAAAAATGTGCACTTAGGAATATGCATCTTTCAGGTCAGATCTGCAGAGACCAAAACTGGAACACTACTGTGGATATTCTAAGACTTCGGGTGTAAAGTGAGAAAAGTGAGCTGTGTGCACGGCCGGGCCAGGACCTCAGGTTCGGCGCCTGCCGGCCAGGACCTGGGATGGGAAGACGGCTGGGCCAGTCCTCCCCTCAGAGGAGGAGGAGGAGCAGGAGGAGGAGGAGGAGGAGGTGCCGTCAGCAGCAGCACCCCAGCTGGGTGTGGAGGGGCGCCCTGGACTCGGCCGTCCTCCCCGGCTTGCATCTGCGGTTGGGGCTGTGCGCTGTCCTCGGTGCCCCGGAGCCCCACTGCCCCCGTCTGTCCCAGTCTGTCCCCGTGGGCCCCCGTGGTCCGAGGGAGCAGGGCCTGCCCTCACTGCCGCCGCCTGGCCGAGGCCGCACCTGGCGCCCACCCCGGAGGGTTGAGGACGAGCTCGAGCTCGTGGCGGCCGGCGGGGTGTCCCCTTCCCGCACACGCTGCTCCCAGCGCTTCCAACCGCTACTGTCAGGGCAGGACATGAGAGGTTGGCCCAGGCCGCCCCCCTCCTGGAAGGGAGCCCCTCGCGTGACCTCACCGCCCCGCCTGCGCCGCCTGCCCGGTCTCCGCTCTCCGGTGTTGGGCGCTCTCCAGGTGTGAGCTCAGCCCGCGCCCCGCCCGACTGTCCCAGAAACCCGGGGGCTGCGGTGCCCGCGGCGTGCGGGCGCAGGCGGGCAGGGGCACAGAGCATCAGGTGGAGCTGTAGCCCACAGCCTGCCCAGCACCCCGTCCCGCCCCACGGGGTGCAAGCCCACCCCATGGCAACCCACACAGGCCTCCCGTGGGGACAGAGAGCTCGCGGGTTCCTATTCATACATCAAGGGTCCAGTGCACTGTACGGAGGGAGGGGTTGCCGGAAACGGGGTGCTGTGCTGTGGAACTGGCGGGCCTGTGGTCACCAGTGTCCCCCAGACCGCCGGCCACCTGCTCCCCCACGGGCAGCGCACTTCTCCACCGCAAAGGACAGCCGCCCGGGCGGGCAGCCGCACACCCCGCGCCCTGTGGAGCAACTGGGGGGCCAAAACCCCGAAAGCACGTCCGCCTGCAGGCAAGAGGCGTGAAGCAGTGTTTTCCATCACTGAAAAGTCCTTCTGTGCTGTCGTGACCCACAGCCAGCTCCTCCAGGCTGAAAGTCCCAGAACTTTCCAATGAGCTTCTTTGTTGCAGGAACAGACAAGCACAACCTGGCATCGGTCTAACAGATCGCGCTGGAATGATGCGGAACTTTCCATTGGTTCTGGGAGGTTCTGAAACCAGAGCGTGTGGGAGAAGAGACATCCTCGCGGGGCAAGGCCGCGCCCCGACCCAGGCCGCCCGGCTCTGCACCTGCCCCACGTCTCCGCATCTGGGCGCCGCTCCTCCGTCCTCCCCGAGACCTCCTCCGCGCCCTTGGGGCCCGCCGGCCCTCACCTGAGCCCAGCAGCCCTCTCCATCCCGCCCGCTCAGCTCTGTGACATGGGACACCTTCCCGCCGAGCATCGCCGTCGCGTCCAGGCTCTGGGTGTCCCCAGTAACGGCCACTTCCCCCACTTCCCCCGATGCAGGGAACGCACTCGCGTGGGTTTGCTGAAGGAACCGGACGGATACGTTATCCCGGCCCCGTGGGAGCAGGAGTCGGTGGCACAGGGACGACTCGCGGCCTCTCCGATGGCCTCCGACGTGGCCGGCCCTCCCGGTGGCCGCTGGCCAGCCCCACCGCCTGCAGCTCACACTGTTCCCGGTCCCTCCCACAACGCATCGCTGGTCCCCACGACCCACAGAGTGACACGGATGTGACGGCGTGCGACTGCTGCTTGCTGTGCCTCGGGTGGCAGACTCTGGAGGACAGTCGGGCTGCTCAGGCGGCGGAGAGGCCCTGGGGAGGTCCGGCTTTTGGGGGGCGCCGGGGGCGCCCTGGGACGTGGAACCGAGCTGCCCCGACGGCCAAACTCATGAGAGGTGCGGCCTCTCGCCCAGCAGCTAGCTGCTCCCCGAAAGGTGAGCTACCCCCTGCTGGTTCTGTCTCGAGCCACCAGGTTGTCATCCCGCAGCAGCAGGCGAGTATCTCAAGTCCCCGAGGCTCAGCGGGGTTGTGGCCGCTGCGGGGAGAGCCGTGGGGTCGCCGGCTGCGGGGGCTCACGGCGGGCACCCTGGGCCCGGGACACGCCCGATGGAAGCAGCGAGGAGCACCTCCCAGGAGGAGCGACCGGGCTCACCCCCGGGCCCAGACGAGGCACAGGTCATGCGAACACTGAGCAGGCGTGGCTGTGGCCCACGCCCCGGGGCCTGCTGCCCTGCGTCCCCGAGTCCGCGTCCCCGAGCGTGCTGGCCTTAACTGCCCCACTCTGTCAGTCGCACTAGGGACCGTCGCCCCCGAGCAGCTCCAGAGGCCCCCACCTGCCCCCGCACCTGGACGCCATCCCCAGCTGTGTAGCAGCCGCACAAGCCCCGTCAGCCCCTGAACACCCCACTTCGGTCACACCGCCACCGGGAACGGCTGTCTCCTGGGCTCCGCCGCCCGCCACCCCAACCTGGGCCCAGAGGGTCCTGCGCACCCGGCCCACACCCCACCCGGGGTCAAGGGGCTCCAACGGCAGCGATCTGCCCCGAGTGGGGAACAAACAGGCCCCGGAGGCGGGTGCAGGGTCCCAGAAGGGGGGGCTATGGCTGCGGAGCCGTGGGCCCAGCAGCGCCCGACTCCTGGGCTTGGCCAGGTGGGGACATGCCCATGGGTGCCCAGAGCAGCGGCCCCAGGCTCAGGCAAGGACGGCCATCCAGGCGCTGGAAACCTGGCCCGGCCTTATTTGCCCCTGGACACTCGCTGCGCCTGAAGGTCTCCTCGAAGTCTGTCCGAGGCGCTGGGGCTCCGCCTGACCCCCCGGGAAGCCGTGCAGACCTGAACCTGAGCGTCCTGGGGCCGATGGGGGCGGGCTGGGCAGCACACTTGGTGGCAGCGGGACCACAGGCCCCCAGACTGGCACGGAGTCGGGGGGGCACCGCGCCCAAGGCCAGCATCCCAGGGCAAGTCGGGGGGAGGGGTCCCGAGGCAGCCCAGGAGGGGTCCTCCAGCACCCGCCCCGTGCTGTGAAGCCAGTGCCTGTGGACTCAGGCTCGGGGCTCAGGGAGCCGCCGGTCGGGGGGCTCCCCGAGGAGGAGGCCACGCTCAGGTCCCTCTCCAGCCCCAGCCCACCGGCTCCCCGGGACTGGAGGGCAGCTCCCTGCAAGGGGCCGCAGGGCATCACCCGGGGGGCATCACCCGGGCCGCCCTGAGCCCCGCCTGCCGCCAGCCAGGCTGGAGCACCCGGAGACCCTCACTGCGCGGCAGCCAAGCCTGGGGAGACCGAGTCACGCCACGGAGCCCTCGATTCTGCAGGGCCTCCCGCGTGCAAGCAGGTCACCCTGGAGGGCGCCTCGAGGCCTGTGCTCGGGGAGACGTCAGGGACGCGGTAGTGGCGCCCAGGAGCCCACGATTGTGGGTTCACCCCAACCGCAATCCTGTGTCTGCCCCACACGCCTCAAGGCCGTTGCTCCTGCTTAGTGAACTTATTCTCATAACGTGACCAAGCTTCCCCTCTGTCGGCCACCGCGTCCCAAGGAGGTGGCCGGGGAGGCGTCACTGACCGCCAGGGGCGGGGTTGGAATGGCCTGTCCTAACCCACGTGGAGGGCGTGCGGCACACGCCTCCGAGACCCCGCAGGTCACCCCGGGCGGCTGGGCCTCCTCCCAAAGGGACTCCAATGGGGACACACGCGCTGTACACGTCCAGGCAGCCGGAGATAACCAATGAGGACTTCAGACACTCGCCGCCGGTCGACGGTCAGCGGCCTGGACGAGCTCAGGGTGGCGACCACAGCTCCGTGCTACAGCCTGGTGGCCGCAGGCGGCGCCTCTGCGGGGTGACACTGGCGATTACCCGGGATCGCGCCGGGGCGCTCAGCTTAGGGACCCGGACCTGCGGGATAAACGCCGCCGCCCGAACCCCGGCGCTCCGCAAACCCGTGCACGACTCCGGGCTCAAACGGCTGCCCGCCAACGAGCGTGGGGCCTCGCACAGGCCCGGGGGTACCGGGGTCAAGCCCCCCTTGCTGCCCGCGAGCCCCCTCGACGCCTCACACCGGGTCACTCCCCCGAGGCTCGGGTGCGCTCTTCTGTGCTGCATACGTTTCCGTCTACACCTCCCGTATTTATTTTAAGAGACCGCTTCAGGCCCCGATTAAGTGGAAAACCAGCTTCCCTCGCCATAAATAGGAGGAAACGACAACAATCAGGGTCCTGCCTCGATTCGCAAGGGGGGGTCTGCTCTCTCTCGTTGTGTTTGTCATCCTGGGAGGGGGGGTGCAGAGGCCCCAAGTGAGTTCAGAGACGTTTGGGGTCCCTTCCAGAGCGACCAGTGGAACTATTTATTTTTGTTTCTCCCCCTCCACCCCCAGGATCCCCCCGTGGTCGCTGTAACCCCCCGTGAGGATCACAACACACGCAGGAGCACAATCCTGGGCTGTGAATGGGCACGCCTCGAAAGACCCTTTTTTTTCTTTCTTTCTTTTTTTTTTTTTTTCCTTTTTTTGCCAGCCCATGGAACAAGGGCCCGGCACGGTCAGGGGAGAGATAAGGGGCTGTGTTTCCAGCACTTGTCCCACTGGCCCTGAGAGATACCCCAGTGGTTCCTGATAGGAAATCCCCTTGTGCCTCATGGAAAACCCAGAGAGGGAAGCGGAGCAGCCCCTGCGGTGGGTTCAGGCTCCACCCAGAGCTGCAAGGGCCGAGTCCCCGGGGGGGGGGGGGCAGGCCTGGGTCCCCTCCCCTGGCCTGTGGGCTCCGACCATCCGGGGCAGGGACCCCAGAGCCCGAGTGGCCTCTCACCGTGGCACCGCGTGTGAGCTGCTCCAACGGGGTCTCCGCACCCACGGCACCTCGTGGAAATCTGCAGTGGGGGGGGGCCTGGGGGCTCAGTGGGTGAGCATCTGCCCTCGGCTCAGGCCACGATCTCAGGGTTCTGGGATCGAGGCCCATGAGGGGCTCACTGCACAGCGGGGAGTCTGCTTCTCCCCCTCCTTCCGCTCCCTCTGCTCATGCCCTCTCGCTCTCTCACTCGCTCTTTCTGTGTCATATGAATAAATAAGATTTAAAAACATCTGCAGAGAGAGAGAAGCATCGCTGCCCCCAGATCTGCAAATAGAAAAGTCAGGGCGAAGGCAGGCTCCCAAGATCTAACTCGAGGTCAGTGCCAAGGTCAGCATCACTGCCTGCCCCGCCCCTGCCCCCCACCCCTGGCGTCAAGGCTCCCCAGATGTGTCGCCTGTTCCTTCCAGAACTCAAGAGCTGAGCTGTCCAAGGCCACCAGGGAAGGCGGCCTGAGCCTCTGGCACAGGAGGAAGGAGAGAGAACAGGGAGGTGCAGGACAGCGTGGTCTTGGGGCCCCCGGCAGCTGCCCTGCGCACCTCAGGCTTCCTCTCCCAGTGGCGGTGGCGGCTGTGGCCCTCTCTGCCCTCAGGGACCACGGCTCCAGTCCTCGGCCTCGCTGCAGCCCAAGGGCACCTGAGTCCCAGTTACAGAGCGGGGTGCGCAGGCCAAGCACCACTGCACCCTCCTCCCCGACCCGCCCCGGCCTGGGGGGCAGAGGCTGACCCCCCTGGGAGGAGGGGATGCTGATCCGCTGTTACAGGCCTTCCCGAAACCGGGGAGCCCGACCCCAAGATGCGCCCTGCCTGGCGGGAAAGCAGTAGGGGGAGCTGGGCTCCAGCTGGGACCCTCTGGGGGGCCACCTCCCCACCCTTCCCCCCGGGGTCCTCGCCACCCCCGCCCCTGTGGCCTGGGGAGCCCGCGGCGCCTTCCAATCTGCTCACAGCCACCCAAACCCTTTGCTACCCAGGAGCCTTTATTCCCAAATGGTGTTTTTAGCACAATTCAGCACCGACACTGCTAAGCAGCGCTCCTCTGGTCTTCCTACTCAGTGCAGATCAGGGACTTGGAGACCCCCAAAGCCTGCGCAGCTGCAGAAGGGGGGGACTGTGCACCCCTTCCTCCATTCCCTGCGAGCAGCTGACCGTTCACCTCCCCAACCCGTGTGCACCCCCCAGGACCCAGTGACAAAGCACGGCACACTGGGTGCCCCGACACCAGAGCTCATCCAGCCTGGGCCGGTTCACTTGCCCCCCCCACCCCCAGTGTTGCAGGATGTGCTTCCCAGAGGGGAACTGGGGGGAATGTTAGGTCTCTGGGGGCGGGCAGGACCCCGACATGCAGTTCATCTCATTGCTTCCAATAAAACAAGGGTGTTTAGACCCGTCTTAGGGAGTTAGGGAACCGCTGAAGTGGGGCGGGGTGGACGTGTGGTCACCACATCTTCCTGGATGCTCCGCCCACCGGCTCCCTGCAACCGTGGAGCCTGGGGGAGCCCCGCTTGGGGGAGCCCAGTCCTGCCCCCCTCCTGGCCCCGATTTTAGCCCCAGGAAGCAGGGGGATGTCCCCGGGCATCCAGCAGGCACTGTGTCCGTCTGTCTGCCCTGCTGCTTGCCCAACAAGGGCCTGCACCCCTGCCTTCAGAAGGGGTGCCCGTTGCCAAGAAGGGTGGCCTTCGCGGATGCACGTGGCCTCCAGGATGGAATCCGCGCAGGGGAAACCAGCAGTGCGCAGGACAGTCTTCCAGGGCAGAGGAGGGGAAGGGGGAGGGGAGGAGAGGGAAGGGAAAGGGTGAGGGGAGGGGAGGGGGGGAAGGGCGAGAGGAGGGAGGGGGAAGGGGAGGGGAGCTGCTCCAACGGGCTCTCCTCACCATTGGCACCTCGTGGAAATCTGCGGGGGGGGGGGGGGCCCTGGGGGCTCAGTGGGTGAGCGTCTGCCTTCGGCTCAGGCCATGGTCTCGGTCCTGGGATCGAGGCCCATGAGGGGCTCACTGCGCAGCGGGGAGTCTGCTTCTCCCTCTCCTTCTGCTCCCTCTGCTCATGCCCTCTCCCTCTCCCTCTCTCGCTGCCCTGGGGTCACTTCTACACCTTGGCCTCACCCCACCGCCAGGGCCCTGGCCAAAGGGGGATCTGAGCTCCCCTCTCCATTCCTGGGACCTGGGGACTGGGGACTTTTCCAGGCCAGGCACTCTGCCCTCTTCTACCAGAGTCTGAGGCTCTCGGGCTCCCTGTGGCCCCAGGATTCTGAGAACTAACGTGTTGTCACCACTTGGTGGGACGAGAGGCCACACGTGCCCCACGGTGCCGGTCCTCCAGCCACGGCGAGGACAGAGGCAGCTCCCGAGGCGGGGCGGCCGGGGCGGCACCTCCCTGGTGTGGCCGAGCGCGGAGTCCCCTCCCTGCCACCACCACCTCCCACCCCGGGGGTCCCCGAGGCCCCAGTGGACACAGTCAGCGCCACCCCTGCCCTGCCCTTGCTTGGCCGCCCCGGACCCGTCTGCCGCACCTCTTCCTCATCGGCTCAGGTTCGGGGTGTCCCCGAGCCCCCGCTCTGCTTCACCGCCTGCCGCTGACGATAACCTGCCAAGAGCAGGTGTGACCGTGTGTCCCCTCCCATCAAACTCCTCCCCGAGGCTCCGTTGCACGGATCGCGCTGCGTGCGAATCCAGAGCCAGCTACTCGGTCCCTACTCGGTCACTACTGCCAGCACGTCCTCCGTAGGACTCACCGAGGCCTCTCGGCCACATCGACGGAGGCGTGTTATTGCCCCCACCTGCCAAGGAAACCGGCAGAGGGGAGCTGACTTGTCCAAGGTCACGCGCTGGGGGTGGCTCCACTGGGAGGCCCTCCGTCCCAGGGCGCCAGCGTCTCCCCCGTCTCCCAGGCCATGGGACGCCCCAAGAAGGCTCGGGGCGTCCCCACTGCCACACCTTTAGTCTCATGGTTCCTCTGCCAAGAGCATGAAGGCCCCTTGCTCCTCCCCAGGTCTCTGCCCTCCGTGTGTGTGCTCCCGACGCCAGAATCCATCACGAGGCACCTGCCACCCACCGTCTTCGCCCGTGTGTTCACAACCACACCTCGTCACCCTCCACGGGCAGAGGTGTGACATTTCCCTCCGTGTCCTCACAGACCCGTGGTAAGGTGGGTGGCTCAAGAGAACTCTGCAGAATGGATCAACGGATGGCTGGAGGTCACTGCCACCACTGCCACCTCCACCACGCGGCCACGGGGCTCCGCCGGGGCCCCCACATCCCTGCCCCAAGACGGACTTCCAGCTGAGTCAAAGGTCAACCAGGCAGAAAGGAGGCAGAGAGCTGAACTGGTGGCGTTCCAGGCACCAAGCGTCCCTGAGCGGGTATTGGGGCTGGCGGGTCACCAAGCAGAGCACCATCTGTTCCCAAACACAGTGACTCACACTTGACTTGTGCAACCAGTGGAGACCTGTAAAGACGAGTGCCTACTCCCCCGGATTCCTCTCCACATGCTGTGCCCGTCTGCCCAGTGGGGCAAAGGAAGAGTTGCGGGGGGGGGCATAGCGTCATGGTTTCCAGAGATAGGCTGGAGCAGTACTTCTTACTCTTGGCTTCTCAATCATGGCCACACAAGCACTTGGAAGCATAAAACAGATGGTCAAGCCTGGGCCCCCAGACCAACTGGGGTGTCAGAACATTGGGGGGCCCCTAGACCATCTGGGAGGGTCAGCTCATCGAGGAAACCCTAGACCATCTGGGGGGGTCAGAATGCCGGGGACCCCTAGATCATCTGGGGGGGTCAGCTCGTCAGGGGACCCCTAGACCATTTGGGGGGGTCAGCTCATCAGGGGGCCCCTAGACCATCTGGGGGGGCAGAACGTCGGGGGACCCCTAGACCATCTGGGGAGAGTCAGAACATCGAAAGACCCCTAGACCATCTGGGGGGTCAGAACGTTGGAGGACCCACCCATGGCTGGTCTCAGCAGAGCGCAGGTGCAGGCTGGATCAGCACAGCTGGGGCGAGAAGCAGGGGCCGGGTCCCTGGGCGCGAGGACCACCTGCTGTTGGGAAGGGGGAGGGCACCCTAAGAGAGGAAACAACTGTAGATGGGCAAGGGGGAGAGTGCAGGGTGGGCGTCTGGGTGCTTTCCCAGAGAGAAGGGCGGGAGGAGCAGGGGCGCTCCCGCTGGGGCTGGCCCTGCTCCCTCAGTGGGGGTGGGGTGGGGTGCCGAGCAGACCCAGAGAAGGAGGGCCGCGGCAGCCGTACTGCACACCCTCAAACTCAAAACCTGACCAGTCTACAGGGAACACAGGCCGAGATGTCTTATCTAGATTTGTCCTGAGCACCTGGCCATACAGGTCCTGTCCCCGGGGTGGCAGAGGGGACGGTGCCCCAGGAAAAGCACTGATCTGAAATCCTGCAAACTGGCACAGAGGCCCGACCCCTGCAATCTCTGTCCTGTGACTCACATGCCCTGGGACCTCCCTCTTTCTACTCTAAGAGCCATTGAACTTGAGACGGTTCATTTTTGGTGTCAACCTGGCTGGACCGAGGGGCGCGCAGACGGCTGGTGAAACCTTGTTTCTGGGTGTGTGTGCAGGGGGCCGATTCGGGGCACCGTGTACAGCAGGTGGCCTCCCCGGAGGCAGGGGCGCCATCCAGTGCATCCAGGGCCCGGATGGAACAAAAAGGTGGAGGAAGGGCGAATCGGCTCCCTGCTCTTGAGCCGGGACGTCCATCCTCTCCTGACCTGGGCCTCCCGCCCTGCTGTTCCTTGGGCCTGGGGACGTGGATGGGATTTCTACCCTCAGCCCCCCCGATTCTCAGGCCTAAAGACTCGGGCTGAATGACGCTGCGGGTCGCAGCACCTCTGGGCCGTCATACTTCTGGGACCCAGTTCCCATAATAAATCCCCTCTTGGGTGTCTCTATGTCCCACGGGCCCTGTTTCCCTGGAGCACCCAGGACTGTCGAATTTTAGAGCTTGCGCATAGAGCACAGTGCAGAAGGGGGGCAGGCTCCCCCTCTGTCCCTCCGGGTCTCTCCTTTTCCTGCTGAGTGGACGTTGCGGAGACCTCCCCCCCCATCCTGTGGGCACCGCGGAAGCCACATCTGGGCGGTAGAGGCGATGCCTCGTGGGGGATGGAGCCCGCCCGGTCATCACATCTACTGCAGACTCAGGGACCTTGAAAGAAAGGCCCATCCGGAATCGATAGAAATTAGAATTTTTTTTAAAAATCCAGGGGCAATTCAATGATGAGATTGTATTACCGAGTGTAGGGAAGTCGAAAGATCTGTTTTGACCGGACGCAGAATAATTCATCTCAAATCCATGTCCTGATTAATATCTTGAAGGATTTTGGGAAAATTTTGCTTCAGTTCGGATTAGTTTTGTTTTGACGGAGGCTGTTCCTCCCCTGCCGGTGCCCGTTGACTTATCAGTTCCGTTCTGCTAAATGTCAGTTTTGTGGGTGATTTCCTATTTCAGACACCGAGCCTTCACCAAATACGTCCTAGAACACACACAAAATACCCATCCTGCTGAGCCAGTTCATACATCTGGGAATTAAAAAAAAAAAAAAGTATGAAAGCAACAGCCAACATTGAAAATCTTTTTTTTTAAATTGTATTTACTTATTTATAAGAGACACAGAGAGAGAGAGACAGAGACACAGGCAGAGGGGGAAGCAGGCTCCCTGTGGGGAGCCCATGCAGGACTCGATCCCGGGACCCCGGGGTCACAACCTGAGCCAAAGGCAGACGCTCCACCGCTGAGCCCCCCAGGAGTCCCCAACATTGGAAATCTGTTTGTGATTTATAATCCAGAAGATCCTTGCTATTAGAGGCCCCTCGACCTTGAAACGCCCCGTTCTCCTTCCCCCAAATCACAGACCCGATGCACCCAAAACAAACACAAGAACAGAAAACAGCCAACATTCGTGTCTGTCGGGTGGTGGGGCGAGGTTTTGGTGAGCGGAGTAACGCAATGTACTGCGCCAGGCAACGGAATGTAGCGAAAGCTTTAACCTGGGTGAGGAAATCTCCAGAGAATTATTCCAAAAGTCTTAAGCCATCTCATCCAGTATGAAGGTCTGTAATCCTCATAAAGTGTTTTTACAATTTTTTTTTTCTTTGGTAGATTGGGAAATACCAGCACACTGGCCTTTTGCAGAACTGGTCTTGGCAAACTGAGTTTCAGAGAAGAGGCTTTCAGAGAACTGAGCTTCCCTGAGGTCCCCTTTGGCCACGGGGTGCCCTCCTTCCAGTCTCCCCCCAGCTCCAGATTGGGGCGGGGCTGCCTCCTGAGCTTGGACTCCACCCCCAGAGGTCTTCCAGGGGAGTCAGAGCCCCGCAGAAACTGGTTCTGCACAGCTCCCAGGTGCCAGGTGCAGCGAGAAGGTCACCAGGATCGGGATTGCGGGCTTCCAGAAGAAGTTCCACAATGTGGGTCCCCACCGACCTTCTCCACCAGACCCACCAGCATCCCCAAGGGTCTTTGCTCCTTGGCGGATGGCGCCAGCATCTCCAGGGGCAGAAGAAGCCCTTGTGGGGGGAGGTGGTCCCACACGTCTCCCCATCTCTCATTGGAA
This sequence comes from Canis lupus familiaris, assembly GCF_011100685.1. NCBI lineage: Eukaryota > Metazoa > Chordata > Mammalia > Carnivora > Canidae > Canis > Canis lupus. Next base: position 29,466,718 of record NC_049223.1, on the reverse strand, counting down.
ACCTGAAGTGAGTCACTTGTCTCCCAGACCCTTGGTCCCCACTTGTCCTCCTGGGACAGCAGGTTAGGAGAAGCCCCTGTGCCCTGTGCACGAGCTGCTCACGGTGAGCAGCCTCAGGCGCCCCATCTCCCAGCGCCTGGGCTGGCAGGGCCTCAGTTCTGTCTTTCCCTCTGCCAGGGCCAGCTTTCAAGTACCTTGTGCATTGGGCTTAGTAGGACACCCTGTGCATATCCAGAAACCTGGAGAAAACATCACACAAAACTCCTGCAGCTCCCCCCCCCTCCCCCCGCAACCGCCCCGGGGAAGCGCAGCAGGAGGCCGTGGTGGCCTCCCCCACCCTGCCCTGTGCAAACACCTCTCTGGGGCCAACACCCACCCGGCCCTGACATCCTTTTTTTTTTTTTTTAATAATAAATTTATTTTTTATTGGTGTTCAATTTGCCAACATACAGAATAACACCCAGTGTTCATCCCGTCAAGTGCCCCCTCAGTGCCCGTCACCCAGTCACCCCCACCCCCCCCGCCCACCTCCCTTTCCACCACTCCTAGTTCATTTCCCAGAGTTAGGAGTCTTCATGTTCTGTCTCCCTTTCTGATATTTCCTACCCATTTCGGTCCCAACATCCTGAAGGAGCATTTACTATTTACTCTGGGAGTTGACTATTCCCAGTGATGAGCCACCTCCTTCCTTCCTCAAAGTCGGGGGGGAAAAGGTAGAAAGAAAGAGAGAAAGAGGAAAGAGAAAGAAAGAAAGAAAGAAAGAAAGAAAGAAAGAAAGAAAGAAAGAAAGAAAGACATCACAACGAACTAAATAAAGCAGACATTACTAGACTGCCGTCCTTACTTCCTGTCCTTAAGTCCTTCCTTCATCCGCCCTCCACCCCCCCCCCCCCCCATCCCCCCCCTCACTCAAGAAAGAAAGAAAGAAAGAAGGAAGGAAGGAAATCGACTTTACACGCCCCCCACTCCAGCAGTGGTTCTCAGACATCTGGGACCACGGGGCAGTGAAACCCCCACATTAACTGCGGAGGGGGGTGGGCACTTGTAAGGACTCTTCAGTTTTTTTCAGACTAAGAACATTAAAAAAAAAAAAAAAGAAAGAAATCCCACACAACTACCACCTGCCATCCTGGTGGCTTCTTGGGAGCAAGGACATGTAGCCTTTAGAAATTTCAGAACGGCATCCGTTCGGGCAGGTCGAGAAAGTCTTTATGGTGCCTGTTTCCACACCGAGGCAGCCTGGCATTTAGGACTCACTAATTCAGAAACTCAGGCCGCGGTGACCTGCATCTGTGAGGGGACAGGGACTTTCTGGAGGGAAGCACCCCGGTGCTGGACGTCAGCCACCGCAGCCTTCACCACACCAGGTGGGCCGCCTGCCTCCCCCCTCCCCCACCCCGGCTCCTCCTCGTTGTCACGTCTTGACCTCCTCTGGGTTGCACACTTCTGTCCTCCTGCTCCTCGGCCCATCCCCTGCCTCCCTCAGGACCTTCGGGGACCTGAAACTCTTTCCCCACCTCGGAGCCCCCAGCCCTCCCCCCAGGACCTGCCCTGCTGTGTCCAGCACCTGCTGTGCTTTGGAGGGGGCTTGGCCATACCCTGGTATCCCGGGCACTTGGTCTGAGGACGGGCCTGGGAGATGGCAACCTGTGAGGGTCACAGGACACTGCAGTGACCCACCGACCATGTCAATGGGAGGAAAAACCCAGAAAAGCATCATCTGAGCAGCAGTGCCTACCCCCATGCCCTGCCCCCCCCAGCCCTGCGCTCACCCACCACTCACCCACCACCTGGGCTGGAAAGAGGGGTGGGCAGGCAAGGGCGGGCACCAGGATTTTGCAACAACCCCCCCGGGGGAGCTGGCTCTGCCTCCCTGCCCAGAGCTGGAAACCACTGACTTGGCGCAGCTAGGAAAACATAGTCATCGCCAGAAGGAGGAGAAACCTCATTTCGCGAAGGAGGACGCAGAAGCCCACCATTGCAGGGCACCCAGAGCCGCACGGCCGCATGCAAGACGCCGCCAGAAAACCGACGTGTGTGTGTGTGTGTGTGTGTGTGTGTGTGCATTCTGGATCCCGGGTCCCGGGGCTCATCCTGCCTCCCCTCCAGCCCTCGGATTTCATTCTGATGCCACCTGGGCCTCAGTTCCCTCTGGCACAGGGGGACCTCAGGTGGAGCCATCTCTGAGACCCAGGACAGGTGACGAGCAGCGTCCAGCAGGCCTGATGCAGGGGGACCACCCTGCAGTGTCACATGCCCCAGGTCACATAGGGTGAGGGCACAGCAGAGAACGATGGGGTGCAAAAGAGGCAGTGTCCCAGCCCCAGGCTCCAGCCTCCGGCCTCCAGTCAAGACCCAGGCTCAGGTAGTCCCTCGAGCCAAAGAAATGCTCCTCTTCTGTCCTCCCCCCTTGTCACACCCCACTTGCACCTGTTCTCCTCAGGTGTCCGGGAGATGCTGGAGGAGGACTGTGTGGCCTACCCAGGCGGGTTTCCCCACTGGGACCCAGTGAAGGGGGTAGAGGCTCAAAGGAAACCCAAATGCCACCGTTTGGGGCCTTCGATTTTCTACTTTCCAACCGCTCAAGCACAAGCACGCACCCCCCTTTGGAGCTCACACTGCTTTTATTTCAACCACCACATTGCGTTGGGTTTCCTCAGCGCAGTGAGGTGGGGGCTCCCCACTTCTCTGTAGGGTCTCACCAGGCGCAGAGAGCACAGAACCCAGGCCCAAGAGAGGCCATGCTTTCCCACCAGTAGGTAATTTCCCAACCACCACCCACACTTGCCCTTTACATCCCCGCCACACAAGCAGGGGCCCCAAAGAGGCCTGAAGACTGGAGTCCAGCAGGAGATGGGCCAGGACTGGGCCTCACTTCTGGGAGAGGATGCGCATGAACTCTTCGTAGTTCACTTGCCCGTCCTTGTCCACATCGGCCTCCTGGATCATGGTGTCCAGCTCCTCCTGGGACAGCAACTCGCCCAGCTTGGCCATGGCCTGCTTGAGCTCGTCCACGCTGATGTGGCCGTCGCCGTTCAGGTCAAAGGCGCGGAAGACCTCCCGCATCTCCTGCTCACTGCCCCAGGACTTCATCCTCTTGACCATCGCCTCCAGGAACTCTTGGAAGCTGATGACCCCGTCGCCGTCCGTGTCCACCTGGGCGATGAGCATCTTCAGCTCGTCCTCTGATATATCCTGGCCCAGGGCCTGCATCACAGCGCCCAGCTCCTGGGTGTTGATGGTGTTGTCACCGTTCTTGTCAAATCTGGAGAAGACCTCCTTGAACTTGGCCACCTGTTCTGGAGGCAGCTCCTCGGCCATGTTGCCCACACCTGTCACGGAGCTTCCGACCTTGCTGCCAACCGGCTCAGAGCTGGGCACTGCAATGGGGACGGGCGGCTGAGTGTGTGCGAGGGCACAGCCTCTGTGGCAGCCTTGCCGTGGGATGGGAACCCCTCCTTTTCTGCAATTGGAGCAAAGGGAGGAGGAAGGCTCTCCACCCTCCCCATCATGTCCTTGGGCAAAATCCTCCTCCCAGGGAGGGACAGACCAGCTGCAGACCAGAAATTCAGGAATTGGAGTGGCGGGGCCCACCCAGGGGAGGCTGGAGGGAGCCACACCACACGGGGGGCCATCGGCGGCCTCCCCACAGCCCCTGGCCCTGATGGCAGATGGGCCACTGTGGAAGCTTCTTGCCGAGGTGATCCCCACAGAGAGCACGGCTGGGAAGGGGAAGGGAGCCTCGCGTGGTGGACACAGCAGGTCCCGGGTGAGAGGGGGCCTGGCTGGCCATCCTGTGCTCCTCTCGGGCCGCCCGTCAGTGCTCACCCCACAGGGTGGACTGTGGAGGCGGATGTGCTGGAACTGAGTGGAATCAGGGTGGCCCCATGGGCGTCACTGAACTCCCAGCCCAGGTGGCCAACAGGTCTGTAATGGAGGGTGCGGCCAGCTGCCTGCGGCTTGGAGCGAGCAAGGAGCTTGGGTGCGCACAGACCCTGGCACATGGATGTGCCACTTGTCACACGAATATTCCGAGGGTGATTTCGGGTGCGAGGGAAAGGCTTCCTGTCCCCGCAGAATACCTCTCCTCTAGCTCCTCTGAATCCGTTCCATCGTTAGGTCCAAGTCTCTCCCTGAGGCCACAGGGAGGAGTGGGGCGTCCCTACCCAGAGCAGCGGGGATGCTGGGGAGCCTGGGCACCCCCATCTTGTGTGTTCTCTAAATGCCCGCTGCCCTGAGTACAGAGTTAGAGCAAGAGCTCAGCCCTTGGGGTCTATTCCTCAAGTCCTTGGCAAGTGGGACCCGAGGCTCTGGCTGGGAGTCGCTATGGGGTCTCTCTGCATGCGAGCCCTACACATTCCCAGGACCTCCACCCTCCACGCAGTAGGACCTGCGTCTCTGAGGGATCAGATAAACTCCAGCTCTGCCTCAGCCCATCAAACCCTCTGAGGAGTCTCTCCTCCCCTAGGAGGCAGCCAGGCAAACAGCTCCCCGGCCTGGTGCACCTGCCCCCTCAGCCCACCCTGGGCTCAGCGCACCTGCCCCCCCTGACAGTCTACCCCGGGCTCAATGCACCTGTCCCCCCAGCTCATCCCTCACTCAATGTCCCCCAAGCCCATGTCATGCTCGGTGCACCTGCCCCCCCAGCCCATCCCAGGCTCAATGCACCTGTGCCCCCATTCCACCCCGGGCTCAGTATACCTGCCCCCTCAGCCCACCTTGGGCTCAGCGCACCTGCCCCCCAAGCCCACCCCGAGTCAGGGGACCCCCAGGTGGAGACACAAAGGGAAATGCTCTCGTCGTCTAACTTCTTTAAAGAGGTCTTGAAGAAGCGCCGCGGTTTCATCTTCGTGCTGGAAGAGGACTGAGGCCTCGATACGTCTTGAGCAATCGGTTAGTCAACAAAGCCGCAGTCGCATCGGGTGGAGAACGCGGTGCAGCGGGGCCTGGCCTAGGGCGGGGCTCCCGGCAACCAGGGCGTTCTCTGAAGACTCTATGAAGATATAAATCTATATTTTCACATTTTATTTTCCTCTTCCCTTAGGAGCGGGACCCGTGATTAAAAATCCGAGGCGCTTACCATTTTCTTGTTTTCCCTCGGTATTAAATGGTGCGGCGTAAACCACGAGGAATTTTTCCGATGCTATCAGGAGGCAAAAGCTCTTGGTTCTTGCTCCGCCGCTGATTTGGAAATCCAACTTGGTCTCGGTATCTTCATCTATAAAATAGGATACCACGTCATCCTCCGTGTATGATCAGGGCACTTAAGATCAAAGATCAAAGCATCTTTGATCAACGGAAGGCATTATTATTCTAGGATAAAGCTCATCTTCGGTAGCAAGGGCTGTGTTTGATGTGACCCGACACTCAGAGGAGGGCCTCCCTCTCTATTTTGTTATTATACGTTTCTTGATTGAGCTGATAAACCAAACGCGTCTGCCCGGAGGTCTGGAGCCTGTCAAGCCGTCCGAGGCTCTGGCGTCCGTCAGCTCGTGGACGTCGTGGCTCGCACGCAGCAGAGGTGGTGTCTAGAGAGCATCTAGCGAGTGTCCTCATGGGACGGCAGGGGGAGAATGGTGGTCACTCACTGTCCCCACGCACAGATGGGGCCTTGGGAGGGATGGTCCTCTGCCCAAGGCCACCCACCCCTGGGGAGAGGGCCACCCTCTGTGAGTACCTCCCCACCTGCCACTTTGGGGCCTGCTTCCTCCCTCTGCATCACCGTATGTTCCAAGCCACATGGAAATCCCTCACTTCCCCTCCCACCCGGTGTCCTGCCTCAAGCAGCCCTGGGTCCCCTGCACTGGAGAGTGCTGATGGTGGACCCCAGGGCCGGGGAAGGGGGACAGCAGGGCCTGTGTTGCCAGAACCTAACCCAGCGTGATCCAGCCCCTTTCTTGCTCCGCAGCAGCCCCCGCAGAGCCCAGCGCTTTGGAAGGAGCAGGAGGGAGCCGGGAGGAGTCTGAGGCTGGGACACTGTCACTTGCTTGTGTCCCAGCACTGGGTCCCCGGGGCCTGTAAAAAGCAGGCACAGGAGAGAAGAATGCCTCACGTCAGCCCGTGGGGTGCCCCCCTCCCCAACCGAGTGTGAGGTTTACAGAGAAAGGCTGCCTGCTGGTAGAGGGGGACCCGGGTCTGCTGAGAATGGAGCGCCCGGAGCCCACGAGAACCCAGAGGCTGTGGCCCAGAGACCCAGCAGGCCGGCTGGAGGAAGCCTGGGGCCCTCCTGGTGTCACCTGCCCGAAGTCAGAGGTCAGCTGTCCCGCCCAGGACTGACTCCCTCACCTGCCCCACCCTGCAGCCAGGGACACGGGGTCTGCTGCCATGGTGAGTGGCTGCGGTCCTAGAGGTCCAGGGGATCCCCGGGGCAGAAGGGAGGGCAGGGAGGCAGCAGCCCTCCCCTAGGGTATGGGGGTTCCTGAGAGTGTCCCCCCAGGGAGGGAGTCCTCCCTCCCACTGCTCATGCAGCAGCCCTGCGTGTGCATGTGCACGTGCCTGTGTCGGGCCCAGGTGTGTGGGGGGTGGCCCAGGCCTCAGCACCCCCAGCCAGCCCGGGCTTCCCCAGGAGCAGCAGCTCACTCAGCCCTCCCTTCGCTAGGGGCCAAGTATGGGTGAGAAACCAGTCAGACAGGTTTGGGGGCCTCCTCTGGCTTCCCTGACTTGCGGGAACCTGCTCTCCCTCCTGTCCCTCCCACTCGGCCAGTCCTTGGAGTTGGCACCTCCGCCAGCCCGCCTGGAACCTCGTGTGCCCGCGTGAGGCCATCCACACACAGAGCTTCCAGAACTGGCTCCCGCCCCCCATCAGGCCGTCAGGCGTCTCGAGAGCAGTGGGCGGTGGAAGTGCTGAGCCTCTGTGCTGCCCTCACAGATGGCGGGGCCCCCAGGGTCCCTGCTGAGCCCCTAACCTAAACCCAAGCCACATCCCCAGGAGTGCTCGGGCCCTGGAACCCGGCAGCCACGTGGGGTGTCGCCCTGGCCTCACGGGTCACAGATGCTGTAGCCCAAGGCAGGTGACCTCACTGCAGACAGGATGCCGTCCCCGCCTAAGAGGGTTGACCCCGGTGCAGCTGCAGGACGAGGAGCATCTGCTCGGGACGGGCTCAGGCATGCAGTCACCAGGAGCCTTTAGGGCCACCCTGCCCCGTCACCCGAGCGCCAGCGCTGTGGGGGACCTCGGGTGGCCCCTGGCTGCGAGCATCTTCTTGCAGGTCGCAGGACAGACATCCTAGAAGCAGACCAGGGGGGCTGCGCCCCGTTCCCAGAAAGTCCCAGGCCTGGGCAAACACCTGGTCTCACTGCTGTGAGGGTCAGTGTCTGTCGCCTTCACCGCTTCCACCCCTCTCACCCACGATGGAGCAGGTGCTCCCAGGGGCGCCGAGTCAATCTGGTAGGTGACCATCATCCTACAGGAAGCAGTCACACGTTGAAGGCTCAGAAGTCAGAGGTCATCTTTCCATTTTATTCTTATTTTTTTTAAGGATTTGTGGACTTGAGAGAGAGAGAGAGAGAGAGCAGGAGGGAGGGGCAGGGAGAGGGAGAGAGAATCCAAGCAGACTCTGCACTGAGCACAGAGGCCAACTCGGGGCTCGATCCCACGGCCCCGGGATCATGACCTGAGCTGAAATCAAGTCAGACACTGAACTGACTGAGCCCCCTGGGCGCCCCGCATCTTTCCATTTTGGATGGTTGTGCAAGCCACGCCAGGATTCTCAGGCTACCAGCAGGTCACCTGGACAAGGGCAGAGGCCCTGCTGCCATGAGGCTCGTGTTCAAAGAGCAGGCCTTGCGGGTGACCCTATGCCCCCAGCGCTGCCTGCTGGCACCGTCGGTGCCCGTGGTCTGCCTAGACTTGCCGGGCGGTGGGCAAGGGCCATCCTTCCCACCCTGTGACACCCCTGGGAGCTCGGCAGGACACACGCCGCCCTCCTCGCACCGTCCCCACACACGCACGCGGCCCCGGCAACGAGGGCCCTCTAGCTCTCCAGTGCTTTCCACGCGAGATGCTTTTCCGGGGACAGAGAGGTGGCCCTTCAGGCACCAAGCACGTTAATTTTGGCCATCTGTGGTGGGGACCTTCCAAGGGGGTTCCCTACTCTACTCCCCGTCACTCTGGGCAAGCGGGGCGGGCTGTGGCCCCAAGAAATGGCCTCGTGGGTCCCGTCACAGTGGGGACAGGACAGGTGCACACACCGAGCCCTGGAGGGTCCAGTTGCTGCACCTTCTCGGGCCGACCAGCCCCAGCTCCTGTCTGCACACAACCGTGCACCTGCCACGGCTCCCGGCCTCGTTTCACAGCGGTTTAGACACAACAAGGTGGAACCGAAGTTGTCAGGGAAGAAAAAAGTCGATCAAACGTGTAAATCAGCAAGCTTAATTTAAAAACAGTAATAAATCGGGGCTCCCGGGTGGCTCTGCGGGTTGAGGGTCTGATTCTTGGTTTCAGCTCAGGTCGTGATGTCGGGGTCGTGAGGTTGAGCCCCCGGTCAGGCTCTGAGCTCATCAGGGAGTCTGCTAGGGCTTCTCTCTCTCCCTCACTAGTGTGCATGCTCACTCTCTAAAAAAAAAAAAAAAAAAAAAAAAATTTATTTACTTATTTTTAAAGATTTTTATTTATTTGAGAGACAACATGGCAGAGAGAGAGAGAGTGTGTGAGCATGGGCGGGGGTGGGAGAGGGAGAAGCAGACTCCCCAGTGAGCAGGAGCCCGACTCGGGGCTCGATCCCAGGACCCCAAGGTCATGACCTGAGCGGAAGGCAGATGCTTCACCGACTGAACAACCCAGGGGCTTTCAAAAAATTTTTAAATGTTAATTAAAAAAAACAATAATAAATCAATCAGTCTGAGGGCGGTGCCGGGTGCATCTAATTTATCTCTGGATTCCGGAAGAGACCCTAACGCATCGCATGAGGCTGCTGTTCCCTGCACCCTGGCTCAGACACACCTGCTGCAGCTCCCTCCCCTGACCCCTGCTCCAGGGCTGCCGCTGGTTCCATCCACCTGGCAAGAAATGAGGGAGGGAGGGGCCCCTGGGTGGCTCAGCAGTGGAGCGCCTGCCTTCAACTCAGGGAGTGATCTCGGAGTCCTGGGATCGAGTCCCACATCAGGCTCCCTGCAAGGAGCCTGCTTCTCCCTCGCCTGTGTCTCTGCCTCTCTCTCTGTGTCTCTCATGAAGAAATAAATAAAATCTTAAAGAAGGAAAGAAATGAGGGAGGGAGCAGCCCCAGGTCATCCTGCAGATGGAGGAGTGCCGGGTGCACCCACGCGTCCCAGTGCATCCCATATGTCCCAGTGTGTCCCAGCTCATCCCAGTGCGTCCCAGTGCATTGCTCAGAAAGAGCCAGTTAGGCTGCGGAGCTCCCAGAGCGCCAGCCGCGGGGCCCTCCCTACCCGCTGGGGTTCCCTTGGAGAGCTCCCAACAGCTCTTCGCCATCCCGCCCCAAGTCCCCTTTTCCATCTGCCCGGAGGAGAGCCAGGCAGGAGGCTAACAGGGTCTCCGTCCAAACATGCCCGCCCCACTGTGGACATGACCACACTAACTGGGTCACGATGTCCTATGTTGGTGAGTAGAACATTCCAGAGCGTGGATGATAGCCTCCCCCCCACCGCAGGACTGGTAATACCTGACGCATGCCCTTCTCTTGCTCTCTACATTGGCTTGAACGCACGCACATCCGCACGAAGGACTGGAACGACATGACCGCCCACATTTTACCTTGTAGGGTAAGGACAGTTCAAGACAGGACCACCTTTCCTTTTACCCTTAAGAACCTTAAGGACCTTCTCCGTTAAAAAACAGTTGGCAAGTTTATATAAACTCCTTTCTCAATGGGTAGGTGAACGCTCCATCACAGTCGGTCAGGCACCAGACCAGGGGCTGACTTTGGGGATCCCCGAGGTGGGGGTGCAGGCATAGCACAGGGTAGAAGCGGGAAGCAGGGGGGCACAGCTGCTAGAGCTTGGGGGGCAATCTGGGGGGGCCAGTGGGGTGTCAGGATGTGAGGGGGGAAGAGCAGGGTCTCTGGGTCCCTGGAGAGACAAGTGGTAACAGGAGGGAGAAGAAGAGGGGAGCCCCAAAGCAGAGAAGTTGCCAGAAACTAATTACGATTCTTCACCATTTTGCCAGAAGTCCCAGGACACAAATAATCCACCTGTTACACGAGGACATAACCAGTGCCCTGTCCTGGTCATGCTAAATGCTGTGACACGCGGACTCAGACAGCCATCAGGAAGTTTAGATCTGACTCGACGTGCCAGTGGATGGAGGCCCAAAGTCAGAGGTGAAACAGCAGAAATACAGTAAAATGATTCTGGAAATGCGAAGTCATGAAAGACTACGCTAAAAAATAAGAGGGACTCTGTTAAAAATAAGCTGTCTTGTGAGTGGTAAAAAGTGACTGTCCATAAAGAAAAGTTGGTGCCTTTTGTGTTGGCATGAATACTCCTAGCGGTCAGGGCTCAGAAGGAGAGATGAAATATCTCATTTAGAGCCTGGGTCGTGCCGAGAACGCAAACAGCTTCTCTGGGATTTCGTGGCAAAGACGACCAAGAGTTTATACTCACAGCCTTCCCTAAAAGTAATATGAATGTCATAAACCCCATTATTTCTCCCAGGAAATGTGGCCAGCTGGAGGCTTCCAAGAATACACTTACAACTTCCCTTGCTAGAAGGGAAGGAGGAGATGGACTTTCTCCACCATTTTCCAGAATTCCAGCTTGAGGCGAGGCCCTGACCCGTCGCTGGGGATCAGGAGGTGGTGTAGAAGTAGGGACATCATCACATGGCTCTCCTGTGGACTTCCTTTATATTCATGGAATAAAATCCTACATTGTGTAAGCTAAAAAAAAAAAAAAAAAAAAAAAAGACAAGAGAAAGAAAAAGAAAAAGTGACAGGTCTTGGAGGAAATGATCGAGAGACCAGTCATTTAATATATCAATGAAGAGCCCTTAATTTTTTTTTTTAAGAAACCATAATTAAATAGAAAAAAACAGGCCAAGGATACGAAGCCAGCTCACAGAAGAGCAAATCCAAATGGCCAACAAACATATGGAAAGACTCTGCCATTTGGCAGGAGATGGAGACGTACAAACTAGAGTAATAATAATAACAAGGTATCATTTTATCCCCAGTCTGGCTGGCAAAAATTCGTTGAAATCGCTATTGCCAGAGAGAGAGGACACCAAGAAATGGGTATCGCTCCAGGTTGCTCGGCAAGAGGTCAGCTGGGGCAGCAACAGGTCATGCAGTAAAACCCGGAGTAGGATTATATGAGCACGATCACAAATCTGGGCCGTGAGCAGGGCGGGGAGCGCAGGGAAAGAAGTACAAAGAGAAGGAAAAGATGAAAAACATGCATGATATGGTCCGTGTGCGCACATGAGCACGGGTGTACGTGTGCAAGACAACTTATCTTTAAAGGACCTTTATATCTGCTGCTATTTCTGTGATGACTCATTTTCCTTTTTTTTTAAATTTTCTAATTCTTTCATTTTTCTTAGTTGTAAGACTTATATAAAAAAGACATTTCCTATTAACTATTTGGTTATCTTGAGGCAGTTTGTAGAGGAAAAACAGGATAAATACTTTGATTTTTTTTTCAGCTTATTTATCAGTTTTTGGAAAAATAGGTTGTTCTCTTAGCATCCCCTGAAGGTGACCAGTGAGAGTTGTTTTGTTTTCTGAGTGTCATTATAAATTCATGGATTTAAGTGCTTTGGGTGTGTTCTAATCCATTGCAGTTATTATCATAATTGCTGCTGAACTTGTCCCAACTTTGGCTAGTGGAAAATCTTTTAGGTTGACTCTTTCTTTTTTTTTTTTTTTTTTTTTTTTTAGGTTGACTCTTTCATCATCATTATGAACAAGCTTTATTAAAGATTATGAATTCAGTTTCCAAGGGAGTTATAAATGGTTTTCTACAGAGAGATTATTTACTTGGTTTGTTGTTTTCACAGATAATATGTGTTTTGACCCATTGGGGTTATGTAGCTCATGTATTAAAATTGGAAGTTTATTCTGTTGTTCTTAACATCTGTGACCTGCAATGTTTGATTTGATCTCTGAACTATTTGTCTTCACTCTCTTTTTTTTTTGTATATTTTTTATTGGAGTTCGATTTGCCAATATATAGCATAACACCCAGTGCTCATCCCATCAAGTGCCCATCACCCAGTCACCCCATTCCTCCACCCACCTCCCTTCCACTACCCCTTGTTTGTGTTTTTCACAAATCCCAGGCTTCGCAGGGCTTTCATTTTTAAGAAAAAAGGGAATCAAGAGAGGCACGCTTGGTGGAATCGATTCACCATCCTGGGTTTCCAGAGAGCCGGAGGGGGAGGCCTGGTCCCCCGGCGGTGGCCCCCAGGCGCGAGTGAGGCCTCCCTGCCACTGGGAAGGGTCCGCAGGCCCAGCGGCTTCTGGTCCTTGGGGCTTCCGGCCCAAGGGGGTTTCAGAGGGGTTCTTTCTCTCCGGCCTTTTGTTTTTTTTAAGATTTTTATTTATTTATTTGAGTGAGAGAGAGAGCACCAATGGGGTAAGGGGCAGGGGGGAGAGGCAGGCTCCCCGCTGAGCTGGGAGGCTCACTGAGGCAGGGCTGGATCCCAGGGCTCTGAGGTCATGACCTGAGCCCAAGGCAGACCCTCAACTGATGGAGACCCCGGGCACTCCCTCTTTCCTTTTAGATCCACCTGAGGGACTGTCTTGTTGGCTCCTCAAACTTGCCCAGGACGTGAGCAGGTCTTGATTTTTGTTATGTTTTCTCAAGCTGCACGTTTGGTATCTTTTGAGTGTCACCTGGGAAGCAGGTAGCAAGTCGGGCAAGGTGACTCTGTTAGATCATCACGTTCAGGGAGACTCTCGGCTGTTCAGGGAGCCAAGTGTAGAACACGTGGAACGGAACCTCCGTAGGGCACATTCCCTGACACCAGGGGTCCCCGCTCTGGGCCTAAGGAGGTGGCGAGGACATGCTTCCACGAGATGCGGCCCATGGGCCTGTTGGCGCCTGACGGGGTGTATCTGAGGCTCGGCTGGTACTAGGTGGTGTGGCTGAGCCACCGACTCAACTCCGGGGAAGGGGGGGCCTTTCCATAATGCCCAGGTTAGCAACGGTGGGACAATGGGCACAGCAGGGCTCCTCCGATCCCCCTGGAGTCCCCAGGAGCGGGCCTGAGGCCTGTGGCCGGCGCGCCCCCAGGGCCACTCCTGCTGCCCCCAGGCCAACCCCGCGAAGGAACTTTCTAGTCTCAGGTCCTGGACGGCCCCTGACCCCAGAGGGAGGGAATGGAGCGGCCCAGGAGGGCCCGGGGCAGGGGCCGTGTGAGGGCGCCCAGGCAGGGTGCGCGGGGCCCCGAGGGACCAGCCTGGGAGAGGAGGCCTCGCAGGACGAGGGGCTCAGCGGCTGCCCTGCCCATCAGGCTGCGGAGAAGCCACTGCTCAGGAGTGAATGGGGCCGTCCCGGGGTGATCCCCCCGCGTCCTCTCTAGACCGCCCAGCCTCCCCTGGATCCCAGGGGCCCCGGGCCAGCCGACCACCGGTAGGGGGTGACCCAGCGTCTTCGTGTTCACCACCCCCCGCCTGGGCTGACCCGGAGGCTCCTTTTGACCCAGATGCTGCAAAGGAAGACGCTGGCGGTCCTTGCACCTGCCCGGGGGGCCGGGGAGAGAGGGACCTGCGGCCGAGTGGCGGGGCAGGCTCGGGGTTCCTGGGGGCTCTGACAGCGGATGTGGGGGGCTCCACAGAGCCCAGAGCCAGGGAGAAGGGCCGCCCGCCCCGCCTGACAGGCTCCTTGCCCAACCTGGGCAGGACCAGGTGACACACCGCGGGGCGGCTCCTCATGACCCCGCCCGGAAAGGCTCAGTCATCCCCAAGGAGCCCGTCCCCTTGTGCCAGCTTCAGCGCGGGGGGGGGAGGGGGGCCTCGGCACAGACGCCCCATGCCCCAGCTCCGGCTGTTCCCAGAGCCCCTGCTGCCCGCGGAGAGGTGCCCCAGCAGGGATTGCTCAGTGCTGCCTCCCCGGGGGGCTGTGCCCACCCCAGGGACCCCAGGCTGTGTTCACTCCTTCCTCCCTCCCTGGGGGGGGGTGCGGTGCCCACCCCCACAGACCCCAGGCCTGGGTCAGTGCAGGCCCTGAGCTCACACTCCCCCTGGGGGAGCCCTGGACCTGAGGTCACCTGGCCCCGAGTTCCCACCACCTTGGGTGTGGGGATATCAGACCTTCTGGGTCAGGGCCCCTCACGCCCACTGCTCTGCCTGGCCCCTCCACATGGGCTCACCTGCCCGGGCTGCACCCACGCGCCTGCCCCCCGCGTCGCCTCCACGAGCCTGCATCCACCTTCGTCCGCCCTCAGCTTCCTGCTCCCCAGCCTTCCGGGGCACGCTGCCCCCCTCCTGCCTGACCCCCTCCGTCCCTGGGTAACCTGGCCTGTGGCCTCGCCCATCTCTTTTCTGGGGCTTTTTCATGTTTTTCTCCTACTTTTCCTCCGGGTTCTTCATCTGTGTGTCTTTTTGAGGTCCACGCTCCCCATTCACATATGGAACAATGATTTGTTTTTTAAAGATCTCCAGTCTTTACCTTGAAGAAAATTTAAGAATTTTCTTCACATTTTTTTAGCTTATCTGACTACTTTCCGGCATCTTGAAAAGAGAACAGAAGGGCACCTGGGGGGCTCAGTGGTTGAGCGTCTGCCTTCAGCCCAGGTCATGACCCCAGGGTCCTGGGATCGAGTCCCGCACCGGGCTCCCCGCAGGGAGCCTGCTTCTCCCTCTGCCTGTGTCTCTGCCTCTCTCCCTGTGTCTCTCATGAAGAAATAAATAAAATCTTTAAAAAAGAGAGAGAGAAGAGGGGAGCAGAGCTTCCTCTCCACCTGTGCCCGCCCACGCAGGCCGTGCTCTGCAGCCTGATCCCCACGCGGCCGACAGCACCTGCCTAGCTCTCTCTTCCTGCTCCCTGTGCCGCCGCTGATGCTGGGCCATCTCGCTTCCCTGAGTGTATTCCAAACTGTTACCACGCACACTGAAACAATCTTCTTTTAGAACCAAAGTGTTGCACACTAGTGCTAAATATTTGGGTTCATGGTCATGTGGTACATTTGTTTCCTCGAGCTGCACAGCTTTTCCCCCTACGATGCATTTGAAATTCCTTCCTCTGGGTCTACTAGACGGACAGACATATGGATAATAGATAGTAGATAAGAGAAGACTGATCGATAACGGGTGAGAGAGGGGGGCCATAGTTCTGCAGCTCCCCAGGTCAGCGTGGCAAGGAGTTGGGGCACCGATGAGCGGAGCAGCGGGGGCACACACCAAGAGCCCCACCCAGCCCTCCGCGCATCCTGCACCTGCCGCCTCCTTCCCTGTAGGGAAGCAGCACCCACCCAGCGCCCAGCCTCACAGGGGCCTCCGCCCTGGCAGGTCTAGGGGTCAGGTGCTGCCGAAACCCCGACTCCTCGGGAGGCCAAAGATGCTGTCCCCACACCTGCCCACCGAGACACGCCTGGCTCCGCGCAGACAGAGGAGGTCAGGGGAAGTTGGGGGGTACAATGTCAGGCCCCCCGGGGCGGACCCGATGCTGGGCCCACCCCCACCCCCCAAGTCAGGCCTGCAGCAGGTGCCTCCTTCTCGAGCCCGCCCCGAGCTCACCTGTGACTTGCCCTCCAGCACCCCGCGGAGGAAAATCTCAGAACTGAGCACCGCCCCATCCATTCCCCCCTTTGCCCCGGACTCCTGGTGGGGCTCCCGGAGGCAACTCCACACCGCACACCCGGCCCCTTTCTCCTCCTGGGGCCATCCCTTCTCCGCGTCCCCAAATTTGGCCTTGTCCACGTGCAATGCTTGCTCCTGGGTGAGGTGCACTGGGGGCCCCTGTACTGCTTCAAAGGAGCTCGGGGTGGCCTGTCCTCCGGGCTCAAACCCAGAAACGCCGACGCCGGGTTGGACGCCGGGTTGGACGCGGGGGGCGCTCCGGGTCAGCTGGGCCCTGGAGAGCCTTGGCTGGCTCCGAGACACTGCGCCCCAGGTCACCAGCCCTCCTGCCCCGTCCCCCCCACCACACAGCCCCACTCCTGGGACCAAGCCTTCCAGCACCTTCTGTCTCCCAGGTTCCACCCCCGCCAGCTGACCTTGGCCAAAGGCCTCATCGCCCGTGCAGCAGGTGTTTCTTGAACGCCGGCTCCATGCTGGGGGCTCTGCGGGACCTGGAGAGTCTCCCGTGAACGAGACGCCCTCCCTGCCTCCCAGGGACTCAGAGGAGAGATTCCCTCGGCGGTGGTGACGCCCCTCAGCCCGGTCCCCAGAGCCCAGAAAGCCAGGACACCCTCCCGCTGGCGCGGTTTTGTGGCTCCATCCCAAGGTGCCGAGTCCGGGGTAATCACCCGAGGCTGGTGGGTGACCACGTCCTTGTCTGGGGAAGAAGGGGGTTTAGGCGGGAGGCGTCTTTCGGAAATCCTGAGCCGCGGAGGCCGGTTTTGCAAGGACATCTTCCTCAGATGCTCAGTGACCATCGGCTCCTATGGAGCCCTCGGCGTCACACGGGCTGACCCCTGTGCCACCCTGCAGATGACGACCCCGGGCCAGCAGAGCCGCAACCGGGCCCCGCGCAGGAAGGACAGGCACCCGGGCCTCCGCATCCCCCTCTCGGTCACCGGCCTCTCGGGAGGGACCCCTGCCGACGCCCAGCGAGTTGAGAGCCACCGAGTGAGCAGCCTGCAAAGAGACGTCCGCACTTGGCTGAACCCCTTCGCCCCTCTCAAATCGCTTACGGGTACGGAGCCCGCGCCCCAGACGCTCCTGCCTTCCCCACCCCGCCGGTGCTCCCGGCAGGTGGGGGGGCTCACCTGGCGCTCACCTGAGCCCCATGCCCACACGAGCACACACTTGCACACACACAAGCACATGCACGCACACGTGCTTTCTGCATCCAGGGAAAATGTTTTCATCACAATTATAAACTTCAAAGGCCTGGAACTTGGAACAAACGCTCTTCCGGCCTCTTCAAGAGCTCTGAACCCTCCGGGAAGACCAGCTCGTTCTCTGGAAGGTAAGTCCCGCACCCTGTTCTCGTGGGGACTGGGGGTCACCCGCCTGGCCACCCAAGTGTAGCCTGCCGGCGAGCATTGCTCCAGCCCCTCAGCAACGTCACCTCCTTTAATGTTTTCTGTTGGTTGATTTCATTTCAAAACATCAAATATTTTTTTAGACTTTAGTTTTTATTAATTAATTTAATTTTATTAATTTTAATTTTAGATTTTTTTTAATTTAAAAATTTTAAAATAAAATTAAAAAATTTTTTAATTTAAAATTTTTTTAAAGTTTTATATAAAAAAATGCAACGGGGGTGCCTGAGTTGCTCAGCTCAGACTGCTTCTCCCTCTGCCCATGTCTCTGCCTCTGTCTCTCATGAATAAATAAACAAATCCTTAAAAAAATAAAATAAGTTAAAAATGTAAACACCATATCCAATATCAGATTTCAAAGGCCAGCGGGTGGTACAGAGAGGCCCTTCCAGACCCCTGCCCTGCCTCTCCACCCTGCCCTCCCCTAAGGCTTCTCCAGGACTCTGTCGCCTGCCCAGATGGTCACGGGAGACACCAGGGATCACAGTGAGTTACCTGGGCTAAGTCACCAGCAGGTGTCAGAAAAAAAAAAAAAAAATCACCCTTATCCCTGGAAAACAGGAAGTCTGAGAAGAGATTTGAATTTGTTTATCTGCTTTTATTGTGGGATTTAGTACTAATTTGCTTTCGTTTGGGGTGATCATTTAATCTTGACTTAATCCAAGGGACTGTCAATAATTAAATAGAGGTCACTTCGTGTCCTGCATCCTCCTGCCTCTTGTGTACGTGTTCTGATTGAGGTGCTCTAAGTCACTGGAGGCAGAGGCTTCAGTCGTCGAGCTGCTAAGAAGCTTGGAGATACCCAACAGGGGGCCTTGGCACGGTGGAGAACCCCCCTGAAGGCTGCCCCCAGATCTGCTGCCGGTAAAAGCAGGGGAAGCTGACGTGAGGACACACTGACCCGAGAAGATCCAAGAAACTTCTCAGAACAGCCCAATTTTTTGCTTCCTGTGCCTCGGTGGACTTCATTCTGCAGGTGAGGCCTCCGATCATAAAAGTGAACCACTCCTTTCCCTTTATGACCTAGCAAGAGGCAACAGGCGCTGCCCTGCCAGCTCGGGAAAAGGTGCTCTCACACCCTCTACCAGCCTCCTAAACCATGAGGTCACTCGGTTACTCAATCAGATTTCAGTCAAACGACTCCCAGGTGTGATCAGAACAACGATCTCCTCCCTCAGCTCAAACTCCAGTCTTAGCCTACCTAACCCAGGACGGCTGTGGAGGGCTCTGGATGACTCACACGAGAGTGACCAAGAGTCATTCCAAGAGCTGGGTCATGCACTGAGTCTGGAAGCCACCCAGTTTGTTGTATTTTGTTGTAGTGACCTGAACACACCAGGACAAGGTGTTTCTAATTCATCCTGGGGGCTGGTTGTTGAGCAACTGTTAGGCCTGGGGAGTGGCTTAAGAGAGAGGCGTGGAGGGGGGAGAAGTTCTCATGGCCCTTCTTGCAGGGCACACGCATGGCACCGGCTGACCGCACTGGGGAATCCCGGTGGGCTTCTCCAGAGCCCCCGGCGGCAGAGGCACCGCCCCGAGGGTGCTCCATGAACCCTTTAACAAAACCTACTCTGCCACCAATTCACACAGACCAGCGATACCTCGGGTCCCCTACTCTTCAAAGGCAGTAGCCGCAGTAGGCAGTCCCTTTGACGGGCGTCTTCATGAAGGCCGGGGGATTGATCGGGGTCCTCATGAATACGGATTCTGTAAGGCCAACCCTGCCCCGGCCAGGATCCCAGCGTCCTCGGCACCTCTCACCTCCAGCCCAGGGAGCTCTGCTCTTGGTTCAGACTTGGTTCTCCATGCTCCACCGTCGTCATCCTCCAAGTGTATTCCAAGGACCCCTGTGGGGGAAGGGTGGCCCCAGTGCCCTTCAGAGAGCCTGGGAGGTCAGAATGATTCTCCTAATAATACATTATTTGCCTTTTTTTTTTTTCCTGTGCTGACATCTTGCTCTGAGGCCAAAGCAATGTTGGGTGCAATCACAGCCCCTTGGCGTGAATCAAGGCTCCTGCACGAACAGTCATGATATTCTTCATGGCATCTCAATTGTTTAAAAAAAAAAAAAAAAGCCAGTTTCACTTAAGAATATTCTTGGAGTGGTGAATTTTATTCAATTTCCCCCCTTGCACGTGCATCTTTAATACACTACTGAATGTGGAGATATAGTGGCTGCCATCAGAAAAGCGCCCGTGCGAACACCCTAAGTAACAGGGACCGCCTTTTGGACGGAATGCCACTTTTACTGGAAAGAACAGCTGATGTGACAAGTATGGTCGCTCAGACTGCGTATTTGGCAGACGCTTTTTCAAAATTGGATGAAGTGAGCCTGTCGCTTCAAGAAAAACAACTGACCCTATTTGTTGTCGATGATGATATTGGAGTTTTCAAATGAAAATTATAAATTTTTGGAAATTTCACATGTGCTTGAGACTTTCTGATACTTTTCTAATAGGATTGGTGGTGACATTAATGAATGTGATTTTTTTTTAATTATATGTGCAATGGCTCAACCTGTAGATCTGCAGAACTCGGTGAACCAATATCATCCAAATGACCAACCACAGCGTGACAAAATCACAAAGCACAAGACGACCAACGGATTTTAATGTGACAGTACGAATAGATTCGTTGGCGTGGTTTTAGATTCCACACTACGGGTAATGTTTGAGGAACCACCACTTATCAAATTTTGATACCGTACCAAAGAAGACTAGCCACCAATATCCAGAGGAGTCACTTACATGTTCTTTCTTTTTCCAACTGCGAATCTGTGTGAAGCTGGGTTAACCCATGTTTCAAATCAAAGCACCTTCCCACAAATCCAGTGCGGCAGGGGCAGACATGCTTCTACAAGACCGGACGTATAAAAAGACTTGCAAAATTATTTTTATTAGGTGCCCCTCATCTCCTTTTTTTTTTTTTTTTTAGTTTTAGAAATGTAATTATTTTCCGGAAAACAATATTTGCATATAATGAGTTTTTCATTTCTTTTTTTTCTGTTACAGATAAATCGAGAAAAATATATTTCAATAGTTCACGTTTTTCCAGTCTCAATTCCAAGTCCAATAACTATTGACAGATACACCCCACATACACAAAAGCTCCTCGGGGTCCTCAATAATTGTAGATGCTTAGATGCATCCGAAGATCAAAAATGTGTTCTGAGGGAAGGCTACAAGGGAGAGAGTTGCAGAAGCTCATGAAAAAAGAGCTGGTTTCCTAACTAGCGAGACGCCCCAGCTGAGCCCATCCCAGCACTCTCCTTGCTGAGTCATGAGTAACTTTGCTTAAAATCCTTACTGAGCTCCCTTTCAATGTCCCTTGTTGAAGAACACGCTTAGGGCGAGGGATGGATGTTGGAGCCCCGAAACCATAATCCAGAAACCTGCAGACACCTGTTGGCCACTTACCCCCTTGCAGGTGAGGTAGGCAGGAAGCAAGACCGACCGTAGCATCCATCAGGGGGCCTGTCTCAGGCACGAGCTCTCCCACCATGGCGGTTCTCCTTCTGCCTCCTGCTGCCGCCCTCGAATTATCTCATGGGTACATCCCTTTGGGGGTGAGATTTCAGCTTCTGAATTTTAGAGGGACACATTCAGACCACGGCATCCAGTTTAATGATTCCTTCTTTCACGGATCATATCTTTGATGTCATATCTAAACCCACCCCAGACCCAAACTGGATGAGCTGGATGTCATGGCCAAGCCCCAGGTCATTCAGACTTTTCTATGCCATCGTCTGCCAGTTTTATAGTTTTGCATTTTATATTTTGTCTACGATCCATTTTGAGTCACTTTTAGGGAAGGGTGGAAGGCCTGTGTCTAGCCTCACTTGTTGCGCATCGATGTCCGCTCATGCCAATGCCAGAACCATTTGTTGGAAAGACTATCATTCCTCCCTCTCGTCGCTCCTTTGTCAAAGACCAGCCAACTGTGTCGTGAGGGGCTATTTCTGGGCACCCCATGCTCCTGCTCCACTGATCCACTCTGGCAACACCGCACCACCCAGATTACCAGGGCTCACAGTGAGTCCTGAAGCCAGGTAGTGTCCACCCTCCAACTTTGTTCTCCTGCAATATCCTGGTGGCTCTCAGGGTCTCTCCCAGTTTTTCATGGATCCCCACAGGCAGTGGGTGGTCATTCCCCCAGGCTTCCTGGGACTTGGGGGCAGGAGGCTATGCTCAGTGAGCACCCCCACTTCACCTTCTCGAAAATATCCCCTCTTCTGCTCTGCTCTCCCAAACCCGGGGGTCCAGATGCAGACGTGCCTTTGCATGTCTTCCCGTCAGTCAGAGGGCAAAATGGGAACCCCTCACCGCCTCTTACCTGGCCTGCTAGCGTGCCCCTCCTCGGGTGCTTCTGTCCCCTCATCCATCGGGCTGCAGCCACGCCAGCCCCTTTCTGCCACTTGGCCACACCAAGCCCTGTCCCAGCCAGCTCAGCCCCCTGCCCGGACCGCACCTTCTCCCGTCAGGTCACCCTCGGGTGCTGCCTCTGAGATTGCGTCCCCTGACCATTACTGTGTGACCTTCCCGTGTTCTCCCCACCAGGACCCTTTTAATTTCCTTCATGGCATTCGTCGCCATCTCCAAGTATCTCACCTGTCAGCTTACTTGCTAGCCGGCTGTCTCGCAGAGGGAATGTAAGCTTCTGGAGGACCGGAAGCTGCCCGTCTGGCTCGTGGCTCCATCCCCAGCTTCTCAAACCATACCTGCCCAGGCCCTCAGTACACGGGTAGGAATGAAGGAGCTGGGGGAAATCCTTCTCCATTCATGTTTCTTCTGGAGACGAGAAGACAGTCTGCTCCTACCCAAAGAAGAAAACCTCGTTCCTTCTCTGCAAACCCTCTTGGGAACCCGAAGGCTTTCAGGCTGTGGAAAGCAAAGACAAGCAGGGGACGGTCCCGTGAGGCAAAGGCAGCCTGGGCCTCTCCTCCTGCCCCGGCCGCCCCTGGAGGGAAGCTGGCTGTCCTGCGGAGCGCAGGGTCTGAAGACGGGACGGGGCGATTCAGAGTGAGCAGGAAGGGCCGGAGCCAGTCCCTGGGGCTGGGCAGGCCGCCCTCCCTGAGGGTGTCCTCGCGGGGTTACCGGGGCTCCCGGTGCAGGGGTGGGGAGCCGTGCACACACACACACACACACACACACACACACACACACACACGCCCGGCGCTGGCGTCAGCTCAACCCTCGGCCAGCCGGACTCCTGTTCCAACAGCACCCGGCCTGGGGCAACCGCAGGGCGGGGAGTCTGCGTGTGCGGAGGGCCCTGCTCCCTCTTAAGCGCCCGCCAGTCAAGCCCGGGCCAGACGGCCAGCAGCCTGCGCCCCGCGCCCCGGGCCCCGCCGCCTCCCGTCCTGCTGCTCCACCGGCCGCCACCGCCACCGCCACCGCCACCGGGGCCGGCCACCGCCGCCCTCCTCCGCCCACCCTCCATGGCTGACCAGCTGAGCGAGGAACAGGTGGCCGAGTTCAAGGAGGCCTTCTGCCTGTTTGACAAGGACGGGGACGGGGCCATCACCACCCAGGAGCTGGGCACCGTCATGCGCTCCCTGGGCCAGAACCCCACGGAGGCCGAGCTGCGGGACATGGTGGGCGAGATCGACCGGGACGGCAACGGCTCCGTGGACTTCCCCGAGTTCCTGGGCATGATGGCCAGGCAGCTGAAGGGCAGGGACAGCGAGGAGCAGATCCGCGAGGCCTTCCGCGTCTTCGACAAGGACGGCAACGGCCTGGTGAGCGCAGCCGAGCTGCGGCACGTGATGACCAGGCTGGGGGAGAAGCTGAGTGACGAGGAGGTGGACGAGATGATCCGGGCCGCCGACGTGGACGGGGACGGGCAGGTGAACTACGAAGAGTTCGTCCACATGCTGGTGTCCAAGTGAGGGGCCGGGCCTGGCGCCGCGGCCTCCGTAGCCGGCCACCCGGCTCTGCCGTGGGCACCTGGGCCCTGCGGTGCTCCCTGCGTCCCTCCGGCCCCTCTGGGCCCTGCTGCTTCTCCGACCAGGTGATTCCGCCCACTTGCCAGCACTTCCTTGGCCCCCTTTTTCCTGCCAACCCTCCCTGAGCCTCTTCTCAGCCGGAATGACAAAGGCCACCCACAAGCCCAGCAAACACGAGGTGCTTCTGGTGCTCAGAAGCCACAGCAGCATCACTCTGCACCGTCGCCGAGCAGAGGACAGATCAAGCCGTGCTGGCTGGCTCCTGGGGGAGGCGCAGTGAGACATCACAGAGCCCTTGGCTGGACCCCTGACAGACCCTCAACACTCGCCCGGGGGGGCGGTAGCCCCCAGTGCAGGGGGGCGGGCTCCATCTGCTGCTGGACTGGGGGTGATGAGGGCCCCGGGGTGAGGGGGCCGCTGAAGGTGACGATGCTGCAGATCCAGCTTCCAGAGAGACCTCGCCTCCTTCCACTGCGTGCTGTCTTGTCTGTGATTCATCCTTTGATGCTGAGAGTAAAGCCGGGGTCTGTTGTAACATGCTCGTGTTCAGCTCCACGGAGGGGAATTTGAGCAGAAGGGGAGGGAATAATAAAACGCTTGCTTTTTTGTTCTGGATCCCGCTGAAACGATCCTTGCCGCGGCCTGGGTGTAGGCGAGGCAGGCTCTCCGCGCTCCTGCATTTAGAAAAGGCAGCGGAGCCTTGCGTCGGAGGCCGTCGCGAAAACACAGAAGCCTAATAAGGTAACTCTGGCAAGTTGATGTCACACGAAATGGCTAGGTCAGTGGCAAGGAGTGGTTACAACGAGAGGCAGAGCCCCTGGAGTGGGTAACAGGTGCATTCCCGGCCCTGGCAGCCCTGGGCTGCGCCGCTCCAAGGGTGGGGCCAGGTGGGCAGTGGAGGGTGCGCACTGCCCCCCAGCACCCACGGCACCCCAGCCCCCCGCGTGGAGTCCCTCCCAGAAGGCGCGCCCAGTAACCCTGAGGTCAAAGGGACCATGCAAAGGGGTCATTTCGGTGCCCAAGGGAGCAGCGTCTGCAGTGGACACGGTCCTGGGGCTCAAGGGACCGTCACGAAGCAGCTGGCTGCTCTCGGAGAAGTCCTTTCCCCCACACCCCGTCCCCACCACGCGTGTCCTCATGTGTAAAACCAGGAACATGAGCACTGGCGCTGGACAGACGGGGGTCTCCACCTGCTTCCCACGGCAGCGGCGGGGGGGCACCGTGGGGAGCACTGGGGAGCACGGTGGCTCGGCACCACCCGGCGCAGGGGCTGCGCTGAGTAGCTTCCCCACCTTCCGAGCTGCGGGGTGAGGGGCTGAGGCCGCAGGTCTGCGCCCTGGACCACACTGTGCAGCCCCTGCACACCCCCTTCGCCTCCACTGGCACCGCTGACCATAACAGGGCGGCTCTGGAGCATTTGCCAGAGGGTTAGGAATCACCTTCTGAACATGCCTGGCATGCAGTAGGTGCTTAATAAGTGACAGCCACCATTGCCGTCACCTTGAGGAACCCCCTTCAGCTCTAGCGCTCTGTGAGGCCTGGCGACATCCTTCCACCCTTTAGTCCAAGGGAAGAGAGGAGGCGGGAAGGGGCCAGGGGCCAGGGGTCGCCGGTGGCGGCAGGGAGGGGGGTCTCGGAGAGGAGGCCGTCCTGGCCACGGAAGGAGCCAGGAGGGGGGCTCTGGAGGCAGGCCCTTGCAGGCTGAGCCTGCTTGAGCTGATCCCCCCCCACCCCAGGCCTCAACATCAGGATCCGCTTAACACCTACAGGTGGAGGGTGGGCAAGCAGCCCCTCCGTGGGTGCGGGGACGGGACGGAGCATCCAGGTGTCGGGTTCCAGCCCCCTCGGGGTGCCTGGCCCAGAGGAGCCACGCTCGCTCGCCCTCACCTCGGAGGTTCAGACATGCACGACGGTCCCGCCTGCCAAGGGAAACACTGACGTCACCCCAGGAACAAAAGGATTCCATGTCAGTGTTTTTCGTGGGACTAATGCTCCCAGAAGCAAAGAAACAGGTAAGGAGGGGGCTGGGCTCAGAGGTCCCCATCTGCACCCCCCCCAGAGTGGGCGTTTAACCCCTGCTTCCCTGGGGTCGGCCCCGCTAAGCCCTTGCAAGGACAGAGACCTATGTGCCTGCTGACCCTCAGCCTGAAGGGGGTGAGATGTCTTTTTTCTCTTCCCACCAGCCTCCCAGTGACTTAGCCGAAGCAGAACGTAGGCGACCTGGCGCGGGAGCCACCCTGCTGCATTTAACAGGCCTTAGAGCCTGGCCTGGAGGGTCCCGGGCCCAGGGCAGGAGCCCGGCAGGTGCTGCGAGACCCCCTTACCAGCCCATCCCTTGGGCTGCAGGTGAGGGGCCGGGGCAGGCTGGAAAGGGGGTGACCAGCTCCCCCACCCCACCCCTGGGGACAGCACAGTTCCTTGGCCCCGCCTGTCGGGACACCGGGCAGCAGGTAGGAAACAGGTCTCCGGGGGCGGGCGCACTGGTTAACGGGGCCTCTTCTGCTCTCAGGTGGGAACCCTGAGGTGCCAAGGTCAAGGTGGGCCCGCAGCTGCTCCCTCCCCACCCCTCCCTTTGGTTTTACCTTCCTGAACACTATTTCATTTTTTTTTTTTTGCATTTTTTCAATTTAAAGTCAATTTGCCAACATCTAGTGCAACCCCCTGTGCTCATCCCATTGCGTGCCGTCCTCAGTACCCGTCACCCGGTCACCCCGTCCCCCCACCCTCCTCCCCTTCTGCAGCCCTCTGGTTCCCAGAGTCAGGAGCCTCTCATGGTTTGTCACACATACAATTTAAAAACAAAAACAAAAACTCTTGCTTCTCATTCAAACGAGGTCATGGGCCAGCTGGGCCACATGGCTCAGCCCCTCCCCGGCTGCCACGGCCCTGCGGGGTGCGCGCGGGGATGCCAGGACCTGGGGTTCCGTGCTCACCTGTCACGGAGCCTCCCGGGGGCGGCCTCTCCGCCAGGCCCCTCGGTTCCCCCGTGTCTGCCCCCTGCACCCCCCGCCCCCTGGTCTTCTTTCCCCTCTTCCTCCCCCGTGCCCAAGTAGACGTGTTTGTACCCGCGGCCTCCACAATTGGCAAGTGGAGGTCCCTGGCCTTGCAGAGTGGGGCGGGCGGGGGGAGGGGGGAGGACCTGGGGGCACCTGGGGGCTGGAGCCCAGGGAGGAGCCCCCCCAGGCTCCCTGCCTGGAGCAAGCCCCTGAGGACGGAAGGAGGACGGCCTCCTTCGCTGCATCTCTGGGCCTCGCGGCAGCGGCTCCACAATCCCTGCCTCTTCCTGCCTTTGAATAATTGGACTTAACCTCCCTTCATCCCCCAAAAAGGTGCGTTCTGCCTGCAGCTCAGAGGAACATTCCATCTGGCCCCGGGGAAGGAATTTATAAATATTACCCTAGGCTCTCACCAGGCAGCTCGTAAATCAGTGCCCGGGGCTCCCGGAACCCCCCCCCCCCCCGGGCTATATAAAGCTACAACTCTGCCTCCTGCGTTTCCAATTTTAAGTCCAACACAGCCCAGGCCTGCTGGCTCCTGTTGATCCTCACTGATTCCGGGGGCTCTTCAAAGGCTCCCCGAAGCAGCCGGCTAAGAAGGACTCCGTTGTTCTCATTGGGGAAATGGAAAATGGAAACTGGCGTCCGAGGTCGAGCCCGCCCTGTGATGAGGGGGGCTGGGGGGGACCTGGGGGTGTTTCTCCACCAAAACCCTGAGCGCCAGCAACCAGCAAACGCGCACACGATGCCTGAGAACGATCAGGGCCCGGCGCCCCTACAGACCTCCCCCCGTCCGGCTGGGTGGTTTCTGCAACAATCGGGTGGGACACCCCCCCCCCCCCCCCCCCCCGCAGAGGGGCCATGGGAGCTGGGCCTGGAGCAGGAGTGGCCCTCCTACCAGGCGCTGGGTGCTGGGGGAGGGGCAGTCCGCGTCAGGCAGGAGACTCAGGCTGGAATAAATGTGGGAAGAACATTTTGGGGTTTCCACACCCCGAAGAGAACTGCCTGTGGGGACAGTCAGGTCCTGCACGGTCCCCCGTACACCTTCTCCCGGCGCTTCTCTGGCTTTCTAGCATGCCTCAGAATTAGCAGGGAAGGAAGAGGAGCCGGGCGCATGGCCCAGCAGGACGGGAGCACCTGAAGGCCCAGGCCATCTTGGTTCGCCGCCGGGGGCCGCCCTGCGGGGCCGGGGAAACTGAGACTCAGTGGAGCAACTTGCCCTGGCAACGGCCCCTGCCAGCCAGCCCTCCCGCCGTGCACGAAGCTCACCCCCTGCGTCCCCACCTTCCCCACCGAGCTGGTCTCATCCACTGGCCGCTGTGTGCCCTGGGGACTCGAGCTTGGAGGGCTTCCCAGTGAGAGAAGGACAGCTGTCACTGAGGTGTGTAGACACCCGCGGGGACCAGGCCCCACCACGCGCTGCACCAGCTCGCGTAACCCTGGGAACGGGGGGCATGGTGGCTTCATCGATTAGCCTCACTTTAGAGAAGGGAAGATTGAGACCTCAAGAGTGTAACTAACTTCCCCCAAAGTCACACAATCCAGTCCATCGGAGTTTGAACCCGGGGTTGAGTGGCTCCAAAGCTCCATCTCTCCCACTGTCACCGAGAAGCTTCTCCAAGCACGCAGCCTGAGACCGAAGGCCGGCTGGTCTTAGCGAAGTTATGGGAGCTCTAGTGGAGCTGCAGAGGGCACGCGGGCCGAGAGACAAGGAGAGGCCCAGAGGTGATGCCCGCCTGGCAAAAGTTGGACAAATGGGACCCAGAGAAAAGAAAGATCTTAAAGTGCTGTTGATGAGCAACATTGCCTCGAGAGCCTCCGGCTCAGAGCTCAGGTGGCTACCGAGGGGGTGTCCTCTTGCCCTGGTGCTGCGGTGGTATAAGCAGGTGCAGGGGCACAGCTATCCCTAGGAAGCGGAGGCAGCCACCATCAGCAGGAGAGATGTGCCCCAGCCGCATCTTGGGGACAGTGGACATCCTCTGCGGGCATCTCTCTGGCCAAAGCTGAGTCCGAGCCTTTGTCATGAGTACAAAGCAGCTGGGCATCCTCTGGGCCTCTCAGCCTCTGCGGGGAAGGAGAGCTCTCCCTCCCACCCAGCCTTACATCATGGGGGGCAGGTGATGGGCAATCAGAAAAGACACATGTCCTCCATTACGGGTTGAATTAGGTCCCCGCCCCGCCGCTGACATTCGTATGTTGGAGTCTTGACCCCCAGAACCTCTGGATGTAACCTTGTGTGGAGATAGGGTCTCTATGGAGGCAATCAAGTCAAAACAAGGTCATTAGGGTGAGTCCCGATCCAATAGTATTGGTGCCCTTATAAGAAGGGGACATTTGGAGGTGGAGAGACAACCAACCACGTGCACACAGGGGGAAGATGGTAGCTGTACATCAAGGACAGTGGCCTCAGGAGAAACCGGGCTGCCCACAGCTGGATCTCAAACTTCTGGCCTCCAGATGAGAGACAGAAACGTCTACAGGTGAAAGCACCCACGCTGTGGCCTTTTGTGACAGCAGCCCTGGCAAATACACCCCCAAAGGGAGGTTGGAGGGACTTGCAGCAGACCGCTTGCTTACTCTGAGTCCCAGGAGGGCCGCCGGGGACCCCCTGGGCTCTACGAGTACTGCAGTGAGTCATACACCGTAGGTGCTGGAGAAGATCCCAACAAGGAAGAAGAGGGGAGAGAAGGAAAGAGAAGCAGCCCTCATGGCATAGGAGAAGGCTTGCCACACATTCTGACGCCACCTCCCAGACTCAGGACCTACCGTTGGAGTCAAGAGCCTGGCTCGTCACTCCCAACCTCAACACCCGCAGGGCCTACAGTCGTTGGAGTCGACGTGATGAGGCCCAGTGGAGTCTGGGGAGCACTGTCTCCATCCCCAGGATGCACGGTGGCCTTCGTACCACAGGGCCTGAAATGGAGGTGAACACTCAGACCTGCAGAGTCTTAGATTCACACACCATCTTAGAGGTTATCTGGCCTGACCTCCCATCTGGGACCAAAGCCCTCGGGGTGACAACATCCCAGAAAGATGGCTACTTTGCATCTCCTCAGCATGCACCTGCTGTGGGGAGTTCGAGGCCAATTGTCCAATGGTTGGATAATTTTTATCCTTAAAAAGTGTTTCCTTATTGGGTCTGAAATGTCCCTCCATGCAACTTCATTCACTGGCCCCTTTCTCCCTTCCATCTACGTTCTAGACAAATTCTAGAGCACCAGAAAATGAGAGGCTCCACTTCTCCATGTGTCTGTTCTTCAAAGGGCTGTAGACACCATGGCCCCCCAGCCAGCAGCCTCTCCTGTCCAGGACAAGCAGCACTAACTCTTTCTTTCTTTCTTTCTTTCTTTCTTTCTTTCTTTCTTTCTTTCTTTCTTTCTTTCTTTCTTTTTAAGATTTTATTTATTTATTTATTTATTTATTTATTTATTCACACAGAGAGAGGCAGGGACACAGGCAGAGGGAGAAGCAGGCTCCCTGCAGGGAGCCCGATGCAGGACTTGATCCCAGGACCCTGGAATCATGTGCTGAGCCAAAGGCAGATGCTTCACCCACTGAGCTCCCCAGCGCCCCTGTGTGAGTTTATTTCTGGGTTCTCTATTCAGTTCTATTATTCTACATGTTCATCCCTTGGCCAGTAATGCTTTGCTGTCTTGGTTCCTGTAGCTATATAGTAAGTATTGACATTGGGTGTACAGTTGCCTCTCACTTGTTTTTTAAGTGTTTAAAAATTTCAATTCCAGTAGAGTTAACAAACAGTGTTATATTCATTTCCAGGGTACAGTATAGTGATTCAACAATTCTATACATTACTCAGTGCTTGTCACAATAAATGGACTCCTTAATCCCCATCCTTTGTTTCCCCCATCCCCCCACCCCTCATCCTCCATCCCCCTACCCCCTTACCCCTCTGGTGACCATCAGTTTGCTCTCTATAGTTAAGACTGTTTCTTGATTTGTCTCTTTCTTTCCTTCTTTGTTTTGATCCTCCACTGCGTGATTCTTTTTCAAAACTGTTTAGCTATTGTGTGCTTCCTTTGCCTTTCGATATCAATTCTGAAATAATCTTGTCATAACTACAGAAGTCTCACTAGGATGTTGAGGAAAACTGCTTTAAGCCTGTTTGTCGGGCTGGGGAGAACTGACATCCTTAAGATACTGAGTCTTCCAATCCATGAACATGGTATGTCTTCACATTTCTGATTTTTTTTCAGTGTTTTGTAGTTTTTAGTGTACAAACCCTACATGTGTGTTGCTAGTTTTACATCTAGGTTTTGGTATTCTTTTTGAGCAATTGTAAATGTTTTTTTTTTAATTTTTAATTTCAGTGTCCAGGTGACCACTACTAGCATATATAGAAATAAAACATATTTTTATATGTTTATCTTATGTCCTGCAGCCTTGATATTTCATTTTAGCTGCTCAAGCAGACTTTCTGCTTGAGTCCCTAGTGCCTTGTCTCCTTCATGGGAAAGCCTTGCACTACCCACCACCGCTGTCCTGCCAGGCTGCCTCCTGCTCTCCTTGGACCCTGGCTAGTACCCGAGGTTCTGGCTTTGCTCCTGCTGTTGTTCCTCCTATAAGACACCCTCCTTCCCACTCTGCATACCCCAGGCCCACTCCACCTGCAGGAGTAACACCAGCCCTCCTGTCCTACCATCTTTTTTGATTCTTCAGATTTGCACTGGGCTTCCCCTTCTGACCTAGTGTGTTTATGGTCACCAGTATACATTTTATTACTTATGTGTCCTCTGTTTATAGGTAATAATTTTATGTTCACACACACTGGACAATCAGCTTGTTGAGGGCAAGGACTTTGGGTTTCTCTTCATAGCTCATAGATGGTGTTCCAGCAGAACTTAACTCAATGATACACATACAGGTGTAGGCTTCTGTACAAAGTCAGACAACAAGAGATAGAGAAAAAAGAAAGCACTAAGAGTGTTTCTCAAACAACTTCTTGGCTTCCCCACTGTGTCTGAGATACAGGACGTACCAAGAGACCTTCCCCTCTATGGCACGCCTGCAAAAACAACAGCCTGGGGCTCTGGACCAGCTCCTACAGTTTCTGGCCTTGCTCCCTGTGCCGCCGCCAGAAGGGAAGGGCTGCTCAAAGGCTCTCACACCTCAGGAAGGAAAAGCAATCTGCAGTAAGGCTCTGTCCCGAGATGAAGTTCTTAAACAACCAGTGAATAAATAGGAAAAAAATATGTTAGGAGGCAGTGGAGGTTGGGGTTGTGTTTGGAAAGAAGCAGCAGGCACCAGGGAAGGATGAGGGTGGAGAGAGCCAAGAACGGAAGATGCAGGGAGGGAGTAATGGAGAGTGAGGTGAGAGTAAAGCCAGGAGAGGAAAAGAGACAGAGGGGCGGAGATCTCAGGACAGGGAAATGAACTGAAAGCAAGGGGGAAATCGAGAGAGAGAGAAAGAGAGAGAGAGAGAGAGAGAAGAAGAAGGAAGAAGAAGAAGAAGAAGAAGAAGAAGAAGAAGAAGAAGAAGAAGAAGAAGAAGAAGAAGAAAAGGAGAAGGAGAAGGAGAAGAGAAGAGAAGGAAAAGGAGAGGAGAGGAGACAAGACGAGAGATGAGACGAAACGAGACGAGGGGGAGGGCAGGGAGGACGGAGACAGAACAGTAGAGGTCTATAAGAGTGGAGAATGGAAAGAAAGCCAGGAGTAGATTTACTAAGAAAACTGAAGCCGGCGAGGTTTGGAAAGAGTGGTCTGGCGGAGAGCAGTGTGCCCGTCGGGAAAATGGGAGAGGACCACGGAGAGGCCGAGAGGGGGTCAGATCTAGAAGTGGAGGCGAGGGTCTAGCATCACAACATCTTTCGCTGGTGCTCATGAAGAGCCTGATGGAAGTGCGTGTGCGCTTCTGGAACGTGGACTCGAGGTCCGAGGACCCAGGCCATCACACAACGTGTCTTCACACTGGGCAGGATGGGTCAACATGAATCAAGAACATTCCAGGCTCGGCACCGTTAGATGTGCCCAGCGTTCAGTCCCTCCCCCAGATATGTGTTTCCCTTGGCGAAAGCCAGCTCCAGCTTCTGCTTTGGGGCCCTCTCTCCTGGGACCCTTTCCGCAGCCCCAGGAGGGAACCTACCATCGTGCACACGGGTCACCTGTTCTTGTATGATTTGCAACCTGCAAATCTCAGGTTTTGCAGCCTGCGGTCCCCTCCCTCTCTAACCCAGGGCGTTTCCAGCCACTGTAGACACAGATGTCCAGGGAGGGACACGTTTTCAGGACTGCTTCTATGAGCCCCGGCATGACGACGGGGAGGTACGGAGCCTGTGGGCCTACCGTCATGTACACACAGGCCCCAGAGGGTCGGGGCAGCGGAACAGAAATGAGCTGTGAGATTTATGGAGCTAGAAGCTGGGCCGGGGGGACGTTCTCGCAATCATCAGATGCGAACTAGGACTGACTTCCTGCCAAGGCCTAGCCACACCTGAGGCTCTCGTCTATGGGGAATGTGCAGTCACGTGGCTCGTGCCATCGTGAGGCCAGCACGCGTCTCCGGCCCTCCCCGTGGTGGCCCCCCAGCCCCGGAGCCGCTGAGTTCCCGGATGTCCTGCGTGTGTGTTTCACTCAACACTAGCTAGCTGGGGACTGGGGTGTCCCCGGCACGTGCCCCCCACCCAGCAGGCATCTCTCACGTAATCGCAAGACTCATACGTGAATGAATGAGTGAACTGTGCGTTGAGATAAATATCTGGTTGTTGATTCTCCAGATGTCACCAGTATAGTTTTGTCTTCACTGCAGCCAAAGTAAGGACATAATCCTGGACGAGGGACCTGTCCTGCTGCCCAGCCACCTCCTCTCCTGCCCAGTGATGACAGCTAGACCCGGAAGGCTGGCAGGTGCACATTCCCACGTCCACTCTCACTCGCCGGGGTGAGGTCCCTGCCTTCTGGGTGGTAAAAAAATCTGTGTTCAGCTCTTCTTTGGGGTTTTCTGACGTCCCTGTGGGTTTTTTGTTTTTGTTTTTTGTTTAAAAATAAACCAGAGAACTTGCTGGTTGCAAAACCTCTTTAGCTGTGTTCATTCCCTTTCAGTGGAAGCCTCGATTTGGCAACAGCACTGGTTTCCTCACAGGTTTCATGGGACAAGTGGAGTCTTGCTCCATCCTCCGGCCTCGGCGCGTCTCCTTTGGGAACACGGTTGTATTTCTCAGGCTGGGACCGTGCAAAAGCTGAGCCTTAGGAGGATGGATTCAAGAACTAGAAACTTACTTTTTAAGAGGAGGTTGAGAGGACTTTGGACGGGAGCTTTATGTGGGTAGCCTGGTTCCTGGAAAAGGCGCTGGTATCTCTCAGAATATTCTTAATAAGCCTTTTTTTTTTTTTTTTTTTTTTTACGATTTTATTTATTTATCCATGAGAGACACAGAGAGAGGCAGAGACACAGGCAGAGGGAGAAGCCGGCTCCCTTCGGGGAGCCCAATGTAGGACTCTATCCCAAGACCCCGGGGTCATGACCTGAGCCAAAGCCAGATGCTCAACCGCGAGCTACCCAGGCACCCCACTAAATAAGCTTTTATGCCTAACCTTAGGCACGAATTTGGGAACAGCCCGGGCCAGGCACTGGGTGGGGCTTCTCAGGGTACGAAGACCACATGCCCACCGTGTGCACACACGTACACACACACGCACACACACATACCACAATGCGCGGTGCTCTCACACGGGTTAAACTGTCTCCGGTGTGGTCTCCTCTGCAGACCTCTCGAAATCTGGCTACTGTGAAATTTGTCTTCACGACTCATCAGAATCTTGCGTGTGGTTGTTTCAGGCCATTTCTTGTGGTTTAAGTTCTCACAAGAAGAGAAGAACAACATCCTCCTGGCTTCTGCTGGTCTTCCTGTGTGAATGGAGAGGCCTAACCCACTCACCATGGAGAACTTTCTTTTCCCACCTTCGGGGTGGTGATGGCAAGGGGAGACGGGGTCTGCGGGAGACAACCTACAGTCACACCTCCTGAGTTATCAGGACCTCTTCCCCAGCTTCACCTGCTGACTTGGCTGAGACGGCCCAGGGAAAGTTCTAGGCCTTCAGGAAAGGGCCGGAGCTGGCTGGCCTGGCCAAGGGCATGCGTGGCTAGGAGGTAAGGCACCTGCTGATGTGTCGGCTCTCGGTGGTCCACGGGGGGTGGCTGCCGGTGGAGCAGTCATCTCTCCGTTCTGGGTATAACCTGTCATCCCCGTGGTGCCCTCTGGAGAAAGAAGCTGCCAGAAGAACAAGCCGAATGTGCCAGCAGGCCAGGTGATACCAACGCCGGCCCCTGTGCAGACGTCCTGCTCCTCAGAGTCAGAGGATGGAAGAGGCTGCATGGGACAGGGACAGCACTCTGTGGCTCTAGGCCTCAGCCTGCAGGACCCCGTGTCCCCAAGGCCAACACTCAGGGCCCCTCCCCTCGGCCTAGGCCTCGGGGTGCGTGCAGCACAGTCTCCTCTGCGAAGCCCTCCCCTCCTGAGTCCTCTGTCCCACTAGAGCCTGGTCCTCTTCCCCCCTCTGTCTACACCACTCCCTGTACTCACGCTCTCTCACTCTCTCACTCACTCTCTCTCAAATAAATAAATCAATAAAATCTTTTAAAATGAATGAATGAATGAATGAATGAATGAATGAATGATGCTGGAGCAATTGGGTCAGAAAAAAAATTACTTCAACCTAAGCTAAATCCCACCTTCTATGCAAAAATCAACTCGAAACGGGTCCCGGGGAATGTGAAGGTAGGAAACTTTCAAGAAAAGAAGAAAATCTATGGGATGTAAAGTAGGCAAAGTGTTTTCTGGATTTGACAGCAAAAATATGACCCCAAAAAAGGAAAAAGTGATAAACCCAACTTCATCAGATTTAAAAACTTCTACTCCACGAAAGACCCGTTTAGAGAATGAAAATGCAGCCTACAGGCCAGGAGAAAATATTTGCCAATCCTATATATTCGACAACAGGCGACTTACTGTCTAGAATGTATAAAAAATTCTCAAAACCCAACAGTGGGGGGTGGAGAATTCCAGTGAGAAAATGATGGGCAAAAAGCCCCATGAGACGTTCAATACGAGCAGCCAATAAACTCAGGAGAAGATGCTCAGCATCGTTATTCACCAGGAAAGCAGAGCAGAAGCACAAGGAGACATGACTGTGTCCAGGATGATGGGAATGAGGAAAACCAGCAAACCCGGTGCTGGCGGTGAGGTGGGGAAACTGGTGGCTCCACTTCGCGGAGCGGCACGCACGACGGCGCGGCCAGGCCGGAGGAGAGATTTTTGACATTGCCTTCAACCAACCAGCACACACAAACTAAATACGCCACGGTCCGGGAAGGGCACTCCTAGGCCTTTATCCCCGAGATACAGAATCTTACGGTCACTTTTTTTTTTAATAGCATACAGATGTTTTATAGTCGCTTTCTCTGTGACGCCCTCAAACTGGAAGCAGTGCACACGTCCTTCTCTGAGCGAATATGGCTAAACACACGATGGTCCCTCCATCCACACAAGGGCCAAGGCTCAGCAGTAAAGAACTGGTGGGGGAACGCCTGGGGGGCTCAGCGGTGGAGCGTCTGCCTTCGGCTCAGGACATGACTCTGGGGTCCTGGGATCGAGTCCCGCATCGGGGTCCCCACAGGGAGCCTGCTTCTCCCTCTGCCTGTGTCTCTGCCTCTCTCTCTGTGTCTGTCATGAATAAATAAATAAAATTTATTTTATTTTTTTTTAAAAAAGAACTGGTGGTGATCCACACCACCGTGATGAATCTGCAGGGAATTATGCTGGGCGAAGATCATCTCAAAAATCCCAAAATGTTGCAGGAGGAGGGGCCGCGGTGGGAACATTCTGTGCCTTGGGTGTCTGTGCCCGTGACCCCTACTGCAGGTACAGGACCACCATGCGGAGAGGTGGTGCAGGGTGCCGGCTCTGAATCTCTCCAGTATTATTTCCTAAAAGGGCATGTGAATTCTGCACTGCGAACTTGTAGGAAGAGGGGGGCCGGGAGGTCAGCCAGAGAAGTCTATATTCAGAGTGCCGAGAAATCGCTCCCCGAAGGAGAAGGCCTTCCTGGGCTGCTTAACTGCAGGGCATAGGGACGCACGAAGCCTGTCATTGCACAGATGTGCCAGAAAGTGAAGAATGTTGAAAAGCCTTGACTGAAGGTACTGAGAAAATTCTCACCCCAAAACCAATTTTTTTTAAAAAAAAAAGATATTTATTTATTTATTTATTTATTTATTTGTTTGTTTGAGACGGAGAGAGCGTGAGGTGGGGGGGACCAGCAGAGGGAGAGGGAGAAGCAGGCTCCCCGCTGAGCACGGAGGCGGATGTGGGGCTCAATCCCAGGACACCGGGGTCATGACCTGAGCCGAAGGCAGACGCCTCACCGACTGAGCCACCCAGGCGCCCCCCTTAAAAACAAAACTTCTTAAGTTCATCATTAAAATAACGAAACAAGAAATGAAGTACGGTTCCTTCTTTGAGATTAAAGATCAGAATGCAGCACAGTATTTCAGGGTGAAACTGGATTTCTTTTCTTAAATATTGTGGGCTTTTTTTTTAAGTAAACTTTAACGTGGGGCCTGAACCCACGACCCTGGATCGAGAGCCGCACGCTCCACCAACAGAGCCAGGCAGGCGCCCCTGAACCTGGACTTCTAAGCCTCAACGCATGGTCAGCATTTAATGCTAATTTTTGGAAAACTCTGTAAATGTTTCTTAGATATTTGTGTTGCTTTTACTGGAACCTAGCTCAGGAACGGTATTAATAAAATACTTACTACAAATGTTTTGGAAATCACATGTGACTGGGCAATTACCTCAAGTAAAACAATTTTTTTTAAGTTAAGAATAAAATGAGTATAGGCATGTTGTATTTTATATTTAATAATATATCGTGAGCATTTTTCATTGTCGAAAATATGCTTATATATTATATATTATTGAGTATAAACGTTTCGCTTATACATAGACCGTATTATTCAACTATTCCCCTCCCCCAGGGATTTGGGCTATTTCAAGTCATTTGTTTATTATTTTTTAAAATGCTGAGAATAGGGGCGCCTGGGTAGCCAGACTCTTGGTTTCGGCTCAGGTCACGGTCTCAGGGTCATGAGATCGAGCCCCAAGTCAGGCTCCGTGGTCGGTGTGGGGGCTGCTTGGGCTTCTTTCTCCCTCTCCCTCTTCCCCTCCCTCCAAGCTCACTCACGCTGTCTCTCCAATAAATAGATAAATCTTTTTTTTTTAAAGGCTGAGGATAACATCCTGGTGCCCTTTTTTGTTTTGTTTTTTGTATCTTTATTGAGATACAAATAACATCATCATAATAATGCACCCATTTCAGGTGTACAGTTTAGGGGCTCCTCCCACAACCCGGTGCCTCCCTGGAGGCCGAGCCGACGGTCAGGCCCACAGGTCTGCTCAGTCAGCCGGTGATCCCCGCACCCCCGCCCCGACAGTGACCACCCACGGCCCCGTGGCATGGTCATCTCGGGGTTTCAGGGAGATTGCACCTGCTTCGGAGGGCTGAGAAGGGCGGCCGGGGCCAGGAATCCCGGAATCCTGCCCGGGGCCGGCGAGCCAGGGGCAGCAGAACAGGACCCCCAGCCAGGCCTGGGGCCCAGAGTGTCGTCCTGGGAGCTGGGGCCCGCCTGCGGTCTCATCCCTCGGTCGTGGGGAGCAAGCAGGTGGGGTGCTAGGGCTCTCTGTCCCCCCGCCCCAGCCCTGCAGGGCTTGCTCACTAGTGTTTATTCTAGCACCTTCTTCCCTCTTCCCCGCAAAGCCCTTTGTGTAAGGAATGGGTTTCCCTTCCAGTTCGGCTTCAAAATCCGTGGACCAAGGAGAGCTTTCGGCCACCTGGCCTCCGTCTGGGGGGTTTGCTGTTGTGGACGGGAGACCTGAGCCAGGAGTCACCCCAAAGCGGTGGATCACAGAGCAGGCCAGGGGCGGCGGGCCTGCAGAGCTGTTCTCCAAGGCCTGGTGGGGGAGGGTGGACGGCTGCAGGCACGACTCCACGTGTGCGTGGGACCCAGAGGCTGGTCCCCCAGGGGAGGAGCTGGGTCAGCCCCCAGGCTGAGCAGAGGTCAGGGACACAGGAGATGGAAGCCAACCATCTGTGCCTGGGAGCCCGGTGTCAGGGCCAGAGGGCGCACCCCCTGCCCGAGGAGGCCTGGCGGGAGCCCCGGGGGGAGAGGGCCGCCCGCCGACGGGGTCCGACCCGAGGGCCACCAGCGAGCATGGACATCCCCGGGGGACACAGCGGGCAGCGTCGGCATGCACAGACTGCCGTGGACCACGTCCATCCGACATGTGGGCGTTGAGACCTAACCCCCAGGGTGACGCCGTGGGGCTGCGGGGCCCCCGGGAGGCAATGAGGTCATGAGGTGGAGCCCCCATGAGGGGCTCCTGTCCCTCTGGGCCACGCCCAGAGCTCCCCCAGCCCTCCCACCCCGAGGGGACACCGTTCTGAGCCAGAAAGTGGGTTCTCCCCAGACACGGACCGGCTGACACCTGGGTCCTGAACGTCCAGCCTCCAGGGCCATGAAGGATGCAGGTGTGTGGTCCCTGAGCCACCAGCCCAGGGGTTCATGGTGGGGACCCCAGCTCCTAGGTCCACCGCGAGCCCACCTGCCACCACCCAAAACGCTCTCCAAGTGCTGATGACTGTGAGGCCCGGCCCGGGCTCTCTACCGTGTGCAGCCAAGCATATTACATATTTGTAACAAACTCCTGTCCCCATGTAAGCGTCCTAAGTAAAGGACGCGCCGAAGGGACGCAGAGGCAACGTTCCGAACCCTCAATAAATGGGTATTCGAGATGAGAATCGAAATGGGGATTCACGAACGATGCCGAACACCCGAGTCTGGCCTGTGAGGTGGGGGGGGTTGCAACCCCAGTAGTAGTCGGGGTTTACACAGCACAGAAAAGCTCAGCACTTAGAGTCCTTGCTACAGCAATCAGGGCGGGATTCCTGGGGGTGGTGAGGCCCAAGTGAGTCTCCGAATGGTGGGTTCAGAGGAGAGACAAAATCCTGGGCGGCAGGAGCCACGTGAACGGTCAACAGTGAATTCAGAGCCGGCTCTGGGGGCGCCCGTTACCCACTTCGCAGACCCGGCACCAAATTGTGGTCAGATGGTCGATGGTGGGGGTACCGCCGACCTGGGGACGGCGCGGCTGGCTGCCCACGGACGGATCCCGGGGACGGGTGGCATGTGACCGTCCTCTGGGGCCCCAGGGCCACCCCGGGGCTTCATGCTGAACAGGAACCTCGTCCCGGCACAGCCCCCTCCCCACGCCCCCAGGGTCCCCGTCCCCCCAGTCACACGGTGTACAGTCAGCCACTGCTCACCCACCCAGTCCTGCCCCGGGAGCCTGGGGGGGACCCGACTCCCCCGACCGCACCCCTGTGCCCCTGGCAGGTGGAGGCTCCGGGACAGGGTGCGGCCAGAGGGCGAAGGGCAAAGCCAGACAGGAGCTCACAGCCCCTCACAGCCCCTGTCGGTGCTCAACAGACACCCATTGGAGCACCCAGGAGCTCAGCAGTTGAGCATCTGCCTTCGGCTCAGGGCGTGACCCCGGGGTCCCCGGATCGAGTCCCGCATCAGGCTCCCCACAGGGAGCCTGCTTCTCCCTCTGCCTGTGTCTCTGCCTCTCTGTGTCTCTCATGAATGAATAAATAAAATCTTTAAAAAATAAAAGCATAAATTAACCTTAACAGTGGTTTCCCTGGGGGTGGGGGACAGGGTGATGGTCGTGTTCAGTATTTTGCGTGGGGCGACGATGTGTATTCCATGGGTCAAAATGCCCACCTCGACGTGCAGTTGCTTGTGTGTCAATTATACCCCAACAAGGCTGCTCCAAAAAATTCGAACTCAGGGCTATCTTACTAAAAAAACAAAACAAAACAAAAACAAAAACAAAAAACAAACCACACACACAAATTACGACGGGCGGGCTATTTCCCGGGGCCCCGGAGCCCGGCATGCCCTCCCCCTCCGAGGGCGCCCAGCACGGAGTCGGGACCCCACCCCCAGGTCGGGGCGGAGAGCCTTCCCCCGGGTCCACACCCCTTCCCTGCAGACGCGGGAGGGGGGGGGGGGGCCTTGCCCTCCGGCCGTTTTCCCAGATACAGAAATGGAGGCCGAGGCCTGAAAGCTTGTGGGCTTTGGTCACCTCGAGTCGGGAGACGAGCTCCGGCC
This sequence comes from Canis lupus familiaris, assembly GCF_011100685.1. Taxonomy (NCBI): domain Eukaryota; kingdom Metazoa; phylum Chordata; class Mammalia; order Carnivora; family Canidae; genus Canis; species Canis lupus. The sequence continues at coordinate 29,426,483 of NC_049223.1, read as the reverse complement.
TCTTCTAGCTGCCTCCGGGCGACGGCCGGGCCTCAGGCTCGGCCCCATGGGAGCTCCCAGCCGCGAGCTCGTGTGTGCAGGCGCCTCAGCCGCCCAGCCCCGGCTGCTAAGAGCACAGGGCCCCCACCTGCAGCCAGGGGCGCCAGCACGGGAGCCCCCCTTCCGGTCCACTCAGCTGGGGGCTGAGGATCACCAGCCTTAGGAGCAACGGCATGATTTCCCCCTTAGGACACTGTTCCTTGCGCTGCAGGGATGAATTTTTTTTTTTTTTGATGATTTTATTTATACACAAGAGATGCAGAAAGAGAGGCAGAGACACAGGCAGAGGGAGAAGCAGCCCCCCCGCCGCCCCGGCCCCACCCCGCCGCAAGGAGCCCGATGTGGGACCCCATCCCAGATCCAGGGATCACGACCTGAGCAGAAGGCCGACCCTCAACAGCTGAGCCACCCAGGCGTCCCCTGGAGGGATGAATTAACACCTTTTAGGTCAACCCTGGATGCAGGGCTGCCGTGTTCAGTCTTGCAGGCTGCACACTGCACAAGGGCAGGAGGCACCATTTGCACAGTGCGACCTACTAGGTGGCATTCAGGGTTGAGTGGGAAGGAACCCATCCTAACAGGGTTAGGAGGAAGAGACGTGTCCACCTCTGTGATGATGGCAATTGGTGGAGGACGTCGGGCTGAGCCCAGGCGGAGGTCACGGTGACCTGCTTGCAGCCCCGGCCTAGCCGGGAACGAGCTGCCCGACGACCTTGGGCGGACGCCAGTGGCCTCACCCCAACAACACAGAACTGGTCCGAGCGCTGCAGGAAGCATGCAATGCCAGCAATCGCAGCGGAGCGGGAGGCCACAGAAGCGTCCCCACCAGGTCACTGTGCCGTCGTCTGCCGGAGGGGACGGGGTAGGGCTGGGGCTCACGAAGGACCGCCCGACCCGGGAGGAAGAGCCGGCGGGGCTAGTCTAACCTACAGGCTCCCAGGAGGAGACCGACCGCGCCCCGTCCTCCCGCCCTCGTTGTGGCCTCGCTCGAGACAACAGGAGCCCCCTGAGAGCCGAAAGGCCGGCTTGGCCGACGTCTCAGCCTCCTTCCCTGTGCGGGAACAAAAACGGACCTTCCTCTCGAGGTTCGCTGGGTCCCTTTGCAGGCCTTGGGCTTCGGCTTTAGGCAAATAGAGCTGGTAGGTCAGCTCTGCGGCAGGAGGACAGGGGACAGGGGATAGGAGGACTGAGGACAGGAGGACAGGGGACAGGAGGACAGAGGACAGGAGGACAGGGGACAGGAGGATAGAGTACAAAGGACAGGAGGACACAGTACAGGAGGACAGGGGACAGAAGGACAGGGGACAAAAGACACAAGGACAGAGGACAGGAGGACAGGGGACAGGAGGACAGAGGAGCCGGCGGCCGGGAGGGCCCAGGACCACGCAGGGGAGAGAGAAGCCCCGGGGGTCCGGGGCCCAGGTCCCCGTGGGGCTGCCAGGCCTGCCAGTCTCGGTGCTGCACCGGTCACCGTGTCCCCCATCTGCAACCTGCCTCCGTAGCCCACTTGGTCCTCGCCGCCGCCGCGCCACCTTCCAGAGACCCGCAGAGGTCGCACAACCTGGCCGGAGGCCTCGGGGATCAGGCGAGCCCCACCCCGAGCCGCACACCTCACAGGCCATGGTGCCTCCCAGACCCACGTGCCCCCCCACCCAAGGCCAGGCCCCGCTGGTGATGAGCCAGGCAGCCTGAGGAGGGCGGGCAAGGTCACAGTCCCGCCACGTGTGCCCCATGCCCCTCGAGGCTTGAAGTCTGCGGCGGGCTGGGTGAGCCCTTCTGGCCTGCCCCGGGGCACACTCACGCCATCACGCTCACGCCCATGTGCCCCGCACTCCCACACCCTCACACAGTCGCACTCACACCACGCGCCCCCAGCGACCACAGGGAGGTGGCCCACTCAGAGAGGCGAGTGGCCGTGTTATCTGCTCACCCGCCCACTCAGGTGACCAGCTGGCCAACACCCTGTTGGCTCCCGCCGCTCAGGGACACCCGCCTCACCCTCCCCAACCGCCTGGCGCCTGGCACGCACCGTGGGCACCTGCCCCATAGGGCCACCTCTGCACATGACAAGGCCCGCTCTGGCCCGTGGCCGTGGCGCTCCAAGCAGGGCCCCTTCTGCGGCTGGAAGCCCGCGGGGTGAGCGCAGCCCCCAGGGTGCGAGGCCGACACCCCTCCTCCGGTTCCGGCTGACGTTGGAGGACGGGCAGGGTGGCCGAGGTGGGGGTCTCCCATAACCACCCCGAAGGCGTGGGCGGCCGGGCCCCAGCACCTGCCAGGAGCTTCCCTTCCTCGGCAGATGGGCTCTGCAGGCGGGGTCCGTGTCATCAGGGTCCCTGGACACGGGCCATCCGTCTTCTCTCGCCGTCGGACCTCAGCGCCCTGGTTCTCAGGCCTCTGGGTGGGATGGGGACGGGGACACAGGGACAGAGCGCAGCCCGGGCTCCTCCTTCCAAGACGCAGGCGGGAGGTCGGGGCAGCAGTCAGAGCTCGTGAAAGGCAGAGGAACTTGAGCAAGGGGCTACGAGCCAAGGATGGTGGGCGGCCTGTGGGGAAAGGCAAGGGCGCGAATTCTCCCCAGTAGCCTCCAGAAGGATTCCGGCGGGAATACGCTTGAGGTATTCTCAGCCACTAAGTTGTGGTCCTTTGTTAGCACCTGCCTAGGAAACTAATACAGAGGAGAATCAGGACAGCAGTGGCGGGGGGCGGGGGGGCTGGAGAAGGCCCTGGGGACCCAGGACAGGACCCCATAGGGAGCTCCAACCACAGGGACTGGGGCGGGGCATCTGGCCCATGACGGGGATACCACAGCCAGGACCTCAGGGCACCTTGGCCACAGTCCCCGCAGTCTCCCCCCAGAGTTGGTCACAGCCTGCCCAAGAGGCGGCCGGGGCAGGCTGGAGATGCGGAGCCACCCAGGGCTCACCGGGCAGGACGGAGGGAGGCCAAGGGCGCCAGGACCCCCGGCGGGTGTGGCGCCGTCCCCCCAGGCCAGGCCCACACAGCCCGCCGCCCACGGCCTCACAGGGGTCCCGGGAGACGCCAGCGAGCAGCAGCCCTGCTCACAGCAGCACCGCCAGGCCCCGCACTGTGCAGGCCCGGGTCGGGTGCCCCTCTGCCCAGGGGTCTCCGCGGGGCATTGGCAGGGGCCGCAGGGGCGGCGCGTGGGCCTGCATGCACGCCAGCGATCCCCACCTGCACACCTGGCCATATCCCCGGGGGAGGAGCGTGCCTGTCTCTCCTGCTACTACCACTGCCACCACCACTGCCATCCCCACCATCGCCATCACTGTCACCATCACCACCACCATCATCACCATCACTACTGTCACCACTACCACCACCAACACCATCACCACCACCACCACCACCACCACCATCACCACCGCCATCCCCATCACCACCATTGCCATCACTGTCACCACCACCACCACCACCACCATTATCACCACCACTGTCACCACCATCACCATCACCACCACCAACCCCCCTCACTGCCATCACCAACCCCACTACCACCATCACCACCACCCCCACCGCCACCACCACCACCACCACCCCAGCCTCTGACTCACGCCTGGCCCTAGGCAAGATTCTCAGCGCTACAAGTGACTCAGAGCTGCCTCCAGAGCTCCGTCCAGAGCTGGACTGCTCCAGGCTAGGGTGGAAGCCCTCACTCCCACCCCACGGCGGAGGCACCGGTCTGACTTCAGTCGGATTCAGCAAGCTGCTTACTCGAACAGAGAACACTGAATACAAATACTCGCAGAGGTAGAAAATTGCTAACTTGGCGACTAAAAAGTAAAAACAGGAATCTGCGGCCTCCCTCCTGAGGCTGAGGGAGCAAAGGGCAGAGGCTGCGATGGAGAGAGGGGCCAGGGACCTGGGACCCCCACCTCGGAGGACGGGGCTCCAGCGGGTGCCGGAGTGTCTGAAGTGGGGAAAAGCTTCTCACCCGACCCTCTGCCTCTTAGATTCTGAGTATTTCCGTAGCGTCTTCCTAAGCACGTAAGTCACATTCGCACCGAAAGAAACACTGGATTTTGATGCCTTCACCCACATTTCCAGCAGCCAAGCAGACCCTGCCACGGGTGAGAAATCTGGGCGCCTATTCAGATGACTCTAGAACCTCCGTCAGACCTTCCCTCCCTCCTCCACTTCACCGTGTCAGATGGTTAATTCTCCGGGTCAGTCTGCCGGGGCCAAGGGAAGCCTAGATCCCTGGTAAAACACAGTCCCTATGCATGCCCAGGAGGGTGTTTCTGGAAGAGATGAGCACAGATCCAGTACGGCAGACCGCCTCCCCCAGGGCGGGGGGCTCAGCCAGTCCTCTGAGGGCCTGGGTGGGACAAGAGGAGGAGGAAGGAGCAATTCACTCTCTGCCTGGCCCGGGACGTCCATCCTCTGCTGCTCGTGGCTACCGGTGTTCCTGCTCCTCAGGCCTCCCAGCTCCCTTGGGCTCCCAGCGTGCAGACAGCGGGTCTCAGCCTCCATATTTCCACAAGTCAATTCCTCATAATAAATTTCTTTCTAGTTATCTATAGATCCTATTGGTTCTGTTCTCTGGAGAAACCGGGTTCATATGGCAGCAGGGTCTCCCTTTGGTCTGGCATCCTCCTACCTGTGGCCAGGAGGCCAGAACTATGCAGGACCATGGGGGCTGGGTCCCTGAGACACAGGAGTTCCATTTAGTTGCTAACACTTGATGAAGGACCCCAGGAGACAATGGGTATTCCCGTTCTTGTCCATGGCTCCCAGAATGGGTGGAGGCCGCCTCGTCCTGACACTCAGCCACAGCTGTAAGATCGCTCGGGTGGTTACACAAGACTAGGGGGTGTGGGCATAATACCATATAATCCTGCAGTTGTCCAGCACAGGCTTGGAGGAGCTTTGTTTTCAGAAAATGAGACTGTCAAAACTCACTTTACAGAAAATATGCTTTTCCTGCTTTGTCCATTAGAGACCCAGCAGGAAACGGTGCAAATTCCACTTAGGGTAACCAAGGAGGGCGTGATGAAGGGACCGGTCCTGCAGGCACACACAGAGTGTGGAGAAACCATGGGGACACGTTGTGCCTCGCACCTAGCAGCCTTGGAGAGCTGAGGAGCTGGGGGAGTCATCAAGAGGAGGAAGAGAAAGAAGGCTGACAGGCCTCTGTCCAGGTTTTAGGTTTTAACTGGATTATTTGTTGGGGCTTTTTTTTTTTTTTCTTTTTGGTTTAGGGTTATATAAGTTCTTTATGTATTTTGTATACTAATCCTTTATCAGATACATCATTTGCAAATATCTTCTCCCATTCTGTAGCTTGTCTTTCGGTTTGTGGGTTATTTCCTTGGCTATGCAACTTTTTATTTTCTTGTGGTCCCAATTGTATACTTTGCTTTTGTTTCCCTTGCCTCAGGAGACATATCTATAAAATTATTTCTTTTATTCTTTTTTTTTTATATTTTTTACACAGAGAAAGTAGCAGAGACACAGGCAGAGAAGCAGGCTCCCTTCTGGGAGCCCTATGCAGGACTTGACCCTAAAAAAAGATTTCTAAGGCAGATGTCAAGGAAATGACTGCCTGTGCTTACTTCTAGGACTTTTATGGTTTCAGGTCTCACATTTGGGTCTTTAATCCATTTTGAGTTTATTTTTACATAAAGTGTAAGAATTATGTGTGGTTTCATTCTTTTGCATATAGCTGTCCAGTTTTCCCAGCGCCATTTGTGGAAGAGACTTTTTCCTAGTGCATATTCTTTCCTCCTTTGTCATAGATTAATTGACCGAAATTATATAAACATGGGTTTATTTCTGGGTTCTCTGTTCTGTTCCGTTGAACTATGTGTCTATTTTTGTGCCAGTATCATGCTGTTTTGATTTGTAGTCTATCTTAAAATCTGGAATGGTGATATTTCCAGCTTTGTTCTTTCTCAATTGCTGTGGCTATTTGAGGTCTTTTGGGGCAAACAGACACATGAAAAGATGCTCAAAATCACTCATCACTAGGGAAATGCAAATCAAAACCACAATGAGATCGTTTCACACCCATCAGAGTGGCTAGAAATCAAAAGAACAAGAAATAACAAGTGTTGGTGAGGGGGTAGAGAAAAAAAGAAACCCTTGTGCACTCTCAGTGGGAGTGCAAACTGGTGCAGCCACTGTGGAAAATAGCATGGCCGGTCCTCAAAAAATTAAACATAGAAATATTATATGATCCAATCATTTTACTACTAGATATTTACCCAAAGAAAATGAAAATGCCAATTTAAAGAGAGATGTGCGTCCCTATGTTTAACTACAACGTTATTTACAATAACCAAGACATGGAAGTAGCCCAAGTGCCCACCCACAGATGAATGGATAAAGAGGTGATGTGTGGACACACACACACACACACACACACAATGGAATATTAGTCAGAAAAACAAATGAAATCTTGCCATTTGCAACAACATGGATGGATATAGGAAGTATTATGCTGAGTGAAATAAGTCAGAGAAAGACAAATGCCATGTGATTTCACTCATATGTGGAATTTAAGAAACAAAAGAGATGGACAAACAGGAAAAAAAGGGACAAACAAAATCCCAGACTCCAGACCCAGAGAACACCCTGGCAGTTAGCAGCGGAGAGCTGGGAGTGGAGCGCGTGAACGGATCCAGGGGTTAGGAGCGTACTTATATCTTGAGCTCTGACAGATGCTGCGTTATTACACTGTACACCTGAAGCTCATAGAACACTGTGTTAATTATCTTAGAATAAAAATAAGGTTGAGAGGATGCAGGACTTCCGGGGTGGGGGGCCAGCAGGGTGGGAGATGGCATGAATATCTCCACCTCCCGCTCCCCCCTGTGAGTTCCCACCGGGTTCCCCATCGCCAGCCCCAACCAGAAAGCAGGGAGGAGGGGTCCTCCCACACAGCCCATGCAGGCCCGAGTCGGGTGAGGGAGCAGGGGGTTCCTAGAGGGGTGACGGACAGCACCAGGGCCCCTCCCAGAGACGCCTGGTCCCCCTGGAGAAAATGTACCTTCCTGGAGAAAAATGCCCCGCGGGAAATGGTGCATCTACGTCCAGGGCGAACCGCAGAGCCCTTGCCCATTAAGGCCTGACAGACGCGGCACTGCCCAGGGTCCTCAAAGGGATGCCAGAGCGACGAGGCTGGCTTCAGGGGTTACAATGATGTGGGCCATTCTGTACAGAGGCACATATCCCCAGAGGCCCAAACTTCAGGTTTGGGAGGTTTGGCCTTCTCCACTCTCCCTCTCGCAGACTCTCTGAGCAAACTCGAGAGCTCTGATTTACCCTATTTTTTATTTAAAGCCAAATCTGAGATGATTCAGCGAGACCAGCGCCTGGCCTCGCTCTGCGTCCAGTCGCCGAATCCCTTTCTAAGGTCCCCGAGGCTCCGCTCTGCGGCCGCCCCGGCTGTGCCACATCCAGAGCTAGAAGAGACTCAGGCCTCATCATTTATGGGGTTCAGCGTCCCCCCGCTCCAGGGAAACCACTTTCCTCTCCAGTGAGCATTCCACACTCACGGAGCATGAGACTGGCCCAAGGAGGAGACGTGACAAGAGCGTGGTCTGGGTGGTGCTGCACCTGCACTGACGTCCCCCAGGCCCACCCCGCGCTTCCCTCCATGCCACGACATGCTTGCACTGCCCAGCAAGAGGAAGCAGGGTCCAGACAGGCTGCGCGTCGACCTCCGCTGGGCCAGCCGTCAGCTCGGAGCCCAACACCAATCACTCAGCTCAAGAAACCAAGAAACAGTCCTGCAGGAAAATTCATCAGGCTCAGCTGCAGGCCAGCCAGTTAGGAATGGATCCGGATCCCTCGGAGGCTCCCGCAGATCACTTCTGCTAATTAAACAAATATTTTTCCAGATTTTTCTGTGTTTCCTCTGGCAGAGGTTTTCAGGCCGGCCATCGGAGCCAGGCCCTGGGAAGCAGCGCAGGGCAGGGGGAAGAAATGGAGATTTGGAGCAAAGAAAAGATGTCTTTGGGGCAGAGGAGTTGTGAGTCCAGACAGAAAGGAGGGAAAGCAAAGGAACAGGGGCGCCTCTGAGTCACAGCGAGCTTACAAATGCTTGCTCACCGGTGGACGCGTGTGCGCGCACACACACACAGACGACCTAGCAGCAGAATAACAATTCCAAATTCAGAAGCTGGCACATAATTCTGGTTCCTACACAGGAAGAAGTCAGGGCACCTAACGAAGTTACTTGAAAGAAGTTAACAACAGCCTCAAGGTCTCCACGTGACGAAAGTCAAGAGGCTTAATCCTTGCAAGGGTGCTGCTCCCCCAAACTCCCGTCTGCCTCCCCGACCACCTTTGTCCCACACACAAGGTTTGGGTATAAGGTCAGCAAGTTTAGGATTTTGTGCCGCTGGCCAAGAGCAGACCACGGACTGCAAGTCTGGAGTGCCAGTGCTGGAAAGCAGAATGTTCGAGCACACGGTTTGCCCTCCCTCGGTACCCCGGGAACCCCCTTGATGGGTGCCTGCCTCCACAGCCAAGCGCCCCCACGCAGACCCCGAAGGGTGCCCCTAACTTAGTGGCTGCTGGCCTTTCTCAAATGAGGTGTGATCTCTCATGGAGCTCTCCTCCTGCCCAGGGCGTCGCTGAAAACTGGCTCCTGTGCCCGGCTGTGCCCACCGAAGGCACCAGCCCTGCTGCAGTGAGCCCCAAGGAAGCGATGCACCAAGCGGCCTGTCCTAAGGAAGCAATGCACTGAGCCACGTGCCCCAACGAAGCAATGCACCGAGCCATGCACCCCAAGGAAGCAATGCACCAAGCGGCCCACCCCAAGGAAGTGATGCACCGAGAGGAGCACCCCAAGGAAGCGATGCACTCACACGTCTCCTCTGTGGAGCAACGGGCCCTCTGAGAAGCAGGGGCAGCGATGGCTTCATGCTCTTTAGGCCAAAAGCCCCTGCCGGGCCAGTTCGCACAGCAAAGCAGAGGGGCTGCAGTTGGAGTCAGGGTGGGAGACGCCCCCCAGTGACCCCGCTGACTCCCCTGGCAAGCCCGGTTAACAGATACTGGGCCAAGGGCACCTGGGTGGCTCAGCTGCTGAGCGTCTGCCTTCTGCTCAGGTTGTGGTCCTGGGGTCCTGGGATTGAGTCCTGTGTCGGGCTCCTTGGTCAGTGGGGAGTCTCCTTCCCCACCCCTCCATCTGCCCCACTCCCCTGCTCATTCTCTCTCTCTCTCTCTCTGTCTGTCTCAAATAAATAAATAAAATCTTTAAAAATAAATAAAACACCATTTTTAAAACTTGAAACGTGATATGAGAATTTTATAAGCACCTGACATCCTATGGGAGTACGTTGCATAGGACGGGAAGGCCCCCCACCTTCCCCTCCAAAGCCTAGGCCTTGAGATAAAGCAGTAGTTGCATGACCGACTGTGGCAGCCCGGGGGCCTGGTGACAGCGGGCCAGGGAAGGTGGCACCGGCCTCCCCCCAGGGTGCTGGCCCATGACATGGCTCCCAAAACCCAGGGGTGCATGAATTCGAACCCTTGCTCTTCTCAGCTCCTGCCACCTTCCCAAAATAAAGGCTTAACCCCCAGCTGACCTCACAGGACTGGGCACAAAGCCTTACAAGATTCAGACACCTCCCAACCCAATGATGACAGAGGTTCCCTTGGCGGGCCAGACAGTCAGGGGTGGGTCGTGGTCATCAGGGCTTCCAAACCACGGGGGCTCTGATTTCTCTTCAAGGAGCTTGCGGTCTAACAGGACTGGCAAGAAGCAGCAAGTCTGGCGTCACAGGCTTGTACGGACTGCTTGAATACCTCTGGTGATGGGGAGCTCTCTCCCTAGATTTGGGAGTAGGTTCTGATCATTAGGAAGTCCTCCCTCAGGGGGAGCCCGGCGTCCCCCTCCACTGCCCCACACACACCCCTTGGGGCCCCAGCCGGGCTCCCCAGGTATGGAAGCATCAGTGGATGCGGGGATTCCCTGCTCCCCACGCCGAACCCAGACGATTCACCACGTGAAACGTTCATGTCTGGCCTCAGAGAGGCCTGCCAGCGCCGCGCGAGAGCTCCGTGACTTCAGGCTGGACGTTGGCTCCTCTACTGGCTAGACCTTTCCTCAGGCACAGCTCGGCCAAGTGTTTCATCCCCTCCCATGTCCTGTTTGCCGACCAGGGGAAGCCGAGGGCTCTGCCGCCAGACAATACATCAAAGGCAGCTTCGTTTCAAAGTGGGGGCTGCCTTGTGACTCTTCCAGAACAAATTCGACCTGGCATCCCAGAAGGAAACCCCAGCCCACTGGCCCCCTCTTGCTCCCTGAGACCTTGTCACTGAACTCGGGGCTGCTCTGCGCACCCGGCCTCTGTCAGATGCTCTTTCGGGACAATCTGGGTACATAGGGCATCTCTCCTCCTTCCCAGCCCTGCAGCTGAGCGCGAGCATCCCCTGAGCTGCTCAGCTGAGGGGCCCCTGCAGCCCGGCCCAGCACCGCCCCTGCAGTGCAGCGTGGGGGGTGTGGGGCTGAGGCATCTCCTGGCAGGACGGCCTTGGGGTGGGGGGACGAGGACCAGCTAGCATCCGTCCAGCAGCACCTCTGCCTTTGTCGTTCTTGCCACGAGCCAAGTGGTTGCTGCAGAAGCGCAGGCTCATCCGGAAAGTGGGGAGGTCCTGGGGGGCAGGGTGTGCAGCCAGAGCAGAGCCCAGGGAGGAGACAAGCTGGCTGGGGGGGGGGGGGGGCACCCACATCGGGGATGCTGCTCTGCTGGAACCCAGAAAGCACACACACACACACACACACACACATGCACACTCCCCCCCCCCCCAGGAGGCCTGTGATGGTGCCTGGGGCGAGGAGGGCACTCCGGACCCCACAGCACCTGCCCGCTGCATGCCTCCTCTTCGTGGGACCCCAGAGAAGCCTGGAGATGCTGGCGCCGGGGCAGGGGGGTGGCCCAGGAGCCAGAGGGCAGCTGCAGAGCTGAGCCCCACTCCTACATGTCTGGTCTGGAAACCTCTGCTCTCAGCACGGTACCGCCCGTGGCCGGCGCCCAAGCCTCCTGCGGCGTGGGGAGGGACACTGCGCGCTCCGGCACCTCCGTGGGAGGGGGCTCCCGGCCAGAAATGAGGGAAGGTGACCGTCTCCGTCAGGACGCGGACGGGAGAGCGGCCACCTCGAGCGCCGCCTGTCTGTGCAGGACGCTCTCCTTAGGGCTCCTGAGGGCCACGGCCTCCCCCGGGGCTGCCCCTCATCTCTGAAGGCCCCACAGCCGGAGGGGCGGAGTGTGGGCACGAAGCACGCGCTCCAAAATCCTTCCTGCACTGGCTCCAAATCGAGGAGCCCCCTGCGCGGGCACAGCTCCAGCACTTTCCGTACCGTGGCATCGTCCTTTAGCTGCGACAAGGGCATCCCGCCTGAAATCCCCGTCTTGGAGGCCGGAGAGACACCGGAGAACGTAGACGTTGTTTCGGCCCAAGACGATCGCGCGCTTCGGTGTCCCCGGGCCGGAGAAAGAACAGACGAGACGGTCGCCAGTCCCATCCTGGCGCTCCTTGCAAGGGGGGCGCGTCTTACAGTCGTGACTCGGCCTCATGTGGGTGCCCCCCGTGTTTCTCCAGGCGTCCCCGCATCTCGGGGGGGTCTTCCTTCCATAGGCAAATGCCCCAGCGCCTCCTTAACAAATCGAGAATAACGGGTGGGCAACTATTGCCGCGCGTGGACCCTCCACGCAGTGAGGACCGCTGCGGCCTGTGAGCCGCGCCCCACGGGGGAAGGAGGGCCTGGGCATGGCCCGCCTCTTGCCCCCCTCGGCCAACCTGGACCGTATAAACATCCAACCGAATCGTTCCGCGTGGGAATTTCAAGTATGAAATATGCCATCCCCCTCGGAAGAAAAACCGTATTAGCCTTGATCTCGCACTCACACCGCTGCCCTGCAGACCCCGGCACGCGGCCTTCCTACACACACACACACACCCCGTCTGGAGATAGCGCCCCGAGTCCTCCCAGGGCGGAAACCGCGAAGGAATGTGACGTCTAAATAGTGTCAAGTGAACCACAAAAAAATAGTAATAATAATAAATAAATAATAAAATAAAATAAAAATAAAAGTAGATAGATGATGATAGATAGATAGATAGATAGATAGTGTCAAGTGTTGTCTGAGCACCTCTCTAAAGCACACCTTTCCCAGTGGCTGGAGATGGTCCAGGCGGCTCAGCCCAGGCAGGCACACGCGTCCATGGCTATCTTGTCCTCACGCCAGCTTCTGAATTAACTGCAGTCTTGGAGGGGGGAAAACGCGAGGAATTGTTAACTATAAACAATGACACGTACCCAGAGGTAACAGGCAAGGCTTCACGGCGTTGGCCGCGCTTCCTTCTAAAATTGCATCTGGTGTTCTGTGCAGCACTCTGGCTCAGCCACCCCAGGCTCCCGCCTGAAATAGATGTGAGGCTTTGCCTCTTTCTCTTTGTTTTTGTTTTTGTTTTTGTTTTTTTTAAGATTTTATTTATTTTTTCATGAGAGAGAGAGAGAGAGAGGCAGAGACACAGGCAGAGGGAGAAGCAGGGTCCATGCAGGGAGCCCGATGCGGGACTCGATCTCGGGACCCCAGGGTCACGACCTGGGCCGGAGGCAGGCACTAAACCGCTGAGCCCCCTGGGGATCCCCTGCCTCTTTCTCTTGATCCCCCTGGCTCTGTCTCCCAGACGGTGCGTGCCACACAGGAAGAGGTCCACGCGGGGGTCGGGGCGTGACCGCGGCGTCGGGGAGCCATGGGTTGTTCTTGTCCAGAGAATCTTTGAAAGCAAGTCTGAAATGATCCCTCAGGGATTTAGATGCCTTAACAGAAAGGTCGTGTATTTGTTTTATTTAAAACAGCCTTGCGGGTCGAGGGATCAGTTAAGGAGGACAACGAAGAGCCGGCTCCTCGTCCCAGGAGGCTCAGGCGGCAGGTCCTACAGGGGAAGGGCCGGTCACCCCGGCCCGGGCTCCGCTGGGGGCGAGTTACTGAGCTCCCGGAGCTCTGGTTCTCTCACCTGTAGAACGGGGAGAGGAGCTCCTGGCCCAGACGGGGAGGTACACCAAGGGCCTGGCCGGGCAAGCTCTGTGAAGGTGCGTGACCACTGTCCTCTGGGGCATCGTGCCCCAGGCCACCATGCAGCACAGCAACGCAGGTGGCGCGGTCCTTGAATCCAGGGGAGGGCGGGGCCGGAGACTCTCCTCTGGGCGGGGGCCAGGGCAAGACAGACCCGGGAGGAAGGTGCTCACGGAGGAAAACGTGCAGCGGTCACTACTGTTTGAAAGGTCTGCTCAAGAGCCTGGAGATAAATGTCCTAACCCACGACCTCACCCTTCCTGAGGCTCGGTGGATTCCAGTCTGGGCCACATCGGACCGACCGCCTTCTTGCCAAGGGCGGGGTTCGGGGCTGTCTGCTTCCAACCTGCCGGCCTGCCGGCCCATCCTGGACACCGCATCCCAGCGGGTGACTCCTGATGGGAGGGAGGTGCTTGTGGTGCTCCCAGGGTGAGGCCACGGGGTGTCTTCAGGGACCCGAGAGCAAGCCGCCTTCCAGCACAGACGACCACCACGTTTCCTACCGGGCGAGGGAGACCGGGAAGGGCAGAGCGCGGGGGCGGGGGCCACAGGCCACGTCCTGCGGTCAGAATTCATTGGACACATCCCTCCCCACCCCCTGGCTGCCCAGCCCGCACCCAGGAGAGAATGCGAGCAGACCCTTCGCAGAGCTCCAACCGTCGTATCAATCCAAAGAAGCCTTCGCTGAGGGTCATGGTCCACGGGGGTCTGCAGGATCAGATGGAGGCTACGTGGGGTGACTCCTGAACGTCTGTTGATGCGGACGGTGTGCCCGGGGAAAGGCGTGAGAATCAACAAGGAGCCCAGGCCTTGGGTTCTCGGAGAACGTTGCTCACATCTCTTGCAACGAGTCCGATCACCCGGCTCTGTGGCGGTCGATTCACTGCCTTCTCTGCTGGACCTCCAGACCTGGCTGCGTCTCCTTCACTTCGGGTCCCCAGCACCCACCCCGGGCCAAGCACGTGGCAGGCCCCTGCTAGCATTTGTTGAGTTCAAGTACTCCAAGTCCTCGTGTCCGGGGCACACGGTCCTACACGTGGTCAGCACCAGTCCTCCAAGGCCGTGCGAGCTCAGGACACGGTGAGCTGGCTCCACAGAAAAGGATCCGAAAGAGGATCGGGGCTCCAGTGGGCGGACAGGAGAGTCCCAGGTAAAGGGAAGGGCGTGAGGGGAGCAGGGAGCCGAGTAGACGATGTTTCCTGTCGCCCATCCTCATGCCAACAGTGATGATCACAGTAAAATTAACAGTGACAGCGCCTCCCATCGCCTGCGTGCTGAACAGGTGCAAGGCGCCGTTTGAAGCATTTTGCACGAACCTTTCAGTCTTCACACTCCGTGCGGATGAGGACACTGAGGGGTCCGTGGGGATGAGGACACTGTGGTGCGGAACAGTTAAGGACATCTCCCAAAAGCTCAAAGTGGCAGAGTGAGGATTCAGACCCTGAGAGGTGGCTGCAGAGCCCCCCTCCTGCCCGTCCTGACCTTCCCCTCCCGAGGTCACGGTCGCCGGGTGCTCCCCCCACGGCCACCCACCCACCCAGAGGCTCCAGCCTCTGGTTTTACCTGCCCCCACCCCCACCCCGGGGTGCATTTCCAGCAGACGAGCTCGCAGGGTTAGAAAGCGGCCTGATTGACGTGACCCCATCTGGAATCTCTCAGCCTAGTGCATCGGTGCCTTTGCAGTCGTGTCCCCAAAGCCCCGGGCTGTCTCTGCTCCCACAGCCTCTCGAGCATCTTCCCACACCGCAGACCGCTGCCGCCCAGTGCTCCCAGAGCCCGAAGCCTGGGGCCCCCACCCTCACTGCGGCCCAGCCCCACACACGCTGCTTACACCTCTACCTAAAACACCTGTGGGTCAGGGAGGCAATTTATGGGACCACTTGGAGGGCCGCTTCCCTGCAACCGTCCGTCGCCGCCCTAGGAACCTCAGCACTCGTCCACCCAGGGCAAATCTCGCTGTGCTCAGCCTGAGGTCCCCGTGGAGCCTCCCCAGAGACCGCCCCACCGCCACCGAGACCCCTTAGTTACAGGCACGTCTTCAACATGAACTGTGACTATTTCTCCTTTTTTTTAATTTTTAAAATATTTTATTTATTTATTCATGAGAGACACAGAGAGAGAGAGAGAGAGAGAGAGAGAGAGAGAGAGGCAGAGACACAGGCAGAAGGAGAAGCAGGCTCCCTGCAAGGAAACCCGAGGTAGGACTCGATCCCAGGACCCCAGGGTCACACCCTGGGCCGAAGCAGACGTTCAACCACTGAGCCCCCCAGGGGCCCCAATTTCTCCCCCTTTTTTCTTCTTTTCAAACCCGGCTAGACATAGTAAAAGCAACGTGAACGGCTTCATTTCCTCCCTACCTAAGAAATTCTAATAAAGAGATTTGGTTCAGAGTTCCCTACTGAAATTTTTTTAAGAATGAAATAATGGGTTTTTGTCCAGATCTGTTCAAAACTAGCGTGGAGGGCAGGAGGCTATTGGTGACACGCGGCTGGTTGCGAGCTGCTCGTTGAAGAGGAGGATGGTATGTGCAGGCTAGTTACACAATCGTTACTTGCGTGTGCGTAAAAATCCTGTTCCTGTAACATTCTCCCACAAAAGAGTGGAAGACATATAAAATTCTTCCAAAGTTGGCAGGACAAGCGAGTCCGACTCATGGCAATGACACCGTTTCGAAGTTTCCCTTGTAATTTCATTTGTCCGCATAAAATCCGGTCCCTGTGAGCCAGGGATACGTGGACTTGGCCGGCTGTGTGTTCCCGGCTCAACAAAGCAGACGGAGCTGGACCTGGTGCTGGGGAGGGGGGCGCCCCCCGGGCCCGCGGCCAGGAAGGACCCGTCTGGGCCCCACAGGCCTGGCGGTAGCGGCTCCCTCATCAAAGCTGCGGCCCTGGTCTAGACACATATCTGCAGTGTCACCGCTCCGGATTCTTCGGAGTCCACTAAATGCTGACGTCCACAGTGAGCCCCGCGGCCCGTCTCAGAGCAGCGACGTCCCGGAGGTGGCCTGCCACGTGCGAACGCTGGAAACAGCAGGCCGCCTGGGAGCACGAAGATGGGACACTGGGCAAATGGTGTCACCGGGAGTCCCCCGTGGGGCTTGGAAGTGCCCACCTTTGGCCAGAGGAGCCAACGGGCTGTCTAGAGGCTCCATTTAAAGGGATTTCAGGCCTGGGGAGGCCACGGTGCCTGAACTCCAGGCCTGGCTCCTCATCCCTGAGTCTGGCAGGATGACCCTCCAGAGAGATACCTCGGGGCAACCTTGGGGTGGCCCGGGCGTGTCGGAGGCTGTGGTGGCCCAGCCAGTGTCGCCCGGGCAGCCCGCCTGCTGGGAGGCCTCCCCCGCCGTGCCCTGGCCCCAGCCCTGCGCCGTCCAGCAGTCGGGGGCCGGGGGTCTGTGACGTCCTGGGGCGCTGTCTGGGACCCCGTCAAGTCCCGCAGCCTTCTCCCCTCTGGCGCTGGGGGAGTTTCGGGGACTTGACCTCCCTTGTGCACCGGCTGCCTCCAGGAGAGCAGGGCCCACACTGTCCCCTTCCATCTCACAGACGCTGGAAGCGACTTGGAGCACAGACAGGAGCCTGACAGGACCCAAGCCCAGGCTGCACGTGGTGGCGCTTTCCAGCAAGGGCGGTGACTGCGGCGACTCCAGCGCCCCCCCTCTGGCTCCTGAGTCCAGCCCACGGGCAGCTGCCGCCGTAAGCGGTCCATGGCATCGGGCAGCCCCATCCGCGCGCGCAGAGCAGCCTGCACCATGCATCTCACTACGGCCCCTCAGTCGTTCCTCCCTGGGGCCCCGAGCACCCCGACGCCGCCCGGCACCTGGCATGCTGGCCCGGGCCCGGGTCCCGCCTGCACCTGCTCTGCCCTCTGTGCCCCCCACCCCGATCCCCCATTGGCTCTCCGGGCCTCCCCGAGGCTCGGGGCTCTCACCGCCCCTCCTCAGAGGCACAGCATCCACCACACCGGGTTCCGGCTGCTGGTTTACCTCCTGCCGCTATGGATGCATGTGTGCCCCCCAAACCCTTACGTGGAAACCTCGCCCTTAAGGTGATGGTAAGTGGCGGCGTGTCTGGGAAGTGATTAGCTCGCAAAGTGGCACCCTCATGAATGGAGTCGTGTCCTTATAAAAGCGCCTCCAGAGAGCCCCCCCGCCCCTTCGTCCACGTGAGGACACAGCAAGCAGACCCCGTCTGCGAACCAGGAAGCAGGATCTCACTGGACACTGAATCTTCTGGAGCCTTGATCATGGACCTCCAGCCTCCGGAATGTTCCAGAAATAAATGTCTGGGGTTGATAAGCACCCCAGTCTGTGGTGTTCTACTACGGCAGCCTGCATGGTCCCCCAAACTAAACTTGGGAGGCCAGAACTGTTTAATCCGCCACTGTGTTCCGGGGCACAATGCCTGGCGCCCAGTGAATACGCGGACGCAGAGGGCGGATGCTTGCGCGGTGTAGACCACATGCCCAGTTGCGAGTGCCAGCCCCGAAAAGGCTTCTCAATGATCCTTACTGTCATTTCTTTACAACCTTGATGCCCTCTGCTCTCCCCATGTCTCTCCTCCTCAGAGATGCGTATCCTCCAAACCACCCTCCGGCTTCCTCCCCATCTGGAATATTTTGTGAAGGAATGAGGTTGCGTTGAAGAGTTAACACCCCAACTCAGCAGCGGAGAGTGGCTGTCCTTGCCACCTTGCAGCCCCGACTTCCAAGGCTGAGCCCGCAGACAAAGGCTGGACCCCAAGGAGAGTGGGACTGCAGACACTCACTGCATAAGGGCATCTCCCCCCCACTGCCCCGTAAGATGCTGAAATCTCAGGGAAGTGAGCGCGGAAGGCAGTAGCCCAGAGTTCCCAAGGGGTGGGCTTTGAAGGTGGGCGACTTGAGTCTGAGTTGAAGCGCTGTCTCCCACCATTTGCGTCCGATGTAAAGTGTGTGCAACACCCGCTGCGTTAAGAGTGAGTCCAGCTGCTACAACAAACAGGCCCAAGCTGCGGTCACTATGGTGCTTCTCACGCAAAGCCAGGTGTACTGCGGCTCTCCCACCCTGCACTGCTCCAAGCCCAGGGTCCACGGGTCTCCCACGCGGGGCTCTGCCCAGTGCTGCAGCCTCGCCGCCCTCTCCAGGATCTGCACTCGGTCACCCAACAGGTGAGGGGAGGGAGCACGGAGGGTTGCTCGGGACGGATAGGCCAGGGTGGAAGTGGCATCCATCCAATGGCCCCGGGGCATCTAGAAACCGGGGCAGGTGGAGCAGGAAATGTGGAAAATGAAATGTTTTGGAAAACCCTTGGTGTTGCTCCTGCCACGCCTCCCTGACGGAATTGTTGCCTTTAATGGAACAGCACATAAAAGCACTGAGCAGGGTCATGGCCCTGTAGTGGAGGCCAAAATGGCAGGTTTCCTTCTTTCTTTGCCTTGGGTGATAGTTTGGACTGGAAGGTTTCTAGAATGATCTCTGGATGTAAATGAGCCTCCGGTCTCTTTGTCTTTTTGAAGCACCTGCTCCAGAGGCTTTTGGAGGCACTAGCCAGGCATCAGAGGCCCAGGGGAGTCTGAGAGGTCACCCTAATTTGTCAGAACATTTGGAAATTTCTGCAGGAAGTACTATGACAGATGTGTGCCCCCACACCCACGTCCACACCCATCATCCACAAATACACTTTCTGTTCTGCTCCAAAAGAAGACCAATTCAGGATGACTAGGTTCTGAATTTCCTCAACGCATGTTAGAGAGGCTTAAGGAGTCTTTGGGGACAAAGCCACAGAATGGGGTGCCTCTGTCTGAGAAGGTGTGACTCAGGGTGGAGTCAGCTGTTCAGACAGGCTTCTGGAAGCAGGTGGGATGAGACAAATGGGAGGTGAGAGGCAGAGGCTCAGACTCTTCCCACCATCTCCCCATGCTCTCTTCCTGCCCTTCAGAGGCTTGTTGATGTACCAGGGGATGGGAGTGGAAGGAGAGGTGTTGGCCAGTGCCCCTGCATCTCGGGGGCTAGTCAAGCTGCTAGAGAAGATATAAGAATGAGGCTGGTGGGCTTACAGGGATTCAAACCAGCCCCCGGTGATAAAGGAAGCTGGACATCTGCAGACAAATCAGCAGCACAGAAGGAAAGGTGAAGCAGTGCAAGATCACTCTGGGCCCCCCCCCCCCACCAGTGTGCAAGAGCCCTTGGAGGGACCTCACCCCTAACACAGTACAAGATCCCTTGGGGGGCCCCCACCCCTACCACAGTGCAAGATCCATGGAAGGCCCCCAACCCTAACAGAGTGCAAGAGCCCTTGCCACCCCTAACACAATGCAAGATCTGTTGAAGGGATCCCCACCCTTACCACAGTGCAAGATCCGTTGAAGGGGCCCCCACCTCTACCACAGTGCAAGAGCCCTTGGAGGGCCCCCACCCCTACCCTGGCCAGTGTTTAGTCTTCTCAGAGTTTTCCCTCAAGGACCAATGGACCCTCTGTGAGATCATGAGTTGCTGGTTCCGGTATCCAATAGGAGCCCCAGTACTTTCTCACTTGGTCTGGGAGATTCTGTTGCTAATGTTGCTATTGGTTAAGACAGCAGCAGACTGTAGCTGTTCAGTGGTGATGATCCTTCAGGATCGAGAAAAATCCCTTCTTCCCCTAGCTTATCAGCGCTCCATTAGGACACGCTATCTGCTCATCCCCGGACCTCTGTGCTCAGCAGAACTCCAGATCCCTCAGATACCTTCCCACATCTGCTCCTCTCTTCTCAGGCCCTCCGAGAAGTAGAGGAGCAAGGAAGACAATGCCATGAGAATCTATTCTTCTTTAGAAAGATTGCTTTCCCTTTGTGTCTTATGATTTGGAAGGAGAGAAGGTCTGGACTATCTTAAGCCTAAGAAAAGTGGCAGAACAGGGTGCCTCTGGTCATGGGAATCCAAGTATAGGGAGAACTAACTTCCCATGGGCGGTCTTTCCTCTCACATCTCCAGAAAAGCCATAAAATGGAAACACACACACACGTTCAAATCAAATCCAGACAAAAAGTCAAGGACTCTAATACAGCAGTTGGGGACATGCCAACCCATTTCTCACCTAGCTTCAGGGCACCATCTTATTTTGACAGTCATAGCAACTGGCTGTGGCTTCTGGCCCATGGCCAGGTATGCTGAAGGCCGAATTTCCAAAACTCTGTGATAAGCGCTCATTTCTAGGCTCAAATACTCCCACTGCATTTCCTTCTCCCTTTCTCCCATATTCACATCCTCTCCTTTTAAGACTCATATTTCATTTGAACCAAATTTCTCTTTCCTCCTTCATCATGTCACGGCAGCCTCCCTGCCCCAACCTTCTCTGAGGAATGGGCCCACAGGCAGGAGCTTGTACTCGTCATCCTTGATTAGTCAAAGTGGTGATGAGCTCAACTTCCCTCCACAGTCAGCATGAGTACTCCTTCAAGTTGTTTCTTCATAACTAGGACAACTCCATGACTGGTGAGCATTGAGTAGGGCGAGAAAATCATTCCCTGGGGGGCAGGAAATAGCTTATTTGCCTTTGGAGTTAACTCCTCCAGTTACAAAATGGCCAGTTCTCTAGGTCCCTGCACAGCAAAAAAAACCTATAATGCAAGATCATAAATCACACACCTTTTTTAAAAAAAATTACTGTATACTACCCATGGCAAAAACTACTCTGAAGTTTTTTCTCACACTTGTGATGACACACTGCTTTGGTGGGTGATGTTGCTCAAAAATAAAGCTAGCCATAAATACAAAACACACAAGCCTGAATCAAAGTCCTCTCACAGACCTTGCTATATCTTGTGAGAAATAAACACACAGCACATATTTCACTCCCCCAAAATAGCATCACAATATATATAAGCCAAAAATTATTCAGAAGGCACTGTTTTAAACAATTTCGGTTAAAGTAACCATCTAAATATTCACCTGGTGATAAGGGAAATACTACCTTGTTCAAAATTTGTATCTGTAAGTAATAGTTTTAAAAGAATCAGCTAATTAAAGAACATCAATAGTATTTTGTTCATAAGGTGTGAGGGAAGAACCCTCCTTTTCCAATATATGTGCATGTTTTATTTTGCTTTATGATATGAATCATACATGGGTATAGGAGGTGAAATCATACATGGGTATAGGAGGTGAAATCTCTCTTGAAAGGTGAGGTCGTTTGTAGTGTCATTCACCAGGTATGATGAGGTACATGGCTCGTGATCAGAGAACCATTCTAAACCCACTGATTTCACAGGTGTACACCTATGTAAAAACTCAGCAATCTGTATGGCTCTGCATACTTTACCATGTTGTAAAATATATAACATAAAAAATAGAATAAGTGATGGAGCGCCTGGGTGGCTCAGTTGGTTAAGCATCCAACTCTTGATTTGAGCTCAGGTCATGATCTCAGGGTCATGAGATCGAGCCCTGCAATGGGCTCCGGGCTCAGCATGAAGTTGGCTTGAGATTCTCTCTCTCCCTCTGCCCATCTCCCCACTCATGTGTATTCTCTCTCTCTCTCTCTCTCTCTCTCTCTCTCTCAAAATAAATAAATAAAATATTTTTTTAAAATAGAATAAGTGATTACAGGGAGTACAAAAGGTGAACTTCAGGTAGCATCTCCATTTCTCTTGGCTTTGACCATCGAGATGTTAAAATGCCTCCTGGAAGAGTAGGGAGAGCCTGGAAGGGTGAATTTGTGAAATCCGCCAGCGCGTAAGGGCTGGGCCATACATAGCTGGGTTAGTAAATCCTCGTTCATCTCAGACTTCACAAACGAATTTACCTTATGCTTTTTGCATTCCCTTCATTTATTTCCCTTAGTTCTCACTTGGTACTAGACAAGGGACAATCACTGTCATCGACAATAGCCGTGTTCTTTAAAGTCCCCAGGAACACTAAGTAGCGGGTACTAAACCGCTGTTCCTGGGGACACAGGGTTACTTCCTGCCATCTTCTGGTTGTCACATTCTCATCAACCAGTCAACGCACAACCTTATGTTGTGTGTTTCTGGTTAAAGACCTCTTGCTTGATATATCCTGAGTCATTAACATTGAACTCATGGCCATCAACACTCTAACTCCAGCCTGAGCGACGCTTCTCTAACCCACAGATTTGCCCTGGAAGGCACATCACATCTTCCAGCGCTCAGTTACACTATACATGCTGCAGCCCAGCACTTGGGGGCCATTTTATTTTATTTTTTTAATTTTTATTTATTTATGATAGTCACACACACAGAGAGAGAGAGAGAGAGAGAGGCAGAGACATAGGCAGAGGGAGAAGCAGGCTCCATGCACCGGGAGCCCGACGTGGGATTCGATCCTGGGGTCTCCAGGATCGCGCCCTGGGCCAAAGGCAGGCGCTAAACCGCTGCGCCACCCAGGGATCCCACTTGGGGGCCATTTTAATCAGCGAAATCACCAACAAAAAAATCACAAAAATGAGCAAAATGTGAGCCTATATAGGCTGTGAAAAGGACACTTGGTTACAGTAGAAGAGCTGAACGCAAGAAGGCAGAGCGTCAGCTCCTCTGGCCTCAACTGGGAAGGTGTGCCTGGGGCGAGTCAGATGTTTGCAGCTCTGCGCATCTTCATGAATGAGTTTGAAAGAGCTTTCGATGTTGATTTCAAGGTCACCAATGAATTTCAGCAAGTAGGCGAGTTCACAAATATGGAATCTGTGAATCATGAGGATCGACAGTCTATACCCATGCTTACCAAACTTGACTCCAGGTTAGAACCTTCTGGGGAGATCTTAAAGCCCTCAAGGCCTGGACTGGACTCCCAGACAATAAGAATTTCTAGGGTAGGAAACCAGGCATTTGTTTTGTTTTGTTTTGTTTTTTAACTTCCCCAAGTGGTTGCTAAGGTCAGGCATGTTTGAAAGGCAACAGTCTTTGCTTTGCCCCCGGGCCATGGCCTATTCATGCAGGCGAATCCATTCATCCCCCACTGAGGGGGACACGACTGTCCTTCTCAGTGTTCTTGGCCAGGACTGCCCACAGGATTGCCTTACAGCAGGGAGATAACCCACTGCTTAACTCTTCTGACATCCATCAAAATTCCTGCCTGTATTCATTTTTTTCATCACCCAGAACACCTTTAAGCTCCAAAACAAAAAGTCAAGTCCTTGTTACCCAGAGAAGCAGAGTGGTCAGAAAGAAAAGACCCAACACCTAAGCTTTGGAGAGGCCAAGATAATGGCAAAGCCCACCCCAGGCCACCCCCTTGTGTGACCTCTACTGGAGGATTCACCCCTCTGTGTTACAGACACTTCCTGAAGCAACTCTTCAGGCCTCCTGCCCCAGGGCATGTGAGCCTTCCTTCTAGATGACCAACTAACCAGAGACATTATGAAATGGCCAGGGGCTCAACGACCCAGGCACTACCTGGCCCCGTAGCCTGGACCTTCCCTGAGCTCGTTCTTGCTCCATTCCACCCCCAAAGGAGAGTGACGGCACTCAGCAAGCTTTCACGCTGCTGACCCCCACCCTGGGAGTATAAACCCTTGGAATCCATGGCTGTAAAATGACAGCCCTGGGAATGTAAGACTATAATTACACTCGGGGAATTCACATGATGTCAAGAGAACCCCCACAGTAGAAAAAGAAGTTGCAAGAAGCAGTTCAATGAGTCTTGCCCTAAAGAATGCCCTGGGCAGGTGACCACCAACATCACAATCTCCCACAAGCGGGGGTAGGTCAGGGGCTGGCGACCAAGGGCCACTGGAACTGCATTTCTGATGCATCTGGAAGGGAAAGGCGGGAGCAGGGAGCACCTGAGGGCATCACCAGAGCAGTGAAGGTGTGAGGCCCGCCCCTGGGTGTGGTCTGTGGCCAGGACCAAGATTTCACCACCGACAACCATTGCACGAGGGTCTTTGTAGGTGGGGGCCAATCGGGTCTGCTTCCAGGATGCAAAGGGAGGAACTGGACAAGGCAAAAGTCCCCTCGTCCTGTGGAAAGTCAGGTTTTCTCTTTTAATAGTAATTCTAAAATGCCCTTTGCCTTTGATCCCATCATTTCACTTTTTTTTTTTTTTTTAAGATTTTATTTATTTATTCCTGAAAGACACACGGAGAGAGGCAGAGACACAGGCAGGGGAGAAGCAGGCTCCTTGCAGGGATCTCGACGTAGAACTCGATCCCAGGACCCCGGGATCACCCCCTGAGCTGAAGGCAGAGGCTCAACCACGGAGCCACCCAGGCGCCCTCCTGCTTCATTTCACTTCTAATAAACTCTTCTTGGGAAATTATCAGAAATAAGGATCAAGTCATGTATCATGATATTCTTCTAGTATTGTTCATCCCAACCACGTGTTGAAAGAATCAAAATTTTCGACAGTGTGGGTAATGGTCAAAGAAATTACGACGTACACGGCCAATGAAAACATCTTCAGAAAACATTTTTAATGAACGCTCACAACTCAATGTTTATTTTGTAGGTTTTTTTATTTTTTAAGATTTTATTTATGTGTTTGAGAGACAGAGACACAGAGAGCAAGAGAGAGCATGAGCCAGGGGATGGGGAGGAGCGGCCCAAGATGGAGAAGCAGGGTCCCCGCTGAGCAGCGAGCCCTTCTCGGGACTCGATCCCAGGACCCCGGGATCCTGACCTGGGGGAAGGCAGACGCTTAACAGACTGAGCCACTCAGGGGCCCCTAAATGTTTTATTTCTTTTTTAAATGAAGATGTCAAACCATATATACTGCCCGTATGTTGTCGTGTGTGTTCAGAGTGAAGAGCCTATGGGAAGTGTATACTGTACCCCTGGGCTGAGATAATGGGTGCCCACTGGGTGCTGATGATTAGTGTTTTCCACATTTTTCACAATGAGCAGCTCTTCTTGTCTTGGCTAAGGTTTGTTCCAGAAAGTAGAGCCTAAGGCAGGGCCTGGGGGCAGGGGTTTATCTGGGATGAGCTTCTAGGGGTGGAGGGGGGCCCCCCACCAAGCGCCTAGTGGTGCAGGGGCTCCTGCTGCAGACGCCCTGGGGGAGAAGGAGACAGGACACAGAAAGGGGGAGGGGAAGACCCAAAGCAAGGAAGGGGGGGTGGGAAGGACAGAGGAAGGTGTTTGCATTTCCCTCCCGCTCACCCCTGCTTTGCTGGCATCACCAATGCCTGCGCATCAGCTCAGAGCTCTGCTTGCAGAGGGGACCCACCTCGGGGTGGCTCAGGCCCCCAGCGGCAGAGACCATCCTCCCCCTGGGCTCCCATTTCCCGCTGGCAGATGGGGCCGGCTCCTGGGCACCCCTAAAGGTGGGATGATAGGAAGGACTTCGCCGACGGTGACAGACCATCATTTCCATCACTTTGTTTTATTCTTGGGACCCTGTGTCGGGATTTCTCATCTCAAACCCTGGTTGGTGACCCTGCCATCTGGCTCTCCGGCCTGGCCTTCACAGCGACGGTGCCCGGGGCCCCCACGTTCTACTGTCATTTGGCAACAAGCTGACGGTAAAAATAGCCTCGTCCCAAAGCCGGCCTCTCCCGGACATCTGCAATCTCAGCCCATTGTCTGGTTCCCCCCGGCCCAGCGCACCCTTGATGGGGAGGAGACGGGCCCCGGACGGTGAGTGCAGCCCCCCAGCGCCCAGGGGGCCCTCCAGACTCCAGCCCCACGCTGGGGCTCCAGCCCTCTCGTAAGGGGCCCGAGGAGGATGACTTGGGATGGAAGCCAGACGGCTCCAGCTGGGCTGAACAGGCTCCTCCAGGGGGCTGGGCGCCCATCCCCTCGCTCCTGTCCTGAGCTGGGCGGTGGCTCTGCCTTGCTCGTCTCTGCACGCCCGGGGGACACTCGCCAACGTCAGGCTGGCGACTGCTGGGTTGCTCGAAGGAATCCCTGCAGTCTGTGCTCTGGAAGGCCCACCTTCCCTGGGTCTCTTCCCCGCCGCTCAAGACCTCACATTTGCCACGTTAAGATTGATCGCCAGCTTAAAAGCTTTTGGGAAACTTGGGCTATTGCAACTGGAACCCCGGGAAGATTTGCCAGGGAACCTGCAAACAAGCTGCTGGGCCACCGACGCTCCAGCTCTTCTCCCCTTTGGCCCCAAGGGACGCGTGCGAGGGACAGGCCTTCGTGTGGATGGAAGAGAGAGAAGTAAGAATAGGTGTGGGGGACGCCTGGGGGGCTCAGGGGTGAGCGGCCGCCTTCGGCTCAGGTCGTGACCCCAGGGTCCCGGGATCGAATCCTGCGTCAGGCTCCTTTCAGGAATGGAGCCTGCTTCTCCCTCTGCCTGTGTCTCTGCCTCTCTCTGTGTGTCTCTCGTGAATAAATAAATAAAATCTTAAAAAAAAAAGAAAGATAGGTGTGGAGCAGAACTCCCCACACGAGTTCTAGAAAAACCATTCTGCAAAAACTGCTGTGAATTCTGCTGCTCCTCGATGAGCTCATTTATTCATCTTAAACGAGGGTCATCGGCTTCGAAGGCCCCGCGTATCCTTTCAGGTGTTGTTACCTTGATCACAAATCTCCCCCAAAGGAGGGTTTCGTAGGAAACATTGCTCAGCAGGAGCCCACCCCAGACCCAGGGCGGAGCAGAGTGCTCCCTGGAGAAGCCAGCGTGGGGCGTGCATTCTCCAGCGGGTGGCTTCTTCCTGGTCTGTGGCCAGGACCGCCCGGGACCGACTCTGTTAGAAACACCGTTTCCAGGTCCCACCCTGAACCTCAGGGAACATCCTGGAGGCGGGAGCAGGAAAGGGTGTTTCTTAGATGCCCACCAGGTGATCTGGAGACGACTGTGTGCATCTTGGCCCAGGGCCGGGGAGACGGCATGAAGGCCTAGATGGAAAGAAGCACAGAGGGCGGAGGGGCTCGGCGGGCGGGGCTGGAGCATCTGGAAGCCCAGAATCAGGGGATATTCACAGGAAGGGCGCTGCCTGTCGGGGTCAGGCTCCACCCGGCTGATAATTTCTCCTGCCCTCTCTGGACCTGGGTGGGGGGCGGTGGCTGTGTGCTGTTAGAAGGGCTAAAGCCAAGGGGGGTGGGGACAGCGGGGTGCACAGCTGTGGCGTCCACCCGGCACCCTGCACAGCCAGGCCAGCCTCGGATGGGTGGGGAGCTGGGGGCTGCTGGGGGCACAGCTCAGTGTGGGCTCTGCTGGGCCTCAGGACCCGTCCCCTCTGGGCCGACAGCACCAAGAGGCCCTTTTGAGGGTAAGCCCCGGTGCCCAGGACCTTGTGATCTTTGTCAGCCTCTCCACTGCCTCGTCGGCCCCCCTGGGGCTGGGCCCTGCCCTGCTTTCTCAGGTGCCCTGAGCCTGGCGTCACCCAGGCCCACAAACAGCATGAGATCTCCTCCTGGGTTCACAGGGCTGGGGTGTCCGGCTGAGATGGGGGGCACGGTCCAGCCAGCTCCCTGCTCACGGGAGGTGCTCTGCGGGAGCTGGACGTGTGGGGTTGCGAACCCCTCTCCCCTTTCATGTGGGTCTGCTTTGGTTCCCATGTGTCGGGGTGGGCATACGTGCCGCTGTCACTATGAGCCAAACCACCTCCCCCCGCACCCCCTTCCCGCCCCCGCCTCCTCCTGCAAGCTCGGGATTGTCCTTGCCTCCTTCTGAGCCGGGGAGCGGGTGTCCATGAGGCGTCTGCCTCTACCAGCTATGGGATCTTGGAAAAACTGTTCAGCCTCTCGGAACTACAGGGCCAGAGGCTCCCGCGGAACCCATGACTCCAGAGATGAAGTTCTGGCCACGCTTCGCACTGTTGCATTTTTGTTCATGCATTTGCACAAACGCGTGTTTTGTGCCCTGTTTGCTAAGGCGGGCGGTGTGTTTGCTGGGTGGGAATGGGCACCCTCCGCGCCTGGAGGCTCAAACCAATTCCTGCCCGGCCCCAGGTGCTTCTCCGAGGGGACCCTGTGTTCATGAGCCACAGGCTCTGTCCTCACGTGGGTCACTGCAGCTGTCGCTCCTCGGGAGGCGGAGCTGGAGGGAAGGGCTCTTGGGACACATTCAACAGGTGTCAGTGAAGTGCCTACTGTGTGTCAGGTGCTGGGTTTAGAGTCTTCTTTAGGTGAACGGGGACAAGGCCAGGGAACCAAAGTCAGAGATACGGCATTTAAAAAAAATAAATCTGATATTTATTTTCATAATGCAGGGGATGCTTGCTGTGCCTGGGATGTTCCAAGCAGAGGCAGAGGAAATCCACCTGTGGCTGCGACTGGGCTCAAGGTCGCACAAGCTCTGTGGGACGCGGGCCCAAAGGGGGAGAGCGGCTCCTGCCTGCACGCGGGGGTGTGGGCACAGCTGCTCACATCTGGTGCCAGGCTGAGGCCCTGGGTCGCTCTTAACCGTCCAGCGGCTGCGTAATTGCAGTCTGAACAGCTGGTCCTGTTCCGGAGCCTGGACGCAGGTCCACTGCACGTCACCCTTCTCCCCTTGGGGCCATGACTTGGTTAAGGAGAGACACCGGGCTTCTAAGTGGCTTCGAGCACCTGCCCTCCTTGTCTGGGTCAGCGGCTCCCCCAGCCCCACCCCGTTCCCTTATCTTTCCGGGAATCGGGTTGGAGCAGGAGAAGAGGTTCCTCAGAGGACAGCCACCCAGCCGGTGGGAGCGGGCCAGCTCCTTGCCTGGGGGGAGGCGGGCAGGACAGCAGTGGCCTTGGTGAGAGCAGTGGCCTTCACCGAGGATCCCCTCCTGGGCCGCCGGCCTCCCCAAGGCAGGAGGCACACTCTGAGGGTGTGCGTGGGCCCTTGCGTCCCTGTCATTGTCACCTTCGCATCCCAGTTGGCCTCTGGGCAAGTGCCACAAACTCTCTGGATTGGGCTGCTCCTCCCACAGCTCAGGGCCCTGAGGCCACAAGCTCAGCAGCCATTCCCCAGCCCAGGGGGGACCCGGGAAGAGCAACTCCAGGCCTCCTCGTGGGGAGGATTGTGGGCCTTTACGTGACCCAGAGCGCTCGCCCCCGTGGCCCTTCCGCCAGCAAAGTCTGGACCTGATTAGTTTTGCCGGCCCGGCCTGCATGACGGCAGGAGGGATTGAGATTTCAGGAGGCTGCACATGCCCCAGAGGACATGCAAATCACAGGCCACTGAGTCATCCGGCCGCCTGGCCTGACCACCATCACCTGACATCTCCGTTTCAACGAAGAACCCCAGGCCAGGCCCCCGTAGAAATGAGACACAAGGAAAGAGAAAGCATCCTGCAGACAAGTGAAGCTTCTCAGGAGAATAAATTGAGACGGGGGGATGTCACCCCAGGCCCCTTCCCAGTGAGGACTAGGAGCCAGGGCGCAGGACTCTCTCCCTGTCACTGCTGAGGCAGCGGGACGCATGACAGTGTGCAAGCAGGGGCAGCAGAGGGCTTGCAGGCCAGCGGGATATGGGGTATTTCAGTCCATGCGGTCCCCCCGGGTGGCACGAGGAATTAGCGGGTCCCACCCAGAGCCCGTGTGTGTCAGGACCTGGGCTCTGGGTATTCCGGGCTTTATTTCAGCAAGTGTCTACCACAGCCCCGGGAGTTGGGGAGTATCGAAGGGCCGGGCGGTTCCAGCAACCAGCCGATTCACTAGCCCATGAGTTTGCTCCCGCCAGCAAAGCCGGCCTCCGTGGTGCCCCAGAGGCCCCCATCGCCGGCTCGAAATGTGCCCCCCGCACCTGGAGCAGCAGCCCACATCCGTGTCCGGGCGCCCCGGCCTTGGTGGCCTTGGTGCCACCCGGGGGCCAGCCTGTGCCCTTCACCGCAGAGGAGCCCGCCCGGCCAGGCTCAGAGGGCAAGCCCGAGGAGGCTGGGGACAGCGCACAGCTGCTCCCTCCGCAGTAGCTGCCACACCGTGTTCCTCGCCCGATGAATATACCAGGAATCTCAGTATCTGAGGCTGCCGATGCCACTGGGGAGTATCGGGGGCTGGACAAGGGAGCCTCCGCTGCTGTCGGGGCAGTGGCAGGCCACTCCGGGCTGTGTGGGCCTCGGCAGCAGGGACCTATTCTGACCTTTGTAACGACAACACCACCCAACGCCAAGAGAGAAGGTTCCAGGGGACCCACAGAGACACTATCCGCTCATCTGATCCCGTCGGCAACCCTGCGAGGCCAGGGAGGCTCCTGGCTCCGGGTCACACACGTCAAAGTGAGGCCCAGACACCGAGGCCCGGCCACGGTTTCACCAGCTGGTTAGACCTCGCTCCCTCCCCTCGCGCCCCCACAGCTCTTGCCTCAGCCCCTGCAGCCGGGAAGGCCACGGAGTCAATGATTGATGAGTTCTTCAGAACCCAAAGTGCATGGCACGGTGCCCGGCCGCTGGCTCAGCAGCACCTGCTCTTTTATGGGGGGCCATAAACGTCCCGTGGCCATAAAGATGCAGGTAAGCAGACTCTCAGAGGCACGGCAAGACACACAGCCAACGTGCGTGAATGCCCTGACACTCCCTCCTCGTGTCCAAGCCTCAGCCCCACACGCCTGGGCTGCCGGAAGGGTGGGCACGCTGGCCCCGCTGGCCACATGGGCACACCTTCTCCAGAACAGCTCACCCCTGGCCCTCCCTGGGAGCTCCCGTCCGCTCCCTCGGGGCGCTAGTGGGCAGTGGTTAGGAACCGGGCTTGCCTCAAAGCCGATTCACTAGCCACGTGACTTTGGGGTTGAGGGGCACCTAGGTTCTCTGTGCCTCAGTTTCCCCACTTGTAGAACTTGATGCCATAGGGTCAGATGAGTGCATGCATATGAAGCAGGTAGCAAGCCTGGTGTCAGCGTGACGCTCGGTCTCCCTGGGCGCCGGGGCCCCTGGGCCTGTCCCCACAGGGCTGGTCTCTGTCCCACCACGGCGGGCCTGGGGCCAGGGAGCTTGGCATCCTTTCCCCAGCGCCCCACCATCGAGGACGCGCCCAGGAGGTGAGGTGTCTTCTAGCAGAGAGACCAGGCTTGACTATCCCACTAAGTGAGGGGGGGAAACGTAAGCCACCCCAAACAGATGGCGGTCCTTCGGCAGGACATGCTCAGGCCAAGGCCCGCGAAGCCCTTAGTGCGTTCCCCAGTTAGAGGAGGACTGCCCGGTTTCTCCCACTCAGCTTGTTTCCACTCCTCTCCCTCGGAAACGTGGGGGGCACAGGCATCATAGGAGTCCTGGGGAAGTCGCTCCTGCTGGGGAAGCTCCTCGGGTCCCAAGCCACTCACCACCTGCAAGCGGCCTCTGCCCGGAGCAGGAGCAGGAGCGAGGGGCCAGGCCCCCGGGGTGGGGCAGGCCGGGCCTGCATATTCGCACCACAGGGCCCTCGGCAGGGAGGCCCCTGGGCAGCAAGACAGGGACCCCCACCCCTACTCGCCCCCACACAGGCTGCTCTAGCGTTCCCTCCGCTGCCCCACAGGGTGTCCCACACCCGCCGGCTGAGCCCCGCAGCCAGGTGCCTGAGCCCAACGCACCCGTGGGCACCTGCACCCCTGCCCGCGGCCACCATCGCCCAGCGGCTGACCCGTCTCCACCCTGTCAGGTGGGGCAGGGCGGTCGCTCCCTCAGGGGGCGCAGGAGCAGCTGGGGGCAAAGCCCGGCCCAGGCCTTGGGGGCTCTGCTGCCCGCTGTGACCTCATGCCTGCCCGCCCCTCCCCTCCCCTGCGATTGCAGCCGCAGGGTGTCTGCCTCCCCTCCCCCAACCCCTCCCCCCTCCTCCCCACACCCCTTCCTCCTTCTCTGTCCACTCCTCCCCCTTCCCCTCCTCCTTCTCTGTCCACTCCTCCCCCTCCCCCTCCTCCTTCTCTGTCCTCTCCTCCCCCTCCCCCACCTGCTTCTCGTCCCCCCTCCTCCACCTCCTCCTTCCCTGTGCTCTCCTCCCCCTCCCCAATCCCTTCCCCTACCTACTCCTCCAACCCCCTCCCCATCCCTCCCGCACCTTCTCCCTCCCCTCTCCCTGTCCCTCCCTCTCCCTTTCCCCATCTCCTGCTCCCTCCCCCCACCACCATCTCTCCCCTTCCCCCTCCCCTCCCACTGTTTTTCTCCTCTGCAGAGGCCACAGCCTCCTCCAGACAGCTTGCTTTGCTCTTGGCCTCTCTCCAGACATTTGTTTCCATTTCCCGTCAGTGGGGACCAGGGGGTGGGCAGGGGGCTGGGAAGGTGGGGAGAGCGGGCCAGGCCTCCTGGGTTTCTTGGCGTGACTATTTCTGGTGGGGTTTTGCTCCACCTGGGCCTGCTCCCAGGGCCTGTTTCCTTCTGGCCCAGAGGACGTGGAGCACAGGTGCGGGAGGACAGCCCACCGTGGCTCCTGCAGCTCCACCCCTCCCCGGTGCGAGCATGCTCACGGGCACACACGCTCACGGGAGCACACTCAGGGCACACACGCTCACCAGTGCACACTCACACTCACAGGCATACACGTTCACGAGAGCACACTCACGCTCACGTGAGCACGCTCACGGGCACACACGCTCATGGGCACACACTCACACTCACGGGAGTACACTCACAGGCATGCACTCACGCTCACACACTCAGCTCACAGGCACACACTCACGCTCACGGGCACACACTCACACATTCATCCATGAATACACACGATACAGGCACATGCTCCCTGCTTGCACAAGCACGCTCCCATATGCACGCATGCTCATACTCACACAAGCACATGCCATTGTGTTCATACACACATGCACATATATATTCGTGGGCTCTGACATGCTCACACACAATCACACACATGCACTCAGAGGAGCACACTGACACTCTCACGCACACACCCTCACACACTCACAAGGCCCTCAGCTGTTCTCTCCTGCACACCCCTCACACATGTGCACACACATGTGTGGAAGGAGAGGCCTCTTCACCCTTGGGGCATAAGCCCCTCTCCCAGTTGGGGTTCACTGAAAACCTGTGTTCCCCCACTTCCAACAAAAACACGAGAGTCTCCTACCCACGTGTGCACACACCCCTCCTGTCTACACGGCCAGCTTCAGCCTCTGCCACCACCTAACCCCCACTGTCCCTCCTCTGATCTCTTCTCCCTCTGCTCTTCTCTGGGTGTCTTTGGTGGTCTGACACACACACACAGCACACACTCATGCATGTGCACACTTGTGCACACTTTGCTCCTCGGCATTTCTATGGAGATAAAGGGTGTGTAGACGAACCAAGCAAGCCAATGAAACAATGCAAAATCTGTACAGTAAAACACCCAATTAAACAAAAATGATAGGAAGCCAAAAATTGTCAAGGCCCAAACAACTGCGGGCTCAGGCATCAGGTGCCCAGTGTCATTCCTCTGTGCCTGGGGCCCCTTGTAGCTCACAGCACCCACAATTGTAAAGATTCTGTAACTTGGGTGGATTTCTGCGTGAACCCACCATGCCCAAGAACGGCTCCACCGCTGCGGCCTCCGGGGACGCGCAGAGACCTTCAGAGGGGGTGCTCTGCAGACTGAGGAGCCGCCTCAGCGGAGAGGGCGTGAGCAGGAAGCAGCAGGTCCATAGACTAAAGCCACCTCCTCCTGGCTAGAAGTCTTGGTCTCAAACCCAAGGACCCCACTGCAGCTGCTGCTACTGCTTCTGCCAAATGACCCGAAAATGAAAATTCAAGAAAAGCAAAATATTCCTTTGGCCCTCCCAGCTAGGGAGGCTTGGTGATGCCCTGGAAACCCACTCAGATGGCATGAGGGAGGAGACACCAGGACCCTTGTTTACTTGGTCTCTGGAATGGAAGCCACCTGTAGGTGAGGGAGGGATGGCCCGAGGTGACCTCCATGTGTCCCTGGAAATTCCTCCAGTATGAGAAACAGAAAGCATGGGAGGTTCAGCACGACAAGGGGGAGCTGGCGGAGGTCACCCTCTGGCTGGGAGAAGAATCAGAAAGTCCCGAGGACGTGACGAAGGGTCTCTGTGGGACACCAAGATGGATGGGCTACCCACTGTGGTTCCAGCCCCAAGTAAGGAAGTGAGAATAGGAGATGGGGGCTCCTTCTCAAGGAGTCTGGTACATTAACTTGTCTCTGAACATCTTCAAGGTGGCTTTCCAAAAGATGTCTATTTTTTTGTTGCTTCTCATTTTGATATAATTTTGAACTTACAGAGAAGTTGCAAGAATAGTTCAAGAAGCTGGGAGTACACACACGTCACCCTCTATGTCTGTGACTATATCCATATCCTATGTCTACATAAAAACAGAGACAAGGTGTTGAAAGCTGTCGGTTCACATCGATGTCTCCAATCCAGTTCCACATAACAACATCCTACTTGTCTGTCCTCTTCCCATATTTTTCACTCCGTCCGCAAGTGAGACACTTGGCTCCCATGGTCATTGAAATATTTTCCTTGTTTGCTCAAGCCTATTGTAAACAGAATGTGGTTTCAGAATTATTAACCCATACCATCGAATGAAGCCAACCTACGAGTAGCGTCAATACCTGTTTGTAGTTCTTTAGAGTACGATTTACATACAACGAAATGAACAAATGAAATAAGTGTACAAGTCGATGAGTTTTGACAAATGCGTATCCACACATAAGCCACACCCCTACCAAGATATATAGAAGCTTTCTTTTTTTTTTTTTTTTTTTTTTTTTTTTTATAGAAGCTTTCTGTCACTCCAGAGAGTTCCCTGTGGCCCTTCCTGATCAAGCCCTCACTCAGAGGCAATCACAGGTCGGGTGTCATCAGTGTAGATATGTTGTCTGCACTGGAATTTGATGTAAATGGAATCCCACACAAGTGCATGTATTTTTCTAACTGGCTTCTTTTGCTAAGTGTCTCATCTATAAAGGTCATTCGTGTCATTGCATGTATCACCAGTTTAATCCTTTTTTATTGTGTAAATATCAATTATACGGATATTCCAGACTTTGTGTATCCATTGTCTTTCTGATGGACATTTGTGTTGCTTCCAGTGTTTAGCGATCATGAATAAAGCAGCTGTGAACATTCTTTTACATGTACATCTTCATTTCCCTTTGCTGAAGGTCTAGGAGTGGGATTTCTGGGTCATAGTGTATCTGCTTAACTTTATAAGAAAGTGCCCCACCTTCTTCCCAAGTGGTTATGCCATCTTATACACCCACCAGCAACGTATGGGAGTTTCAGGAGCCGCATGCCTCTGTTTGCCAACACTTGAACTTGTGGGTCTTCTTAATTTTAGCCATTCTAGTGGGTGAGGTGGTATCTCATTGTGATTTTCATTTCATGAAGTTAATCAATTTAATCCACTGAAGTTCAGGAAATTAAAACCGTAATGAGTAATCATGTTGAGCACAGAATTTCCACGTATTTATTGCCCAATTGAATGTATTCCCTTGTGAAGGGTTTGGCAAGACTTTTGCCCATTTTTTAATTGGTATTTTAAATTAAGTTGTGGGGATCCTTTGTATATTCTCACTGCAAGTCCTTTGTTAGATAATCTGTTTCACAAATATTCTCTCCCAGCCTGTGGCTTGTCTATTCTGATACTGGCTTTGATGAATGAACAGAAGTTCCTAGTTTTTGTGAAGTCTAACTTGTCAATTGTTTATTTTATGGTTATGTTTTCTGTGTTCTAGCAAAGACATCTTTGCCTGCTCATAGATCAGAGAGTAAATCCCACATTTTCTGTTAAAAATTTTGTGGTTTTTGCTTTCATATTTTTGTTTATAATCCATCTTGAATTAATTTTTGTGTATGGTGAGGTAAGGATCACGTTCATTCTTCTCCTATGGTTTTCCAGTTGTGCTGGCACCATTTATTTAAAAAAAGCTGTCCTTTCCTTTGATGACTTTGTCAATGACCAGTTGTCCCTATAAGCTTGGGTCTATCTCTGGACTCTATCCATTCCCGTTGATCTATTTGTCACTTCCTGTGTAAATACTACACTGCTTTAATAACCAGAGCTTCATAGTAAGCCTCGATGTCGGGTACTATAAGCCCCCCAACTTTTTCTTCTTTCTCTAACCCGTTTTGGGCTTTGGATTTCCAAATAAATTTTAGAATCCAACTGTCAATTTTCATTTTTAAAAAACGAAGACCTAGCAGGATTATGATTAGGATTGTATGGAAGCTATATATCAACTTGGGGAGAATTGCCACCTTCATATTGAATCTCCCAGTCCATGAACATAAGAGAGCTTTCTACCTATTTGTGTCTTCTTTCATATCTCTCAGCAACATTTAGTGTTCTGAGCATTGAGTTTTTTCACATCTTTCATTAAATTCCTAAGTATTTTATGGGTTTTTTTTTTGTTTTTTTTTTAACAATATTGTAAAGGACATTGGTCTTTGTAAATATCATGTTCCAATTGTTTAATGCTAATATACAGAAATACAATTGATTTTTTTATATTGACCTTTTTCAGAAGTGCTTTGATAGGAGGAGAAGGAAGGAGAGGTAAGAGAGGTTTAATCAATCAGGGTGTATCTGAACAGAAAGAGAAAACAGAGCACAGAAAATGTATTGAAAATGTATTGAGTGCTCCATCGGCAAAGCAGTCTGCTGGACCTTCTACATGGGTAATTTTCATAGCAATCCTGTGAAGTTAATTGCTATCCATGTCTTACAGACGAGGAGATTGAGTGGTCTGAGATCCCAGCAGTAGCGAGGAGCAGCCAGGATTGCCACCCAGAGCTACTGAGCTCCAACCCCACTGTCTTCACAATACCTGGTGTTCTACACTGCAACAGCAGGATGGCACGTTAGAGTGTTCACAGGGTAGACGCATACGGTGGTGGCAGCTTATGACCCCAGTGTATCACCTCCTGTCCAGCTCCTGAAACCAGGAAATGTGAAGTACCTGGTAGTGATCTCAGGGCTCCCATCCATTTCTTCTGGGGCTCAAGCTGCTGCCACCAACAGGCACCACTGCACTACCCACAGCGCAGCAGCCCAATGGCACCCAAATGACCCCAGGAATGACTACAGTGGAGAAGGGAACACACAGAGCCAATGGGACCAGCATGAAGCTGATGGTGGGCTCCAGCCATGCTCACCCACACCACCTCTCACAGTACATCCCTGGCTGGAGCAGTGTGTGGACAGCCTGACCCAAATCTGCAGATCAGTTCGGCCCTGCAGCTGAGAGGATGACCCTGAGGCCCAGAGATAGAGATAAGGGGCTGGACCTGAGAAGAGAAACACATGACTTGGCCTAGGTTCCCCAGCCTTGTCCAAACATGAACATCACTTGGGGCAATTTGTCCAAAGCAGATTCCCAGGCAACCTTCCCAGAGGTTTTTTGTTGTTGTTTTTTTGTTTGGTTGTTTGGTTTTTTTAAGATTTTATTTATTTATTTTAGAGGGAGATAGAGTGAGAACACAAACACGCACTTGGGTGTATGGGGGGGAAGGTGAGGGGCAGAGGGGGAGAGGCAGAGAGAGAAGGGGAATCTCCAGCAGACTCCACGCTGAGCACGAAGCCCAACACGGGGTTCGATCCCAGGACCTCAGCTGAGATCATGACCTGAGCCGAAATCAAGAGTCAGCTGCTTGACCAAGTGAACCACCCAGGTGCCTTTTCTCTTAATGTATTTTTTTTTAAGATTTTATTTACTTATTTAATCTTCCAGAGTCTTTGATTCTGCAGGTCCTAGGTGGGGGGTTAAGAATCTGAATTCTAAACACATGCTTCCAAGTGATTCTTTCGATCAGGATATTTTGAGAAAGACAGAGCAAGCTAAAACTACGGTTAGAACATCAGGAGAGGAGATGTGAGCCTGTAGGTGGGGTGGGAACGGGGCAGGGATGGTCTGAAGAAGCGAAGAATGGCTTCAGCCTGGGCTCAGGCCAGGGAACTCCACGCGTCTAGAACCTGTGGGGTTTCGCTCTTCAGGGAGCGGGAACACAAGGGGCTGGGCCCGGAGCCAGGGTTGGCTGCTCAGGTGGGGCTCAGCGAGGCCAGGGAGCAGAGACAGGGCTTGGCCAGCCCCTGCAGGTCTTCAGAGCAAAAAGGCACCTCTGATGCCCCAGGAAGGCTGTCGCTGACCTGGGTCAGATGTTGCTGGGACAGGCCGGCTGGAGGCCGAGGTGCTGGCTGAGGCCGCAGCGTGGATGTGCCCATGCGGCCTCTACGCGTCCCTCCCAGGCCTGTTTTCATCTGATTTTTATTTCATGTTCCAGTCCTGCTGCTGCTGCTCCCATACCTAGGAAAGGTGGGGCAAGGGAGGGCTCAGAGTCTCCACAGAGGAGGGGAGGAGCAGGGACTACAGGACCGGGCGCCCCAGGCCAGGCTGACCCTCGAGCACCTGCCAGTGGAGCCACCGGCCAGAGGCAGCGGGGGACCCGCAGTGGACATCTGGCACAACTGCTCCCAAGCCCTGGACCTGGGCCCAAGCCCTGGCCCTCCCCTCAACTCCTTGACCACCCGGAGGCCAAGGCTGGGGCTCTTTCCTGTTGCTCCCCTGGGCTCCACCGGTTGCCTTGGCAACAGCTGCCCTGCCCGGGCCTCCCCAAGCACCGGGCGTAATGCAAATCCCAGGCAGGTTTGTTCTGCTCCGCTGGCTCCCAGACAATAGAGGGAATGCAGAGCAGCAGCTCGGGTTCCGGGTTTCAGAACCTGTCCCCGAGGACACACCCCACCCCCAAGGACGGGCAGGGCCGGGATCCTGAGGGAAGGAACACCGGGGGTGCAGAAGCCGGGGCAGGGGAGCAGCCGCGGGTGGGGGCCCAGGAACGCTCCTGTTAGCACCCTTGCAGGGGACGGCGCCGGCTGAGAGTCCGCAGGGGTCCCAGCGGTAGCTGATTAAGTAACAGGAGCGAAGGGGGCGTCTGCGCCCGGCTGTGCCCGGCTGTGCCCGTCTCTGCCCTGTCCTGCTCCTTTATTGTTTAATCAGTGCCTGGAATGAAAGCAGGCGATCGGACCCACAGAGGACACAGCTGCGGGCAGGGCTGGTGTGCTTCGGGTGACTGGAGAGGTCGTCAGGACAGAGACGTTATTAGATGAGAATAAAGGGCCCAAACCAATAATTTTGAGGAATTCACTACAGGGGAGGCTGCGCGGTGGGGACATTGTGTCTCCAGGGTTCTAATCACTGACGAACCCCCCGGGGGAGCCAGTAGGAACCCGGGCCGGTGTCTTAGGTCTTAGAAAGCAGCCGCCGGGGACCCTGGGCCGGAGGGCCCACTGGTTTATCGCCCGCTCCCCTGCACTGCCCCCGGGGTCACCCGCACAGGTCTTCCAAGGGGCAGCTGATGCGGCTTAAACCCGGGTTGCCGCGCGGTACTTAGGACATAGGTATGTAATGGGGTGGCTCTGGGGCTATTGAATGTCGTGGTTAAGAGTAAGAATCCCGGGGGCCCCTGGGTGGCTCAGCAGTTGAGCCTTCAGCTCAAAGCATGATCCCGGGGTCCCAGGATCGAGTCCCGCATCGGGCTCCCTGCAGGGATGGAGCCTGCTTCTCCCTCTGCCTGTGTCTCTGCCTCTCTCTGTGTGTCTCTCATGAATAAATAAATAAAATATTTTTAAAATTTTTTCAAAAAATTAAAAAAGAAAGAGTAAGAATCCTAGAGCCGACGTGGCCAGGTTTGAAGGAAGCTCTGGGGTTTCTGAGCTGGGTGTCCTTGAAACAGTCACTTAACCTCTCTGCGGGTCAGTTGTCCCCTCTATACAATGGATGAGGGCTTCAGGGAGGATGGAGCCAGTTACTCAAGACAGACAGGCACTTAAGAGAGCTCCGGGGCACAGGGTGATTTTTGAAAGAGGTTTGCCCTATTATCAGAGACTCCGGCTCTCTGCTTTTAAAAGGCTCCTGAGTTATTTTTGCCTGGAGGGCCCCGGACTCTGAATGCCTGGCCAGCCTCAGTTCGCTTGCACAAGTCCTACCTGCAAACCCCTAGCTGTCCCATACAGTCAGGCTGTGCCCTCCCCCAGCGCAGCCTCAGCCTGCAAGCTCCCTGCCACGTTACTGCCCTGGGTGGGACCCCACAGGACCCCGTAGCCTGAGGACCCGTGGGCTCCAGGAAAGCGCATCTTCCACCCCCCAAGTTCGCTGGCAGCCGGGGCTGGAGCAGTGGGAGGTCAGTGTGTTTATCTGCGTTTCCTAGGCCTGGAGGACAGCAGGGGGCCACACCCAGCCCAGCCGGGGTGAACACGAGATAAAGGTCCGCTCGGCCTGTTCTCACCCAGCCACCTCGGCCAAGGCCTTTCTGGGTACACAGGTGACGCTGACTCCGGACGCACCACCCACCAGGACAGTGACAATGCTCTGCAAGAGCACAGGCCGCTGTTCCAGGGAGAGCCGCTCCCTCAAACCCCAAACAGAGTCACAGCTGCTGAAACTAGGCTTGAAAACAAAACCCATCCTGGAAAACCGCCAGAGCTCACCTGAAAAACCACATGTCGTCTCTTCCCACGTGGCCACGTTCTTATTTCCCTTCTACGTTACTTATTTCACGGACACCAAGGGTGTGACGCCAGACGCTGTCGTAAGGGCTTTGCACACAGTGACTCATTCGGTCCCCCTAGCAGCTTAGTGAAGTACTTGCCTTAACTGTCTTCATGGCCATTTTCAGGGGGGAAACTGAGGCACAGGGCAGTTAAGGAACATGCCCAAGGTATGCAGCCAGTAAGCAGCCAAGTCAGGATCCACACCAGGTGGCCTTGCATTCCAGAGTCCCCGGCCTTAGCCCTCCGCGCTGCCTTTCATTTCGCCATGCTGGTCTGCATTTTCCATAAGTCTCCTGGAATCTTCCAGAAAGTGCAGACAGCATCTGCATAAAAATATCTTACGGTTGGGGCTGCCTGGGTGGCTCAGAGGTTGAGCGTCTGCCTTTGACCCAGGGCGTGATTCCAGAGTTCTGGGATCGAGTCCCACATCAGGGTCCCTGCAAGGAGCTGCCTGTGTCTCTACCTTCTCTCTGTGTCTCTCATGAATAAATAAATAAAACCTAAAAAAAAAAACCCAAAAACCATCTTACGGTGGATACTGAAGGCAATGGACAGCTTGTAGGGTGTCTGTCGGTGGCTGGTAACACGAGTGACGGCGACCGCCCAAGATCACTTACCGTACTCCTTGGTCCCTAGGAGCAGGAGGTAGCGGCTCCCACAGCTGGCCAGGGGCCCCGGGAAGGGCTGGGCACGGGATGCACCCCCCCCTCGGGAGGCCTTCCAGGTGCTCTGCACAAACTCTCCAAGACCTGCAAGCACCCCACAGGGAAAGGAGGGACACAGCATCTCCTCTTTCGTTGTCCTTTGAGGCCATCTGGCAGTGGCACAACAGGCGTTTCTTTCGGGGCCCCAGGCAGGAGATCTTGGGCTGCACCTGCAGCCCTAGGGACCCTCCGTCCCCCCTCCCCCGGGGTGACCCTCCTTGCTGGGGGTACTGAGCTTGGTGGGACAAGAGTGGGCTCCAGGTTCCAGCCCCAGCAGTTTGCACGGCCGCGCCCCGGCGTTGAGTGTGTTTTGAGGGGCTACCAGCATCTCATGGGCTCCAATTACTGCTCCTCACAGGGCAGGTTGGGTGTTCACAGCAGCCCCTCGTGGTAGGGAAGGCAGGGTTTTACCGCAACCATTTTCCAGAAAAGTCAGGTGCAGGGACGTGATCTAGGGAATGGCACCCAGGCTGACTCTCTTCCTGGCACTTTGCACCGAGCACAAGGAGCACACCGCCGGGGGCTGGGGGTGCCCCCGAAGCAGAGGGGGAGTCCAGGAGGGAATTGCTTGGCCTTGAGAGCTAGCATCGCTTTAACCGTGGGGGCCAGGGCCCCCGCTTGCCTTGGCCCAGTGCCCCAGAGCCCTCCCGTCATGGAATTAAAGGCAAGCCTCAGGGCCAGGACCCTGTGGTCACAAACCCAGTTGTGTCCCTTATCCACTCCAAGGACAGCCCCCTAAAACCTAGCCACTGTTTCCTCTCTCCAGCAGCCATCACTTTGTAATCCCATCATGTCCCCTGCTAGGTGCCAGGATGGCCCTGGCCAGAGCCGTTTTTCCTAAGAGAAGCCAGGGGTGCTC
Organism: Canis lupus familiaris; assembly: GCF_011100685.1. Taxonomy (NCBI): domain Eukaryota; kingdom Metazoa; phylum Chordata; class Mammalia; order Carnivora; family Canidae; genus Canis; species Canis lupus. The sequence continues at coordinate 29,384,596 of NC_049223.1, read as the reverse complement.
AGCCAGTGTGGTCTGGAAGGGAGGATCCGGGGACCCTGGGAGGTTCCCCCCAAGGGGGCTGGCATGCACCAGGTCCTGCCTAAAAATAGGCCTGCGCCCTGGGCCCCTGAGTGACAGCCCCACCGTGGGCACAGCTGGGACCCCGTGGCGGGGAATCGGGGCAGCAGGGGCCAGGGAGACTGGAGTCCCCGGTGAGCTTAGCAGAGCTATTCTGAAATCAGTGTATTGGGCTGCCAGGGCGGCTCCCCCACGCTTGCTTGTGACCCGGTTAGGCCTGGGTGCAGGGAGATGAAGGAGGCTGGGTGGGGGTGGCTGCGTCAGCAGAAGGAAGCCCGAGAAAAGGCAGAGTCAGCGGACTCCTGAGGGGGAGGGGGCAGGGGAGGGGAGGAGGGAGCAGGACGGCGACTCCAGTTTCCAGACTGGAAAATTAATGCGGGGACGCTAGCTAATTGCCCTCACACATGACTTAAGCAGCCTAATTAAATGGCATCTTCTTAAGCAGCTCCATGAGGCGTGAGGCTGAGGCCAGGGATTTCAGACCCTGCTGGCGCGGAGATCGGGGGTAAATCGTGCCCTCTCGCTCCTCTCCTTCTGCGCCTGTGACTGGGCCCCGGATAGTGCCATCTGGACCGACGGGGCCAAGGAGAAAAGGAGAAAACCCTCGGGGATGGAAGAAGAAAGCCTCCTGGGTCAGCCACTGGCTGGCCCAGCCCCCCCATCCACCCCACCCCCCCACCCCCTGGCCCCCCCATTCTCGACATCGGGGAGCAGGGGCTGCACCCTCCTGCCTGGAAGGGCCCCGCTCACTCTCCTTGCAGCCCACGCCAGGCCTTTCTGCTCCGTTTGGTGTGATGCCCGCTTGTCCCTATGACTTCTCACATGCTTCTCCGGATCCGGTGACCCAGCCCCCTGCTGAACTGCCCCCCCCCAACTCCACAGTTTATTCCCAGTCTCCCGGGTCCCCGCGATTCTGTGTCTCTTCATGCTCACTGCCTGCCTGCCTGCCCACCCCCCACCAAAACACCACCAAAAAAGGAGGTGGGGGGGAAGCAACAGGCCCCACGGACCAGGGGTGAAGGTCTGAGCCAGGAGAGCAGAGGGAGGAGGGAGGTGGCCCTCCGCCCGCCCCCACCCCGGGAGGAGTGAGACCACACTGCCGGCCCAGGCTGCAGGCCTTCTCGCCCCCATCCCTCCCCATCTCCCTCCCGCCTGCTGCTCGGGCCTTTTCCTGCCATATTTGGGAAGCTTCATTCAGGACGCCTTAAAGATCTCATCTCACAGTTTCTGAGGTTTGGGAGGATGCTATCAGTGGGGCTCGAACACAATTGCCTTTTGCATCTCTTCCCCGGTGCTTTACACAGATATATAAAGTACCCAACTAAGCCGTTAGAAATAACTCAAGAGGACCGTGACAGTTACCAACCTCGAGTGGCCCGCCTGAAGTCTGGGGGGGCGAGCTGCCCTGCGGGGTGATGTGGGGCTAGGCCTGGAATGTACTCTCTGACCCGCAGCCATCAGGGGCTGCTGGCACCTGCGCCTGCATTTCACACACCTCCCAAGGGGCCCCAAGGCCCAGACGTGAGGAACTTGCAAGGGCTGGGTCTGGGCCGAGGCCTTTCCGGGTCACGGTGGCTGGGAGAACGGGCCTCCCGGCATGAAACGCGCTAAGCTGGAGGTCTGTGCGGCCGCGGAGGGGGTGGCGGCGGGGTGGCAGGCGTAGCTAAAGGCTTCCTGGGAACAACGAGCCGGCCTGCTTTCACCTGTTGTCCTCTGGCCTGACAGCTGCGGGAGATGAATGAGCGGGGCCAGCGGCGAAGGGGAGGCCGGCTCCAGCCCCTGTGTGGCCTGAGCAGGCCCACGCCGTTGCAGACAGATCCTCGGAGGTGGCCAAGCCTCGGGCTGCTGCGTCCTGGTGCAGGACTCACAGCCTCCAAACCCCTGATGCCCCCAAGGCCTGGCAGCGTCTGCTGACTCGCCCCCGAGCTCCCTCTGGTCATACCTCGAGGAAGACGCCTCCCATTCTCATCCTCATGTAAGTGGATCTCTAGGGGCCAGGTCTGCCCCAGGAGCCCCTCCCGGGCACACGGGTGACAACTGCCACTGGGCCACCCAGGAGTTGCCCAGCTGACCCGTGGCAAACAAGCCTCTTTGGCCTTTGCCTGCATATCTTAAGCCGCTCACACTCACGGGGTCTCACCCCTGATGTTGGGAGCTCTTCTTCTTTGTCACAATTGCCCAACTTCAGCTGGGACATCTTGTCTCATAGAGTCTCAGAACTCAGGTAGGATGATCTTGATGCAGCTCCAAAGTGACGGCACTCTGCCTTTATTTCTTGATGCTTGAAGATATATATATATACTCTTGTATTATTATTATTATTAATTGTATTATTATATTATATTGCTATATAGCCAAGCTAGGCCATTAGAAATTATTTAAGTGCTAAAATCCTAACAGTCCAGACAAGATTAGCTTGGCCCCTACATGAGGATGACACACAAATTCATGAAGGGTTCCATAGTTTTGGATGTGCTAACTAATCTTATTGTGGTAATCATTTTGCAATAGATACACATATTTTGCAATATATATATATATACATTGCAATATAATATAATAATACAATTATATTGCTATATATACATATATATACACATCTATAAATCTCTACTTTGTGCACCTTAAATTTACACAATATTATTCGACAGTTATGTCTCCAGAAAGCTGGGGGTGGAGGGGAAAACAGAGAAAGAGAAAGGACTCAAGAGGTAAATGACAAAATTGCCCCTTTCAGGTGGCTTGCTTGAGGCTTTGGAGAGGCGAGCTGGTGAACGGAGCTGACCTGTGGCAGGGCAGCACCAGGACAAGGTAGCGTGCAGTGGCCACAGAGCTGCAGAAGTGAGGAGCAAGGAGGGAGAAGTCACCCAGCCCGGGCTCAGGGCAGTCAGAGTGTCACATGGATGCGATCACATCATTCCAGGGTAGGTGCTGATATCAGGGCCAGAAACCAAGAGGTAGGAGTCTTGCTTTGGAAGAGGAGCGAGTTGGCCTGCCCAAATCCCCACAGGAGGGAGGAAGAACCAGCACAGGTCTGTCTCTGGGGGTGATGGGAAGCCCCTCTTGAGAAACTCCCGTCTGGCTCTATCTCGCATAAATTATCCATTAAATGGGATTACGATTTTTTTCTCATTCCCAAAATAATTTGTGTGTATCTGTGGTTGAAAATTTAGCATCTACAGGGCAGCCCTGGTGGCTCAGTGGTTTAGCGCCGCCTACAGCCCAGGATGTGATCCTGGAGACCCGGGATGGAGTCCCACGTTGGGCTCCCTGCATGGAGCCTGCTTCTCCCCCTGCCTGTGTCTCTGCCTCTCTCTCTCTCTCTCTCCTCTCTGTGTATTCTAATGAATAAATAAATAAAATCTTTAAAAAAAGAAAAGAAAATTTAGCATCTACAAACAAATGAAAGAAAATGTAAATCACGTATATTCTCACCCACCCACTGCAACACTTAGCCCTGCCAGTGTTTTTTCTCTGCAAAAGCATGGTCTTGCCAAATGACCATTTGTTAAATAGAGCACTGATTTAGGGTATGCTTATCTTAGATTACGCTATCGTTGCATGCGTTCCAAGGCGGCTCAGTGACAGGGGAGACCCCTAGAAAGAGCCACCCTTTGGGAGGGATGACGGTCGGTCACTTGTCACACCATCCCTTGGATTTACCATCAACCTGGACGTCTTTGCACAAAGTAAAGGCAAGTCCCTCTGCCTCCCATTTCCCCGCCCCCATACAGGTCACCCACGTTCCCGTCCCATCTCCCCTTCGCTTTCCCTGGTGCACATCTGTGCGGAGGGTGAGGCATATTCAAACTACACCAAGTTCACCTCCCTGGCTCTCCTCTAACCTCTTTGGCCCAAGAATAGTGACCCCAGAGGGGCAGGAAGATGTAGAGAAATAGCCATGTGTACCCAGATGTGGCCCCGACCTTAAGGAAACGCCTGCCATGGGAGGGCCGGGGCGCAGATTAAACACAGACCCAGGTCATGTGATTGAGTGCGCTCCTGGCCTTGCGTAATGGAAGCTGGAGAGGGATTGAGAAAGACTCTGGTCCTTGTCCCCCGGCCACTTCCAAGCCACAGATGAGGAACCTGGTTCCAGAAAGGGACTTAGTCAAAGGCCTCTTGCAAAGCCCCGAGATGTCTGTTTCCGAGCCTCGTAGGATTTCTTGGTGGCCTTTGTGCCTCTGGTTGAGTACAGACACATCAGGCACGTTCTTGGCGAGTTCGTGGTAAATCACAGTGACTCACAGCACCTTCCTCCAAAAGGCGACATCGCCCGGAGCCTGTTAGAGGAGCCAGGACCTTCTCTCACCCCAAAGGGTTAAGTGGGGGCCAGTGATGTAAGTGCCAATCCCACCGGCTTTGGACAGGAAAAGAACGCTGGGGCTGTTTTTCTTCTCTGAAAGCCAATCCCAGTGGAGTCGCTGGGGTTTTTAAAACCAAATGTCTTTACAGCTTGAAATGAATAACCATGACCTCAGCCGTCACACACGCAGTCCCCTGCTGCTATACATTTAGCATCGCCTCGCTCCGGGCGTCCTGCAAATAACCCACGTCTGTGGAGCACATGTGGGCAGGACGAGCCGCCGTCAGGAACGGTTTGGGTTGGGAGGCCCGAGACGTAGCCCTGGGAACGTTACCGTCATCTGCTAGCCATTTCCCACTCCCATTAAAGCCAGACGCTGGATCCGCCAGCGCTGTTGCAGACTGTCACGAGGGATTCCTTTTTATTGCTTCGACGCGGGGCTCTGAACCACATCAATTACAACCCTTGTGTTACCCGTGGGGGGGTGTGAAATGAAATGATGACAGTCTCGTTGTGGTGCAACGGTCCCCAGATCGGATGGAGACCGAGTCCCGCGTTCCCTGAGAACAGAGGAGGGAGAGATCTGGATTCTGGGCTCCGGAGACACATCGAGCCCCCCCAGGCACGCAGGACTGAGCTGCACCAGCAGCTCCCCGCATCAGGAGGCTGCGGTCACACGTGACTCAATGGGGACGGGCTTGGCACTCCGCGTCCCGAACCTAACGCAGCATTCCCACAGTCACAGAAGCAACATGCTGTTGTTTATTATTATTCTTCATGGCGTATGAAAAGCGTAGCTGTATTAACTTAGCCTCGTGGAGACTGGGAGACACCCAGTGGGCCAACCACAGAGGTTCCTCCCTGAATTTGCTCTGTGACCTTGGTGGTGGCTCCATGACCTTGGTGTTGCAGGCATTGAATCTCAGTTTCCTCGGTTGTCGGTTGTCGGATTAAGGGTTTAGATGATCCGGATGTCCTCCCCCCACCCCACGCCCATCTCTAACTCTGTAGGACTCTAAGCACCTTTATGAGAGGCGGGAATAAAATTATCAGGCTGTAAAGTCGCTGGTGACTTGAGAGATTGTCGTAGGGTCAGCAGCAGCAAGCAGGGTGGACCACACGCCACCCAGAGCGTCTGGGACAGTCCACCCAGACCGCTGCAGCTGCAGGGACAAGAATCCAGACGCAGGGTGGAAATTAGATCCCAAACCACAGATTCTTCCAAACGAAGGCCTCCAAAGAGCTGCCTTAGGGTGCAATATGGTCTCTAGCCTTTGCGGGAACGCCTCCTCCCACCCCCACACCCCTCCAGGACAAGAGGAGAGGTTGGGCCTTGGAAGAGGAACCTTGAACAGTGCACGGACAAAAGCTTTGTCCGCAGGGAACTTCTCCAGCTCACAGTAGGGGCCTGACTCAGGGAGGTGGGTGGGGCGTTGACACTCTCCACCCCCCCCCCCCCCCCCCCCCCCCCCCCCCCCCCCCCCCGGGAGGCTCACCAGCCCTGACAGTCCCATCAAATCCCGGGGAAAAAAAGGAAGTGTGTAGCCAGGAGCTTGCAAACTGTCTTCTGTCTTGCTCTCTTTTGTTTTCTGAGCACAAGTGATGGATGCCCTGCGAGGAAGGTCAGTCCGATAAGTCATTTCCTCCTCTGGAGGCACTTGACTCACCTCTGATTCACCTCACACGAGTCTGCTCAGAACCAGACAGCGCGGGCTTTTTCCTGAGCTGTAATCTGGCGAGTGCTTGACTGGAGCCCCCACACATCGCATAGCGTGTGCAGGAGGCCTGGGGCTGGGGGCTGGGGGCTGGGGGCTCCGTCCTCATCCTGCTTCTCTGCTCCCACTTTGGGGCAGTGGGCGGGGGGCAGGGGCTGAGAGGGTACACCCGGAATGAATCCCCCTCATCTTCAGTTTCCACTCCAAGGGACAGGAGGGTGAGGCAGCCCAGCTGCCCAGGAGTGTGGTGTCAGCCACAGGGTCCAGTGGAGACCAGACCCCACAGCCTGGCACTATAAGTTCAACAGCGGCTCTCATCGGGGCTTGCCACGCACCCAGCCATGAACAGCACAGCCTGAGAAAAATGCAAAGGGGGGCACCTGGGTGGCTCAGCAGTTGAGCATCTGCGATTGGCTCAGGTCATGACCCCGGGGTCCTGGGATCGAGTCCCGCATCGGGCTCCCTGCATGGAGCCTGCTTCTCCCTCTGCCTCTCTGGGTGTGTGTGTGTGTGTGTGTGTGTGTGTGTGTGTGTGTGTCTAATGAATAAATAAATAAAAATAAAATAAAAGAAAGAAAGAAAGAAAGAAAGAAAGAAAGAAAGAAAGAAAGAAAAGAAAAGAAAGAAAGATGGATGCAAAAGGCATCCCACTTAAAAATATATGAATTGTCCACCAACCACATTTCTTCCAGACTTACCTCCGAGGCTTGGTGGAGGGAATTGCAGCTGCAGCCTAGAAGAGACAAAGAAGACTCTCGATCCCGTGCCTTTTTCCTCTGCTGTTCAGTTGTGGACACGCGTGTCTCTCTCCCACACGGGCAACGAGCAGTGACCGTGCTGAGCAGCCCATCAGGCTGGGCCACTGGCGTGAGGACTCAGCTAGGGGAGCAGGTGGTGACTCCACCAGCATCCCACAGGGGACGCTGTCCTTCCACACGGATGCCAACGACAGCTCTATCCATTCCCACGGCGGGGGGGGGGGGGGGGCGTGAATAATGACTGAGGGTCTACAGAATGGACCCGCGGCGGCGGGGGTGGGGGGGGCCTGCCCACAGCATGGCCTGAACGGGCCCACAGCTCCATCCCACTGCCAGGGGGCTGCTTTCCTGGACACGCTGAACTCACGGCTAATGCCACGGGGAAGTCTTGGCAGATGGGTACCTGGAGGACTGAAGTGCCGGAGAGGAACCGTTGGGGAGGGCGGGGGTCTCTGCAGATTTGCCCATCTCTGATGGGCCCCGGCAGGGCTGTGTTGGGGGGACCCAGGGACCGCGCAGAAGCACCTGGGCACTGAGGACAACCCAGGAGCAGACTTCTCTGTACGTATATCTGTGGCGTGATCCAAGGGGAAGGAGTGGCTGGGGGCGCGGTGGGAAGGGGACCTGGGGGCGCCTCTCAGCCTTCCACTTTGCATCGAGAGACCCCTGAGGCAGCTGGGGAAGAGGGGCCGTGTGCATGTGTAAACTCTGGAGGGCTTCCCTTCCTGAATTTTCCCCTTTCCCCATTCGAACTTTGTGCCTCAGTATCCCTGGGGGAGAGTAGCACGACTATGACTAGCTCCCTAAGTCTATCACATCAGGATGTCGCACACCGTAGCGTACACAATGTTACGTAGCAATTAGACCTCAATAAAGCCGGAAAAAAATTTTCAAAGAATATTAATAGCAACATTTATTGGGCACTTAGGGTGTGCAGGCACATTTATTGTTAACCTACTTAACCCAAGGGAGAGGCACAAATCAGAAATACCCTGCACGATGCTCTGGCTTTTGTTGGGAGTTTCAGAGAACGTCTTGAGAAACGTGCAGGAAGGATTTGCCCTCGACAGAGGGCTCATCTGGCCTGGAAGGAAGGAAGCAAGGGGGAGAGAGTGAGAATGAGGAAGAAGAGCTGTGGTTTTGGGGCGGGAGAGGGGGGTACTACGCCCAAGGTCTTGGCTCTTCTGAGGGAGAGAGGTAGATGGAAACAGGCAAGAATCCTCCTGCCCCTGGGGGCGCCTGGGGGGCTTCATGGTTGAGCATCTGCCTTTGGCTCAGGGCGTGATCCTGGGGTCCTGGGATCGAGTCCCGCATCGGGCTTCCTGCAGGGAGCCTGCTTCTCCCTCTGCCTGTGTCTCTGCCTCTCTCTGTGTGTCTCTCATGAATAAGTAAATAAAATCATTTAAAAAAAAAAAGAAAAAGAAAAAGAATCCCCCTGCCCCGAGCCTGCCATGGAAGCCCGGAGCTAGAGCAGTTATTGGGTTGGACAGTGCGTGTCTAAGCTGCATCCATGTAGACTGAGCCTCAAGGGCCCCCGCACGGCCCCCCAAAGCTTTGTGCGCTGCACGAGACCCCAAGAACATGCCACAGTCTTTGGACGGGGGAGGCCCAGGAAGGGCTGAGGTTGTTTCCCAGCATTCTGGCAGAGGGTGGGACTGAACTCAGATAATAGGCTGGTAAGAAAAATAAAAATTGATTCTGTTTCGTTTGTAACCAAGTGTTTGGACGGAGATCACAGGTGATGCATTTGTCTTTAAATTCCCAGCTGCACACCTGCTAGTTCTTCAGGGGATGTTCTTGGAATGAGTGAACGAGCCACGTTAAAACCAAGTGTTATAGATGAGGCAAATACACTATGGCATAGATTGCTGGTTCTCGGTCGTGTACACAGACCCCTGTGGGTGTCCCGGATATTTTCATAATAATCCAAAGACATGAATGAAGTTGCCCTTTTCAGTCTCATCCTCTCATAGTGGGGGATTCTGGACGCAGCGTGATAGGTGATATGGCAACTGATCAAATGTAGAAGCAGATCCAACAATCTCACTGTCCTGCTAAGCCAGACATTAAAAACCATTTGCAAAAAAGGGCATAACACCAGCCTTTTTTTTTTTTTAAGATTTTTATTTATTTATTCATGAGAGATACAGAGAGAGAGGCAGAGACACAGGCAGAGGGAGAAGCAGGCTCCATGCAGGGAGCCCGACATGGGACTCGATCCCGGGACTCCAAGATCAGGCCCTGAGCCAAAGGCAGGCGCTAAACTGCTGAGCCACCCAGGGACCCCCTAATGCCAGCCTTTTTGTTTAATTTTCTAGTTTTGGAAAATATAGCCATTCATCATTATTTTATGTTAACACACAACGGGTTCATTAACGTACTTTTAATGAATAAATCCTATTTTTACGATTACTCAGCTTTCATTTTTACCACGGGATATGTATCAGACACAACACATCTAAACAAAAGCTCCCGGGGATCCCCAATAATTTCTGAGAGCACAACGGGTCTGGAGAACAAATTGTTTGGGAACCGCCGTAACAGACGAAGAGCAGGAGGCAGGTCGGCGGGGAAGGAGGGCACACGTTCAGCCTCTGCAGACCCTTCTACCGAATGAAGACGCGGGACTAACGGGCGCCAGGGCTCCGTCCCTAACCATCTGTAACATCGCAAGCAGGGGTAGAGATGGAAACTCGATAAATTCAAGAGGGCCCTCGCTGAAATTCCGGCTCCTTTGAGTGCACCATGAGAATGCCACAGGAAGGGTTTTCTGGCTAAAAATAGTTGCCCTAAGCCCTGGGGGGTCAGAGGGTTCCTCCCAGAGCCAGGCCGGGGATGATGTCAGGGCCCGGGGTCCGCGGATGACTGTTCAGGAATCCACCATCCTTTTGTTCCTCCAGAAATGTCACCTCTAATCTCTGCCCGAGCCCAGAGCTCGGGGGCGTGTGTGTGTGCCCAAACTCCATCAAACGTTACAAGTAATCCGATTTAGGCTCTGACGTCCTTTCAGGGGAGCCTCCGAGGAGAAACAAAGTCCAGGCAACAACCCCCGCCCCCCCGCCTGCATCCCCCACTCCAGGCTGTGGCCTCAGCAAGCAGGAGGCGGGCGGTGGTTCCGCATCCTTCCCTCTCCCCCACCCCCCACCCCCGCACCCCACACCCCGCCAGGGCTGGAGTCCACGCTTCTTTGTGGGGTTATTGGAAACCTGTTCTGAAGCTCTGTTATAAATACCCAATAATAAATAAACATGAGTTATTTCTGAAACGTACCCAGGAATAGCCAACCACCCAAATAGCCAAGGGTGTCCTTCGGATCCTGGGAAAAACAGAAACGTGGGTATGGTTTATTTTTCCATTGCCCAAAGCAGAACCATTGGTCGCATATGCCTAATTTTAGTTTTCTCCTTCCATTTTTTCAAAATCTTATCTTGTAGCCCGAGGGAAGAGGGAAGGTTGGGGGGGGGTGGGACAGGGCAAGTGCAGGGCCCCTGCGGAGTGGGGGGGGGGACCTGTTCTTCCTCTCCAGCAATCTGCATGGCACGCAGACAGGCCACCCGGTCTAGGCTTTCCTGGCCCCTTGGCGCCGGTAGAGCCAAATGAGAAATAGCCAAGATACTGGGTGAGCCACAGAGGAACGTTGTGAACTCCCAAATCCCAAAAGAACCAGGGAAACAAAACAAAAACCAAGAGAAAGCTGGAAAGAAAGAAAGGAACCACTGAAGTCTGGAGAAACTCGAGACACCAGGGAAGGAGTTTGGGGCGAGCAAGGGGCCTGGGGTTACAAGAGCCTGGGGCCCTTGGAAATGGTCCTCGGCTGCACGGGCGAGCTGAACCCCACAAATATTGCTCGCATGCCCCTGTGTTCTCCCCACAAGGAGCAGCCAGCCAGCACCTTCTCCCCCTTGGCTGCAAGACTCAGTAACTCAGCTGGCTCACGAGTCATCTCTGGGATGCCAGGCAGCGTCTGCGCGTGGTGAGCGAGCTCTCCATCGCCTCCAGAAAAGTCTAGCAGAACAGGACGACGCCCCACGCAGCTGCAGCTCCTCCTGGGCCACAGCCTGGGCTGCCGGTACAAGGACCCCGAGTCCGGCCCAGCCACCTGCTCAGGAAGTGGAGCCTCAGAGCTGCCACGGGGCCATCCGAAGGCCACCTCTCTCCTCATCTGTGCTCGCTCCAGACCCCGTCCGACCTCGCCCAGCGTGGAGCACCTGGGCCTGTCTTCCTAACTTCAGCTGGGCTTTGGCTTCCCGGTGTCAGTGTTCCCCGAAGGACCTCACTGGGCTGGATCTTCATTTCTCTGCACACTGCGGATCCCACCTGAAGCGAAGCAGCTCCCAAACCACCCCCGCCTCTGAAGGAAAGGAGTTCTCGTACGTCAGTTCTGTGCTCTAAGCTCCCACCGTGCTACCACTGCCTCACCCACTGCACAGGTCAAGCATCTAGGGGTTGACACATGAGTCGCTCACAGGAAGTCCCCTCCCCGCCCAGCTGCTCCTAGCACTGGGGCTTAGACATAGAGACTTTGAGTCTTCCGGAAAAGAAATGAGACTCAAAGAGAGAAAGCATTCTATGTCTCGCCGAACACCTTTCTCCAGAGCTGCTGTCACGAATGACTCAATCCTGCACGGCAGCTAACCCGAAGGCCGCAGCAACAGCGTCCTCCCCACGGGCTTGGAGTGTGGGGTCAGGCAGGCTAAGCCTTGCAATAGATTATAATGATGATGAGATTGGATTCCCAAAAAAGGCACTGAAGCTGGGTGGAAAAGACAGAGGCTCCAGCTCAGGGTGTGACCCCAGGGTCCCAGGATCGAGTCCCACATCGGGCTCCCTGCATGGAGCCTGCTTCTCCCTCTGCCTGTGTCTCTGCCTCTCTCTGTGTGTCTCTCATGAATAAATCAATAAAAATCTTTAAAAAAAAAAAAAAAAAGAAAGATTCTTTGGGGATCCCTGGGTGGCTCAGCGGTTTAGCGCCTGCCTTTGGCCCAGGCCACGATCCTGGAGTTCCAGGATCGATTTCTGCGTCGGGCCCCCAGCATAGAGCCTGCTTCTCTCTCCTCCTGTGTCTCTGCCTCTCTCTCTCTCTCTCTCTCTCTCTCTCTATGTCTATCATAAATAAATAAATAAATAAATAAATAAATAAATAAATAAATAAATCTATCTTTAAAAAAAATAAAATAAATAAAAATAAAAGATTCTTTGATTCTTTGATGTGTCCAAGCTACAGGAATGGCCCTGGCTGACATTAGTGTGGACATCAAGATGCTATTTTAATCACAGCGACAGGTCTGTTTTAAGGGTATCACATTCCCGTCTCATTAATCTTAAACCGAGGACACATTTGCTAGGACTGTATGCTCGTGCCCCCCCAGAATTCACATGTTGGAACCCTGCTCCCGATATAAGGGTATTTGAAGGTGAGCCCTCCTCTGGGAGGTGATTGATTAGTAATAGGTGAGGTCATGAGGGCGAAGCCTCGCGAGTGGGACCAGTGCCCCTATGAGCCTCCCGAGAGGGCGGGCCTCCTCTCTCTGCTCTCAGGCATGAGAAGGTGGCAGCCTGCAGACCCGGGCGCACCCTGCCGCGCCAGCACCCTGATGCAGGACTTCCAGCACCCGGAACTGTGAGAGATTCAGGTCTGCCGTTAGTAAGTCTACGGTACTTTGTGAAAGCAGGACGAACGGATGGATGGAAATCAAATGTACAAAAAGTCTGAGAGTTTTGGGCACAGTCAGTGGTTAATGAGCACAATTAAACCAGCAGACCACAAAGAGTATCCAAGCCATGATGTTTGCTTACGAGCCCTCGGGCACCATATTCCTGCCCCCCTGGTCCCTCAGCGAGCCACACAGAGGAGCTGGGTGTGTGCTACGTGCACCTTCTCCTGCTTCTAAGCTCCAATGAGTTTGATGAGAAGAAACATCCCACCACTTGTTAACACGGCTTCTGCCTGTTTGATTTAAAAACATTATCTACACGTTATAGCTCAGGTTTCTCTGCCAGTCATTGTAGGGCAGCTATCCAAGGGAGGTGAGACAGAACGATTTTAACACAGATACAACCTCAAGACCTTAGAGGGAGACATTTTGGAGGAGCTCAGAGAAAAGGCTCGAACACTGACATTTGAAAACCCTTCCCACAATGACATGAGGCGGTTTTCTCCCTTCATTGGGCTGGGGTTTTTTGTTTTGTTTTGTTTTGTTTTTTTACATTTTTTAAAATTTAAATTCAATTTGCCAACATATAGTATAACCCCCAGTGCTCATCTCCTCAAGTGCCCTCCTCAGGGCCCATCACCCAGTCACCCCATCCTCCCACCCACCTCCCCTTACACAGCCCTTTGTGTTTCCCAGAGTTAGGAGTGTCTCGTGGTTTGTCTCTCTCTCTTTCTCTCTCTCTAATTTTTCCCACTCAGTTCCCCTCCTTTCACTATTACTATTCCTTCATTGGGTTTTATTTTGTACAGATCACCTTTCAAGGACCCAAGCTTGCAGGAGAGCTGCTTCTATTGCTGATACCTAGAATTTAAAAGCAAAGGCACCGGTGGATGGATGGGGAAAATGCACCCATGGCTGCCCCCTGGCCACCCCCCAGACGCCCACAACTGCCTTACACTTCTCATGGCCCGAGTGAGTTCTCATCTTCTGCCCAACACAAGCCTCCCCAGCCCCCGGACTCTGAAAATGGTGGCAATTCTCATGCATTTCCCCGAGTCCCCTCCCCACACCCAGGAGTCATGGTCGACATCTGCTGTTCCCTCGTCCTTGGTTGACTTTAGCTCCTAATTTACTCCAGATCTGGTCTTCCTCCCCATCCACACGGCCACTGCCATGTTTCCGCCCTACAGCTAGGTCAGTTGCAGTAACAAACAATCCCAAAGTCCCATTGACTTAAACGACAAAGATCTGTTTTTTGCTTGTGATACAAGTCCAGTATGGGCTTGAGGGAGGACTGTGCTCACGGAAGGCCCCAGACGCAGAGATTCCTCCATATTATGTTGCCAACACCTCAATCAGGACTTGGAGGTTTGTCATGGCCGGGGGTAGGGGTGTTGAGTACTAATAATTCAGTGCTTTAGTCTGGAGGTAACACATTGTGATGGTTAGTTGTATGTGCCCAGATACTTGAGCAGGAGGGATTTCTTTTTTTTTTTTTTTTTTAAGATTTTATTTATTTATTCATGAGAGACACAGAGAGAGAGAGAGGCAGAGACACAGGCAGAGGGAGAAGCAGGCTCCATGCAGGGAGCCTGATGTGGGACTCGATCCCGGGACTCCAGGATCATGCCCTGGGCCGAAGGCAGGCGCTAAACCGCTGAGCCACCCAGGGATCCCCCCAGGAGGGAATTCTACAGCAGAAGCGCTTTGCACTAGAACAGCAGCATCGTCTTTTCCCTGGGTCTCCAATCTGCTAGCACAGCCTGCAGTCTGGACTTGCTGGACTCCATAATCACGGGAGCCAATTCCTTCAAACACATTTCGCTCTATGTATATACACATCCCACTGGCTCTGTTTCTCTGGAGAACATGACTAAGACCCACATGGAGCTTCCACTCTTGTGTCATGGCCAGAACCGAGTTGCCCAGGCCAGCCTGCCTTCAAGCAGTCAGATCCACCTCAGTGCGCCAGGAAGTGGAAGTTTCTCCATCTGCTCCCAGGTCTGCTTCTTCCAACCCAAACCTACTGCCCTCAGAACGATTTATTTTTAAAATGTGAATTTAGGGGCATTTGGGTAGCTCCGTTGGTTGAGTGTCTGTCTGCCTTTGGCTCAAGTCCTGATCCCAGGGCCCTGGGATCAAGCCCCATGTCGGGCTCCCTGCTCAGCAGGGAATCTGCTTCTCCCCCTGTTCATGCTTTCTTTCTCACTATCTCTTTCTCTCTCAAATAAATAAATAAAACCTTTTAAAAAATGAAAATGCGAATCTATGTCATTTGTCTATGTACACCTATTCCCAATCACCACTGGGGTAAAATTCTAAATCTTTAGACTCTGCTGGTTTGGCCCATGGGGACCTTTCCTACTGCCTTTCCTGTACTTGTAGATCTAACCATCAGTGGGAGGCTAGCCCCAGAGACGCCAGGCCCCGACTCCCTTGATGCGCGTCTTGCAGGGAAGGCCCCTGGTCTGTTTGTTGGTTGACCAGCTCCTGCTCGGTTGTCACAGGTGGCCCCTCCTCAACAGGGTGTCTCATGAGGACGAGAGGGCACGAGGTGGTGTCCCTGCTCATGCGCCCATTGAGCCTTGCACGTTTCCCTGTCCTAACACACCACTTTTTAGGTATCAGTCCCAGTCATAATCAGAATTCAAAACAATACAAATAAGAGTATCAGATCTCACATTATAATACTTTAGGTAATATATCTATATTTTTACATATTTAACGTAATATAACATAATCAGTGCTTGTGATCAAACTGGACTCTTACACGCACTGTCTCATTCAATCACCGAAAAGCTTTTTCTCATTTTGCAGATGAAAACACCAAGGCTCAGAGCAGTGAAACCCTGAGCTGATGGCCCCTCTGCGTTCACGTAGCCTGGGTGATGTCTCTCTCCACGGCTTGGCCGCGTAGCCCACGCCTCAGTTGCCTGCCCTTCCAGTCTGTCACCCCCTGGACAGCAGGGCCTGGAGGTCAGGGGCCAGGTGTCCATCCTCGTCCAGGCCCCAGCCTTTCACCCACTGCCAACTCACCAACCACCAGCACCCAGCACACTCCAGCCAATTAGGCCCCGGGGTGAGCACAAATCACTGTTGCCTAGGAGGAGGTGTAGACGAGAGGAACAGAGGCTTGAACCGGGTTGTGAGTTATCATTGTAAGCTGGGCGGACTACAGCTTCGTGGCCGTGAGTGTTCAGGCAGCGGTGAATCTGTTCCTGCTCTCACTGGGGGAGAGGCAGGGGACTGGGGAGTCGGAGGACGCTGCCGTCAGACAACACACACACTTGTACACATTCCCACTGGACGAGGCTTCTGATACGTGGTTCCAGCTGTCTGGGGAAGCCCGGAGGAGATCCTTGGAGCCTCTGGTGGGTCGAGGTGTTTCCAGCAGGAGGAGGGACCGGCTTGGCCCCAGGAGGAAATAGGCCCCGACACACTGGGCACCAAGTGACAGAAGGATGGGCTGTCACTTGTCCCCTGTCCATGGGGCCTGCACTCATGCCTCCAAAGGGAAGCCCAGTGTTCTGCCCAACCCGACCTCGTTCTCTGTTCCACGTGTCAAGTAGGGTGAAAGGTACAAATCTCCCTTTTGGGGGCTCCTGGGCAGCTCAGTCAGTGTGGCGTCCTGCTCTTGATCTCAGGGTCGTGAGTTCAAGCCCTGCATTGGGGGCACAGACCCGGGTAAGCCCCCTGGCCAAGACCCTCCCTGCCTGTCTCAGAAGGAGGCTCAGATCCTTGTCCTCAAGGATCTCCATGTGCTTCATCATGAGATTCTTCCAAGGAAGACCTGGATTATGAGGTGCAAACTGAGGCACGAGGGGGCCTGCCGGAACCCGTGTGGCGTCCCAGCAGCATTCCTCCGGCAGCTTGATGCCCAGAATGCGGGCGACCAGACCACATTAATTCCCAGCACAAGCATCAGCCAAGCTGAGTCCCATTCCTCATAAAACCTATTATGTAATATCCATCTCTGCCTGAAACTGCATAGACTCTGGCTTCAAAGCAAGTGCACGGGGTTACATAGGCAGAGGGAGCAGGGACTGTGAAGGACAAAGCCCTCGCTCCCAAAAACACGAGTCATGCCGACGAGCCAGAGCGGATCTTGTCCGGGGTTCCCTGTAAAGATCTCCTTGCTCTCCGCCGGGGCCTCGGTGTCCACCGCGTCCCCAGGCTCGATGCTCAGGACTCCAGGATGCCTCCGGCAATGGCTCATCGAGTCTCGCTAAAGCCTTCATCATGCTTTCTCGAAGCATCTTAGGGCAAGATTCCCCCCAAGACACAGGCTGGGCAGTGGCTCCCAAGCCTGTGAGCTGCCTCCCTGAAGGCCGGCGTGACCCCCGCCTGCCCGTGTGAGCTGAGCATCCGTCCTGAGTTGGGAGGGGAGGCCCAGGGACAGCCAAGTGACCACATTCTCCGGGCTGCCTTTGCCTCTGCCTTTAGGTCCTCCAAAGAGTCGAGAGCTTCTGATATCCGAGCCATAAATTCTTTAAAACAGGGGATCTCTGGGTGGCTCAGTGGTTTCACGCCTGCCTTTGGCCCAGGGCGTGATCCTGGAGTCCTGGGATCGAGTCCCACGTCGGGCTCCCAGCATGAAGCCTGCTTCTCCCTCTGCCTGTGTCTCTGCCCCCTCCCTCTCTCTCTATGTCTATCATAAATAAATTAAATCTTTTTTTAAAAAAATTCTTTAAAACATTACATGTATCCAGGTACATGATGCCTTTGTGATCACAAGCCCGGGGATGGAGATCAGGAGGCAATGGGTCCAGGTTCAAGTTCTAAATCCATCCCTTTCTAGCCTTTAATTTGGGGGTAAATCTTGTCCGCTCCCTAGGCCTCAATATCCTTCTATATTAGCTCAAAGGAGGGAATCCGATGACCTCGAGGGTCCCTCCTAGGTCACCAGGGTCTCATCAGGTCCTCCTGGATTATCCTGTTTTGGCTTCCAGCCCCCCTTTAGCAAGGTGTCCTCAGGGGTCCGATAGCCAGCCCCAAGCCCGGGGTCAGCCGGGTCCCACCAGCAGGTGTAACGGGTGGGAGACTTGAGGCCCACAGAACCAGTGCCTTGCAGGGGCCGCTCTGTGACCCCCAGGTCACCCACTGAAAGCAGCCACCAGTGCGCAGCCCCGGGGCTCGGCGAGAACCGGGGGCACCTTCCCCTCACTGCACGGATTAATGTGTTTTCCAGCAGAGGAAACGGTGTGCGCCTGCACGCGGAGCAAAGCAAAGTGCCGCCTGTGGTTTCCTGCCTCCAGGAAGCAGAGAATGGAGAGGTCACATGTCATCACCAACTGGGTGGGCAGGGGCCTTTCCGGACTTTCTGCCATAAAAGAAACAGAAAGCGTGATACCCAGTTCTGAGGAAATATGCAATCAGCTGGGTCTGCGAGGGGAGGGCTCGTAACCAGCAGCCTCTCTCACGGCTTCCTGCTGACTCACCTCTGCTTCTTGCCTGGGGAAACCGAGGCACACAGGAGTTTTTCACCGCCCCTGTGGCTGCAGAGAACGGGGTCTCCAGTGTTATGCAAAAGGCTAATTTTAAACTGCCATCGAGCCAAGAAGGAGGTAGAGGTGTGTGCAAGGTGGAGATGAATGATCCCAATCCTGCAGGCCAGACACGCCGGACCTCGCTAGGCAGGCTCTCCCAGGACAGGTGTGTGTGCAGAAGGGGACCTGCTTCCTGTATCCCTCTCCTTTTTTTTCCCTCCATACACAAGACATAATCTCAGGAACTCAAGCCAAACTCCAGGAGGAGATCCTTCTAGAACCACCATTTCCCCTTTGCAAACAAAGAGTAAGTGGTTTTTTGTTTTTTGTTTTTTGTTTTTCAGAGAAGGGCCCCCTGCCTGCTATTTCTCAAATGCCAGCCCTCTTGCTAGAGCCAATGCTTTCATGCCCAGAAGCCCAGCATCTGGAGGCTAGGCAGGAGGTGGGGCTTCAGCATCCCCACGCTCACACGGCATCCCCATCCACGCTCCCCACACAAGCCACTCCTTGGCCTTGTTGATCTTCCACGCAGTTTTCTGTCTTACACCAACGTGGACACGGGACCATCCTGCCCGCGTCCAGCGTGTGCATAGGCCGGACACAGCCCCAAGCTCCGGCCGATCTCTCTGGTCACGATGGCTCGGGGGTGGACACAGAGCTCAGTCCGTGTGTCCAGAGTCTCGGTTTTCTTCTGGGCAGCTGTGCGTGCAGCTCTGTGGACGGGTTGAGAAGGGAACATGGCCAGGCTGGCAGGTCCTGTCTAAAGAGGGCAAAATCCAGGGCCCCGAGCAGAAACCCAGTCCAACTTCTTGCCCACGTCCATCCTGGGCGGCGGCAGAGCCTGGCCATAGTCCGTCCATCTGGGTACTGTCTGGATGACCGCGGACCCCAGGTCCAGGCCACTCACAGTTCTGGAGAGCCTCCCAATGGCAGGATGCACCCCTGCTCTGCATTTCGAGCCTGGCTCGGTCTCCTCCTCTGTCCACACAGACCCCTGGGCCCGAGACCCCGGCCAGGGCGGAGTGAGGGCTCTACCGGCAAAGGGGCGCCCCATCCTCTGAGTGGTGACCCAGATTCACCCCGAAGTGCTTGCACGTGATCGGAAAGGAGCAGGAAAGAACAAGGCTGCTTGAGCCCCTGGGTCCTCGGGCTGTGCTCGGTCTCCACAGGGCACACGCCTGATGCAAAGGTCCGTGGACTCACGTGTTCTCCATGTGTGCTCTGCAGGGGCGCCTGGGGGCTCAGCGGTGGAGCGTCTGCCTTCGGCTCAGGGCGTGACCCTGGAGACCCGGGATCGAGTCCTGCATCGAGCTCCCTGCGTGGAGCCTGCTTCTCCCTCTGCCTGGGTCTCTGCCTCTCTCTCTCTGTGTCTCATGAATAAATAAAAAACAAACAAACAAACAAAACCCAATCCATGTGTGCTCCACAGAGAAGGAGCCACCAAGTGGCCAGAGTCTTGGCGCCCCAGTCCCCTGGGCCCCACAAAGACTGGAGGCGTCTCGGCAGGCCCGGCCCCCCATCTGGCTCTGCTGCGCCAGGGAGCAAAAGGAGCAGTGGACAGGCATGGCCTGTGGTAGCCGCTGTCTTGCTGGCACGCCCAGTCCACACGCGTGTGTGACGTGTACGCACCGTGTACGTGTCTCTGGGTGCGTGTCCGATGACACTTCCTAGAAGGAGGCAGCGAAGGTGTGAGGCACGAGCGACTCCGTGTCCCCAGCCGCCCCCCGAGCGCATGGGCCCGTCTGGACCTGCTCGGCGCTACCTTTTGTGCTTTGGGCCCACAGACACCAGGACAGATAAGGCCACACCCTTGCTCCTAAGGGACAAACTGAGGCCAGCCAGCAGTAAGGCCTGTGTCAGGTCGCCTCAAGTGTCCGTCAAGGCAAAAAGGAAAAGCCGAATCCTTGACGACTTTGTGCAGGTGAACGGTTCCACGAGGAAAGTCTTCTGTGCTTCGGGTCTTGCCCGGAAACCTGACGGCAAGGCTGCGCACGAGGCGTCGGCAATGCCCAACAGACGTGCCCTGTGACCGTCGGGTCTGTGGCTCCTTTCCCCGACCCCATACCACCCGTCCTCGGAGGCCTAAGAGCCTCTGTGTGGTTGGTCCTACACAACCAGACCTCAAGGTGGGGAAACTGAGCCAGGGTTAGCCTGGAAAGATCCGCCGCCTTCGTGTAGAAAATGTAGAAGCAATGAGGTGACGCCTGGAGGAGCTTCTGAACCCAGGCCTACTTAGTCCTGGCATTTCTGTCAGCTCCTCATCGAAGCTCACCAGCCCAACCACGCCGTGGGATGACAGGTATAATCGGGAAGCAGAGAGAAGACCCTTGAATCCGGTGGCTTCTCCGTTCCTCCAGACAGACTTTCCCCAAGCAGGAAGGTCTGGGCAGTTGGAAGGGTTTTTGTTTGCTTTGTTTGATGGGAGGGGATGGTGGGGACATCTTAGAAGTGACAGGGAATGTCTGTTGACCCTTTGCCCACTTAGGGTCCTAAAGGCCCACAGCTCAACCTGTGTGACCAGGTGATTAGGGGGCCTGGTCAGCCAAGCACGGGGAAGGTGCTTCTTCAGGACTGGGATGCGGCCTGACACCTGCAGCCACCCTGTCACCTCCCTGCAGGCAGAAGGACACAAGAGGCACGTTTCCAAGGACGGGTTGACAGCACCAGCCCAGGAGAGTGCGACCTCGGGTTCTCTCCGCCCTCAGACCAGCTGAGCTCCAGGCTCTGGGAGGCTTTGCAGCCAGAGCTGATGGCTGCGCAGCTCCAGCAGATCAGATCAGATCGGAGAGCTCGGTGGGGTCCCCCCGGGGCTGGAGCTGGGGTCACCGGGTGCTTGGGCTCACAAGCCCGGGAGCCCAAGTGGGGCTGGCGAGGCAGATGGAAACCTCCCGTGGCCTTCGGGAAGCCTCGTTGACCGCGTGCCAATCCGCCAGCCTCCAAGCTGCTGCTTGTGCTTATGGGGGAGGGCGGGGACACCTGATGAGGGCCCTTTAGCTAAAGCTGTGGGATCGTTTTTGTGGAATAATTCTCAGGAAATCCTTGTCTGCCAGGAACTAGGAATCCGGGTGTGTTCAGTTCTGCACACGACCCCTGACGGGCCTGGAACTGTCCCGAGTCCACCATGCCCGGCCCACCCCCAGCTCAGTATTCTGGGCAGGCTCGTTTTGCAGCCTCTCCTCACTAAGCCTGTGGTTTTCAGATGCCTCCCCCACGCCACCCCCCTACCCCCTCCCCACCCCCGGCC
Organism: Canis lupus familiaris; assembly: GCF_011100685.1. Classification (NCBI taxonomy): domain Eukaryota; kingdom Metazoa; phylum Chordata; class Mammalia; order Carnivora; family Canidae; genus Canis; species Canis lupus. Next base: position 29,363,376 of record NC_049223.1, on the reverse strand, counting down.
TCGCTCCGTGAGGTTCCTCTCTCCCCAGGAGGGCCTGCTGCCCGGAGCCAAAATAAACCCTGGGCTTGGAAAAGGGGGCTGAGAGCCCCGGCCCCTCCTCTCCATGGGGTACGCGCCACCTCCACCTGCACTGCAGCCGCAGGCCCTGGGCAGCTGAAGGGGTCCCCGTGGCCCCCACTGCTCATAGGGCTCCTTGAGTGCCTTTAGGTCAGCAGCAAAGGGAAACGGGAGGCCGCCACACTGGAAAAGATCAACGGTCCCAAATGTGGGTATCCCTGCCCTCTCGCTCGTGGCCTGCCCGGGGAGCAAGGACAGGCCACTACGGACACTCTGCGTGGGACGTGGTCCACCCAGCAGGGCTCCAGGACGGCCTCTGGTTGCCTCGGGTCAGCCTTCCGCTTTCCTCACACCCTATAGGATGAACTGCTGGGATCTCACAGCCAGGGCTCAGATTCTATCTGTCCTCTCCTACAATAACCCAACATAAGATGCAGGATCTTTTCTTTTTTCTTTTTTTCACAGATTTTATTTATTTATTCATGAGAAACACAGAGAGAGAGGCAGAGACACAGGCAGAGGGAGAAGCAGGTTCCCTGTAGGAAGCCTGATGCGGGGCCCGATGCGGGATTCGATCCCAGGACCCCAGGGTCATGCCTCAACCACTGAGCCCCCCAGGTGCCCCAAGATGCAGAATCTTAATGAAGCTGACAATTTTTTTTAGACTTTAGCCCTAATATCCTTATTATTTTTCCAACTGTTTCGATAAGTTGAGTCCCTAAAAGTCTGTGCTCACTTATCCCAGTGCGGTTCAGGGAGGCACACGCAGCGCGTCTGTCTACCCAGGCTCCAGTGTAAACCCCGTCGGCAACCTAAATAGGCCTGACTTCTCTCAAAAACATGAATGTCTTCGCTAAAAAGCCTTAGGTAGGATCCCTTCTGGACCTGAGGAGACTTTGTAACCTACACTCAGGTTGTAGGAAGAGGAAGCATCAGAGAAAGGGGCATGAGCAGTATCCCAGGAGATGAAGCAAGAGTTGAAGCCTCTCCCGGACCCAGCATTGAATAATTCATGATCTTTTTTTTAATTCATATGATTTAATTCGAGTGATTTCTCCAGGCCAGTCCTGTGCTAAGCACGTGTATATATATATTACTTCATTTCCTCCTCCCAGAAGCCTCCGTCACATCTATTGTTATCTCAATCCTGGAGTCAGTACCTGCAGAGTCCGAGGTGACACCAAGGTAGCCAGGTCCAGGCTGGGCCGTCCTTCCAGGCTCCTAACCCCCGGGGCCCTGGGGCCTAGCTCTGATCCCTATGTTCCTACACTCAGCAAACAGCAATAAATTGCTTTTCTTCGATGGCTTCGATCTCAACTGACCTTTTTACAATGAACATCACTGTCAACCATTCAATTCAAGAACCTCGTGGAAAGTGCTCAGTAATGCGGGACTCAAAGGCAAAAGAAAAAAATTAAATGTCCTTACTCCTTACAGCGCACTCACGTGTCCTTGCAGGGTGACCTTCCTGTAGGGACTCAGCTGCCTGGATGTCCATCCTTTGCTGAGGACAACAGGCAATCCTCATTTAACATTATCCTGACCTCCGGGACCCTGTGAGTCTTCTTTAACTTATGAAAATCCCTTTGGGAACTTCCTGGATCTCTACCCCCCAAGGTATATGTTAGCAATTATCTCCCAAGCACATGGCCCGCTGATCACATCTGAAGGTCTCATGACTCAGGTCTTACTCGACGGTAATAAATGGCTTTTCCTAACAGCAGCTGGAAACCTTGCTTCCAAATCCCTCAGAGACTTACGCTCTCCTGACCCCCCCTCAAACCTCAAAGTCTCTAATGGGCCCCTCCTCGTGGCCCCGGTGCTGCTCTCTCTGCCCGCATGGGTCCTGTCCTCGTGCTTTAATAAAACCAGCTCTTTAGCACTGCAGACGTCTCTAAGATTCTTTCTGGACTGTTCGCTCTGAACCCCAACATTTCCTCCATCCCCTGGCCCTGTGCTAAGTGTTGGGAATGGGGTGGGCTTCCAAGCTCCCCGACAGAGGGCCCCTCGAGGCCTTGCTGGAGCGCCCACCACCAAACATCTCTCCTTGACACACCGTGTGACGCTCGTTTAGCACTCCCCACGGTGCAGGTCTGCTCCCCACCACGACGCAGCATCTGCACCCCCCCCTCCCCCCCGCCTGGAAGGCCTGGCTCTGGCTCACCCTTGTATCCCCCAGCATCTAGCAAAGCGCTCACGGCCCCAGAACGTTCTCTACCCACAGCACAGGGCTGCGCATCTCCCTCCACACTGCTGGCGATGGTGGATTTTGGGCCAACTCAACTGGACTGAGGGAGCTGGGGAAAGGTTCTTTTTTGGTGTGTCTGTGAGGGCAGCTCTGGAAGAGATTAGCTTCTGAGTGGATACCCAGGAGAGGAGCCCTCCCCAGTGTGAGGCGTCGGGGGGCATCGTCCGACCTTGAGGGTATGAATGGAGCAAAAGGTCCTCAGGGAGAATGTCTCAGGGAGACATCCTCAGGAATGTCTCTGAGCTGAGACATCCACCTAGTCCTGCCTTCAGACGTTGCTTCCCTACTTCTCCAGCCTTTGGACTTGAACTGGAACGGAACCATCTGCTCTCCTGGGCCTCTGGCTTGCAGCCGGCAGATACTGGGATTTCTCAGCTTCCATAGTGGCAAGAGCCAGTTCTTCATAATCTCTCTCTTTTTTTTTTTTTTATTTTAAAGATTTTATTTATTTATTTATTTATTTATTTATTTATTCATGAGAGAGAGAGAGAGAGAGGCAGAGACACAGACAGAGGGAGAAGCAGGCTCCATGCAAAGAGCCCAATGTGGGATTCGATCCAGGGACTCCAGGATCATGCCCCAGGCCGAAGGCAGGTGCTAAACCTCTGAGCCACCCAGGGATCCCCATAATCTCTTTCTGTAAATCCCTGTACATCCTAGTGGCTCTGTCTCTGCTGAGAACCCCCACCTAATGTGCTGGGTCCTGTTCTCTCTTCTCCCTCCAAAGCAGGTTGAGACGGTCTACCCCCCTTGGCACAGAATCAGACAATTCTCTTCTTTAAATAACTGCTTCCCCCCCCACCCCAGATTTTTTTTTTTTTTTGTCCTGAGAGATTTCCAGGGTTTTCAAGGACTCGTGAAGCTTGAGGAGACTTCTGCTATATCAGCGGCCTGGGGAATTCTGTGGTCCCTCTGCTGTGGGTGAGCAAATCTTGGATCCAGGCCTCTTTTGGGAAGTGGGTGGTTTGAGTTTTCTTTGGACTTGGAACTGGGCAGAGACCCCCAGGTACCCCCGGAGGCCGGGGCAGGAGGGTGCAATGAGATCATGTCTGCAGAGGCCCGCAGCCCCTTGGAAGGAGATCCCTCTGTAATTTCTTGGAAAAGGCTTCTCCTTCCAACGATGTCTGCTCACACCCTCTCGGCTTTCCTTGTCTGGCTGCCGCCACAAATAGCAGGCTGCGTACTCTTGCCAAGTTTCCATTTGCTTGCCCTCTGCTCTTCTCATGGTTGGGTTTCTCCCCTCGGGACCAGGTGTGTGTCTGAACACATGAGCCAGGGGTTAAAATTGTGTGGTCTCCCCCGGTTACTTAATCCTTCAGATAACTCGAGTAAAGGGTGTCTGGGGATTTGGGGGACTTGTTTCTTTTTTTTTTTTTTTTTTCATTTTTATGCATTCCCTCACTCGATCTGGATATAGGATCCTGGGGAGGCGGGGAAAAGGTAGGTTTTTTTGGTAGGAGATGCTTGCCTGCTGGGAGTACGGCCATTTGGGATCTGGGGACCCTTGGTCAGCTGTCTGTGGGCTCCTTCCCGGTGCACTGGTGTGGACACAGGGAAAGAGGCCCTCCCACCCCCTAAACAGCTCCACCCAGGACACCATGGGACTGGGCTCCAGTCTGTATTCTTGTGTCGATTTTCTTAGGGTTTGATGGAAAATCCCTTTGCATCTTTCACGTTGGATCCTCTCGCCTGCAAGACGGTTGGTGCTGTCGGCTTTCCAATTTCCCACGCACACGTGAAGATGCTCAAGTGCAAGTTGCCACCCGAAGGAGGCTCCTGGGGCAGAGGGAGTGCGAGCTCTCAAGCGGGTGGAGGGCCAGGCCCTGCCACTGAAGAGCTGGGCTGGCTGGGGACACAGCCAGGGAAGATTCCTAGTGCTGGCTTTGCCGGGCAGGATGGCAGCGGATGGCCGGGAAGGGAAAGCCTGGACAGGTAGGTAAGTCGGGGCAGGTGGCAGGACCTTGAATACCATGCTAAGGAGATTGGGCTTTGCTCTCAGGACCAAGGGTTCTGATTCCTGGCAGAGTGTCAAGGGAGCCTCAGAAGGTGCAGCCAACTCATGGGGGCCAGAGTGGCCCTCAGATACATGTCGTAAGAAGACCCAGTGACTCTGAGACCTTAAGGCAAGAAGGAGCCTTGACATCTCAGGACAGGGCTGGAGCCAAAAGGAACACTTATGAAAGTAGCAAGTGTGCCATTGCCATGCTCCAGTGCAAGATCCTCATCCCACTGCGGGGCAGTTGCCAGCAGTCCTTCTGCAACTGTAGCAGCACAGTGACCTCACCTCACCACCCAAAGGCTGGGGCAGGACTCAGCATTCTGCTTGGAGGGTGAAGCCAAGGTGCTCTAAAAGCAGGGGGCTCGGAGGTTCTTGCGCACTGGAAGCAATGGTCACAGTGTGGGTTCTTGGGTCGTACCGCCGTGTACGGTATTAGATTTCAAGTACATGTCAGTAAGGCTGGGGGGGGGATGGAGAGTCTGAGTTCTGCTGTCCAACATCCAGGTTGGAATCCCAAATCTACCTGCAGCAGGTAACATGAGTTTGCGTGCTCGATCCTTAATTTCTCTGGGCCCCTGTTCCCTCATTAGCAAGCAAGGAGTCATAGTAACACCTCCCCCATAAAGATAGTCTAAGGATTTCGCAAGAAAGGACCTGGAACCCACCCCTGGTATATTCTAAGACGACAAGAAAATGAAAATTGATTAATAGTGAGCCTTACGGGAACCATGGGGGTAAGAACGACAATTACACTCATGTTCCCAATGAGGACCGGGTCCTGGGAGGTTCAGGTGCAGCAGGGCAGGGCTGCCCCAGGGGCAACGCTCAGTGAGGCTGGTCCCCCTTCTCATCTCAGAGGCAGGGAGCAGCGAGGTGCTGGCCTGAGCCTCCCCGAGTGTCTAGTGCTCAAAAGCGGGCGGGAGATAAAAACCGTGGGTGGCAGTGTCCTGCAGGCTGAGTTCCCAGGGGGCCAGGGAACAGAATTAGAGGACTCGGGGCTGGCTCCGGCAGACACGCACAGCTGCTCTTCTCCGCAGCTTGCGGGAGGCATTCGCGCTTCCCCTCGGGAGCAAGGCCACAGCTGACAGGGATGGTCACAGCTGCAGGCTGGCTAAGGCCACAGCTGCGGGCTGGCTCGGGGTCTTGCGGCCCCAGAGGTGGAGCTTGGAGCTGATGCCAGCGCTGGAGCACCGAGCCCGTGTCTTTCCAGCCCCTTGTCTGCACCTGCCAATGTAAGAAAGAGCCTAGAACAGAGGAGGTGCTCCTGAAATGCTCAAACGCTGAATGTGTGAGTGAATGAACCCTTCCCACTCTTCCGTGCAAAGGTCCTGCGGCACGCAGCCAGGGCCCTGTCTGTTAGGCTCCAGCTCCGGCGGAAGAAGGGGCCTGCAGCGTCTGGGTCCCACTGCCCAGGGCTCCGAGCCTGTGGTCGGCTGGTGGCCCAGCTCCCTTCTCCCACCAGGACCACTCAGCCCCATGTGCGCGCGAGCCAGCCGCTCTGCCTCCTGGAAAGGTGGGCGACAGCAGGGGTGCTCGGGTCAGAAGGAGGGAAGGCTGAGGGGCTGGGCCGGGCCGGGGTGCCACAGCTCCCGCACCTGGGGAGGCAGCCCCGCGGACCCCCGGCTCATCATCCCCCTGGGAACCGTCCCTCCAAGGCGTGCATCCCGGTGGGGTCCCCTCTCACCCTGGCCCTGCGGGACCCCGGCCCATGCAGCACTGCTGCAAGAGTGCTGCAAGAGTGAACCCCATTCTGGGCTTTGAGGCCGAGGTATGTTTTTTTACCTTTCCCCCCTTTGTTCTGTGATGTTGTTAGGGCTGGTGTGGGTCCCGGCGTCAGGCGAGCAGGTGCACCTGCAGGGGTGGGGGCGGCGGGCCAGAGGGGTGCAGCATCCCAGTGCCCCGAGAGCGGTGTGGGCTCGGCCAGGTGAGCGGGTCGATGCACGGGCCAGGGTGTCCCTCCCCGCGCGTACTCAGGCCTGTGTTCTGGAGCATCCCCGGCCGGAGGTAGCTGACAGGCAGGACGCAGGCCTCCCCATCCGATGGGGTGGCGCGGGGTCGCCACCAGCACCCCAGGCCCCAACCCGGCCCCAGACTAAACAGGAGACAGCAAAGGCTGGCTCTGGAAAAGGCCATTTTTACATCCTCCTTGTCAGGATTCCAAGGCGCTGAGACACGATTTAAAAACAAAAACAAAACAAAACAAAACAAAAAAAAGAAAGGGTAGAAGAAAAATGCCCCCGCAGATGAAAATTGCTCTTCCTACATTTCTGTGGCGTTATCCCCCCCAGCCAGCGGTGAGGAGCTGGGTGGTTTCCAGGTGCCCCCCCTTCGGCCCTGTGACGTCAGGCTCAGCAGCAGGGCCTGGGACTCGGGATTCTTAACGAGCACCCCGGCTGATTCTTCTGCACCACTCACTGCAGCAGCGGGGAGGGAGGTGCCGGAGACACGGGGATGTTAGGACACAAGAGAGTTGCCAGCGCAGCAGGGGCACTTCAGTTAGAAAGCCATGCCCGGTCTTACTCATCGGGATGGGCTCCGAGCAAAGCTAAGAGAGAGCTCTTGCTGGAAGATGGGTCGTCGGATGGGACCGTGGAATTTGTCACCAGGGCTTGGCTCTGGACCCCCAAACCCGGGCAGCAGGAAGGTGGAAGGTTCTAGTTTCCAGCCTCACATGGCCCGCATCCAGCCAGCCCCGTTCCTCTGAGCCGCACCAGCCAGCCCTGTCTCAGCCACCCTCTGGGCAGGAGGCAGGAGAAGGCCAAGGCCGCGTGGGCTCCAGGACACACCACTGAAAGGCCTCTCTCTTACAGAGGAGGCGAGTGAGAAGCACAGAGGAAAAGTGACTTGCCTAAGGTCGCCCTTCTAAGATAACGGCCAAGTAGCAACAGGAAACCCACTCGCTGGCTCCCTGTGGTGTGCGAAGCGGCCGCTCCGGCCCTGCTGTGCTTCCGGCAGAATCACAATCTGAGAGCAGAAGTGGCCTCGGATCCTTCTAGTCCACTCTGAGGGTTTCAGGAAGGAGCCCGAGGAGCCAGGGAGGTGACATCCCTTCCCCAGACCCCAACAGTGACAGGGGAGGTAGCCATCCACTCTACCTCTCTATCAGTGTTTTCCTGGAACTGAGTCGCCTTCAGTGTCTCCAGAGTCCTGGAGGTTACTGAGGGTGACAGGGGGAGGGCCCTGCTGTGGGCCAGGCCTCGGGCAGCTGGGCAAACCCCCCCAAGGCCTCTGGGGCCAGACAGACTCCCTGAGACTCGGATTCCCCGGGCACCACTCTGCCTGGGCAAAGGGGGCAGCAGGCCAGCTCATTGGTGCCCCCATGTGGCCAAATGCTAAGACGCCAGGCTGGGGACCCAGGCTGCAAGTGCCACTTGGCTGTCACCATCCAGCAACCCTTCACCCCGTGGGGCACTGGCCAGTGAAGCTAGTGGACGAGGATGAGCCTCAAGAGATAAACGTGTGCCCTACCAGTGGCTGACCAGTATTTTGGGGTGAACCCTTGGCTCATTTAGGAAAGCTGAGGTCATGTGTAGGACCCCAAGCTTACAGGAGCATATTGGTGACGTTAGATCTCCAGGACCTCCCCTTTGATTCTGTCCTCAGCACTTACTGAACCCCAGAACTGCCACCTCCCCCAGAGCAGCTCCTCAGCCACCCATCCCAGTGATTAAATTCCTGCTCATTATCAAGGGTGAAGACGTTCAGGGCCACCTTGTCTCTAGGCACAGTGGGGACAGTGCCTCAGGGCACACAATACATTTAATTTAAGATCTTTAGAAATGAGAAGGAAATATGAATATATAATAATGAATCCTGCCTGGATTAAATTCACCTTTGTACCAATACAGTGGTTAAAAAGTGGTTTTTTAGATTTCTCTTCATGGAGGGGGAGACCATGAGAGCAAAAGTGTGTAGGGCTCACAGCGGGCATGATGTGCATGGGCCTGATGGCCTCATGCCTCCAGAAAGCTCTTATTAAGGTAAAATGCTATTTCCAGAGATGAGGAACATGAGTAGCCCATTCTCATTCATTGGCAACAAATTGACTGGTTCATTTGTTCTCTGAGACAAAGGACACAACCGAGGGAACGTGGTCGGACCAGAAAGGTGAAGTCCTTGGACACAGAGGTGAGGGGCAGGGAGACGTTTAGCCTTTAGAGAAGAAAACTCAGAGACAGGCAGATGGACTGTGGGACACCCAAGGCGTCTCCATAAGTGACAAAGCAGTAAGAAGAGACTAGAAGCCATATACATCCGGGTCCGTCTCCACATGCCATCTCTTCCCTAGAACATAATCTCGGGAAAACGGTTTACCCTCTCAGAACCTTGTCTCTGCTGATAGAGCTTTTAGGACACATAGTACGGGCTCAAGAAATGAGAGCTTAAAGAGACAAAAATCAATATACCAAAATGTGTTGCATTTCTGTGCGCTATTAATGAAGCAGCAGAAAGAGAAATTAAGAAAACAATCACATTGACAATTGTACCAAAAATAATAAAATGCCCAGGAGCAAATCAAGAAAGTAAAAGACCTGTACCCTGAAAACTATAAAACGATGATCAAAGAAGTCAAAAAAGATACAAATGGAAAGATACTCTATGCTCATGGTTTGGGAGAACGAGTATCGTTAAAATGTCCCTACTACCCAAAGCAATCTGCATATTTAATGCCATCCCCGGAGATCCCTGGGTGGCTCAGGAGTTTGGCGCCTGCCTTTGGCCCAGGGCGCAATCCTGGAGTCCCGGGATCGAGTCCCGCATTGGGCTCCCAGCATGGAGCCTGCTTCTCCCTCCTCCTGTGTCTCTGCCTCTCTCTCTCTCTATGTCTATCATAAATAAATAAATCTTTTAAAAAATGCCATCCCCATCAAAATACCAGCAGCATTTTTCACAGAACTAGAGCAAATAATGCAAAAATGTGTATGGAACCAGAAAAGGTCCTGAATAGCCAAAGGAGTCCTGAAAAAGAATAAACCTGGAGACATCACAATCCCGGATTTCAAGATATATGACTAAGCTATAGTCATGGAAACAGTATGGTCTGGCACAAAAATAGACATAGACACATCAATAGAATAGAGAGTCCAGAAATAAGTAAATGTCCTCAACAAAGGCGTTGGGAAAACTGGACAGCCACATGCCAAAAAATGAAACTGGACCACTTTCTTACACTGTGCACAAAAATAAAATGGATTAAGGACCTAAATGTGAGGCCTGAAACCATAAAATTCATAGAAGAGAACACAGGCAGTCATTTCTTTGACATTAGCCACAAAAGAGTTTTTTGAGGTATGTCTTCTATGGCAAACAAAATTCACAAAACAAAACAAAAGCAAAATTAAACTATTAGGATTATACCAGAATAAAAAGCTTCTGCACAGCGAAGAAAACCATCAACAAAACCAAAAGACAACTTACCAAATGGGAGAAGATATTTGCAAATGTCACATCTGATAAGGAGTTAATACCCAAAATATATAAAGAACTTACACAACTCAACATCAAAAAAAACAAATAATCCAATTTAAAAATGGGCAGAAGACACGAACAAACATTTCTCCAGAGAAGACACACAGATGGCCAACAGACATGTGAAAAGATGCTCCACATCACTCATCATCAGGGAAATGCATGCACATCACAACTATAGTGAAATATCACCTCACACCTACCAGAATGATCAGAATTAAAAAAAAAGAAAAGGAAGGAAAGAAAGAAAGAAAGAAAGAAAGAAAGAAAGAAAGAAAGAAAGAAAGAAAGAGAAAGAAAAAGAAAAGAAAGAGAAAGAAAGAAAGAAGAAAGAAAGAAAGAAAGAAAGAAAGAAAGAAAGAAAGAAAGAAAGAAAGAAAGAAAGAAAGAAAGAAAGAAAGAAAGAAGCAACAACTGTTGGTAAAGATGCAGAGAAAAAGGAACCCTTGGGTTGGTGGGAATGCAAACTGGTGCAGCCACTGTGGAAGACAAAATTAATTCAAAAAGTTAAAAGTAGAATTACTGTATGATCCAGTAATTCCACTACTGAGTATTGACCCAAAGAAAACAAAAATACTAATTTTAAAAGATACATGCACCCCTGTTTACTGGGGCAATATTTAAAATGGCCAAATTAGGGAAGCAGCCCAAATGCCCACCAGTAAATAAATGCATTAAGATGCAGTACCTAAAAAAAAAAAAAAAAAAAGATGTGGTACCTATACACCACGGAATATTACTCAGCCATGAAAAAGAACAAGATCTTTCCATTAGCAGCAACATGGATGGATCTAGGGGGTGTTATGCTAAGTGAAATAAGCCAGTCAAAGACAAAAACTGTATGATTTTACTCCGATACGGAATTTAGGAAAGAAAACAAAGAAAAAAGTAAAAAAAAAAAATCAGACTCTTAACTACAGAAAACTCACTGCTGGTCACCAGAGGGGAGGCGGGTCGGGGGACGGGGCAAATAGGCCAAGGGCGGTACCAATACACGGACCGTGAAGAGCACTGAGTTACGTGCAGGATTGTTGACTCAATGTATTATACACCCGGAACTAATACAGCACTGCGCGTTCACTATACTGGAATTTTGAGAATAAATAATTTCTAAGAGGTTAAAGGTTCCAGAAAAATCATGAGATGGCCTACTCTGTGGTCCTCTGGGGGCGGCCCATCATTGGCCACCCAGCGTGGTCCCTGCTGCCCAAGCAACCCTGCCCTGTCTCTGGTTTCTGCTGACTGTGGCTCGCGGACAAGGCTCTGCAGGCGGGTCATAGGCCAGGACATCCTGGACACTAACGGCTTGAAGGTCAGAAAGCCAAAGGTACCTGCGGCCGCCAAGCTGGTGTGGACCAACCTGTGGGCCGGAAGGGTATTTACGTCCAGCAGGTTCCGGAGATCCTCATGGACGGCCTACTCCCTGTCCAGTGGACAAGCCCAGGGCGGGGACTCCTCCAACTGTCCCCCCCAGGCTTGCAACTAAAATCCACACCCCAGATTCCCAGTGCTGCTGTGAGGCAGCCCCCTGTGTTGCCCTAGCGGGGCCCCCAGAACCGCCGTATTGGAGCGGCTGCCATCCTGCTGCTCAGGGCTCACGGCCGCCTGCACAGGAGAGCGGGGAGCGGCCCAGACGCCCAGGCTCCTCGCTTGGGGCCAGGCTCACAGCTGGACCGCCTCGCTCCCAGTGCCCTGGCGCCCCGGCGGGGACACACAGCCCCGACGGCACAGCTGGCTCCCTGAGCCCAGCCAGGTGCAGGACGACAGGAGGGAGGGTGGGACCTGGTGGCCGTCCTCGGGCTTAGGAGGCATCACAAGCTCATCAGGAAATTCCGAGAGGGGCGCAGAGAGGGGCACAGCGTCCGCAGTGGGTGGGGGGGCATTATAGTGAGATGCACCTTCCAGTCCAGGAGTCCCCTCCCGTGTTAACCAGGGTGTCTGGCGGGGGAGGGGGTGCCCATTACAGCGAGATGCACATTCGAGGCCCAGAGCCACAGATATCCAGCAAGAATCAGCTCCTTCCAGAACCACCTGCTGCAGGGCAGCGTCTCAGCTCGGGTGGCTCTGACAGGACACCGCAGACGGGGGCGTCTGCAACACACGCAGCATGCACCCCGGGGTCTCACCATGTGGCTCTGGAAGCTGAAAAGTCCGAGGGCCTGGGCTCGAGGCAAGAGCTCTGTTCCTGTGGGCAGACGCTGTGTCCTCCTCACCTGGTCCCTCCTTCCTCTCTCTCTCTCTCTCTTTTAAATATTTTATTTATTTATTCATTAGAGACAGAGAAGCAGAGACCCAGGCAGAGGGAGAAGCAGGCTCTCTGCAGGGGGACCGATGCAGGACTCGATCCCAGGACCCCGGGGTCACAGCCTGGACCGAAGGCAGGTGCTCCACCGCTGAGCCCCCGGGTGCCCCTGCCCCCTGAGTTACTGCGATGGTAACTCAGCTGTGCTGGGCCAGATTTCCAACATCCTGTTGCTTCTCATCTGACTTTTGCCCAATAGCTCTAGAAACTTTTTAAAATCTCTCTTACTCTCCCCCATTGTCAGCTCATACTGGCCTTTCTGGTGACGCACAGTAGCTCCAGAGGCACACCTAGGATGGGGAGGAGGAAAACCGCCCCAGGTTACAAACTTCTAAAACCCTTCCAAGTCCCCAGGGTGCCTTCCTCTCACCTCCTCTGCCTCTTCCTGCTTAGTCTCGCATTCGGTAGAGATCAAGAGATCAACAGCCTAGCTTGGAAATCATATTTTGTTGTTTAGGCTTGAGTAGACGCAGTCCTGTTTCTTGACCATCCACCCTTTGGACTCCGTTGTACTTCCAAGCGGGACGTGGCCACTCGTCCCCGAGTATTCTTGGCAGCCCCAAGCAGAGCCCTGTGTTTGCAGTCAGCTGGCTGCCTTACTCTGGGTTTTATTCCATGACCTGGACAGAGTCCCGCAGAATGTCCTGACCATCATACGCAATCAAGGAGATCAAGGAAATGTTTCTAGAATGAGAAGGAATACATGGTTGTAGGCTGCTCACCTAGGAACCTGTACTATTTGTTTCTGAATAAATGTGCTCAAAATAAGAACCAGGGACACCTCGGTGGCTCAGCGGTTGAGCATCTGCCTTCGGCTCAGGGCGTGATCCCGGGGTCCTGGGATCGAATCCCACATCGGGCTCCCCGCGGGAAGCCTGCTTCTCCCTCTGCCTGGGTCTCTGCCTCTCTGTGTCTCTTATGAATAAATAAAATAAATAAATAAAAAGAACCAAAGGCCCCCGTCTTGGGTCACGGTTTCCTTGTTATCAGAGATGACATTTGGCTTTATTGAGTCTTCGCCGCTATGCTGCCTGCTGTAGGGCCATATGGAGTTCTCCGTGGGCAAGGTCTGACCCTCCGCAGCTCCCAGGTCTGCTGGTTGGTGGAAGAGCCGAGTGGGAAGAAACAAATGTGGGGACTGGGGTTTGATGGCAGCCGGACAGGTGGCATGGCTCTGACCAGTGCCGTCTTCCTCCACAGCTGCACCGACCATCAGCCTGTTCTGAGTGGAAAGCCCCATCCCTAGAGAGCTCCGGCTGCCTCCCCGTAGATGACCCACCAGGGCAGCTGACGAACTTGGCGATCCTGACCAGCGTGGCCCAGTGTCCCCACCAGCTGCTCGCCGGCCCTCTCTGTTCCCTCGCCTTCCACTGGGCCTCACCCCTTCGTTCTCCTGTCACTACCCTTCTATTTCCAGTTGTCTCCTATATGGGACTAAAGCATATATTTGCTATGTTCCTCGAATGTAATTTTATACTTTTTTTTTAAAGAAGCAAGGGACTGGGCAGCCCTGGTGGCTCAGCGGTTTAGCGCCACCTTCAGTCCAGGGCCAGATCCTTGCAGACCCAGGATGGAGTCCCACATCGGGCTCCCTGCATGGAGCCTGCCTCTCCCTCTGCCTGTGTCTTTGCCTCTCTCTCTCTCTGTCTCTTGTGAATAAATAAAATCTTTAAAAAAAATAAAGAAGCAAGGGACCCCTCTGACCCCCACCCCAAAAGAAAAAAAAAGAAACTAATGATTAGACACTTTGAAAGTAGCTTGCAATGGATTTCTCTTTTATGCTTCAGTTTATTATTTTTTTAAAAGACCCATAACGTGTTCTGCAAGGTGTAGATTCCCACAGGCTCCCTTGCGTGCCCGGTCTGGCCTTCTAGAAAAGTCTTGCCCAGGTCTTGGAAACCATAAACACAAGAAGGGATAATAGTAAACTCTCTACTCATGTAAAATTCCGCAGGATTGATCTTCATTCTCTGGTTTCTGTGCTTGGGAGAAAAGGCACAACACAAATGAATCTCTCACTCCAGAAAAATACTGCCAATTATGAACATTTTATAAAGCTTTGTAGGAGTGTCTGGGTGGTTCAGTTAAGCATCTGCCTTCAGCTCAGGTCATGATCACAGGGTCCTGGGATTGAGCGACACATTGGGCTCCCTGCTCAAAGGGAGGCCTGCTTCTCTCTCTCCCTCTGCTCCCCTACCCATTTTCAATCTCTCTCTCTAATCAATAAATAAAATCTTAAAAAGATAAAGCTTTGTAAACTACACAGCACCAGGAATATAAAAATGAATGCAATTGCATTTATTAACCCAAGACCTGAGAACCGAGTCCGGGGCATCTCTCTTCTCCCCTCTGCCAAGAGCAGAGTTAGCTCTTCTGTCCTGTTTGGGGCACACGCCCTAACCACTACATTTCTAGGCACAGCACCTGGTCTTGTGTCTGCTCCCTGAGAAATGGTCTTTGAAATCCTTCAGGGCCAAGGTTGGTCTTCAAGGACCTTTGTTTAATCCTTAGTGACCAGCAGAGAACTTCAAATAGAATAACTGTTTTAAAATTAATAAACAGGGACGCCTGGGTGGCTCAGCGGTTGAGCACCTGCCTTTGGCCCAGGGCGTGATCCTGGAGACCCTGGATCGAGTCCCACATCGGGCTCCCTGCATGGAGCCTGCTTCTCCTTCTGCCTGTGTCTCTACCTCTCTCTCTCTCTCTCTTTCTGTGTGTGTGTGTGTATGTTTCTCATGAATAAATAAAATCTTAAAAAAAAGTAAAATTAAATTAAATTAATAAACAAAAAGGAAAAAAGGGTGAAGGTATGGGTGGAGGAAGGGATGGCTGGTTCGCTGGGTAGATGGGTTGTTGTAAAGAAGGAGGGGGGATGGATGCATGGAGGGAAGTAGGAAGGGAGGGAAACGGAGAGGGAGGGATGGATGGATGCATGGATGGAGGGAGGGATGAGAGAGGGAGGGAGGGATGCATGGAGGGAAGTAGTGAGGGAGGAATGGAGGGATGGATGGATGCATGGAGGGAGGGAGGGATGGCTGGATGGATGGGTAGGCAGGTGGAGAGGAGGGATAGATGCATGGAGGAAAGTAGAGAGGGAGGGATGGAGAGAGGGAAGGAGTCCTGGATGGATGGATAGAGGGAGGGTGGGCTGGCGGGTGGGTGGGCAGGCTGCAGGGATGGATGGGGAAAGTGGACCCAGGTTTGATGTTCCTGGATCATCCAGTGGATCCACTGGATGTTCCTGCCTCTTGTCCCATCTAGCACTGTCTCTAACACAGCAGAGCGTGTGTCAGGATTTGGATTAACAACAAGCGAGTTTTCTTTACCGGTCACGCAGAAGGCAGAGAGCGAGCTCACTGCACCCCTGGCTCGGAGTTCAGCCACAACCTCTCTGCTCTGAGGTCCGCTGCCCAAACAAGCACACACCTGGAGGCCAGCTGCTGGAATGGAAAAAGTGACATAAAGAAGTTAAGTGTGTGCAGAGGGGGGCGGGAGACTTATCGTTGAGTCTTCTCTCTCTTTACTCATGGTTTTGAGACATCAGGGCTTTTAGGAGGCACCTTGTTTAGATTGGACCAACTTGAGACACATTTTCATTCAGATCTCCGGAGATCACAAGGCGTTCACGCCAGCGAAGTGGGGCTCAGCTGTCAATGCCATGTGGTACCAACACTGGGAGAAGACAAAAAGCAAAGACTCCAGGGTCTGGAAGTATTTTCCAGGCCATGACAGGGAGAACAGCACATGCTAGAGCTGCCTGGGGGGGGGGGGGGGGGGGGGGGGGGGGGAAGCAGCCAGCCTGCTCGCACAGCCGCTCACAACATGAGCAAGCGGCCGAGCTCTGTGTGCAGAGCCAGTTGCACACTCATTTTCTTGAACAAAGGAACTCAACTGCTAAGAAGTCAGGGTGGTGGGCGGTTGCCCCACACACACACACTGGAAAGGAAGCATGCCCGGGTTCGAGCGGAGCAACCCCGGGGAGGGAATGGACGTGCAAAGGCATTTGTTTCGTCCCAAACAACTTGAAAGCTTTGTGCAGACTCATCCAGCAGTACGGATGGGTCACACGGGCGGCACTTCTGGGCGTGCATGCGTCAGTAAGGGAGGGAGGGAAGGAGGAGACTCCACTTCCTTCCCTGGCATGGGGGGGGGGGACCCAGAGAGGGGCAGCAGAGGGAGGGTGCTAGGAGACCCCTTCTTCCCTGTGCCTCCCCATCTGACCTGTTGTGGGGGGAGGCAGCAGCCCGGAGCCCAACAATGGGTCTTCTTAAACCAGTTCCTCAGGCTCCCATCTCTCCCAAGGGTAGGATTTGAGGCTGGGAGCTCTGCCCAGAGCCGCATCTAGAAGGTTCACAATTACCTAGGGATGAGCCATCCCAGAACAGGCAAGGCTACCGGGTGGAGGGGGTTTTACCCAACGCTGCCCTTCGGACAAGAGCCAGGCAGGTTGCGGAGGCCACCCAGCACACTCAGGACTCTCAGAATCTAGTTTACCTAAGAAAGTAGCTGCGGCCTCTTTCCTTGACCCAAAAATGAGGATGGGGGGGGCGGGGAAGCATCGGGTCCTCTTGCACAATACAAGGTCTCATAACCAGAACAGGACCTCAGAGCCGACGGGAGGCTGAAAGGCGTTCTTAAACAGAATCCACTTTATTAACAGCTACACGGATCTCTTCGTCTTTATTTACTTATTTTTTAAAGATATTATTTATGCATGAATGATGCACAGAGAAGCAGAGACACAGGCAGAGGGAGAAGAGGGCTCCCCTGGGGAGCCCGATGCAGACTCGATCCCAGGATCCCGGGGTCACACCCTGAACGGAAGGGAGACGCTCAACCGCTGCGCCCCCCTAGGCGGCCCTACCGGGTGAGTTCTAACACGTCAACTGAGAGGTCGTCCCACCTGTGACTCCTGAGATAAGTGGAACTGTCCCAAAGTCTGAAGTCATTTACACAGCTCTAACGTCGGCAGACATCCACAAACCCACAACACACGCGTATCCATGTAACTTTTATGTCTGGGGAGCACTTTATACTTTTCAAGGCATGTTTTAATCACCCAACTTCAGCCTCCCCAAACCACAGGCTATCGGGGCCTCCTGTTCTCATTGGTAAGATTCGGGAGTTGATCATCAATGTCCTTTTATTTTTTATTTTTATTTTTTTATTTATTTTTAATCAATGTCCTTTTAACGATCCAAGTCTGACCTTATGTCCCTCCCCGGCGGCTGGGAAGATCTGGGCTCAGAGGAGCAAATTGGTCTCTGGTCGACTTGGACTCAGGGTAGATCGCAGTAAGGCTGTGGGGAGGAAAGCCACGGGAGTCCCCGAAGTCTTGGACATCTGGTCCCTCGGGCAGTAGCTCTGTCCACGAGGGCAGCAGCGACATCAGGAGGGGACAGAGAGGTGGGGAGATGGGACTCTGGGACATGGGCCGGGCCCCATCCCTTGAAGATGACAGCCCAACCCCCCCCCCCCCCCAACACAATGATCAGTGTCTCTGCTCCCAACAGAAGGGCCTTGTGCGGAGCCTGAGGACGGGCTCTACCGGACAAGTTTCATCGAGCCGTGAGCGTGAGACTCTGCACTCAGTGCTCCATGGGAGGAAGAAGCGTCAGCAGCTTCATGGCCCGGGGCCAGTTTCTGTAACAAACTGGATGAACGAAAAAAAAAAAAAAAACATGGGTGGACGGAGCCCAGGGACTTTGTTGTCGCCATCACCATCAGCACACGGCAAAAACACCCATTTACCCCGAACTTGGGTCTCAGCCGGTCCTGGATGGGAGTGACCCATTCCCAGCGCCCAGCCAGACACCACCGTGCCAAAGGCATCAATGTCATTTCTGAGACAGAAAACGCCCGTGGCGGCGGCCACTGTGGAACTCTCCCCGGATCCAGGGCCCCACCAAGTAACTGCGACACCCCCCGATGTGCAGCACCGTTGGCTTCCCCAATCCAGGCTCATTCTACTCCGCACGCTCCCCTGGGGGCACCTGGGGACGTTTGCCAGCGTCGGGCACGGGCGCTGCCTTCCCCGTTTCCTCGGAAGCCAAACAGCCCTGAACCAACTATGCCAAAGTCCTCTAGTTTTAACCGCCTGGTTCCTGTTTGTGTTTTTAAGTTAGGATACAGAGGCTAACACAAATGCAACCTGGATGAACTGCTGCACATGCCCGTGGCTGAGAGTGAGGATTAATTGTTTCTATTACTACAGGAACGGGCTGTTAAACGGCTTCTTCCCCTGCCTTGGGCAAAGAGTCTCGTTCCTACGCGGCTCAGAGCACTCAGACAACTCCTGAAACGTAACAGATGCTCCGTACGTATCCGCAAAACGCACGCGTCGGGTGGTGGTTAATACCGGGCACTGGCAACCTCTTCTACCAGTTGCAGAGCTTCGAGGAGTGAGCAAAATTTAGGGTAAGAAGAGAATCTGGTAACTGCAGAAACAGGTGAACGATCGTCCCTATGGAGCATCCTGACGGTCCTTTATGTTGGAAACAACCACCCCCAGCATCCAGGAGGATACACCTTCACATTACCTGTTTGACAGACTCATTAACAAAACCTACGTGCTACAGCCTATGTTTGCTCTAAAAGAGAGTGTCCCCTACGTACTTTTTAAGAGCAGAGGCCTGAAAAGCTCCTAAGAAACACTGTGCTAGTGTGGGGAACAAGTAGCCTCAGCCTCCCCCAACTCAGACCCGTGCAAAGCCCCCTGAGTGATGGGCACAGGTGGGCCTTGGAATGGGCCAACCACAGCTCCAGAAAAGCAGCATCCAAGTAGTCGGATGTTCCCAAAGCAGCTGTCCCAGGCCACATGGTCAGGAGCCCACCTCTGCAGCACAGGGGGTCCCTTCGGACACCCGAGCCACCATAGTGCTGATGGACTCGGCGACAGTGCCAGGAGCCCCGACCTCCCAGGCAGCAGGGTCCTGGTCCCCCAGCCCCACCTGGCCTTCCCCTGTGCTCCCAGAGGAGTCCTTCCTGAGTCCCTGCAAAGCAGGTCAGTGACAGGAGGACACAGGAGCGAAGTTCCAGGAGAGCCAGCACAGGGCCACGGCCCCGCAGATGCTGAGGCTGGGCCTCCCTGAAGCCTCAGGAATATTCTCCAGGAGTCTGCAGAGAAGACAAGACAGGACAGCCGACGGGGACTCAGGGAACGTCGTTCTATCTCTAGCCGTCGGGCAGCTGCAGCGGCTGAACCTGGGCTGGCCGCTGGGCACGGGGAGGCCGGCAGCACAGTGTCCCCCCTGCACCTGCCCCTCCACCTCCAGCTGGGGCCTGCGGCTCAGTTATAGGAAAGGTAATCGATGAGCCGGGGAGGGATGTTCAACTTGCTGATTTTCTCCAGTCCTCTGACGCCAGTGGCTTTCCTCAAGCTCACCCTGCAGAGCTGCGACAGGCTCAGAGGTGTTTCTGGAAACAGAGAACAGGAATCACACATGGTCAGCTTAAGGAAGTAGCATAACATCCTTCGACTTAATAAACACCCAGGTGGAACTAGAATCGTTTCCCTTTCCCTGGAAATGGCAGGTGGCCTGCAGGCCCCCTCTGGAAGGCTACCAGGCAGGATGGCCAGGACCCGGGGAAGGAAGATCAGGAAATGGAATTTGGGTGGTGACCACTGGGATCTCATTCTGTGGGACTTGGAGAAGGGTTTTTTTTTTTTTTTCCTTTTCCATAATATCATAACTTCGTGCACAGATTTGTCAGCAAGGGACTAATTAATCTATGGCTAGCACGTTCATTTCTCAAACCTCCAGACACATGGGGGACAGGGCGAGGGTTAGTGGAGGGCAGGTGCCAGCAGCAGCTCCCGTGGTTCCAGGCCACAGGCCCTGCTCTCACCACCACACACCACATGGCACAAGGCGACCCAGGTGGGAGGACTGACACCACAGAACAGCAGCATGCAGCTCACAGGTGCACCTCGTAGTGCCCAGGCTCAGGACCTCAGGACTAACGATGAAGCCTGCAGCTATGGCTCGGGAGGGCGAGCAAACCACAGCCAATGACGGGAGGTCCCTGGGGACCCCTGGCAGCTGAGCTCAGGAGCAAAGGCTGCCTTTTACAATGACTTGATTCTTTAAAAACCCATGTATGATGCAAATACCTACCTGATAAAAATATAAATTTACCAAAATATACCAAACCCAGCATTCTCAACTTATGAAGATTTATGAAATACAAAAACCTTTGAGAGAGGGGAAAAAAAAAACAAAGAAATCCTGGAGACACTCATTTTCCCGTGGTACTTCATACCCCAAATTATTTGGGATGCAGGAAAAGAAATATCTGCCGGGAAACGTGTGACAGGTACAGATGGCATCTGCCTCTAAGGTCATATGGATTTTGGTTGGGTAGGGCGGGCAAAAATTTGAATAAATCGGGTTTTTTCCCTTCAACCGAGAGGCACCTGAAAGCCTCTTGTGGTTGTAAGGCTTTGCAAACTCATTTAAAAATTTGTCCCCAAGGAAGTCTCATCCTCAGCTAGACCATTGGCCCCCTGTCTCCTGAAGGGGCAGAGTTGCTCAGGGGAACTCGAGATCCTTGAGTCATTGGTCAGACTGTCGGAGCGGAGCTTCTTGCAAGCTCTCGTGCCATTCTGAACACACCAACAACATTCAAGCAACAAGGAGAGTGCGGCCTCACTTTCGTAGAACTCCAGGCACTTGGCAGGCGCGCTGCTGCTCCAGGTGTAGTCGGATGGCTTCTTCCCCCGGTTGTCCCTGGCGTAGATGTTGCCTCCGAACTCAACGAGCATCTCAATGAGGTCAACGTTCTTCACCTTGGCTGCGTGGTGCAGGGCGGTCTCGTGAAGCTTCGCCGCGTTCACATTGGCCCCTGCGAGTCCAGAATGGGGAAGAAGTATCACCAAGGAGAGGACCTGCAGCCGCCAGAAGCATCGGCTGGTACGTTCCCGTTGAGCACAGTTTACGAGAGCAATCCTCCAACCAGGAAAGAAAGTCAGGGCAGGTCCTGTTACTGCTACAGCCTTTTCAAAATCTTTTTCAAGATCCCAAAGCAGTAATCACTCATTTTTCTTATGGCAAGAGAGCTAAAGACAAGTAGCTATAGGAAAGTGATATAACTGGAAACAGAACCAAAAAGGAGAAAAATAAAACCAAAAAAGAGAAAAATAAAACCAAAAACTTCCCTGGGAGTTAAGAGGCAGTTCCAAGACCCGACACAGTGTGTTCCCATGGGTCCTGAGGCTCTGGACTCAGGCTCAGCTACTAAAGCTCTCCTGCCTGTTCCTGCACACGTGCTCATGATGGGCACGGGGCAGGGGCTGCAGGTATGAATGGGTGGTCCTTAAATATAAATATTCTTGGGTATCTCAGTGCCTCAGTTATTGAGCGTCTGCCTTCGGCTCAGGTTGTGATCTTGGGGTCCTGGGATCGAGTCCTGCATCGGGCTCCCTGCAGGGAGCCTGTTTCTGCCTATGTCTCTCATGAATAAATAAATAAAAATTCATATATATATATGATTTTATTTATTTCTTTTATTTATTTCTTTTTTACATATTTGGGGAATGTTGCCTGTGTGTGTGTGTGTGTATGTGTATATATATATATATATACACATACACACACACATATATATATGTAGGAGATCCACAGTTTAGGTAAGAGATGAGGTGTCTTACTTGTGAATTCAGCTCTGCTATCCACCTGTTTTCAGGATAACAACAGACAGAAAGAGGCAAAGAAGTAGTATTTAATTACAGTATTTTAAGATGCATGAAAAAATTAAGATTTTGATAAAAATAGGATTTGTATAAAACGTCCTTCATGGCCATCACCAATTCTATGCAATTGGATCTCCTGGACCCTCAGGATTTTTTTTTTTTTAAAGAAAATACCAACTTCTTTGAAGTCTGCTCCTAATGGATAAGGAGGTTATAAGAGAAAGGGGATAGGGGATAAGGTTTTTAAAGAAGCCAAGCAAATACTCCAGCATTAATGAAGTTATTTCCCTCCAAGTAGATTCAAATCACAGTTCTAAAATATCAGCAAAGTGGGGTTAAAAGAAATCAGATTACAACATATCTCCACGTAATGATAAGTTTAGAAGAAATAAGGGGTGTAAGGCTATTAGATTTCCTGTCCCAGTGCTCAAAAATATTTGGAAATTCTGCTTTCTGACTTAAAATAGTTAATTTTTTAAAAAAAATTTTTTTAAGATTTTATTTATTTATTCATGAGAGACACAGAAGAGAGAGAAGCAGAGACACAGGCAGAGGGAGAAGCAGGCTCCGGGTAGGGAGCCCGACGTGGGACTCGATCCCGGGTCTCCAGGATCATGCCCTGAGCTGAAGGCAGATGCTTAACCACTAAGCCACCAGGTGACTCAAAATAGTTTTGTTTTTTGTTTTTTTTTTTTAAAGATTTATTTGAGAGAGAGCAAAAGCCAAGATGGGAGAAAGGGACAAGCAGGCTCCCTGCTGAGCCCAGGACATGATCTGAGCCAAAGTCAGATGCTTAACCCATGGAGCTCCCCAGGCGCCCCTGACCTAAAATAGCTTCAATCCCCTAGTATAACATAAAAACTGTGTCCATAACGGGGGTCACTGTCCGATCCTGAGAACACAGCGAGCACCCCAACAAGGTAACACAAGCGCAGGAAAGTTCTCTCCACTGCCCGCAGCCAAAACTCACAAGTCAGGTCAGGGGAAAAAAATCCCTCAGGAAGAAGGCTCCATTACCTAAGTATTTAATTTAGCAGATGTGCATTGCAAAAATAATACTAAGAGGCAATAAAGAAAAGACCTCCCCCATCTAACGGCCCCAGCACATCAGGGGTGCTCTTCCCATAGCGGCCCCGATGAATCAAGAATCTTATCATCGCAGTCATAGAACGAAGGGGAGGGTGAATGCTAGACGCACACTGGTGATGAGAAATAAACCGTAACGTGCACAGAATCTAAGGTGCAGGTCGCGGTCTCGAAGGTCATTAATTGTGGCAATAATCTTGCCAAGTGGGAAGGAAAGGGACTGTCTCTATTTAGCAAGAGAGAAGCGGGCACCTCAAGGGGAAACCTCTGGGTAGGAACAGCTCTCAGGCTCACACCTCCCTTCCACCCCCTTCACTAGGGCTTCTGGAGACACAGGCAGGTGACTCTTCCCAGGAGGGGGCATCCCAGGGTACCAAACATGCTCTTGGCTCCTCTGAACTGGGTGTGACCCAGACGGAGACCAGGAGGGGCCCTAGCAGCTCTGCAGCTGGGGGAGCCACAGACCTGAGTACACGGGGTACAGGGGTACATGGGGGGGACCTGAAAATACAGGGCAGGGCGGAAAACCAGCAACCAGGGCAAAGTCTGTGACGTGACACCGTGGCTGTCAATTAAAAGTACAGGCCCTGACCTGGCAGGTGAATCTTAGAAAATGCAGACAGATGAAGGGCACATATGCACATTAAAACAGGGAGCTGGGGGGGGGGGGGGGACACCTGGGCGGCTCAGCGGTTGAGCGTCTGCCTTCAGCTCAGGGCGCGACCCTGGAGTCCTGGGATCAAGTCCTACCTGGGGCTCCCTGCAGGGAGCCTGCTTCTCCCTCTGCCTGGGTCTCTGCCTCTCTCTGTGTGTCTCTCATGAATGAATAGATAAATAAAATCTTTAAAAATAAATAAATAAAACAGGGAGCTGGGGGGGACGGGGACAGAGGAAGAGGGGAGAAGGTGGGGGCTGAGGATGATAATGTGCCTTGACCTGGGGCAGGGGCGCAGAAAGAGGGATGAGAGAGGGAGGGGGAAGGAGAGAGGGAGGGGAGAGGAGGGAGGGGGAGTGAAGAGAGCAGGGCGGGGGAGGGGGAGAGACGAAGCCAGCAAAACAACTGAAGGAAGGCATCTGGGCATTAAAAATTCTCAACCTCATGCTTCAGAGAAAAACGGGTCAAAGTTGGATTTCAAAGCATCACAGGATCCAAGTGGACGCAATGTGCCGACAAGGGCCACCCCGTGGGAAGACCCCCCCCCCCACTCCTCCCCCCACTGCCCGAACCCTGCCCTCCTGCCCTCCTGCTCGACTGCAGGACCCCCTGCCCACACTCTGCCCCCCACCGCCTCCTTGCCAGACCCCACCCTACCCCCATCCCCTCCCCACCCACTGCACGATCCCCCCACCCCATCCCAGCCACCCCACCCCATCCCCACCACCTGGGGAACCCAGGCTGAGAGTCAGCACTGTACACCCTCCGACTGCTACAGTCACTGACCTTGGGGGATTGCCCCCCACCTTTCCTGCTCCAGCCCCTCCCCCGCCCCCCACGGGGCCTGGGACACCCCAAGCCCACCCAGGGGGGCCACCAGCTGGGCCCCATGCTGGGGGGGCTGCTTTCCAGGGCTCCCCGGGTTTCCCACAGGGTCTGCGGCACACCCCCAGCTCTGAAGAATCACACGTTGAGCCCAGGCACTGCCCTCCTCTCTACTCTTCAGTATGTGCAAGACGTTTCCTTTGACAAGAGTCCCTGTCATCTAGGAAGGAGGCGCTGTCCGAGGCCTGGTGGTGGGGTCACCACTGATGCAGGGTGCAGAGAGGGGCAGGGGCCCTCCCCTGGGGACTTGAGTCATCCCTCATCCTAGCCCCCAGGTGTATGAAAGGCCCCCACACTCTGACCAGCCTGCCCCCCTGAGCCCAGAGCTTGCAATGGGGCAATGGGGAAGGGCTGGGGGGAAGGGGTGGCTTGGCCTCCAGCCCCGGGAAGGGGCCCTGGTTGGACAATCCCTGCCCACCCCCAACTCCCCAGTAATTGGTTCAAGTAACTGGACCTAGCCAATCGGATGTGGCCGAGCCTGGACAAAGGGACTGGATTAGGTTTGACCCCAGGACCCAGTCTGGGGCCCTTCAGTGTACTGGACACAGCTGGACAAGTGGTTTCCCCCTCTTCGGAGAAGACACCCAAAACCTCGGAAAGAAGAGTTTGGATGTGAGCCCCACCCTGATGCAGCCACTTGAAGCAGGTTAGGGGCACCAGGCATAGGATCAAGCGAGCGCTGTGGACACCAGACCTACAAACCCCAGGGACAGTGATGGCTTGACGATGCTCTTGAACCCTCAGGGCAAACGGACCCTGACACCTGCCTCCTTCCAATCCTTCCAGTCACCGAACCAAGAAGTCCCCTCGGCCCTGCAGTGGGGTGCCACAAATCCTAATCGAAGCAGAAAGGATGTTGGGGTTCAAGCAAGCCCCTGATTCGGTCCTTTCCCCTAACAGCTTCAACCAGAGAACTTAAAAAAAAAAAAGGGCACGAGGTGTCGGAGCACATGGACAGCAGCACTGTGGGGACAGTTGGTGGCTGGAAAACTGCCATTTCAGAAGCTCAGCAGTCGGGCAGCTAGATAACCCCCGGCTGACAGGAACGCTGACCGGCTGGAAGGCCTTCGATGGCTCCTCATCTAGACGTTTTATCGCTGCGCCCAAAATAAAACTACCCCAGTGACTAACCGGACACAAAAGGAATCTCTTTCACAGAAAAGACATCAAAGTGGCTTATGAAAGCGAACGAGGCTTCCGAATATAAGAGTACATATAACTGACGCTCAAACGAGCGTGGTCAGGAGCGAGCTCGTCATCCTTCTATTCTCGGCCAGTTTTATTTTTTATCCTGAGCTGCACCCAGAACGGCTGAGCTAAGATTTTCCAACAAAATATTTACATTGGGTTGAAAGCTCCTTGCCAACACCCACTTTGGCTCCATTTTAAAACTTCTGTGGTAGACAGGTCCTGAAGCCAACCTGCACTGGACTGGGTTGTTTTTTATTTTGCTTTTATGTTTTGTTTTGTTTTCTGCCTTAGGACCCTCCCTATCCTGAGCCTTTTCAGAACACCTGACAAGCACCTGGATTCCAAATGCTGCTGGCTCCTTTCCCAAGGACCCCCACCTCTTCCTGATTCGGATGCCAATGAAATTACGCAGGTGCTGTGCATGGTCCTCGTGGCCACTGAAAATAATGATTAGTGTTCACTGAGCATCAGGTCCTGCGAAAATGTGATCATGAATCCTTCCAACAACCCTGCAAAACAGGATTTATTTTCCCCACTTTTGTAGATATAGAAAGGAGGCCCGAGGTCTCAGCTGGCAGGTGGGAGAGCCAGCTTCGAACCTGGTCTGTCCAATTCCACCGCCCAGCTCATGGCCAGCACACAGTGCAGGTAAACAAAACACCTGCATTGAGCCAGGCAGGTAGGAACACCAATATACCTGCACTGAGAAGCGCAGGTAGAAACAGGACACACCTGCATTGAGGAGAGCGGGTATAAATACACCTGCCCTGAACAGCTCGGGCATAAAGGCAACACGCCTGCGCTCGGCAGCATGGGTATAAACACGACGCACCTGCCCTGAGCAGCACAGCAGCAAATGCCAACGCACCTGCGTTCAGCAGCACTTTGACGCAGTCCAGGTGCTCCCGGGCGCAGGCGACATGAAGAGGGGTCCCAAAGTGGCAGTCATGTGCTTCCAGGTTGGCCCCAACGTCAATCAGAAGCCTCACACATTCAGAACTTCCTTAAAACAAGCGGAAAAGGATGGGAACCATGAATGAACATGTGCATCTGAACAAGACCTGAGAGGAGTGGCAGCTGAACAGGTAAGCCCCAGGCCCAAAGGGGAGCCGGAGCTGCGTCCCAACTAAAGGCGGTTGACGATCCCATGTGGCCCTAGGGAGCCAGAGAAGGTTGTCGCTTCTGAGCCTGCAGGGTTCAAGCCTGCCTGGAGGTGGGGGGCGGGGAGTGGCACAGCTGCCCCTCTTGGCGGAGAGCATAAAGGTTTGGGGACACCACCTCTAAGAGCCGGACTCTGCTCCCTGCTGCTCCGGCTCTGGGGCAGGAAGGAAGGTGCTCCCGCTCGGGGTTGTCTCCTAAGCTGTGTCAGGAACGCCAAGCCTGGAGGGGATCTTGTAAGGCTGCTGGCAGCCCGAGTCCAAGGCTCCTGGATGAACTTCCGTAAGCTTATCCTAGACCCCTGCCCTTGTCCCCGGCATCTTGAACGCGGTTTGAGTGGAGCTTCATTCTGTCCCGGGCTGCATCCTCCCTCCTCACTTAATCGTGCTTCGTCATTGGAAGCTGCCAAGCTTCCACCTCTAGCCCTGAAATCCACCCCCTGCCTACAGCCCTCCGCAGGCTGTGCCCTTGGGAATGTCTCGACCATGGTCCTCCTTCCCCTCCCCGGGGACACCTGTTCCTAGCAAACCCGTCTCCATTGGTGGTGTCACTCCTGAGTCCGTTTTGACCCCGTGCTCTCCTCTCCTTCATGCTGAATCCTGCCCATCCTTTGCCCAAAGCTTTCTAAATGAATCCATCCCACTTAGCATCACTGCAATGGCCCCAGCCCCTCTCCACATCATACCACCCCTTGCACCCCTCTATCCAAGAGAAGCAGACTACGCCACCCCCCAAATAGGCTACTTTAGCTTAAGGGTTATTTTGAGCTTACGGCAATTAAGCAGATACAAGAAAAGCTCTCCCCTCGCCCCACCCCTCCACCCTCGCGGCTACTGGCCTAAGAGCAGGACATACATTTCCAAAGGTGTCCCTACCGCCCTCCACAAGGAAGGACAAACTAATGACCAGAGACTTCCAGACACTTAGCAGCCCAGAGAGAGCACCAGAGGACTGTATATTAGCAGGGTGGAGCGTGTAACATCTCAGCAGATCACTCCGGTCCTAGTCCTCCATCTGCACAGGTGGGATTTCAGGCAGAGAAGAACCGATGCAGAGACGCAGGTGAGAAAGGGCAGGAGCACTGAGCAGCTACAGGTGGGACTGGAGGCGGGTCTCTGTGGGGCCAGGGGTGGGAGAGGGCGAGGAGAGCTCCCCGGAGCAAGGCCCAGGTCACTGCCCCTTACGTGCCATCCCAAAGACCGTGGCCTCCACCCTCAGGCCATGGGGATCACCCACCCAAGGATTCTGAGGAGTGTGTGGATCAGCCACACGATCATACATAGGGTCCTGGATTTCATAAAGCGTCCTTGGAATCGTACGATGTGCATTTGACCTGGATGGAGGTGGCGTGGTCTCCGCACTAGATCCGGGTAACAGAAGATGACCTCCCTGGGAAGTGGGGTGGGAGGCAGCAGAGAGCAGAGGCCCTGAGGGGAGCCGTGGAAGAGCATATGCACCCACACCCCCACAACCAGGACCAGCACGGTGACTGCCAATCAAAATACTGACCACAAGCTTGCAACCTTTGCTCTAAGGAGTAGAATCCAAGCTCCTTAGTCCCTCATTCAAAGATTTCCCACCTGCCGGTCTTGCCCTAAATTTCTGGCCTTACCTGCTGCCCCTCCACTGGGAACTTCTGGTCCAGCGAGCCTGGACAGGTCACTTTCTCTGTGCATGCAGGACCTTCCTCTTACCCTCCCACCATCTGAAACCTACCCATTCTTGCGGGGCAGTTGAAATCCCACCTATTCCAAGCCTCCTGGATGAGCGCTTCCTCCCGAGAGCACCTGTCCTCGGGCACATGTTGGGTCCCCTCTCCCAACTAGAACAGGGGCCCACAGGGCACAAGACCGTGAAGGCTGAGGGAACCGCGGCAGGGTAGAGGGACTTAGTATCTGAGGGCTCTGGAGGACGCAGCTGAGAAACAGATCCTATCCTAGAAACCATGGCACCCTACTCCTGGGTGAAAAGCATCTTCAGAAGGAAAAGCTGAGGACCACACGGCAGGTGAGCAAGAGCCAGAAGCAGACAGGGAGCGCTCCTTAGCCGGCCCATGGCTTCCCGTCTACACTGCTTGCTTGCACGGACTCACCGCTCATGCAGGCCTCGTGCAGCGGGGATGCCGTGTACAGGGGTGGGTTGACCTTGGCCCCGTAGGAGAGCAACAGCTTCACACACTCGATGCTGCCAGAGGCGCAGGCATCACACAGGGGTGTGCTGCCGTCGATGTTGCGGGCATCCACCTGGTGGGGAGGAAGGAACGAGCGTCAGGACGGAGGGGGAGCCCACGCCACGCGCTTTCTCCCCCGATCCACATTCATCTTTGCAAAGGCTCTTAGAAGCACCAGTTTGAGAGTAGGTGCCGGGGTGCCAGGCTGGGCCAGGGCTGGGAGTGCCCGCTAGCCCGAAAGCTGCGGGAGGGGGCTGGGCGGAGCTCTTCTCTCGGGACGGGGTCAACTCGGCTTCACTCTTGCCACCTGCCCCGGCCCCCAGATACACCCAGACTGCAGGAAAGCATGTTCCAGCTCTTCCGGGCCACTGTCCCGGGCAAGCCTTTGAGGGTAGGTGGTGCAGTGTGGACAGTGCAGCCCCGGGTGGACACTGGTTCCAGCTGAGCCCTCGGGCTGCGGGTGTCAGGCCAGCTCCCCACGGCCAGAACTGCTTGGGGCCCCCACGTCCACCCTGGCGGGCACACTTACACCAAGGAAAAGGCACCAGAGTCTTGTGCTCTGTGTGACCGCCCCCACCCTCCCTGGCCGAGCGCTGGTTTCCCAGCATCCCACTTAGCTGCTGGATGCAAGCAGCACCCCCCACGGCCTGCCCGATGCGCACGGCACCCCCTCAGCCCCTCCTTCCCTCCCTCGCCAGAACTGCCACCAGTGCCCCTCAGGAGCCGAGCCATAACCACGCTGGTCCTCGCTGTGCAGGGGACCCCGAGATGGCACCCACCTGGGCCCCGGCAGCCAGCAGCAGCTGCACACACTGCGCCTGGCCCTGCAGACTGGCTGCGTGCAGGGGCGTGATGGAGTCCACGGTGACCTGGTTGACACAGGCGCCGCTCTCGATCAGCCGCTGCAGCTGCAGGGCCTCGCCGCGCTGGGCGGCCTCGTGCACCGGGGTGCGCTCCACCCAGAAACCTGAAAAAGAAGGCAGACCCAGTGCTGGGGCCACGCCGCTGCCCTCCGGGCCAAGGGAACGTCATAGGTTTCCGGGGACCCTTTCTGAAGCCTGGGCACCACATATGCTCACGGAGTTGGTCCAGACACTCCTCAAAACCCCAGGGTGATGGGAGCCTGGATGGCTCCATTGGCTGGGCGTCTGGCTCTCGGTTTCGGCTACCATAACCTCAGCGATGCTTCCAGCTGTGAGTCTCCCACAGGTGGCCTTTGTCGGGGGGGCGGGGGGGAAGCTCACCTCCCTTTCTAGCTGAGGTTTTTTTTTTTTTTTTAAATCACAAGGTGGTGCTGGGTTTTTGTTAGACACTTCTGTGTCCATTGCAATGATCGCGCCAGCTTTCCTTAATTCTGTGGAAATATATTACATTAACGGACTTCCAGGTGTTAACCATGCATTTCCAGGATAAACCCTCTTGGTCATGGTATGTTTAGTTTGCTAGTGTTTTGAGGACTTTTGTGTCTATATTCCTAAGTTATTTGTCTTATGCTTCATGTTTTTGTCTGGTTTTAGCATCAAGATACTACCTGCTTCCTAGAAGGAGCTGGGAAATTATTCTTTTAATCTTTGGAAGGGTTTACAAAGAATTGGTATGGAATCTTTATTTTTTTTTAAGGATTTTATTTATTTTTATTTATTCCTGAGAGACACAGAGAGAAAGGGAGAGACATGGGCAGAGGGAGCAGCAGGCTCCCTGCGGGGAGCCCGATGCAGAACTCGATCCCAGGACTCTGGGATCACACCCTGAGCCAAAGGCAGATGCTCAACCACTGGGCCGCCCAGATATCTGATCTTTAAATGATGGCTCAAATTCACCTGTGAAGACCTCTGGGTCTGGGCTTCCTTTGCTGCTATACACTTTAATTACTAATTCCATCTCTTTGTTATAGGTCTACTCAGAGTTCCTATTTTTTGAGTCAATTGGTGGTTTGTATGTATATAGGAATTTGTTCGCTTTATGTACATCATCTAATCCGTTGGCCTAAAACTTATTATGGACTGAGCTGTGCCCCCAAAACTCCTAACAGAAGCCCTAACTCTAGAACCTCAGAATGTGGCTGTATTTGGGGACTGTGCCTCTTCATAAGTAATTTAGGTAAGGCCATTGGTGTAGGCTCTAATCCCATCTAACTGGGGTCTTTATAAGAGATTAAAACACAGGGGTCCCTGGGTGGCTGAGTGGGTGAAGCGTCTGCTTAGGGCTCAGGTCATGATCTCAGGGACCTGGGATCGAGTCCCATGTCAGGCTCCCTGCTCAGCGGGGAGTCTGCTCCCTCTGCACCTCACCCCACTCGTGTGTAAAATCTTTAAAAGATCAGGACACACACCTGGAGTGTGTGTGACCAGAGGCAAGCCCACGTGAGGTCACAGTGAGAAGGTGGCCATCTGTAAGCTAAGGGGAGGAGAAGCCTCAGGAGAAAGCAACCCTGCTGACCCCCTGATCTTGGACTTTTCCAGCCTCCAGAGCTGTGAGAAAGCTAGTGTGCGTGGTACAGGCTGCCCAGTGTGCGCCGTCTTGTCACCGCAGCCCCGGCAGGCTGAGACCCCACTGTTCAAAGCGTCCCTTTGTGGTCCTCCTTTCTATAAGGACCAGAGTCACGACCCTCTTTCATTCTTGATTTTTCATAATTTGCATCTTCTTCCTTGATTAGTTTAGCCTAAAGGTTTGTCAATTTTGTTGACCTTTCCAAAGAACCAACTTTTGGTTTTGTTTTTTTTTTTTTTTTTCCTATGTTGTTTTTCTATTCTCTATTTCATGGATTTCCTGTCTATATTATTTCTTCCCTTCTGCTTTCTCTGGCTTTAGTTTTCTTTTTGCGGTATCTGAAGCAAGATGTTCATTTGAGCTATTTCTTCATACGGACATTTACAGCTATAGATTTTCTCTTAGTACTTAGAGCTCTCATGAGTTTGGTAAATGGCTTTCTTTTCCTTCATCTCAAATTGACTATAACTTTTTGCAATCAACCTCAAAGGACCCATTCAACAAATTTGTGATTAGTAAAGGCACTACTCTGATCCCAATAGGAAGTAAAATTCTCTCTCCCACACTAGCTCACCGCTTCCCATCACTCTTCAGCTCTAGAAATGAGGTACATAAAAGTGGCGCTCTGGCCTCCCCATACCTTTAACCAGTGGCACTCACGCCGGGGCAGCAACAGCGGGGGGAGGGCCTGAGAACAGATGGCTGAGCCCTACCCCAGCATCCAGAGTCAACAGGTCTTGGTCCTGAGAATGTGAATTCCCTAATAGGTTCCCATGTGATGCTGATGGTCTGGGGACCACACTTTGAGAGCCACTGGCCGAGACAGTACTTCTCCCTGTGAATAAAGCCCCCTCTCCCCCTCAAACTCCTCACCCCATTCCTACCTCTTCTCACTCACCCTACATAAATTCTAGTTGTATCTTTCCACACTGCAATCCAAAGATGGCTCTCTCCAGGAGGACTTGCCCCACCTCTGCCCCTATCTGGGTCAGCATCTTGTCTGTGCTCCCATGGCCCACCCGCCTGCTTGTGTGTTCCCACCAGACCGTGGTCATCACCTGTTTGCCTGCTACCTGCCACACTGGAGAACAGACTAATGGCCACATAGGTCGGTTCCCAGAAGCATCCGTTCCACGCCCAGAGGAGTGCTCTAAGTTAATCACAGTAATCCTCACTCCTGTCAGGACACCTGACCCAACTGTAGTTCCCAAGAAAGGAAGGCGAGCGTGTGAGTGGTTTCACAGCTTCAAAACTCCCCTCTGTCCCAAGGACTTCCAGGAGAAGACCATCTCCCTGCTTCGCCTGGATACTGCCTAGACATGATCACAGAATTGCTTAGCCCTCCAGCCACCTGCCTGAGCTTGGAGCCTACAAGAACGGCGGGGCTGAGCACCAAAGCCTTGAATGTAGTGAGCCCAAGGTCACGTGGGGCCTGGTGCCCAGCTTCCGGTTGGGCCCCCTACTATGTGAGGAGGGTTCTTGTCTGGGTCAAATGGAGACAAAAGCACACAAACTAGCCCGAGACTGACCTACCTGAATGCACACACTACAGCTATGTTTTCTCAGTGTCCATTACCTAAGATACAGTGGCATCTTCCAGGCACTAGGCTTAAAAAAAAAAAGTCCTAAATGGCAATGCTGGGTTAATACTGACCCACCCTTATTATCACGCCCCCTACTTCAAAGGCAAGATCCCATTCCTCTTCATAATAGCACTTGTCTTTTATCACATTACACGTCTTATTACATTCCCCTAGAAAACCACCTAACCCACCAGTCCATCCACAAATCTTGCCGGAGCACTCCTACAGACCCCAAGTGGGGTGACTTGCTCTCCTCCGCCAAGGGAGAACTTCCTCATTTACGTGCTGATGGCCGTCTACGAAGCTGGCCCAGTGCCTCCACCGTGGGGCAGGAAAGTATGGGGGCCGAGAGCTCTCTGCTGCTGCATCTGAAACTTGGCCACTCATTAGCTTCTGCAGGACTTTGCCCCCCCCCCCCCCGAGTGTTTCTTCACCTACAAATCGGGTTGTTGATAATTTTCATAATCCACCACTGAATAAACTGTAAAGTGAGCTAAAGTAAGCAAAAGCACTTAGTGTGAGGCCTGGCACAAAGTGCTCGCCAAATGGTGGCTCTTAGTAAACAGGGACCTGATCATATGTGGGGTGGGAGGGAGGGGTAGAGGCAAAAGGAGAGCTGAAACTCAGGAAGATTCAATTCTCACAAAATATAAGAGCCGAGCTTGTGGGGCTTTCTATATACTGCCTTGGGAAGGGGACTTGCAAAAAAAAAAAAAAAAAAAAAAAAGGAAGGGGACTTGCTTCCCCAGTAGTAATCACCTGTCCCTGGCATGCCTGTCTTGGGGGTTAGTGAACAGTGGCCTTCACTGTAAATTTGGTCCGAAAGAAGGAAAACCCAATGGAGTAGTGTGAAGGGTTGCAACCCTACAAAGAGGAAAACAGGGTGTGAGGCCCTGAATCTTGCAGCAAAAAGGGAGAGGCAGCTCAGGAAGGCCAGGGAGCCTTCGATGTCTTACACTTTGCAGATAATTTGTTTTTTGGGGTTTTTTGCCTTTTTTTTTTTTTTTTTTTTTTTTTTTTTTTTTTTTACGAGTTGAAGGCCTGTGGCAATTCTGTGTTGCAATTTTTCCAACGGTGTTTGCTTCACTTTGTGTCTGTCATGCTTTGGTAATTCTTGCAATATTCCCAACTATTACATCTGTTCCAGTGATCGATCAATCACCTCAGATGGTCTCCGTCTGCAGGTGCCACAAACTACACCCACATAAGATGGTGAACTGAATCGGCAAATGTGTGTGTTCTAATTTCACCAACCCGCTGTTACCCAGTCTCCCTCTCTTCGGGCCTCCCCATTCCCTAAGCCCACAACATTGAAATTAAGACCAGTTAATAGCCCCATGATGGCCTCTATGTGTTCAAGCGAAAGGAAGAGTCCCCCCCCCCCCCCCCAATCTCTCACTTCAAATCAAAAGCTAGAAATGAAACTCTGGGAAACGAACAAGGGGCAGTGGAAGGGGAGGTGGGCGAGGGGTCGGGGTAACTGGGTGACGGGCACTGAGGGGGGGCACCTGATGGGATGAGCACTGGGTGTTACACCATATGTTGGCAAATCGAACTCCAATAAAAAAATACCAAAAAGGGATCCCTGGGTGGCGCAGCGGTTTGGCGCCTGCCTTTGGCCCAGGGTGCGATCCTGGAGACCCGGGATCGAATCCCATGTCAGGCTCCCGGTGCATGGAGCCTGCTTCTCCCTCTGCCTGTGTCTCTGCCTCTCTCTCTCTGTGTGACTATCATAAATAAATAAAAATTTAAAAAAAAAAAAAAACTAGAAATGAGGGGCGCCTGGGTGGCTCAGTCAGTTCAGCATCCGACTCTTGATACCAGTGAAGGTCACGACCTCAGAGTTGTGAGATCAGCCCCACTGCAGGCTCCCTGCTCAGCACCAAGTCTGCTTGAGATTCTCTCTCCTTCTCACCTACCCTTCTGCAGCCTCCTCCACTCACATAGATTCACTCTAAAATCTTTAAAAAAAAAAAAACAAAAAAAAACTAGAAATGATTAAGCTCGGAAAGGAAGGCATGTGGAAAGCTAACACCAGCTGAAAGCTAGGCCTCTTGCACCAAACAGCCAAGTTGTGAATGCAAAGAAAGTTCCTGAAGGAAATTAAAAGTGCTACTCCAGTGAACACATTCATAAGATGAAACAGCCTTACTGCTGATATGGAGAAAGTTTAGGTGGTCTGGAGAGAAGATCAAACCAGCCACAACACTGCCTTAAGCCAAAGCCCGATCTAGGGTAAGGCCCTAACTCTCTTCCATTCCATGAAAGGTGAGGAAGCTGTAGAAGAAAAACTGGAAGCCAGCAGAGGTTGGATTGTGAGGTTTAAGGAAAGGAGCCACCTCCAAAACAAAGGTGCAAGGGGAAGCAGCAGGCGGTCCAGAAGATCTAGCTAAGAAAATTAATGGTGGCTACACCAAACATTATCAGTGTGGATGAAACAGCCTTCTATGGGAAGAAGATGCCATCTAGGACTTTCACAGCTAGAGAGAAGTCAAAGCCTGGCTTCAGGGGACAGACAGGCTCTCTCGTGAGCTGTTAAGCTGGAGACTTTAAGTTGAAGCCAATGGTCACTGAACATTTCAAAAATCCTAAGGCCCTTAAGAATTATGCTAAATCTACTCTTCCTGTGTTCATAAGTGAACAACAAAGCCTAGGTGAGCACGCGAATGTTTCCAACACAGTTTACTGAATATTTTAAGCCCACTCTTGAGACTTAACTGCTCAGAGAAAACACTCAACCTTACCAACTGATTAGAGATTAATGTATTTTATGGGAAGGGCGTGAGCCTTTTAGCGTCAAACAAGCAACCCAGAAAAAAATCCACCTGGGTTTAAACCTCAGCCTTGCTTCTTTCTAGTTGCATGAACTCAATAAGGACTGTCCATAGCTGCCCCAGGGTTCGCGGCTAGTGCTGGCATATAACCTAGCAGCTCCAGGCTCTTACGGTGGTCCCAGAAACACTCTCCTTTCTCTTTCCATCTCACCCTCTGAATACCCCAGACAGTAGTGGGCTGTGTTTGGAGTTCCTGGCCAAGGATGACTGAAGAAAACTGGCTCACCTAGCTTAGAGCACCCTAGTCCTCAAGGTACCCTTTGTCGTCTTCTGCTAGCCTCTCAGGTACAACTCTTGGGTCCAGATCCTAAATGTGGGATCACGTTTTCAACTGTGCAAATGGGCACTTACCTTGGGTCCGCTACAACCTGTATTACATTTGCTGAGTTACGAATTCTGGATTCACTTAGGAGGTGACTTGCCAAAAAAAAAAAAAAAAAAAAAGGAGGTGACTTGCCCTAAATTGTCTGCAGAGCCTTACAATATGGCCTTAATAAGCACACTCTTTACCTCTGTGAGGTGTTCTATTGAAAAAATGGAAAATCTAATGCTTTGAAATATACCATGCATCTAGACTTTCAGATCTGAATGTTAAAATGGGTTACCAGTTCCTACAGTGGGCCTCTGCTTCTGCTGGGATAGCAGGCTTCCAGGTTCAATACATTCAGCGGATTCATTAGTGTTGAAAAGAAAAGCATCGGGACATATTTTTTTAGAGGAAATAAAAGAATGAGTGTCAAAAACATCCACGAGCCTCAGAAGCTGTAAATCCATTGATGGAGCGTGCTTTTCTCTTCAAGATTCCCTAAACCAGGCGAAAACAAAAACGCTCAGAAGTAAATGCTGTGTTATTAAGCATTGTGTGTGAACAAAAATAAGGAAACTGTGCCTAGGCCACCCTGGTTAGCTGTTCATCACTTATTTAACTGAACCAAACGCAGATCGTGCTGAGGTCCAAGTCTTGTGCGTGCCCAGGGTGGAAGGCCAGCTAACACCAGACACTTGTTCAACGCCTTTGATCTTGTTGACGGTGGCTGTTTTGCAAGATCAACTCAAATACCTGCCTTGCTAAGACAGTAATCCCTCTCAGACCAAACGTACTCCTAAGACTCCTCAGCGTTATTGGCACTGCTGTTTTTAACCAGTGTAAAAGTACTTTAGATTTTTTTTTTTTCTTCCAGGTTTTCAAAGTGCGTTCTGGGCACGTGTCGTCTGTAGTATTAGTTCATGGGCAGGGATGTTTGCTTCCCCCAGAGAATGTCCCTTTGCCCTCGAATTTATTTTATTCTTCCGTAGCCAGAATATTAGAAGCAAGATGCAGGGAAGAACCTAGATGGACTTTTTTTTTTTTTTTCTTAAACACACAGGGTGACCTGTCACAAGGGCACCCCCTCCTCCCGGAGCGCATGCCTTGGGTCCTGGCCGGGTGTACCTGTAGGATGCTAGTGACGGTGCGCCCCGACCCCGCAGGCCGCTGGAAGACGTTGCGGCTCCCTCACCGAGCACCTCTGGGCGCTGAGCCTGGCCGCGACCTGCCCGGCCCTCCCCAAGGTGCTTGGTGCGCAGGTGCGTCTGCGGCTGGGATGTCCCGCGCCTGGCGCGCCACCACCGCGACGAGCCCTGCAACGCGCCGGCCGGGGGCTGGGAGCCCGAGATGCTCGCGGGCACCCGGCGGGTCCCCGACCTCCGCCCGCCCCGACGCCCCCGCCCGCGCCCTGGGGCAGCGCGTCCCCGCGGCCGCGCGCGTGTCCTCAGACGCACCTGCCCGCCCGGGGGCAGCGCGGCCCCCGCTCCCGCCACCACCCCCCCCCGCTCCCGGCGCCCCCGCGCCCCCCGCGCCCGCACCTACCCACGTCGCCCAGGAAACAGCCGTCCGCGGTGCGGGGCTCCATGCCGCCCTCCCGCTGCTGCCGCGCGCCCGCACACCCCGAGACTCGGGCGCCCGCGACCTGGGCGGGGCTCCGCGGGCGGGGGGCGGGGCGGGCGCCCGAGGGCACCCGGGAGTTGTAGTTCCGCCGCGCCGGGGCCCGGAGCCGTGCGCACGGCGAGCCACGTTGGAGCTCCCGACCCGGCCGGGCGCTGTGGGCTGGAGGGTGGGGGCGGGAGGGCGCCGGCGCGGTGCACGGACAGGCGGGGTCCCGCTGCAGCTCCGGGCCGGGCCGGGCTGGGGTGGGGGGCGCCGCGGAGCTGCTGGGCGCGGTGTACGGCCAGGCGGGGTCCCGCTGCAGCCCCGGGCTGGGGGTGGGGGGGCGCCGCGGAGCACGGCCAGGCGGGTCCCGCTGCAGCTCGGGCCGGTCCGGGGGTGGGGGTGGGGGGGGTCGCCGCGGAGCTGCTGGGCGCGGTGCACGGCCAGGCGGGGTCCCGCTGCAGCCCCGGGCTGGGGGTGGGGGGGCGCCGCGGAGCACGGCCAGGCGGGGTCCCGCTGCAGCCCCGGGCTGGGGTGGGGTCGCCGCGGAGCTGCTGGGCGCGGTGCACGGCCAGGCGGGGTCCCGCTGCAGCCCCGGGCTGGGGGTGGAGGGTCGCCGCGGAGCTGCTGGGCGCGGTGCCCGGCCAGGCGGGGTCCCGTGGCGCTCGAGCTCCCCGCCCCCTTCCCCCGGGTCCCCTGTGTCGGGCGGAGCCGGCGCTCCCTCCCTTCCGAGGCCCGCCCCGGGACTGAAGCACCGCCTTCCGATTAAGTCCGGGGCGGGGCGGGGGAGCCACCGAGTAAGTGAGGTGTAGCCTGTTTTGCTTTTGAAAAGCCAGTCGGGGATCCCTGGGTGGCGCAGCGGTTTGGCGCCTGCCTTTGGCCCAGGGCGCGATCCTGGAGACCCGGGATCGAATCCCACGTCGGGCTCCCGGTGCATGGAGCCTGCTTCTCCCTCTGCCTGTGTCTCTGCCTCTCTCTCTCTCTCTGTGACTATCATAAATAAATAAATAAAAAAAAAAAAAAAAAAAAAAAGCCGGTCGCCCGGCTTGGAAGGCTGAAGTCTGTCGAAGTTGCTGGTGGCCTGGTCACCGGGTTTCTCGGGCCGCCCTGACCCGGAGACTCCACGCAGAAGTTAGTTTGCGCTGCCCTAAGGGGCATCAGCGGGATTTACCTGGGGCGGATATACCTGAGGACCAGTAGGGCGCAGAAGGATTGACCTCCCTCCCCTGGACGACTCGGATCTTTTCCTCCGGTCTAGACCGCGGGCGCTGCATCCAGCGGGAGTTTGAACTCCCTCTGACCAAAGTGCCTGGGGAGTCCCAACCCCAGGCCTGAAATGACACTTCAAGCCGCTTAGCAGTGTGGGTTCGCACCCTCATTGCCACTTGTTGACCAAAATGAGGCTCTTGCATTTTTCTTGCAAGTTTCTTGCATTCTGTATTAAATGCACATTTTAAAAATCTGGTTGCTGTGGGGTGTTATTTTTTCCTATGACAATGCTGGTGTCCTACCTTCGTATTTTCTTTGATTTTTCTTCCTTGACAAAGTTTCATCTGGATCTCAGTATAGAATGTACGTTTGTATACACCCTATATTTTTATAAACCACATATTTATAAATGTATTTATGTCTATATATAGACATGTGTGTATTTCTCAAACATGAGAGAGCAGATATTTCCTAATTAGCTTATTTGGTAAGGTTTTCTCCATTCCGTTGTTTGATCTCAATATTCAGAAGAGTTTTAAGTTCTTATATATTCAGAAATACATACTCCGAGAGTGTTTCCTCACTCTCAGATAGTCAGGATGTATTTCTCCACCAAAAGCCAGAACATACTCTTTTTTTTGTTCTGTTCTGCTGTTGAGACTTTAAGTCTGGAACTTGTAATCTATAGGATCTAAGTTCATTTTCCACCAAGTTGCAATAAAGTTCTGAAAATGTCTAAATAGTAAAAATGTTTCTGCATTAATTCTCTTTTATTGCATTTCACTTTATTGCACTTTGCAGATTTTTTTTTTCTTAACAAATTGAAGATTTGTGCCTTAATCAAGCCTATCGGTGCCATTTTTCCAAGAGCATTTGCTCACTTTGTGTCTTGGCGTCCTCCTTGGTAATTTTTGCAGCATTTCACATCATTTCCAGTGTTAGTAATGGTGTGACCTGTGATCAATAATCTTTGATGTTACCGTTCTAATTGTTTGGGTGCGCCATAAACCACAGCCACCTAAGACCTCAAACTTACTTGATAAATGTGTGTGTTCATCACTCTCCCTCTCCTCAGGCCTCTCTATTCCCTGAGATACAATAATATTGAAATCAGGCCAATCAATAACCCTATAATGGCCTCTATGTGTACAAGTGAAAGGAAGAGTCCCCCACATCTCACTTTAAATCAAAAGCTAGGGGTGCCCCGGTGGCTGAGTAGGTTTAGGGTCTGCTTTCAGCTCAGGCCATGATCTTAGGGTCCTGGGGGCTCCTAGCTCAGCAGGAAGTCTGTCTCTCCCTCTGCACACACGCCCCCACTTGTGCTCAAGCTCTCAAATAAAATGAATTTTAAAAAACCAAAACACCTAG
Organism: Canis lupus familiaris; assembly: GCF_011100685.1. Lineage (NCBI taxonomy): Eukaryota > Metazoa > Chordata > Mammalia > Carnivora > Canidae > Canis > Canis lupus. The sequence continues at coordinate 29,323,075 of NC_049223.1, read as the reverse complement.
GCCTCTTGTACAAAACAATTAGCCAAGTTGTGAATGCAGAGGAAAAGTTCTTGAAGGAAACTGAAAGTGCTACCCCAGCAAACACACACATGATAAGAAAGCAAACAGCCTTTATTGTTGATAATAAGGTTGCAGAGGTCTAGATGGAAAAGCAAACCAGCCACAATATTCCCGTAAGCCAAAGCCTCATCCAGAGCAAGGCCTGAACTCTCTTCAACTCCACGAAGGCTGGACGTGAGGACGCTGCAGAAGAAAACCCAGCAGAGGTTGGTTGATACGGTTTCAGGAAAGAACCCACCTCCCAAATGTAGGTGTGCCAGGTGAAGCGACAAGTGCTGATGTAGCAAGTGCTAACCCAGGTTACCCATGTAGATGGAACCGCCTTATATTGGAAGAAAATACCCCATCATGAGTTAGGGTTTTCACGTCCTTTGTATAAATGCCCAGAAATGGAATTGCTGGATCATACGGTAAATCTATTTTTTATGTTTTGAGGAACCTCCGTACTGTTTTCCAGAGTGACTGATCCAACAGCGCACAGGGTTCCCTTTCTCCACATCTGCACCAATGCTTGTGTTTTCTTGTCTTTAATAACACTTATTTTAACAGGCTTGAAGTGGTATCACATAGGGGTTTTGATTTGTGTTTCCCTGATGGCTAATGACGTCAAGAACCTTTTCATGTACCTGTATGTCGTCACTGGAAAAAGGACTATTCAGAGCCTCTGCCCAGTTTTTAATCAGCTTGTTTGTTTGTAATTGAATTATAGGAGCTCTTTATGCATTTTGGATATTAACCCCTTGTCAGATCTATGATTTGCAGATATTTTTCTTCCATCCAATACGTTGCCTTTTTACTTGGCTGTTTCCTTTGCTGTGCAGAAGCTTTTTATTTTGGAGTAGTTCCAATTGTTTATATTTGCTTTTGTTACTTTTGCTTTTGGTGTCAACACATCCCCTCCTCCCCTGCCCAAGGAACTTACTGTCTTCGTTTTCCTCTTGCAATTTTATGACTTCAGGTCTTATGCTCAAGTCTTTAATCCACTTATGAGTTGATTTTTGTGTATTTTATAAGAGTGGTCCAGTTTCCCCAGCACCATTTGTTGGAGAGACTGTCCATTCCCCATGGTATATTCCTGGCTCATTTGTAAATTAATTGATTGTACATGCACGGGCTTATTTCTGGGAATGCTATTTTGTTCCATCGATTTATTCATCTGGTTTGGGTTTGCTTTTTATTCAACTCCAGTATAGTTGACAGACAGGTATAGAACATAGGGATTCAGCAGTTCAGGTATAGAACATAGGGATTCAGCAGTTCTACATATTACTCAGCGCTCATCAAGATAGGTGTACCCTTAATCCCCTTTACTTATTTCCCCCATTCCCCCACCCACCTCTTCTCAGGTAACCATCTGCTCTCTATAGTTAAGACAAATCTTGTTTCTTGATTTGTCTTGTTTTTTTTTTTTTTCCTGTGTTCATTTGTTTCTTAAATACCACATGAGTGAAATAATATATTTGCCTTTCTCTGGCTTATTTCACTTACCATTATACTATCTAGTTCCATCCGGGTTGTTGCAAATGGCAAGATTTCATTCATTTTATGGCTGAATAATATTCCATTGTATGATATACATATATATACCACATCTTTATCAATTCACCTATCTATGGACACTTGGGCTGCTTCCATAACTTGGCTATTGTAAATAATGCTGCAATAAACACAGGGTGCATATATCCCTTTGAATTAGTGTGTTTGTATTTTCTGGGTAAATACCCAGTAGTGTGATTGCTGGACTGTAGGTTAGCTCTATTTTTAACTTTTGGAGGAATCTCCCTCCATACTGTCTTTCACAGTGGCTGTTCCAGCTTGCACTCCTGCCAACGGTGTGTGAGGGTTCCCCTTCCTCCACATCCTCACCAACACTTTTTGTGTTTTGTATTTTTTCTTTTAGCCATTCTGACAGGTGTGAGGTGCTGTCTCATTGTGGCTTTTTGCATTTCCCCGATGATGAGTGATGTTGAGCATCTTTTCATGTACCTGTTGGCCATCTGTATGTCTTCTTTGGAAAAATGTATGTTCATGTCTTCTGCCCATCTTGTAATTGTTTTCTGGGCTTTTTGCTGTATTGGTTCTTTATAGATTTGGGGTACTAACTCTTTATCAGATATGTCATTTGCAAATATCTTCTCCCATTCCATAGGTTGCCTTTTAGTTTTATTGTTTCCTTGGCTGTACAGAAGTTTTCTGTTTTCATATAGTCCCAATAGTTTATTTTTGCTTTTATTTCCCTTGCCTCAGAAGACATATCTAGAAAGATGCTGCTATGGCTGATGTCAGAGAAATGACTGCCTCCGTTTTCTTCTAGGATTTTTATGGTTTCAAGTCTCACATTTAGGTCTTTCATCCATTTTGAATTTGTTTTTGCGTGTAGTGTAAAAAAATGGTCCAGATTCATCCTTCTGTATGTAGCTGACCAGTTATCCCAGCCCATTGCATATTCTTTTCTGCTTTGTCAAAGATTAATTGATCATATAGTTGTGGGTTTATTTCTGAGTTTTCTGTTCTGTTCTGATCTATGTATCTATTTTTACTATAGCTTTGTAATTGAACTTGAAGTCTGGAATTGTGATACACCCAGATTTGCTTTTTCTTTTTCAGGATTACTTTGGCTATTCAGGGTCTTCTTTGGCTCCATACAAATTTTAGGATTGTTTGTTCTAGTTCTGTGAAAAATTCTGCTATTTTACTGAAGGGATTGCATTAAATCTATAGATTGCTTTGAGTAGTAGGGACATTTTGACAATGTTTGCTAAAATATTGTTTGTCCAATTCATGAGCATTGAATGCCATTCCATTTCTTTGTGCCATCTTCATCAATTTTTGTAGTTTTCATCTCATCAATTTTTGTAGATCTTTCACCTCATTGATTAAGTTTATTTCTGGATGTTTTATTATTTTTGATGCAATTGTAAATGGATCTTTTTCTTAATTTTTCTTTCTGTAGCTTCATTATTTAGTATACAGAAATGCAACAGATTTCTGTACATTGATTTTTGTCTCCTAAGACTTTACTGAATTCATCGATTAGTTCTGATAATTCTAGTAATTATTTTGGTGGAGTATTTCAGGTTTTCTCTCTGCAAATAGTGCAAATTTTCCTTTTCCCATATCATTTTGGATGCCTTTTATTCATTTTTCTTGTCTAATTGCCATGGGTAGGACTTCCAGTACTATGGTAAATAAGTGTCAAGAGGGCAGCATCCTTCTAGAATTCACCTGTAAAGCCATCAGTTTCTGGAAATTGTTGGGAGTTTTTTAAATTACTAATTCAATTTCCTTGCTAGTAGTTAGTCTGTTCCAGTTTTCTATTTTTTCCTGTTTCAGTTTTTGTGGGATATATGTTTTTAGGGATTTATCGATTTCTTCTAGGTTGTACAATTTGTTGGCATATAATTTTTCATAATATTCTCTTATAATTCTTTGTAATTCTGCAGGATTGGTTATTACTTCTACTCTCTCGTTTGTGAGTTTGTTTATTTGAGCCCTCTTTTTTTTCTTGATGAATCTTGCTATAGGTTTATCAATCTTGTTGATTTTTTTTTTTTTTTGAAGAATCATCTCCTGGTTTCATTGATCTGTTAATTTTTTAGTTTCTATTTCATTTATTTCTGTGCTAATCTTTAATATATTTTTCCTTCTGCTGATTTGGGGTTTTGTTATTCTTTTTCTAGCTCCTTTAGGTATAGGGTTAGGTTGTTTGAGATTTTTCTTGCTTCTTGAGGGAGGCCTGTAACAATATAAATTTTCCTCTTAGAAAGACTTGAGCTTCATCCCAAAGATTTTGGATCACTGTGTTTTCATTTTAATTGTTTTTGTGGTTTAATTGTATTCTTTGATTTCTTGGTTGACCCATTCATTATTTAATAGCATATTGTTTAACCTCCGTGTATTTGTGGTCTTTCCAATTTTTTTCTTGTGGTTGATTTCTAGTTTTATAGCATTATGGTCAGAAAAGATGCATGGTATGACTCAATCTTTTTCATTTGGTGAACTTGTGGCCTAATATGTGTTCTATTCTAAGGAATGTTTTATGTGCACTTGAAAAGTATGTATATTCTGTTTTAGAATGAAATGTTCTGAATATATCTGTTAAATCCATCTGATGCAATGTGTCATTCAATCCCTGTTGACTTTCTGTTTGAATGATCTGTACATTGATGTAAAAAGGGTGTTAAAGCCCCCTACTATTAGTATATTACTACCAATTAGTTCCTTTATGTTTCTTATGAACTGTTTTTATGTATTTGAGTGCTGTTATGTTGGATGCATAAATATTTATAATTGTTATATCTTCTTGTTGGATTGTCCCCTTTGTTATTACATAGTATCCTTTTTTGTCTCTCATTACAGTCTTTGTTTTATTTTTTATTTTTTTAAAGATTTTTATTTATTCACGGGCACTGAGGTGGGCACTTGACGGGATGAGAATAACGGGTGTTATTCTATATGTTGGCAAATTGAACACCAATAAAAAATAAATTTATAAAAAAAAAGTGGGCCTGATCTCAATATGTTAAAAACAAATACAAAAAAAAAAAGATTTTTATTTATTCATTCATGAGAGACACAGAGAGAGAGAGAGAAGCAGAAACACAGGCATAGGGAGAAGCAGGCTCCATGCAGGGAGCCCGATGTGGGACTTGATCCCAGGTCTCCAGGATCACACCCTGGGTCAAAGGCAGGCGCCAAACCGCTGAGCCACCCAGGCTGCCCACAGTCTTTGTTTTAAAGTCTAGTTTGCACTGGGTGTGATTCTGTATGTTGGCAAATTGAACACCAATAAAAAATAAAGTTATTATTTAAAAAAATAAAATAAAGTCTAGTTTGTCCAATGTAAGTGTGGCTATTTTGGCTTTCTTTTGACACCCATTTGCATGATAAATATTTCCCCATCCCCTCACTTTCAATCTGCAGTTGCATTTAGGTCTGAAATGAATCCCTTATAGGCAGCATATAAATGGATCTTGTGGGGTTTTTTGTTTTTTTTTAAAGATTTTATTTATTTATTGTGAAGAGAGAGAGAGAGAGATAGCATACATGAGCAGGGAAGGAGCAGAGGGAGAGGGAGAGAGAAACAATTTCCAGCAGACTCTGCACTGAGTGCAGAGCCCAATAAAGGCTTGGCCCCACAACCCCAAGATTACAACCTGAGTTGAAACCAAGAGTCAGACACTCAACTGACTGTGTCATACAGGCACCCTGGATCTTGTTTTTTCTTTTTTTCCTTTTAATCTGCTCTGTCACCCTATGTCTTTTGGAGCATTTAGTTCATTTACATTCAAAGTAATTATTGATAGGTACATACTAATTGCTATTTTGTTACCTGTTTTGTGGTCATTTCTATAGCTTTTCTCTGATCCTTCTCTTACTGTCTTTCATGGTTTGCTGGTTTTTTTTTTTTAATGATATACTTAAATTCTTTTTATTCTTATATATTACTGGTGTTTTATTTGTAGTTACCATTAGGTTTGTGTAACATATTCTCTGTATACCAGTCTGCATTACGTTGATGATCACTCAAGTTTGAACCCGTTCTTTACTCCTCTCCCCCTCCCCTATGTTTTAGGTGTATTGTGTCATATTTTTGCATCTTTTTATTTTGTTAATCCTTTGACTGATTTTTACAGATACACTTATTTTTCATACTCTCATTTATGGTCTTTCCTTTCTACCCAGAGTCCACTTTTGTATTTCTTGGAGGGCTGGTTTAGTGGTCATCAACTCCTTTAATTTTTGTTTGTCTGAAAAAAAAAATCCCTCCTTCTATTCTGAATGGTAGCTTTGATGGGTAGAGTATTCTTGGCTGCAGGTTTTTCTATTCAGTACTTTGAGTATAACATGCCACCTCTGGCCTGCAAAGTTTCTGCTGAAAAATCCACTCATAGCCTTTGGTGTTTCCCTCGTATGTAACTGTCATCTTCTCTCTCTTGCAGTTTTTAAGGTTATTTTTTTCTTTATAACTACTCTTTGTCATTTTAATTACTATGTGTCCTGGTGTGGACCTCCTTGGTTGATGGCAGTGTTGGGGGTCAGGGCATCTCTGCCTCCTAGATCTAGATTTCAGTTCCTTTCCCCAGATTAGAGAAGTTTTCAGCTATTATTTCTTCAAATAAACTTTCTGCCCCCTTTTTTCTCTCTCTTCTTCTGGGATCTTATAACATAAATGTTATTATACTTTTGATGGAGTCACTGAGTTCCCTAAGACTATTCTCAATTTGCATAATTTTTCCCTTTCATTTATTCAGCTTGGTTACTTTCTATTACTCTGCCTTCTAAGTCATTAATTCATTCTGTTTTATCTAGCCCACTACTTATTCCATCAAGTATATATTTAATTTCATTTATTGAGGTCTTCATCTCTGGTTCTTTTTTATCTCTTTATTTAGGGTCTCGTTGATGTCCTCCACTCTTTACTCAAGTCCTTATGATCATCATTTTAAATTCTCTATCAGGTATCTTATGGTCATTTCACTTAGGTTTCTTGCTGTGGTTTGGGATACATTTTTCTGTCTCCTCATTTTGTCTAACTCTTTGTGTCTCTTTCTGTTAGGAAAGTCAGTATGTCTCCTGCTCTTGAAGGTAATGCCCTTATGAAGAAGAGGTCCTGAAGTGCTCTGTAGTGCTGTGTCCCCTGTTCCCCAGGACCTGGACCTTCATGGAGTGACTCCTATGTGTGCCCTGTTGTGTTCTTGCCTCTTTTCAGTTCAGTTGTCTGAAGTGGCCCTCTCTGCCTATTGTGGGCAGTGTTTGGTCCCTGGGGAATGTGGGGTGTTTTGGCAAGGTAGGATCTGATCTGCTTGCTAATTGAGACCTGAAGCCACAGCTGCTATGCCAGCCAGCCTAAGCACATCTGCAAAGGGCATGTGGGTGGATCCCTCACTTTTAACAAGATGTGCTTGAGGCTTCTGAAGCACCTTTCTGTGAGAGCCTGCAAAAAGTGCTGGGGGGAGACACAGTGCTGGTGAGGTTTGCTTTAATCTTCTGGGGGAGGGGCCCACAGTTCTGGAACTGAGGCATATGTGACTGGAAAGGGTGGCTCCACCAAAGTGGGGGAAAGCATCATGCAAGCAAGTGTGGGCTTGCACTAGTTCCCACAGGCGGCCTTGTGTTTATGCTAGGGGGCAGGGAAGGAAAATGGCATCTGACAGCTCCTTTCTTTATGGAGAGGTCTTTCTGAGATCCCTATCACTCTGGGACCCCTCTGTGATGAATAAATCACTCTCTCTCATCTGCCCCTGGCATTTTTCCAACTTCTAGTGCTGTACTGTATCTGCTCAGGCTGCTTGTCCTGCCCCTCTCTTAAGGTGAGGACTATGCTTCCTAACACCCTCAGAGCTCTCCCAGGGCTGAGCACACTGATTTTAAGAATTCTAGGCTTTAAGTCTTGTTGGTTGTAAGAACTCATGAAACTTGGCCCCTCTTGTTTTCAAAGCCAAATGTTATAGGAGTTTGTCTTCCCTGTTCAGAGTCCCTGGTAGGATCATCTGTTTCTTACCCTTCACCTCTCTCCCTGCTCCCTCCCATATGCAGACAGCCACAGCTCCTTTAGGTCCTAAATCCTTCCCCATATTTCCTACCTTCTTCCATGTGGCCTCTTCTCTACCTTTGGGTGTGGAGTTCATTCTGCCAGTCTTTGGATCCTTTCTATGTTATTCAAGTTGATATGAGTGTTATCTAGTTGTGTCCATGGGACGAGATGAGCTAGGGAACTCCTACTCTACCACCTTCCTAGCAAGCTCTCTATGCAGATGCTTTTTATTTGATGTAATTTGATGTAGTCCCAATTGTTTTTGTTTTGTTTGTTTGTTTGTTTTTGCTTTTGTTTCCCTTGCCATAGGAGACATATCTAGAAAAATGGTACAGCCAATATCAGAGAAATTACTGCCTGTGTGTTCTTCTAGGATTTTTATGGTTTTATGTCTCACATATAGGTTCTTAATCCACTTTGAGTTTATTTTTGTGCATGCTGTTAAGAAAGTGGTCCAGATTCATTCTTCTGCATGTAGTTGTCCAGTTTTCTCAGTACCATTTCTTGAAAAGACTGTATTTTTTCCCATTGCATATTCTTACCTCATTTCTGGGTTTCCTATTCTATTCCATTGATCTGTGTGTCTATTTTTGTGCCAGTCCCGTACTGTTTTGATTATTACAGCTTTGTAGTATGTCTTGAATCTGGAATTGTGATACCTCCACCTTTGTTTTTCTTTTTCAAGATTGTTTTGGCTATTCTAGGTCTTTTGTGGTTCTATACAAACAAATAATTTGTTTTTCTTTCTCTCTCTCTCCCTTCCCCCCCCATTTTTTTTAATGAGTCTAGTGAAAGTTTGATCAATTTTGTTGATCTTTTCAAAGAACCAGCTCATGGTTTCATTAATCTGTTCTATTGTCTTTTTAGTTTCCATTTCATTTATTTCAGCTCTAATCCTTATTATTTCCTTCATCCTGCTAGTTTTGCATTTTGTTGCTTTTCTAGCTCCTTTAGGTGTAAGGTTGAGTTGTTTGAGATTTTTCTTGAGATAGGCCTCGTTGGCTATAAACTTCCCTCTTAGAAACACTTTTGATGAATCCTAAAGGTTTTGGACTATTGTGTTTTCATTTTCATTTTTTTCCATGTATTTTTTTATTTCCTCTTTGATTCTTGGTTGACTCATTTGTTGTTTAGTAGCATGGTGTTTAATCTCTATGTCTTTGTGCTCTTTCCAGGTTTCTTTCTTGGGCTTGTTTTCTAGTTTCATAGCCTTGTGGTCTGAAAAGATGCATGGTATGACTTTGGTCTTTTTGAATTTGTTGAGACTTGTTTTGTAGCCTGATATGTGACCTCTGGAGACTATTTATGTGCACTTGAAAAGAATGTGTATTCTGCTGTTTTAGGATGGCATGTTCTGAACGTATCTGCTAAATCCATCTGATGCAATGTGTCATCCAAAGCCACTGTTTCCTTGTTGATTTTCTATTTGAGGGATCTGTCCATTGACGAAAGAGGGTGTTAACACTCTCCTACTATTATTGCATTACTAGATTGGTTCCTTTATGATTGTAATTAGCTGCTTTATGTATTTGGGTGCTCTCGTGTTGGGTGCATAAATATTTACAACTGTTCTATCTTCTTGTTAGATTGTTCCCTTTACGATTATATAGTGTCCCTCTTTGTCTGTTAAAATATTTGTTTTAAAGTCTATTTTGTCTGATATAAGTAGTGCTACCCCATATTTCTTTTCACATCCATTTGCATGATAAACATTTCTCCATCCCTTCCCTTTTGATCTGTGTGTGTCTTTAGGTCTGAAATGAGTCTATTGTAGGCAGCACACAGATGGGTCTTGCTTTTTTATCTATTTCATCACCCTGTGTCTGTTGATTGGAGCATTTTGTCCATTTACAGTCAGAGTAAATACTGATGGGTATGTTTGCCACTTGTTTTATGTTTTTTTCTGTAGTTCTTCTCTGGTCCTTTCTTCCCTTGCTCTCTTCTCTCATGATAGATTGGCTTTCTTTAGTGATATCAATGGATTCTTTTCTTTTTATTTCTTACATATTTATTTCTGGTTTTTGATTTGTGAATACCCTTAGGTATGTATATAATATCTTCTGCATAGCAGTCTATATTAAGTTGATAGTCACTTAAGTTTGAACCCATTGTTTGTTGAGGAGGGGAACCAAATTACTTTATTTCAAGGAATTGTACAAATGAAGCAAGTTAAGTAGATGTTTTGGTACAACTTATAGAAAAGAGAATCCATTCTTTACTCCTCTTCCTACCCTTCCCCGCTCCCCCCACCATGTTTTAGGTATATAGTGTCAAACTTAACAACCTTTTATTTTGTAACTCTCTTGACTGACTTTTATAGATACACTTATTTTTACTGTCTTTACCTTTCCTACTTTTCTTATTCCTGTTTATGATCTTTCCTTTCCACTCAGAGTACCCTTTAACGTTTCTTGTAGAGCTGGTTTAGTGGTGATCAATTCCTTTAACTTTGCAGAAAAAAAAATTTAAGATTTTATTTATTTAGGGCAGCCCAGGTGGCTCAGAGGTTTAGTGCTGCCTCCAGCCTAGGGCATGATCCTGGAGATCCAGGATTGTGTCCCACATCAGGCTCTCTGCATGGAGCCTGCTTCTCCCTCTGCCTGTGTCTCTGTCTCTGTCTCTTCCTCTCTCTCTCTCTCTCTCTCTCTCTCTCTCTCATCTCTCATGAATAAATAAATAAAATCTTTTTTAAAAAAAGATTTCATGAGAGACACAAAGAGAGAGAGGCAGAGACATAGGCAGAGGAAGAAGTAAGCTCCCTGTGGGGAGCCCGATGCAGGACTCAATTCCAGGCCCCTGGGATCATGACCTGAGCCAAAGGCAGACCCTCAACCACTGAGCCACCCAGGTGCCCTGTTTGGGAAAATCTTTATTGCTTCTTCTATTCTGAATGATAGAGTTTGGATACAGTATTCTTGGCTGCAGATTTTCCCCTTTCAGCACTTTGAATGTATCATGCCATTCTCTCCTCATCTGTAAAGTTTCTGCCGAAAAAAATCTGCTGAGAGACTTATGGGGTTTCCCTTGTGTGTAACTGGCATCTTTTCTCTTGCTGCTTTTATGATTGATTGGCGGTGGGGCTCCCTGAGTGTCCTAGATCTGGATTTCTGATTCCCCCCCTAGATTATGGAATTTTTAAGCTATTATTTCTTCAAATAAATTTTCTGTCCCCTTTTCCCTCTCTTCTCTTTCTGGCTACCTATAATGTGAATTATTATGTTTGATGATGTCACTGAGTTCCCTAAGTCTGTTGTCATTTTGCATATTTTTTTCTCTTACCTGTTCAGCTTGATTACTTTCCATTACTCTGTACACCAGGTCACTGATTCATTCTTATGCTTGCTCTAGGCTAGGCTACTATTTATTCCTTCTAGTGCATTTTAATTTCACTTATTGAATTAATCTCCAATTGTTTTTTTTTTAAGATTTTATTTATTTATTCATGAGAAACACAGAGAGAGAGCCAGAGCCAGAGGCAGAGGGAGAAGCTCCCTGCAGGGAGCCTAATGCAGAAAAGACTCAATCCCAGGACCCTGGGATTACAACCTGAGCCAAAGGCAGATGCTCAACTACTGAACCACCCAGGTGTCCCTCCAATTTTTATTAATCTCTTTGTCAAAGGTCTTATTGATGTCCTCCACTCTTTTCTCAAGCCCATTGAGTATCTTTATGATGATTACTTCAAAATCTCTATCAGGTGTATTACTTGTCTCCATTTCACTTAGGTCTCTTGCTGTGAGTTTTGTCTTATTAATTTGTTTGGGACATATTCCTGTGTCTCCTCTATCTCTGTCTGTGTCTGTGTATTAGAAAAATCAGTTACATCTCCCTGTTTTTTAAAGTAATGGCCTTATGAAAAAAAGGTCTATAGTGCCTTGCAGTGCAGTGTCCCCTGATCACCAGAACCTGGCGCTTCAAGGGTACTCCCCTTAAAATGTGTGCTGTGTCCACCCTGATGTCATGGTCGAGCCGCATTTGCCTTCAGCCCCATTATCTGCAGTGGCTCTCTTTGCCTGTCATAAGCAGTGTTAGGTCCTTGTGGTGGTAGTGAGACAGTCTGGGGCTGCCTTGGGCTTGAGTTGAGTCAGACCAAGCATTTGTAAAAGATGCAGCGGCATTGAACTGCAGGGTGCTTTCCCCTGAGAGGCTTCTGTTGTGCACAGCCTGCAGTCAGACTAGTTCTCTACCATTAGCCCACTGCTGTGGCCCAGTCTGACTGGGTTATCTATATGTTTGGTGATCTTTCCCTCTCCCTGGGGCAGGAATCATTGTGTAGTGGCATTGGCCCTTGTTGGGGCTGCTTGCACACTGCCTGCCTGTGGCACCGCCCTGTATGGTCTCCAGCCAAAAGTATTTTGGAGGGGCAGGTCATCAACATGCACAGGCTGGCAGGGCAACTGTGTGGTGTTTTGTGTGCTGCTGGTCCTCTGTGGGAGGGGCCCTGCAGCACCTGACTGAGGCAGACCTGGTTGGGGGGGGTGGTGGGGGGGGAGGGAAGATTGGATCTGCCAAAGCATGCATTGGGGACTAAGTGAGCAAGTGAGGTGGTGAGCATCAGGTGGCACTGGTTCCCACGGGTGGCTGTGTATTTATGGTGGGAGGTGGGGGAGGGAAATTGTTCCTGACAGCTCCTTTGTTCCTGAAGAAGCCTCCAAGGATTTGTGCATCTCTGGGATTTGCTCTGAGGTTAGTAACTCTCTCCTGAATGCCCCAGGCATTTTTCAAATTGCTGCTTGCAGGTTGTATCTCTACAGGTGTTTGTTGTGCTGTCTCTTTAAGGGCAGGGACTCAGTTGCCTCTTGCCCTTAGGGCTCTCCATGGTTGAGCCTGCTTATTCTTAAAATTCCAGGTTTTAAGTCCTGCTGGTTTTAATAGAGCCTCTTTGTTTTTCAAAGCCAAAAAAAATTTTTTTTTTAAGATTTTTATTTATTTATTCATTAGAGACACAGAGAGGCAGAGACACAGGCAGAGAGAGAAGCAGGCTCCTTACAGGGAGCCTGATGTGGGGCTGGATCCTGGGACTCCAGCATCACACCCTGGGCCGAAAGGAGGCGCTCAACCGCTGAGCCACCCTGGCGTCTCCAAAGCCAAACCTTATGGGGGATTCATCCCCTGTGCTCTCTCAGGTGTGATAGTGTATTTCTCTCTCCTCTCCATCCGTTTAGCTCCCCATCACATCTCTGCCCTTCCTACCCTCTTTGATGTGGCCTCTTCTCTACATTTAGTGGTAGAGTTTGTTTTGTTAGTCTTCAGCTCGTTTTCTGGGTTATAAGCACTAATGTGAGTGTTATCTAGTTGCATCCTGCAACAACAGGAACTTAGAGTCTTCCCACTCTGCCATTTTCCCTCCACATGTATGTTTTCATGCTAATGCGATAGTGTTTTAAAAATTATGGCTTTGTAATGTGGTTTGAAACCATCAATCTCCAAGTTTGTTGTTGTTTCTCGAGATTGCTTTGGCTAGTCAGGGTCTTCCTTGGTTTCTTTTCTTTTCTTTTTTAAGATTTTATTTATTTATTTATGAGAAACACAGAGAGAAAGGCTGAGACATAGGCAGAGGCTGAAGCAGGACTCAATCCCAGGACCCCGGGATCACAACATGAGCCAAAGGCAGATGCTCAACCACTAAGCCACCCCTCTTCTTTGGTTTCATACAAATTGTAGACTTGCTCTATTTCTGTGAAACAATGCCATTGGAATTTTGACAGGAATTGCATTGAACCTATATTTTGTTTTGGGTAGTATGGACATTTTAATGATATTAATTCTTCAACCCCTGAGTATGAAATGTCTTTCCATTTATTTGTGTCCTCAGTTTATCTTATAAATGTCCTAATTTTCAGTGCACAGGTTTTTCACCTCCTTAGTTCAATTTATGCCTTGGTATTGTATTGTTTTTGATGGAATTGTAAATGAGATTGTTTTCTTAAGTTCTTTTTCTGATAGTTTCTTATTAGTATATAGAAATGCAATAGATCTTTGTATATTGATTTTGTATCTTGTAACTCTACTGAATTCTAATAGGTATTTTTGGGGGTGGAATCTTTAGGATATAATATGTCATCTGCAAATAGTGACAGTTTTCTTTATTTCCAATTTGGGTGACTTTTATTTTTCTTGTCTGATTGTTCTGGCTAGAACTTTCAATACTATGTTGAATAAAAGTGGCAAGAGTGGTCATCCTTGTTTCTGATCTTAGAGAAAAAGCTTTCAGCTTCTCACTGTTGAGTATGACATTAGCTGTGGGCTTGTCACATATGGCCTTCACTATGTTGAAGTATGTTCCCTCTATACTCACTTAATTATGAGTTTACAATTATCTTTCAAATCTATTGTAAAAATATCTGATATTAATTAAAAATTCCATTTAGCAAGTACTTACTGATTACCTAATTTAAGGTTGGCAATTTTTAAACTAACCATTACAGTTTTTAAATAAATGTCATTTTATAAGATCATAACTTTAAAAAAAGTCTGATAAGATAGCTATTTGGAAAACAGTGTATTAGGGACTCCCAAACATCATGAATTGAGAGGTCTTAGGGAGCTAGATTGCCTGCTGGATAACTTTGTATGAATGCGCAAATAAATCACTAAATAAAACAGCATGATAATATGGAATGTAAGAGAACTCTCCAGAAACAGATTCACTTACATGAGGGAAACTGATGTTCAATAGATAGAAGTATCCATGGGAAAGAGGAACTCATTTAATAAATTGTATTGAGTCAAATGTCTTTGTGAAGAAAGATAAAATTTGCTTCCTATCTCACATCACACACAAAAATTAATTCCAGGTGGATTAAAGGTCCAAGTGTAAAAAAACAAAAAATGTGACTATAACATAGAAGAAAACTGTCATAACACCAGGGTAAGAAAGAATTTCTTAAGACACAAAAAGGACAAACATAAAGTAAAATATTGGTCAATTACACTAAAGTAAAAAGCTTTTGTAGGACAGAAGACCCCATAAACAAACTGAGAAGATAAAACACAGATAGAAAGAAGATAGTTGCAATCCATGGAGTCAACAGAAGATTGATAATATGATGAACTTCTACATAGTTGATAAACCAATAGAAAAAATAGTAAGCACAGTATATGGATAGGCAATTCACAGAGAAAGAAAATAAAACTTTTGATATGCCAGTGAGATGTCATTTTATGCCCATTAGATTGGCAAAAAGTTTAAAGTCTGACAAGGTTGGTGGTTGGTGATGGGTTGGTGGTTGGTGAAGGTTGGTGATCGCATAAGGAAATGCAAACTCTTACACATAATTAGTAGAAGGGCAAAATGATTGCATCACTTTAAACAAGCTTAGTAAATTTGAAGATGCACATACCAAGGGCTTATTGGGAAACTCCTGGTTTCAGCCACTTGTCCCAGAATAATTATTAGTAACACTTCCTTTCATCTCCCAAGTGTTTTGGGTCACAGATAAATTATATGGTCATTCTATATATACCCCATGATTATGTACTTCTGCTTCTTTCCCAAGCATATTTAAGAGATGTGCAGAAATCTTCACATGTACTGTTTTCAATAGAAAATACAGAAGCCATCTGATTGGAAGGGAGTGAATCAATCGTGTTATATTTTTTAAGATTTTATTTATTTATTTATTTATTTATTTATTTATTTATTTAAGAGAGAGCAAGACTGAAAGAGCACAAGCAGGGGGAACCTCAAAGGGAGCAGCAGAAGGAGAGGGAGAAGCAGACTCCCCACTGAGCAGGGATCTTGTTGTTGAGCTCCATCCCAGGACCCCCAGACCATGACCTGAGCAGAAGGCAGATGCTTAACCAACTGAGCCACTCAGACGCTCCCCCAATCATGTTATTTTATTAGTGAAGCAAACTACATTTACCATATCAACCTGAATGTATATAAAAATGTTTTTAATTTTTTTAAGATTTTATTTTTAATCTCTACACCCAACATGGGGCTCAACCTCACAACCCTGAGAGCAAGAGTTGTGGGCTCTACTTACTGAGCCAGGTACACACCCCAAAGCTGTTTTTAAATTTTGAGTAAGAAAAGAAGAGGCAAGAGAATATTTGTAATATGATGTCATTGTATAAAACCATACTTTCATGTGTGCCCCAAAAGAACAAGAATATGCAGAGAAATGATAACCCCTCTATTTCAATCAAGATGATGTTTCCCTGGGGAGGGGAGTACAGAGTACTTTGTAAAATTTTAATTCTAAGAAAGGAGGGGTACCTTAAACAAATATAACAAAATATTCACATTTGTTTAATTTTCATAAATATCTATTATTTGTATTTTTGTATGTTTAAAATACTTCACAATTAAAAATAAACATCCTTGTTCCCCAATTCTCAGAAGAACCATGCAAAGAACACTGAATGAAATGTTTTTAAATGCTATAAAAATAGAAAATATAAAATAAAGTATTGACATAAGTCCAGGCCAAACATATCTGTCCTATTAATAGTTACAGGCTAAATTGCCCAGATTCCAAAACAAAATAAAAAGTAAAAGAAAAACCTGAGAGAATAATTCTAGAACATATGCTAAATAAATGATTAATTGTTTTCATACCTTATAGCTGTAGGAAATAAATAATTTTAAACAACACAAATGAATAAACAATCCCTCACAAACGGTAAAGCCAAAACAGACTGGTGTTGTGTTTGTTACTGGATCAAACATGGATTGAATATTTACTATGTGCTAGATGCTTTACACATGCTGCTGTTAATGCTCATAAAACCCTACATGTCAGGATTCTTGAGGTTGACTTTCCCAAGGTCACACATAGTAGGTGTCAGACCTGTGATTATAGCCATGGTTGGTCTGGGTCCAAAACCCTTGCTGGAGTTTTTCCTATGAAGCTTCACTGAAGAGGTAACAAAATCAGTCAACCATAATGTGCACCAGACTTTTCCCACCTTAGAATCACAGACATGCAAAATAAAACAAGAATTAACATATTTTTTTATCCCAATGGGGGATAATTTAATCCCAATTAGTTTTTTAAATATTAAGTGAGAATATTTAGTATTAAGCAAAAAGCCAGGGAAATCTATTATGAAGCCATCTCTTTACAGTTCTGGGAGCAAATGTGTAAATTGGGAATTTTTTTTTTTTTTTTTTTTTTTTTTTAAGTAGGCTCCATGCCCAATGTGGGGCTGGACTCACGACCCAGAGATCAAGAGTTGCGTGCTCCACCAACTGAGTCAGCCAGACGCCATAAATTAGGAAACTTTTAAAAATCAACTTGGCATTACTATCAAGACAGTCTTTAGAAACCTCACACCCATTGTCTGATATATGTCTGGGAATCTATTAAAAAATAGCAAATATAGAATAAATAAAAGAAGCTCTTCCCTATAGGATTATTAATAATAGTGAGAAGTTGTTACATGTAGACATAAAGTGCTGGTTAAATGGCTAAGGGAATTATAGACCCGTAAGAACACTAAGGGGTCTTTAAAAATGTTTGGAGCCAATATAAAATAACTTGAAAAACTATAAGGTTAAATCAAAAATTAAAACTAAAAATATGAAGATGGGGGCACTTGGGTGGCTCAGTGGTTGAGCAACTGCTTCAGTTCAGGTCATGATTCTGGGGTCCTGGGGTCCAGCCCGCATCAGGCTCCCTCTGCCTGTGTCTCTGATGAATAAATAAATAAAATATTTTTTAAAATATGAAGATAATATGATTACATCCATATTTTGGAATAGTACCAGATTAAAGAGGGGGGGAATCTCAAAAGTAAATAAACCAGCCTACTAACGGTAAGGGGTGTGATAAGTTTTTTGAGGGATTGTTAAGTGTTCTTTTTACTTGTCTCTGCTTTTCATGTTAACTATAAAACATGCTATCTTCATGATTTTTTAAACCATACCACAGATTTTAAGTTCTATCTGTGGTAGAGTAAATCTACCATTTTCTTTTTAAGATGTTAGTTCTTCTGTTCATTTATTCTTCCAAATAAGAGTAAGGGGTTTAGGGTAAATATTAAAATTATGGTGCCACCTAGAAAAAGGAGCACCCATATGAGCAAAGTTTACACCATGTTAGCTTGAGGCATCAGAGAGCCCCTGACAAAGATTGAGGGAGTGATTTTGCCTCCCTTTCTGCATAAGCAATAGCAACAAAAGCAGAATAAAATGGGTGTCAACATGGCAGTCACATAATGCTTTAAAAGACTCTTGCTTTAGGATGCCAAGTATGGGAATGACTTCATCCTTCTGGATTTTTTTTAAGATTTTATTTATTTAAAAAAATATTTTATTTATTTATTTGAGAGAGCTCATGAGCACACATGAGAGGGTGGGAGGGGGTCTGAGGGAGGGGGACAAGCAGACTCCCTGCTAAACGTGGAGCCTGATGAGGGGCTCAATCTTTCGACCCTGAGATCATGGCCTGAGCCAAAGGCAGATGCTTAACCAACTGAGGCACCCAGGCACTCTTCATCCTTCTAAATTCAACTTGATATTCAGGAATCTGGTTATCTTTTCTTTCTTTCTTTTTTTTTTTTTTTCAGTCTTTTTTTCTCCAGGTAGAGTAGTCTTGTTTCATTTGAATAAATTTCCTCTGAATCATAGTTAAATTCCTAAGAACAGATTTATATTTTCTTATGACCCCTCTATTTAACAAATACTTTATGAGTCCCTATTCTATCCTGGTCCCTGTTCTTGGAGTCTATAACATAGAAATGCAGAGTAGCCCAACACTGGCATTCTGGGCTTGGAAGATAATAAGCAAATATTTTAGGGTGCAAAGGCCATGTTTAGAGCCCCAAAACATGATGGCCCAAATAAGACAGTTTATTTATGGTCCCCCTGGCAGTCAGAGGAAGGTTCGCAGGTTGGCTGACAAGCGGCTCTGCTCCAGGAGAGTTTCCAGAAACCAGTTCCTTTTGTCAGGCTGTTCCTCACCTTAGCTTGAAGCCTTATTTCATCTTTTGTGGGGTGGCAGATAAACATCTGATAA
This sequence comes from Canis lupus familiaris, assembly GCF_011100685.1. Classification (NCBI taxonomy): domain Eukaryota; kingdom Metazoa; phylum Chordata; class Mammalia; order Carnivora; family Canidae; genus Canis; species Canis lupus. Next base: position 29,304,511 of record NC_049223.1, on the reverse strand, counting down.
CTCTCTACCATCAAAAAGGGAGAACATGCTTATGAAAGACAGCCTCTAATTATTCATTGACTCAACAAATTCCTTCTGAGAGTCTGCTCAGAGCCAGATGCTAGTCTCAAGGCTAAAGTACAAAACAGACAAGTCTCCAGTGTTCAAAAAACAGGAACTTCTCTCAGAAGCAAGGGGCAAGAAACAGGACAAAAGGGCAGATTTCATTCTAAGTGCAATGGGAAGGCACTGGGGGGTAGTGAGCAAAAGAGTCTTTTAAAGACCAAGGAGTATTTTTTCCTCTGTAAATGGAAATACAACGTATCTGCCACACAGGCATCGAATGCAAGACTGTATAGTCTTTGCAATCTGGAAAATGTTCAAAATTGCTCCACTTAGACCAGTGTCTCCTTTTTATAGACAAAGAAACCAATGCTCTGAGAAGTTTTTTTTAACCCAAAACCTCTTTTTGGACTAATGGGGAATCACATCTATGGTCATCTTTCTCTCCCACCCATCAGTCAGGTTTAATTTTTTCTGTGTTGGTAGTGGAAAGATGCAGACTCCTAGGTCCCACCTCCTAAAGCAAACAATTACAAGAGTACCCCCCACTTTTATAATATAGGATGGCCTTCATACCACATTTTTCAGAGTTTTCTAGGTCCTTACATATTCTCCTTTTACCTCCAGAACAGGGACAGCTTGGATGAGGACTGAACTTACAGGGAGTCCAATGCTATTTGTTTGGTTAAGCCATTTTTTCTAAACTTGCTTAATCAAGAGAATAATCTGAAATCTTTGTTAAATATTTATATTCTCAAGTCCCTCCTGGAGATTCTGGACTGCAAGAAAGAGACCTGGGAGGCTGCTCGGTAACTTTTAATTATTGCTAAGGGAGCTTCTTTCCATAGACAACCTTGGCAAACATTGGTGCACTCTGTCCTCCAAAGGGTGTGATGAAGCACACTCAGCAAAAGATACCTATTAAGAGACGATTTTCCTGACTCTTTGGGTATTAAAGAGCGCCCAAAGGTGTGCACAAGGCTTCTCCAAGTGTCTGTTCCTCCCCTTCCAATCCAATCTTCCGTGGCTGTTAACTTTTCAGAGATAATTTTGCTTTTGATACCTGTCAAGTCATTAGTTGTAACCAGTGGGAGACAGACTATAATGGCTGGCTGCACTGGCTGGCATGGGAAGTCCTGCTCTGTTGAGGTTTAAGGCATGGATGATGCTGTTGCTGGCAGTAATGGGAACACTATCGCACGCAGGGGCAAACCAGTTGCTAAACCTACCACCAGTAGCTACCTGAAAGAAGGTGGGGGCTTTGGGTGACCATATAGTTGCAGCCACAAAACACATTAGTAAAAATAAAGCTTAAAATGGAATGGGTGGTTGCTTGTAAGCGCTTGGGAGCATTTTTTTTTTCAATTCTGTCCGACTTTGTCTTATGTTTACAGATGCTCTCATGAGAGGCATACTCAGTGACGATGTATTTTTTTTTAATAATTTTGTTATTTATTAGAGAGAGAGAGAGAGAGAGCATGAGCAGGGGCAGGGGCGGGGGAGAAGCAGGCTCCACCCTGAGCATGGAGTCCAATGTGGGGCTCCATCCCAGGACCCTGAGATCATGACCTGAGCCCAAGGCAGAGGCTTCACTGACTCCGCCACCCAGGCACCCAGGATGAATCTTCTTAATGAATTTAACCCTTTGTACATTTTGGATGTTCCTCTATGTCTGATTTTTTTTTTTTTGCTAGACAGTCTATGTCATGTGATATAAATATAGCCACTGTTGTAATTAGAAATTATAGCTTTCTTACGATTAGGATTTACAAGCTTATATTTTTCTGTCCTCTTACTCTTGACTTATCTGTTCATATTTAAAGTATGTCCCTTATATTTAACATTCACTTGGGTTTTATTATTTCTATCCTTTAATTAATGTGTTACTGCATTTATAATCATTGTAATTCATGATAGGGTTGGGTTTGCTATTTATTTTCTATTTTCCCCACTAGCTCCTTTTTCCTCTTTCCCTGCCTTCTCCTGGAGCAAGGCCTTTCAAAAAAAAAAATTCCATTTTGTCTTCCTTGTTGACTTATTTTCCATACCTCCTTGTTTTATTTTTTGGAAGTTGCTCTAGGGTTTACACAATATACATTAAACTTAAAACAATCTCCTTGAAAAATATAGCACTTCGTATGTATTTTAAGAAACCCACAGTAATATGCCACATTTTCTCCACGCCTTTGTACCACATTCAAATATTTTCCTTCTACATGTGCTTTAAACCATAATACATTATTTTTTTCTTTTTTTACATTATTGTTTCTTAAATGCTTTTTAAAAAATATTTTATTTATGTAACCATGAGAGCATAGAGAGAGAGGCAGAGACATAGGCAGAGGGAGAAGCAGGCTCTCTGCGGAGAGCCTGATGTAGGACTTGATCCCAGGATCCCGGGAACAGCCCTGAGTCAAAGGCAGATGCTCAACTGCTGAGCCACCCACGTGTCTCAAGTACACAGTTTTCTTAGCATATGCAGATTTGTGAAACCGTTACCATCCTCTAAGAACATTGTCATCACCTCAAGAAAAAACTTGTTACCCATTAGCAGTCATTCCCCATACCCACCTTGACCCAGCCCTGAAAATCTACTAATGTACTTTCTATAGAAACAGAGATTTGCCTACTCTCGAAACTACACATAAGTGGTGGAATTGTATATGTGGCCTTCTGTAACTGGCATCTTTCACTTGGAATTATGTTTTGAGTTTTTATTTTAATTCCAGTTAACATGCAGGATTACATTAGTTTCAAGTATACAATATAGTGATTCAGTACTTCCATACATCACCTCTAGCTCATCGTGACAGGTGGTCTCCTTCATCCCCATCAGCTATTTCCCCCAACCCTGCCCTACCTCCCCTCTGGTGACCATCATTTTGTTCTCTATAGTTAAGAGTCTGTTTCTTGATTTGTCTCTCTTTTTCCCATTTGCTCATTTGTTTTGTTTCTTTATTTCCGCATATGAATGAAATCATATGGTATTTGACTTTCTCAGACTTAATTCACTTAGCATTATATTCTTTAGTTCCATCCATGTTACAAATCACAAGATTTAATTCTTTTTATGGCTGAGTAATATTCTGTTTTATATATATATTATTTTTCTTCTTGATATAGGTCTGTATTGCTATACACACACACACACACACACACACACACACACACACACACCACTTCTTTATCCATACATCAGTCAGTGGATACTTGGGCTGTTTCCATAATTTGGCTCTTCTAGATAATGCTGCTATAAACATAGGGGTGCACGTATCCCTTTGAATGAGTATTTTTGTATTCTTTGGGTAAATACCTAGTAGTACAATTGCTGGATCATAGGGTAGTTCTGTTTTTAACTTTTTGAAGAACCTCCATACTGTTTTCCAGAGTGGCTGCACCAGCTTGCATCCCCACCAGCAGTGCATGAGCATTTCCCTTTCTCCAGAGCCCTGATGACACTTCTTGTTTCTTGTGTTACTGATTTTAACCATTCTGACGGGTATGAGGTGATACCTCACTGTGGTTTTGATTTGCATTTCCCCAATGAGAAGTGATGCTGAGCATTTTTCCGTATGTCTATTGGCCATCTGGAGGTCTTCTTTGGAGAAATGTCTGGTCATATGTCTTCTGCTCATTTTCTAATTGGATTATTTGGAGTTTTTTGGGTTTTGAGTTGTATAAGGTCTTTATAGATTTTTGGATACTAACCCTTTATCAGATATGCCATTTGCAAATATCTTCTCCCATTGAGCAGGTTGTCTTTTAGCTTTGTTGTTTTCCTTTGTTGTCCAGAAGCTTTTTATTTTGATATAGTCCTAATAGTTTATTTCTGCTTTTATTTACCTTGCCTCAGGAGACATTTCTAGAAACATGTTGCTATTCACAATATCTGAGACATTACTGCCTGTGCAGTCTTCTAGGACTTATATGGTTTCAGGTCTCACATTTAGGTCTTTAATCCATTTCATTTTTGTATATGGTGCAAGAAAGTGATCCAGTTTCATTCTTTTGCATGTGGCTGTCCAGTGTTCCCAGTACCATTTGTTGAGGAGACTTTTTCCCATTGCTTATTCTTGCCTCCTTTATCAAAGAATAATTGACTCTATAATCATAAGCTTATTTCTTGGCTCTCTATTCTGTTCCATTGATCTTTGTGTCTATCTTTTTGCCAGGACCATTCTGTTTTGATTACTACAGTAATCTTGAAATCTGGGATTTGTGATGCCTCCAGTTTTTCTTTTCTTTTTCCTTTTTTTAAAAAAAGATTTTATTTATTTATTCATGAGAGACACAGAAAGAGAGAGACAGAGACATAGGCAGAGGGAGAAGCAGGCTCCATGCAGGGAACCTAATGTGGGACTCGATCCCAGTACTCCAAGACCACGCCCTGAGCTGAAGGCAGATGTGCTTAACCGCTGAACCACCCAGGGATCCCTTGCTTTTCTTTTTTAGGATTGCTTTGACTATTCCAGGTAAATTGTGGTTCCATATACATTTTAGGATTATTTGTTCTAGTTATATGAAAAATGCTACCGGTATTTTGATAGAGATTACAGTAAATCAGTAGGTTTCTTGGGGTAGTATGGACATTTTAACAATATTTGTTCTCCCCATCCATGAGCATGGAATGTCTTTCCATTTGTATCATCTTCAATTTCTTTCATAAGTGTTTTATACCTATCAAAATATAGGTCTTTCACCTCTTTGGTTAAGTTTATTGCTGGTTATTTTTATTATTTTTGTTGCATCATAAGTTGGAATGTGTTCTTAATTTCTCTTTCTGCAGCTTCATTATTAGCATATAGATATGTAATGGATTTCTGTACATTGATTTTGTATCCTGTGACCTTACTGAATTCATTGATCAGTTCTAGTAGTTTTTTGGTAGCATCTTTAGGGTTTTCTATATATAGTATCATGTTATCTGCAAGTAGTGAAAGTTTTACCTCTTCCTGACCAATTTGGATGCCTTTATTCCTTTTTGTTGTCTGATTGGTGTGGCTAGGACTTCTAATATTTTGTTGAATACTAGTGATGAGAGTGAATGTCCTTGTCTTATTCCTGAACTTAGGAAAAAGCTCTGGTTTTCACCATCTTGAGTATGATGTTACCTGTGGGTTTTCCATATATGATTTTTTTTATGTTGGTGTATATTCCCTCTAAACCTATTTTGTTGCGGGGGGGGGGGGGTTGCTCTGTCTGGATGTTGTACCTTGTCAAATGCTTTTTCTGTATCTATTGAGATCATATTGAGATTTAATCATACCAAGCCACTCTTGCATCCCAGGAGTAAATCCCACTTGATCATGGCTCATGATTTTTTTAATGTATTGTTGGATTCAGTTTGCTAATATTTTTTGAGAATTTTAACATCCATCTTCATCAGAAATACTGGACTATAGCTTGCACTCTCTCTCTCTCTCTCTCTCACTCTCACTCACTCTTGCTCTCCCTCCTTACCCTCTCTCTCATCCCTCTTTCCCTCTTTTTTTTTTTTTGTCTTGTAATGTCTTTATCAGGTTCTGGTATCAGGGTAATGCTGGTCTTGTAGGAAGAATTTGGAAGCTTTTCTCCCTCTTCAATTTTTTGGAATAGTTTGAGAACAATAGGAATTAACTCTTCTTTAAATGTTTGGTAGAATTTACCTGTGAAGCCATCTGATCCTGGACTTTGGTTTGTTGGGAGATTTTGGATTACTGGTTCAATTTCATTGTTGGCAATAGGTCTATTCAAATATTCTATTTCTTCTTGATTCAGTTTGGAGAGGTTATATTTTCTAGGAATTTATCCACTTTTTCTAGGAGTTCTTTTGCTCTTTATTTTCTTATTACGTTTTTTAATTCCAGGATAATGAACATACAATGTTATATTAGTTTCAGGTATACAGTACAGTGATTCAACAATTCTATATATTACTCAGTGCTCATCATGGTAAGTGTACTCTTTAATACCCATTACCTATTTCACCCATACCTCTCTACCCACATTTCTTCTAGGTTGTTTTTTGGCATATAATTTTTCATAATATTCTCTTACAATTCTTTGTATCTGTGGTATCAGTTATAACTTTTCCTCTTTCATTTCTGATTTTGTTTATGTGAGTCTTCTCTCTTTTTCTTTCTTTTTGATGAATCTGGCTAAAGGTTTACTAATTTTGTTGATCTTTTCAAAGCACCATCTCCTAGTTTCAATGATCTGTTCTTTTTCTTTTACTCTCTCTTTTCTTTACTTTCTATTTTGTTTCTGCTCTGATGTATATTATTCCCTTCCTTCTCCTAGTTTGGGGTTTTGTTTATTCTTATTTTACTAGCTCCATTAGGTATAAAGTTAAATTGTTTATTTCAAATTTTTCTTACTTTTTGAGATAGGCCTGTATTTCTATCAACTTCCCTCTTTTTTTTTTAAATAATAAATTTATTTCTTATTGGTGTTCAATTTGCCAACATACAGAACAACACCCAGTGCTCATCCCGACAAGTGCCTCCCTCAGTGCCCGTCACCTATTCACCCCCACCCCCTGCCCCCCTCCCCTTCCACCACCCTAGTTCGTTTCCCAGAGTTAGGAGTCTTCATGTTCTGTCTCCCTTTCTGACATTTCCCACCCATTTCTTCTCCCTTCCCTTCTATTCCCTTTCACTATTATTTATATTCCCCAAATGAATGAGACCATATAATATTTGTCCTTCTCCGATTGACTTATTTAACTCAGCATAATACCCTCCAGTTCCATCCACTATCAACTTCCCTCTTACGATGGCTTTTGCTGCATCCCAAAGATCTTGGACCATGTGTTTTCATTTTAATTTCTCTCCCTGTTGGACAAATATTCTGGAGAATGTTCCATGTGAACTAGAAAAGAATTATATTCTGCTGTTTTAGGATGGAATGTTCTAAATATATATGTTAGGTCCATCTGGTACAGTGTGTCATCAAAGCCACTGTTTGCTTACTGATTTTCTGTTTTAATGATCTGTACATTGATGTAAGGGGGGGGAGTGTTAAAAGTTCCTTACTCTTATTGTATTAAGACTTTGTTATGAGTCTTAATGAGGTTTGCCAGTCTTTTCTCAAGGCCAGTGAGTATTTTTATGACCATTACTTTAAATTTTCTATCAGGCATATTACTTACTTATGTTTTGTTTAGCTATTTAGTTGCAATTTCATCCTCTTCTTTCATTTGGGACATATTCCTCTGTCTCCTCCTTTTGACTAACTCTCTGTTCCTATGTATTAGGAAAGTCAGGTGCATCTTCTGCTCTTGAAAGTATTGGCTTTATGAAGAAGAGGCCTTGGAGTGCCCTGCAGTGTAGTCCCCTGCTCACCAGAAACTGATGCTTTCAGGGGTGTCTCCTATGTGTATTATGTGCCTTCTACTGTTATGGCTGAGTCATGTTGCCTTCAGCTCAGTCATCTGCAATTATCTTTGCCTTTTGTTGGCAAAATTTATCCCTGTGCTGTTAGTGGGCCAGACTGGGGCCTCCTCAAGCTTGAGTTGTGTGAGACTTCAAAGAATATTGAATTTTGTTCAAGCATGCAGTTAGTTTACTTTCAGATCAGTTTGATTTGTTCAAGTCTTCTATTAAATTAGTTAGGGCATGTCTGTACCTTTCCTTTAGGGCTGGTGTATCCCTACTAAAGCATGGCTTTTATAATTTTCTACTAAATGCTCCTGGTGTTCAACAAGGCAGTTCAGATGTTTCATTTTCAGGTCTTTTGGTAAGAATATTTCATAGATTGTAAAATTCCTATTGCATTAAATCAGGAGGTTTGTGATGTCTGCATTTTACTCTTTGTAGGATCATTGATTTAATCAGTTGGTCTAGGAAGCACTTGAAATGCCAGTAAGAAAGACCAGTTCCTGAGCCCTGACTCTTACCTAGTTAAAAATAAGTACCCTAGAGTTGGGGTCCAGCATATCATTTCTAATAAGCTCCACAAGTGTGCTGTTTGGATTCTCTGGGAAGCAGATGCTAAAATTAGTTAGACTTAGAAATCTAAATGTTTATTGAAGAGTGTTCTGATTTGGATCCTTTATGAAGCAGGTACCAAGAGGGGCTAGATGTTCCAATGATTTATTAGGGAAACTTCCACAAAGGATAAATGGGGATAGCACAGGGATAGGCAGAGATAACCTACAGATGGATCTATAAGTCTAACAACTATGAAAAAAGATAAGTGAGATTTGAATGTAAGGAATCTCAGATGGCAGCTCAGCCCTGAAAAACTCTTGGCCAGGCTGATGGAGAGTGCCTGAGCAAAAGTTATCCAAGGTAGGAGTCAGGTAGGAATGAGACAGCACTAGTGACACTGATGTGTTCTGTCTGGGAGCATCCTGGAAGAAGCTTGAACACCATGATGGGGTCCAATGGATTGGCAGTTGGAGTCCATGAGTAGACTATGCTTCCACAGCAGGTTCTCCTGAAGAAGATCACTTCTATTGCTACCACAGTCTAACCCTTGTACCACACAGATCCATTATCAACATATATTTTGAGAGCAGTTCCTCCATTGTGACCAGGCGCCTCTCAAGGGGAACTTAGAAAATTTATAGGATACAAAAAAAAAAAAAAAAAGAAAAGAAGAAGAAAATTTATAGGATACATTAGAGCCTCTGCCTGTGCAGTTAGTCTCTGGGCTCAATTGGTACCCATCTTTTTCCTTCTCCACTATCCATTTTAAATTCCCCTCGCTGTCCACTATCGTCTCAAGAGGTCTTCATGGCTCAGTTGGTGATGTGACTCAAACCTTGATTCTTGAGTGCTCTGCACCCATAGTAATCATTTCACACATTCATACATTGGAATTGCTGTGTTTGTTCATTCACAGTTATAATGGGGCATGGGAGGATCAAAACACACCCTAGTGGCTTCTCTGGGTACAAAGTATTCCTGTGTGTAAAAACAGCCCTACTTTCTCCTGATTACTGTCAATTGCCACTGTCAAGATAGTGACTTCTTCTCACCTGCTGATGTCTGGTTCTAAGAAGCTAAAATGTCCTGCAGCTGCAGTATGAAGGGCACATGTTGAATCTCCTAATGAGAATGTGCCTTTTTAGGGAGAGACAGGAAGATGGTGAAGTAGGAAGACTCTAGGCCCACCTCACCTGATGAATACAACTAGATAACTATCAAATAATCCCAAATACTCCAGAAATCAACATGAAGACTGGCAGAACAAGCCCCACAACTAAAAAGAGAGAAGAGGCCACATCAAAGAAGGTAGGAAGTGTGGAAATGAGGCTTGGGAAAGAAACGGATCCTGGCTGCTGCAAAGAGGAGGGAGCCATGATTGCGGGGGGGGGGGGGGGGGGGGGGGGCGGAGAGGAACACACAGGGGAATGCACAAGGAGAACATTTCCCCATAGCCATTGGCTTGGAAAATGAGAGAGGCCAAATTTTGTGAGTTCTTACAACCAGTGGGGCTTAAAGCTTGGAGTTATAAATGTCAGAAGGCTTGGCTGAGATCAATCCCAGAGGGTTCTGTGATGCTCCTAGAGAGAAGGGAGGCAAACAACCCAGGGGCAGACATGTGGAAACAGTGATCTGAAGAGCGCCCAGGGCACACAGTGGGGACAGTATTTCTTCTTCTTTGAGCATGTACCTGAGAAGCAGCACTCACAGACAGACCCCTCTGGGAACAAATATGCTGGATGGCACAATTTCCCTCCCCTACCCCCTCAACATAAATACAGAGCCATCTAATGGAGGGAAGCAGCACAGCACTGACACTGCCTACCCTACTGGCTTATGCCATACCCCAATCTCTGGCGCTCTGGTGGGACCCTCCCTCCCAGTCAAGCTTGCCTCAGTACCAGTACAGCAGGCCTCTCTCCTAGAAGATCAGGACAAACCCCTGCCCACACCACTGGTCCTGACCAGAGATTTTTGTAGGCCCTCAGTTCTGGTGGAGGTAGTGACACTTCTCATTTCACAGGCAGCCCAAAGCATGCCTAGTTAAAACTCACCACATTCAGGCCAGGGACCAAAACACTGCCCACAGTAGGCAAGGAGCGCCTCTGCAGATGACTGGTCTGAAGGTTACAGCAGCCAGAACACAATAGCAGAGTGCACGCAATACACACTGGCGTGTACATTCCCTGAATGTCTCCATTTCCTGAAGCACCAGACACTGGGCACTACATGATGGCTTCTCCATAATATCATTACTTTTAGGAGCAGGAGACATAAATGGCTTTTCTAACACAGAGAAGAAGGCAACAACAGACAAAATGAGAAGATAGAGGAATTTATCCCAGATGAAAAAACAAAATAAGGCCATGGCCAGACATCTAAGTAAAACACATATAAGTATGTATGATCGTGAGTATGGAAAGGTAAGCAGAGTCAGCTCTCAAAAACCTTCTAAAGCATGTAAAATGTCTGCCTTCAGCTCAGGTCATGATCCCAGGGTTCTAGGATCAAACCGTGCATTGGGCTCCCTGTTCAGCAAGGAAGCTGCTTCTCCCTCTGCCCTTCCCCCTGCTCATACATGCACACACTCTGTCTCTCTCTCAAATAAATAAAATTTTTTAAAAAATAAAGCACACAAAATAATTTTGATTCTTGTTAGGAAAACAGTCATATGTAATATTAAGCAACTTCTTTCAAAGTTATTTCCAAATGAAAGTAATCAAAGAATATCTAGGGGCACCTGGGTGGTTCAGTCAGTCAGACATCTGACTCTCGATTTCAGCTCACGTCATGAGATCAAGCCTCGGGGCCGACTCCGTGCTCAGTGGGGAGTCTGCTTGAGATTCTCTTTCTCCCTCTCTTTCTGCCCTTCCCCTGTTTGTGCATACTTTCTCTCTCTAAAACAGATCTTTTAAAAAAAAAGAGTAATATTCTTTCTGCAAATAAATGCTAATTTTCACTTTTTGACTTATGATTGTTTTAGCACTACTGTTCTTAATGGTTTTGAGCTCTGATATATAAGAGCTCTGATAATATAAGTGTTAGTTTACATACACATATACATTTATATTTATACATAACTATATTTGATAACATTATGCATATCATATATTATGTATATATTTATATTTATATATATTTGTGTGTATATATAACTTTTTTTTTACACTGCTCTCAAGTCCCAGACTATCAAAAGGAAATGGAAAATCTGGTTACATCATCACTTATCTAATGTAAAGTCATATCCAATTAGAGGATGCATTTCACCACAGGTATTATAGAAAATGAGAGTTCAAGAACAAAAATTTCATCCTTGTAAACAATTTGAAAATTGATCTCCTCTATATCCAACTTTATAAAAATGGTGGGGGCAGGAAAAAGAATATTTTTTCTTTAAGTTTCTATAGTTATGAGGAAGAAAATCATTCTTAGCACAAAAAGGAATGCAAGCATACTTAATAAGTTGTTTTTAATTTCTTAGGATGAAAGTTCAGTAGTTTCATAATGAAACTGTTGCCAAATGGATTATGTGCATCTCTCTTTTTTTTTTTAAAGAATTTTATTTATTTGATAGAGACAGTGAGTGAGAAAAAAAGGGAAAGCACAGTGGAAGGACAGGTAGAGGGAGGAGAAACAGACTCCTCCATGAGCAAGGAACCCAATGTGGGACCCAATCCCAGGGCCCTGAGATCATGATCTGAGCTGAAGGCAGGTGCTTAACTGACTGAGCCAACCAGGTGTCCCTTGATACATATTTTTAAGTCAATTCCCTTTTTACATTTTTTTGCAGGATTGTATAGGTTGATTAATGACATAATGTAATCCACAAAATAATCTTTCTCTCCCTTCCTTCCTTCCTTCCTTCCTTCCTTCCTTCCTTCCTTCCTTCCTTCCTTCCTTCCTTCCCTCTTACATATCTAGCAATCAAATCAGTAGGCATTTATACATAGGAAACAGTGAGTCCCTGACTCACTTAGTGTGATCATACTAGCTATTCAAAGGAAACCTGTGATTAGTGTTAAATGTTCCTATTTTTCCTTAGTAAAGATTTAATGTTTATGGTTACTTACCTAACACAGATCTTGTTAATCTCCCATTGCCTACCAAATAAACTAATCATTTCAGTGGTTTTCAAGGCCTTCCTAGGTCAAATCCCAATCTATGAATGTATTCTCCACTATTGATCTCTATGTATATCGTTGGGCCAACTGCGGAGTTTTCCCTTCCTTGGTAGGCTTTCTGAAATAATGTTCTGTGCTTATCTCTGTTTACCTAGATCCCAGCTATCATTCAGGCCTGGCTTAAACACAACCCACTCAAGAAAACCTTCTCCAAAATTCCCTAGCCATATCACTTTTTCCTCTGACCTCCCATAAAGTTGTATCTGTTCCTCTTTTATGACACCTATATTTTCTAGCCACATCCTGTTCATTCCTCAAATACCTTAATCTTCAAATATAAAGACTTTAACATTAGGGTCTTATTCCACTTTGTATCACTGAGCCAACAACACATTGTTTGAACGTAATATATGCACATAGATCTATGTTAAAATTGAGTAAAATTAAAATATACCAGATGCTTTTTAAAAGAACATATTTAGGGATGCCTGGGTAGCTCAGTTGGTTAAGCATCTGCCTTTGGCTCAGGTCATGATCCCAGGATCCTGGGATTGAGTCCCACATGAGGCTCCTCGCTCAACGGGAGCCTGCTTCTCCTTCTCCCTGTTGCTCCCTCTGCTTGTGCTATCTCCCTCTCTCTCTCTCTCTCTGACAAATAAAATATTTTTTAAAATTAAAAAAATAAAAGAACATATTTGATAAAATGCTATTTTAATACATATCAAATATTTTATATTCACCTTGTATAAACTATTTTATCTTTCAACAAATTCCTTTTTTTTTTTTTTTACAAATTTCACTCTTTTTCTGTTTATAAAAACCTATGTTTTTCATGGCATTTAAAAGCATTATTTAGGAATGCCTGTGTGGCTCAGCAGATGAGCGTCTGCCTTTGGCTCAGGACATGAATCTGGGGTTCCAGGATTGAGTGCTAAATTGGGACTCCCTGCAGGGATCCTGCTTCTCCCTCTGCCTTCTTTCTCTCTCTGTGTCTCTCATGAATAAATATATAAAACCATTAAAAAATAAAAATAAAAAAATAAAAGCATTATTACAGATTTGCTTTTTAAAGGAGATACCATCTTTAAAACAATCTAGCTTCCATGATTCTGAAGGTCTTTTATACTCTAGTCTGTTGCTGTGATTCTATTAAAAATGTACAGAAATATCACTTGTCAAGACATTCCTGCTCTTCCCACTTCCTTCCATTTCTACCTTGTTTCTCTTTTTTAAAAGATTTATTTATTTATTTATTTATTTATTTATTTATTTATTTATTTTAGACAGAGAGAGAGAGAGGCAGAGACACAGGAGGAGGGAGAAGCATGCTCCATGCCAGGAGCCCGACGTGGGACTCTATCCCAGGACTCCAGGATCCGCCCTGGGCCATAGGCAGGCCATAAACCGCTGAGCCACCCAGGGATCCCCTCTACCTTGTTTCTTTTTACTTTTTGTATGCTGTCATTTATTTTATCCTGTTTTCTTTTCCAAAGTATTACCATCCTTTTCTGCAGCGAGTTTCCCCACTCTACCAGAATCAAAGAGGGGGAGAGGGAGAGAGAGAAGAGAAATGTTGCTTTAGGGGATAGTAGATAAGGAGGTAGTAAAAATCAAGGCATTTAATGGAAAAAAAAGAAAACAACAACCAGAGCTCTATTAATGCTTAAAGAACTAACCACTCTCCTTTCCTTCTTGAGCTATACTTGTTCTGCCATGTTTTTGTCACTTAACGTTTCTTGAGCTGCAATACTGTGTGAGTCTGGGAAGTTTTTGAATTTCAATTTGTATGACCAAAAACTCCTTGGACACACTTTGGCTTTCTTTTATGACATTGCTCAAGTTGTAATCTACTGAGTGCCTTTGATCCGTTAGACACCACAGAGGATATAAACCAAGCACATCTCTTGTCATCTGAAAGTTCAGATACCACCGCAAATAAAATGAAGACAAATTCTAGGGATAACCCCTTTCTAGCTGAAGGATCAGAGAGAACAAAGAGAATCCTTTACTCTTCTACCATCAAATTACTTATGGTTGTCATTTTTGTTTTCTGAGACACAGCCTCTAGTCCATTAACAATACCAGAAGAGGACATCACCAGTAAACTGCAAACCAATATCCCTTATGAATATAGATATGACAAAATAATAGCAAACCAAATCCAGCAACAGTTAAAAAGAGATTATGTTCCATGACCAAGTATGATTATAATGGAATCCAAAAATCAATTGACCTAATGTACTATACTAATAGAATAACAGAAAATCATCTTAATAGATGCAGAAAAAGTACATGATAAAATACAATATTCTTTCCTGATAAAAAAAAATCAGGGATGCCTGGATAGCTCAATTGGTTAAACATCCCACTCTTGATTTTGGCTCAGGTCATGATCTCAAGGTCATAATATCAAGCTCCACATCAGGCTTCATGCTCAGCAGGGAGTCTGCTTGAGATTATTTCTCTCTGCCTCTCCCCCCGCTCATGCTAGCTCTCTCTCAAACAAATAAATAGATCTTTAAAAAATAATAAAACAAAAAGCAATCAACAAATTAGGAATACAAGGGAATTTTCTCAACTTAATAAAGAGTATTTATGAAAAGTCTAACATTCTACTTTTGGAGAAAGACTGAAAGCTTTCCCCCTAAGATCATGAACACAACAGACGTTGGCTCTCACCAATTCTCCTCAACATCATACAGGAGGTTCTAGTGAGGGCAAGGCGACAAGAAAAAATAAAAGGCATCCAGATTAGGAAAGAAGTAAAACTTTGTTTGCAGATGGCATGATCTAGTATATAGAAATTCTGTGGAATTCACTTTAAAAACCTAAAAAGTGTTCAGCAAGATTACAGGATATGAGATCAATATACAGAAGTCAAAAGCACTTCTATAACTAGCAATGAAAAATACACTCCATAGATTAATGGATCAGATACTGCAGCAAAAAAGATTAGTAAACTTGATGACATAATAAGATAAACTATTCAAGATGAAGCACAGAGATCAAAAAGACTGAAAATTAGTTTCAGGTGTACAAAATAGTGATTCAACAATTCCATATATTATCCAGTGCCCATAAAGTGTACTCTTAATCCCTTTCAGCTATTTTACTTCACCCCCCAACCTCCCCTCTGGTAACCATCCATTTGATCTCCAGTTAAGAGTCTGTTTTTTGGTCTCTTTTTTAACCCTTGTTCTGTTTCTTAAATTCTATATATGAATCAAATCATATGGTATCTCTCTTTCTATGGCTTATTTCACTTAGCATTATATCTAGATCCAACCATATTGTTGCAAATGGCAAGATTTCATTCTTTTTTGATGGCTGAATAATATTCCAGTGTGTGTGTGTGTGTGTGTGTGTGTGTCATGTACCACCTCTTCTTTATCCATTCATCTATAAATGGACATTTGATCTGATTTCACAATTTGGTTATTGTAAATAATGCTGCAATAACCATAGGAGTGTACATATCCTTTTGAATGAGTGTTTCTGTATTTTTTGGGTACATACCCAGTGGTGTAAAAACTGGGTCATATGGCAGTTCTACTTTTATTTTTTGGGAGATCTCTGTGCTGTTTTCCACAGTGGCTGCACCAGTGTATATTCCTACCAGCAACAAAATCCAAGATAACCCACTGCAATAGATCTAACCCCAGCAAATGCTAAAAGAAGTTCTCAAAGCAGGAAAGACATTTCAAATTGAAATTTGAATCAATGCAAAGAAAGGAGGAGAATAGAAAATGGTAAATATGCAGGTAAAAATATTTTTTTTCTCCTTAATATCTTTAAAAGATAATTTTTTTAGTAAAAGTCAAAGATAGTATTGTGAATCAGAATAGATGGGAAGAAAAATGTAAAACAATAACAGCACAAAACCGGGAAACAGGAAATGGCAGAAAGCATACTATTGTAAGGTTCTTATATTATGTGTGAAGTGGTATAATAAAATTTGACTGTGACAAGTTAGAGATATATATTCTAAACAATGGAGCATCCCCTAAATAAGTAAAGAAGCATAGCTGGTAAACCAATGGTGGAGATAAACTAGTATCTTTAAAACATTCAACTCAATCACAAGGCAGGAAAAAAAGAAAATGAATAGATAGGATAGAGAGAAAAACAGGTAGTATTATGGCAACTTTAAACCCAACCATACTGGTAATTTACATTAAATATAAATGTTCTAAATGCTCTAATTAAAATTTGAAATCAACAGATTAGGTTTTTTAAAAAAAGACCTAACTATGCTCCCTAAAAGAAATCTTTCTTTCTTTCTTTCTTTCTTTCTTTCTTTCTTTCTTTCTTTCTTTCTTTCTTTCTTTCTTTTTTGAGAGAAAGAAAGCACAAGCAGGAGGAGAGAGAAGGACAAGCCAACTTGGCGCTGAGTGTGAAGCCTGGCACAGGGCTCAGTCTCATGACCATGAAATCATGACCTGAACCAAAATCAAGAGCAGGGCACTTAACCCAGGCGCCCCAGAAATCATTCAATTTAATGATATAGACAGACTAAAAGTAAAAGGATGGAAAAGAAATATTACCATGTACATTCTAATCAAAAGCTGGAGTTTTGACTTTGCCTTTGATACAAAATTTGCATTGAGATAGTTTATGAAATAAAAGTACATTACACTGGAAAAAAATATCAAACTGACACTCTTCAAATTGCTTACCAAACTGAATAACTTCTGTCCAGTTTTTTTTTTTAAGTTTCACCTTTGAGTGTAATAGAATGGGTCTTTCATCCATACTCTTCATCAAGTTCAGGAAGATACCTTCTATTCCTAATTCATTGAGTGTTGTTGTTGTTGTTTAAATCACAAAGGGTGTTGGATTTTGTTAAATGCTTTTATTACATCTATTGAGAGAATTGAGTGACTTTTGTTTTTTGTTCTATTATTATGCCTTATTACATTAATTGATTTTTTATATTAAACCAGCCTTGTATTTCTGGGATAGTCGCACTTGTCTATGGTGTATCATTCTTTTTTATATGTTGCTGGATTCAGTTTGCTAGTATTTCATTGAGAATTTCTGCATTCATATTCATCAGAGATATTAATCTATAGTTTTCCCTTTTTTGTGACCATATTGTAAGTTTTTTGGTATCAGAATAATACTGGCCCCATAAGATGAGTTGGGAAATGCTCCCTCATTCTATTTTTTGAAAAGTTTGTGAAAATTTTGTAATAATTATTTTTTATATATTTGGCAGAATTTAATAGTGAAATCCTCTGTGTCTGGGTTTTTCTTTGTGGATATATATATATATATTTTTTCCTAATTACCAATTCAATCTTTTCACTTATTAGAGCTCCATTTAGATTGTTTATTTCAAAAAAAAATAGATTGTTTATTTTTTCTTGAGTCAATTTTCAGTAATATTTTTTTTCAGTAATATTTCAATATTTCTATGTATTCATCTATTTCACCTGATTTATCTTACTGTTGTCCCACTGTTGTTTATAGTATTCCCTTATAATCCTTTTTTACTTCTGTAAGGTTTATTTCTGTAAGGTTTATTAGTGTTCTCTCACTTCCAACTCTAGTAACTTAAGTTTTCTCTTTCTTGGTTGGTCACGCTAAAGATTTGTCAAATTTGTCAATATTTTCAAAGAACCAAAAAAATACTTTCAGAACTGTTTTTCTTTTTCTTTTAAGTAAGTCCTATGCTGGGCATTGAGCACAACATGGGATTGAACTTATGATCCTAAGATCGAGATGTGAGCTGAGATCAAGGGTTAGATGCTTAACTGACTGAGCCACCCAAGCACCACCCCCAAAAAATATTTTCAAAGAATTAGCTCTTTTTTCTTTATTGCTATTCTCTATTTCCTTAATTTCTGTACAAATCTTTATTATTTCTCTCTTATTTTTAGGTTTAGTTTGCTTTTCTTTTATGAGTTTCTTAAGGTGCAGGTTAAATTATTGATTTGAGAGTTTATTTCTTAATATAGGCATTTGGGGCTATAAATTTCCCGCTAAGTATTTCTCTAACTGAATTCCATAGGTTTTGGCATTTAGTGTCTTAATTTTCACTCAACTCAAAATCTGTTTTAATTCCCTTTTGATTTATTCTTAAATCCATTGGCTACTCAGGAGTGTATTAATTTCCACATAAGTTTCCTAATTTTTTTTCTGGTTAATGATTGTTAATTTCATTCCACTGTGCTCAGAGAAATACATTAAATTTAATAAGGTTTGTTTTATGACCTAATACAAACCTATGACCTAATTGTCTATTTTGTAAAATGTTCCGCATGCATTTGAGAAGAATTTATATGCTATTGTTGAGTGTTCTACAAAAGCCTGGTAGGCTTAGTTGGCTTGTAATGCTGTTCAGGTCTTCTACTATTGTCATTTATTGTAGCCATTATCAAAAGTGGAGTATTGAGGTCTCCAATTATTGTCTATTTTTCCCCTCATTTCTGCAATTTTGGCTTCATATATTTTATAGGTCTATTATTAGGTGCATATCTATTTATGTTTTATTTTCCTTGAAGGTTGACCTTTTTATCTTTATGAAATTTTCCCCTTTATTAATATTTTCTGCTTTACAGTGTATTACCTTAATACAGCCATTTCAGCTTTCTTATGGATGTTATCTTCATGATATGTTTGTTTCAATATTTTTACTTTCAATATATTTATATCTTTAAACCCAAAGTGTGTCTTCTACAGACAGCTTCTAGTTGGATCATTTTTTAAAAGATTTTATTTATTTATTCATGAGACACACACACACACACACAGAGGCAGAGACTCAGGCAGAGGGAGACGCAGGCTCCATGCAGGGAGCCTGACGTGGGACTCCATCCCTGATCTCCAGGATCACACCTTGGGCTGAAGGCAGCGCTAAACCGCTGAGTCACCTGGGCTGCCCTAATTGGATCACTTTTTAATCCATTTTATTGATCTCTGCATATTGATTGGATTGTTTCACCCATTCATATGTTGTTATTGACATAGCTGGACTTACAAGTGACTTTTTTTTTGTTTTCTATATCTCATGTCTTATAAGTTCCTCTGTTTCTCCTTTACTGCTTTCATTTGCATTAAGTGAATATTTTCTATTGTATCATTTTTCCTTAATTTTACTTGTTTTTTAATGATTGCTCTAGAGTTTGCCATATACATCTTATCAAAATCAGATCAGATTTATACTAGCTTAATTCCAATGATGTATAGAAATGCTGCACCTAAATAGCTCTAATCCTTTCTTTTCTCTCTTATGGTATTATTGTTATTAATGTTAAAGCCCAACAGTACATTGTTATAATTATTGCTTTACCATCTGTTGACATTTCCTTAATCAAATACAGCTTTGTTCTCACCTACCTCCTTTGTGCTTTTATTAGCAGACATCATATACATATTACATTTCTATGTGTTACATAAACCCAGTAAGTCCAATATTATATACATATTATTTCATGGCTTTTAAAGGAGAAAGCATGCATTTGTGCTTTTTTGTATCACTACATAATAACTTTACCAGTGTTTTCTTTTTTCACATGGGATTCATATTACCATCTGGGGTCACTTGGTTTCAACCTGAAGAACTTCCTTATATTTTTTGTAAGGCAGATATGCTGACAACATATTTTAGTTTTTGTTTATCTAAGACAGTCTTTTATTCACTTTCATTTTGATAGATGTGTTGTATATAAGATTCTTGTTTGACAGTTTTTTCTCTTTGAGCACTTTGAATATGTCATCCTACTGCCTTCTAGAGGCCATTATTTCTGCTAAGTCAGCTTTGAGTCTTATTGGGTGTCACTTGCAAGTGTAAGTTGTTTTTCTATTGCTGCTTTCAGAATTTTGTCCTTGTCTTTGACTTTCAGCATTGTTACTATGTTACATTCACGAATCTCTTTGAATTCATTCCACTTGGAATCCATTGAGTTTCCTGGATGTATATATTATTGTTTTTTTTTTTTATGAATTTGGGGAATTTTCAGCCATTGTTTCTTTTTTAAAAAATATTTTATTTATTTGAAAGAGAGAGTGTGTGTGGGAGAGTACAAGCGGGGGGTGGCAGAGGGAGAGGGAGCAACAGGCTCCCCGCTGAGCAGGGAGCCCAAGGTGGGGCTCTATCCCAGGACTTTGGAACCATGACCTGAGCCGAAGGCAGATGCTTAACTGACTTAGCCATCCAGGTGCCCCTCAGCCAGTGTTTCTTCAAATATTTTTTCTTCTTTCTTTCTCTCCAGCCCTTCCCATTATACATATATTGGTGTATTTTATGTTGTCCCACATTTCTGTAAAGTTTAACATTCTTCTATCAGTTTACATAATCTCTATTGATCTATCTTCAAATTTGCTAATTCTTCTTCAAGTTTAAATCTGTTGTTGAGTCCCTCTAGTGTTTCTTATTTCAGTTACTGTACTTGTCAACTCCACATTTCCAATTTGGCTCTTTTAAAAATAATTTATCTTATTGATTTTCTCTATCTGATGTGACATTGTCATCATGTTTATCACACTTACCTTCAGTCTGTTGAACATATTTATGATAGCTACTTGAAATCTCTGTTAAAGCCAACATTAGTCACTCTCATAGGAGTTTCTGCTGCATGTTTTTTTCTCAGTGTCTAGGTCATACTTCCCTGTTTCTTTTCACACCTCATAAGTGATATGACTCTAGGGAGATCTATTTCCCCATATACAGTGTTAAGCTTCTGTTATTTTTTTTCAGGGAAAATTAATAAGCTAAAAAAGAAAACTGTATAATCTCCAGTAGATGCAGACAAAATTCAGGACTTATTTATGATAAAAGCTCTGAAAAAGTAGGAATAGAAGGGAAAATCCTCAACCTGAAGGACATAAAACACCAAAGCTGGGACGCCTGGGTAGCTCAGCAGTTGAGCATCTGCCTTCAGCTCAGGGCATGATCCCAGTCTGGGGATTGAGTCCCACATTGGGCTCCCTGTGGAGAGCCTGCATCTCCCTCTGTCTGTGTCTCTGTGCCTCTCTCTCTGTCTCTCATGAATAAATAAATAAAATCTTTTTTAAAAAAAACACAACAAAGCCAACATTATACTTAATGGCCAAAAACTGAATGCTTTTCCTCTAAGATCAGTGACATGTAAAGATGTTTGTTCTCACTTCTTCTATTCATCATTGCATTAGAGGCCTTAATAAAGAAAATACATATTGGGAACAAAGAACAGTATTTTTATTTGCAGTCAGTATGTTGGTCCTAGAAAATCTTAAAGAATATACATACACACGCTAAGAACTATCAGATCTAATAAGCGAGTTCAGCAAGTTTTAAGTAAAAATGTGAATATGGAAAAATCAATTGTATTTCTATGTACCAGCAACAAGCCATTGTAAATTGAATTCTTAAATACCATCAAAAGCATTAAGAGATAAACATAACGATGTGCATAATACCTGTACACTTACAGGTTTAAATATTGCCCAGGGAAATTTTAAAATACTTAACTAGAAATATCATGTTCATGAATTTGAAGATGGGAGTATTCATCCCAAATTGGTCCATGTATTCAACATAAGCCAAGGCCAAACAAAATCCTAGCAGTTTTTTTTAGATAGAACATAAGTTAATTCTAAAATTTATGTGAAAATTCAAAAGATTTAGACTATCCAAAATGTATACGAAAAAGAACAAAGTTGGAGATCATGCAAATTTAAACCATAACACACCCTCCAGAATAACTCAAAAAGTGTTGCCAAAAATGGAAGGCAACTAGAATTCTCATGTTGCTTGTGGAAATGTAACTTGGTAAAACTGATTTGCCAAAAATTTGACAATATCTATTGAAGTTGAACTTACGTTTGTTTCTTTATTGTCACAATAATGCATAATAAACCACCTCAAATTCAATGGCTTAGGCTAACAGCATTCATTCTCATGCTCATCGATCTTCAGAAAGTCTCACATTCTGCAAATATAAGGTGGGTTTATGCCGCAGGTTGGATTCACATATGCTCCATATGTTTGTTCTGAAGGCCCAGGTTGAAGAGGCATAGCTATCTGAGACATGGTCTCCTTGTGTGCATCATCTGAGCTCAAGGCACAAATGAACTGCATATGGATACTTAAGATTCCTGCCCCTATCATGTCTGCTAATATTCTATAAACCAAAAATATTCACATGACCAATGGCAGTATCAATGGAGAAGTAAATTTGCCAAAAGCAGAAGAGGGAGAGAATAAATACTTGCTGAAACAATTCCAAATGATCATGTCCAGTATGGTATACACCCAACAGAAGTGATGCACATGTGCACCAAGAGACATGTATAAGAATGTTCAAGCAGAATTATTCATAACAGCCCAGAACTGGCAACAATCCAAATGTCTATCAACAGTACAACGGTGAGGTGCCTGGTTGGCTGAATTGGTAGAGCATGCAACTCCTTTTTTCCTTAAGATTTTATTCATTTATTTGAGCAGGGGAGGGGCAGAATGAAACAGAGAAGCATAAGTGGACTATTCGTGGAGCAGAGAGCCCAACACAGGGCTTGATCTCAGGCCCCTGGGATTATGACTTGAGCCCAAGGCAGATGCTTAACTGACTGAGTCACCCAGATGTCTAGGACATGCAACTCTTAATCTCAGAGTGGTGAGTTCAAGGCCCACATTGGCCATGGCACTTACATAAAAAAACAAAACAAAACAAAACAAAACAAAAAACAAAACCAACCCCACAGTAGAATGGATAGAGAAAATTTGCTATAGCCACATCTACATATATAGCGATGAAAACGAAAGAATAAGTACCCATGAAAACATGGTTTGCTGACACTGTTACTCCAAAGAAACTAGACACAAAATTATTCATTTTATATAAAGTTCAAACTACAAGCAAAATTAAATGGTGAAGTTTAGGGATGTATGTTTAGGCAGTAAACCCAAAGAGAAATATCCTATCTCTCAACCGAGGTGGCCGTTTTGTGAGCATTTGCTTTGTGACAGATCGAGGAGGTGTACATTTTGGTTTTGTGTACTTTAAACATAAAGTTGAAAAAAAAAATAAACATAAAGTTGTATTTTGTTGTTTCTACAGCCAATCCTCTTCAGTTTCCGAACACACTTAGTTTCACTTCTGGGGACTTTGCACTTGCTTTGCCTTCTGCTTGGAAAGCTCTTCCTCCACATCTTCCAAGGAATGGTTTGGTCTGTTTTTACTACTGAGGTCTGACCCCAAAGGTCCCTCCTTCAGTGAGATCCGGCAGCTTGGTCTCTTCCGCCCCTGGCCTCCAGCCTCCAGCCTCCAACCACATCCTCCAGCCTCTGCAGCTTGCGCCCACAGCTGTGTTACATGAAATTCTATTTTTGTTGCCGTGGTGGGCTACTTGGTAATGTCTGTCACCCCCTTCCTAGAGTAAGTTCCACTAGGTACCGGTTGCTTGTTCACAACCCTGATGCTTGTGCTGACCTTAGTAGCTGGCCAGGGGAATCAGCAAAAGCTGCTACCGAACGGACACATCTCTATCCCCAACATGTGGTACCCTGCCCGGCTCACGGCTACGCCCTGCGGTACTTAATCTCTCTCATCTGTAGAGTTAATGCCACGTGTGGTCGCCTAGCTCTGTCTGCATAGATCATAAACCTCTAGAGGTGTTTCCCTAGGGAGTGAGCTCTTTAATAGTCCATGTGCAAAAATGAAAAACCTAATTCAACCTGGAGTCAAGAAGCAGTGCAGGGTCGTCAGTAAGCACCACTCCTGGAGAGGGACCCCACGTGCCCCAGGGGGAAGATTTCTCCCGCCCTAGCTACAAGCCAGCCAATGAGAAGGTGCTACAACAAGCCGGCCAATGAGAAGGTGCTACAACAAGTCAGCCAAAGAGAAGGTGCCACAAGCCAGCCAATGAGAAGGTGCTACAACAAGCCGGCCAATGAGAAGGTGCTACAACAAGTCAGCCAATGAGAAGGTGCCACAAGCCAGCCAGTGAGAAGGTGCTACAACAAGCCAGCCAATGAGAAGGTGCCAAAAGCCAGCCAATGAGAAGGTGCTACAACAAGCCAGCCAATAAGGTACCACAAGCCGGCCAATGAGAGGGTGGTACAACAAGCCAGCCAATGAGAAGGTGCCACAAGCCAGCCAATGAGAAGGTGCCGCAACAAACCAGCTAATAAAGTGCCACAAGGCAGCCAATGAGAAGGTGCTACAAGCCAGCCAATAGAAGGTGCCACAACAAGTCGGCCAATGAGAAGGTGCCACAAGCCGGCCAATGAGAAGGTGCTACAACAAGCTGCCCAATTAGAAGGTGCCACAAGCCCGCCAATGCGAAGGTGCCACAACAACCCGGCCAATGAGAAGGTGCCCCAAGCCGGCCAAAGAGAAGGTGCTACAACAGGCCGGCCAATGAGAAGGTGCCATAAGCCAGCCAATGAGAAGGTGCTACAACAAGCCAGCCAATAAGGTACCACAAGCCGGCCAATGAGAAGGTGCTACAACAAGCCAGCCAATGAGAAGGTGCCACAAGCCAGCCAATGAGAAGGTGCCGCAACAAACCAGCCAATAAAGTGCCACAAGCCAGCCAATGAGAAGGTGCCACAACAAGCCGGCCAATGAGAAGGTGCTACAACAAGTCAGCCAATGAGAAGGTGCCACAAGCCAGCCAATGAGAAGGTGCTACAACAAGCCAGCCAATGAGAATGTGCCAAAAGCCAGCCAATGAGAAGGTGCTACAACAAGCCAGCCAATAAGGCGCCACAAGCTGGCCAATGAGAAGGTGCTACAACAAGTCAGCCAATGAGAAGGTGCCACAAGCCAGCCAATGAGAAGGTGCTACAACAAGCCAGCCAATGAGAAGGTGCCAAAAGCCAGCCAATGAGAAGGTGCTACAACAAGCCGGCCAATGAGAAGGTGCTACAACAAGTCAGCCAATGAGAAGGTGCCACAAGCCAGCCAATGAGAAGGTGCTACAACAAGCCAGCCAATGAGAAGGTGCCACAGCCAGCCAATGAGAAGGTGCTACAACAAGCCAGCCAATGAGAAGGTGCCACAAGCCAGCCAATGAGAAGGTGCTACAACAAGCCAGCCAATGAGAAGGTGCTACAACAAGCCAGTCAATAAGGTACCACAAGCCAGCCAATGAGAAGGTGCCGCAACAAACCAGCTAATAAAGTGCCACAGGGCAACCAATGAGAAGGTGCTACAAGCCAGCCAATAGAAGGTGCCACAACAAGCCGGCCAATGAGTAGGTGCCACAAGCCGGCCAATGAGAAGGTGCTAAAGCCGGCCAAAGAGAAGGTGCTACAACAGGCCGGCCAACGAGAAGGTGCTACAAGTCGGCCAATGAGAAGGTGCCACAAGCCGGCCAATGAGAAGGTGCTAAAACAAGCTAGCCAATTAGAAGGTGCCACAAGCCCGCCAATGCGAAGGTGCCACAACAACCCGGCCAATGAGAAGGTGCCACAAGCCGGCCAAAGAGAAGGTGCTACAACAGGCCGGCCAATGAGAAGGTGATACAACAAGTCGGCCAATGAGAAGGTGCCACAAGCCAGCCAATGAGAAGGTGCCGCAACAAACCAGCTAATAAAGTGCCACAAGGCAACCAATGAGAAGGTGCCACAAGCCGGCCAATGAGAAGGTGCTACAAGCCAGCCAATGAGAAGGTGCCACAAGCCAGCCAATGAGAAGGCGCCGCAACAAACCAGCTAATAAAGTGCCACAAGGCAACCAATGAGAACGTGCTACAAGCCAGCCAATAGAAGGTGCCACAACAAGCCGGCCAATGAGAAGGTATCACAAGCCGGCCAATGAAGGTGCCACAACAAGCCAGCCAATGAGAAGGTGCTACAACAAGTCAGCCAATGAGAAGGTGCCACAAGCCAGCCAATGAGAAGGTGCCGCAACAAACCAGCTAATAAAGTGCCACAAGGCAGCCAATGAGAAGGTGCCACAACAAGTCGGCCATTGAGAAGGTGCCACAAGCCGGCCAATGAGAAGGTGCTACAACAAGTCGGCCAATGAGAAGGTGCCGCAACAAACCAGCTAATAAAGTGCCACAAGGCAACCAATGAGAAGGTGCCACAAGCCGGCCAATGAGAAGGTGCCACAACAGGCCGGCCAATGAGAAGGTGCTACAACAAGTCGGCCAATGTGAAGGTGCCACAAGCCGGCCAATGAGAAGGTGCTAAAACAAGCCAGCCAATTAGAAGGTGCCACAAGCCCGCCAATGCGAAGGTGCCACAACAACCCGGCCAATGAGAAGATGCCACAAGCCGGCCAAAGAGAAGGTGCTACAACAGGCCGGCCAATGAGAAGGTGCCACAAGCCAGCCAATGAGAAGTTGCTACAACAAGCCAGCCAATAAGGTACCACAAGCCGGCCAATGAGAAGGTGCTACAACAAGCCAGCCAATGAGAAGGTGCCACAAGCCAGCCAATGAGAAGGTGCCGCAACAAACCAGCCAATAAAGTGCCACAAGGCAGCCAATGAGTAGGTACCACAAGCCAGCCAATGAGAGGGTGCTACAACAAGTCAGCCAATGAGAAGGTGCCACAAGCCAGCCAATGAGAAGGCGCCGCAACAAACCAGCTAATAAAGTGCCACAAGGCAACCAATGAGAAGGTGCTACAAGCCAGCCAATAGAAGGTGCCACAACAAGCCGGCCAATGAGAAGGTGCCACAAGCCGGCCAATGAGAAGGTGCTACAAGCCGGCCAAAGAGAAGGTGCCACAACAAGCCGGCCAATGAGTAGGTGCCACAAGCCAGCCAATGAGAGGGTGCTACAACAAGTCAGCCAATGAGAAGTTGCCACAAGCCAGCCAATGAGAAGGTGCTACAACAAGCCAGCCAATGAGAAGGTGTCAAAAGCCAGCCAATGAGAAGGTGCTACAACAAGCCAGCCAATGAGAAGGTGCCACAAGCCAGCCAATGAGAAGGTGCTACAACAAGCCAGCCAATAAGGCGCCACAAGCCGGCCAATGAGAAGGTGCTACAACAACCCAGCCAATGAGCAGGTGCCGCAACAAGCCGGCCAATGAGAAGGTGCCGCAACAAGCCGGCCAATGAGAAGGTGCTACAACAAACCAGCCAATAAAGTGCCACAAGCCAGCCAATGAGAAGGTGCCACAACAAGCCGGCCAATGAGAAGGTGCTACAACAAGTCAGCCAATGAGAAGGTGCCAGAAGCCAGCCAATGAGAAGGTGCTACAACAAGCCAGCCAATGAGAATGTGCCAAAAGCCAGCCAATGAGAAGGTGCTACAACAAGCCAGCCAATGAGAAGGTGCTACAACAAGCCAGCCAATGAGAAGGTGCCAAAAGCCAGCCAATGAGAAGGTGCTACAACAAGCCGGCCAATGAGAAGCCACCACAACCCTGAGGCTCTCCTCCAGGGAGTTGTCACAACCACCTTTTCCAACTTACTCCTTTGCTCTATAAAACTTACTCCTTCGCCCCTTTTTAAATTGGGGCTTGCCGGAGGTTCTGATTAGCTTGCAGGTCTTGAACTACAGTCCCTCTTTATGATAAACAACTCTGGTAAAGCTACTGGCAGTTCTGTTCTTAAGGTTAACACTCTGCTAAAGTTTTTTTTAAGGATTTGACGTTTACTAAATTACAAGATTTCATGCATGTCACTTTGGGGCGAGACAAGCGTCAGCACCGCACCGTCAGGGGACAAACCACTGCCCCCTGTGAGCCGGCTGCTGGAACCCACGCAGAACCATCATGGCGGCCGGACGTCTGCTCCTGCACGACTTCCGCATCCGGCCACGCACCAACCCTGGAGACACCAGGCTCCGCTTCGCCCCGCCCCCAGCTGCGCACGCAGAGTCCGTCCTCCAATCCCAGGGCGCGCTGTAGACTCGCGCCTGCGCCTACGGGGGAGGCTAGCGCCGCGTGGACGCGGCCCACAGTCCGCGCGTGCGCATCGGCCTCTCCTCCGTGATTGGCTCCCGCCGTGCGCCACGGTTCAGTTTTCACTTTCTCTTTTTTTTTTCCTCCCCAGCCCCCCGCCCTTCCCTGAGACCGGGGTTTCACTTCCGGTTTCCCGTCGCCGTCGCTGAGCTCCTCGACATGTCCGCTCCGGCCGCGGCGCGTCTGGGGAAGCCTTCCTTCCTATGAGCCTGAGGAGAAAGCGCGACGCGTGGCTGACGAGCGCGGCGGAGCCTGCGGCCTGGGAGCCTGGGCGCCCCCCGGGCGGCGCTGCCGGCGCTGCGGGCTCCGGGGCCGACAGGGTCCCGCGCGCCCCTGAGACGCCCGTGCCGAGCGCGCCGGGCGTGCCCGCGGCGGCCCCGGGGGCGGGGGTCGTGAGGGCGCGCGGAGGGCTCCGTCGTGGGGTCCGTGCCGGGCGGCGGCGGGCGACCGGGGCGGAGACCGGCCGCGGTAGAGGAGGAGGCGCCTTGTGCCGAAGCCCACACCCACCGGCATGGGGAAGAAGCTGAGGGCGAGCCTCAGAGCCTCGGGGGCGGCGGCCGCACGCGACACCGGTAAGCGCGCGTGTGTGTGTGCGTGTGTGTGAGCGCGTGTGTGCGCGTGTGTGCGCGTGTGTGCGCGTGCGCTGGGCCCGGGGAGGGGTAAGGAGGAGCCCCCGCCTCTGAGACTGCGGCGCGGCGCGGCCGAGCTGTGCGGGGTGCGGGCGGGGGCTCCCTGCCGGGCGCTGTGTGCTGGGGGCGGGGCTCCCTGCCGGGGGCTTGTCTGCTGGGAAGGGCCTTGCTGACCCGGGGGGCTCCGTGCCGGGGGCCTTGTGCCGGGGGCCTTGCTTGCTGGGAGTTCCCTGCTGGGGCTTCCTTGCCGGGGGGGCCCTCCCTCCCGGGGCCTGTCTGCCGGGAGCCTGCCCTCCGGGGTTCCCTGCCGGGGGGCCCTCCCTCCCGGGGGCTTGTCTGCTGGGGGGGGCCCTTCCCTGCCGGGGCTCCCTGCGGGGGGCTCCCTGCCGGAGGGCCGCGCCTTGCTTCGGTTCCCGGGGATGCTGTGGGCTCCTCTAGGATGATGCGTGTGGCTCCCGCTCGGCCCCGGGGCTGCGGGGCGGGGGGTTCTGACTCGCTTTCGCCGTCGCCATCCTGCTGCTGACCTGGGTCGGCCGTTCGCAGAGTCGCTGACGCTCGGCCCCCGACCTGATTGTGCGAGTCCGTGTGTGACTCGCTGGGGCCGAGCCGCGGAGTCGGGAGCGCGGCCTCCTCCCCGCGCACGCCGCGGTGGCTCCTCGGTTCGCGCCGCGCTCCTGCGCTTCGGGCGAGCTGTTGCGCCCCCTTTCCAGGCTTCCGTCTCTCTCGGGGGAAGGGGTCTGCCGCCGGGAGGGTCGTGCACACGGGGTGTGGCGGTGACGTCGGCCCGGGCGGCCCCGAGCAGCAGGTGGGGCGGACGTGGCGGGCCAACCCCAGCGCTTGTGGAGGACACCTTGAAAATCCTCTAGTTTCGCTTGCCCGTTGGAAATCCCGAAACGTAATACACCTGTCTTACCCTCTGTTTCCCTTGTGAGGTGAGGTTAGAGTGGTGAGGCCACTGTCCACTTAAGTGTGGCGCATGCACTGTGTTCCTGAAGAAGCAAAGAAGGGAGGGGGGGCGTGTCCTAGTGGGACTTGATAGGATCCGAGGTTGGTAGCAAGCCTGCCCGGGAGTTTTATAAGGAAGCAGATATTCTTGGACGGTCTGTTGAAAGACGGCCTTCCAGAACTGGAGATGGCTTGGCCGCATGTTCACCCAGTAGATAACTAACCCACGCTGAATAGAAGTGAGGAGTGACCGAGTGTGCATAATTAAGACAAAGGAGTGTTTGAAATTTTGGGTTTTCAGGATATTGGCCCTGATGCAACTGTTCTCTTTAAAAAGCCTCTCCTGGGGATCCCTGGGTGGCGCAGCGGTTTGGCGCCTGCCTTTGGCCCAGGGCGCGATCCTGGAGACCCGGGATCGAATCCCACATCAGGCTCCCGGTGCATGGAGCCTGCTTCTCCCTCCGCCTGTGTCTCTGCCTCTGTCTCTCTCTCTCTCTCTCTGTGACTATCATAAATAAAAAAAAAAAAATAAAAATAAAAATAAAAAGCCTCTCCTGTAACTCCATAGTTGCTTAAATGAACCCCCAGAGTGCCTAAAAGCTTGGCTGAGGAGACAGTGTCTAATGAATGCAGTATGATACCTGCTTAGTATGATTAAGTCGGTATGGGGTCTTTATCAAATCAGCCTTTCCTTTTGCTGGATATTTATTTTCAGGTTTTCCCTTCAGTATTTCTGTAGACTTGATTCTCTATGAGGATGCTGGGTAATAACGCTGTTAAATTGCCCTCCAATATCATACTCTTTTAATATCCACTCTGAGAAAGCAAGCTTTATCTCCCTGCTAGCCAGCACTGGATGGTGACAGTATTTCCCTAACATCTTACTAATTTTCTAATAATTGAAAATAGCTTCTCATTTTAATTTTTATCTTCCTTGGGTGATAAAAAAAGTAAAACATTTTGGCTGGGTCATATCCCCCCCCCCCTTTTTTTAATTGGGTTCTGAATTTTCACCCATTTGCCTATTACCACACCGTTTTAATTATTGTAGCTTTGTGATATATCCTGGTACTTTCTTTTGAAAAAAGCTTTGGGCATTTTTTGCATTTTTCTTCCAGACGTTTAGAACCATCTTTCCAAGTTCTTATAGAAAATCATGTTGGGATATTGTTTGTGATTGCATTGAATTTATAGATTAATTTGAGAAGAGACATTCTTTTGAGTTTTTCCTTCTAGGAGAGTAGGTATGTTTTCTTTGTTTCTTATATTAAATTTTTTTTTGTGAAGTATACCACTTATATGTATTGTGTTGTTGTGTTTAAAGTATATCTGGGTACCTGGTTTAAGATTTTTTTTTTATTTTTATTTATTTATGATAGTCACACAGAGAGAGAGAGAGGCAGAGACACAGGCAGAGGGAGAACAGGCTCTGTGCACCGGGAGCCCGACGTGGGATTTGATCCCGGGTCTCCAGGATCGCGCCCTGGGCCAAAGGCAGGCGCCAAACTGCTGCGCCACCCAGGGATCCCTGGGTACCTGGTTTAAAAGTACATTTAAGTGCCTTAGAAGCTTTAGTGTGTACCTCTCCCCAGAAGCAATGTATTGCCACCTCCATCACCATTGTCATCCTGAATTTTGTGTTAATTATTCCCTTGCCTTTCTCTGGAGTTGTATCACTTACATATATATTTTTTTAATTGATCTCTTTGTTTACTTTTTTTAGTTACTTAAACATTATGTTTTTGAGATTCATTATTGTTGAAGCATGTGCCTTTAGTTCAGCAGTTCAGAAACTTTTTGGTCTCAGGATTCCTTTTGTGATTTAAAAAAAATTTTTTTTTTCCCTTTTGTGATTTTAAAAATTAGTGGGACCCTAAAGATTTTTTGTTTATGTGGATTGTATCATTAGGTATTACTACTAATTGGTCTTAAATGTAGTAGATATGGCATCTCTTGGTGCCTCTAAAAAATAATAATAAACTTGTCACATCCTAATATAAATAACATTTTCCTGAAAAACTATTTTCCAAAAAAAATTAATGACTAGTGGCATTACATTTTCTCAAATATCTTTAACAACTTAGTTTCATGGTTGCTTCTGCATTCAGTCTGTTGCAATATATTGTTATGGTTGAAAGTATATGAAGAAAATCCAGACTCCACTGTGTGTTTAGAAAAGGGAGGAATGTTTTAATAACCTTTTAAGATAGAATTTGATGGACATCAAAGAAAAATATAATTAACAATTTCTTTAAAGGTTAGCTGCAGTGTAAAACTTGAAGCTATGTCAGTGAACTTCTCAAACTCTGTGACATGAAAACACATTGGTCTGTCTTGCATTTTGAAGGGGTCTTTCATCCACACATTGGTCATGCGGTAGACACTAGTGCTCTGAGTTCTGTAGATCTCCCAAATGATGACACATTTCAGTATAGGATAGAAAAACCCACCCAAGCACCATCACCACTTTGGGAATTACTGCTCTAAGTCTTGTTTTCATGGAAGTATAATGGTCTGCTATAAGAATATGTTATAAATGGGTTATATTCTTATCCGTTTTATTCTTTATTAACATACTGGTTATTTCCAACTTGGGGCTATTATAATTAGTGCTGCCATAAATGTTCTTGTTCATCCTCAAGTGCATATATACAATATTTTGCTTGCGCATACTAGTAATGAAATTGCTGGATCCATTAGGATTTCATTAGATAATGGCCAGCTCTTCCCAAATGGTAGTTCTGATTTATACTCCACTAATTTTGAATGAAACCTCCCGTTGCATCCCATTCTTTCTATGTATGGCATTGTCCAGGTTTTTAATTTTTGCTGGTCTGGTGGAAATGAAATGTTACTGTGGCTCTAAACTCCATTTCTGCAATTACATAAAAGAAGGTAAACATTTTCTTCTGTGTAGTGTTTAGTCATGTTTTTGCCACTTTTTCTGTCGGGTGCTTGTTTTATTAATATGTATGAATTTTTTTAAATGTGTTATACATGCAAGTTGATGAACTCTGTTGCCTAAAAAAGTTACTAGAATAATTTAAACAATTAAAAAAAATGTAAAGACCATATGAAGAAAAATCATTCTTTCCTATTCCTATCCCCAGTGTTTGTTTTTATAATCTGATTTGTTCTATGCTATATTTTTTTCTCCATTTATCAGTATATCCTGGAAATCTTCACAAATCAGTTTATAGGTAGCATGCTCATTCTACAGCATGAGAAAACAATTTCACATTGTGTGGCTGTACCAGTTTAACTAGTCTGTAGTAGATAGCTTCTGGTCTTTTGCTGTTGAAAACAGCACCAATTACTCTATGCACCATAGAGTAATTTTGTAGAACTGTCAGTGTGAACAGGTATTTCTGTACTAGTAATTTCCAGAGCTGTGATTACTGGTTTAAATTTAAGTGCCTTTGATACTTTGAGAAATATTGCCAAACTCCTTTTCCTTGGGATTTTGCAGGCTCACCTGCAGTGACTTTTCCTGAAGTTCCCCTCTCCCCCAACGGGATGTATTGCTAAACTTGTGTGTTTTGGTAGTTTGATAAATCAGTTTACAGATAATTATTTCTGAGTTTGGGCATCTTTTCATATATTTCGAGGCCTTTTTTTTTTTTTTTCTTTGAACTGTTCATATACCTTGTCCATTGCTGTTTTTTCTTGGATTGTTGAACTCTGGGAGTTTTTTTTTTTACACACTCTGAGTACTAATCTTTTGGTAGTTAAATGGGTAACAAATACCTTTTCTCTCTCTCCGTGATTTTTTTGATGAATAGAAGTTGTTAATTTTAAAGATTTTCATTTCATGTCTGTATATTTGGAATTGTTAATTGTAGATAGTTTGAAGTATAGATACAACTTAACTTTATTCTCATGTAGTAACAAGTTGTGGTAGAATTTACCATTCAGTCTGAAGTTTTGTTGGTGGCAAATTTTTGACCAGTGATTTAATTAATTTTTTTTTTTAGTGGTTACACGATTTACTTAAAATTTGAAAAAAAAATCGTCCCTATTGCTTAGATTTTTCTAGGTCTCTTTTGTCTGAATTTTTTAATATTTATAGTTAACAGTGCCCTCTTGCTATCTTTAGTGTGTGAAGCATGAGTAAATATGTCTCCTTTTTTCAGTTTTGATATTGAATATTTCTCCCTTCTCTCTGTAATGTTAATTCATCTTCTAGGTTGTCAGCTATGCTTTGTGATTTTCTCTTTAATACAATTTTTTTTTTTTGTTCATTTGTTAAACTGTTTTTTTTTTTTTTTGTTAAACTGTTTTGAAATAGCTGTAGACTCAAGCACTTGTATGTTTTAGATGTCTCTTTTAAAGAGCATCTGTTGGCATTTTTTAATGCAGTTTTAATGCTTTCAGCTGGGATATATAGCCTATTTATACTCACTATAATTACTCTTATTTTGTGCTTTCTGATTGTCCTGGATGTTCTGTATTTCTTTTCTCTCCTGTTATTTTTTAAATACCAATTTAATATCTTTATCATTCCATCTTAGATGGTGCAAGAACCTTAGTTTAACTTCATTCAGTCCTTGCATGACTTACATGTTATCATATGTTTTAAGTTTTTAAATAATATCCTTACTGGACTGAAGGGGGTCTGTTTAGAATTATTGTTGTGTTTTACAGTCAGTGCTTATTTACATTTCCCACAATTTTTACTACTTTTCTCTATTGCTTCTTTTATCTTGTCAAATGTCAATCTAGGGCCATTTTCCTTCAGCTCAAAGCATGTCCTTTGGTATGGCTTTTTTTTGTTGTTGTTGTTGAAAGATTGACTGTTAATGAACTCTTTCCACTTTTGTTTACCTGAAAATATCTTTTTTTTTTTTTTTTTAAGATTTATATATTTATTCATGAGAGACCCAGAGAGAGGCAGGGACAGAAGCAGAGGCAGAGGTGAGAAGCAGGCTCCCTTTGGAGACCCCAGTGCAGGACTCAAGAGAATTGGAGAATTAAATCCCTTGCTTATATTCTTTGTAAGGACTCACTGCCTTCTTTTGCATGGTGAAATAGACTGCTTAGAACCTTTCAGTACACTTGCTCCCTCCGTGGTTAGAATATTTAAGACTCCCAGCTTCTGAGATTCAGTTTGACCAGTTGAAGTACCTGCTTTCCCCTGCGATTTTCCTCTACTTCTCTGTGAGCCACTGTTAGTGAACAGGCCTGTTCTTTGCCCTGGACTTTCAGGATAGGATATTTCTAGGGGTGTGAGCAATAAAGAAAAAAAAAAATCACCTTTGTTATGGCGTGGATTAGATCACTTTCTCATTCATCATACGTAATCAAAAGAATCCAAAGCAGTTTTAAAAATACGATTGTTCCTGAGAAAAATTTATTCTTAGGATTTTCTTTTAAGAAGTAGTTGGATTCTGAGGATGCTAAAACAATCTTCAAAAATCGAATACTAAATCCAAAAGTCAGTATGCCACAGTTAAATGAAAGAGTCATAGTACATGGGTATATCTCATTTTACAAAATGGATATAATCCTCCAAAAAATGTTTTTTAAAAAAGCAGTTTCTCCCCTATCAGATATGCTAAATACCCAAAGTGAGTTTGCTGTTTTAAATAGTATAAAATCAACCTACATGACTCTTTATGAATTTAAGTGAATTTTGTGAGTTCAGATTTTCCTGTATGTTTTATATACGTACAAAACAACGGTGGTAATGATTCTCTAGGATCTCTTGATCAGATTTTCCTCTAGCAAATGCAGATGTGTTCAGGAAATGCAGTTGGATGTCTTCAGTAACTTTATTAAAGCAGGAGTCAAAAGTAAAGATATCCCTAAGTCAGGCCAAATACTTCATGCCCCCTCCCTCAGTTTTCTTTTTGGCAGGTTTGGTTAGGGCTGCTTGGTTTAGTGGACAAGCACCCCCATCCTGACCACAACTGCTGATACCAGCATCTCCTGGGGATATATGGAGTATTCAAAATCGTATTCAGTAGACCTTGTTTTGTAAATTATGCAACAAAGGCCCATGAAACTGTAGCTGGTGAATTTATATAGACAGTTATGGAAAAGCTTTATAGGGGCACTGATCAAGAATAATTGGGGATCACTAGTGAATAGATGTGGCTTTCGGATAAGCTCTGAGATTTGGCATCCATCATCAATACAGCATCCCGTGGGCAAGATCCTTGAAATTGAAGCTTGGAGGGCTCACTGTAAAATAACAGATATTCTAGAAAGAGGAAGACCAAGGGCAGTCTGGCTGTTCCACCTGCCTTTGAACCAGATTGCAGCTCCCGTGACCCCCTCCCTACCCGGCTCTGTGGTGGGGGTGTGGGGTCTGCACCCGCCGTGCGTGCGCGGCTCGAGGGCTGCCTTCCTCGTTGACTTTTGAAAGGTGCCGCCCCGTGCTGCCCGCGGCCACAGCACTGGCGTTTGCGGGCGGGAGGGGGCCCGACGGGCCGGCTGGGCAGGGGTGAAGCCCCCTCCCCCACGCACCATGAGGTGAGGAGGAGGAGGGGCTGGCCGCCACCGAAGCTCTGCTCCGCTCCCCGCGGCCGTCAGGTGCCCCACCTGGCCAGCGAGCTGCCTGCCTTAGCGCCGGTGCAGAGGAGACCGGGAGAAGGGTCAGGCTAGTGCTAACCTTCGGGGGACTTGAGAGAGTGGAGCTTCGGTGGGGCCGCGAGACGGTTGGAGGGTACTTACAGGTTTACCGAGCTCCTTTGCTCCTAACTCCTCACCAGATCCTGTAAGTATGATAGTGAGGAAAGGCTCGCCGAACTGCTGCAGATACAGCGTCACTTCCTAGAACTCTCCTGTGTGTGTGTAGATTTACAGTATTTTAGGTCAGCTTTTGAAATCTAGAGCAGTGATTACACATGTTTTGCCCTTAGAGCAAAGGCCCTTTGATTTCTATTCCTCCTGTGTATGATTATCTGGGCATTAAACTTCTGTACATGGCAAACCTTTTCATATTTTTAAAAAATTTCATAAAAATCATGCCTTTCTTATTCTATAGTATTTTCTTTTAACAGAGGTGCTTTGTTTCATGGATCTCCATTGTTTTTGCCTTATGGGAAATGTTATTTCTATTTGTCTTCTCTGCCTTGTCTTTATACTTAAACCTAGCTTTCTGCTACTTAGGGCTATGGGAGACCCCCCCCCCCCCAAAAAAATAAACGTTGCTTTACTTTCCCCCAGATGTTATTTATGCTTATGTAAAATTTTAAATAAGATAAAAAGTTAGAAAAGATAATAACAAGAATTGCCTATACTTGACCCACCTAAAGATAACTTCGTATTGAATATTTCCTGTGGCACTAGGAGCTCTGCTGGACACTGAGGGACTTTGGTGCACAAGACAGAGTATGTGCCTCTATGGCTCTGACATTTAGATGGGAAAGATGCACCCCTAAAAAAGTAAATTGGTAAATAATTGCATGTCATCATAAGGAATGTTCTAAAGAGAGCATACCTACACTTTAGGTGGGGTGATCAGAGGCCTATTGGGGGGAATAATGTCTAGATTTTACTGAAGGAAGAGCGAGAGCTAAGTCATGGACGGAATAGGAGAAAACATTCCAGTCAGAAATAACAGCATGTGCAGAGGTCTGAAAAAGGGAAAGAGCCTGAATCAGAAAGACTTAGAGGTAAGTCAGGGGAAGGTGGATCAAGGTGAGTAGAGAAATGATCTGGAAAACAAAGTGATTTATTCATTACATAAATGTTTACTGAAACCTTAATATGTACTAGGCACTGTTCTAGGCATTGGGGATACAGCATGGATAAGGACAAATTCCCTGTATTCTTGAAGCTAATAAACTGGTTAGTGGGGGGATAACCAAATAAGAAAGATAGTGATATGGGTGTTAGGCAAAAGAAGACCATTGTTTAAACTGTGGTGTGTGTTCTTAATGACTTTTTTGTTCTTAATGACTTTATATAGATACGTGGATTTCTCTTTTATAATCTGCATTTCTTTCCCCTAAACAATTTATATTAAGACATTTTTCTTTTTTTATCTTTATGTTTCTGCATATACCATATATTGTAAATTTGTTATATTTTTGTATAGTAATTTTAACTCAGTCTTTATCAAGAGTTAAATGAATCATTTGAATTGTGTCTTGAGTTGGAGGCACAACTCACATAAAAAGGTTATTGTAAGTTACTTTTTAAAAATGTTATTATAGAAATCTTCTTTCTTTCTTTCCAAATTTGTATTTAAATTCTATTTAACATATAGTATAATAGTGGTCTCAGGAGTAGAAATTTAATGATTCATCACTTACATATAACACCTGGTGCTTTTCGTAACAAGTGTCGTCCTTAATACCCATCACCCAACTCCAACCTACCTCCCTCCATCAACTCTCTGTTCTTTATCCTTAGAGCCTCTTATGGTTTGCTTCTCTCTCTCTCCCCCGTCTCCCTCTTCCTATATGTTCATCTGTTTTATTTCCTAAATTCCATGTATGAGTGAAATCATGTGGTATTTCTTTCTCTGACTTATTTTGCTTAGCGTAGTACAAACTAGCTTCATCCACATCATTGCAAATGGCAAGATTTCATTCTTTTTGATGGCTGAGTAAAAATCCGTTTTATACATATACCATAACTTCTTTATCTGTTTATCAGTCTATGGACACTTGGGCTCTTTCCATAATTTGGCTATTGTTGATAATGCTGCTATAAACATTGGGGGTCCGGGTGCCCCCTTTGAACCTGTATTTTTGTATCCTTTGGGTAAATACCTAGTAGTGCAGTTGATGGATTATAGGGGAGTTCTATTTTTAACTTTTTGAGGAATCTTCATACTGTTTTCCAGAGTGGCTGCACCAGTTTGCATTCCCACCAACAATGTAAGAAGGTTCCCCTTTCTCCACATTCTCACCAACACTTGTTGATTCCTGTGTTGTTAACTTCAGCCGTTCTGACAGGTGTGAGGTCATATCTCATCATGATTTTGATTTGCATTTCCCTGATAATGAGTAATATTGAGCATCTTTTCATGTCTGTTAGTGGCCATTTGGATGGCATCTTTCAAAAAGTGTTTAATCGTATCTTCTGCCTATTTCTTAACTGGATTATTTGGTTTCTGGGCATTGAGTTTGATAAGTTCTTTAGAGATTTTGGATACTAACCCTTTATCAAATAATCATTTGCAGATATCTTCTCCCATTCCATAGGCCACCTTTTAGTTTTGATGATTGTTTCCTTTGCTGTGGAGAAGTTTTTTTATCTTGATGAAGTCCCAGTAGTCTATTTTTGCTTTTGTTTCTATTGCCTCCAGGGATGTGTCTAGTAAGAAGTTCCTCGGCTGAAATCAAAGAGGTTGCTGTCTGTGTTCTCCTCTAGGATTTTGATGATTTCCTGTCTCATATTTAGGCCTTTAATCATTTTGAATTTATTTTTGTGTATGGTGTAAGAAAGTGTTCCAGTTTCATTCTTCATGTGGCTGTCCAGTTTTCCCAACACCAGTTGTTGAAGAGATGGTCTTATTTCCATAGGATATTCTTTCCTGCTTTGTCAAAGATTTGTTGACCATATAGTGTTGGGCCCATTTCTGCTCTGTTCCATTAATCTGTGTGTCTGTTTTTGTGCCAGTACTATATTGTCTTGCTGACTACAGCTTTGTAATATAGCTTGATGCCTGGAATTGTGATGCCTCTAACTTTTTCTTTTTCAGGATTACTTTAGCTATTCAGGCTTTTGTGTTTCTATACAGATTTTAGGATTATTTGTTCTAGTTCTGAAAAATGCTGTTGGTATTTTGATGGGGATTGTGTTAGATGTGTGGGTTGCTTTGGGTAGTATAGACATTTTAACAGTTTGTTTTTCCAATTCATGAGCATGGAATTTTTTCCTGTTTCTTTGTGTCTTCTTCAGTTTCTTTTGCAAGTGTTCTATAGTTTTCGGAGTATGTCTTTTACCTCTTTGGTTAGGTTTATACTTAGGACTTTTTTTGATACTATTGTAAATGGGATTGATTCCCTTATTTCTTTTTATGCTGTTTCATTATTTGTGTATAGAAATGCAACAGATTTATGTACATTGATTTTATATCCTGCGACTTTGCTGAATTCATGTATTAGTTCTAACAATTTTTTGATGGAGTCTTTCAGTTTTTCTACAGAGTATCATGTTGTCTGCAAATAGTGAAAGTTTGACTTCTTCCTTGGCGATTTGGAAGCCTTTTATTCCTTTTTGTTGTCTGATTGCTAAGCCTAAGATTTCCAGTATTGTGTTAAATAGTAAAGGTGAATGTGGACATCCCTGTCTTCTTTCTGACTGTGGAAGAAAAGCTATCAGTTTATTCCTACTGAGAGTAATATTAGCTGTGGATCTTTCTTATATGGTTTTTATGTGGTTGAGGTATATTCCATCTATACCTACTTTGTTGAGGGTTTTTATCAAGAATGGATGCTGTATTTTTGTCATGCTTTTTCTGCATCTTTTGAGAGAATCATAAGGTTCTTGTTCTCTCTTTTATGATTTGCAAATAATGAACCACTCCTGCAGCCCAGGAATAAATCTTACTTGATTGTGGTGAATAATTTGTTAAATGTACTGTTAGGTTTGATTTTTCTAGTATCTTGAGAATCCATGTTCATGAGGGATATTGACCTGTAATTTTCCTTTTTAGTGGGGTCTTTGGTTTTGGACTCAAGGTAATGCTGGCTTTGTAGAATGAGTTTAGAAGTTTTCCTTCTATTTCTATTTTTTGGAACAGTTTGAGAAGAAAGGTATTAAATTGTCTTTAAATGTCTGGTAGAGGGCCTCCTGTGTGGCTCAGCGGTTGAGCATCTGCCTTCAGCTCAGGGTGTGGCATGGTCCGGGAGTACCGGGATCGAGTCCCACAACGGGCTCCACTTGAGGAGCCTGCTTCTCCCTCTGCCTGTTTCTCTGCCTCTTTCTCTGTGTCTCTCATGAACAAATAAATCTTTAAAAAAAAAAAAATGAAATTCCCTGGGGAAGCCACCCTGGGACTTTTGTTTGTTGGGAAATTTTTTATTATTGATTCAATTTCTTTGCTGGCTATGGGTTTGTTCAAATTTTCTATTTTTTTCTGTATTAGTTTTTATGTTTCAAGGAATTTGTCCATTTCTTCCAGATTGCCCAGTTTGTTGGCATATAATTTTTCGTAATATTTTCTTAAAATTGTATTTCTATGGTGTTGGTTGAGCTCTCTCCTTTCATTCATGATTTTATTTGGGTCCTTTCTCTTCTCTTTTTGATAAGCCTGGCTAGGGGGTTATCAATTTATTAATTCTTTCAAAGAACCAGTTATTAAGTTTTGTTGATCTGTTCTACTATTTTTGTTGTTGTTTCTATATCATTTATTTCTGCTCAAATCTTTATCATTTCCCTTTGCCTACCAACTTTAAGCTTTATTTGCTGTTCCTTTTCTAGCTTCTCAAGGTGTAACGTTAGGTTGTGTATTTGAGACTTTTCTTGGTTCTTGAGGTAGGCTTGTATTGCAATAGACTTCCCTCTTGGGAACTGCCTTTGCTGCATCCCAAAGGTTTGGACTGTCATATTTTCATCTTCTTCCATGTATTTTATTATTTTTCTTTAATTTGCTGGTTAATCCATTCATTCTTTATTAGGATGTTCTTTAATCTCCATGTATCTATGGTCTTTACCAAATTTTCTCGTGATTGACTTCCAAGTTTCATAGCATTGTGGTCTGAAAATATGAATGGTATGATCTCAGTCTTTTTGTGCTTGTTGAGGGCTGATTTATGACCCAGTATGTGGTCTGTTCTGGAGAATGTTCCCTGTGCACTCAAGAAGAATGTGTATTCTGTTGCTTTACCATGAAATGTTCTGAATGTATCTGTCCCAGTGTGTTTCAAAGCTGTTGTTTGCTTTTCAATTTTCAACTTAGGTGATCTGTCCATTACTGTAAGTGGGGTGTTAAAATCCCGCACTATTACTGTATTATTATCAGTGAATTTCTTTATATTTGTTAATGATATTGATACATTTGGGTGCTCCCAAGTTGGGGACATAAATATTTATAATAGTTAAATCTTCTTGATGGATAGACTCCTTAATTATTATGATATTCTTTTTCATCTTGTTATGTTTGTAATCTAGTTTGTCTGATATAAGTATGGCTACTCTGCTTTCTTTTGATGTGGTAGGATATTTTCCTATGTTTTTAAATGAACAGTTTTTATTTGGGAGCATCTTTGTGTTTTACATTAAGTATGGCAAAAGTTATGCATAAATTTTAAAAAATACTCTGCAGCAACAAATATTTACACACTATAAGGCTTCATAATATAGACAGGTATATAGTAACTTTATTTTGACAGTCTGACATTTGGCTCTCCTACCTCATCCCACTCTCCAGCAGCCCCTCTGTGACTGTTTTACTTTCACCTGTTAATGTAGGTAGTTAAATTCATGGGTATCCTATTTATTGAACCAATTCTTAACAGTCCTATAATGAATCTGAATTGATCTGGTTTATTTGAATATCTTGAGAAATTCTCTTTGCCAGTGGATATATTTTAGGATTTTAGTATCAATATTCATATGAGAGATAAGCCTTTAATTTCCTTTCTTATGTTTTCTTTGTCAGATTTTATATTGCATTTGGCTGCCCTCATAGGGCTTGGTTTATTAGGGAATTAAAATTAATGGAGTAATTATAAATACATAGTTATGAATCATGACAAGTACTCTAAAAGAAAGGAACGGTGCTTTGAGAGAAATATCATTGAAGATCTTGAGATTATACTTTTTAGGTGTTTGAGGACATGCCTATTGAGTATATATGCACTAAAAGATAATTCTTTTTAAATGAAATACTTACTGAAGATTTAATATGTACTTAGGTCTGTGATAAATAAGTAAAATGAAGTCTTCATAATTATAAAGGTTGAAAAATACAGGTAATAGTAGCTACCAGAGTTAGAGGCTATATTCCACATTTTTTTAAATGAAGAAATTAAGGCTTAGTTTATAGATAGACACTTCTAGTTTAGTATCCAATAGTACACACTCTCTGGAAATCCCACTGAAGTTGTAGTAAAAGAATAAAGATCTAAATCAACAAAAAGAGAATGGGAAATTAGTTGCCAGGTGAAGTCATCTTTGAGGAAACTAGAAAGAAGATGGTTCAGTGATAAGTGACTACAGATTAGAGGACGCTAAAGGCTGAAGAGCGGTAAGCCGACAAGAAGCAAGCTGCTTCCACCAGGCAGTCTGGCAGCAGTTGGGGATTTGGAAGTACAAAGTACTTCTCAAGGCAAGATTATAGGATGGAGTGGAAATGGAATGATTAAGTGATAATTTTTTGTAGTTTTGATGCTCCAAATTCCCTTCTCTACTGCTTGCATCCAGACAACTGCCTAACCGTCTTCTACCAGATGGAGGACTGAAAGTTTACCTGCAGGAGACGATTGTACTCAGGGGGCAAGCTGACTGCTGAAGTGTGGCAAAGCACCTAAACAAAAATGAGGATGAAGTCGAAGTCAACATACCGAACAGTGAAGCCAGAGCTATCTTTCTATTAGCAATAATCATGCCTTAACCTCATTGGCTACGATACTGCCACTTTACAAAGCTCAGAGCTGTCTTTCTGTAGGACTCTCAGAACTCATAGTCAAGCTTATACTCCCCTAAACAAGATGTTAAAGGATTCTTTTCTGGGGACACATCAACCCATGGCAAAATATTCAACAGATACAGACTTTGGGAGTTTGTCTGGTCAAACCGCTGCATCGCCATCAGATCATGGGAGAGAGGGCTGCTGGTTGAGAGGCATCATTCATGC
The DNA here is from genome assembly GCF_011100685.1 of Canis lupus familiaris. NCBI lineage: Eukaryota > Metazoa > Chordata > Mammalia > Carnivora > Canidae > Canis > Canis lupus. The sequence goes on along the minus strand of NC_049223.1, from coordinate 29,261,255 downwards.
ATCAGACTTTGCATTGGCTTTAAATGCCTCGCGTGTCAGCACAAATGGACAGCCAAGGATAACCAGTCATTTGGTAGAAGTCTCTAACATAAAAGAAACCAAATAGGAGTAAACAAGTATGAAATCAAAGAAGCTTGGTGTAAATAGATTTACTGCAGGTAATAGAAGAAACTTAAGCCAAATAATACTATGGTACCTTTAGAAAGAAAAGAAATGATGTCCCTGAAAGAAGAGGTTCTGTTTTTTAAAAAAGAGAAATTATTCAGAAAATAGAAAAGATCTCTGGGAGAGCAGGAAAAAATACATAAGGATTGAATAATAAAGCTGAAGAACTCTCCCCTAAAATAAAATAGCCATGAGAATTAGAAAATAAGAGTAAATAAGAAAAGTAGAGGATCAGTCAAAGAAGTCTTTTGTCTTATGCAGTGGGGGGAAACCATCATTTAAGTCCCAGAATTGGAAGAGGTGAGCTTCTGGGTTGAACAGGTCTTCTGTCTGGTGCCTTGAAGAAGAAAACACGCACTGTTGGTGAGAATGTAAAATGGTGCAGTCACTTTGGAAAACAGTCTGGCAGTTCTCCAAATGGTTAAACATAGATTGACTATATCATCCAGCCATTCTTGTAGGAATATATTCAGGAGAATTGAAAAAAATGTCCACACAAAAACTTATACGTGAACGTTTATAGCAGCGTTATATACGTAATAGCCAGAGTGAAAATAGCCCAAATGTTCATCAGTTGATGATTGGTTAAAAGAAAATGTGATATATCTGTAAAATATCATTTGGCCCTAAATGAGCCAGTGAGACAAAATGTGAGCGAAGTACCTGCTATCATATGGATGAACCTTGAAAACATAATGCATGAAAGAAGCCAGACAGAAAAGGACGACTTATTGTTATGATTCCATTTCTTTCTTTCTTTTTTTTTTTTTTTTTATGATTCCATTTCTATAAGATGGCCCAGTATAGGCAAATCTGTAGAGATGGAAAGTAAATTAGTGGTTGCCTAGGCACGGGGATAGGGCATAGTGAAGGGTGAGGATGGTGGCTAAGGGATACAGGGTTTCTTTTTGGGGTGATGAAATGGTCTACAATTGATAATAGTGATGGTTGCACAGGCCTGAAGAAACTAAAGCCATTGATTGTACACTTTTAAATTGGTGAATTGTAACTATGTAATGTAAACTATATCTCAATAAAGGATTAAAAAATAAAAATAAATGAAGCACAGAAGTTATGAAGACCACAAAGCAGAATTATAAGAATTTGAGGAAGAGACAACCAGACCACAGGAGAATGTGAAATGGGCACCAGGAGAACAGAAAAGAAAAGGAAGAAAAAGATTAAACCATTCAGAAACAGTTAATTAGGCGTGTGGGACAGCAGGCGCCATGGCAAAAGATAAAAAGATTAGATGCGAAATGTTGTGATGTTTATTTTACTATGATTCTTATAGTGTAAAACAAAGCCAAACATGAGAAAAGTGAATAAAAGCAAGCATGGATGTCTCTAAAAAGTAAATACGAAAACAGTAATATAGAAGACCGTCAAAAGAGATCCAAAATACAAATGCAAACTTGGAGCCCTCAAAGAAGAAAATCAAAACCAGATATCTTAAGGTATAACTCAAGATGTTTCCTTTAAAAAAAAATTTCTTTTTAAGTCTATCTGTTGTAAAGATGCACCATGTTCTAAGGAAAACTGGCCCAGTACTGAGACATATTGGACTGACAAAAGATCTTAAGGAAAAGAAAATCAGCTTGATGGCAGAACAGAAACAGTGTGCCAGACAGTAGGCTCAGGGTTTGAACTCACAATCCTGAGATCAAGAAGAGCTGAGATCAGTAGTCGGACATTTAACCAGCTGAGCCACCCAGACACCCCGATTTTTTTATCAGAGAAGTAATCTTGATTTTTCTTGCTCTGTATTCCTTTAGTATTCCTTCCTTATTTCCTTTGAATTTACTGTTTCTCTGTTTTCTAAATTCTCAATTTGACGCTAATTTATGATTGATTTTCCAGTGTTTTTCTTTAATATTTACATTTGAATTTAATGGTTTTTGCTCTTCTTAGCTCTGCCTATGAGTGGGCATCATGGCCACCACCCTCAGGCCTCTGGTGAAGCCCAAGATCATTAAAAAGAGTACCAAGAAGTTTATCTAGCACCAGTCAGGCCAATATGTCAAAATTAAGCACAACTGGTGGAAACCCAGAGGCATTGACAGTAGAGTGCACAGAAGATTCAGGGGCAGATCTTGATGCCCAACATTGGTTAGAGGAGCAACAAGAAAACAACACGTATTACCCAGTGGCTTCCGGAAGTTCCTAGTCCACAGCGTTAAGGAGCTTGAAGTGCTGCTGATGCGCAACAAATCTTATTCTGCAGAGATTGTTCATGGTGTCTCCTCCAGGAACCACAAAGCCACTGTGGAAAGAGCAGCCCAGCTGGCCATCAGAGTCACCAATCCCAAAGCCGGGCTGTGCAGGGAAGAAAATGAAGAGACGGCTTATTTGCACGTCATATTTGTATTAATAAAACCATAAAACTACCAAAAAATAAATTTAATGGTTTTCTTATAGGTATTTTTTTTCTTATAAACATTTTATATGTGTCTGTGTAGACACATTCACTGTCATTCAGTTCAACCACTTTAAATTTCATTATAATTTAACTTTTGAGTGATTTATAAGTAGGGGTTTGGATTTTTTTTTTTTTTTTTAAACACAGGGCTCTTGAGAGTACTTTTTTATGATCACATTGTAATTTTACTAGATCTTGGTACATTGTATTCTATACTCTATCAATATTTAGTGCCAAACACATTTTAAGTACATTTGGGTAAGTGAATTTAGGTAAATGTGTGCACCCTGTAATGAACACACCGATAAAAATAGAGGTTATGTCTGTCACCCCAGAAAGTTCCTTTGTACCTACCTCACTTGCAGGCAGTTTGCTTATTCCTACCCTGGCAACTGCTGGTAGGATTTTTATCAGTATAGATTGGTTTTGCCAATCCTAAAACTCTGTGTGTGTGTGTGTGTGTGTGTGTGTGTGTGTGTGTGTAATCTTACAGTGTGTACTTTTTTATGTCTGATTTCTCTCGTCCAGTTAATGTTTTGAGATACATGCAAGCATCAGTAGTTTTTTTTATTGCTGAGTAGTAGTATATTGTATGAATAGATCATAGTTTATACATTCACCTGTCATGAACACGTAGTTTCCAATTTTAGCTTACTGATAATAGTGCTGCCCTGAAGGTTCATAGTCACTTGAACTATAAAATAAGTGTATGTTTCACTTTAAAAGAAACTAACAAAACTATTTTCCCAGTTAGCTATATAGCTTTATATTCCTACCAGGAATGTATGAGAGTTCCAGAGTTTTCTCATCCTTGCCAACACTTAATATTTTCTGTCTTTTTAATTTTAGCTGTTCTAGTGGGCAAGTATTACCTCCCTGATAACTAATAACATTGACTATTTCACCATGTACTTACTTGCCATTAGTATGTCCTTTGTATTATGTTTAAGAGTTCTTTGTATATTCTGGATGCAAGTCCTTCATAGATATTTTTCTTAATGATGTCTTTTGGAGCTCAGAAGGTTTGAATTTTCATGAACTCTAGTATATCAGTTTTTATTTTGTGGTAACTGATTTTTGTTCCATAAGAAATCTTCACCTGCCCCATGGTCAGGGTTTTTTTCCTGTGATCTTTTTCTAGAAACTATGGTTTGGCCTCTTAATGTTTATGTCTGTAACTCATTTCTAGTTATGGTTTGAGGTAGGAGTTGAGGTTCATGATTTCTTTCTGTTTTGATTGTTATAGCACCATTTGTTGTAAAGCTGTTCTTTTCCTCTTTTTTATATTGGCAGTGTTGCTGAAAATGAACTTTCATGCTCTTCTACTCATCTTTACATCAACACCACAGTCTCAACTACGATTGCTTTGTAGTAATTTTTTTTTAAAGTTTTGATTGATTTATTCATAAGAGACAGAGAGAGGCAGAGACAGAAGCAGGCTCCCTGTGGGGAGCCTAATGCGGGACTCCATCCTAGGACCCTGGATCACACACCCTGAGTCAAAGGCAGATGCTCAACCACTGAGCCACCCAGGTGCCCACCTTGTGGTAATTCTTGGGTGGTGAGTCCTTTAAGTTTGTTCTTTTCTTAAAAACTGCTGTTCTCTATCTTTGGATGCAAGTTTTAGAGTCAGGTCATCAGCTTCTACAAACTAGGAGTGTGGGGAACATTTACACATCAGTGTACTGTCCTATATCGTCATTTCCCAGCCACGTCATGGAGCTCTCTAGTTATTGGAGAGCACAAGTCCAGACTGAAGCTGGATGGCATAGTGTTCGACAAAGGATGTTGCCAGAAACACTTGATGTCTCTGTTCAAAGGAGATTTTGGGTCTCTAGGATAATTTTAGCTTGAATAATGATTGGTAACTGAAAATTAGGCAGCGACAATTTGAAAATGAGTAAAATGAAACATCCTAGAAGAAAGGATATATATATATATATTTTTTTTTTTTTGGAAGAAAGGATATTAACTACCCAGTGTAGTTAGTACATACAGTTTAGTGAAACATTGAATACTGACAGAGCAAAACTAGTGCTGTGAGTTGATATGGGTATTTTATTTAGAAACATGGAGTTATACCAGAAGATACAGCTAAAGTTGATAGTGGTCGCCCAAGAGGAATGGAAATAGAGGCTCCCTGTGAGGGTGGGGACAGTAATTGATAGCCTAGTGGTATGTAGCTTTCTATTTAGTGTATGTGCTTTGTTGGAATTTGTTTTAAAAAATAAGAGGAAGAAAGGTTAAGTGGCTTTCTCAAAGTCACAAAGCTAGAAAGACCTCCGTTCAAACTCCTGTCTTGCCAAGTTCTTCTAATGACCAAGTCTGTGCCCATAATCACTCGTTCTCCCTCCCTTGAGTCTGAAGAGGACCTTGTCCTGAACGAAACACAATCCTGAAATAATGACCTAAATGTGAAAGACTACTCTTTTCAGGTGGACACACAGTTCTGGTTTTTTCCCTGTATTCCATAGCTCCAGCCCAAAACCATACATATCCCAGGACTACAGTAAATATCTGTGAGTCACTAGTGAAGAATGATTAATGCAGGGTGGAAAATCTTAAGTCATCAGAGAAGTTAGATTTGGGGGGTGGCTTTAAACATGAGGACAACTTAGACGTGAAGGGGGAGGAATGTGAATATCAGACTCTGGCACTAGTGAGGAAAATTACATCAAGAGTGCTCTACATCGGGCAATTTTCCTTCGTATGTGGGAGAGAGACTTAGCCAGTAGGTGGGAATCAAAGGCTTTAAATATCCTTATATTTTAGGTTTCGAGTTTTCACAGAAGTTATATTAGCTTTTGTGATTTCTTACTAATAAATACTTAGTAGGATAAATGTCTACGCATAGTAAATAAAAGAGAAATTCAATAAATTATCTAGCGCAGTACACAATATCTCATACACAACAGACCTTGAGGAAGGCAGTTTGCAAAGTCACAGTGTTAGAACTGAAAGGAGGAGGCAGCTGGGTGGTTCACTTGGTTGAGCATCTGCCATTGGCTCAGGGTGTGATCCCAGGGTCCTGGTATTGAGTGCTTCTCCCTCTGCCTGTGTCTCTGCCTCTTCTCTCTCTGTCTTTCATGAATAAATAAATAAAATCTTTAAAAAAAAAAAAAACTGAAAGGAGCCTTAGATAATTCCAACTAAATGAGACCTTAGAAAGTTCATAGAAAAAAAAAAAAAAAGAAAGAAAGTTCATAGTGTTTTTTCAGTTGCCAACAAAAGTGGTTTAAATAATAAAGAACATTTATTATTTCACATCTCAAAAGACTCAGGCAGGGCAGCTCCAGGTGAATTTGTTGAATAGTTCAAGGACTTTCAGTGATGGAGATTCTGTATCTTTTGTTCTACCCCCCATGTTTTGGCTGATCAGTCTCAACTTGGTTGTAAGGAATTCTAGGCAACAAACACATCTTAAGAGAAGGCCAGGGGCCCCTGGGTGGCTCAGTCAGTTAAGTGTCTGCCTTCAGCTCAGGTCATGATCCCAGGGTCCTGGGATAGAGCCCCAGGGCCCAGCTCCTTGCTCAGCAGGGAGACAAGGGAGACGGCTTCTCCCTCTCCTTCTGCCCCTCCCCTTGCTTAGGTGTATGCGCCCTCTCTTTCTCAAATAAAATCTTTAAATTAAAAAAAAAAAGACAAGGCCATGAGGCGAGGAGATGGAGACAGGGAGAGTGCATCTTTTCTTCTAGTACTTTTTGTAAGAAAGCTTTCCCAGAGTTCTCTCTGCTGATGACCATTTACATCACATTGGCCAGAGACCATAATGAGCTTAAATTCTCTGTCTCTGTCTCTCTCTCTCTCTCTGTCTTTCACACACACACACACACACACACACACACACACACACACATATACACAGAGCATACCTCCCAAGCCTCTCCTAATGCATGGGATCACCCAATACCTAAACAAAATTATGGTTTAGGGGGATAGAAAGAAAAAGGAGCATGATTGCTGGGAAAGCAGTCAACAGTGTTCTCACACTAATGTCTCATAAGTTAGTGGTCGGCCTATATGAGACTCCTGGTCTTCTGATTCCAATTTAATTTTTCCCTCTTGACATAAGTAACCTATTTGCTTAACAAATGAATATCATCAATATTGCTACTTTTTCTACAGAATCTTGAATATATCCACACCATCCTGCCTCAAATCCGTTTTGAAAAAAGGCTTACTATTCTAAAACTAGACACGCTAATTTTTTGTGTAAAGTGTATTGGATTCTTCAAATAAACTACTGGTTCATTATATGTATAATATTTCTACCTCTGCTCCTAATGTGCCTAGAAAACATACAGGCTAGCCCCCATTTTTGGTTCCTTTATTTGAGTACCTCCTGAGATTTCAAGTGTCCATGCCTCTGAAACTTCTTGACATTTCCTCGTCTTAATGAAATCCCTATTATAAATCCACTGCATGGTGTTCTAGATTCTACCACACATTATAGTACTGGTTTCTGTGTAGGTTTGTCTTCCTTTTCTACTCTAAGCTTTCATTGTAGCAATGGTTTCTCATTTGTCTTGATGAATCCAGGGTACAGCATGCTACTGTATGTGTAATAATTTTGTTTAAAGAATGGCTGGGTCGAGGGTGCCTCTGGCTCAGTCAGTTGAACCTCTCACTCTTGATTTCGGGATTGTGGGATTGAGTCTCTAGTCGGGCTCTGTACTCGGTTGGTGGAGAGTCTCTGAGGATTCACTTCCTCTCCTTCTGCCCCTCCCCTCATCTCTTTCTCTAAAATAAATAAATCTTAAAAAAAATGGATGGGTCATATACTAATTTGGAAGTGGGGAGGGATTTTGTGTTCTATTTGATTTTGTTATTTTCAACCAGTGGAACATGGATGTGGTTCTGTAATCTCTACTTTTTATTTTGAGGCAAAAGTGATTCCTATAAGCATAACTTATCTGTAACAAATTTTCTTTGGAACTTGAAGGAAAAGCATTTAATTTTGTGTGTTACTGCTTATAGAATGAATTTAGCGTTAGCCCTGGAGAGTTGTCAAAGGAGGTAAACATTACAAAATTGTACCTAATATAAATTAGATGTTCAGTAGACATTTATTTGTGTGGTAGATATGCTAAAAATAGAACTATTCACTTTATGATTTAATTTTTCTTTTCTCATTTTAGCATTTATGATATTAACAGAGAACAGGACTATGTCACGAATTCTGGGGGTATACTTGGTGAAAATGAATTAAGACCACCCTCCCAGCTACATTGTCTCTTAGAGAAGACCGAGCCAGGGTTCATATCAGAAAAGAGTGGGTATTAAACCAAATGCTATGAGTTATTATTAATGAATCCAAAGTAGAATAGAACAGTACAATTTGAAAATTTCTAATTTAGATCATGTAAAATGAAAGGACTTTTAAAAATTTTTTTAATTTCTAGTGATTACAAATTTTATTAATCAAAAATCATTAATCTAAAATTAATAGGTAAAAAAATAAAAATAAAATAAAATTAATAGGGGATTAAATTTTTGAATTGCATCAGAAAAGATTCAAGGGAAATTGTCACATTTCTCTATTTGAATTTCTTTGAAATTATGATTCATTTTACTTGATTTTGAATTTAGATATTTTAAATACTAGAAGTAGTACATACTTATGTAAGAGAAACCTAACTTGTAATAATATGTATAAGGTAAAAAGTATAAGTTCACCTTTATCCACTTCCATTTCAATAACCACTGGTTTAGACACTTACCAATTTGGTTTCCCATTTTTCTAGATCTTTTTCTATAAACTTTGAAACACATAATTTTTTTTAACCAAAATGACATTATTTGTTATTTACTTATTAGTATAGTAGACATCTTTATATCTCAGTATATACAGACTTTTTTGTTTGTTTGTTTTGATTTACTTGGTTTTTTAATGTAGTAGTTGTAAGGTGTTTCCTTATTGATGGCACTTTAGGTTATCCCCAGTGATTTTGCTGTTAAAGATGTTGGTGCATGGGGTAGCCTTGTGCATGCATATCTCCTGTACTCTCGTGCTAGATTCCCAGAAATGGCATGGTTATTAGGTATGCATATTTAAGTTTTTATTAGGTCCTGCCAAATTGTGCTGTAAAAAAAGTTGTATTTATCTTAAACTGGCAATCCCTTAAGGTCTTAAAAATAAAGGTAATACATTTTAGGATTAGATAATTAAGGAATGGGCTCTTCAACAACTATCAGATGCCTATTAAGATCAAATATGGAGGCATCAACGGCAATAATGGAGGTAGGTTGTAGTCCATTTTTAGGACATACTAATAAGGGCCCTTAGTGACAGATACTGTTGGGTTCTGAGTGTTTCTGTCATCGATGAGTGCTGTTGCATAATGCACAAACAGGAGATGTGGTCATGAAAGTCGTGGGGAGATGTAGAAGTGGCTAATTTTTGTTAGAAATATTATGACACCTAAGTTGTTGGCATTAGTTGATCTCATAATTTGCTTTCAGACCAGATGCTTACAGATTGGAAAACAGATACATGTGTCATAGCATCAGAGATTGGTTTATAATTTTCTGATCCCTCTTATTAGAAGTTAAAAAGAGAAACAGGTGTCCAAAGCAGACATTCCGTATCTCTGATGGATTTTGAGAAAGGAGGAGATTAACACAGGGTACTTTGAACATAATCCAGTTTATGTCAAGCTTTACTTAACTTTTAAGACTGAATCCACTAGGGCAGCCCAGGTGGCTCAGCGGTTTAGCGCCACCTTTAGTCCAGTGCGTGATCCTGGAGACCAGGGATTGAGTCCCACATCAGACTCCTGCATGGGCCTGCTTCTTCTCCCTCTACCTGTGTCTCTGCCTCTCTCTGTCTCTATGAATAAATAAATAAAATAAAATAAATAAAATAAAATAAAATAAAATAAAATAAAATAAAATAAAATAAAATAAAAGACTGAATCCACGAATAACAAAAAATGTGCCCAAAGCGAGGTACTATTGGAAAGAATATGAATTCCGTTTCTAGTATCATTGTGATTGAACTTGAATTTTCCCGTGTGCTCTCTACTGGTCACTTAAGCCCTTATGAACATTCTTTCACTTTACAGACAGGTACTTTTTGAGCTTGTTTAAGGGTTTCTCTGTAGAATAATTCCATTTCTTCATTCTCTTAATGTTCTGATAACCTGGAATGTTTAAATGAAGCATGCATTTGTTCAGCAAAAATGCGGCCATTTATTTAGTGCTCGTACTGTTTTGTACACTAGTTTGCTCTTAAATGATAGTACATTGTGTAAGAAGAGATAATGTCAAATAATATCTTGATAAAATGTTCCTCTATCTCCTTAGTTATAGAGCAGGAAACTTGTGCTTTCTTGAGGGTATAACCAGGATCATTTTTTTATGAAATCATGAAAGATTCAAGATTTACTGTGGATTTCTAACAGTTTTGTTTGGACGTGCTTTTCCTTCTGCTAACTGAAGTGATTATTTGCATAAATGTTGCAAATAATCAAATATTGCTATTTGGATAATGCTGACCTAAAGGGGAAGCATTTTTAACCATATGTAGTTTTAGGAATAAAAATATCTTAGCACAAATCACTTCCTACTGTTTATTTTAAACGATTATCTCTATTCATAGTTTTACTGAGACCAATATTCCTCCTATTACTGAGACCATTGATTAATAAAGTGTTCTCTGACCACATGAATTTGGGAACACTGTGTTGGATGGGTTGTTTTTGTTTGCTTTTCAAATTGCACTGTTTTTCACAGTTTTTTTATTGTATATGTTGACCCTCAAAAATGTGGATATATGTAGTATTTGGTACTTCTGAAAGTTAAAACCTGTGTCTTCACTTTAACATCTTGTGATATTTAAGAGTTGATAATCATAGAACATTCATTTCCAAAGCTCTGACAACTTTTATTTCTTTCATTGTGAGCAACCTGTTTCTCAAATATTGAGCCTCAGAGTTTACTTAGATTTTTTAAATATTATTTTGCCTTTTTACAAATATTAAATACAAGGTTTCCCTAATTAGGATTTTTAGAGGAATCTGGATTTGCATTTGGGCTAGCAGTGCAGCTTATTTGTAAGACGGAGTCACAAATGCTTTGGCTTCCCAGTTTGTTTTGAGTAACGTAACTAAAGAGAGCCATCATTTTAATTGTTTTCCCTGTTGTTTTGCTATTTGAAACTCTTTAGAATATCCATATTTTTAAAGTATTCATATACTGATACTGAAGGAAAAAGTAAAACTGAGAAAAAGTAAAACAATTGCTATGGATCAGATGTATGAACTTCAGGATATTCTTAAATATTTCATCCTCTTTCTTGATACTTTAGTCTTTGACTTTTGATAGTAGGAAGTTTTGTTTATTAAAGCATTTTTAAGTTACTTGGATAATTAAAGTATTAGGAACAACTTAGTCCAAAATTAACTTTATTGAAATATTTTTATTTCTATGATAGTTTAGTTTTTTACTGTTGTTCATAAGTTCACTTTAATTAAGATGCTTGTCTTTCCTTTAGCTTTTGAACTTTATTGTAATTGACAGAGTTCTGGTAAAAGCAGGAAGCCATATTAATGTATTTATGTATACTCTATTACCAAAACTTCCAGTGCTCTGTATATTATTCCATTCTCTTTATTATTTATAATGTTTCCTCCCTGCCTTGACCTTGTTAAAGAAAATAGAGAAGATACAAATGTAAGGGAGTAACCAAATCAAATCATTAAATGTTATGAGAATTCATTAGGCTCAATTCTTGGTAAAGTAAAAATTTGCAATGCAAAAGGCAAAAAACCTCAGTCAAGAGAATTATTGGGTTATCAGTAAATCTGGATTAGCATGTCTCGTGGGAGGAGCATATCAGAATTTCTGGGGTAGCACATGAGTAAGGTTTGAAAAAAGCACTTTCTAAAAGTAATAAAGTGTTATTTTTGTGGAATGAAAATAAGTAATGATTTCATAATATAATCCATAAAAAGTCAAGTTCACAGATGTCTCTAGATCATGAGGAAACCCAGAGGTACAACAATTTCTTACTGTGTTTGTTGAGTGGGCAATAGTAGGCCCATTAAAAGAACCTAACAGGCTAACATGGAAGATTTGATGAGAAGACAGGAAAGGCAGGGTAAGTTTATCAAAATGTGGCAAAAGTCTAAAAAAACCTCAGAATGAGAAACATCGGTCTAAGTGATTACTGACCACCACCTTGACGTGACCACATTTGATCTATTCGTCCCACTGTGGTTGCAACACACAGCTTTAAACTAGAAGGCCTAAAGGATTTGGCAGGGTTTATTCAACTCTTGTGTTGAAAGTATTTTACCCACAATAACTCCCCTCCGTGTAGATTATGTTCTTCACGTGAGAATTCTTTTAAGATCGTTACAGATGTGGCAGTCAAAACACATTGTAAGTGCCTGAGTTTTACAGGAGGAAACTAGATGAAATATTCAGTGA